>NC_142443.1:60825000-62275000 GCF_059453495.1 Arachis ipaensis
CTAGGAGAATCAATAACACTATCTGAATTCTGAGTTCCTATAGATGCCAATCATTATGAGCTTCAAAGGATAAAGTGAGATGCCAAAACTGTTCAGAAGCAAAAAGCTAATAGCCCCGCTCATCTAATTAAAACTAATCTTCATAGATGTTTTCGGAATTTATTGTATATTCTCTTCTTTTTATCCTACTTTGTTTTTAGTTGTTTGGGGACAAGCAACAATTTAAGTTTGGTGTTGTGATGAGCGGATAATTTATACGCTTTTTGGCATTGTTTTTAGGTAGTTTTTAGTATGTTTTAGTTACTTTTTATTATATTTTTATTAGTTTTAAATAAAAATCACATTTCTGGACTTTACTATGAGTTTGTGTGTTTTTCTGTGATTTCAGGTATTTTCTGGCTGAAATTGAGGGACTTGAGCAAAAATCTGATTCAGAGGCTGAAAAAGGACTGCAGATGCTGTTGGATTCTGACCTCCCTGTACTCGAAATGGAATTTTTGGAGCTATAGAAGCCCAATTGGCACGCTCTCAATTGCGTTAGAAAGTAGACATCTTGGGATTTCCAGCAATATATAATAGTCCATACTTTTCCCGAGTTTTGATAACGCAAACTGGCGTTTAAACGCCAACTTTCTACCCTATTCTGGCATTAACACCAGAACTGGCATAAAAGCTGGAGTTAAACGCCCAAACTGCCACTAGAACTGGCGTTTAACACCAAGAAAAGTCTCTACATGTGAAAGCTTCAATGCTCAGCCCAAGCACACACCAAGTGGGCCCCAGAAGTGGATTTCTGCATCATTTACTATTTTCTATAAACCCTAGGCTACTAGTTCATTATAAATAGGACCTTTTACTATTGTATTTTCATCTTTGGATCAATTTAGATCCTTGATCAGTTTTATGCTATCATAGATCATATTGTACACGTTTGGGGGCTGGCCATTCGGCCATGCCTGGACCATCATCACTTATGTATTTTCAACGGTGGAGTTTCTACACCCCATAGATTAAGGTGTGGAGCTCTGCTGTCCCTCATGAATTAATGCAAAGTACTATTATTTTTCTATTCAATTCAAGCTTATTCTTATTCTAAGATATCCATTCGCACACAAGAACATGATGAATGTGATGATCAAGTGACACTCATCACCATTCTCATTTATGAACGCGTGCCTGACAAACACTTCCGTTCTACATGAAAACAAGCTTGAATGCGTATCTCTTGGATCTCTCTTCAACGATTCACATCATCTCTCCTGAAAACAAAGCATCTGAATCCGAGATTAGAATCTTCGTGGTATTGGCTACAATCAATTGGCAGCATTCCTGAGATTCGGAAAGTCTAAACCTTGTCTGTGGTATTCCGAGTAGGATCTGGGAAGGGATGACTGTGATGAGCTTCAAACTCGCGACTGTGGGGCGCAGTGACAGTACACAAAAGGATCATTGGATCTTATTCCGACACGATCGAGAACCAATAGCTGATTAGCCATGCGGTAGCTGTGCTTGGTATTTTTCATCCGAGACAAGAAATCCGACAGTTGATTAGCCGTACAGAAACCGTAGAGGACCATTTTCACTGAGAGGACGGGAGGTAGCCATTGACAACGGTGATACCCAACATGCAACTTGCCATGGAAAGGAGTATGAATGATTAAATGGAGGCAGTAGAAAAGCAGAGATTCAGAAGGAACAAAGCATCTCCATACGCTTATATGAAATTCTCACCAATGAATTACATAAGTAACTCTATCTTATTTTATGTTCTATTTATCTTTTAATTACCAAAACCTCATAACCATTTGAATCTGCCTAACTGAGATTTACAAGGATAACCATAGCTTGCTTCAAGTCGACAATCTCCGTGGGATCGACCCTTACTCACGTAAGGTTTATTACTTGGACGACCTAGTGCACTTGCTGGTTAGTTGTGCGGAGTTGTGAAAAAGAGTTGAGATTACAATCATGCGTACCAAGTTGTTGGCGCCATTGGGAGCACAATTTCGTGCACCAGCAACTGCACTAGGGTTCCTCGCGTCCTTGGGGTTAAGGTTTTTTGAATCCACACGTATGCGTACTTGACGCGTGCGCGTGGGTGGAACGGAGGGGGAACCAACGCGAAAGCGCCAAGTGTGCTTAAGCGTGGATGAAGCGGTGCACGCCCACGCGTACGCGTGATGTACGCATTCGAGTGGGATGGAACTTGCGCGAGAAGCGCATTGCACGTGTAGTGTGCGCGTGACTCTTAGGTCCAACTATTGGGGGTTATATATTCACCCATCGATGTGTGCGCGTACTGCATGCGCACGCGACCCTACCCCTCTTTTTTTTTTGTCAAAAACACTAAGAAAATCTCAAAATTCTCCAAACCTTCTCTAAGACTCAAAAACCAACCAAAATGCAAAATCAGCCATATTTTTAAATTTTTAGGGATTTTTCGAACAATTTGAGGAAACTTGCAATCCAAGCAAAAACTCAAATTCAAAGAATCATCCTTGTTTAAGGCATAGAATGTATATACAACTTAGCAAGCAAAACAACATATACTAAAGAGTAAAGAAGCTACCTACAATGGAACCCAATTCATTCATTCATTATATCTACAAGAGAATGGAAAGAGTTTACCATGGTGGGGTGTCTCCCACCAAGCACTTTTAGTTTAAGTCCTTAAGTTGGACATTTGGGAGGCTCCTTGTCAAGGTGGCTTATGCTTGTATTCATCCTTGAACCTCCAAGAATGCTTGCTCTTCAATCGGTTGTCAGAATTTCCAACCATCTTCATCAAGCTTGGGTGAGGTTCTTCCCAAGATATGAGCTCCCAAAATTGGTCTTCATGTTGTGATCCGGGATCCCATATCTTATTTTCACACTCATCTTCTAATTGATTAAGACAATTCCATTTGGGTGGTAAGTTATCCGAATTCCAATGTGAGCACCAAACGAGTCTCCTAGACCCAATCAATTGAGCACTATACCCAACCTTGCTATCAAACGTTGAACATGCAACCATAGTGAACCTAGGATGATGTCTCCAACCATTACACAACTCTCCCCTACTCTTAACTCCACAAAGAGCTCTAAGTTGACCATCATTTTCAAGCAACCCATATTCAAGTGAGAAATCAAAGCTTAGAGAAAGGAATTTTACCCACTTGAATGTTGCGTTGGGTGATGGTGGTTTAGGAGGGTGACCTCCCCACACTTAGCCAATGCAAGATTCGTTCCCTTGTGGTCTTCCTTTGCAATTTCTACCTCTTTACAAAAGTCTTCAAGCTCAATTCCTTGCTCACCAGCTTCTTCTATCTCTTCCCCATCATTCTCATCGTAGATAGGAGGTTTAGTGAAGTCTACCTCATCATCAATTCCAAGCATAGCGGGGAAGGATTTCTCAAGGTCAAAAGGATCATATGTTGATTCAGAATCATCATAGATGGGAGGACCTATTACTTGGGACACTTCTTCCAATTCTTCAATCACATTGTGCCTTGGAGGTTGTACATCCTCCTCAACATCGCTCTCTAATCCAATGGAAGAAGGCTCAACAAGATCATCAAGGGGATTGATCAATGTGGACAAAAAAATCACTAATGATAGAATCCACTTCTTGATCAATATCCCTCAACTCTCTATCCAATTCCTTAACATCCCTTCCTAACTCCGTGGAAGGAGGCTCTTCAACTTGCAATTCCTCTCTGTACTCAACATATCCTAAGTACCCAACCACTACTTCCTTTTGTTCAATAATCTCTACTTCCTCCTCTTATTGTACTTCTTGCCTTAAATCCTCTTCTTCACCTTGGAGCTCTAAAGCCACTCCCTCACTAAGCTCCTTGGTTGCTTCTCCACATTCATCAACGGGAGTACTTGGAATGCATGAGCTTAGGTGGGAGGCTATATGGTTGACGGCTTCTACCATAATGGCCATCTTGGCTTCTAGTTCCTTAAACTCCTTTTCCGTCTCCTTAAACACCCTTGCCGTCTCCTTTTGTCGCCTTAGGATATGAGATTCAAGATCTCTTAGTTCTTGCGTAAGGGCTTCATTTGGGGGCAGTGGTGAAAGAGAAATTTCATTGTTTGAGGGAAAGATATTGTTGTTGGAAGGTGGTTCACGTTGGTGAAAGTCTTGAGGTGGTTTATATGGAATTTGTGGTTCTTAGGGGTATTGGTGTTGAAATGGTGGTGGCTCTAGATATGGTTCATATGGTGGTTGATATGGTGGGTATGGTTTGGGGTTATATGGAGGTGAATGGTGGTATGAGGCTTGTGAGTATGGCGGTTGAGGGCTACATTGAGGAAGGGGTTCATATGCACGTGATGGTTGTGGTTGACAATCACAATAGGGGTCATCACATACATTAGATTGGTATGCATTAGGATTAGGAGTATACCCATAATAATCCGAAGAGTAGTCATGTCGGGGTGGCGCTTGAACGGCTCAGATGGCTGACGGTCACCCAAGGGTGTATTGGTAAAGATTCTCTTCAATAAAACCGCGTTGCAAGTATAGCTCTACCAACAAAAATCCTCGGGGGTCAAATTTAGAAGAGGGATTTGGTTGTCACAAGTTCAACCCCAATAGAAATAACCGAAGTATTCAAACCTCGGGTCGTCTCACAAGAAATGGGCAAACATGTCCTTCAACATTGGTTAAAAATCTGGGGTTGTGAGTTATGAGCATGAAAATAAATGGGAATCTTAACAAGCAAGAAATCTCAAAATGCGTCAACTAGTTCAATTGACTAAGCAAAACATGAGCAACTTCAATGAATAAACAACATTCCACTTAATTCTATTATGAACCAAACAAGTGACTACAACTAAAGTAATTGGTTGAGGAAATTGGTTTTCAAATATGAATAATAAAAGCAACTCTTGGCTAAGCTTGGAATTGGGGTCACCATCCTTGTCTAACAACTATACCTTGACAATTATGAGGAACCAAGCTCATTAAGTCTACTCTCAAGGTCTTAAGTATGTGATATCTACTCCTAGACTTGAAGTACATCAAATGGCTCTAATCACATCAACCCATAAGTCCCAACCTACCTACTAATTAGATTAGTAGTGGGTTGGCATCAATGAGTATCAAATTGACCACCTAGGGCTCCCAAATCATCAAATCCATTAGACCCAATGACTCAGGTTTACCCAATTCCCTTGACCTAGGCCAAGAGTGAAAAAAGACTACTCCATAATCAAAGTAAACAATTCATCAAACACTTGGTAAGCATTAACAAAAGACATGTTCAAAATGGCAATTAAATTAAAATCCACAAGTACCCACTAACAATTATCAACATATAATCATCTAAACAACAAAGCTAAACATAGAAATCATCAATGTAACATTAACAAGTCAAGATTCACAACATTCATGAAATGGGTATAAAATGATAATTGACAAAAATTCATAAACTATCACAAGATATAAGCAAA
Source organism: Arachis ipaensis (assembly GCF_059453495.1). Classification (NCBI taxonomy): domain Eukaryota; kingdom Viridiplantae; phylum Streptophyta; class Magnoliopsida; order Fabales; family Fabaceae; genus Arachis; species Arachis ipaensis. Next base: position 60,830,440 of record NC_142443.1, read on the forward strand.
ATTGTAACAAGGAATTCAAATTGAACAATTAAAACTAGTAATTAACAAGATCCAAGTCACAAATCAACAAAGGAAAATCAAATTAAAACTAGATCTAGAGAGGAACAAGGGTTTCTCCCCTAGAATGCTCAAAGAACCAAAAACTAGCTAAAATTATGTCCTTCTGTCAAAATGAGTGATCCCCCTCTCTCCTTTAGCATCATTGGGTCCTTTCCTATGCAGAAACAACTTGAAATTGGGCCTAATGAGCCTCAGAAATCGCCAGGCACGATTTCCTTTAATGAGGTCATGTGCAGCTTCCCACGTGTGCGCGCCATGCATGCGTGCGTGCCGATTGCTTTTGCGATCCACGCGTGCGCGCCAAGTGCGCGTGCGCGTCGATAGAAATTTTCTGATCCGCCGCTTCCAGCCAATCCAGTCCACGCATGCGCGTAGAGTGCGCGAGCGCGCCGATGCTGCTTTTCCCAAGATTTCAATTCTTCATGTTCCTCCCTTTTTGTACATGCTTTCTCCCTCTCTTCTAAGTCATTCTTATCCTATAATTCCTGAAATTACTCAACAAATACATCACGGCATCGAATGGCAATAGAAGAGAATTAAAATATGGCCATTTTAAGGCAAAATAAGCATGTTTTCCATCATGGAGCAATATTGGGAAGTGAACACAAAACCATGCATTTCTTGTGAATAAGTGTGAGAAATGTTGATAAAATCCCCCAAAATAAGCACAAGATAAACCACAAAATCGGGGTTTATCAAATCTCCCCACACTTAAACCAAGCATGTCCTCATGCTTAAAATAAAAAGATCAAAGATCATGATGAGAAAGGATTTATGAAATACAAACTACCTAAGTGGATGCAAGCAACTAATGTAAAGTCATCTACCTACTTGGCCAAGTGTAAATCTATCCTCCAAGAATACATGTGAGTATATAGGGTGAAAATAGTATGCAATTCATGAATCCTACCAAATTGAATACCACTAAAGAGTGCATATGACTTGCTAAACGAATGCTTGTGAAAGCCGGGAACAAGCATTGAGCATCGAACCCTCACCGGAAGTGTATCCACTCTATTCGCTCAAGTGTACAGGGTTCGTCACTCAATCTCTTCCTAATCATGCTTTCCAAGATTTGTCTTTCATCTAACAATCAACAGTTACTTGATGCATGCTTACAAGTATCATGAGGTCTTATTCATGGGTTGTAATGGGACTAGCGTGAAGGTAAGGATGTATATGGTCAAGTGGGCTTAAAATTTGAGTCCTTGATCAACCTAGGATCCACTAGACACATAGAACAACCTATACAACTACAATACATTACCTAGCTACCCTTGAGTTTTACTCTCTTTGCATACTCAAGTATTCTTTTCAATTCACATCCATATGCATTGTCTTTATTACTTTATCTTGGGGTATCTTTGTCCCCTTTCATTACTTTCTTTCTTTTTCTTTCTCTCTTTTTTTTTGTGTATATCCCCTTTTCTTGGGATTTCTTTGTGAACCAAAGTTTCAATGCATATGGTTTAATCATTCAATACATGAATACGTTCCAAATCCTTGAATTTTCAATTACACTACAATTACATACCTATATATCTACCCGAATTTTCCAAGTATACCCACCTATTTGAATGACACACATCCTAACTTACCTAAGCTAATCAAGGATTCAAACTTAGGGACATTCATGGTTTTTCACTTAGGGTTGTTGATGTGCTCTTTTCAAGAACAAAGGGGGTTTATCAGAGGCTCAAAATTGGTTAGCAATGGTAGATAAAAAGGTTAAGGCCATTTGGGAAAAGTGACTATTGAAATGATGGCCTCAATAATGTAAATGCATTCATACACAAAGCAATGGACATATAGAATCATACAAAGCAAGGATCACAATCATAGAGAGAGAGATATGCACACAAGAATGGAAATAATGGTTAAAAGATGTAACCATGCACTAGGCTCAAAACTTTCATGCTTGTGTTCTTAGCTCAATCACTATGTTCCAAAATACATTCTTAGAGCAAGTTTACTGCAAAAAAAAAATTTTTTTTTAGAATTTTTGGTAGGTTACCTAAAACACAGTTTCTTGGAAAGGAAGTTATTGTTTTGACCAAGTAACTCTATAGAAACTAACTATCATGCAAAGGGTATTTACAAGCAAAACTAACTACACATGCAATATATTAACTTCTAAGCAAAAGATAAATCCATGGGTATTGAAGGGAAGAGAGTGTTACTCATGGAGATCGGTCGAACGACCTCCCCACACTTTAGAAATTAGCACGGTCCTCCGTGCTATGAATAATACACAAGGAACGGTCGGGACCGGAACCTTCACTATCCCCTTCATCAGAGCTCCCATCACTTGGGTTTGAGGTGGATGTGAATATTTCGGGTTCCTCTATTCTAGGGGTAACATATCCCAGAAGCGTCTTGATGTATGTGTACCGGCGGTGGTTGCGCCGCTCATATCTATCAAGCTTCCGGTGAAGATCTTCTATCCTTTGATGTGTGGATCTCAATGGTGGTGATGATGAGCTAGAAGGAAAAAGAAGTGGCGGGGCCATGTTGAGGCTTGGTTTGTTCATGGGAAGGTGTAGGTATTTTTCGCTTGGGACCACATCGCCCTTAGCCGGAACTATAATCTTCTTATCCTTGGCTTCCCAAGAAACACCCGCAGCAGCAACTAAGTCAGACACCAAGGCTGGAAATGGAAAATTACCCCGGTCGTGAACTTGACTCATTGCTTGCTTGACAAGAAGCGGGATGTTCACCGGTTTCTCCGTGAGAATACACCAAACAAGCAAGGCGAGGTCTGCCGTGAAGGATGACTTGTGGGTGCTAGGTAGCACATAATGAGATAAGATCTGGGCCCAAGCTCTAGCTTCCACAGTGAGGAAGCGAGCGTCAATAGATTTAGGCCGCATCCGAAGTCGACCTTGGGTCCAAAATGTCTCTGGCTCAGCAATGACTTGGAGAATCGAGTCCCAATTAAATCCATACTTTCCTCACTGACGTAAGACTTCTTGGTAGCCATCCATGTCACTTGGCACTGGTAAGACATTAAGAACTTGTTGAATAGCCTCTTCTGAAACTGAAACTTGCTTCCGGCGCATGTATACCGATTGAAGAGAGGGAAGATGGTCGTTGGTGTAGAATTCTTCCACCCAAGAGAGGTTAATTTTCCTTGGTTTCCTCAAAACAAACTCCCATCCTCGCTGTTCAATGCGGGGCAAAATATAAGGAGCAACCTTGTCCGGCGGAGCGAGTAGATGCTCGGGATGATAGTTCCTTGCAGCTATGGAGGGGAACATAAGTTCACAGAAGCGGTTGGGGAACCTTGAAGAATCTCTCGCCGGTTTGCCCTTGTCATTCTCATCAAGAGGAGCGGGTGTCTTCCCTTTCTTAGATAGGGGTTTGGCTCCTAATGAAGAGCGCGCCTTAGAGTTTGACGTTCGGGGTGCCCTTTTTGCGGTTGGTTCCTTGGAGCTATCTCTTTGCCTTTCTTGGTGGCCATCCTAAAAAGGAAGAGAAGGAAGGAAAACATTAAACCCAAGAATCAATTTAACGAAAACATGCAAGTGACTTGTGGTGCCCATGGTGAATGTAAAAGCAAGGGTCACAGCACTTGGCATGGGATGCAAGAGGAAGGAAAGCATACAATGGCATGAGAAGAGTAGTCTCAAGCATCCATAATAAAGAGCAAGTCATGTTTAATTAATATCTAATTGGCAAGTATAAACTTAAAGCACACAAATTGGACTCAATGCATTTAAGAGAAAGCAAGTGAATGAGGAGAGAGCACCAATTTGAAAATACATGGCTAAATTGAGCCGAAATGGTATATGTGCATTTCCTCAAACACTTGGCGTACAATAATCAAGCAATGAGTAATTATGAGATACTAAACCAATTTAAAGCCCAAAATAGAACATCAATCATCACAAAAACATCACACAATGGCAAAGGTTAGAGAAAGAATGACAAAAGATCTATTAATGCAAATTAAGCTCAAATTCAACATCCATGGAGAAATAAGGAAAAAGGAAAAAGAAGCAAATAAGAGCAAGAAACATCATCATGCAAGTAAAAGAGAAACTAAGTAGAATAATAAGAAGCATGTAACTAGAAGAAAAAAAGCAAGGAACAATGGAAGTAAAGGAATGGAAGAAGTAAAACCTTAATGAATATGAAAGTACAAGGTTGAATCTTCTTTTGTAAAGATGAGAGAGAAAATAGGAGAAGCGTAGTGCTACCGGAAAAGAGTGGTTGTCACCGGTGAGTGGCCGGAGACAATGGTGGTCGATAGTGGAAGAAGAAGAAGAGAAGGGAAATGATGGATGAAGAAGAAAAAAGAAACTAAGGAAGAGAAAGGGTTGAGAGAAAGAGAAACAGGGCAGGTCGCGAAGGTATTAAACTGACTCGCGCAACCGGCGCGCGCGCGCAAGGTGCGCTGGCGCGTCAGTGAAGGTGCTAGCAGATGGCGCGTGCACGTCAGTGGCGCGTGCGCGTGCGCGTCAGTGGCGCGTGCGCGTACGCGTCAGTGGCGCGTGCGCGTCAGTGGCGTGCGCTGATGAGCGAACTTTTGTGTGGTCTAGAATTTCCTTAAATGAATGAATTCTCGTTGTAAAGTATAGTTTCCAAACTAAACAATAGTCCTTTCATGCAAAAATTTTGGTTGTCACAAATAACACTACAAGAAAACAATCTTTTTGCTACGTTTTTAAAGCGTGGCGAAAAGTCCAAAAAAGCGTAGCGATAGCTTTTCGCCACGCTTTTTGAGCTACCGGCACGCTTTTGAAAGGGTCACAACTGCAAGGGTGCCGGTTGCTCTATCGCTACGCTTTTGGTGACCTATCGCCACGCTTTTTCTTTTGCCACGTTTTTAAAGATCGCCACGCTTTAAAAGCGTGGCCATATGTGGCAAATATGGCTACGCTTTTAAAGCGTGCCAATAGCATACCATATGGCTACGCTTTAAAAGCATGCCAATAGCTAGACATATGGCTACGCTTTTAAAGCGTGCCAATAGCTGTGAGATACAGCTATGCTTTTAAAGCGTGGCTGTTAATGCTACTGTACATTATGGCTACGCTTTTAAAGCGTGCCAATAGAGATTTATATGGCTACGCTCAGAGAAAGAGAGAGAGAGAGAGAGAGAGAGAGAGAGAGAGAGAGAGAGAGAGAGAGAGAGAGAGAGAGAGAAAGAGAGGGAGAGAGAGAGAGAGAGCCCAAACTTGTCGGTTTTCATTAGAATAAGCTTGCTTTTGAGTGAAACATGACTTTACAAAGCTCTATTCATACAAGAAATCAAAGCTATGGAGAATCACGATAAAACTATGGGACATAGTCCCAGCCTTAAAATTATCCAGCAACAAATGACAAAACTTCTTCTCATTGCGTCTTAGCTGTATCCCTTCATTTTACAGGTACAACACTATATCAATACTTAATGAAGAAACATATTTGCATTAGACACTAAAACAGTTAATGAGAATATCCGCACAAGCAATTTCTTCTGCAGAGCAAATAACATGAAGTGCATCTTCTAGACAGCAGTTTTCAGGTGTCCTCATTATCTGTTTCATAGTATCAAATCTCAAATAATACTGTCATTAGCCTCCCAGGATCTGTAGTAGAAAAGGAAATATCAGCAATCAGTTTGGATTCTAATTTCTGTAAATATAGCATGATAATAAATTATACTTGAAGATAACATACCTAATGGGCTCAAGAGGAAACCATCTTCATCAATCTCTACCATTTGGTGCTGAGATAACTCGTTAACTTTCTTAACACAAATATCTAACATAACATAGCTTCAATAATTATTTGCATACCAAATACTTTGGTTGTCAGCTTTACTGGCCTCATTTCTTCCCCAAATCTGTGATTATTCAAAAGAAAATAGTATTTTCTCTGGGTATTGGCTTTCAACATTATACAACACACTATCTTATAGATGTGATGGTAAAACCTACCTTTTAATCCCTTCCTCAGGAACCTTAATCCACTCAGCTGCAACAGTATGTATATTGTGTTAAAACAAATACTTTTAGGTTTACATATTATATTCGTAACTCTTGTGATGAAATCAATTAAAACAAAAATTACCTAGATCCTCAATATTTGGAATTGTGGCTGACACAGCAACCAAGTGCACCTGAGCAAGAGGATTTAGTTTCATTTTTGGATTGCAAGAAACGATCTTTATTCTACTAACAATCGCTTCCAATGCTGCTCTATGTGGATCATTCAACAGATGGACTTCATCAATAAGTAGAAGTGCGATGTCACTGAAAAAGCTTAAGCCACCACCTTCTATACCATAGCGTGACACTGCATCAAATTTCTATTCATACGAAAGGAAGTCAACTTCACCCCTTGATAGCTGATATCTAGTGAACTATAAATATTCAGTTACCCTACTGCTTGTGCGTGTGTGAATGTAACTCTGCAACAATCCCAACTAAAGTTAAACAATACCAAGGAAAAGACAATGAAATGACATTATTTTTGAAAAGCCAATGAGAGAATCCTACCTTATGACACAAGAGTTAACTTCCCAGTTCAGTTTTTTATCTCATTCTTTTGGTTGTAGGGACAATATTAAAATCTAAATAGATGACCATATAAAATTTTTTACAAAATCAGTATATTAAAATTAAATAAATTCTAATAATAATAATAATATATACCGGATTATTGGCACAAACACCACCATCAATGAGGTTGAATTCATGCACATTTCCTTTTGGATCTTTATTGGTGAACTGGAGAGCAGGGAGATAGGTTGGTGCAGTTGATGTGCCAGTGGCATATGTCTGATAATTTTGCATCCAAGCAAGGCGATTTCTTAATCTGCATCAATAATAATTATCAGATCTTGTTATGGGAAAGAGTACTAAAATTAATTTGTTTCAATTAACTGTAGTACACCAGAATTTTATGCCTCTAATTGCATCAAAACTCAAGGTTTAAACGTCAAAGAAAGCATAATTTTCTTTTATTTCACTATTATAAATATGATCATCATGCATGTACATAATAATGAGCTTCCAAATAATTATTATGAATACACTAAGAGCAAGAATATTGTAGCACATGAAGCATTTTTCATTCAAATCTTGAATGTTGGAGTTTGATCAGATTCAGAACGAGGGTAAAGTGTCTGATATAACCTCCTATCAATGAAATTCCTGTACGGAACCTCCTGCCTTTTCTTGAGCAAGTAACCCATATTGTTCTCAACTTCTGACTTAATTTGAAGGTATAGCTTGTTGGCAGCTTCTCTGTCTTTAAGCATGTTCTCCATCCCTTTTGTGCTTATTGGCTTCCCAAATAGATAGTAGAATCTTCCAGGCAATTTTGGAAGAATCAATGGTGGAGCTATATCTCTGCTTGCTACCTCACCACTTATCTCATCTCTGAAAATTGTTTGATTGTTATTAACAACTCCACAACTTTGACATATTAACTATATTAAATATATATATTCAATCATGTGATATTTACAAAACAATCAAGCAGCCTGAATTTTAAGATGGAGAGTAATTACCTGAACTTAACCGAGCCTCGCTGCAATTCTCTGACATACTCTATGAAATAAGGGATCTCCGCTAAGTCATTGAAGTCAAAAAGTATCTGTAAAATCAAGTTGTGAGCACAATTAATTCATCATGTTCTAGGTTTGCAAGCAAAAAGAAAGGATATATAGCAGATATTTTCTTATGAAAAACAAATAGTTAAAAAAGAGCTGAAGATAGTGAAGTTCTCCTCAAATTGCACTGGCTAACTAGGCTGATTCGTAATTTTGTGTTGATCACATTCTTAAAGTGTTTATAATTGTTGTTTCAGTGATTATGAAAGCCGAAAATCCCTCCAAGGCTTAAGTAGTATTGAGTATAGCAACATTAATCAAAAAATAAATACTAAAAAAAGGGAGTAAAGAAATCATTATAGAAAAAAGAAGAAACCTACATCAGCTATATCATCTTCGCCCACAGTACCAAATGGCACGATTGTAGCGCCAAATCGCGCTGCCATACGCACAAACTCTGGATGATCCGGCCAAATTACCTTGTACTCTTCCCCCTAAACAACAAATGGGAACACAACCAGAGCTGCCCTCAAATTTTGACAAGCATGTTTTGATGTCACAAAAGTACAGAAATATTTAACTACTGTATGCACATCAACTTCATGGATTCTTTTAGAGTACAATTTTGGAAACTTGATGCACCTTATAATGCAGAGCCTCGCGTTGACCACCAGGATATAGAAGAATATGTGAATTGTTCTTAAGTAATTTGAAAAGACCAGAATTAACTCAAGAACAAAACAGAAAAATAAATAGAAGCAGTGAGAAATTAGAGAACAAAAAATCAAGAACCAACCTGAGTCAGAGGCTCTATTCTTGATGATGCAGACAGAGAGTGGCAGAGTGCAGGGAGGAGTAGAGGAAGATGCGGTGGCTGCCAGAAAGTGAGAGGCGCTGGACGACGACGATGGCGCAGAGGATGAAGACGCTGCTACCTGCTGGCTTGAGGGGTTAGGGTTTGCAGCGACGGAAGGGAGCAGCGGTGGAGGGAGCATCGACGGCGGGTTTGCGACGGCAAGTGAGCAGAGGGAGTCACCGCAGAATGAGGATTAGGGGTGCCGGAAGAGGGATTGCCGGCGGAGGCATTGCGAGCGCAGCGACGTTCTGCACGGAGTGTCGTCCGAGTGTCGTCGTCGCGGTGAGGGCGAGGCACAATGAAGAAAGGTTAGGTTTACGGTGAGGCATAATGGAGTGGCGTCGTCGCGTTGGGGCTTTTGAAGGGTTAGGTCTTTGAAGGAAGAAGGAGGTTTTTTAATTTGAACTTATAACTCAGTAAATTTTTTTTTTGGGCACCTTTTGGCCATACTTTTGAAGCGTGCCAAAAGGCTTGTAGGAAACGGCTACGCTTTATAAATGCTACAATAATAAAACCCTATTGCTACGCTTTAAAAGCATGCCGGTTTCTCTCTACGGCTACGCTTTTTAAGCGTAGCAAAAAAAACGTGGCCGAATCTCGCATCAATTGCCACTCTCATAAAAGCGTGGCCATTGACCCTTTTTCGCTACGCCTTTGAAGCGTAGCAAAAAAAACGTAGCCAAATCTCTATTCAATCGCCACCCTCATAAAAGCGTGGCCATAGACCACTTTTGGCCATGATTTTAAAGCGTAGCAAAAAAAGCGTGGGCATAAGCCTTTTTTCTTGTAGTGTAACAAACCCCAAATAAGAATTAACCAGAGTATTTAGACTCCGGGTCGTCTCACAAGGAGTTGCAATGAAGTGTATGCTTATTGGCTATGAAGATGCAAGGGGGGTTTGATTTGATAAGAGGACAAGAGAATAAATGACAAGAAAAGTAAAGAGAGCAATTAAAGGAAGTAAGTAATAAAGAGAGAGATTCATGGCAAGTGTTGAGATCATAGGCTTTCTATCCTAGTCATGCAACGATTAATTCATCTTATTTAGTCAACTCCAACAAATAGGGAGAATGTCAAACAAGACTAATTAATCATACCACAATAATAACAAGGATTTATCTTATTACGTCACCTCCAACATTGGAAGAAGGTATCATATTATCTTCCATGAGAGAAAGTCTAATAAGACTAGCTAATCTCAATCCAAAAGTCCTAATCAACTCACTAATTAAATTAGCAAAAGATTAGCGTCAATGGAAACAATATTCCAAAAGTCCTAATCAACTCACTAATTAAATTAGCAAAAGATTAGCGTCAATGGAAACAATATTAGCTAACAACTCTAGATCGCCAACATGAGTTGGGTTTTCATGACTCAAGATTGCCTAATTACTCTTTCCAAGCCAAGAATGCTCAAAATCTACTCTAACATCCAACCAAGCATTTTGTCAAACACTTGGAAGGTATACATGGAAAGCATAGTAAAATGTGCAAGAAATATAAATCTACCAACTATCAATTGTAAGAAAAGTAAATCAACAACTCAATTCATCAATAAAAAGAGCATCAAACATTAAATTGCATTAAAAGAAAATGAAATCCAACAAGGGTTCATCAACATAAAAGTAATAAAATAAAGGAAATGAACAAAAGAAACTAAGAAGATTAGGATGTAACAACAAGAAATAAAAAGGAAAACTAAATCAAAACAAAAACTAAAAGTGAGATTCAAGAAAATTAAACCTAAACTACCCTAAATTCTAGAGAGAGGAGAGAGCTTCTCTCTCTAGAATTCTACCCTAAAACATGATGAAAACTAAACTATGACTACTTGGTTCATTCCCTCTTCAATCCTTGGGTTCAATAGCATCAGAAATGGGTTGGATTAGGCCCAAATTGAGCTGCAAAATCGCTGGGGGCGATTTCATTAAAGTGGACCCACGGGCAGAATCGGCGCGCACGCGTACATGGCGCGTGCGTGCCCCTGAGCGCGAAGCAACATATGGCAAAATTTATATCATTTTGAAGCCCCAGATGTTAGCTTTCCAACGCAACTGAAACCGCCTCATTTGGACTTTTGTAGCTCAAGTTATGGTCGTTAGAGTGCGAAAAGATCAGGCTTGACAGCTTTACAGTTCCTTCATTTCTTCATGAGTTCTCCCACTTTGCATGCTTTTCTCCTCACATCTTCCAACCAATACTTGCCTTATGAATCTGAAATCACTCAACAAATATATCAAGGCATCGAATGGAATTAAAGTGAATTAAAATCACCAATTTTAGGGCCTAAAAAGCATGTTTTCACATTTAAGCACAAATCAAGGGAGAGTTGCAAAACCATGCTATTTCATTGAATAAATGTGAGAAAAGGTGATAAAATCCCCCAAAATAAGCACAAGATAAACCACAAAATCGGAGTTTATCAAATCTCCCCACACTTAAACCAAGCATGTCCTCATGCTAAGAATAAAGAAGGACAAGAAAGGGGTATGAACATTTATTCAATGCAAATAAAATATATGCACCTATCTATATGCATGCAACTAAATGCAATATGATTCTACCTACTTGGTTAAACATAAATCAATCCCCAAGAACACATGCACATGTAGGGCAGAGTAGTATGATGATTCATGAATCCTACCAATTTCAATATCAAAATAAAGTACAAATAGACTTGCAAGAAGAACGCTCATGAAAGCCGGGAACAAGGAATTGAGCATCGAACCTTCACCGGAAGTGTATCCGCTCTAGTCGCTCTAGTGTATAGGGTCGATCACTCAATTCTCTTCTAATCATGCTTTCCAAGATTTGTTTTTCTTCTAACAATCAACAATTATTCAATGCATGCATACATTCATCATGAGGACTTATTCATAGGTTGTAATGGGGCTAGGGTAAAGGTAAGGATGCATATAGTCAAGTGAGCTTGAAGTTTGTATCTTTGATTAGCCTAAGCTCTCACCTAACACATGTAACAACCTATACAATTCTAATACACAACCTAGCTACCTATGATTCTCACTTTTTCACATACTCATGCATTCTCTTTAATTCACCACACATATGCATTGATTTTTATTGAACTTTACTTTGGGGCATTTTTGTCCTCTTTTTATTTCTTTTTCTCTTTTTCTTTTTCTTCTTTTTTTTATATATTTTTATATACATATATATATATATATATATATATTCTTTTTTTTTAAAGTATATACAAACGTATCAATGCATATGGTTTTACATATAGTGTATGAGTATGTACTCAATTCCCAATATTTTTAACAAAAATAAAAGTTACACTTTTACCACAACCAATGTCCCAAGTTTCCCATACCCAAATGATACACACCCTCACTAGCCTAAGCTAATCAAAGATCCAAATTAAGGACATTTATTGTTTTTCACTTAGGGGTAGTGATGTACTAAAATTAAGAACAAAAGGGATTAAATAGGCTCAAATTTGGCTAACAATGATTGATGAAAGGTAGGCTATTTGGGTAAGTGAGCTAAATGAAATGATGGCCTCAATCATATAAATGCATGTATACATGGAATAATGGACATAAAGAATCAAACAAATCAAAGATTACAATCATAGAAAGAGAATAATGCACACAAGAATGGAAATAAGTGGTTATAAGATGTAACCACACAATTGGGCTCAAAACTCACATGCTTGTGTTCTTAGCTCAAAAACCATGTTCCAAAATAAATTCTTCAAGCAAGTTTAACGAGAAATTTTTTTTTTTTCAAATTGGTAGGGTGCCCTAAAAACAATTTTTCTTGAAAAAGAAATCATCACCCTAACCAAGTAGTTGTAACATAAAAAGAAGTGGTAAAATATGTACAAATTTCTAACTAGCATGCAACCTATCATGCAATGCAACAACTAACTAACAAGGACAAAAATTAAGAATTTGGTGTTGAAAAAGGAAGTTGTTACCCATGGAGGTCGGTCGGACAACCTCCCCACACTTAGAAATTTGCACCGTCCTCGGTGCATGCAAAGAAGAGCAAGGTGGATGGGTTGCTACAATTGATGAGCTCCTTCAAAAGGTTGTGCGGATGAACTTGTTTGTTGCCCCATTTATAAGCTTTCTCATTCCTTTTCCTCTTGGTGGCCAACCTAAAAGGAAAGAAAAAGAAAGAAAATTATGCCTACAACAAAGATATCAAAGCAAATAGAACATAGGCGGGGCTAATGCCAAATAAGAGTAAGGTTCTCACTACATGTTAGCTACGCATGTGAGTGAGGAAGCAATATAGGCAAAGGGCATATCAATTAATACTTGATGCAAGAGTAAAGTCAAGGCATGAAGAGCACTCAAAAGCATCAAGTTCGACTAGAAAGAGTGGGTCATGAAAGACATGTAAGCTCATATCAATGCACAAAGAATATAAGGATCATCAAAGGTTAAGCATTGAATTAAATATTTCATTACCCATCAATATCAAACAAGTCTAGAAGCACCAAGATTAACCAAGAAATTCTCAACAATTGAGTAAGAGAATTCAACACCATTATTAAAATAAGAAACTTAGAAAAGAAGATAAGAACAAGCTATAAAAACAAAATTAAAATGCAATAAATGAAAATAAGCAAATGTAATAAGAGAAAATGGAAGAAAAGAAAATTTTTTTTTTTACCGGCGCGGACGCGTCATGCACGCTTCCGCGCCGATGCACAGTTTGGCTAAAGGACGCGTACGCGCCAGGTGCGCACACGCGTGAGTTGCAGGCACAGAATAGGCACAAACTGGGCATAACTCTCTGGAACATGTACCAGGAAGGAAGGTGACGCTATCGGCGCGCTCGCGCACAGCGTGCGTGCGCGCACGCGCCAGGTGCGCGCACGCGCGGGGTGGTTTGTGCCTCAGGCATGGTGCTGGCGCAGTGTAGGCACAACTCTCGGGTCAATGTATGGAGGGGTGAGATTTTTCAATCCACGCGTCTACGCACATGGCGCGCCCGTGTGGATGGTCGAAAATGCTTGAGGCGCACGTGCACGTACGCGCCAGGTGCGCGCACACGCGGGTTGGTGCTCTGTTTTTTTTTCAAAAATTTTTCCAAGTTCTTGCACCAAACCAAGCATTCCAAACCTCCAAACAGCTACCCAAACACCTTAAAACCTTATTTAACATATTATTCTACTAAATAAACTCAACAAACAAAACAAAACATGAAATTAAACTAATTACCAATATGTACAAAAAAGGGAAAATGAAAAGATTTTACCATGGTGGGGTGTCTCCCACCTAGCACTTTTGTTTATTGTCCTTAAGTTGGACTTATGGGGAGCTCCTCTTAAGGTGGCTTGTGCTTGAAGCTATCCTTGAACATCCACTAATGCTTGAGTCTCCAATAAGCTCCATTCTTCAATTTTAATATCTTCAAGTTTTGATGGAGTTCTTCACAAACCATGAGCTCCCAAATTTGATTCTCCTTGTGCGATCCGAGGTCCCACACTTTGTTTTGACACCCATCTTCAAATTGATCATCATGATTCCAATTGGGTGGCGTGACCTTAGAATTCTCAATTAAGCACCCAAATATTCTCCTAGACCCATGCAATTTGGTTCTACACCAACCATTGCTTTTCAACTTTGAGCATGCAACCATCATGAACTTAGAGTGATGTGTCCAACCACTACACAACCCTCTCCTACTCTTGACTCCACAAAGAGCTCTAAGTTGCCCATCCGTCTCAAGCAAACCATATTCAAGTGAGAAATTAAAGCTTAGGGATAAGAATTTTACCCACTTGAATGTTGTATTGGATAGTGATTTAGGAAGGGGTGGTCCTAATGATCTTGCAAGTTCTACTCCCTTGTGCTCTTCTTTGACTACCTCCACCTCTTCACAAGCTTCTTCAAATTCAACCTCTTCCTCTTGATAGCTCTCTTCCAATTCAATCTCTTCTTCATTGCTTACCAAGGGCATGGGGGGTTGTGCATCTTCTTCTTTGATCTCAATTTCAAGCCCAATGGGAGAGGATTCAATTGTAGATAGGAACTCCTCAATGATTGAATCCATCTCTTGATCAACCTCTTCAAAGTTTTCCACCATGATATGCCTTGGAGGTTGTACACCCTCCTCAACATCAATATCAAGCTTCTTGAAAGAGGGCTCTATAATGATACATTCCCATGGACTTCCAACATCTCCTAGGTCTTCAACCACTCCTTCCGGCTCAATTATCTCATCTTCCTCCCCTAGTAGCAATTCTTTCTTCAACTCATCTTCTTCATCTTGAAGCTCTAAACTCACTCCCTCACTATGCTCCTTGGTTTCTTCTCCACATTCGTCAATGGGAGTGCCTTGGTCGCTTAGGCTTAGTCGGGAGGAGGCCATATTGCTAACGGCTTCCACTAAGATAGCCATCTTGGCTCCTAGCTCTTTAAACTTCTTTTCATCCTCCTCTTGTCGCCTTAAGATATGAGATTCAAGATCTCTCAATTCATGCGTGGGGGCTTCATCAGGAGGTGATGGTGGAAGAGAATGTTCATTGTTTGGGAGGAAGGTATCATGTTTGGAAGTTGGTTCATCTTGGTAAGGGTATGGAGTTGGTGTATATGGAGGTGGTTCTTGAGAGTAGTTGTGTTAGGATTGTGGTGGTTCTATGTATGGTTCATATGGTTCATAAGGTGGTTGATATGGTGGATAAGGATTAGGGTCAGATGGGGGTGTTTGGTGATATGGGGCTTGTGAGTAAGGTGGTTCAAAATCATGTTGAGGGGGCGGTTCATAGACATGTGGTGGTGGTTGTTGACAATCACAATAAAGGTCACCACATCCATTAGATTGATATACATTAGGATGAGAATTATACCCATAAGAAACCGGAGGTTGTGGTTGCCAAGAAGCTTGATCAATCCCTTGAGGCTCCTCCCATCTTTGATTGTTCCATCCTTGATGCACATCCTCATTGTCGCTCCCATTTCCTACAACATAATTTGAACCCAACTCATAGCCAAAGTGATGAGAATTCATAGTAGCAAGAGAAAATAAAACAAATACTAATAAGAACTAATAAAAACTAACTCATAAAACAAGCAAAAACTAGCAAAGAAGCATATTAACATATATACAATAGCCAATAACATAACACCATTGCAACTCCCCGGCAACGGCGCCATTTTGATGAGCGAACTTTTGTGTGGTCTAGAATTTCCTTAAATGAATGAATTCTCGTTGTAAAGTATAGTTTTCAAACCAAACAATAGTCCTTTCATGCAAAAATTTTGGTTGTCACAAATAACAAACCCCAAATAAGAATTAACCAGAGTATTTAGACTCCGGGTCATCTCACAAGGAGTTGCAATGAAGTGTATGCTTATTGGCTATGAAGATGCAAGGGGGGTTTGATTTGATAAGAGGACAAGAGAATAAATGACAAGAAAAGTAAAGAGAGCAATTAAAGGAAGCAAGTAATAAAGAGAGACATTCATGGCAAGTGTTGAGATCATAGGCTTTCTATCCTAGTCATGCAACGATTAATTCATCTTATTTAGTCAACTCCAACAAATAGGGAGAATGTCAAACAAGACTAATCAATCATACCACAATAATAACAAGAATTTATCTTATTACGTCATCTCCAACATTGGAAGAAGGTATCATATTATCTTCCATGAGAGAAAGTCTAATAAGACTAGCTAATCTCAATCCAAAAGTCCTAATCAACTCACTAATTAAATTAGCAAAGGATTAGCGTCAGTGGAAACAATATTCCAAAAGTCCTAATCAACTCACTAATTAAATTAGCAAAATATTAGCGTCAATGGAAACAATATTAGCTAACAACTCTAGATCGCCAACATGAGTTGGGTTTTCATGACTCAAGATTGCCTAATTACTCTTTCCAAGCCAAGAATCCTCAAAATCTACTCTAACATCCAACCAAGCATTTTGTCAAACACTTGGAAGGCATACATGGAAAGCATAGTAAAATGTGCAAGAAATATAAAATTACCAACTATCAATTGCAAGAAAAATAAATCAACAACTCAATTCATCAATAAAAAGAACATCAAACATTAAATTACATTAAAAGAAAATGGAAATCCAACAAGGGTTCATTAACATAAAAGTAACAAAATAAAGGAAATGAACAAAAGAAACTAAGAAGATTAGGATGTAACAACAAGAAATAAAAAGGAAAACTAAATCAAAATAAAATCTAAAAGTGAGATTCAAGAAAATTAAACCTAAACTACCCTAAATTCTAGAGAGAGGAGAGAGCTTCTCTCTCTAGAATTTACCCTAAAACATGATGAAAACTAAACTATGACTACTTGGTTCATTTCCCCTTCAATCCTTGGGTTCAATAGCATCAGAAATGGGTTGGATTGGGCCCAAAATGAGCTGCAAAATCGCTGGGGGCGATTTCATTAAAGTGGACCCACGGGCAGAATCGGCGCGCACGCGTACATGGCGCGTGCGGGCCCCTGAGCGTGAAGCAACATATGGAAAAATTTATATCATTTCGAAACCCCAGATGTTAGCTTTCCAACGGAACTAGAACCGCCTCATTTGGACTTCTGTAGCTCAAGTTATAGTCGTTTGAGTGCGAAGAGGTCAGGCTTGACAGCTTTACGATTCCTTCATTTCTTCATGAGTTCTCCCACTTTGCATGCTTTTCTCCTCACTTCTTCCAACCAATACTTGCCTTATGAATCTGAAATCACTCAACAAATATATCAAGGCATCGAATGGAATTTAAGTGAATTAAAATCACCAATTTTAGGGCCTAAAAAGCATGTTTTCACATTTAAGCACAAATCAAGGGAGAATTGCAAAACCATGCTATTTCATTGAATAAATGTGAGAAAAGGTGATAAAATCCCCCAAAATAAGTACAAGAAAAACCACAAAATCAGGGTTTATCACGCGCGCGCGAGAGAGGTTGTGCCTCAGGCACAAAAGTGGCACAAAGTTGGCTCAAGTCTCTGGTTTTTGTAACAGAGTGAGTTAGTGAAGAAGGTGCGCGGACGCGCACCCTGCGCGGACGCGTGCTTGAGGTGTTTCGCAACTGGCGTGGACACGCACTACGCGCGGACGCGTGGGTTTTGGAATGAGGTTGGCCCAATTGTGGCACAACTCTCGGGTTTTTGTACCAGAGAGTCCACATTTCTCCATCGGCGCGCGCACGCACCGTGCGCTGGCGCGTTGATGGTTAAATTGCCAGGGTGCGCGCAGGCGGCATTTACGCGAACGCGTGGGTGCCTAGCGCGAGTTGGGCATAAAGTGGGCATAACTCTCGGGTGTTTGGCTCAAGAATGGGATTTCGCTACCGGCGCGCGCGCGCACTATGCGCTGGCGCGTCGGTGTCCCTCTTCAAAGAAAAATTTATGTTTTCTTTATCCTTTTCACATCCTATTTACATGAACATCCTATCTATCCAATAAAATCAACAAAGCTAGCATTCCTATGCACTTAATCAATTATCAAAAGACCACAAAATTCTCAAGAAACTAATACAAATAAGATGGTATAAACAAGGAAGATCTTACCACGGTGGGGTGCCTCCCACCAAGCACTTTTCTTTAACGTCCTTAAGTTGGACGGTCCTTTTCTTAAGCTTCCTCACTCCTTGGTGCATCCTCCAATATGTACACCTCTAGCTCTCTTGGGGGCTTGCAACCATGATACCTCTTCACTCTATGTCCATTCACCTTGAAGATTGCTTCACTCTTGGGATCAAACAATTTCACCACTCCGTAAGGCTTCATCTCCTTCACCTTGAAAGGTCCTTCCTATCTAGAGCGGAGCTTGCCAGGCATAAATCGGAGTCTTGAGTTGTAGAGGAGGACCTCATCACCTTCTTGAAAGTCCTTCCTCCGAATGTGATGGTCATGGAATGCTTTAGTCTTTTCCTTGTAGATTCGGGCATTCTCATACGACTCATTCCTCAAGCATTCGAGCTCCTCTAGTTGTAGCTTCCTAGCTTCACCCGCCTTGGCTAGATCCGTGTTGCACTGCTTTACCGCCCAATAGGCTCGATGCTCAATCTCCACCGGGAGGTGACATGCCTTACCATAGATGATTCGGAAAGGACTCATCCCTATCAGAGTCTTGTAGGCAGTTCTATACGCCCATAGTGCATCTCCTAACCGGAGGCTCCAATCCTTTCTTTGCGATTGACCATTTTCTCTAAGATTCTCTTGATTTTCCGGTTGGACACTTTCGCTTGTCCATTTGTTTGCGGATGATAAGCAGTGGCGACCTTATGTGACACTCCATAGCGCTTGAGCAATGATTCTACCTTCCTGTTACAAAAGTGGGATCCTTGGTCGCTTACGATTGCTCGTGGCGACCCATAACGGTATACAATATGATTCCTTATGAAACAAACAACAGCATTGGCGTCATCAAGGCGGGTAGGTACGGCCTCTACCCACTTTGACACGTAGTCAACCGCTAACAGAATATACAGATATCCACTAGAGTTGGGAAACGGTCCCATAAAGTCAATGCCCTATACATCAAATATCTCACAGAACAGCATAGGTTGCTGAGGCATTTCATCCCTTTGGGATGCGTTTCCTAACTTCTGACACTGATGGCAAGACACACATAACCGGTTAGCATCCTTGAATAAGGTTGGCCACCAGAATCCACAATCCAACACTTTTTTAGCGGTCCTTTGTGGGCCAAAGTGGCCACCACATTCGGACGAATGACAAGCTTCAAGAATTAGTTGGAATTTGGATTCCGGGACGCATCTTCTAATTACTTAGTCCACGCCCCTCTTCCACAAGTGAAGGTCATCCCAAATATAGTATTTGGAATCACTACTCAACTTGTCCCTTTGGTTTTTCGAAAAGTTAGGAGGGAAGATTCTTGCAACCAAGTAGTTCACCATTGGGGCAAACCAAGAAAAGCTAACCGACACAGCATGCAAACTATCCAATGGGAAATGAGTCATTGATCGGAAATGGATCAGTTTTTAAATTCTCAATGCGGCTTAAATGATCCGCAACCAGATTTTGAGATCCACTGCGGTCCCTAATCTCAATGTCAAATTCTTGCAAAAGCAAGATCCAACGTATGAGTCTAGGCTTTGACTCATTCTTTGTCAATAAGTACTTTAAAGCTGCATGATCCGTGTATACCACTATCTTTGAACCTAGCAAATAAGATCTGAATTTATCTAGAGCATGAACAATGGCTAAGAGTTCTTTTTCAGTAGTGGTATAGTTGGATTGTGCTGCATCTAGTGTCTTAGAAGAGTAAGCAATGACATAAGGGAGTTTACCATTGCGCTGTGCAAGTGCGGCACCTACAGCATGGTTTGACGCATCGCACATTATCTCAAATGGCAACGTCCAGTTGGGGCCTCGCACAATTGGTGCTGTGGTAAGAATTCTCCTTAGCTCTTCAAAATCCTTTACACATTCACTGTCAAACTCAAAATCCACATCTTTTTGGAGTAGGCGCGACAATGGTAAAGCAATCTTGCTGAAGTCCTTGATAAAGCGCCTATAAAATCCTGCATGTCCCAAAAACGAGCGGACCTCCCTCATGGATGAGGGGTGAGGCAAAGTAGTAATAACATCGACCTTGGCCGGGTCCACAGAAATGCCCTCATGAGATACTACATGTCCTAACACTATACCTTGTTGTACCATAAAGTGACATTTTTCAAAATTTAAGACAAGGTTAGTGTCAACACATCTAGCTAGGACCTTGGCCAAGCTCTCTAAACAAAAATTGAATGAAGTACCATAAACGCTGAAGTCATCCATAAAAACTTCCAAGCAATTCTCCATTAGATCAGAGAAGACACTCGTCATGCACCGCTGAAAAGTAGCGGGTGCGTTACATAGTCCAAATGGCATCCTTTTATAGGCAAAGGTGCCAAACGGACAAGTAAATGTGGTCTTCTCCTGATCTTCAGGAGCAATATGTATTTGGAAGTAGCCAGTAAATCCATCAAGAAAATAGTAGTGAGATTTACCTGCCAAGCGGTCTAGCAT
This sequence comes from Arachis ipaensis, assembly GCF_059453495.1. Taxonomy (NCBI): domain Eukaryota; kingdom Viridiplantae; phylum Streptophyta; class Magnoliopsida; order Fabales; family Fabaceae; genus Arachis; species Arachis ipaensis. The sequence goes on from NC_142443.1 coordinate 60,850,877, forward strand.
CTGATCGATGAAGCGTAAGGGGTAATGGTCTTTTCGTGTGGCAGCGTTCAATCTTCTGTAGTCAATACATACTCGCCACGCATTTTGGACTCTTTTAGTGACCAATTTACCGTCGTCCTTCTTGACCGTTGTAATGCCCGACTTCTTGGGAACAACTTGAACCGGGCTCACCCACTTACTGTCGGAAATTGAGTATATGATATCCGCATCCAGTGATCGGGTGACCTCTTTCTTCAGTACATCAAGGATGGTTGGGTTGAGCCTCCTTTGCGGTTGCCTAACCGGCTTGGCTCCATCTTGGAGAAAGATCCTATGCATGCACTTGCGGGGGTCAATTCCCACAATATCCGCTAGGCTCTATCCTATTGCTTTCTTGTACTTTCTTAGAACATCTAGGAGCTTTCCCTCTTCTTCACTTGAGAGCTCACTAGCAATAATGACCGGAAACCTTTGGTTATCCTCTAAGAAAGCATACTTCAGATGAGATGGAAGGGGCTTCAGTTCACTTTTTATCTCAAGATGAGGTTCCTTTTCATCAAGCTCATGGGACTCATTCTTGACAACTTCCTCTTGTTCATCCTCTTGGTCATCCGTCTCCTCAACAACGGGGTAGCACAACTTGTAATGATCTTCTTCTTGCACTTCCGCTACCACTTCATCAATTACATCACATTGGAGCATGGAATGTTCTTCGGGAGGATGTTTCATGGCTTCCTCCAAATTGAACTTGATAGTCTTGTCTCCAACCCCAAAGGAATATACACCGGTGAAGGCATCTAACTTGAAATTGGAGGTTTTGAGGAAGGGTCTACCAAGTAGAACGGAGGATGAGCTTCTATTTTCTGCTGGAGGCATTTCAAGGATGTAAAAGTCAACCGGAAAAACCAAATCCTTAATTGCCACGAGTACATCTTCTGCTATTTCCATCACTGTGATCACACTTTTATCAGCTAAGGCAAACCTCGCCGCCGACTTCTTCAGCTAAATTCAACCGCACATAAATTGAAAGCGGCATGATGCTAACACAGGCCCCCAAGTCACACATACAATCATGAAAAGTGTATCCACCAATACAACAAGACACTAAGCACGGTCCAGGGTCACCACATTTTCTTTGAATAGGTTCCATCAAGGAAGAAATTGAACTACCCAAGGATAATGTCTCCAATTCTCCTATCCTATCCTTGTGTGTACACAAGTCTTTCAAAAATTTTGCATACTTTGGAATTTGTTGAATAGCATCAAGGAGTGGTATTGTTACCTCAACCTTTTTGAACACTTGAAGCATGTTCAAATCAAACTCCGGTGTTTTCTTCGCTTTCTTCACCATGGAAGGAAATGGAATAGGAATTGACTCATCTACTATGGCTTTCCTCTTGGGTTCCTTGAGGTTTACTCCTTCTTCCTCATGCCTTTTGTCTACCACCTCTTCTTCATGTGGGGCTTCAACGACTACCTCTTCCTCATGAATTTCTCCCATGACCCTTGGAGGTATCTCCTCTAACGTAGTCCCCGACCTTAGAGTGATGGCGTTGAGACCGCCCTTTGGGTTTGGTTGGGGTTGGGATGGAAGGTTAGAAGAACTTGAGGGTTGGTTAGTGTTGTTATTGGGGTTTGGTGGTTAGTTTGACATGTTCATCTTTGAAAGCAAGTTGGTGAGGTTAGCCAATTGGGTACTCAAGGCATCAAATTGAGCCTTGTTGCTCTCATCTCGTTTTTCCATAGCAGCTCTAAGCTCTAAAACTTGATTGTTGGAAGATGGAGGAGTTTGGTTTTGGTTTTGTTGTCTATGGTGTGGTGCTTGGTACTTGGTGTAGTTGTTTTGGTTTTGGTTGGAGTGGCTTTGGTTGGCTTGGTAGTTGGTGTTGTTGTGATGGTATTGGGATGAAGATTGGTTGTTGTTGTAATGAGAAGAAGAGTTGTTCCACCTTTGGTTTTGATTGCTCCCTTGTGTATTATCTCTCCACCCTTGATGTTGATTACCACCTTGATGGTAATTATTTTGACCTTGAGAAGGGTAGGGTGGATGGTTGTTGTAATTCACATTGGCTACCACAAGAGCATGTTCCTCTTGAATTTGATGGCATTGGTCGGTGTAATGTGTGGTGCTAGAACACAAACCACAAATTCTAGGAGGGCCTTCAAGTTGAGCAACTGGAGGTGGGGCTTGGACGGCTTGGATGGAGTAGTATTCCTTTTGATCCTTTTGGATTTGTGTAAGGATGGTGGTCATATCCCCAAGTGCCTTGGTTAGACTTGCTTCGGAAGGGGATGGTTCTACCACACCCTTGAGTTGATTACTTCTCACCCTTGCGCATCTCCGTGAGGAGAGTAGTCATATCCCCAAGCACTCTTGCCAAACTTTGATCTCCAAATCCTTGATGCACATCCTCATTAAAGCTTCCATTTTCTGCATCATAGTTTGAACCAAATTCATAGTCAAAGTGATGAGAATTCATGGTGATAAGAGAAAATAAAAACAAAAGCTAACAAGAAATAAAGAAAACTGAATCCTAAAACTAGCAAAATTTAACAAACAAACCAAAAATCAAGCTATTCACAATATATACAATAGCCAATAACATAGCACCATTACAATTCCCCGGCAACGGCTTCATTTTGATGTTCAGTTTCTCGTACGGTTTAAAATTTCACAAATGAATTCTCGTTGCAAGTATAGTTCTAACCCGACAAAGAATCGTCACATGCAAAAATATTGGTTGTCACGAGTACAAACCCCAATAAAAATTAACCGAAGTATTTAGACTCTGTGTTGTCTCACAAGAAATTGCAATGAAGTGGTCAATTATTGGCTATGAAGGAACAAGGGGTTTGATTTTTAAGAGGGGCAAGAAAAGTAAATCAAGCAAGTAATTAAAGAAAGCAAGGTAAAGAACTCTTGACTAAGACATAGGTAATTGAGATCACCATCCTTGTCTACAATGCAAGTATTGATAATTATGAGGAGCCGAGCTCATTAGGTCTACTCATTAAAGCCTTAAGTATGTAATGTTTACTCCTAGGCTTGGAGTACGTCAAATGGCTTGATCAACATCAATCCATAAGTCCCAACCTAGCTACTAATTAACTTAGTAGTAGGCTAGAGTCAATGGTTATCAAATTGATCCCCAAGGGTTCTCAAATCATCAATCCAATGAGACCTAATGACTCAAGATCACTCAATTCCCTTAGCCTAGGCCAAGAGTAGAGAGAACTACTCAAGAGCTAAAGGAAACATTCTATCAAACACCTAGAGTGCAATAAGAGTAAATATCACAAAATGCAAGAATTAATGAAACCCATAACTAACATAGGCAAGAAATCAACAATAACAATGAAGAAAAACATAAAAGAGACATGGAACATAAAATTGCATTAAAAGAAATTAAGATCCAACAATTGTTCATTAACATAAAAGAGAGCAAAACAAGAGATTAACACTACAACTAAGAGAAACAAGATGTAGAAACAGGAAATTGTCACAAAAACAAGATGGAATCAAGTAATTAATGCAAGATCTAAGAGAAATTAACCTAATCCTAACCTAATTCTAGAGAGAAGAGGGAGCTTCTCTCTCTAGAAAACTAACTAAGGGATCATGTTGACTAACTAAGTGCTCCCACCTTGCTCAAGCTTCAATTCTGCATGAAATACCCTCCGAAATAAGTTGGATTTGGGCCTGGGCAGCTCAGAAATCGCCCCCAGCGTTTTGCCCTTAAGTGGGTCACGTGAGAGTATCGACGTGTACGCGCCATGTGCGCGTGTGCGTCGCTTGGCCATTTTTCTCATCCGCACATACGCGCCATGTACACTTGCACGTCCATTGAAGTATTCACAATTCTTGTTTCCTCATGCATTCTCCACTTTGTATGCTTTTCTCTTCATTTCTTCCATCTAATACTTGCCTTATGAACCTAAAATCACTCAACAAACACATCAAGGCACCGAAAGGAATTAAAGTGAATTAAAATCACCAATTTAAAGGCCTAAAAAGCATGTTTTTACACTTAGGCACAAATTGAGGGAGAATTACAAAACCATGCTATTTCATTGAATAAATGTGGGAAAAAGGTGATAAAATCCCCTAAAATAAGCACAAGATAAACCACAAAATCGGGATTCATCAAGAAGTCATGAGAAGCTTGAGTTGAGGCAATTCTTGCTTTCCCTGCAATTCGGTTCACGAAATCCACATAAGATGTGCAGAAATAGCAATTTGGAATCATTGAAATGATAGAAGCAAGTGAGAAAGCATCCGTATGAAGCTGAACTAGGCACAAATTGTAGTAAACAGAGATCTCAAATTTAATTCACCTCCCTCAAAAACATGGAGATTGTCTGAACAAATTCTGAATAGAAGTGAGTGAGAAAATTTAAGTCTCGAACTAAACAAGAACAAATTAGGAAGAAATTCTCACCGCAATGACTTGGAACGACATGAAAATTTGTTCTACGATATCTGATAGCTTCGAAAGCAACTTCAATTGAAGCTTACAGAGACTCCCGCTCGTTCGCCTTCCAGATCTCCTCAGCCAATGCCACTGCGTCCGCGCCAAAACCACTCTCAGTGCTTCAAGTCACTGGAGCAAAAGCAGAACCAACGGAAGAACCTTGGAAGACGACGTAGAAGCAGAAGAGAGGCTCCACGATCACCTCGTCCTCCATTCATAACTCCACCGGTGACGTGCTGACAAAGGAGACAATGACAGCAACAATGGCAGTGGCGATGGCGATGACACTGAGATTCTAGAGTTTCAGAAAGATCTCACTCTCCCTCGTTCTCTCTCTCTCTCTCTCTCTCTCAGCCCTGTTTGATTTTTTTTTTTTTTGATTGGGCTGAGTTAATATTTAGTTGTCTATTATAACAATGGGATTTTTTGTTATTTATTTAGGGAGTTTTATAATTTGTCACAAATAAAATATATTATGGAGGTTTTAGTAACTCCCATTAAAAAACTACCACAAATAAATACAAATTTTGTAGTGGTCACCCTGAAACCATGACCATAAATTAGGCTATGGTCATGATTTTATAAAAAGGTGACCATAGAATAAGCTATGGTCACAATTTTAAAATAGGGTGACAGATAAGCTATGGTTATGCTAAAACTGTGACCATAGATTAGGCTATGGTCACAGTTTAAAACAGCAATGACCATAGAGTAGGTTATGGTCATGATTTTAAAATAAGGTGATGCTATGGTTATGCTAAAAATGTGACCATAGCCACGGTTTTACAAAACGGTGACCATGGTAAACTATGATCACAGTTTTAAAATAGTGTGACCACAGATAACCTATGATCACGATTTTAAAGTAGGGTGACCATATATAACGCAAAACCGTGAGTATAGATTAGGCTATGGTCACGATTTAAATAGGAATAACAATAGAGTAGGTGATGAGCGGATGATTTATACGCTTTTTGGCATTGTTTTTACATAGTTTTTAGTATGATTTAGTTAGTTTTTAGTATATTTTTATTAGTTTCTAAATAAAATTCACATTTCTGAACTTTACTATGATTTTGTGTGTTTTTCTGTGATTTCAGGTAATTTCTGGCTGAAATTGAGGGACTTGAGCAAAAATCAGATTCAGAGGTTGAAGAAGGACTACAGATGCTGTTGGATTCTGACCTCCCTGCACTCAAAGTAGATTTTCTGGATCTACAGAAGTCCAAATGGCACGCTCTCAATTGCGTTAGAAAGTAGACATCCAGGACTTTCTAGAAAGATATAATAGTTTATACTTTGCCCGATTTTAGATGACACAAATTGGCGTTCAACGCCAGCTTTCTGCCCTATTCTAGAGTTAAACGCCAGAAACAAGTTGCAAAGCAGAGTTAAACGCCAGAAACAGGTTACAAACTGGCATTTAACTCCAAGGAAGACCTCTACACGTGAAAGCTTCAATGCTCAGCCCAAGCACACACCAAGTGGGCCCAGAAGTAGATTTCTGCATCATTTACTTATTTCTGCAACCCTAGTAACTAGTTTAGTATAAATAGAACTTTTTACTATTGTGTTAGACATCTTTTGATCTTTTATCTGATCTTTGGAACATTTTTCCTTAGACATGGAGGCTGGCCTCTCGGCCATGCCTGGACCTTGTTCTTATGTATTTTCAACGGTAGAGTTTCTACACCATAGATTAAGGTGTGGAGCTCTGCTGTTCCTCATGAATTAATGTAAAGTACTATTGTTTTTCTATTCAATTCAAGCTTATTTCTTATCTAAGATATACACTTGTTCTTCAACCTGAGGAAGGTGATGATCCGTGACACTCATCATCATTCTCACCTATGAACGCATGCCTGACAACCACTTCCGTTCTACTTGCAATAGCTTAAGTGCGTATCTCTTAGCCTCCTGATGGTGAAATCAGAGTCTTCGTGGTATAGGCTAGAATTATTGGTGGCCATTCTTGAGATCCAAAAAGTCTAAACCTTGTCTGTAGTATTTCGAGTAGGATCTGGGAAGGTGGTGCACGAATTGTGAATCACACTTTTCACAACGCGTACCGCTAACCAGCAAGTGCACTGGGTCGTCCAAGTAATACCTTACGTGAGTAAGGGTCGAATCCCACGGAGATTGTTGGTTTGAAGCAATCTATGGTTATCTTGTAAATCTTAGTCAGGAAGTCAATTATGTTTATCAGTTGAATTGCGAATAACCAAGAGAGCATAAATTAAAGGTTACTTGTTGTGCAGTAATGGAGAATATGTTGGAGTTTTGGAGATGCTTTGTCTTCTGAATCTCTGCTTTCCTATGTCTTCTGATTCACGCACGCACGTCCTCCTATGGCAAGCTGTGTGTTGGTGGATCACCGTTGTCAATGGCTACCTTCCATCCTTCCAGTGAAAACTACGCTCAAGCGCTCTGTCACAGCACGGCTAATCATCGGTTGGTTCTCGATCCGGTTGGAATAGGATTTACTATCCTTTTGCGTCTGTCACTAACGCCCAGCCTTCAGAAGTTTGAAGCTCGTCACAGTCGTTCAATCCTTGAATCCTACTCGGAATACCATAGACAAGGTTTAGACTTTCCGGATTCTCATGAATGCCGCCATCAGTTCTAGCTTATACCACGGAGATTCTGATTAAGAGATCTCAGAGATACTCATTCAATCGGATATAGAACGGAGGTGGTTGTTAGGCACACGTTCATGGTATGAGGAAGGTGATGAATGTCACAGATCATCACCTTCATCACAGTTAAGCACGAATGAACATCTTAGATAGGAACAAGCGTGTTTGAATGGAAAACAGAAATACTTGCATTAATTCATCGAGACACAGCAGAGCTCCTCACCCCCAACAATAGGGTTTAGAGACTCATGCCGTCAGAGAATACAAGGGTTTGATCTAAAATGTCATGAGATACAAAATAAGTCTCTAAAAGTTGTTTAAATACTAAACTAGTAGCCTAGGTTTACAAAAAAATAAGTGGACTATGATGGATGATGCAGAGATCCACTTCTGGGGCCCACTTGGTGTGTGCTGGGGCTGAGGTTTGAGTAAGTCACGTGCAGAGGCCATTTGTGGAGTTGAACGCCAGTTTTTGTGCCAGTTTGGGCGTTCAACTCCAGCTTTTGATCCTTTTTTGGCGCTGGACGCCAGAATTAGGCAGAGAACTGGCGTTGAACGCCAGTTTACGTCATCTATCCTTGTACAAAGTATGGACTATTATATATTTCTGGAAATCCCTGGATGTCTACTTTCCAACGCAATTGGAAGCATGCCATTTCGAGTTCTGTAGCTCCAGAAAATCCACTTTGAGTGTAGGGAGGTCAGAATCCAACAGCATCAGCAGTCCTTTTTCAGCCTGAATCAGATTTTTGCTCAGCTCCTTCAATTTCAGCCAAAAAAATACCTGAAATTACAGAAAAACACACAACTCATAGTAAAGTCTAGAAATATAAATTTTTCCTAAAAACTAATGAAAATAGACTAAAAACTAACTAGAACATACCCAAAACTAATGAAATTAACCCCAAAGGTTGCAGGTGGACATGTGAATGCTGTTTTCTCTTGATCTTGGGGATCTACTGCAATCTGGTTATAGCCTGAGTAGCCATCCAAAAAGCAGTAATAATCATGACCTGCTAGTCTTTCTAGCATCTGGTCTATGAATGGCAAAGGAAAATGATCCTTTCTGGTGGCTGTATTTAGCCTTCTATAGTCAATACACATGCGCCACCCCGTAACTGTTCTTGTAGGAACCAGTTCATTTTTTTCATTATGAATCACTGTCATGCCTCCCTTTTTTGGGACGACTTGAACAGGGCTCACCCAGGGGCTATCAGAAATAGGATAAATAATCCCAGCCTCCAGTAATTTGGTGACCTCTTTCTGCACCACTTCTTTCATGGCTGGATTTAGCCGCCTTTGTGGTTGAACCACTGGTTTGGCATTATCCTCCAATAAGATTTTGTGCATGCATCTAGCTGGGCTTATGCCCTTAAGGTCACCTATGGACCACCCAAGAGCTGTCTTGTGTGTCCTTAGCACTTGAATAAGTGCTTCCTCTTCCTGTGAATTTAAAGCAGAGCTTATGATCATTGAAAAAGTATCATCTTCTCCCAGAAATGCATATTTCAAGGATGGTAGTAATGGCTTGAGCTCGGGTTTAGGAGGTTTTTCCTCTTTCAGAAGAAAGTTCAGAGGCTCTTTCATGTCCACTGAATCCTCCAAATCAGGCTGAACATCTTTAAAGATGTCTTCCAACTCTGATTCGAGACTCTCAGCCATGTTGATCTCTTCTACCAAAGAGTCAATAAGATCAACTTTCATGCAGTCTGTTGATGTGTCTGGATGCTGCATAGCTTTGACAGCGTTCAACTTGAACTCATCATCGTTGACTCTCAAGGTTATTTCCCCCTGTTGGACGTCAATGAGGGATCATCCAGTTGCTAGGAAGGGTCTTCCTAGAATGAGAGTAGCACTCTTGTGCTCCTCCATTTCCAGCACAACAAAGTCAGTGGGAAAGGCGAATGGCCCAACTCTGACAATCATGTCCTCAATCACGCCTGATGGGTATTTAGTGGAACCATCAGCAAGTTGGAGACATATCCGGGTTGGTTTAACTTCTTCAGTTAAGCCAAGCTTCCTGATAGTGGATGCAGGTATTAGGTTGATGCTTGCCCCAAGATCGCGTAAAGCTGTCTTGGTGCAATTATCTTCTAATATGCATGGTATCAGAAAGCTCCCAGGGTCTTTAAGCTTTTCAGGAAGGCTCTTCAGAATGACTGCACTGCATTCTTCAGTGAGGAGAACTCTTTCTGTTTCTCTCCAATCCTTTTTATGACTCAAGATCTCTTTCATGAACTTGGCATAAGAAGGTATTTGCTCAAGTGCTTCTGCAAATGGAATCTTTATTTCAAGAGTCCTGAGATAATCTGCAAAGCGAGCAAATTGCTTATCCTGCTCCTCTTTCCGGAGTTTTTGAGGATAAGGTATCTTGGCTTTATATTCTTCAACCTTAGTTGCTGCAGGTTTATTGCCTACAGAAGTGGTTGAAGAAGCCTTTTTAGAGGGGTTGTTATCAGCATTTGTGTGTGTCTGATCCCTCACTGGCACTTGAGTGCCAGAGTTAGAAGCTGGAGTGAAACTGGACACCAGCTCCTTGTCTGCTCCTGGCGTCTGAACGCCAGAACTGTGCCCATTTTGGGCGTTCAGTGCCAGATCCTGCCCATTTTGGGCGTTCAACGCCAGATCCTTGCCCATTTCTGGCGTTGAACGCCAGTTCTGCTGTATTTCTGGCATTGAACGCCAGTTTTGGCCATGGTCTGGGCGTTCAGCGCCAGCCTTCCACCAATTTTTTGGCGTTTTAGCGCCAGAATTATTTTTCCCTGGGCTCTTACTGTCCTCAGGTGAATTTTGGGTGGTTTGCTTATTTCTTAGCTTTTTGCTGCCTTGAGGTGGGGTATTTAATGTTTTTCCACTTCTTAGTTGAACTGCTTGGCATTCTTCTGCTATTTGCCTTGACAGCTGCTGCTTTGTTTGCTTGAACTGTTCGTCCATATGTATATTAGCCATCCTTGTCTCTTGTAACCTTTCTTTGAATTCGGCTAACTGCTTTGTTAGAAAGTCCAATTGCTGATTGAATTCAGCAGCTTGTTTTACAGGGCTGAGTTCAGCAGTTACTGTTTTAACCTCTTCATTCATGGAAGGGTTGCTGCTTAAGTACAGATGCTGATTCCTGGCAACTGTATCAATGAGCTCTTGAGCCTCTTCAATTGTCTTTCTCATGTGGATAGATCCACCAGCTGAGTGATCTAGAGACATCTGAGCTCCTTCTGTAAGCCCATAATAGAAGATGTCTAACTGAACCCACTCTGAAAACATTTCAGAGGGGCATTTTCGTAGCATCTCTCTGTATCTCTCCCAGGCATCATAGAGAGATTCATTATCTCCTTGTTTAAATCCTTGGATGTCCAGCCTTAGCTGTGTCATCCTTTTTGGAGGGAAATATTGATTCAGGAATTTTTCTGTCAACTGTTTCCATGTCCTTATGCTGGCCTTAGGTTGGTTATTCAACCACCTCTTAGCTTGATCTTTTACAGCAAATGGAAACAGTAATAGTCTGTAGACGTCCTGATCTATTTCTTTATCATGTACTGTGTCAACAATTTGTAAAAATTGTGCCAGAAACTCTGTAGGTTCTTCCTGTGGAAGACCGGAATACTGGCAACTTTGCTGCACCATGATAATGAGCTGAGGATTCAACTCAAAGCTACTGACTCCAATGGAGGGTATGCAGATACTACTCCCATATGAAGCAGTAGAGGGGTTAGAATATGACCCCAGAGTCCTCCTGGACTGTTCATTTCTGCTTAGGTCCATGATGGAGAAAAGGAGATGATGTAAAATAGAAAAAATATTTTTATTTATTTATTTATATATTTATTTCGAAAATGAAATAAATTGAAATAAAATAAATAAAAATTGAGTGAAGATTTTCGAAAAACTAAGGAGAGAGAAAGTGGTTAGGAAGTTTTGAAAAGGATATGATGATTTTGAAAACAAGTTTTAAATTTTGAAATAAAAATCTAAATTTTAGAAATATATTTCAAAAATTTGTTTTTAAAATAGAGAGAAAAGATATTTTTGATTTTTTTAAGAGGAAAGAGAAAAACAATAAGATAGCACAAGATTTAAAATTTTTTTAGATCTAATGCTCCCTATTTTCGAAAATTTTGGAGGGAAAACACCAGGGAACACCAAACTTAAAAATTTTAAGATCAAGTCACAAGGAAAACTCAAGAACACGAAGAAAGAACACCAAACTTAAAATTTTTAGAAAACCAAACCAAAATTTTCGAAAATCAAAGGGAAATCAACAAGAAAACACCAAACTTAGAGTTTGGCACAAAATTTAATAGAGAAAATATTATTTTTGAAAAAGATTTTAAAAAGAGTGTACCAAACTGCCACGGACTTAGACCAACGCTCTAGCCAATTGTGCAGTAAATGTAACACTTGTTTTAAAGAAGGATATTTTTAACCAAGAACAATAATAAGAGACTCTAAACCAAAAAAAGAGATTTTTCCTAATCTAAGCAACAAAATAATCCGTCAGTTGTTCAAACACGAACAATCCCCGGCAACGGCGCCAAAAACTTGGTGCACGAATTGTGAATCACACTTTTCACAACGCGTACCACTAACCAGCAAGTGCACTGGGTCGTCCAAGTAATACCTTACGTGAGTAAGGGTCGAATCCCACGGAGATTGTTGGTTTGAAGCAATCTATGGTTATCTTGTAAATCTTAGTCAGGAAGTCAATTATGTTTATCAGTTGAATTGCGAATAACCAAGAGAGCATAAATTAAAGGTTACTTGTTGTGCAGTAATGGAGAATATGTTGGAGTTTTGGAGATGCTTTGTCTTCTGAATCTCTGCTTTCCTCTGTCTTCTGATTCACGCACGCACGTCCTCCTATGGCAAGCTGTGTATTGGTGGATCACCGTTGTCAATGGCTACCTTCCATCCTTCCAGTGAAAACTACGCTCACGCGCTCTGTCACAGCACGGCTAATCACCGGTTGGTTCTCGATCCGGTTGGAATAGGATTTACTATCCTTTTGCGTCTGTCACTAACGCCCAGCCTTCAGGAGTTTGAAGCTCATCACAGTCGTTCAATCCTTGAATCCTACTCGGAATACCGCAGACAAGGTTTAGACTTTCCGGATTCTCATGAATGCCGCCATCAGTTCTAGCTTATACCACGGAGATTCTGATTAAGAGATCTGAGAGATACTCATTCAATCGGATATAGAACAGAGGTGGTTGTCAGGCACACGTTCATGGTTTGAGGAAGGTGATGAATGTCACAGATCATCACCTTCATCACAGTTAAGCACGAATGAACATCTTAGATAGGAACAAGCGTGTTTGAATGGAAAACAGAAATACTTGCATTAATTCATCGAGACACAGCAGAGCTCCTCACCCCCAACAATGGGGTTTAGAGACTCATGCCGTCAGAGAATACAAGGGTTTGATCTAAAATGTCATGAGATACAAAATAAGTCTCTAAAAGTTGTTTAAATACTAAACTAGTAGCCTAGGTTTACAAAAAAATAAGTGGACTATGATGGATGATGCAGAGATCCACTTCTGGGGCCCACTTGGTGTGTGCTGGGGCTGAGGTTTGAGTAAGTCACGTGCAGAGGCCATTTGTGGAGTTGAACGCCAGTTTTTGTGCCAGTTTGGGCGTTCAACTCCAGCTTTTGATCCTTTTCTGGCGCTAGACACCAGAATTGGGCAGAAAACTGGCGTTGAACGCCAGTTTACGTCGTCTATCCTTGTGCAAAGTATGGACTATTATATATTGCTGGAAATCCCTGGATGTCTACTTTCCAACGCAATTGGAAGCATGCCATTTCGAGTTCTGTAGCTCCAGAAAATCCACTTTGAGTACAGGGAGGTCAGAATCCAACAGCATCAGCAGTCCTTTTTCAGCCTGAATCAGATTTTTGCTCAGCTCCTTCAATTTCAGCCAGAAAAATACCTGAAATTACAGAAAAACACACAACTCATAGTAAAGTCCAGAAATATAAATTTTTCCTAAAAACTAATGAAAATAGACTAAAAACTAACTAGAACATACCCAAAACTATATGAAATTAACCCCAAAAAGCGTATAAAATATCCGCTCATCAGAAGGGATGGCTGTGACGAGCTTCAAACTCGTGAGTGCTGGGTGTAGTGACAGACGCAAAAAGGATTACTGAATCCTATTCCAGTATGATCGAGAACCGACAGATGATTAGCTGTGCGGTGACAGCACATTTTGGACCATTTTCACTAAGAGGACGGGAAGTAGCCATTGACAACAGTGATGCCCTACATAAAGCTTGCCATGGAAAGGAGTAGGAAGGATTGGATGAAAGCAGTAGGAAAGCAGAGATTCAGGAGGAACAAAAGTATCTCTATACGTTTATCTGAAATTCTCACCAATGAATTACATAAGTATCTCTATCCTTATTTTATATTTTATTTATCTTTTAATTATTAAAACTCTATAACCATTTGAATCTGCTTGACTGAGATTTACAAGGTGACCATAGCTTGCTTCAAGCCGACTATCTCCGTGGGATCGACCCTTATTCACGTAAGTTTTATTACTTGGACGACCCAGTGCACTTGCTGGTTAGTTGTGCGAAGTTGTGACAAAGAACTAAGATTATGAACATGCGTATTAAGTTTTTAGCGCCGTTACCAAGGAATGAACTGTCACGATTTCTGCGCACCAAGTTTTTGGCGCCGTTGCCAAGGATTGTTCGAGTTTAGACAACTGACGGTTCATCTTGTTACTCAGATTAGGTAATTTTATTTTAATTTTAAGTTTTTGTTTTAATTATTTTTATTTTCGAAAAAGTTTTCAAAAAAAATTTAATAAAAAAAATTATTCTATGGCTTCAGAATTTTTGAGAAGGAATTCTAGAATTTCATGGAAAATGTTGAAGCCTGGCTGGCTGTAAAGCCATGTCTAAATTCTCTTGGACTGAAGCTTCTTCTTCACATGCTTGAACTATGTATGCTGAAGCTTGGCTGGCCATTGGCCATGTCTAGTGTTTTGGACCGGAGCTTTCACTGAAAGCTTGGCTGGCTAGTAAGCCATGTCTAATTCCTGGACTGGAGTTTTAGACTAACATTGCAAGATTCCTGGAATTCCTATTAAAAATTTTGAAATCCTTATTTTCCTTTTCAAAATAATTTTCGAAAAATAAAAAAAAATTTATAAAATCAAAAATAATTTGATGTTTCTTGTTTGAGTTTAGTATCTAATTGTAAGTTTGGTGTCAATTGCATGCTTTTAACTTTTCTTAAATTTTCGAAGAACACATGCATTGAGTTTCTTTCTTGTTCTTCATGATCTTCAAGTTGTTCTTGATGATTTTCTATGTTTGATCTTTAATTTTTCTTGTTTTGTGTCTTTTCTTGTTTTTCATATGCATTTTCAATTTGTTAGTGTCTAAAGTTTGAAAATTTCTAAGTTTGGTGTCTTGCATGTTTTCTTCTCTTGAAAATTTTTCAAAAATAAGTTCTTGATGTTCATCATGATCTTCAAAGTATTCTTGGAGTTCATCTTGACATTCATAGTGTTCTTGCATGCATCATTTGTTTTGATCCAAAATTTTCATGCATTGAGTCTTTTTATTGTTTTTCTCTTTCTTCATTAAAAATTCAAAAATCAAAAAAATTATCTTTCCCTTTTTCATCTCATAAAATTCGAAAATTTGAGTTGACTTTTTCAAAAATTTTTAAAATCTAGTTGTTTCTTATGAGTCAAATCAAATTTTCAATTTAAAAATCCTATCTTTTTTAAATCTTTTTTCAAAAATCAAATCTTTTTCATTTTTTCTTTCATATTTTCAAAAAATTTCAAAATTTATTTTCAAAATCTTTTTCTTATTTTTATTTCATATTTTCGAAATTAATGCTAACAATTAATGTGATTAATTCAAAAATTTTAAGTTTGTTACTTGCCTATTAAGAAAGGTTCAATCTTTAAATTTTAAATTCATATCTTTTTGTTTCTTGTTAGTCAAGTAATCAACTTTAATTTTCAAAATCAAATATCTTAATATTTCTTTTTCAAAATAAGTCTCAATCACATCTTTTTCAAAATCAATTTCAAAATATTTTCTAACCTCTTATCTTTTCAAATTGATTTTCAAATCTTTTTCAAATTAATCCTATCTTTTTGTTTGATTCTTATCTTTTTTCAAAACTACCTAACTAATTTTCTCTCTCTAATTTTTGAAAATCACCTTCCTCTTTTTAAAATTCCTTTTTATAAACTATTTGTTTTAAATTTTAATTTGATTTAATTTTATTTTATTTTTCTTTTTAAATTTTCGAACTCTAACTGCATTTTAAATTAAAAACAAAAATATTTTATTTTATTTTATTTTAGTTTTGAATTCTTATCTTCTCTTTCTTCCATCCTTCACTTCTTATACTCATATAAGGAATCTCTATACTGTGACATAGAGGATTCCATATTTTCTTTTTTTTTTCTCTTCTTTTTCATATGAGTAGGAACAAGGATAAGAACATTCTTGTTGAAGCTGGTCCGGAACCTGAAAGGACTCTGAAGAGGAAGCTAAGGGAAGCCAAAGCACAACTCTCTGGAGAAAATCTGACAGAAATTTTTGACAAAGAAGGAGACATGGCCAAAAATAATAACAATGCAAGGAAGATGCTTGGTGACTTTACTGCACCAAATTCTAATTTACATGGAAGAAGCATCTCAATCCCTGCCATTGGAGCAAACAATTTTGAGCTAAAGCCTCAAATAGTTTCACTGATGCAACAGAATTGCAAGTTTCATGGACTTCCATCAGAAGATCCTTTTCAGTTCTTAACTGAATTCTTACAAATCTGTGATACTGTTAAGACCAATGGGGTTGATCCCAAGGTCTACAGGCTTATGCTTTTCCCGTTTGCTATAAGAGACAGAGCTAGAATATGGTTGGACTCTCAACCTAAAGATAGCCTGAACTCTTGGGATAAGCTGGTCACGGCTTTCTTAGCCAAGTTCTTTCCTCCTCAAAAGCTTAGCAAGCTTAGAGTGGATGTTCAAACCTTCAAACAGAAAGAAGGTGAATCCCTCTATGAAGCTTGGGAGAGATATAAGCAACTGACCAAAAAGTGTCCTTCTGACATGCTTTCAGAATGGACCATCCTGGATATATTCTATGATGGTCTGTCTGAATTTTCAAAGATGTCATTGGACCATTCTGCAGGTGGATCCATTCACCTAAAGAAAACGCCTGCAGAAGCTCAGGAACTCATTGACATGGTTGCAAATAACCAGTTCATGTACACTTCTGAAAGGAATCCTGTGAGTAATGGGATGCCTCAGAGGAAGGGAGTTCTTGAAATTCATACTCTGAATGCCATATTGGCTCAGAATAAAATATTGACTCAGCAAGTCAATATGATTTCTCAGAGTCTGAATGGATTGCAAGCTGCATCCAACAGTACTCAAGAGGCATCTTCTGAAGAAGAAGCTTATGATCCTGAGAATCCTGCAATAGCAGAGGTGAATTACATGGGGGAACCCTATGGAAATACCTATAATCCCTCATGGAGAAATCATCCAAATTTCTCATGGAAGGATCAACAAAAGCCTCAACAAGGCTTTAATAATGGTGGAAGAAACAGGTTTAGCAATAGCAAGCCTTTTCCATCATCCACTCAGCAACAGACAGAGAATTCTGAGCAGAATACATCTAGCTTAGCAAATATAGTCTCTGATCTATCTAAGGCCACTCTAAGTTTCATGAATGAAACAAGGTCCTCCATTAGAAATTTGGAGGCACAAGTGGACCAGCTGAGTAAAAGGGTCACTGAATCTCCTCCTAGTACTCTCCCAAGCAATACAGAAGAGAATCCAAAAAGAGAGTGCAAGGTCTACCTTACTTGGTGTGGCCGAACCCAAAGAGGAGGAGGAGGACGTGAACCCTAGTGAGGAAGACCTCCTGGGACGTTTAGTGACCAATAAGGAGTTTCCCTTTGAGGAACCAAAGGAATCTGAGGCTCATCTAGAGACCATAGAGATTCCATTGAACCTCCTTCTGCCCTTCATGAGCTCTGATGAGTATTCATCCTCTGAAAAGAATGAAGACATTACTGAAGAGCAAGTTGCTAAGTACCTTGGTGCAATCATGAAGCTGAATGCCAAATTATTTGGTAATGAGACTTGGGAAGATGAACCTCCCTTGCTCACCAATGAACTAAATACATTGGATAGGCAGAAATTACCTCAAAAGAAACAGGATCTTGGTAAATTCCTAATTCCATGTAGCATAGGCACCATGACCTTTGAGAAGGCTCTGTGTGACCTGGGGTCAGGAATAAACTTAATGCCACTCTCTGTAATGGAAAAACTTGGGATCTTTGAGGTACAAGCTGCCAGAATCTCTTTAGAGATGGCAGACAACTCAAGAAAACAGGCTTATGGACAAGTAGAGGACGTGTTAGTAAAGGTTCAAGGCCTTTACATCCTTGCTGATTTCATAATCCTAGACACTGGGAAGGATAAGGATGAATCCATCATCCTTGGAAGACCCTTCCTAGCTACAGCAAGAGCTGTGATTGATGTGGACAGAGGAGAATTGGTCCTTCAACTGAATGAGGACAACCTTGTGTTTAAGACTCAAGGATCTCCTTCTGTAACCATGGAGAGTAAGCATGAAAAGCTTCTCTCACTACAGAGTCAACCAAAGCCCCCACAGTCAAACTCTAAGTTTGGTGTTGGGAGGCCACAACCGAACTCTAAGTTTGGTGTTGAACCCCCACATTCAAACTCTAAGTTTGGTGTTGGGAGGTTCCAACAATGCTCTGAACATCTGTGAGGCTCCATGAGAGCTCACTGTCAAGCTATTGACATTAAAGAAGCACTTGTTGGGAGGCAACCCAATGTTATTTAATTATATATATTTTATTATATTGTTATTTTGTTTTTTTTTTAGGTTGATGATCATGTGAAGTCACAAAAACTACTGAAAAATCAAAAACAGAATGAAAAACAGCTTTAAAAATAGCTCACCCTGGAGGAAGAACTTACTGGCATTTAAACGCCAGTAAGAAGTATCAAACTAGCGTTTAACGCCGGAAAGAAGTATCAAGCTGGCGTTAAATGCCAGAAACAAGTACCAGACTGGCGTTTAACACCAGAACAGAGCATGGAAGTGGCGTTAAACGCTAGAAATAGGCTACATTTGAGCGTTTAACGCCAAAAACAAGCAGCAAGCTGGCGTTTAACGCCAGACATGCATGCTAAGGGCGTTTTACACGCCTAATTGGAGCAGAGATGTTAAGTCCTTGACCCCACAGGATCCCCTCAGGATCTGTGAACCCCACAGGATCCCCACCTACCCTAACTCTCTCTCTTCACACCTTTTCATAACTCTCTTCCACAAATACCCCTCACCAATCACCTCAATCACTCTTCCCCATCACCTCTTCACCACTCACATCCATCCTCTCTTCCCCAAAAACCCCACCTACCTCCAAAATTTAAACTCTGTTCCCTCCCAAACCCAACCCTAATGGCCAAACCCTAAACCTTCCCCTACTCCTATAAAAACCCCTCATTCCTTCTTCATTTTCAAACAACACAACCCTTTCCTCTCCCCTTAGCCGAATACACCTTCTCCCTTCATCTCCTCCATTTTCTTCCTCTTCTCCTTCTTTCTATCTTCTTTTTCTTGGAGACGAGCAAATATTTTAAGTTTGGTGTAGTAAAAGCATTGCTTTTTATTTTTCCATAACTATTAATGGCACCTAAGGCCAGAGAAACCTCAAGAAAGAGGAAAAGGAAGGCAATTGCTTCCACCTCTGAGTCATAGGAGATGGAGAGATTCGTCTCAAAGGTCCATCAAGACCACTTCTATGAAGTTGTGGCCAAGAAGAAAGTGATCCATGAGGTTCCTTTCAAGCTCAAAAAGAATGAGTATCCGGAGATCCGACATGAGATCCGAAGAAGAGGTTGGGAAGTTCTCACCAACCCCATTCAACAAGTTGGGATCTTAATGGTTCAAGAGTTCTATGCAAACGCATGGATCACTAGAAACCATGATCAAAGTGTGAACCTGAATCCAAAGCATTGGCTTACCATGGTTCGGGGAAAATACTTAGATTTCAGTCCGGAAAATGTAAGACTGGTGTTCAACTTGCCAATGATGGAAGAAAACGCACGCCCCTACACTAGAAGGGTCAAATTTGATCAAAGGTTAGACTAAGTCCTCATGGACATATGTGTGGAAGGAGCTCAATGGAAAGTTGACTCAAGAGGCAAGCCGGTTCAATTGAGAAGATTGGACCTTAAGCCTGTAGCTAGAGGATGGTTGGAGTTTATTCAACGCTCAATCATTCCTACTAGCAACCGGTCTGAAGTTACTATAGACCAGGCCATCATGCTCCATAGTATCATGATTGGGGAGGAAGTGGAAGTTCATGAGATTATACCTCAAGAACTCTACAAGGTGGCTGACAAGTCCTCCACTTTGGCAAGGTTAGCCTTTTCTCACCTCATTTGTCACCTTTGCAATTTGGCTAGAATTGACATAGAAGGAGACATCCTCATTGAAGAGGACAAGCCCATCACTAAGAAGAGGATGGAGCAAACAAGAGATGATGGACCTCAACAAGAGCATGAGGAAATTCCTCACCATGAAATCCCTGAGATGCCTCAAGGGATGTACTTCCCTCCACAAAACTATTGGGAGCAAATCAATACTTCCCTAGGAGAATTAAGCTCCAACATGGGACAACTAAGGATGGAGCACCAAGAGCACTCCATCATCCTCCATGAGATTAGAGAAGATCAAAGAGCTATGAGGGAGGAGCAACAAAGACAAGGAAGAGACATAGAGGAGCTCAAGAGCACCATTGGTTCTTCAAGAAGAGGAAGACGTCACCCTCACTAAGGTGGACCCATTCCTTAATCTCCTTGTTCTTATTTTCCTATTTTTCGTTTACTATGCTTTATGTTTAGGTTTGTGTCTTATTACATGATCATTAGTATTTAAGGGTCTATGCCTTAAAGTTATGAATGTCCTATGAATCCATCACCTCTCTTAAATGAAAAATGTTTTAATTACAAAAGAACAAGAAGTACATGGTTTCGAATTCATCCTTGAAACTAGTTTAATTATTTTGATGTGGTGACAATACTTTTTGTTTTCTGAATGAATGCTTGAACAGTGCATATGTCTTTTGAAATTGTTGTTTATGAATGTTAAATATGTTGGCTCTTGAAAGAATGATGAAAAAGGAGACATGTTATTTGATAATCTAAAAAATCATAAAAATGATTCTTGAAGCAAGAAAAAGCAGTGAATACAAAAGCTTGCGAAAAAAAATGGCGAAAAAAAAGGAGAAAGAAAAAGAAAAAGCAAGCAGAAAAAGCCAAAAGCTCTTTAAACCAAAAGGCAAGAGCAAAAAGCCAATAGCCCTTAAAACCAAAAGGCAAGGGTAATAAAAAGGATCCAAGGCTTTGAGCATCAGTGGATAGGAGGGCCTAAAGGAATAAAATCCTGGCCTAAGCAGCTAAACCAAGCTGTCCCTAACAATGTGCTTGTGGCGTGAAGGTGTCAAGCCAAAAGCTTGAGACTGAGCGGTTAAAGTCGAGGTCCAAAGCAAAAAAAGAGTGTGCTTAAGAACCCTGGACACCTCTAATTGGGAACTTTAGCAAAGCTGAGTCACAATCTGAAAAGGTTCACCCAGTTATGTGTCTGTGGCATGTATGTATCCGGCGGTAATACTGGAAAACAGAGTGCTTAAGGCCACGGCCAAGACTCATAAAGTAGCTGTGTTCAAGAATCAACATAATGAACTAGGAGAATCAATAATACTATCTGAATTCTGAGTTCCTAGAGATGCCAATCATTCTAAACTTCAAGGGATAAAGTGAGATGCCAAAACTATTCAAGAGGCAAAAAGCTACTAGTCCCGCTCATCTGATTGGAGCTAAGTATCATTGATATTTTGGAATTTATAGTATATTCTCTTCTTTTTATCCTATTTGATTTTCAGTTTCTTGGGGACAAGCAACAATTTAAGTTTGGTGTTGTGATGAGCGGATAATTTATACGCTTTTTGGCATTGTTTTTACATAGTTTTTAGTATGATTTAGTTAGTTTTTAGTATATTTTTATTAGTTTTTAAATAAAATTCACTTTTCTGGACTTTACTATGAGTTTGTGTGTTTTTCTGTGATTTCAGGTAATTTCTGGCTGAAATTGAGGGACTTGAGCAAAAATCATATTCAGAGGTTGAAGAAAGACTGCAGATGCTGTTGGATTCTGACCTCCCTGCACTCAAAGTGGATTTTCTGAAGCTACAAGAGTCAAAATGGCGCTCTCTCAATTTCGTTGGAAAGTAGACATCCAGGGCTTTCCAGCAATATATAATAGTCCATACTTTGCTCGAGTTTAGATGACGCAAACTGGCGTTTAACGCCAGCTTTCTGCCCTATTCTGGAGTTAAACGCCAGAAACAGGTTGCAAAGCAGAGTTAAACGCCAGAAACAGGTTACAAACTGGTGTTTAACTCCAAGGAAGACCTCTACACGTGAAAGCTTCAATGCTCAGCCCAAGCACACACCAAGTGGGCCCGGAAGTGGATTTCTGCATCATTTACTTATTTCTGCAACCCTAGTAACTAGTTTAGTATAAATAAAACTTTGTACTATTGTGTTAGACATCTTTTGATCTTTTATCCGATCTTTGGAACGTTTTTCCTTAGACATGGATGCTGGCCTCTCGGCCATGCCTGGACCTTGTTCTTATGTATTTTCAACGGTAGAGTTTCTACACACCATAGATTAAGGTGTGGAGCTCTGTTGTTCCTCATGAATTAATACAAAGTACTATTGTTTTTCTATTCAATTCAAGCTTATTTCTTATCTAAGATATACACTTGTTCTTCAACCTGAGGAAGGTGATGATCCGTGACACTCATCATCATTCTCACCTATGAACGCGTGCCTGACAACCACTTCTGTTCTACTTGCAATAGCTTAAGTGCGTATCTCTTAGCCTCCTGATCGTGAGATCAGAGTCTTCGTGGTATAGGCTAGAATTATTGGCGGCCATTCTTGAGATCCGGAAAGTCTAAACCTTGTCTGTGGTATTCCGAGTAGGATCTGGGAAGGGATGGCTGTGACGAGCTTCAAACTCGCGAGTGCTGGGCGTAGTGACAGACGCAAAAAGGATTACTGAATCCTATTCCAGTATGATCGAGAATCGACAGATGATTAGCCGTGCGGTGACAGCGCATTTTGGACCATTTTCACTAAGAGGATGGGAAGTAGCCATTGACAACGGTGATGCCCTACATTAAGCTTGCCATGGAAAGGAGTAGGAAGGATTGGATGAAAGCAGTAGGAAAGCAGAGATTCAGGAGGAACAAAAGCATCTCTATACGTTTATCTGAAATTCTCACCAATGAATTACATAAGTATCTCTATCCTTATTTTATATTTTATTTATCTTTTAATTATTAAAACTCTATAACCATTTGAATCTGCTTGACTGAGATTTACAAGGTGACCATAGCTTGCTTCAAGCTGACTATCTTCGTGGGATCGACCCTTACTCACGTAAGGTTTATTACTTGGACGACCCAGTGCACTTGCTGGTTAGTTGTGCGAAGTTGTGACAAAGAACTAAGATTATGAACGTGCGTATTAAGTTTTTAGCGCCGTTACCAAGGAATGAACTGTCACGATTTATGCGCACCAGTAGGCTATGTTCATGGTTTTAAAATAGGGTGAGTATAAATAAGTTATAGTCACACTAAAACTGTGACCATAAATTAGGCTATGGTCATGATTTTACAAAAGGGTGACCATAAAAAAGCTATACTCATAGTTTTAAAATTGTGTGAGCATAGATAAGTCATGGCCACGTTAAACCCGTGATCATAGATTAGACTATGTCACGGTTTTATAAAAGAGTGACTATAAATCAAGCCATGGTCACAGTTTTTATGCGTGACCATAGAATAACCTATGTTCACGATAAAAATGTGTGGCCTAAAGTGTCATAAATTAAACACTGTAACTGTGACCATAAATAAAAAAAACTATGATTATAGATCTATGACTACACTAGAATACGCCAAGATTAAAAAAAATGTGATCATAGGTCAAAAATAGTGACTATAGATCTATGATATTGTTCCGAGGGTTACCTGAAACTATAGGTCGATCTCGGATAAGATCTTCTGTGCGGGTCGGAGATGACGTGTCCGGCTGGTGGAGGTGGCCGGAGCTGTTGCGTCCGACTTGTTGGACTGGCTACGCTGTTGATCCTTTGTCACCGGAGGGTGGTAGTACCTACAAGGGACTCTGATGCTTAAGTTAGCAAGGGTATTAAACAGGTTTTTAGTAGAATCAGAGTTTGAGTTATACCTGGGTGCTCCAATGTATTTATAGAGGTGTGGAGTGACCTTCTTATATAAGATAAGTTAGTTATCTTATCTTGTCATATCTTATCTTTGAGTGAGGTCATCTTATCTTCAAGAGAACCGCCCTTATCCCTATAGGCTTGGACTGCCTTTGGATTTGGGTCGCGTTCCTCCATTTGGGCCCTTTTTGGGCTTTCCTGGTGATTTGGCCGAGCTCTTTAAGAAGAGGTCAGGTAGTCTGACCTGAAGAGGTCGGTTGCCTTGTCGCTAAACATCCCGGGTCGA
The DNA here is from genome assembly GCF_059453495.1 of Arachis ipaensis. Classification (NCBI taxonomy): domain Eukaryota; kingdom Viridiplantae; phylum Streptophyta; class Magnoliopsida; order Fabales; family Fabaceae; genus Arachis; species Arachis ipaensis. The sequence goes on from NC_142443.1 coordinate 60,874,592, forward strand.
ACAGCTCGACCTAGGGTATGAACAGATATAATGAACACTCTCAAAAACATACCACGTCAATTGTATCATTAAGTGAAAAAATCTAATTTTAATATAATATAATATAACATAATAGATTTTATTTTTTACAAAATAAGTTACCAATTCTTAAAAAATAAGTGAATAAAAAGAAATTTTATTTACTTTAACTTCGAGCCGCCTTCAAAATTTTAAAGCAATTTTTATCTTAAAATCTTTTTTTCTTTTTGTCTCAAATTCTAAGACTATATTTTTTACTAAAATTTAAAAGTTTGCATAGACTACATACTAGAAAAGTTGGTTAAATACTTAATTTTTTTTATTTTACATTTAAGGCTTTTGAAAATATTTTGAAGCTAAATATGTACTTTATAATCTTAAAAAAGTTGGTCAAGATATCAAATTACATAAATTGTAGGAAAATGTTTTCCTTTTCTTAAACAAAATACTACTCTTCAATTCATATTTTACTAAAATGCACATAATAACCAAAAGTCCATATTTTCTATAAACAATAACTTGCATAACTTTATAAGCATTTTCTTTGAATAAAACAGAACCAATTGTTCTTTTTAACTTTTTAAAATTTCACCTCATGATTATTATATATTATGGAATATTTTCTAAAATAAAATAAAAAACTTTTAATTCCAGTAAAAAATTATCTATCTTTATTTTCTAGAATTCAATTTTTTTTTTTAGATTTGGAGAGTCACCTAAATCCTAGACAAATTTCAGCAAACGTAATAAAATTTGTCTAGGTCCTAAGAAAAAATTTGCTGAAGCTCGTGTTAGCTTTAGGCGAACTTCCTTGCATGCACACACTTTTTCTTTTTTTATTATATTTATATTTATTCTACCATTTTACACTATAATTAAATATTTATTACACTATAAAATTATTAATGAGTACAATAAAAAATATTAATGAGTATTTGATAAGAGAATTATTGTTAGTCTAAATTTTCATAAAATAGAATTTCATCGTTGAAAGTATAGTCTAAACCAACAATGAATTCTCAAGATCAAATAATAAAGTCAATACAAAATAACCGAGTATTTATCTCCCGGGTCGTCTTTCCTAGGAGTTGTAATGAAGTGTACATTTATTGGCCATGAGAGAGAGCATGGGGAATTGGGATGAAAGCAAGAGAGCAAGAAATGTAAATAGCAAGAGAGCAAATAAACATGCAAGGAATGTAAATGGCAACTCCTGGCAAGAATTGGGGAATTTAGGATTCCTATCCTAGTTATGGACCACAAACATGGCAATCGTGTGGAATCAATTCAAATTAGTCAATCCTCCTTGAGAATTAGTCAAAAGAGCATAATTGATCTCAATCCATAAGTCCTAGTCAACTCACTAATTACTTAGTGAAAGACTAGCATCAATGGAAACCAAACCAATTAATTATTCTCACACAATGCTGAATGGACATTTACAACTCAATTCCACCCAAACATCCAATTTCTCAACCAAGAGTGTGGAAACTAAATATGAAAGAAATTAAATGAAAGCAAGTAAAAGTCAAAGCAATTAAATGCAAGGAAAGGAAACTTAACATGCAAGAAAACATATTGGCAAGTAATTGAGAGTTAAGGTTACCTATCCTAGCCATTGACCACAAACATATGATGATTATGAAGAGTTAATCCTACTTAGTCAACCTTACATCGAAGATAAGTCAAATAGGCATAGTTAATTCCAATCCCTAAGTCCTATGTCAACACTAAGGGGTCACATAGAGTTAAGGGAGACCAAATCAACTAACTACTCTAATGTATCAAACAAGAATGGACATCAATGACTCAAGGATAACCAAAGGCATCAATTTTAAGCCAAGAGTGTAGAGAAACTATGTAAAAACTAAGCCAAGCATTTTATCAAACACTTGGTGTGCATGAAAATAAAATAATATTAAATTGTAATAAAATAAATTCTAAAACTACCAAAGCAAGAAAGTAACAATAACAATTAAAGGAAGCAATAAATGACATGAAAATATAAATTACATTAATTAAAATTAAATGTAAAATGAGTGTTATAAAACATAAAAATGACAAAATAAAGAAAATAACAAGAGAAATGAAGAAGAACAAAGAAGCAATAATAATAAATGACAAGGAAGAGTAAATAGAAACAAGAATTAAAAATAGAAATTGCAAGAATTTAAACTAAATAACCTTAATTCTAGAGAAAGGGGGGAGCTTCTCTCTCTAGAAACTAAGAGAAAACATAACAAAAACTAAACTTAATTGCCCCCCTTCATTCCTCTTCACTTTGGCCTTAAATAGCTTCAGAAAATGAGTTGGACTGGGTTTTGGAGGCCCAGAATTCGCCCCAGCGATTTGCATTAATGACCTCACGCATATGCGCGCATGCGTACGCACGACCTACTGTGCGTACGCACGTTTGCACAAAAATCCCATCGTGCGTACGCACGACATTTGGTGCGTACGTATTGATGACTTGCATCATCTACCCTTCTTTCTTGCATAAAGAGGACCATAAAAGAGCATAAATCTTATTTGATCATTGCAATTCATACATTATTTGATGAATATTATGGTACATTGTTTTGAGATGGGTTGTGCTGAATTTCAGGTGAAAAAGACATTAAAAAGGGGAAGACAACAACAAAAATGAGCTAGGCGTGTGAAGCGGGCGTGCCACTTATAGCAAGCACCACAAAAATGAACTAGCGTGGCACGCCAAGAGCTGGGCGTGGCACGCCAGCACTAAATTCCAGAAGAGAATTCTCAAGCATTCACATGGGCGTAGCACGCCAGGTTGGACGTGGCACGCCTGACCCGTCACCATGGGCGTGCCACTTGGTATCGAAGGCGTGGCACACCAGCACCAAAAAGTCACTTGGGTGTGCCACTTGAGGAACCAGGCATGGCACGCCAAGCTTGAGAAATCCACAAATGTATGGGCGTGCCACTTGAGTAGCATGGTGTGGCACGCTGGTACAAAATCCCAGAGAAGGGGCTGAAGGCCAATGAAGTCTGGGCGTGCCACTTGCGGTCGAAGGCGTGGCACGCCAGGCTCTCAGTTCCATTTAGGCGTGCCACTTGAGCGACCAGGCGTGGCACGCCAATGCACAAAGAGGCCAAAGCAAGGGCTGGGCGTGCCACCTGGTATCGAAGGCGTGGCACGCCAGTCCAAGAATCTCACTATGGCGTGCCACTTGAATGCTGGGCGTGGCACGCTGGTACAAGTTTCCAGAGATGATGAAGGAGGCCAAACACATGGGCGTGCCACTTGGTGTCGAGGGCGTGGCACGCCATCCACTATTCCTCACTTGGGCGTTGTAAGAGCGAAACTCTCGCGTGATCTAGAATTTTCTAAAAATAAATTCCCGTTGTAAGCTTTTAGACCGACAAGAATTCCTTCTTTACAAAAGTTTTGTTTGTCACTTAAGCAAACCCAATAAAATTGATAACCGAGTATTTAAAACTCGGGTCGTCTTCTCAAGGAATTGCAGGGAGGTATGACTTATTATTAGCTATGAAAAAGGTAGAATTTTGGGTTTTTAATGTATAAGATAAAAAGCAAGAATAGTAAATGGCAAGAAAGTAAATTGTAAGGAATTAATTTAAATAAATAATAAAACTCTTGGCAAGGTATAAGAACTGGAAGTCCTATCCTAGTTATCCTTATCAATTGTGATGAGAATTGGATTTTTCTCCCACTTTGTTAACCTCTAACTATGAAGGTAAATCAAGTGGACTAATTAGCTTAATCCTCAAGTCCTAGTCAATCCCTGTACGAAGACTAGCTTTAGAGCGATCTAGATCAATTAGTAATCTACCAATTTCAACCACTGCTTTATTTGATAACTCAAATGTCACCAATTACCTAACCAGAGCCAAAAGGGAAGAGAATCTACTCGAATGAAAATAATTTGGATAAATCGAAAGCATTCATAGCATAAATAAAATAATCTTATAACTGAAATACCTCAAATTATATTAAATAGAATATTCAAATCTAACATGGAGTTTATAAACCAACATTAACAAACTAAAATAAAATAATAGAAGAAATAAAAGTAGAAGAACATTGAACCTGGGATTGAGAAGCAATCCTAAAATTAAGAGAAATACTAAATACTAATCCTAAGAGAGAGGAGAGAACCTCTCTCTCTCTCTCTCTGAAACTACATCTAAACCTAAGATTATGAATTATGAAAGCATGTTGATGAATGGATGCATTCTCCCACTTTATAGCCTCTAATCTATGTTTTCTGGTTCGAGAACTGGGTCAGAAACAACCCAGAATTCGCTGGTTTCGAATTCAAACACGCTGGTTTTTTCGCCACTGCGACGCGTCTACGTAGATCACGCATTCGCGTCACTTATCGTCAGGGAAACTATAGCAAATTATATATCAAATCGAAGCCCCAGACGTTAGCTTTCCAACGCCACTAAAACCGCATCATTTGGACCTCTATACCTAAAGTTATAGCCGTTTGAGTGCGAAGAGGTCAGGCTGACAGCTTTGCAGTTCCTTCAACTTCTTGTATTCCTTCCATTTTTGCATGCTTCCTTTCCATCCTCTAAGCCATTCCTGCCCTATAAACTCTGAAATCACTTAACATACATATCAAGGCATCTAATGGTAATAAGAGAGGATTAATATTAGCAAATTAAGACTAAAGAAACATGTTTTCAGTCATAGCACAAAATCAGGAAGGAAAATATAAAACCATGCAAATAGTATGAATAAGTGGGTAAAGAGTTGATAAAAATCACTCAATTGAGCACAAGATAAACCATAAAATAGTGGTTTATCAACCTCCCCACACTTAAACATTAGCATGTCCTCATGCTAAGCTCAAAAGAAACTATAAAGGGGTGAAGAGGAATGGTAGAATATATGAAATGCAACCTATCTATATGAATCCAACTACATGAAGAATGCTTTTTCCTACTTGGTTTAAAAGTAAATAAATTGTCCAAGAATAAATATGAACTGGATTTCACTAATTCAAATCATAAAAATGAAATACAAATAGGCTTGTAGAAGAAAATAGCTCATGAAAGCCGGGAACAAAGAATCGAGTATCGAACCCTCACTGGGAGTGTATGCACTCTAATCACTTAAGTGTTTTAGGTTCGATTCTCTCAATTCTCTACTAACCTTGCTTTCTAAGGCTTGCTCTTCATCTAACAATCAACATAAATTTAATGCACAAAATACACATATCAAGAGGTCTTTTAAGGGTTGTAATGGGGTCAGGGTCAAGGTAGGATTGTATTTGGCCAAGTGGACTAAAATCTGAATCCTTAATTAATTTAAACTTTCCACCTAACTTAGGACAATCCATGTAGTCATAATACAATATCTAACCATCCATTAACCATGTTTTCCACATATTCATGCATTCTAATTTCAAGTACAGTACATATGCATTGCTTTCACCACTTACTTTGGGGCATTTTGTCCCCTTTTATTATTTGCTCTTTTTCTTTTCTTTTTCTCCTTATTTATATATATATATATATATATATTATTTTTCTCAATGCATATGATTAAGGTATTGAATGCATGAACATATTCTCAACATTCCTTCACATTTTCAGAAAATTCTAACATACTCAATTCTCAAACCAGATGTTTCCAAACCCACTTTTTCCCACACTTAATTCATAAGCATTCTCACCAGTCTAAGCTAACCAAGGATTCAAATTAAGGACATTATTATTTTCTGCTTAGAGTTAATGATGTGCTAAACTAAAGAATAAAAGGGGTAAAATAGGCTCAAATTGGTTTGCAAAGGATAATGAAAGGTTAAGGCCATATGGGTATGTAATCTTAGTGAAACAAAGGCCTCAATCATATGAGTGCATGCATACATCAAACCATAAAAAAATAGAATCAAGCAAGACAAAGATCACAATTTTAGAGAGAAAAATACACACCAAAAATAAAATATTGGTTGATAAAATGTAACCAATTAAATAGGCTCAAAAATCTCACAGGTTTTGTGTGTTCGAGCTCTAAACTATGTTCCAGTATAATATTTCTTCAAACAAGTTTAACATTAAATTTTATTCAAATTAGTGAAATACTTTAAAAAAGTTTCTTGAAAAAAAAGAAAATATTTCTTCAACCAAGTGGTAAAATATGCACAAAATCAAACAAATATACAATCAAACATGTAAATGCAACAACTAACAAGGAAAATAAACCATTGGTGTTGAGATAGAAGAGTAACTAACCCATAGAGATCGGTATCGACCTCCCCACACTTAAAGATTGCACCGTCCTCGGTGCATGCTAAGATGTACAAGTAGATGGGGGTTGTGGTTCCTCAACTGGGGCTCTTTTTGTTCCTTTCCTTGTCGGTGGTTTGGGAGTAGCTTTCTCTTTACCCTTCTTGGTGGCCATCCTGAAAAGGGAAAAAGAAAGTAACTTTTAAAGCTAAGGGTTAGAGCAAGGAAGAGAGCGGGAAAGGTGGTAATCAATGCACAATAAAGAAGAATGACGTTAACACATGGTCATGACTACATGTGAAAAGTTCATCAATGGAAGTATAGCAAGTGCATGTAATGATAATTAAATGCAAGATGTTTATTGGCATGCTGGCAAAGGCATGAGTAGCATAGATCAAGCATTCAATGTCCAAGTTAGATTACTAAGTCTTTCAAACTAACAACATATTTGTAATAACAATTATATTTAATTAATAAAATATAAAAAGGGTTTTGTGAAAAGCAAGCATTTAGAGTAGTAGAATAAAAGAAATCTAAAAATAGTGCATAATGCCGTATGGGCTTTTTCACAAACACATAGCAAGCATGGTAAATAAGCTATTGAAAGTATTAAATTGAACATGCAAGCAACCCTTTAAAAAGTAATATATAATTGTCAAATAATTCCTTTAATAATTCACAAAAATATAGAAAGTAATGACCCAAATAAATTTCTAACACCAATGAGAATAATGCAATGAATGAAAGTATGCAAATAAATTAAATGAAATAGAATTGAAGTGAAGAAGGATGAGAAATTTAAAGAGATGAAGAAGAAGAAAGTAAGAAAAGGAAGAAGAAAGAAGAAAAGATAGAAGAAATTAGGATTAGAAAAGAAAAGATAAGATAATTGGCGCTGATCTGGATAAGTTGTGCGGCGCAGACGACGCGAGCGCGTGGGTCACGCGTTCGCGTGGATAGCGCTTCTATGAAGTGACGCGGACGCGTGGGTCACGCGTTCGCATGGAGTGATTTGTGCCATTAGCGCGAGGGCAGCCTCGCGGTCGCGCAACTCTCTGTTTTAAATGCATTTTGCCAAAAATCTGGGTGACGCGGTCGCGTGGTTGACGCGATCGCATGGATGGCCATACTTTGAAAAACGACGCGGACGCGTGGGGCACACGTTCGCGTGGTGGGACTTGTGCTTCTAGCGCGGTTCTAGCCCCACTCCATCACAACTTGCTGCCATATACCCTTTTTACGTCGATTTTTAGGGCACGCGTTCGCGTAGGTGACGCGGACGTGTGGGAGGCATTTTTTGCAAATGACGCGATCGTGTCAGCGACGCGGTCGCGTGGATCAATTTGTGCCAAAGGCACACCTCCAGCCATGCTGTCGCGTGACGCTCTGTAAAATCTCTTTTCTTCTTTGAGGCACATATGACGCGGACGCGTCGTCGACGCTGTCACGTCGCGTGCGAAATATTTTTTTTAATAATAATGCAATATGCAGAATGCAATGCTAATATGAACGTTATGCATGATTCCAGGTCCAATCAAAACTCAAAAACAAACAAAACAAACTAGAATTAAAATTGAAAAAGGGACGATCATACCATGGTGGGTTATCTCCCACCTAGCACTTTTAGTTAAAGTCCTTAAGTTGGACATTTGGTGAGCTCCTTATTATGGTGGTTTGTGCTTGTATTCGTCTTGAAATTTCCACCAATGCTTAGACTTCCAATAAGCTCTATCAATACTAAGTAAATTTCTCAAGCTTTGATGGGGTTCTTCACAAGCTTTGAGCTCCCAAAGTTGATCCTCATATATTCGTGGATCCCAAATCTTGTTTCTACACCCATCTTCATGTTGATTATCATGATTCCATCCAAGTGGTTCAGCCTTAGAATTCTCACTGAAGCGTCCAAACAACTTTCCAGACCCGTTCAATTGAGTTCTACACCAACCTTTGCGTTTAAACTTAAAGCTTCCAACCATAATGAACCTTGCAGGACAATTCTTACCACTGACCATCTTCCTCTAACTCTTAATGCCACAAAGAGCTCTAAGTTTACCATCCGTCTCCAGTAGCCCATATTCAAGTGGGAAGGTAAAGGTCAAGGATAAGAATTTTACCCACTTGAATGTTGTGTTGGACGGTAATGGCCTTGGGAGAGGTGTTTCTAATGAACTTGCAAGCTCCACTCCCTTGTGCTCTTCTCTGATAACTTCCACCTCTTTGCAAGTTTCTTCAATATCAACCTCTTCCTCTTGGTAGCTTTCTTCCAATTCAATCTCTTCTTCATTACTCACCAAGGGCATGGGAGGTTGTGTTTCTTCTTCTTGAATCTCCATCTCTTGATCGACCTCTTCCAAGTCCTTAACCATGACATGTCTTGGAGGTTGTACACCCTCCTCAACATCAAATGCAACCGTCTTGGAAGGAGGCTCTATGTCTTGACTTTTCCATGGAGGTTCAGCATCTCCCAAGTCTTCAACCACTTCTTCCTCTTCAATAATTACTGCTTTGTCCAGTAGTTTTAATATAAAATTGTACTCATCCTTGATGATTTTCTTTCCATAACAACTCCTTTCAACTATTCTTTCATCTTCAAGGGTCTTTCCTATCTCCACATTTTGGGCCTCCTCTTGCTCTAAGACAAAATCAGACTCCTCCTTGATGTCTTCCTTCACTAATTCTTCAACCACTCCTTCGACTTCAAGGGTTTTTACTACCTTCACCTTTAGGGCCTCCTCTAGCTCCTTATGAAGTATGGATTCGCGAAGATGATCCCTTCTCTCTTGTTCCATGTCAATAGCATCATTGGGATCATGTTGCTCTTGGATTGATGGATGTGGGTGCTCTTCCATGGATGGTGGTGATGGGATGGAGAAATCATTCTGTGGTTGAAAAGGAAGTGCACTAGAGCTTGAGGGTTGATTGTTGAAGGTATTTGGTGGTCTGATTTGGGCGACGAGAGCTTGTATAGTAGAGTTTAGATCGGTAAGTGCTTTCTCCATGGAGGTTTGGGGTGGATAGGAGGGTTCATTTGTTGGGAGAAAGGGTTCATGGTAGGAAGGTAGTTCATCTTGATAATAATAAGGAGATGGTGTATATTGAGGTGGTGGTTCATGAGAGTAGTTGTGTTGGAATGGGGTGGTTCTGCGTATGGTTCATTTGGCTCATAAGGTGGTTGGTATAGTGGATATGGGTTAGGGTCATATAGAGATAAATGGTGGAAAGGGGCTTGTGAGTATAGTGGTCCAAAGCTATTTTGAGGAGGTGATTTATTGGCATATGATGAGGCTTGCTGGTAATTACAAGGGGGTCCACCATATCTATTGTCTTGGCATGCATTGTAGGATGGTCGTTGTCCATGGTATCTTGGAAGGTGATGTTGCCAAAAGGGTTGATCAGATCCTCGTGGCTCCTTCCATCTCTGATTGTTTTGACCATGATGCATGTTTCTGTTATAATTTTCATTCCTTGCAACAGCATTGGGACCAAACTCAAAGCAATGGGGTGAGAACTCATAATAGCAAATAAAAATTAAAAACAAAAATAAAAACAAATTTAAATTAAAAGGTTATTGAAATTTAAATTTTAAAAATTAAATTTTGAATTTTAAATTTTAAAATTTGAAATTTAAAATTTGAAATTTGAATTTTGAAATTTGAAATTTGAAAATTTTTTAATTTGAATTTTTAAAATTTTAAAATTTTAAAATTTGAATTTTGAAAAAGTCAACAATATAAGATAAAAATTTGAAAAAGATTTAAATTTTGAAAAGGTTTGATTTTTAAAATTTTAAATTTTAAAATTTTAAATTTGGATTTTGAATTTTGGAATTTAAATATTGAAATTTGAAATTTGATTTTGAAATAAGATAAGATAAGATTTTGAAAAAGATATGATTTTTGAAAAAAGATTTGAATTTTTGAAATTTAAAACTAAGATAAGATAAGATAAAAAAATTTTAAAATAAAATTCTGAAATTTTTTTATAACTAAATAAAAACCAATAACCTCTTAATTTACGAAAAGGCAAAAATAAAAATAAAAATAAAAACAAATCAAAAGGCAAATATTTACTATAACCAATAATAAGGCACACGTTTGCAATTCCCCGGCAACGGCGCCATTTTGAAAGAGCGAAACTCTCGCGCGATCTAGAATTTTCTAAAATGAATTCCCGTTTTAAGTATAGCTTCTAGACCGACAAGAATTCCTTCTTTATAAAAGTTTTGTTTGTTACTTAAGCAAACCCAATAAAATTGATAACCAAGTATTTAAATATCGGGTCGTCTTCTCAAGGAATTGCAGGGAGGTATGACTTATTATTAGCTATGAAAAAGGTAGAATTTTGGGTTTTTAATGTATAAGATAAAAAGCAAGAATAGTAAATGGCAAGAAAGTAAATTGTAAGGAATTAATTTAAATAAATAATAAAACTCTTGGCAAGGTATAAGAACTGGAAGTCCTATCCTAGTTATCCTTATCAATTGTGATGAGAATTGGATTTTTCTCCCACTTTGTTAACCTCTAACTATGAAGGTAAATCAAGTGGACTAATTAGCTTAATCCTCAAGTCCTAGTCAATCCCGGTGGGAAGACTAGCTTTAGAGCGATCTAAATCAATTAGTAATCTGCCAATTTCAACCACTGCTTTATTTGATAACTCAAGCATCACCAATTACTTAACCAGAGCCAAAAAAGAAGAGAATCTACTCGAATGAAAATAATTTAGATAAATCGAAAGCATTCATAGCATAAATAAAACAATCTTATAACTGAAATACCTCAAATTATATTAAATAGAATATTCAAATCTAACATGGAGTTCATAAACCAACATTAACAAACTAAAATAAAATAATAGAAGAAATAAAAGTAGAAGAACATTGAACCTGGGATTGAGAAGCAATCCTAAAATTAAGAGAAATCCTAAATACTAATCCTAAGAGAGAGGAGAGAACCTCTCTCTCTCAAACTACATCTAAACATAAGATTATGAATTATGAAAGCATGTTGATCAATGGATGCATTCCCCCACTTTATAGCCTCTAATCTGTGTTTTTTGGGCCGAGAACTGGGTCAGAAACAACCCAGAATTCGCTGGTTTCGAATTCAAACACGCTGGTTTTTTCGCCACTGCGATGCGTCTGCGTAGATCACGCATTCGCGTCACTTATCGTCAAGGCAACTATGTCAAATTATATATCAAATCGAAGCCCCAGACGTTAGCTTTCTAACGCAACTAGAACCGCATCATTTGGACCTCTGTAGCTAAAGTTATAGCGTGTTTGAGTGCGAAGAGGTCAGGCTGACAGCTTTGCAGTTCCTTCAACTTCTTGTATTCCTTCCATTTTTGCATGCTTCCTTTCCATCCTCTAAGCCATTCCTGCACTATAAACTCTGAAATCACTTAACACACATATCAAGGCATCTAATGGTAATAAGAGAGGATTAATATTAGCAAATTAAGACCAAAGAAACATGTTTTCAGTCATAGCACAAAATCAGGAAGAAAAATATAAAATCATGCAAATAGTATGAATAAGTAGGTAAAGAGTTGATAAAAATCACTCAATTGAGCACAAGATAAACCATAAAATAGTGGTTTATCAGGCGTGCCACTTGAACCCCAGGCATGGCATGCCAGTGTCATTTAGGAAGCAAAAGCCATTGGGGCGTGCCACTTGAGTTCGTGGCGTGGCACGCCAAACAGAAGAATCACTTGCTTATAAAGGGCGTGGCACGCCAGACCTTGGGCGTCCCATGCTAGTTCAACTTTCTAGAGAGCTTGATCAAGCATGCAGCAAGGACGTGGCACGCTAGACACTGGGCGTGCCATGCTAGTTCAAGTCTCCAGAGGCAAGAAGAAGAGGAAAAAGGCTAGGGCGTGCCACTTAAGCTCGAAGGCATGGCACGCCAGGCTACATGGGTATTAAAAGACCCTGGGCGTGCCACTTAAGCTCGAAGGCGTGGCACACCAGGAATGTTATTGAAGAGAAGCATGCCACTTGAGGGACTGGGCATGACACGCCAAGCCAGAATTGGAGGAGCACGTGGCACGCCACTGAAGCGCCAGCCACACGCCAGCTGGGAAGTCACGCTTATTGAGTTTCTTTTCCCTCCAAATTGTAATTTTCCTTTTTCACTTTTGTAATTCTTTTATTTTGAGAGCTAGGAGTAGTATAAATACCCCCAAGAAGTACTGAAGAAGGGGGTTAAGCAGTTAGAGAGATTAGTTTTAGATTCACTTTTACACTTCATCATCTTCTTTACTTTTGAATACTTTTCTTTGAGCTATGAGTAGCTAAATTCCCTCTCATTGAGAGAGGGAGCTCTGTTGTACTTGATGGATTGATGATAGTGAAATTCTTCTTCTCTTCATCTTCTCTTTGATTTGCTAGAAGAAATTTCGTTTTTAATGCTTAGTGTTCAATTATCTTGGGAAAGAGATTGAATGCAAAATGGGTTTCATGGGAACCTTGGGAAAGGAAACATGAAACCATGTTTGAAATCCCTTCTCACACTTGAGTAGGATCTGGGTTTTGGTGTTTGGATATGGTGACATATAATCATTCCTCTACTTGGACCTATGATGATGTATGGTATAATCAAGGACCAAGCATATCTCTCTTCATGAACAATTAGAGCAAGAAATTGGCTATTGATCAAGATCTGAGAGATTGAGTCACCAAAGGATTGGGACTCAATCAATCATGATTTCCAAGAGATCAATGAGTTGCATGATTGAAGAGGATATAAGCTGAAATTGATCCAAAGAGACAACATCTCCTAATCTCAATGAATTTTCCCATTCTTATCTATCACTTTATTTATAGCTTGCTTTTACATTCTGCAATTCTCCATTTCCATTTACAATTAAGTCCCTTATGATTCTGCACTTTACATTCTGTCATTTCTATTTCTGCACTTTATTGCTTCTCTTTACATTTTAGCCATTTACAATTCTGCCATTTATAATTCTGCAATCACAATCTATTTGTTCCGCTTGACTAATTCATCAATTGATTAAAACTGCTCAAATTTACCAATCTCTGTGGATACGATCCCACTCCACTGTAGGTTATTACTTGACGATAATTTTAGTGCGCTTGCCAAAAGAACAGATTCACCATATTTGAATGGGGTGTGAATTGGACTCATCATGCATCCTTGCACGAAGTCTGTTGTGCGTACGCATGCATCACTGTGCGTACGCATCTTTGCAGCAGCTTCCAAACTTTATTTTCTTCATGATTTCTCCCCTTTTGGATGCTCTTTCTTCACTTCTTCCACCCAAACTTGCCTTGAAAACCTGAAATCACTCATCAAAACCATCAAGGCACCAAATGGGATCAAAGTGAATAAAATTTAGCAATAAAAAAGGCCTAAAGAGCATGTTTTCACTTTCAAGCACAAATTAGGAAGACATCATGAAACTATGTTATTTCAATGGCTAAATACAAGGAAATTCAATGAAATCCACCTAGTTAAAGCAAATAAATACCATGAAATGTGGATTCATCACATTCCCACACTTAAACAATAGCATGTCCTCATGCTATACCAAAGGAAGGTAAGAAGGGAAATCAACAATTATTCAATGTAACTAACCATATGCAATCTACCTATATGTATGTAACTATACTATCTAACTATATATATGTATTTAATTAGTCCAAGTAAATCAATATCCAAGAAAGCATCTATATACAACCAAGGGCTAAAGCAATTATAACCAAATCCTATTCATAATTGAATTGAGTCATAAAAGAATTTAACAAACTTGCAAGATAACAATGATCAAAGGTGAAAATATGGAATTGAGTGATCGAACCCTCACCGGATATGTATATGCACTCTAATCACTCAAGTGTTTAGGGTCAATCCACTCAATTCTCCTCTAATCATGCTTTCTAAAGTTTGTTCTTCATCTAACCAATCAACCAAAATTTAATGTACATATGCAAAAATCATGAGGTCTTTCCAAGGTTGTAATGGGGCTAAGGTTAAAGGTAAGGATGTATACATGGCTAGGTGATCTTGCATTTGAATCTTTGATTAGCCTAAATTCTCACCTAAGACATACACAACCTATACAATTCTAATATCAAGCTTAGCTACCCATAATCTCACTTTTACATATGTATACACACTCATGTATAATATTCAATCACATATGCATTAATTTTTATTAGATTTCACATTGGGGTACTTTTGTCCCCTTTTCATTGTTTCTTTTTCTTTTCTTTCTTTCTTTTTTTTTCAAGAACATAATATATATACCAACTCATCAATGCATATGGTTTCTATAATATTACATGAGCATGTACCCAAATTTCTAACATTTTTCAATAAGCATAAAACACATTTTCATCACCCAAAGTTCCCACATTTTTCCCACACTTAAACATTACACACTCTCACTAACTTAAGCTACTCAAAAATTCAAATAAGGGACACTTCATTATTTTTTGCTTAAGGTTAATGATGTGGCAAAATAAAGAGCAAAATGGAATTAAAAAGGCTCAAAATGGCAAACAAAGGTGAATGAAATGGTAGGCTTTTTGGGTTAAGTGAGCTACAATGAAGTGATGGCCTCAATCATATAATTTCATAATCATACATTAAACAATGGATATATAGAAATAAACAAACCCAAGATTGCAATCATAGAGAAGAGCAACACACAAGAATGAAATAAGTGGTCCAATGATATAACCACACAATAAGGCTCAAAAACTCACAAATTGTATGTTCTTTAACTCAAAAATCATATTCCACAATGTATAAATCATGCAAGTTTCAAAATATTTCAACCCAATTCAATTTGAATTTCAATGCCCTATATAAAGAGTAAGCTTCTTGGAAATCTCATTAAATGACTAAATTATTCTATATATGTATATAATGTGATTGGATGAAAAAGGTAAAAAATCCTAAGTTTAATTCCTAATTTCAATCAAACCAACATAGCAAGTGTATAGGAAATCAAACTTAGGTGCAATCATCACATCATCCCAAATCACAATCAAGACTAAAAAACCAAAAAGAACATATGTACAAGCCAAAATTAAGAGCAAAATATCAAAATATGCATAACTACTATATAATACTAAGTTATGTACAAGCAAAATCAAAAAGTGCAATAAACTAAGAAAGTGCAATAAACTAAACTAAGAAGTTTCTCAAGAGGATAAAATATATACAAAACAACTAAAAAACATAATAATAATAAAAACTAAAGTACAAGTGTTCGGAAATGAAATTGTCACCCAAAATATGCTTGTTGAAGGACAACCTCCCCACACTTAAGACGTAGCACCATCCTCGGTGCTCAGATCAAGTGGAGTGGAAAGACTCGTCACTATCATCAGCTCCTCTGTCTGCTGGTGGGTCTCGGGCCTCCTCAGAACGCTCGGAAGGAGTGTCTGGCTCAGGTGGAATGTCAACACCACCAGAGAGAATAAGCCTCCTCAAATGCTCATAACGTCGCTAGCTGCGACGCTCTAGCTGTTTAAAACGTCGCTGGTTGCAACGCTCTGAATAGGCTATGTCGTCAAACAATTGGTGGATCAGGCTGAAGAGTGGCTGTAGGAATGCTGGTGGTGTTGCATCGGTAGGTGCTGAAGCTGAAGGGACTGATGTGGAAGGTCCCTCCTCTGTATAAGGTCCTAGTGTCTGTCTAATGCGTCGTCCAAGTGCTAGCTCAAGTTCCGGCCAGTCGTCATGTGGAATGATCTTCTTATGGCCGGCGACTGTCGGTCTCTGATCAGTAGTCATCCAAAGAACCCCAGCCATCGTGGCTAGCTGAGTAATCAAGCACGGGGAGGCTAGGTTGCCCACATAGTGAACCCACCCCATGGACCATCTAATGTGCCATGGAAGGTGTAACTCACGGCCCTCCAAGACACACCAAACCATAACAGCCATATCTGTAGTAACCTTCGTCTTATGGGTGCTTGGCATCACATAGTTGGACAGCAGCTGCTGCCAAATACAGGCCTCATATGTCAAAGAACGGACACGGATACCCAAGGGAGTCGTCTTATCAGCACCATATATCCACTGACTCCCTGATAAACCCCATATTTAGGGTTTATCTTGTGTTGAATTTAGAAGGTTTTGTCAACCTTTCTCCCATTTATCCAATGAAATAGCATGATTTTGTAAATTCTCCTTTATTTGTGCTTAAGAGTGAAAACATGCTTTTTAGGTCCTTAATTGTTTAATCTTGATTTACCTTTGATTTCATTAGATGTCTTGATATGTTTGTTAAGTGATTTCAGATTTATGAAGCAAGGATTGGATCAAGGGAATGAACAAAAAGCATGTAAAAATGGAGAACTCATGAAGAAATGAAGGAATCGCAAAAGCTATCAAGCCGACCTCTTCGCACTTAAACAACCATAACTTGAGCTACAGAGGTCCAAATGATGCGGTTCCAGTTGCGTTGGAAAGCTAACATCCGAGGCTTCGAAACAATATAAGATTTGCTATAGTTGCTACACGTATGGTGATGTGTACGCGCACTGTACGCGCACGCATCGTTGCTGCCATATGATCCACTTAAAGCAATACGTGGCCAGCGAATTCTAAAGCCTTGTGGGCCCAATCCAACTTATTTCTGATGCTATTTAAGCCAAGGATTGAAGGAGAATCAACATACTTTACATACTTTCACACATTAGTTTAGTTTAGGTTAGTTTTAGAGAGAGAAGCTCTAACTTCTCTCTAGAATTAGGATTAGGATTAGGTTTAGTTCTTAGATCTATATTTTGATTCATGCTCTCTACTTCTTCTTCTTCTTCTCAATTCTTTGTTGTTGAATTTATGATTCCTCTATTCTTTTGTTGTAATTTCCTTTATGTTGTTTCTATGCTTTATTGTAGATCTACTCTTGTTCCTTCTATTTTCTTCCAATTTAATTTGAGGTAATTCATAATAATTGTGTTTCTTTTGATTATTGTTATTAATTCCTTGCAATAAGTAGTTGTTAGATTTTATTGTTGTTATCAATTTACTTTGCTTTCCTTTTATGCCTTTCAAGTGTTTGATGAAATGCTTGGTTAGATTTTAGTATAGATTTTATTCCTCTTGGCTTTGGTAGAGTAATTAGTGACGCTTGAGTTATCTAATTCCTTTGTTGATTGATAATTAGAAGTTGCTAATTGATTTGGATACCTCTAAAGCTAGTCTTTCCCTTGGGAGTTGGCTAGGACTTGTGGAATCAAGTTGATTCATCCACTTAACTTTTCTCCATGATTAGAGGTTAACTAAGTGGTAGCAATGGACAATTGTTGTCACAATTGAGGAGGATAACTAGGATAGGACTTCTAGTTCTCATATCTTGCCAAGAGCTTTCTTAGTTGTTAGTTTATTTCTTTTGCAATTTACATTCCTTATTCCTTAACTCAAAAACCCCAAATATACTTCATAGCCAATAACAAGAACATTTGTTTGCAATTCCTAGGGAGAACGACCCGAGGTTTGAATACTTCGGTTTATAATTTTAGGGGTTTGTTACTTGTGACAACCAAATTTTTGTATGAAATGACTATTATTGGTTTAGAAACTATACTTGCAACGAGAATTCATTTGTGAATTCTAAACCACACAAAAGTCATAATCATCACTCCCAGACTCAGCAATCACTACTAAGACTTGGTCCCAATCAAAAGTCTTCATCTTCCTCTCTCCTTCAGCCTCTTCATATGAATCTTTACCACTCGGTCTAGGCCTAAGGTGGAAGGCATACTCAATTGCCTCCTCAGTGACCAGAATCTACTGGCCTCTCAGGTAAACTGCATCAAGGGCCCCAGTGTAGTAGTTCGCATAAAATTCCTTGACCCATGATTCATTCACCGTTGGAAGCTCCCAACCTATGAAACTCCAACTCCACTGAGCAATCTGATCATCCGTATACTGGCTCAACTCATCCGGGAGATGGAGTTCCCTCTCAACATGCAAGTTCTTTTTTAGGAACTTTTCAAACTTTCGCTTCGAATATGCATTGCTGAACTTATGTTTATCAGTAGGAGGTGTATTCTGAGCTTCTCTGTCACTCCCACTGATACGCCTTGCATAGAATGCAAGATCAGAGGTATCAGCAGACTGAGAAGTCCGCTTTCTTTTGCCGGAGCTTGTGGCCTTACCCTTCCCTTTTCTATCAGCCATCTGCAAAACAAGAAGGGAAATGGGGATATGAACATAATCTAGAGGCACACAATCAAGGAAGTGTGACAAATAGAGAACAAGCAGAAACTGCATCACCTAGCAACATATAACAGAAGTGAACAGAAAATGGAAATTGAATGGAAGCATACATGAGAATCAAATTAAATCAAACACAAACAATCTTCCAATCAAATTCAGGATATGAGGGTAGCTAACTTGCTTGTTTATCGAAGAATAAAAGAAGGAAGGAGCAATGTTACTATGCACCAAGAGAAAGAAAACAGTTAAAAGTTAAAAGTTAATGTTAGTTGAAAAATAAAAGGAAAATTAAAAGTTAAAAGTTATGTTAGTAAAAAGGAAAATGGTTAATTGAAAGTGAAAAGAAAAGTTAGATGAAAAAGAAAAGCAGAGTTAAAAGTTAGGCAAAGAAAAAGAAAAATTAGTTTAAAAGGAAAAGAAATAGAAAAAGTTAGTTGAAAAAGAAATCAAAGCTTAAAAGTTATGTAAAAAGAGAGAAGTTAGTGAAAGAAATGGGAGGAAAATCAAAATTTAAGTGCATAGTCACAAGTTTCTTGATTACAAAAAGTTTCAAAAATGTCAAAACAAGCAAGTTTCTATTCACTTTTCAAAAGTTCAAGATGCCAAAATAAGTGATTCACATATATATGTAGAGCACATAATCAAGCAAGTATTAATCACAAGCAATTGGCATAAGTTGAAATAATTTGGTGTTGGCAAGTCAAAACTTTAATGAACAATGCACATAAATGAAATTCAAACACCGAATTTCAATGAGGCATGAAGGTTACAATGTTGAGATAAGAGTTGAAAATTTTATGCACTATGTGACTAAAGGTAATTTGGGCATAGAGAAAATGAGTCAAATTAGCCACATAGGTAGAAGAAATCATCAACCTTGTGAAAGCAAGCAAATGGGGCTCAAATTCAAATGAAAACCAAGCTTATGGTCAATCTGAAAATTCACTCAAACTATTCAATGCATAGAGGTAAATCAGCATTATAAACAAGCAAAGAATGTTATAAGCATGACCAAAACTTGTAAACAAGTTCTTGAGGAGTTTCCGAAACCATTTAGCAAACAAAATTCTATTGACACAGAATTTCGTCAAATAGAGCTTGTTGCACCAAATAAAATAATGTTATTTCATGAAACATAGTTAGGAAAAATCTGGCAGCATTTCAGCAGCAAATTGGCTATTTCCCAAACCCAATCAATCAATTTAGACTTCCTATGAATGCATTAACAATTAAAAACAGAAAAACCATATATAAATTCATCGGAAGTAAGCAAATGGGCCAATATACAGCAACAAAACACGAATAGGCAATGAAACCAAGCCAACAAAAGTAATGGCCTACAAGAAGAACAACAATATACTACCAACAGCAGCATTCTTTTTGTTGGGAAAATAACAGAAACATAATGGCTTAAAAAGACAGCACCAAACAGAGACAAGGAACAATCCAGCAGCATTCTTTCTCTTGAATTCAATAATCTTTCCACTTGCAAGCAGCATGAGTTTAAACAATTAAGCACAACTGAATCCAACAACCAAGTGCAAATTGAATCAAAGAACTCAGCCCATAGCACTCAGAAAAAAAAACAAGGCAGAAACAGATTTCCAGGCAGCAGCAATCACAATTGAAATTCATAATAGCCTTCAGCAAGAGTAGAACAGCCATAAGCCATAAATAGCATGTTTCCCAGGTTCAAGCAAGCAGCAAAAAGAATTCATATGATTTAACCAGTTCCACAAACTGGAATCATTGCAGTTCACATAATATGGATCAAGCAACAAGCAGAGCAGCGCTTAGCAACAACAAACCAAGAAAAATGAATGAAACGGTAACACGTTCACAGCATCTATTTTGGACAATGAATAAAAATACAATAAATAGCAATCACCAGTCCAGAACTCAACACCAAAATAACACAATAAACAAGTTCATCCAGGGCAGCATTCAGGGAAGAGGTAGAATCAGTCCGAACAGCAGCAGTAAGCAAAACAAAACCTACATCCACTAACCAGTTCAAGTTATCTAACCACCTAAATCAACTAAGCTAACCTAATTGAATTAAGCAGGTTAAACAGAAATTAAACTAACATATTAATTAAACGAAAATAAAAGTAACTGAAAAGGAAGGGGAACCTGGGCAGAAACAAAAGTAGAGGGTTGATAAGTGGGTCGACACCGGCTCAGAGGCGAAGCAGCGGTGGCGCTCCAAGACAGAAGCGGCGGAGGTGCTCTATGGCGCTGCGTTGAGAAACAGGGGTTTCCCCCGTTCTTCCCTCAAACAGAATAGGAGAGATGGAGATGAGGTGAGGGAAATGTGGTGAAAGGTGGTGGTTGGTGGAGGGGGCGCCGGCGACTACGGCTGGGTGCCGCGGCGTTTGTGTGGTAGCAGGGAAGCAGAGAAGATAGAAGTGAAGAGAAGAGGAAGAAGAAAAAAAGGGGGGGGGGGAGACGTGGTGGATGTCGGCGGTGGTGGTTGGTCGGTGGCGGGTTCAGAGACGGAGGTTGAGGTGGTGGACGTGTGAATTTGAAACGGGGTGGGAGGGGTTCAGAGATAGAGACGTTGGAGAGGGGGGTGTTTACGCGAAGAGAATAGGGTTCGCACATAAGGAGGGGGTAGGATTTTAGCTATTGTGCGTACGCACCACGGACATGCACAGGCACGGCTGAAGGAATTAGGATTTGTGCGTGCGCATCAACTGTGCGAACGCCGTGGACAGGGGCCATTTTTTGCAGTGTGCGTATGCACGATGTGATTTTTTTTTTTATTTTTAGCATTACCCAACATTTTAATATTCACAGAAACAAAAAATTAACAAAAATCTGCAATTATTTACATTCAACTTTAAAATTATCAAAATTTTATTTTCCAAAACAAAATTTGTTAACTACTCAAAATACTTGAAATATGCACAAACAAAAGCTACCAACTACTTCAACTATTCACAACCAATTAAAAACTTCAAAATTGTAATTCATGGCAAAAAGACAAATTCAAATAAAATTACCAATTATTCAAAAAAGCAATTGAAAGACTAAAAATCTAAAAAGGTAAGCTACCAATCAAGAGACATATTTACAAGAACACAATAAAAAAGAAAAGTTGGAAAGTTTTACTATGGTGGGGTGTCTCCCACCTAACACTTCTATTTAGAGTCCTTAAGTTGGACTTTATTGAGAAGCTCTCATCAAGGAGGCTTGTGTTTCCATTGTTCTTTGAATTTCTGCCCATGTTTGCAATTTCCATGGCTTTCGAGATTCCAAAGCTTGTACACCCAATCTAGTTGATTCTCTTCATTCCATATAGGTGACAAATACTTGAAATTCTCAATCCCTATAACACAATAGCAACCAAACTCATAATGCAATGGGCGAGAATCCATAGGAGAAAAAGGAAATAAAAACAAAAGATAATAAGAACAAGCAAAACGGACTCCTAAAACTAGCAAAAATAAGTAATCAATCAAAACCAAACTATTCATATATTCATATATTCACATATTAACATATTCACAATCAATCAAAAACAAGCTATTTACATATTTACATATTAACAATAGCCAATAACAAGCATCATTACAACTCCCCGGCAACGACGCCAAATTTGATAAGAGAACTATTGTTAGTCTAGATTTTCATAAAATAGAATTCCATCGTTGAAAGTATAGTCTAAACCAACAATGAATTCTCAAGATCAAATAATAAAGTCAATACAAAATAACCGAGAGTATTTAGCTCCTGGGTCGTCTTCCCTAGGAGTTGCAATGAAGTGTACATTTATTGGCTATGAGAGAGAGCATGGGGAATCGGGAATGAAAGCAAGAGAGCAAGAAACGTAAATAGCAAGAGAGCAAATAAACATGTAAGGAATGTAAATGGCAACTCTTGGCAAGAATTGGGGAATTTAGGATTCCTATCCTAGTTATGGACCACAAACATGGCAATCGTGTGGAATCAATTCAAATTAGTTAATCCTCCTTGAGAATTAGTCAAAAGAGCATAATTGATCTCAATCCATAAGTCCTAGTCAACTCACTAATTACTTAGTGAAAGACTAGCATCAATGAAACCAAACCAATTAATTATTCTCACACAATGCAGAATGGACATCCACAACTCAATTCCACCCAAACATCCAATTTCTCAACCAAGAGTGTGGAAACTAAACATGCAAGAAATTAAATGAAAGCAAGTAAAAGTAAAAGCAATTAAATGCAAGGAAAGGAAACTTAACATGCAAGAAAACATCTTGGCAAGTAATTGAGAGCTAAGGTTACCTATCCTAACCATTGACCACAAACATATGATGATTATGAAGAGTTAATCCTACTTAGTCAACCTTACATCGAAGATAAGTCAAATAGGCATAGTTAATTCCAATCCCTAAGTCCTATGTCAACACTAAGGGGTCACATAGAGTCAAGGGAGACCAAATCAACTAACTACTCTAATGTATCAAACAAGAATGGACATCAATGACTTAAGGATCACCAAAGGCATCAATTTCAAACCAAGAGTGTAGAGAAACTATGTAAAAACTAAGCCAAGCATTTTATCAAATACTTGGTGTGCATGAAAATAAAATAATATTAAATTGTAATAAAATAAATTCTAAAACTACCAAAGCAAAAAAGTAACAATAACAATTAAAGGAAGCAATAAATGGCATGAAAACATAAACTGCATCAATTAAAATTAAATGTAACATGAGTGTTATAAAACATAAAAATGACAAAATAAAGGAAATAACAAGAGAAATGAAGAAGAACAAAGAAGCAATAACAATAAATGACAAGGTAAAGTAAATAAAAACAAGAATTAAAAGTAGAAATTGCAAGAATTTAAACTAAATAACCCTAATTCTAGAGAGAGGAGGGAGTTTCTCTCTCTAGAAACTAAGAGAAAACATAACAAAAACTAAACCTAATTGTCCCCTTTCATTCCTCTTCACTTTGGCCTTAAATAGCTTTAGAAAATGAGTTGGACTGGATTTTGGAGGTCCAGAATTCGCCCCCAGCGATTTGCATTAATAACCTCACGCATATGCACGCGTGCGTACGCACGACCTACTGTGCGTACGCACGTTTGCACAAAAATTCCATCGTGCGTACACACGACATTTAGTGCGTACGCATCCTTGCACGAAGTCCGTTGTGCGTACGCACGCATCACTGTTCGTACGCATCTTTGCAGCAGCTTCCAAACTCCATTTTCTTCATGATTTCTCCCCTTTTGGATGCTCTTTCTTCACTTCTTCAACCCAAACTTGCCTTGAAAACATGAAATCACTCATCAAAACCATCAAGGCACCAAATGGGATCAAAGTGAATAAAATTTAGCAATAAAAAAGACCTAAAGAGCATGTTTTCACTTTCAAGCACAAATTAGGAAGACATCATGAAACTATGCTATTTCAATGGCTAAATACAAGAAAAGTCAATGAAATCTACCTAATTAAAGCAAATAAATACCATGAAATATGGATTCATCAGTATTGTAAAAAATATTAATATTAATATTAATACTAATATTAAGAAATATTAACAAGTATAATAAAATATTAATATTAACAAATATTAACGAGTACAATAAAATAATTACTTATTAATATTTTTTAATATATTCATTAATATGTTTATAGTTAACAAATATTTTTATTTTAAATTTAATTAATACTAGTGTACCAATATGCAATATGTGTGTATTTATTGAATTTGTTATAAAAAATTAATCAATAAGTATGTTAACGAGTATTGACATATTAATATTAATTAAATTTAAAACAAAAAAATTGG
The DNA here is from genome assembly GCF_059453495.1 of Arachis ipaensis. Taxonomy (NCBI): domain Eukaryota; kingdom Viridiplantae; phylum Streptophyta; class Magnoliopsida; order Fabales; family Fabaceae; genus Arachis; species Arachis ipaensis. The sequence goes on from NC_142443.1 coordinate 60,898,830, forward strand.
TATACTCCAAAGATATTAATGAATGCAATAAAAAATATTAACGAGTAATTATTTTATTATACTTGTTAATATTTTTATAGTGTAATGAATATTTAATTATGATATAAAATGAAAGAATAAAGATAAATATCATGAAAAATGAGGTGTGTATGTGGTGCAAACATCAAAGAAGTTCGTCTAAAACTAAAACAAATTTTACGTAATTCGCTTAGGGCCTGGGCTAATTTTTATTACATTTGCTAAAATTCGCTTAGATTTGGGCAAACATCTTTAAATTTAAAAAAAAAAATTGGATTCCAAAAAATAAAGATAGATTATTTTTCTTTTGGAATTAAAAATATTTTTATTTTATTTTAGAAAAAATTCCTATATTATGTTCAAGACTTTAGTTAAATTCTTTATCATTGTTATCAAACTCGCGAATTAATTCGTAAACTCGTATGAGTTTACGAGTTTAGGTAATAGAATCGAGTTAACTCAAACACAAACTTGGTCAAACTCGCGAGTTTGAGAGTGAGTCAGCAAGTTTGTGTTGGGTGCCCATTTTTTCCCCAAAAAAAAAAAGAAAAAGAAGAAAGAGAGCAACACAACCCTAAACCCTTCACTTTGCACATCACTCACTCTCATTCTCCAAACGTTCTTCTCGTTTTGTCCATCCATCGCCATCGCTCATCACTGGTTGCAGCCGCGCCGGTCGCCTGCATCCAGACTTTCCACCATTCTCTCACTCTCACTCTCTCATTCTGCTCTCTATTGAGTCTGTCCTGCATCAAAGCACGTGGACTCGTGGAGCCTCTGTCGTCCGCCACATTTTCGCTGTTCGTCGTGTCCTCTTTTGGTCGTCACGCTTTCTCCGTTCATTCTATCAGCCTGTCGCTTGTCTTCCTACGCAGCACAACAACGCCTGGTTTTTCAGCTGAGCCTACTCCATTCAGCCATTTAATCCAGGTATGTTTTAAAACGAATTAGTTACTGAATTGCTACATTTTGTAGTTGTTACTTATTAGTGTTAGTTTAATCTGTTCTAAATTGCTACATTTTGTAGTTGTTACTTGTTAGTGTTAGTTTAGTTGTTATTGATTCTGAATGTCTGAAACTCTGAAATCTGAATTGATCAACTTTGTTAGTTCATTTTTGATAATTTCTAATCATTATTAAGAGATAGATAAAGATAAGTGGATAACTTTACTAAATTAATTATTTGGTATATTGATTTGTTGATTTAGGAGCAAAAATACAAAATGTTTGAGAATATTGGTTCAGGGACAAGGTTTTCAGTTCCTAGTATTCTTAGACTTACTGTTTCTAGGAGAAAAAATGCAACTGGAAATAGAAGATGAAAACATGGTATCGATATTCATGGCAATGGTAAAAAAGTGAAGTGTAATTATTGCTCAAAGACTATAAGCAGAGAAATTTATAGGTTCAAGCATCACCTTGCCGGTACTAAAGAGGATTTAGAATCTTGTGCTTCAGTACCTGAAGAAGTTAAGGCTGTGATGTTGAAAGTCTGTGTGGAGACTAAAAAAACATCATTGAAAAAGATAAGATTTGGTGATGATGAGGATTATCTTGAGCAAACAAAAAAGGAAAAGGAGAAGGATAATTCTCAAGAAAAGGGAAAAGATATGCGCAACTTTGTCACAAAAGGAAAAGGGGCTCAAGTTCAATCAACAATAAATCAAATGATGAAGAAGGATCTAGAGGGAACAATGTGATCAGCAATATAATACATTTGTCTATAAAAGTGCTATTCCTTTCAATGTTATTAAGAATCTTGAGTTTTTAAAGTTTTGTGAGATGGTTGGGAGATATGGAATTGGCTACAAACCTCTTTCTTACCATGAGATAAGAGAAACTTAATTAAAGAAAGCAGTGATCAATGTTGATGAAATGCTTACCGAGTTTAAAGCAGAGTGAAAGAGAACTGGTTGTTCAATCATGTCAGATGGATGGACAGATAAAAAGAGGCATAGTATTTTTAACTTTTTGGTGAACAACCCTAAAGGAATAATTTTTCTTTATTCATTGGACACTTCTGACATATCAAAAACAATAGATAAAGCTCTCAAAATACTAGAAGATGCTATAGAATTTGTTGGTAAAGAGTGTAACACCCTAATTAGCCTAAGCTTTACCTCGCGTCGTAAAGCAAAGGATAATCAGAGATTATGACAGTTCTAAGCTCATACATATAATATATAGAAAGAATTAATATAATCTAAAAGCCCGATAAAGGATATAACTCAAAGGTAGGATATGGAAAGCGCAAAAACGTATAAATGGAGTAACTAACTTAAAGCACAAGAAATAGATACAATTTATATCAAAATATCATAGTATAATATCATAAGGATCTAGCCACGACTTGCGGAGTTTAAGCCGGCTAGCCATATACAGACCATACATGAAACCAGACGGTAAAAACAGCTTATACAAGTTTTGTTCTCTCAGTACATGCCTCTAGGCTAAACAAAATACAAAAATGAGAGATGTATAGCAAAATAAATCAAAAGACCCCGAAAGATATCCGAATTCTCCGTTTCTGTCACCAACCAAACAACTCACTGAGGTGGGCTGCGACCTGTATCTGAAAAACAACAACAGAATATGGTATGAGAACCGGAGGTTCTCAGTATGGTAACAGTGCCCAATGATGTAGGATATAAGACCCCGAGATGCCGAAGGCAATCCTAAGCTCCATATCCATTACAAGATTCAAACTTAAGCATACTAGAGCAGTTAAGCATAAAATAAACCTTAACATACATAAACCGAGTAGTCTATCTTAGGGGGTTTCTATTCTAACCAACGCCGCTGTCCCACAATCTTCCCAACCGATCCTCCATGCGATCCCATTGCCACCACCTTTCGAACCTCCTCAATCCCAAACAAACACAGATAATACAACCAAGGAAAACACAAGTAATATGCAAATATATAACAAGTAGTTCAAAAAGCAAGTAGGCATGTTATACAGTTAGGCAAGCTCAAGTAGTCAAAGCAAACCAGCACATAAGAGATGCATATGATGAATGCCTGTCCTATTGGCTCGTGATATCACTTGTCGGTCTATAAATGCCAACCCGACACACCCTTTCGGATGTCGCCTTTCTGCCACTTCCGAGGATATAGCGCCAGGCACACTTTTGTTCCGAGGATATAGTGCCTGGCACACTATCGTTCCAAGGATATAGTGCCTGGAGCACTTGCATGCTCAATCCGAGGATATAGTGCCTAGCACACTCTTGCGGCGGAGAAGGAAAACAACAACATCATATAATTCATCACAAATCATTCCAAGGATATAGTGCCTGGCTCACTACCCACATCTACAAGTCCATCAATCCCAACTCATCATCGTTTCTCATCTCAATCACTTCCAATTATCAACCTCAACATTCCAAGGATATAGTGCCTAGCACACTCTCCACATAATTCAATAATTCCATCATTTCTTTCCAAATTCTCAACTCATCGCAATCATTATAAATTCATAATTCCCTTTTTGAACTCAATAGTTTATTAATTTCTCAATTCATACATCTTTCTTTCTTCTCACTCTATCAAACCCATCCTCAGTACACCAGAAACCTAAGCCTCTGTTTTCTAGTTTTTCAAGATAATATCAAATTAAACCTCCTAAGATCCTTCCCATGTCCTAATACCCGAAATTGAGCCCAAAAGTCTTAAAATGGTGTTATAGAAGCTTACAACCTTGTTGGGAAAGTAGAATAGTTGAAAAACAAGTATAATTTGAGAAACAAGGCATGTGTAGCCGCACAGGGGTGTGTGCGTGCGCACGCCCAAGAGATTTTAAAATGTGTGCGTACCCACAGGGATGTGCGTACGCACAGGTGGCAAAACTTACAGAATCTATTCACTCACACAACCTGTGCCAGCGCCCTTAACAGACTGGCCTTCCCAACGTGTGCGTCCGCACAGGTTGCAATTCTTCCTTAGATATGTGCGCGCACAAGCTGTGCTAGCACTGCAAACAGAACGATTTTCCTGTCTGTGCGTACGCACAGATGTGTGCGTCCGCACAGGTCAAAATTTTTGCAGGGTGTGCGTCCGCACGAGGGTGTGCGCTTGCACATATTAGAAATCATAAAATTCTGCAACCTTGCAGAATTTCAGATTTTTAACACCAAATTTGAATGATCATAACTTCCTCTACAAATTCTAATTTTCACAAACTTTATATCGATTTAAAGGGTTTTCAAAGATCTTTAATTCTAAACAAATTTCAATCAATTTTGAAAACCGAGACAAAAGTTATGATCGAACAAAGTTCACCAAAAACCCAGTTTTTACAAAAGTCACAAAACCTCAACATTACCAACATTTCCGACCTAATCAAACCAAAACCAGTTCAAGCTCTACTTTCTATCATAACCTAACCTTTTTATCATATTATACCATTTTCAACCACCAACACCTTCTTCAATCCTAATTCAATCATTACCAACATCAAAATCAATCCCCTATTCTTTCAAATTTCAATCTTTCACACCACCTTTACCAATTCAACATTCATGATTTACCAACTCATCATAATTCACATCATTTATCAATAATCTCAACACTCACCTTCAATATACCAACAAGATCACTAATCATCATCAATCATTAACCATATCAATAATAATAAATCACATACCCAACATCAAACATCATAATCCTTAAATACCAACAATCATTATCAAATTCACATTTTCCTCATTTTAAAACTCCATATCATCATCATCTTCATACAAGTTATCTTCACACATCATAATCACATACAATCATTCATTCTCACATATCAATATTATTCAACATACATCAACATTCAGCACCTCAACAACCATTATAATCCATTCCTATCCTATGGGTTACTAGCCTAAGTGTCCATGAATATTATATACTTGGCCGATTCCCTTAATGAACCAAATAAGCTTTCAACTAAAATCCAACCACCAATGTAACTCCAACAAGCACCAACAAGCTCCAAACTCACAATAATCAAGCTATACACATATAAATCACCACAAAATCAACCTAGGGTTCCATTTAAACATAATATCACAAGGGTTTAGTGGCTCTTACCTTTTCCAACAGATTTGATAGCAAAAATTCAATGCTATGCAAGGATTAGAGCAAACCTAAACATCCAAAATCACAAAAACTCATTTAACCCAAAGCCCTAAAAACCCAAAATTTAGAGGAGAGGAACTGGGAAGATTTCGAACTTTTCTTACCAGTTTCTTACATGGGTTTTGTAGAGCTCTTCACAAGAGACGCGTAGCCACTGATGGCACGCAAATCGGAGCACCGTAGCTCAAGATATTAGCTTGGAAAGATTGAAGTGAATAGTGCCCAAGGGTTTCTCTTCTTCCCCTTCTCTTCAGCTGAGTGTGAGTGTGTTTGAGTTTATTAATGAACCCTTATATATATTGGACTTGGGCCCAACTTGGGCCCGGTTCTCGGGCCAAACTTTTAACACTAACGCCCGGTTTTTCATCTCTAATATTTTCTAAGGTTTTCGGCTGTTTTCACTTCTTCTCGCGCAGCACCGAGCAGACTTGAACCGGTTCAATCGGTTTGACTGCCGGTTCGCGGTTTTTCACAGTTTTTCGCAGAAAACACATTTTTTGACTCGGAATTACCTACGAAGTCCGACAATCATATTTAAATCCCCAAATTCTCATCCTAACTTTTCAAAATTTAATTTGGGTATTTGATGAGCGGATAATTTATACGCTTTTTGGCATTATTTTTAGTATATTTTTAGTATGTTTTGGTTAGTTTCTATTATGTTTTTATTAGTTTTTATTCAAAAATCACATTTCTGGACTTTACTATGAGTTTGTGTATTTTTCTGTGATTTCAGGTATTTTCTGGCTGAAATTGAGGGACCTGAGCAAAAATCTGATTCAGAGGCTGAAAAAGGACTGCAGATGCTATTGGATTCTGACCTCTCTGCACTCGAAGTGGATTTTCTGGAGCTACAGAAGCCCAATTGGTGCGCTCTTAATTGCGTTAGAAAGTAGACATTCTGGGCTTTCCAGCAATATATAATAGTCCATACTTTGCTCAAGGTTTGATGGCCCAGACCGGCGTTCCAAGTCAGCTTAAGAATTCTGGCGTTTAACGCCAGAATTGGCATAAAAGCTGGAGTTAAACGCCCAAACTTGCACAAAAGCTGGCGTTTAACTCCAAGAAAAGTCTCTACACATGAAAGCTTCAATGCTCAGCCCAAGCACACATCAAGTGGGCCCCGGAAGTAGATTTTTACACTAAACACCCTAGCTTACTCATTTTCTGTAACCCTAGGTCACTAGGTTACTATAAAAACTACTTTTAGTGATTCATCTTGTACCTCATGACACTTTACACATTTTATATTGTATCTTCTACGGTATGAGTCTCTAAACCCCATTGTTAGGGGTGAGGAGCTCTGCTATTCTTCATGAATTAATGCAATTACTACTGTTTTCCATTCTATCACGCTTGCTTCTATTCTAAGATATTCATTTGCACTTCAACCTAATGAATGTGATGATCCGTGACACTCATCATCATTCTCACCTATGAAGGCGTGCCTGACAACCACCTCCGTTCTACCTTAGATTGAATGCATATCTCTTAGCCTCATGATCCAGATCAGAGTGTTCGTGGTATAAGCTAGAATTATTGGCGGCCATTCTTGAGATCCGGAACGTCTAAACCTTATCTGTGGTATTCTGAGTAGGATCTGGGAAGGGATGACTGTGACGAGCTTCAAACTCACGAGTGTTGGGCGTAGTGACAAACGCAAAAGGATCAATGGATCCTATTTTGACATGATCGAGAACCGACAGATGATTAGCCGTGCCGTGACAGCGCATTTGGAACATTTTCACTGAGAGGACGGGAAGTAGCCATTGACAACGGTAATGCCCAACATAAAGCTTGCCATGGAAGGAGCCTTGTGTGCATGAAGAAGAAGATAGTAGGAAAGCAGAGATTCAGAAGACAAAGCATCTCCAAAACCTCAACCTGTTCTTCATTACTGCATAACAAGTATTTATTTCATGTTCTTTTACTTTTTACAATTAAATCTGAGAATTATTGATATCCCGACTAAGAGTTACAAGACAACCATAGCTTGCTTCAAGCCGACAATCTCGGTGGGATCGACCCTTACTCACGTAAGGTATTACTTGGACGACCCAGTGCACTTGCTGGTTAGTTGTGCGGAATTGCAAAAGTGTGATTGTGACTTCGTGCACCAAGTTTTTGGCGCTGTTGCCGGGGATTGTTCGAGTTTGGACAACTGACGGTTTATCTTGTTGCTTAGATTAGGAATAATTTATTTTTGTTGGTTTAGAGCCTTTTATTTGAGTTTAGTTTCATATTTTAAGTTTGGTGTTAATTGCATGCCTTTATTTTCTTTTAAATTTTCGAATTTGCATGTCCTTAGTTCTTCCTTGATTTTTAAAAAATTCTAAGTTTGGTATCTTCTTTGTGTTTTTCTTTAATTTTTCAAAAATTTGTGTTTGATTTTCTAAAAATTTTAAGTTTGGTGTGTTTTTGTGCTTTTATTTACTTAAAAATTTTTCAAAAATTTGTTCTTGGTGTTCATCTTGATCTTCAAAGTGTTCTTGGTGTTCATCTTGACATTCAAAGTTTTCTTGTTTGTTCTCTTTATTTTGATCTAAAATTTCTAAGTTTAGTGTCGTTTTGTTGTTTTTCTCTTTCCTCATTAAAATTCAAAAATAAAAAAATATCTTTTCCTTATTTTACTCATAATAATTCTTTGGGTCCGGTTCACACTTTGATCATGGTTTTTGGTGATCCATGCATTGGCATAGAACTCTTGAACCATTAAGATCCCGACTTGTTGAATGGGATTGGTGAGAATTTCCCAACCTCTTCTTTGAATCTCATGTCAGATCTCCGGATATTCACTCTTTTTGAGCTTGAAAGGGACCTCAGGGATCACCTTCTTCTTGGCCACAACTTCATAGAAGTGGTTTTGATGGACCTTTGAGATGAATCTCTCCATCTTCCATGACTCGGAGGTGGAAGCTTTTGCCTTCCCTTTCCTCTTTCTAGAGGTTTCTCCGGCCTTATGTGCCATAAGTGGTTATGGAAAAATAAAAAGCAATACTTTTACCACACCAAACTTAGAAGGTTTGCTCGTCCTCGAGCAAAAGAAGAAAGAAGGGAGTAGAAGAAGAAGAAATAGAGGAGATGGAGGGGGTTTAGTGGTTCGGCCAAAGGGGAGAAGTAGTGTTTGTGATATGTGGAAATGAAGAAGTGAATAGGGGTTTATATAGGAGTGGAAAGAGAGGGTAGGGTTCGTGTATTAGGGGTTGGGTTTGGGAGGGAAAGGATTTGGATTTGAATAGTGAGGTAGGTGGGGTTTTATGATGGATGGATGTGGGTTGGTGAAAAGATTATGGAGAAGAGGGTAGGATTTGATAGGTGAGGGGTTTTTGGGGAAGAGGTATTGAGGTGATTGGTCAATGGTGGGTGGGGAAGAAGAGAGAGAGAGAGAGAGAGAGTTGAGGTAGGTGGGGATCCTGTGGGATCCACAGATCCTGAGGTGTCAAGGACTTCTCATCCCTGCACTATGTTGGCGTGTAAACGCCCCTTAGAGTGCCAATCCTGGCGTTAAACGCCAAGTTGCTGCCCATTTCTGGCGTTTAACGCCAGCTTATCTTCCCTTTGTGGCGTTAAATGCCAGCTTTTCTCCCTTTTCTGGCGTTAAACGCCAACTTTGTGCCCATTTCTGGCGTTAAACGCCAGTTTGGTGCCCTTTTCTGGCGTTAAACACCCAGAATGGTGCCAGACTGGGCGTTAAACGCCCATTCTGCTACCCTTACAGGCGTTTAAACACCAGTAAAATCGTCCTCCAGGGTGTGCTGTTTTTAATGCTGTTTTTCACTCTATTTTTGCTTTTTCAGTTGTTTTTGTGACTTCACATGATCATCAACCTAAAGAAAATATAAAATAACAATGGAAAATAAATAGATATAATTAATTAGAATTGGGTTGCCTCCTAACAAGCGCTTCTTTAATGTCAATAGCTTGACAGTGGGCTCTCATGGAGCCTCACAGATACTCAGAGCATGATGATAGCCTCCCAACACCAAACTTAAAGTTTGAATGTGGGGGCTCTGTTTGACTCTGCATTGAGAGAAGCTTTTCATGCTTCCTCTCCATAGTTACAGAGGAAGATCCTTGAGCCTTAAACACAAGGTAGTCCTCATTCAACTGAAGGACCAACTCTCCTCTGTCAACATCAATCACAGCTTTTGTTGTGGCTATGAAGGGTATGCCAAAGATGATGGATTCATCCTCATCCTTCCCAGTGTCTAGAATTATGAAATCAGCAGGGATGTAAAGGCCTTCAACCTTTACTAGCACGTCCTCTACTAGTCCATAAGCCTGTTTCATTGATTTGTCTGCCATCTCTAGTGAGATTCTTGCAGCTTGTACCTCAAAGATTCCCAGTTTCTCCATTACAGAGAGTGGCATGAGGTTTATCCCTGACCCCAAGTCACACAGAGCCTTCTCAAAGGTCATGGTGCCTATGGTACAAGGTATGAAGAATTTTCCGGGATCCAGTTTCTTCTGAGGTAAGCCTCATTAATGCACTCAGTTCATTGGTGAACAAGGGGGGTTCATCCTCCCAAGTCTTATTACCAAATAACATGGCATTCAACTTCATGATTGCTCCTAGATACTTAGCAACTTGCTCTTTAGTGATATCTTCATCCTCTTCAGAGGAAGAATATTCATCTGAGCTCATGAATGGCAGAAGGAAGTTCAATGGAATCCCTATGGTCTCTCTATGAGCCTCAGATTCCTTTGGTTCCTCAAAGGGAAACTCCTTTCTGTCCAGAGGATGTCCCATGAGGCTTTTCTCACTAGGACTCACGTCCTCCTCACTCTCTCCAGGTTCGGCCATATTGGTCATGGTTATGGCCTTGCGCTCTCTCTTGGGGTTTTCTTCTGTATTGCTTGGGAGAGTACTGAGAGGGGTTTCAGTAATCTTCTTACTCAGCTGACCCACCTGTGCCTCCAAATTTCTAATGGAAGACCTTGTTTCATTCATGAAACTTAGTGTGGTCTTGGATAGATCAGAGACTATGGTTGCCAGGCCAGAATGGCTTTGTTCAAAATTCTCTGTCTGTTGCTGAGAAGATGATGGAAAAGGCTTGCTATTGCTAAACCTATTTCCTCCACCATTATTATTGAAGCCTTGTTGAGGCTTCTGTTGGTCCTTCCATGAGAAATTTGGATGATTTCTCCATAAAGGATTATAGGTGTTTCCATAGGGTTCTCCCATGTAATTCCCCTCTGCCATTACAGGGTTCTCAGGATCATAAGCTTCTTCTTCAGAAGATGCTTCTTTAGTACTGTTGGATGCAGCTTGCAATCCATTCAGACTCTGAGAAATCATATTGACTTGCTGAGTCAATATTTTATTCTGAGCCAATATGGCATTCAGAGTATCAATTTCAAGAACTCCCTTCTTCTGAGGCATCCCATTGTTCATAGGATTCCTCTCAGAGGTGTACATGAACTGGTTATTTGCAACCATTTCAATGAGTTCCTGAGCTTCTGCAGGGGTTTTCAAATGAAGAGATCCTCCTGCAGAATGGTCCAATGACATTTTTGACAACTCAAACAGACCATCATAGAATATACATATGATGCTCCATTCTGGAAGCATGTCAGAAGGACACCTTTTGATCAGTTGCTTATATCTTTCCCAAGCTTCATAGAGGGACTCTCCTTCCTTTTGTCTGAAGGTTTGAATTTCCACTCTAAGCTTGCTCATCTTTTGAGGTGGAAAGAATTTGGCCAGGAAAGTACTGACCAGCTTATCCCAAGAGTTCAGGCTTTCCTTAGGTTGTGAATCCAACCATGTTTTAGCTCTATCGCTTACAGCAAAAGGGAAAAGCATAAGCCTATAGACCTCGGGATCAACTCTATTGGTCTTGACAGTGTCACAGATTTGCAAGAATTCAGCTAAAAACTGATGAGGATCTTCCATTGGAAGTCCATGAAACTTGCAATTCTGCTACATTAGAGAAACTAATTGAGGCTTAAGCTCAAAGCTATTTGCTCCAATTGCAGGAATTGAGATGCTTCTTCCATAGAAGTTGGAAGAGTGTGCAATAAAGTCACCAAGCATTTTCCTTGCATCTCCACCATTGTTATTAGGTTCGGCCATGTCTCCTTCTTTTTCGAAAATTTCTGTCAGGTCCTCTCCAGAGGGTTGTGCCTTAGCTTCCCTTAGCTTCCTCTTCAGAGTCCTTTCAGGTTCAGGATCAGCTTCAACAAGAATGTTCTTATCCTTGTTCCTGCTCATATGAAAAAAGAAGAGAACAGCAAAGAAGAGAAATCCTCTATGTCACAGTATAGAGATTCCTTTATGTGAGTAGAAGAATAGAAGAGTAGAATGAAGAAAAGACAAGATGAAGAATTCAAACACAGAGAGGGAGAGAGGGTTCGAATTATAAGAAGAAGAGAAGTGTTAGTAAATAAATAGATAAATAGAGATATGAGAGGGAGAGTTTTCGAAAATAATTAGAAAGAGAAGGAAAATATTTTTGTTTTTATTTTAAAAATCAGTTATAATTCGAAAATTAAAAAGAGAAACAAAATAAAATTTGAAAAAGATAAGAAATAGTAACTAATTTATTTAGTTTTCAAATTTTAGAGAAAAGATATGATTGAAATAGAAAACCTTTGAAATCAAACAAAAAGTCAAGTAGTTAATTGAAAAAGATTTGAAAATCAAATTTTGAAAAGATAAGAAGTTTAGAAAAGATTTTGAAATTGATTTTGAAAAAGATGTGATTGAAAATCATTTTGAAAAAGATTTGAAAAAGAAATTTAAAAAGATTTGATTTTGAAATTAAAGTCAATTACTTGACTAACAAGAAACTAAAAGATATGATTCTAGAATTTAAAGATTGAACCTTTCTTAATAGGCAAGTAACAACCTTAAAATCTTTGAATCAATCACATTAATTGTTAGTAAAGTTTTTGAAAATATGGAATAAAATTAAGAAAAAGATTTTGAAAATCAATTTTAAAAATTTTCGAAAATATGAAAGGAGAATGAAAAAGATTTGATTTTTGAAAAAGTTTTGAAAAGATAGGATATTTAAATTGAAAATTTGACTTGACTCATAAAAAATAACTAAATTTTGAAAAATTTTTGAAAATGTCAACTCAAATATTCGAAATTTATGAGAAGAATAAGGGAAAGATATTTTTTTTATTTTTGAATTTTTAATGATGAAAGAGAAAAACATCAAAATGACTCAAGACATGAAAATTCAAGATCAAAACACATGATGCATGCAAGAACACTTTGAATGTCAAGATGAACACCAAGAACACTTTGAATGTCAAGATGAACACCAAGAACTTATTTTTGAAAATTTTTAAGAAAAGAAACACATGCAAGACACCAAACTTAGAAATTTTCAATGTTTAGACACTAACAAATTGAGAATGCATATGAAAAATAAGAAAAGACACAAAACATGAAGATCACAAGATCAAACAATGGAAATCATCAAGAACAACTTGAAGATTATGAAGGACACATGCATGAATTTTCAAAATTTTTTTTAAGAAAAATTAAAACATGCAATTGACACCAAACTTAAAATTTGACACAAGACTCAAACAAAAACACAAAATTTTTGGTTTTTATGATTTTATTAAATTTTTTTTTATTTTTTGGATTTTTTTCAAAAATTATTTTGGAAAGGTGAATAAAGAAATTCAAAATTTTTAATAAGAATTCCAGGAATCATGCAATGTTAGTCTACAACTCCGGTCCAAGAATTAGACATGGCTTACTAGCCAGCCAAGCTTTCATTGAAAGCTTCGGTCCAAAATACTAGACATGGCCAATGACCAGCCAAGCTTTAGCAGACATTACATTCAACAGCAAGATTGATAGAAATCAACAAGCTCTCGTGATGATAAGTTGAAACCTCGGTCCAAAAGTTCAGACGTGGCTTCACAGCCAGCCAGACTTCAACAGATCATCATAAAACTCTAGAATTCATTCTTAAAAATTCTGAAGCCATAGAATAATTTATTTATTTTTATTTAATTTTTTTTTGAAAATTTTTCGAAAATAAAAAGCTTAAAAATAAAATAAAATTACCTAATCTGAGCAACAAGATGAACCGTCAGTTGTCCAAACTCGAACAATCCCCGGAAACGGCGCCAAAAACTTGGTGCACGAAATTGTGATCCCAACGGTGCCAACAACTTGGTACGCACGATTGTAATCTCAACTCCTTTTCACAACTCCACACAACTAACCAGCAAGTGCACTGGGTTGTTCAAGTAATAAACCTTACGTGAGTAAGGGTCGATCCCACAGAGATTGTCGGCTTGAAGCAAGCTATGGTTATCTTTGTAAATCTCAGTCAGGCAGATTCAAATGGTTATGAGGTTTTGGTAATTAAAAGATAAATAGAACATAAAATAAGATAGAGATACTTATGTAATTCATTAGTGAGAATTTCAGATAAGCGTATGGAGATGCTTTGTTCCTTCTGAATCTCTGCTTTCTTGCTGCCTCCATTCAATCATTCATACTCCTTTCCATGGCAAGCTGCATGTTGGGTATCACCGTTGTCAATGGCTACCTCCCGTCCTCTCAGTGAAAATGGTCCTCTACGGTTTCTGTACGGCTAATCAACTGTCGGATTTCTCGTCTCGGATGAAAAATACCAGGCACAGCTACCGTATGGCTAATCAGCTGTTGGTTCTCGATCCTGTCAGAATAAGATCCAATAATCCTTTTGCACACTGTCACTGCGTCCCATAGTCACGAGTTTGAAGCTCGTCACAGTCATCCCTTCCAGATCCTACTTGGAATACCACAGACAAGGTTTAGACTTTCCGGATCTCAGGAATGCTGCCAATTGATTCTAGCCTATACCACGAAGATTCTAATCTCGGATTCAGATGCTCTGTTGTCAGGAGAGACGAAGTGAATCGTTGAAGAGAGATCCAAGAGATACGCATTCAAGCTTGTTTTCATGTAGAACGGAAGTGTTTGTTAGGCACGCGTTCATAAGTGAGAATAGTGATGAGTGTCACTTGATCATCACATTCATCATGTTCTTGTGTGCGAATGGATATCTTAGAATAAGAATAAGCTTGAATTGAATAGAAAAACAATAGTACTTTGCATTAATTCATGAGGGACAGCAGAGCTCCACACCTTAATCTATGGGGTGTAGAAACTCCACCGTTGAAAATACATAAGTGATGATGGTCCAGGCATGGCCGAATGGCCAGCCCCCAAACGTTTACAATATGATCTATGATAGCATAAAACTGATCAAGGATCTAAATTGATCCAAAGATGAAAATACAATAGTAAAAGGTCCTATTTATAATGAACTAGTAGCCTAGGGTTTACAGAAATGAGTAAATGATGCAGAAATCCACTTCCGGGACCCACTTGGTGTGTGCTTGGGCTGAGCATTGAAGCTTTCACATGTAGAGACTTTTCTTGGAGTTAAACGCAAGTTCTGGTGCCAGTTTGGGCGCTTAAATTCAGCTTTTATGCCAGTTCTGGCGTTTAACGTCATAATAGGGTAGAAAGTTGGCGTTTAAACGCCAGTTTGTGTTATCAAAACTCGGGAAAAGTATGGACTATTATATATTGCTGGAAAGCCCAGGATGTCTAATTTCTAACGCAATTGATAGCGCGCCAAATGAGCTTCTGTAGCTCTAGAAAATCCATTTCGAGTGCAGGGAGATCAGAATCCAACAGCATCTGCAGTACTTTTTCAGCCTCTGAATCAGATTTTTGCTCAGGTCCCTCAATTTTAGCCAGAAAATATCTGAAATCACAAAAAAAATACACAAACTCATAGTAAAGTCCAGAAATGTGATTTTTATTTAAAAACTAATAAAAATATAATAAAAAGTAACTAAAACATACTAACAACTACCTAAAAGCAATGTCAAAAAGCATATAAATTATCCGCTCATCAGTTGCGCACCCTTTTCCCCCAACGTTTCCTTTTCCCTCTTCACTCTCCCTCCAACCTCCATACCCCATAACCACCAACGCTGCTCCGTCTGGCGACCACATTCCGTCCGCTGCCGACGACCACCGCACCACCCCCTCCTTCCCTCTTTCTTCCCCCTTTCTCTCTTTCTCCCTCTCTTTCTTCCTCTCTCACTGTTCCTCTCTCTGCTTTCCGCTCACCACCGCCGGCCACCTATTGTCACCGATGAACACTTGCTCACTCACTACAATTATCACCAACCCTTCTCTTCTCCCTCATTCGCCTTCTCTTTACCAGCACAGAAACCACCCTCTTCTGTGCTGTGCTCTGTTTTTGGCGCTTCCACTTTCCTTCTCCTACGCCGATTCCAGTGCTGCCGCGAGCTCCGCCGACACCATTCCTGGGCGGCGTTACGGCTCTGCAACCTCTTCTCCTCTCAGCCTCATTTCTCCTCTGATTCTGCTCTTGCTTCCCTGACAGGTTTCTTCCCCTGTCTTGAGGCTCTGTTCTTTACTGTTTAATTGATTTGGTTAGTTAGTATTAAATTAGATTACTGTTTGAATTTTGATTGTCAGGTTAGATAGAATTACATGCTGTTAGGTAGTTAGGATGTGGTTAGAGGATTCTAGGCCTGATAAATTCTCCGTTTGTGTTTATTCGCTTAAATGTGCATGTTGGTTGAATAATGGTTGTTGCTGCTATTTTTGAATTTTGGTTAAGGCTATACTAAGTTTTTGGTTCTTACATGCTGCCTTGTTGAGTTTCAGTGCATAATTCAGATTGATGCTACTTAATCATATGTAATCTTTGCTTTCCCATGTTGTTGCAAATTCGTTTGGATTCATATACTTGCGTTTTGCTGCTGTTTGTTATCCGGAAATGTTCAACTTACTGCCGTAATGCTGCTCAAATTTATGGAAGTTGTTTTATTTTTAAACTTGTTTCCTGGAATTGAACTTAACCCTATTGGAATTGAGTTTCACTCGACCTACACCAAGTTCAAGTTCTAGGCTACTTGGGTCAGCATTTTCGCGATTTATTGCGTTTTCATGATATGATTTGAACCTTCATATGTTTTTACCTTCCAAGTTAGGTCAAATGCATTTTGAATCGCACTAAGCATACCATTTGATCCTAACTTGCAACCTTCTTGAATATGGTTCATTCATTTACAATGATTGGTGCATTTCACTTGTGTAACCCACTTGATTCAAATTGGTTTCTAACATGATTTATGTTACACAAAGTGTATTTCACCCATTGTACCACCGATTATTGTAACTCTAGTGCCCATGACATTGATGGATGACTTACTTTCATTTAATTACTCTTTTTGCAATTTCATATTTCATCATCAATGACTGCTTCTCCCTTATGATTGTGAGTATGCTTGTTATCCTTAATTTTCTGCATTCTTCCCAATTAAGCAAATGACCATCATGCCCTAACCTTTGAACTAGTTTTTCTAACTTTTAACTTGCCTAACATACTGATTTTTCCTTTTTAATTTTCAACTAACTCTTTAACCATTCATTTTGGTATGATGCTCATTGAGCTTAATGAACAAGCAAGATGTGATTAAAGTTTGCATTCTTGGTTTGTGACTTCATTCTCTTTTCCACCTTGTGATTACTTGCATTCCAAGAATTTTCTTTCCTTAACTCACTTCATGAATCTACCATATCTTGCTTGCTATCTCTCTACTTGGCTAATTACTTATATCATATCATATATGCTTTCCAGGATGGCAGATAGAGGAAAAGCCAAGGCTATTACCTCAAGAAAGAGGAAGCACTCTCAAGCCTCTACCCTCTCCCCTTATGCCAACTATGCCAAGAACTCGCTTAATGAAGTGGATAAAGAGAATCAGCAGCTACCGCCCACTGACATAGTCAAGTTTTCCAATCTTTACTGTGAGCTTCGCTTCCCTAAATATTGGAAGACAAATCTAAACATTGAGAAGAAATTGGCCCTCCCCAATGACCTGAGACGCACCATTAATACCCGTATTCAGGAATTGGGCTTGGGCTTTGTTGATAGGGATTTGGGAAGAATAAACACTTCATGGGTCAAGGAGTTTTACTGCAATCTCTTTCGAGTAAATCTTGATTTAGTCTATTTACGGGGCGGGCAGATCCTAATTAACTGAGGCCGGTATTGGGGATGTATTGCATTGTCTACCCCAGACCAGTGACACATGTGCATACCAGCAGGCAGAGATAGCTATGAATGCTATGACCTTTGATTATGAGGCGCTGAAGTGCGTTATTGCCATACCGGACGCCCCTTGGGTGATGGACTCTAACAACAAAAGGCCCAAGGGGATGTTATTTACTTATCTGTCTAGAGAGTCTAGGACTTGGCAGCAGATATTCGCCCACTATGTCCTGCCTACTACCCATTTTTCTAAGATTCCGATGGATATGCTTCTTCTGATTGGCTGTGTTATGGAGGGGAAGGAGGTATACTTCCCCCGGTTGATCAGGCGAAGCATGTGGCGAGCACACATCCGTGGCCTACTACCATTTCTCACATTGGTCACCAGGATGGTTGAGTTAGCCGGTGCCCCATGGAGGGACGATGACGTGACACCACCACCCCCAGATGATGACGACAAGGAGGTTACGATTCCGTGGGGTACATGGGTGCATGAGAAGCCCCTATCCAGGCGCCGCTCTCGAGCTAGAGCAGCAGTAGAGGCAGCTAGACCTTCATCTTCGACAGCCGCAGCAGGACCCTCTTCTTCAGCAGCAGCAGTAGCACCTTTACCACCACCACCACCATCCGAGCCAACCTATCTGCTGGTTCAGCGTATGTTTCGATTCATGGAGCACAGTGAGCGCTGTATTATGCGACGCTTGGACCGAGTGGATCAGGCATTCGCAGCACAGGGCATTTAGCTACCCCCTCTTCCTGACTCTTCCGCATCCGATGAGGAAGATCACGAGGTAGAGCACGCGGAGGAGCATTCTGAGGAGCCGACTCAGCAGGAGGCCCACCCACAGGCTACCCAGGATACTCAGCAGCCTCCCGATGAGCCAGTACCACAGCCTGAGTTCCAGCTGGAGCCAGATGCGACCGTTGACTCCCATCAACATGAGACCGATCACTAGCATCGCGGATGATGCTTCATCTTAAGTGTGGGGAGGTCACCATCATCGCCGTCGGTGGATTCGGTGAATATTTTCAAACACTATCTTCTAGCCTATGTTATTTTGCTTTATTTTGCACCTTTTGGATCATTGTATATATTAGTATTGTGGATTTTGGATACTCTTGTTTAGATTGTTGATTTTACACTTTTGCTTTGTATATGCACTTTTGCTTTATATAGTTGTTTTAGCTTGTTTTAGCATTTGGTTGTGATTAGAAAAGTATTTTGGATTGTTAAAACCTAGTTGACCCTTTTTGTATAAGAAATGTGTTTTGATTAAAAAGAGAGTAAACTAAGGAAATTTTTAAATTTTCTAAATCACAACATTGCATTAGAATAAGCTTAGTCAATATGATGAAATTTTCCAAGAAATTCATTTCTAGGTCACCACCCCAATTAATTGAAAAAAATTTTTTTAGAGCTTGCTTGAGCTACATATTGTGGAACATGATTTTTAAGCAAAGAACACAAGCATGTGAGTTTTAAGCCTTAATTGTGTGGTTGCATCATATATAACCACTTATTCTCATTCTTGTGTACATTATTCTCTTCCTATGATTGTAATCTTTGATTTGTTTGATTCTTTATGTCTATTATTTTTTTTATATACATGCATTTATATGATTGAGGCCATTGTTTAAATAGCTCACTTACCCAAATAGCCCACCTTTTATCTTCCATTGTTAGCCAATTTGAGCCTATGCTTAACCCACTTATTCTTAATTGTAGCACATTACAAGTCTACGTGAAAAATAATAAATGTCCCTTATCTGGATCTTTGATTAGCTTGGGCTAGTGAGAGTGTTCATCATTTGATTTGGGAGAGTTGGGAACATTGGGTAGAGATAAAAATGTGTTGGTGTTTGTATTAAAAATTTGGGAATTGGGTGCATACTCATGCATTAAATATGAAACCATATGCATTGGTACTTGTATATATACCTTATTGTAAAAAAAAAGAGAAAAGAAAAGGAAAGAATTGCAATAAGAAGGGGAAAATAAAAAAAATGCCCCAAAGTTCAAAGTTTAAAAAAAATCAATGCATATGTGTGTTGATCAAAAGAGAATGCATAAGTGTGTAAAAAAATGAAGAATGGGTAGTTAGGTTTGTTTAGAATTGTATAGGTTGTCATAGTTTAGGTGGGAAGTTTAAGTTAATCAAAGATTCAAATTTCAAGCTCACTTGACCATATGCATCCTTTCTTAACCCTAGCCCCATTACACCCATGGAAAAGTCCTCATGATATTTGTATGCATGCATGAAATAATTGTTGATTGTTAGATGAAAAATAAATTTTGAAAATCATGATTAGGAGATAATTGAGTGAATCAACTCCATACACTCGAGTGCTTAGAGCGGATACACATCCGGTGAGGGTTCGATCGTTCAATTACGTGTTTCCACCCATGATCATCTTTTCTTGCAAGTTTGTAAAACCTTTCAATGATTCAATTCAATTGTGGGATGATTTGACTACTACTGCTTTAGCCCTTGTACTTGTATGTGTATTCTTGGAGATTGATTTATTTTGACCAAGCAATTGCATTCATCTAAATAGATTGCATATAGATAGGTTACATGTAGTTAGCTTGCATTGAATAAATGTTGATACCCCTTTGCTTCTTTCTTGATTTTAGCATGAGGACATGCTTAGTTTAAGTGTGGGGAGGTTTTAAACCCCAATTTTGTGGTTTATCTTGTGCTTATTTTAGGGAATTTTATCACCTTTTTCCCACATTTATTCAATGAAATAGCATGGTTTTATAATTCTTCCTCAATTTGTGCTTAAGTGTAAAACATGCTTTTTAGGCCTTTAAATTGGTGATTTTAATTTACTTTAATTCCTTTCGGTGCCTTGATGTGTTTGTTGAGTGATTTCAGGTTCATAAGGCAAGTATTAGATGGAAGAAATGAAGAGAAAAACATACAAAGTGGAGAATGCATGAGGAAACAAGGATTGGGAATACTTCAATGCACGCGCAAGTGTACAAGGCGCGCACGCACAGAAATGGCATCGCATGGCGACGCGTACGCGTACATGGCGTGTACGCGCGGATGAGAAAAATGCCAAGCGACGCGCACGCGCACATGGCGCGTACGCGTCGATACTCTCACGTGACCCACTTAAGGGCAAAATGCTGGGGGCAATTTTTGAGCTGTCCAGGCCCAAATCCAACTTGTTTCTGAGGGTATTTCATGCAGCATTGAAGCTTGAGCAAGAGGGGAGCACTTAGTTAGTCAACATGAGCCTTTAGTTAGTTTTCTAGAGAGAGAAGCTTCCTCTTCTCTCTAGAATTAGGTTAGGATTAGGTTAATTTCTCTTAGATCTTGCATTAATTACTTGATTCCATCTTGTTTTTGTGACAATTTCTTGTTTCTACATCTTGTTTCTCTTAGTTGTAGTGTTAATATCTTGTTTTGCTCTCTTTTATGTTAATGAACAATTGTTGGATCTTAATTTCTTTTAATGCAATTTTATGTTCCATGTCTCTTTTATGTTTATCTTCATTATTATTGTTGATTTCTTGCCTATGTTAGTTATGGGTTTCATTAATTCTTGCATTTTGTGATATTTACTTTTATTGCACTCTAGGTGTTTGATAGAATGTTTCCTTTAGCTCTTGAGTAGTTCTCTCTACTCTTGGCCTAGGCTAAGGGAATTGAGTGATCTTGAGTCATTGGGTCTCATTGGATTGATGATTTGAGAATCCTTGGGGATCAATTTGATAACCATTGACTCTAGCCTACTACTAAGTTAATTATTAGCTAGGTTGGGACTTATGGATTGATGTTGATCAAGCCATTTGACGTACTCCAAGCCTAGGAGTAAACATTACGTACTTAAGGCTTTAGTGAGTAGACCTAATGAGCTCGGTTCCTCATAATTATCAATACTTGCATTGTAGACAAGGATGATAATCTCAATTACCTATATCTTAGTCAAGAGTTCTTTACCTTTCTTTCTTTAATTACTTGCTTGATTTACTTTTCATGCCCCTCTTAAAAATCAAACCCCTTGTTCCTTCATTGCCAATAATTGACCACTTCATTGCAATTCCTTGTGAGAAGATACGGAGTCTAAATACTTCAGTTAATTCTTATTGGGATTTGTACTTGTGACAACCAATATTTTTGCATGTGAGGATTCTTTGTTGGGTTAGAACTATACTTGCAACGAGAATTCATTTGTGAAATTATAAACCGTACGAGAAACCGAACATCACTTCCAAAGTGAACCATAACCGAACAATCACATAACTGATGCTCTCGTTGCGGATTTAGGATCAGCATCTGCTACAATTAATGATCGCAAGAAAGTTTCATGCCAAGACATTGAGCTTGTAAGCAAATTCTACTAGTTTGTCAGGAAGCTAATTTAATAAAATAAAATAAAATCTTAAAACAAATTTGTTTACAGATGCAGAATTTGATAGAAAGGTGCCTACAATTATATATGAATAAAGATGAAGTAGTGATAATGTTTTGATAATCAGAAGGACAAGCATTATTCGAATCTCTGCTATTTTTCTCTAATCCTCCCACCTCCTTTGCAGCTTCAAACCCATATTTAGTAGAATTGTGCTCTCCATGTTCAATAGAATCACTAGACTATTAAACATGTATTTTGACTATGTTCCCATTTATAGGCTTGCTGCAATCGGCTTTAAGGCATGCAAATAATCTAGATGGATACATATAATTTGTTTTTTGTGTTTGAGGGGGGTCAATTATTGGGTGTAAGCTTTTTGTATTCTGGCTGTGTTCTTGTTGTATCCGAAAGTACAGAGCCTTGAAAAGGATTAAAGAAGTTTGATATTGAATTTTTTGTTGACATTTTCAAGAAATTAAAGACCTGAAGATGAAAGCAGATATAGTTAAAAAGTTGATAGAGAAGGGATATCGTGTGAAGGTACTCTCTTTTTTTCATATATGGAATATGCACTTTGGTTTTGGATTAGGTTACTACTTAAGGCTTGTGTTTAGGTTCTAGGTTTGAGAATTAATAAAAGAACAAAAAAGAGATAATCTAATAAGATCTTGTTCTTTATCACATCAAACATCACATTAGTCAGTTGCATTATGTATTGCTAGTTAACGATGATGTGATAGAATAAATTTATGATACCTTTTTATTTGTCCATTTAAAATAGTGCAGGGCAACAAGCAGTGATATGCAGGAAACAACAGGAGCTAAACCTCAAACTCAAAGCTTCTGCTTCCAGAGCTCAACTGTATGCTATGGTGGTGCTAATGGAACATACTATTCTTGGTCAATGACAAAGAGGACCGGCAGTAGCATTTAGAATCTGGTTAAATAACTCTCTAGAGTGAATTAGTATATTGTTGGTTTTCTGATGGCATCTTCAACATATTAGGTAACATTTGAAGAGGCCAAAGAGGCTGATAGTTCTACAAGGGAAGCTTCTCACAGAGTTTCCAGAGGCATTCATGGTAAGGTATTCATATACTATTTCTTTGGTATCAAATTATTAATATTGGATTAAGTTGCTTCGGTTTATAGCTGTGTATTTGCAATCGTAACGAATGTATGTTTTTGTAGGGATTTGATAACCTCAGAAGCTAGAGCGTGGCTCCTCCTCAGTGGACAATGCGCAATATTGATGACAGGTACTACCTTTGAGAGAAATGGGGACTTAAACATGGATTATTTAGTGCTTGGGATATGTTTTAGGAAATGGACGTTTTCTCATTGGTTCTCTACGTTTCTTGTAGGCAATGTCGAAAAGGAACTTGTCTCCCAGGCAGAGGAAGAGGACATGGAGGCTCTTTTGGGAACGTAGGTGCTATTCTTCTTTGTCTTAAATGTTCAATTGAAGTTAAATATGATGTGTAAGATTATCGAAAAAGTGTTGGCCTCTGTTTTCGTGTATTGTGACAAAAAAATTGTATGACATTAGATCCATGTAATTTAGTTTTATTAATTAAATTACATCTTTCACAATGGCAATGCAGTTATGTCATAGGTGTTGGTGAAGCTGAGGCATTTTCTGAAAGGTTGAAGAGAGAGTTTCAAGCTCTAGAAGCAGCAAACGTGCATGCCATTTTAGAAAGTGGACCTTTGATAGATGGGATAATAATGTCATTTTCCATATTTTATAGTAGCTCACTTCTCTGATCTATGAGTTCAATTGGCCGAACCTAGGTTGTCTAAACCATCACTTCAACTAGCAGTTTGACAGGCTTTAAAGTGTACTTTTTTGTTATTAATAACACTTTGGATTCTTGACTTCTGTACAAAGTTTAGCCAGCTTCTCTGATTATGCCTGATTAAAAAATTCAAATTGTGATGACATTATAAGTTGTAACAAGATCTAATTATTGTCGCTTAATCTGTTAGAGCTGCTGTGATATGATCATTGATAATTGATAAGTGATAACACTGGTCAGAAAATGCAATTCATTGTCACAAATCTCCATGTTTTTGATTCATCATTTCCAATAATTATGTTATGTTTATATGAAGGGGTTCTACTTCATACTAATTTTTGCCTTGCAGGTGATGCAAGGACTTGAGTCAACAACAAATTGTGTGGATGACATGGATGAATGGTTAAACATATTTAACGTGAAACTCCGGCACATGAGAGAGGACATTCAATCAGTAAGGGCTTGTACCCTTCAAGTTTCAAATAGTTTTCCTAAGCTCAAGTTATTTTGTGATTGTAAAGTAGTGCTTGCTGAAATCATGGTTCATTGGTAAAAAAATTCGCCTTTTATAGATATAGAATAGATATAATCATTTTGTTTTTAACCTTTTATGAGTTTTGAATGCATGTTCAGAATTAAATTAACTTTGATTTATATTCATTTCCATTTGAAATCTATGCGTTTTGAATCCAGGTTAACTCAATTTAGTTTGAAAATCATTGGCTTTACCTCATAATACCCTTTTGATTTTTTTTCTATTTCTTTCATGAGAATGGTGATTCATTTATGGGTAGCAAGCTATGTTAATTTATTTTTGATTGGATTGGCCTAACTTTGAAGCTTACAGTTGTGTATTGAATTTAATTAGATTGTCTTATTTTGTGGTGATTTTATGGAATTTCTGAACCAAATTGGTGTTTAAGATTTTTCTTTGAGTGTGTTTACTGTTTTTATATTAAAAATAAATTTCTATTTAAAAGTATGTAAATGAGATGAGATTAATGAATGATTTGAAATTAAAAATAAATAAATAATTACAGGATTTGTGGAGGTTTGAAAATCTCACAAAATAATATTTTTTTTAAAATTAAAAAATATTTTGTGGGGGTTTTAAACTGTCACAAAAGTGATTTAAAATTGTCACAAAAGTTCAATATAAAACCCCCACTAAATACACACAAAACCCCCACTGAATAGATTGTGGAGGTTTTTAAAAACTCCCACAAAAGATCTCATGGCATCTCAAATTTTGGGAGTTTTAGAAACCCCCCACAAACTATTTGGTGGGGGTTATAAACCTCCACAAATAAGAAAAAAAACTGCCACAAATAAACAAAAACCTTGTAGTACCATAGCTTACTCTATAGTCATATAGAGTATTTTAAAACCGTGGTCATAACTTACTCTGTTTTATGAGATTTATTTTTTTAAGCATAATCATATCCCAAAATTATGATAATTACAAAATAAGTCTAAAAAAGATAAATTCAAAAAATCTAAATCATAAAATTTATATTATAAGCTAAATATTTAGTCCAAATAACACAAACCAAAACATATTATATTATATGTATTACAAATAATACCAGATAAATTCTGTTAAAAAAATACAGAAAACATCAAAATATTATATTTAGATAACTAAAATATATATAAAACCCATTCCATTTCATATTTTTATCGAAAATAATATCTTTTTCACATCACGTCCTCCTGCTAGCAAAAAAAATAAACATTTTACTGATATTCATATTTTATTAAAAAAATATTTAAGTAATTAAAAATTATAATAATAAAATTATAAAAATAAAAGATGGAGTCCATCATTACCTCTCTCACCTCCTAGACAATTTAATCACCAATATTTTAGACATTATATATAAAACTTTTCAAACTCATATAAAATTTCCCAAACACATAAATTTGGTCAAAAACTTATACTAATACATACTTTATACATAGAAATTTCAATTTAACTATTAAGTTTGCATCTTCATTTGCTAATTCTTCTTTTCCAGAACTGTCACTACCACTTCCACTTGAACTATTGTTCTTTGAAATTTCAATGGTTCTCTTCTTGTTTGCCTTGAATAAATTGATATCAACAAAGAATCGACATACATTAAGTTTTTAGATAACTGTAAAGAAATAAGAATAACAAGCAGTATATATTTGTTTATATAAACAATTATACACATCAAATATACCAATCAACAATTGACCACAAGTGAGTCAGAATCATTGGCTTGTAATTTGTAAATCTCAGAATAAATGAATAGATAAATTAAAAGGGAAAAAACATTTACCTTGATATAGTGGCTATAATATAGGTTAATGCCTGAAAGTGCCAAACATTTGCAACTCAGAAGTTGTCAAGTAAAATATATTTTGTAAGATAATAAAAGGCTCATTAGAAAATTAATAAGTTGCGCATTCAACAAAAAATGACATTGAAATGGAACCTCATTTCCTTTTCAATCGGTTGTCCAATTAAAAAGTAAATTCTAAAAAATTATTAACATCTTCTATGTAATTAAAAAATTACTAAAATTCTCATTTATTTTCGATCACTAAAATTTTTAAATTTTAAATATATGAAATACCCAAAATCTTAAAAAATATATAAGAACTTTAATTAATTTAAATTCAAATGATCAAAATCTAATTTAGTTACAAAAAAAAAATCTTAAACTTTGTAACAAATAAATAACTTGTTAAAAATAATTTGAATTTTATGACAAAATAATTTTTTGTTATAAAATAATTGAAGTTTTTAAAACAAATAAATATTTTATTACAAAATAATTTTTTTTTGTAGTGCTAGGACATGCTGCTTCTGCCACTGTCAAAGACAAGCGTAGGAAAGGTGCGCGACTGAGTGTGAGACAATGATGAGACAAAGAGTGACGACGACCTTGAGTGTGAGACTGGAGGCTGTGAAAGACCGGAGATGAGAGAGCTTGAGATTGAGAGAGAGTAAGGTGGGCATGGATTGAGGGCTTCGAGCACACAACACAAACGGAGGAGAGGGGTGAGACGGGACGTGTCAAACCCAGTTAATTAATGAATAATTAACTAATAAATTAATTATGAGTAAAAAAAATTAAAAAAAATTAAATTTTATATTTTAGAGGAGTAAAAATATTCAAAATGCATATTAAAACACTAATTAAAAGATTTTGGCTTAAAACCGGACTAACAAACCAAATCGGTTGAATCAGACTCATATTAGGCCCAAGGCTCAACATATAAAAGCCAAGACTCAGCCTTCTCTTCCCCTAACACACGTGAAACATGTTGAAGAAGAGAAGATCCAAGGAACCCTAACCTCTATTTTCAATTTAATCTTCTATTCCATGTAACTTTCAATCTGGAGCTCCGATCGTCGCATCATTTGCGGTCATGACGCGTGAGCATCTTTCCTTCATTTTTTATTTATTTTAAGTTAGAATTTATTGAGTTTTCATTAAATTATAGTGTTTGAAACCTCTTTGGATGCTATTTTGAGCTGCTTTGGTGTTTTAATCATTTCAGGTGAAGTTTGGATCGGTTCGGCAGAGTTCGTGTGCAAGAAAAGAGGAGAAATTTGAATCTGCCAAGCTGGTGCTAAACGCGGACCTGGGCGTTTAGCACCAACAACTCAACAGTGCAAGGAAGCTTTCTGCCTACTAGGGTGCTAAACGCTGGATCTGGCGTTTAGCGCCAGCAAGCCATAGATGAATGGAAGCTTTCTGTCCACAGGGGCGTTAAATGCTGGATCTGGCATTTAGCGCCAATGATCCGGATCAGACTTCATAAAAAGAGCATCTTTAGTTGGATTTAACTTTTAATTATTCTATTTTATTTTGTTTTAGTTATTTTTAATTACAAACAAAATCTTTTAGGCTTAAAATTTATTACTTTATTTTAGTTTCAAATTAAATTAGGTTAGATATAAAAGGGAAAAGATTCAGCCTTCGGGGGGGGGGGGAGAGGATCTTCTCTCTTACGCATTTTCACTTTTTCGGGATCCTAGTTTTCTCTTTGATTCATGAGCCACTAAATCTCCTTGGTTAAGGTTAAGAGCTCTATTTATTTCTACGGATTAAGACTATTATTGTTCTGTTTTAATTAACATATTGATTTAGTTTCAAGGATTACTTTCGTTCTTCATCTTGTGAATCTGCTAGATTGGAAGAATAATCCTTATTCTATATACGTTCTTGTGATTCTTGGAAGAGTTATCTCACATGAACACTAGCTTGAAAGTAAATTCCTCCTATATTGCTAATTACTTTGACTTAACGGGATATGTGACATATAATCCTCTTATATTTGGGTAATTAGGATTTTTGTGGCTAATAAACTAGAATTGAACCTAACCCTCTAATCTATATTAAGTGACCAAAACATTGGCAGTTGATTAGGTTAGAAGAGACTAAATCACTAAGGAATTAGGGTTTAGTCAATTACAATTTGCCATGAAATGAATCTTGCATGATTAAAATAGTTGCTAAGAAAACTTAATCCGGAAGAATAAATAACTCTAAAACCTTTACTATTTTCCCACATATATTTCACACCAACTCTACTGTTTGCTTTCTTACTCTCTGAAGTATTGTTTAATTCGATTTACAACCCTCAAAACATCACTTTCTGCTTGCCTGACTAAGTGAGTCATTCGACTATTGTTGCTCAGTCCATCAATTCTCGTGGAATCGACCCTCACTCACCTGAGGTATTACTTGGTACGACCCAGTGCACTTGCCGGTTAGTTTGTGGGCTTTAAATTCTGTACCAAGTTTTTGGCGCCGTTGCTGGGGATTGACTGTGATTGACAACTAACCGTTGTCTGATTGCTTAGATTAGGCATTTTTAGCTTTTAGTTTTTATTTGTCTTTGTTCTTTAAATTTTTGAAATTTTAGTTTTATTTTAGTTAAAATTTTTTCTTAATTTCTGAAATTAAGTTTGGTGTCCCCTTAGTAATTTTATTTTATTTTTTCTAATTAATTTTCTTTTTAGTTATTTTCGAATTTGGTGTTTATATTCTTAGTTGATTTTTGAAATATTTTGTTTTAATTATTCAGTTTATTTTATCTTATTTCTTTTATACAGGATACCTCACTGGGAATTCTCTATACTCTGACGTAGAGATTCTCACCTTTTCTTTGTTTTCTGTTGTTTATGAGCAGGAAAAGAAACAAAGAACCTCTCCTAGATTTTGATCCTAAAATTGGGAGGACATTGAGGTGGCGTTTACAATAAGCAAGAGCTTGTAAAGCCGATGAAAATCTCAAGGATAATTTTGAGAAGAAAGTTGAAGAGTCCACTATTGAGCGCAACAACAACAACAACAACAACAACAACAATAATGCAGTGAATGCCAATGTTGTTAATCCTTCTAATATGCCTGCACAACCGAGGAGAACACTTGTCTCTTATATTGCTATTAGCCCAGATTTCTATGGGAATAGCATTGTTGTGCCCCCTGTTGCTGCAAACAAATTTGAGCTGAAGTCTCAGTTGTTCTCTCTGGTGCAGCAAAATTGCCAGTTTCACAGACTCCCGCAGAAAGATCGCAACTTGTTTATTTCTAATTTTCTGCAGATCTGTGATACTGTGAAGACTAATAGAGTGAATCCTGATGTCTACAAGCTACTTCTCTTCCCATTTGCTATGAGGGATAGAGCAAAATAGTGGCTTCATACTCAGCCCAAAGAGAGCTTGGACACTTGGGATAAGGTAGTCAACAGATTTCTGACCAAGTTCTTTCCTCCTCAAAAGTTGATTAAGTTGAGGATGGATGTTTAGACCTTAAGGCAGAGAGAGGGTGAGTCTCTCTATGAAGCCTGAAAAAGGTATAAGTTGATGCTCAAAAAGTGTCCTCCTAATATATTCTCAGACTGGATTCAGTTGCAGATATTCTATGATGGAGTCTCTGAGACCGCCAAGATGTCTCGAGATAATTCTGCAGGAGGTTCACTCCACATGAAAAAAGACCACAAATGAGGCTATGGAGTTGATTGAAATGGTTGCTAACAACCAGTACTTATACTCTTCTGAGAGGACCTTGGTAAAGAAAGGAATCATGGAGTTGGATACCTTGGATGCTATTCTTGCCCAAAATAAGGCTATATCTCAACAAATTAATGCTATTACATAACACTTGAATAGAATGCAAGTCTCAACTGTTAGTACTCAAGACACTTCTTATGATATGAGTAGTGACTTTTCTTAAGGTGAAACTTATGACTATGGCTAGTTTACTCATGAGCATGTTAATTTCATGGGAAACTCCTCTAGAAATCCCAATAATTATCCTTATTCTAAGACATTTAATCAGTGATAGAGGAATCACCCCAACTTTAATAATCCTCAAGGTGGTTTTAATAAGAATATTTTCAACAACCGTCAATTTCAAGCCTCTCAGCCACAATAAGCACCCTCTCAATCTCAGAATACTCTTGACTTAGCCTTTATAGTTGCAAAACTCTTCAAGAATACTCACAGTTTCATGCAGGAGATTAGAGCTTCACTTTAAAACTTAGAGATACAAGTAGGCCAATTGAGCAAGCAAGTACCTGAAAGGCCTCCTAACACTCTTTCTAGTGACACAATACCTAATCCAAGAGAAGAGTGCAAGGTTATCACATTGGTAAGTAAACCAGTGACAGAGGAGAAAGTACAAGTCGTCAAGGGATCAGAGGAAACAAAAGCTCCGGAAAAGACCGAGGGTACCATAACACACGCCCCACCCAAGGCACCTGTGCACAAGCCGAAGATGCCATATCCTCAAAATCTTTAAAAGGAGACCAAGGATGAGAAATTCTCACAGTTCTTGGAAGGTTTTAGAAAGTTGCAAATCAGTATTCCTTTGCTGAGGTTCTAGAGCAAATGCCTCCCTATGTTAAGTTCATGAAAAGCTTACTTCCTAAGAAGAAGACCTTAAAGGGAGATAAAACAGTGGTTCTGACCAAGGAATGTAGTGCAATAATTCAGAGCAAGTTGCCAAGAAAAATGTCAGATCCAGGAAGCTTTTAGATTTCGTGCACTATTGGGAACATAACCTTTGACAAAGTCCTATGTGATCTTGGTGCACGTATCAATCTAATACTCTTGTTTGTGATGAAGAGGCTACAAATTCAAGAGGTACAATCAACAAGGATAGCACTACAAATAACAGACAAATCTCTGAAATAGAC
This sequence comes from Arachis ipaensis, assembly GCF_059453495.1. Lineage (NCBI taxonomy): Eukaryota > Viridiplantae > Streptophyta > Magnoliopsida > Fabales > Fabaceae > Arachis > Arachis ipaensis. The sequence continues at coordinate 60,929,380 of NC_142443.1, forward strand.
ACATGGAATAGTGGAGAATGTCTTGGTCAAGGTAGGAGAATTTTTTCTCCCTATAGATTTTGTAATCCTTGACATGGGAGAGGATGAAAATGACTCTATAATCCCAGGAAGACCATTTCTGGCCACTGGGAGAGCTTTGATTGATGTGGAAAAAGGTGAATTAATTTTGAGGATGCGTGAGTATTGGTGCACGAAATTGTGATTCACACTTTTCACAACTCCGCACAACTAACCAGCAAGTGCACTGGGTCGTCCAAGTAATACCTTACATGAGTAAGGGTCGATCCCACGGAGATTGTTGGCTTGAAGCAATCTATGGTTATCTTGTAAGTCTTAGTCAGGAGATTAATAATAAAAATTACTTTTGTTTATGAAAACTAAATAACATGAAATAAAGGTTACTTGTTATGCAGTAATGGAGAACAGATTGAGGTTTTGGAGATGCTCTGTCTTCTGAATCTCTGCTTTCCTACTGTCTTCTTCTTCACGCACGCAAGGCTCCTTCCATGGCAAGCTGTATGTTGGTGGATCACCGTTGTCAATGGCTACCATCCGTCCTTTCAGTGAAAATGGTCCAAATGCGCTGTCACCGCACGGCTAATCATCTGTTAGTTCTCACTCATGTTGGAATAGAATCCATTGATTTTTTTGCGTCTGTCACTACGCCCAACACTCGCGAGTTTGAAGCTTGTCACAATCATCCCTTCCCAGATCCTACTCGGAATACCACAGACAAGGTTTAGACTTTCCGGATCTCAGGAATGGCCGCCAATAATTCTAGCCTATACCACGAAGACTCTGATCATGAACCAGGAGGCTAAGAGATACACACTCAAGCTAGTGCAGATAGAATGGAGGTGGTTATCAGGCATGCGTTCATAGGTGAGAATGATGATGAGTGTCACGGATCATCACATTCATCAGGGTGAAATGCAAGTGAATATCTTAGAATAGAGACGAGCGTGATTGAATGAAAAACAGTAGTAGTTGCATTAATTCATCGAAACACAGCAGAGCTCCTCACCCCCAATCATGTACCAGAAATACGGGCGTTACCAACGGGAAGATACCCACGAATGAAAAATCGTGATAAATTTATATGATCGTGGTAATCACTTGCAACGTCTTGTATCTTCGTGGCCAAATTTTGTGGAATTTTTCGACGGTTTTATTTGTTCGTGGCTAATTTGAGATGAGTTCTCTCAATTACCACAGATCTAATAATCACCGTGACAAATTCGAACGATTTTCACTTCAAAATTTTGCACTTAATTTGGTGTTTTTCTCCATCCCTCTCAAAATATTTTTATACAGTTTATACTTTTTTCCAATTTTAAACTCTTATCTAAGGTAAATTCGATTTATCAGGGTGCAGGCTTTTCTAATTCCCCAATTGTTAGTTTTTTTCCCTCAATTCTTTCGAATGCTGCCACGGAAAAATTAATAAAGTTTGCTAATAGTTTGATTTTATATGTGGTTAATGATGTGCAATTTTTTCATTTGCTATGATTCTTATACTCTGCCATATCTCCGAATCTTGTTTTTTTTACTTATTACTACTTCTGCGCTGATTTGGTTAATTTGTCCTTCTTGATTTAATAGTAATTTTTTAGTGTGGTTATGTTGTTCATTACTTTATAAAATTCATATTGTAAAGTAATCAAAGAGACTAATTCATATACATACAATTTTACTATTTACGTTTTTTAGTTGTCAAATTTTGTTATTTGTACTCTTTCTGGCCAAATGCAGTTTCAGTGTCCAATTCCACAGTATGTATTAATTTAGAGACTTTAGTAATGGAATAAAATGAGTTAATTGAAAATAAATGTTAAAATTATAAAAAGAGTACCAAAGGAGTACAAAAAAGTACATATTTATCTTTAACAAAATAACTCTAGCTAATTCTAGAAAATAAAAAATACTAACTATGATTGATGGGAATAATAACTAATTTAATTACTCACTATTAATTTACACAATATTAATAAACAAAGTCCTAACTCTTAAAATTCAGAACATTAGTTTTAATAGAAAAATAAAATAAAATTAATTTCATGGAAGTTCATTTTCTAACTATGTACAAAATTTATATTCTTTTTCAATCCAAAGGTATCAAATTCTTAAATTTTAAGTTTATATATTTTAATTTTTACTGATGCCATTTTTTTAAATCCAACAACTCAAACTTCTAAATTTTAATTAGTATATAAAATTTTTGAAATATAGTTTAAAATTATAAAATTTACAATTTAATATTTTTTTTAAAATTAAATTTTACTCTAAATTAAAAATGAGAGTTACTTCACTAAATAAAATTCAAATTAGTCACCAAAATTAAAAAAAAACAAAATTCAAATTAACATCTATAATAAGATAAATGAAATTTTTAGTGGCAATGTTAAATGCAATTTTTATTTAGTAGTCCACTTACCTAGTTTTCAGGATAACTCCCTCACACTTTTCTTTTTTCCCAAATCCCCTATTTGTTAACTCTTGCAATTGATTCAAATTTGATAACATGTAACCAACCCCTTTCGCTAATAACATTTTCTTCAGTTTCTCCAAATCCGTAATTTCTTAGTTCCAATACTCAGATCAAGCCAACTAACCTTCAAAGCAAATCTGTTTCGCTCAATCCATTCCTATTTAGGTTCCGATTTGTGGAAGAGCAAGGGACTACAATTTGCAGTTCGAGTGCCATCGGTTCGAGTCGCCAAAGAAGCAAGCAAAATCAATCCGATTCTACCGGCAAACCCGAATCGCGAAGCAGACTTGAAGGAACCCTAAATTGCTCCATTGCACCTCCCTTACCGTCACTCTCTCTGGAGGTAGTGCTCTGAATCTTACCTCTCTAAAACACTATCTGGTCGATTTAAGTTTTCTCTTCTTGTTGTTGGTGGAGATGAGTGCGTTGGCTTGGATTTGCATGTTTTATTTATCCTTTTGGTGGTATAGAGAATGAACCACTGGTATAAAGTATAATTTAAATATATAAATATAATTAGCTACTTAGTAGTATGTACTAATATGATTAATTCCTAATTAACCTTAGTTCTCTTTTATATGCTGAAATTCCTAAAATCAACATTATTTTTAGTAATGCCCATAGCCATAGCAAGGTAGCAAACAAAAGTTACTGTTTACATTTCTTGGCATTTCCTGTGTTTCTTATTTTTGAATCTGACTTTATGCATTTAGTTCTGTATATTCTAAACCACTTCAGAAGAAGAAATTCCACCATTTAGATCACTAGGGTAGCATCCATTCTTCAAACATGTAATTTTCTATATACTCAACTTTTTTAAGAGCCTAATCTTTGTGAATATTTCTTTTTGCATGAGTGTTATTTTGTAATCATAATAATATTAGTCAGTGTAGTTCAAACTATCTCCATGAGAGAGGTTTTAGTTCGATGTATGAGAAAGAAGGAAGCTCCAAGAATGGTAAGAAGTAGTTTATGTGTTTACAGGGCAGATTGATCAATAGAAACGTGTAAGGATACTTTATTTGATTTGCTTCTTTCAACCTTTCTTTCATTATAGCACTAGACAGTAGTTGAGACTATTTATTGACGATAATTCTTTCTATTATTAAAGCATAGTTGTTGTTGTGTGATTGAATGAAATTATTTAACAGAGAACAAGAAGAGAGAATTCATAATTGAAGTGGAGGCTATAGGTCATGTTAGACATAAATATCTTGTGTGCCTGCTTGGAGGGAGTTAACAGGTACTTATTTTTAGCAAAGCAAATCATTTTTAGTGTTTGTTTCAATGTTCAAGCTACTAATGGATGCATGTTGCCATGGAACAAAGGACACTTACCTGGGAGGTTCGCATGCTCGATAGTTACTTGGCAAGTTCAACTTTCTACTTTAAAATATTGACCTTGGTAATTGCTAACACATTTCTATTTTTACTTTTAAATTCTCTGTCTCTAAATGGTTTTGATTGCAATCCGATATCTTACTTACTTACATGAAGCAATTGAATTGAAAGTTGTTTAAAAGAATATAAGTCTAGCAATATATATATATTGATTGATGACGAGTTTAATGAGATGTTTTATATTGTGAAAATGAAAACTCAGCCTTATTAGATATGCATTTTTACTTTTTTTTAACTACATTAAATTATTATTTTAAATAATGTCTTGGGACATTTTTTTCATAAATTAAGAGATAACACAATCTTATTTGAATGTTTTTGCAGGTACTCCCATGAAGACGTTAGAGATCTAATAATGATGCATTCTGATACTTGATTTTGTAATAGTTTAAACTCATTTAGTTCAGGATATTTGCTTTTCAACATTATTACTTAAATTTCACATCTTTATTACTAAGAATACTACTTATATGGATATGGCTAATTTTTTTAATTTTGTATGATATAATTTTGTACTAAGTAGCATCTTTATTTTATATATATATCTTTTATGATTAGCCACGGAAAAAATCTTGGCTAAATAACCCACAACATTAGCCACGGACAAAATTGTGGCCAAAAAACTCAGCTTGCCAATATTAGCCACGGAAAAAATTGTGGCAAAATTATACTTATTGGTTACATTGTTATCATTTAGCCACGGTTTGGAGAGTGGCTAAAGTAGTGAAAACCGTGGCTATTCAAATGTCTCCACGGGTCACAAAACCGTGGCTAACAGATCAAAAACCATGGCTAACTGAAAATGCGTCACTCTTGTTAGCCACGGATACCCATTCGTTGCTAACGCTTCATCACCATGGTTTTTCTTGATTTTAGCCACGGTTTTTTCCGTGGCTAATCACCGTATTTCTGGTAGTATGTAGAGATACAATGTAAAACGTGAAAATGTCATGAGGTACAAAATAAATCTCTAAAAGTTGTTTAAATACTAAACTAGTAACCTAGGTTTACAGAAAATGAGTAAACTACGATAGATAGTGTAGAAATCCACTTTCAGGGCCCACTTGGTGTGTGCTGGGGGTGAGCCTTGAGTTTTACACGTGCCTAGGCTGTTTCTGGAGTTAAACGCCAGGTTGTAACCTGTTTTGGGCGTTTAACTCCAACTTGTAACCTGTTTCTGGCGTTTAACGCCAGAATGGAACATGGAACTAGCGTTAAACGCCAGTTTACGTCGTTTATCTTTGAGCAAAGTATAGACTATTATATATTGCTAAAAAGCCCTGGATGTCTACTTTCCAACGCAATTGAGAGCGTGCCAATTGGTCTTCTGTAGCTCCAGAAAATCCATTTCGAGTGCAGGGAGGTCAGAATCCAACAGCATCTACAGTCCTTTTTCAGCCTCTGAATCAGATTTTTGCTTAGGTCCCTCAATTTCAGCCAGAAAATACCTGAAATCACAGAAAAATACACAAACTCATAGTAAAGTCCAGAAATGTGAATTTTGAATAAAAACTAATAAAAATATATTAAAAAGTAATTAAAACATTCTGAAAACTACTTAAAAATAATGCCAAAAAGCGTATAAATTATCTGCTCATCACAACACCAAACTTAAATTGTTGCTTGTCCCCAAGCAACTGAAAATCAAATAGGATAAAAAGAAGAGAATATATTATAAATTTCAAAATATCAATAAAACTTAGTTCCAATTAAATGAGCGGGACTAGTAGCTTTTTACCTCTGAACAGTTTTGGCATCTCACTTTATCCTTTGAAGCTCAGGATGACTGGCATCTATAGGAACTCAGAATTTAGATAGTGTTATTGATTCTTCTAGTTCAGTATGTTGATTCTTGAACACAGCTACTTTATGAGTCTTGGCCGTGGCCCTAAGGTAGCGTTTGGTGGAGAGACAGAGACGGAAAGACTAAGACTGAGAGACAGAAACTAAGAGACAGAGATTGAAATAAATCTCAGTTTTCTGTTTGGTGCAAAGTGGGAGACAGGAATTGAAACAAGAATAAAATTCTAATTTAATTTGTAAAAAAGGTAAAATTGAAATTAATTAATTAAAATGAAGGTATTTTAGGTATAAAATGTTATTAAAGTTTCAGTCTCTATCTCTAAAAATTTTAGTCTCCTGTGTCCCTACTTTTTGGAGGTACTGAAATACTGAAATTTTGGGGACAGAGACAGAAATTTTAGTACCAGTCTCTGAACCAACAAACATGATACTAAGTCTCAGTCTTTCAGTCTCTGTCTCAGTACCTCAAAACAAACGCTACCTAAGCACTTTGTTTTCCAGTATTACCACCAGATACATAAATGCCACAGACACATAACTGGGTGAACCTTTTCAGATTGTGACTCAGCTTTGCTAAAGTCCCCAATTAGAGGTGTCCAGAGTTCTTAAGCACACTCTTTTTGCTTTGGACCTTGACTTTAACCGCTCAGTCTCAAGCTTTTCACTTGACACCTTCACGCCACAAGCACATGGTTAGGGACAGCTTGGTTTAGATGCTTAGGCCAGGATTTTATTCCTTCGGACCCTCCTATCCATTAATGCTCAAAGCCTTGGATCCTTTTTACCCTTGCCTTTTGGTTTAAAGGGTTATTGGCTTTTTGCTCTTGCCTTTTGGTTTAAAGAGTTATTGGCTTTTTCTGCTTGCTTTTTTTTCTTTCCTTTTTTTTTGCCCCCCTTTTTTTTCGCAAGCTTTGTTATTCACTGCTTTTTCTTGCTTCAAGAATCAATTTTATAATTTTTCAGATTATTAGATAACATTTCTCCTTTTCCATCATTCTTTCAAGAGCCAGCAAGTTTAACATTCATAAACAAATTCAAAAATATGTACTGTTCCAAGCATTCATTCAGAAAATAAAAAGTATTATCACCACATCAATATAATTAAACTAATTTCAAGGATGAATTCAAAATCATGTACTTCTTGTGCTTTTGTGATTAAAACATTTTTCATTTAAGAAGGGTGATGGATTCATAGGACATTCATAGCTTTAAGGCATAGACACTAGACACTAATGATCATGTAATAAAGACACAAACATAAATAAACATAAAGCATAGTAAACAAAAAACAGAAAAATAAAGAACAAAGAAATTAAAGAACGGGTCCACCTTAGTGATGGCAGCTAGTTCTTCCTCTTGAAGATCTTATGGAGTGCTTTAGCTCCTCAATGTCTCTTCCTTTCCTTTGTTGCTCCTCCCTCATAGCTCTTTGATCTTCTCTAATTTCATGGAGGAAGATAGAATGCTCTTGGTGCTCCACCCTTAGTTGTCCCATGTTGGAACTTGATTCTCCTAGGGAGGTGTTAATTTGCTCCCAATAGTTTTGTGGAGGAAAGTGCATCCCTTGAGGCATTAGTGGTTATGGAAAAACAAAAAAAGCAATGATTTTTCCATACCAAACTTAAAATGTTTGCTCGTCGTCGAGCAAAAGAAGGAGGAAAGGAGGAGAAGGAAGTGTGTATGAAAAGGTGTGGCAGGTGGGGATCCTGTGGGGTCTACAGATCCTGAGGGGTCAAGGACTTATCATCCCTGCTCCATTGAGGCATGCAAAAACGCCCTTAGTGTGCAATCCTGGCATTTAACGCCAGACTGCTACTTGTTTCTAGCGTTAAACGCCAGCTTTTCTCCCTTTTTTGGCGTTAAACGCCAATTTGATGCTCTGTTCTGGCGTTAAACGCCAGTCTGGTGCTTGTTTCTGGCGTTTAATGCCAGCTTGATACTTCTTTCTGGCGTTAAACGCCAGTAAGCTCTTCCTCCAGGGTGAGCTGTTTTTAATGCTGTTTTTCATTCTGTTTTTGATTTTTCAGTTGTTTTTATGACTTCACATGATTATCAACCTAAAGAAAACATAAAATAGCAATGGAAAATAAATAGATATAATTAAATAACATTAGGTTGCTGATAAACCCCGATTTTGTGGTTTATCTTGTGCTTATTTTGGGGGGTTTTATCAACATTTCTCACACTTATTCACAAGAAATGCATGGTTTTGTGTTCACTTTCCAATATTGCTCCATGATGGAAAACATGCTTATTTTGCCTTAAAATTGCCATATTTTAATCCTCTTCTATTGCCATTCGATGCCGTGATGTATTTGTTGAGTAATTTCAGGAATTATAGGATATGCATGACTTAGAAGAGAGGGAGAAAGCATGTACAAAAAGGGAGAAACATGAGGAATTGAGATCTTGGGAAATGCAGCATCGGCGCGCTCGCGCACTCCACGCGCACGCGTGGATGGGATTGGTTGGAAGCGGCGTGCAAGGATGGACGCCTCCGCGCGGATCAGAAAATTTCTATCGACGCGCACGCGCATTTGGCGCACACGCGTGGATCGTAAAAGCAATCGGCGCGCACGCACGCATGGTGCGCACGCGTGGGAAGCTCTTTGCACGTGACCTCATTAATGGAAATCATGCCTGGCGATTTCTGAGGCTCATTAGGCCCAATTTCAAGTTGTTTCTGCATAGGAAAGGACCCAAGGATGCTAGGGGAAGAAGGGAGATCACTCATTTACACTAGGACATAATTTTTAGCTAGTTTTTGGTTCTTTTGTTGTTCTAGAGGGAGAAACCCTTGTTCCTCTCTAGATCTAGTTTTAATTTGATTGTCCTTTGTTGATTTGTGACTTGGATCTTGTTAATTACTAGTTTTAATTGTTCAATTTGAATTCCTTGTTACAATTTTGCTTATATCTTGTGATGGTTTATGAATTCTTGTCAATTATCATTTTATACCCATTTCATGAATGTTATGAATCTTGACTTGTTAATGTTATATTGATGATTTCTATGTTTAGCTTTGTTGTTTGGATGATCATATATTGATAATTGTTAGTGGGTATTTGTGGATTTCAATTTAATTACCATTTTGAACATGTCTTTAGTTAATGCTTACCAAGTGTTTGATGAATTGTTTACTTTGATTATGGAGTAGTCTTTTTTACTCTTGGCCTAGGTCAAGGGAATTGGTTAAACTTGAGTCATTGGGTCTAATGGATTTGATGATTTGGAAGCCCTGGGTGGTCAATTTGATACTCATTGACGCCAACCCACTACTAATCTAATTAGTAGGTAGGTTGGGACTTATGGGTTGATGTGATCAGGGCCATTTGATGTACTTCAAGTCTAGGGGTAGATATCACATACTTAAGACTTTGAGAGTAGACTTAATGAGCTTGGTTCCTTATAATTGTCAAGATATAGTTGTTAGACAAGGATGGAGACCCCAATTCCCAAGCCTAGCCAAGAGTTGCTTTTATTATTCATATTTGAAAACCAACTTTCTCAACCAATTGCTTTAGTTGTAGTTCCTTGTTTGGGTTATAATAGAATTAAGTGGAATTTTGTTTATTCATTGAAGTTGCTCATGTTTTGCTTAGTCAATTGAACTAGTTGACGCATTTTAAGATTACTTGCTTGTTAAGATTCCCATTTATTTTCATGCTCATAACTCACAACCCCGGATTTCTAACTAATGTCGAAGCACATGTTTGCCCATTCCTTGTGAGACAACCCGAGCTTTGAATACTTCGGTTATTTCTATTGGGGTTGAACTTGTGACAACCAAATCCCTCTTCTAAATTTGACCCCCGAGGATTGTTGTTGGTAGAGCTATACTTGCAACGTGGTTTTATTAAAGAGAATCTTTACCAATACACCCTTGGGACCGTGTCAAATTTTTGGCGCCGTTGCCGAGGAATGGTTGCAACGTATGCCTTGATATTGGTTATGTGAATATGTGAATATTGTAGATATTTTACTTCTTTCGATACTTAGCTATAGTTTAGATTTCTTTTACATTTGGGCTATGACTTTCAAGTTTGATGACTCGGTCTCAACCGAATTCTAGCTTAGCCAATTTTGATCTCGAGATCGAAAGAACTTTGTTACACACTCGGCAAGCTAGACGGCGGTTGGACTATACACCTAGTACTTCGACCTCTCTTGAGGAAAACACCGAATCACTAGGCGTTACCGAGAGTGACTTGGAGTCTGTTACTTCCTATTCTTCTGTTGGCATTACTAATACATCTTTGCATCCTATAGGTTAGCCACACATGGCGGAACCACGCCGGATCACTTTGCATGAGCAAGGAGCTCCGGATATCATACCTTCAACCGTTGCAAGCAAGGTATCCTAACCTTGATCCGAACTTTGAGTTGAAGAGTAGCTTGATAAATTTACTTCCTAAGTATCATGGGTTGCCGGGTCAAGACCCCATCCGACATTTGAAGGATTTTCAAGTTGCTTGTTCTACGGCTCGAAGGCATGGAGCCGATGAGGTAGCTATCATGGTTTTTGCCTTCCTTTTCTCTCTTGAAGCACAAGCAAAAACATGGTTCTATTCACTACCAGATGAGATTGTGACTAATTGGGATTTCTTGAGGAGAGAGTTTCTTGATAAGTTCTTCCCACCGGAGAAGACCGACTACATCCGGAAGGAGATTTCGGGCATAATGCAAAGAGACCAAGAGAGTTTGTACGAGTATTGGTCTCGGTTCAAGAGGCTATTGAAGTCATGTCCACACCACGGAATGACCACTCACTTGCTCATTAGCTACTTCACCGGAGGTCTTTGTGCGAAAGATAGAAGATTGCTCACCGCTTCTAGTGGCGGTTCCCTTTCGAAAAACAAGAAGGAGGGAGAAGCTTGGAATTTGATAAAGGACGTTGCCGAATCTACACAACACACAAGAGTGAGGAGTAATCCCCTTAAGGGTGTGGTAGAACCATCCCCTTCCGAATCAAGTCTAACCAAGGCACTTGGGGATATGACCACCATCCTTATACAAATCCAAAAGGATCAAAAGGAATACTACTCCATCCAAGCCGTTCAAGCCCCACCTTCAGTTGCTCAACTTGAAGGCCCTCCTAGAATTTGTGGTTTGTGCTCTAGCACCACACATTACACCGACTAATGCCATCAAATTCAAGAGGAACATGCTCTTGTGGTAGCCAATGTGAATTACAACAACCGTCCACCCTACCCTTCTCAAGGTCAAAACAATTACCATCAAGGTGGTAATCGACATCAAGGGTGGAGAGATAATGCACAAGGAAGCAATTAAAACCAAGGTTGGAACAACTCTTCTTCTCATCACAACAACAACCAATCTTCATCCCAATACCACCACAACAACACCAACTACCAAGCCAACCAAAGCCACCCCAACCAAAACCACAACAACTACACCAAGTACCAAGCACCACATCATAGACAACAAAATCAAAACCAAACTCCTCTATCTTCCAACAACCAAGTTGATGAGCTTAGAGCCGCTATGGAAAAATGAGATGAGAGCAACAAGGCTCAATTTGAGGCCTTGAATGTTCAATTGGCCAACCTCACCTACATACTTTCAAAGATGAACATGTCAAACCAACCACCAAACCCCAATAACAACACCAACCAACCCTCAAGTTCTTCTAAACTTCCATTCCAACCCCAACCAAACCCAAAGGGCGGTCTCAATGCCATCACTCTAAGGTCGGGGACTACGTTAGAGGAGATACCTCCAGGGGTCATAGAGGATATTCATGAGGAAGAGGTAGTCGTTGAAGCCCCACATGAAGAAGAGGTGGTAGACAAAAGGCATGAGGAAGAAGGAGTAAACCTCAAAGAACCCAAGAGGAAAGCCATAGTGGATGAGTCAATTCCTATTCCATTTTCTTCCATGGTGAAGAAATTAAAGAAGACACCGGAATTTGATTTGAACATGCTTCAATTGTTCAAAAAGGTTGAGGTAACTATACCACTCCTTGATGCTATTCAACAAATTCCAAAGTATGCAAAATTTTTGAAAGACTTGTGTACACACAAGGATAGGATAGGAGAATTGGAAACATTATCGTTAGGTAGTTTAATTTCTTCCTTCATGGAACCTATTCCAAGAAAATGTGGTGACCCTAGACCGTACTTAGTGTCTTGTTGTATTGGTGGATACACTTTTCATGATTGTATGTGTGACTTGGGGGCCTGTGTTAGCATCATGCCACTTTCTATCTATGTGCGATTTTATTTAGCTCCATTGAAGAAGTCGGCGGCGAGGTTTGCCTTAGCCGATAAAAGTGTGATCACAGTGATGGGGATAGCGGAAGATGTACTTGTGGCAATTAAGGATTTGGTTTTTCCAGTTGATTTTTACATCTTTAAAATGCCTCCAACAAAAAATAGAAGCTCATCCTCCATTCTACTTGGTAAACCCTTCCTCAAAACCTCCAAATTCAAGTTAGATGCCTTCACCGGTGTATATTCCTTTGGGGTTGGAGACAAGACTATCAAGTTCAATTTAGAGGAAGCCATGAAACATCCTCCCGAAGAACATTCCATGCTCCGATGTGATGTAATTGATGAATTGGTAGTGAAAGTGCAAGAAGAAGACCATGACAAGTTATGCTACCCCATTGTTGAGGAGAAGGATGACCAAGAGGATGAACAAGAAGAAGTTGTCAAGAATGAGTCCCATGAGCTTGATGAAAAGGAACCTCATCTTGAGATAAAAAGTGAACTGAAGCCCCTTTCATCTCATCTGAAGTATGCTTTCTTAGAGGATAACCAAAGGTTTCCGATCATTATTGCTAGTGAGCTCTCAAGTGAAGAAGAGGGAAAGCTCCTAGATGTTCTAAGAAAGTACAAGAAAGCAATAGGATGGAGCCTAGCGGATATTGTGGGAATTGACCCCCGCAAGTGCATGCATAGGATCTTTCTCCAAGATGGAGCCAAGCCGGTTAGGCAACCGCAAAGGAGGCTCAACCAAACCATCCTTGATGTAGTGAAGAAAGAGGTCACCCGATTACTGGATGCGGATATCATATACCCAATTTCCGACAGTGAGTGGGTGAGCCCGGTTCAAGTTGTTCCCAAGAAGTCGGGCATCACAACGGTCAAGAAGGATGACGGTGAATTGGTCACTAAAAGAGTCCAAAATATGTGGCGAGTATGTATTGACTACAAAAGATTGAACGCCGCCACACGAAAAGACCATTACCCTTTACCCTTCATTGATCAGACACTAGACCGCTTGGCAGGTAAATCTCACTACTGTTTTCTTGATGGATTTACTGGCTACTTCCAAATACATATTGCTCCTGAAGATCAGGAGAAGACCACGTTTACTTGTCCGTTTGGCACCTTTGCCTATAAAAGGATACCATTTGGACTATGTAACGCACCCGCTACTTTTCAGCGGTGCATGACGAGTGTCTTCTCCGATCTAATGGAGAATTGCTTGGAAGTTTTTATGGACGACTTCAGCATTTATGGTACTTCATTCGATTTTTGTTTAGAGAGCTTGGCCAAGGTCCTAGCTAGATGTGTTGACACTAACCTTGTCTTAAATTTTGAAAAATGTCACTCTATGGTACAACAAGGTATAGTGTTAGGACATATAGTATCTCATGAGGGCATTTCTGTGGACCCGGCCAAGGTCGATGTTATTACTACTTTGCCTCACCCCTCATCCGTGATGGAGGTCCGCTCGTTTTTGGGACATGCAGGATTTTACAGGAGCTTTATCAAGGACTTCAGCAAGATTGCTTTGCCATTGTCGTACCTACTCCAAAATGATGTGGATTTTGAGTTTGACAGTGAATGTGTAAAAGCTTTCGAAGAGCTAAGGAGAGTTCTTACCACAGCACCGATTGTGCGAGGCCCCAACTGGACGTTGCCATTTGAGATAATGTGCGATGCGTCAAACTATGCTGTGGGTGCCGCGCTTGCACAGCGCGATGGTAAACTCCCTTATGTCTTTGCTTACTCTTCTAAGACACTAGATGCAGCACAATCCAACTATACCACTACTGAAAAAGAACTCTTAGCCATTGTTCATGCTCTAGATAAATTCAGATCTTATTTGCTAGGTTCAAAGATAGTGGTATACACAGATCATGCAGCTTTAAAGTACTTATTGACAAAGAATGAGTCAAAGCCTAGACTCATACATTGGATCTTGCTTTTGCAAGAATTTGACATTGAGATTAGGGACCGGAGTGGATCTCAAAACCTGGTTGCGGATCATTTAAGCCGCATTGAGAATTTAAAAACTGATCCATTTCCGATCAATGACTCATTCTCATTGGATAGTTTGCATGCTGTGTCGGATAGCTTTCTTTGGTTTGCCCCAATGGCGAACTACTTGGTTGCAAGAATCTTCCCTCCCAACTTTTCGAAAAACCAAAGGACAAGTTGAGGAGTGATTCCAAATACTATATTTGGGATGACCCTCACTTGTGGAAGAGAGGCGTGGACCAAGTAATTCGAAGATGTGTCCTAAAATCCGAATTCCAACCAATTCTTGAAGCTTGTCATTCGTCCGAATGTGGTGGCCACTTTGGCCCACAAAGGACCGCTAAAAAAGTGTTAGACTGTGGATTCTGGTGGCCAACCTTGTTCAAGGATGCTAACCGGTTATGTGTGTCTTGCCATCAGTGTCAGAAGTCAGGAAACGCATCCCAAAGGGATGAAATACCCCAGCAACCTATGTTGTTCTGTGAGATATTTGATGTATGGGGCATTGACTTTATGGGACCGTTTCCCAACTCTAGTAGGTACCTATATATTCTGTTAGCGGTTGACTACGTGTTAAAGTGGGTAGAGGTCGTACCTACCCGCCTTGATGACGCCAATACCGTTGTTTCTTTCATAAGGAATCACATTGTATGCCGTTATGGGTCGCCACGAGCAATCGTGAGCGACCAAGGATCTCACTTTTGTAACAGGAAGGTAGAAGCATTGCTCAAGTGCTATGGAGTGACGCATAAGGTTGCTACTGCTTATCATCCGCAAACAAATGGGCAAGCGAAAGTGTCTAACCGAGAAATCAAGAGAATCTTGGAAAAAGTGGTCAATCCACAAAGAAAGGATTGGAGCCTCCGGTTAGGAGATGCATTATGGGCGTATAGAACGGCCTACAAGACTCCGATAGGGATGAGCCCTTTCCGGATCGTCTATGGTAAGGCATGCCACCTTCCAGTGGAGATTGAGTATCGAGCCTATTGGGCGGTAAAGCAGTGCAACATGGATCTAGCCAAGGCGGGTGAAGCTAGGAAGCTACAACTGGAGGAGCTTGAATGTTTGAGGAACGAGTCATATGAGAATGCCCGAATCTACAAGGAAAAGACTAAAGCATTCCATGACCATCACATTCGGAAGAAGGACTTTCAAGAAGGTGATGACGTCCTCCTCTACAACTCAAGGCTCCGATTTATGCCTGGCAAGCTCCGCTCTAGATGGGAAGGACCTTTCAAGGTGAAGGAGATGAAGCCCTACGGAGTGGTGGAATTGTTTGATCCCAAAAGTGAAGCAACTTTCAAGGTGAATGGACATAGAGTGAAGAGGTATCATGGTTGCAAGCCTCCAAGAGAGCTAGAGGTGTACATATTGGAGGATGCACCAAGGAGTGAGGAAGCTTAAGAGAAGGACCGTCCAACTTAAGGACGTTAAAGAAAAGTGCTTGGTGGGAGGCACCCTACCGTGGTAAGATCTTCTTTGTTTATACCATCTTATTTGTATTCTTAGTTTCTTGAGAATTTTATGGTCTTTTGATAATTGATTGAGTGCATAGGAATGCTAGCTTTGTTGATTTTATCGGATAGATAGGATGTTCATGTAAATAGGATGTGAAAAGGATAAGGAAAACACAAATTTTTCTTTGAAGAGGGACACCGACGCCTACCTCACTAACTCACTCTGGTACAAAAAACCAGAGACTTGAGCCAACTTTGTGCCACTTTTGTGCCTGAGGCACAACCTCTGTCGTGTGCGCGCCACTGACGCGCCCGCGCCATCTGCTAGCACCCTCACCGACGTGCCAGCGCACCTTGCGCGCGCGCGCCGGTTGCGCGAGTCAGTTTAATACCTTCGCGCCTGCCCTGTTTCTCTTTCTTTAAATTTTCTTTTCTCTTCTTTAGTTTCTTTTTCTTCTCCATCCATCATTTCCCTTCTCTTCTTCTTCTTCCACTATCCACCACCATTGTCTCCGGCCACTCACCGGTGACAACCACTCTTTTCCGGTAGCACTACACTTCTCTTATTTTCCCTCTCATCCTCACAAAAGAAGGTTCAACCTTGTTCCTTCATACTCATCAAGGTTTTGCTCCTTCCTTTCCTTTACTTCCACTTTCCCTTGCCTTATTTCTTCTAGTTAGATGCCTCTTATTGCTTTATTTCGTCTCTCTTTTACTTGCATGATGATGTTTCTTGCTTTTATTTGCTTCTTTTTCCTTTTTCCTTATTTCTCCATGGATGTTGAATTTGAACTTAATTTGCATTAATAGATCTTTTGTCATTCTTTCTCTAACCTTTGCCATTGTGTGATATTTATGTGATGATTGATGTTCTATTTTGGGCTTTAAATTGGTTTAGGATCTCATAATTGCTCATTGCTTGTTTATTGCACGCCAAGTGTTCGAGGAAATGCACATATACCATTTCAGCTCAATTTAGCCATGTATTTCCAAATTGGTGCTCTCTCCTCATTCACTTGCTTTCTCTTAAATGCATTGAGTCCAATTTGTGTGCTTTAAGTTTATACTTGCCAATTAGATATTAATTAAACATGAATTTTTTTTTTATTTTGGATACTTGAGACTACTTTTCTCATGCCATTGCATGCTTTACTTCCTCTTGCATCCCATGCCAAGTGTTATGACCCTTGCTTTTACATCTACCACGGGCATTGCAATTCACTTGCATGTCTTTTGTCAAATTGATTCTTGGGTTTAATATTTTTCTTCATTCTCTCTCTTTTTAGGATGGCCACCAAGAAAGGCAAGGAGATAGCTTCAAGGAAACCGGCCGCAAAAAGGGCACCCCAAAAATCAAACTCTAAGGCGCGTTCTTCAGTAGGAGCCAAACCCCTATCTAAGAAAGGGAAGACACCCGCTCATCTTGATGAGAATGACAAGGGCAAACCGGCGAGAGATTCTTCAAGGTTCCCCAACCGCTTCTGTGAACTTATGGTCCCCTCCATAGCTATAAGGAACTATCATCCCGAGCATCTACTCGCTCCACCGGACAAGGTTGCTCCTTATATTTTGCCCCGCATTGAACAACAAGGATGGGAGTTTCTCTTGAGGAAACCAAGGGAAATCAACCTCTCTTGGGTGGAAGAATTCTACACCAACTACCATCTTCCATCTCTTCAATCGGTATACATGCGCCGTAAGCAAGTTTTAGTTTCAGAAGAGGCTATTCAACAAGTGCTTAATGTCTTACCAGTGCCAAGTGACATGGATGGCTACTAAGAAGTCCTACGTCAGCGAGGAAAGTATGGATTTAATTGGGACTCGATTCTCCGAGTCATTGCTGAGCCAGAGGCATTTTGGACCCAAGGTCGACTCCGGATGAGGCCTAAGTCCATTGACGCTCGCTTCCTCACTGTGGAAGCTAGAGCTTGGGCCCAGATCCTATCTCATTATGTGCTACCTAGCACCCACAAGTCATCCCTCACGGTGGACCTCGCCATGCTTGTTTGGTGTATTCTCACGGAGAAGCCGGTGAACATCCCGCCTCTTGTCAAGCAAGCGATGAGTCAAGTTCACGACCGGGGTAATTTGCCATTTCCAGCATTGGTGTCTGACTTAGTTGCTGCTGCGGGTGTTTCTTGGGAAGCCAAGGATAAGAAGATTATGATTCCGGCTAAGGGCGATGTGGTCCCAAGTGGAAAATACCTACACCTTCCCATGAAAAAACCAAGCCTCGACATGGCCCCGTCACTTCTTTTTCCTTCTAGCTCATCATCACCACCACTGAGATCCACACATCAAAGGATAGAAGATCTTCACCGGAAGATTGATAGATATGAGCGGCGCAACCACCGCCGATATACTTACATCAAGAAGCTTCTGCGTTGTGTTACCCCTAGCATGGAGGAACCCGAAATGTTCACATCCACCTCAAACCCAAGTGATGGGAGCTCTGATGAAGGGGATAGTGAAAGTTCCAGTCCCGACCGTCCCTTGCGTATAATTCATAGCACGGAGGACCGTGCTAATTTCTAAAGTGTGGGGAGATCGTTCGACCGATCTCCATGGGTAACATTCTCTTCCCCTCAATACCCATGGATTTATTTTTTTTATATTGTATGTGTAGTTATTCTTGCTTGTAAATACCCTTTGCATGATAGTTAGTTTCTATAGAGTTACTTGGTCAAAACAATAACTTTCTTTCCAAGAAACTGTGTTCTGGGTAACCTACCAAAAATTCTAAAAAAATTTTTTTTGCAATAAACTTGCTTTAAGAATGTATTTTGGAACATAGTGATTGAGCTAAGAACACAAGCATGAAAGTTTTGAGCCTATTGCATGGTTACATCTTTTAACCATTATTTCCATTCTTGTGTGCATATCTCTCTCTCTATGATTGTGATCCTTGCTTTGTCTGATTCTATATGTCCATTGCTTTCTGCATGAATGCATTTACATGATTGAGGCCATCATTTCAATAGTCACTTCTCCCAAATAGCTTTAACCCTTGTATCTACCATTGCTAACCAATTTTGAGCCTTTGATAAACCCTTTTGTTCTTAAATAGAGCACATCAACAACCCTAAGTGAAAAACCATGAATGTCCCTGAATTTGAATCCTTGATTAGCTTAGGTAAGTTAGGATGTGTATCATTCAAATAGGAGGGTATACTTGGGAAATTCGGGTAGATATATAGGTATGTAATTGTAGTGTAATTGAAAATTCTAGGATTTTGGGAACATACTCATGTGTTGAATGATTAAACCGTATGCATTGACACTTTGGTTCACAAAGAAAACCCAAAAAAAGGGATGTAAAAAAAAAAGAGAAAAGAGAAAGAAAGCAATGAAAGGGGACAAAGACGCCCAAGATAAAGTAATAAAAACAATGCATATGGGGTGTGAATTGAAAAGAATGCATGAGTATGCAAAAAGGGTAAAATTCAAGGGTAGCTAGGAATGTATTGTAGTTTTATAGGTTGTTCTATGTGTCTAGTGGATCCTAGGTTGATCAAGGACTCAAATTTTAAACCCATTTAGCCATATACACCCTTACCTTCACCCTAGCCCCGTTACAACCCATGAATAAGACCTCATGATACCTGTAAGCATGCATTAAATTGTTGATTGTTAGATGAAAGACAAATCTTGAAAAGCATGATTAGGAGAAGATTGAGTGACGAACCCTATACACTTAAGCGAATAGAGCGGATACACTTCCGGTGAGGGTTCGATGCTCAATGCTTGTTCCCGGCTTTCACAAGCATTCGTTTAGCAAGTCATATGCACTCTTTAGTGGTATTCAATTTGGTAGGATTCATGAAGCACAAACTCTTTTCGCCCTATATGTTCACACGTATTCTTGGAGGATATATTTACTCTTGACCAAGTAGATAGATGATATTACATTAGTTGCATGCATCCACTTAGGTAGTTTGCATTTCATAAACCCTTTTTCACCATGATCTTTGGTCTTTTTATTCTTAAGCATGAGGACATGCTCAGTTTAAGTGTGGGGAGATTTGATAAACCCCGATTTTGTGGTTTATCTTGTGCTTATTTTGGGGGGTTTTATCAACATTTCTCGCACTTATTCACAAGAAATGCATTGTTTTGTGTTCACTTCCCAATATTGCTCCATGATGGAAAACATGCTTATTTTGCCTTAAAATTGCCATATTTTAATCCTCTTCTATTGCCATTCAATGTCGTGATGTATTTGTTGAGTAATTTCAGGAATTATAGGATAGGAATGACTTAGAAGAAAGGGAGAAAGCATGTACAAAAAGGGAGGAACATGAGGAATTGAGATCTTGGGAAAAGCAGCATCGGCGCGCTCGCGCACTCCACGCGCACGCGTGGATGGGATTGGCTGGAAGCGGCACGCAAGGATGGATGCCTCTGCGCAGATCAGGAAATTTCTATTGACGCGCACGCGCACTTGGCGCGCACTGATGAGCGGATAATTTATACGCTTTTTGGCATTGTTTTTACATAGTTTTCAGTATGATTTAGTTATTTTTTAGTATATTTTTATTAGTTTTTAATTAAAATTCACATTTCTGGACTTTACTATGAGTTTGTGTGTTTTTCTATGATTTCAGGTATTTTCTGGCTGAAATTGAGGGACTTGAGCAAAAATCAGATTCAGAGGTTGAAGAAGGACTGCAGATGCTGTTGGATTCTGACCTCCCTGCACTCAAAGTGTATTTGCTGGAGCTACAGAACTCCAAATGGTGCGCTCTCAATTGCGTTGGAAAGTAGACATCCAGGGATTTCCCAAAATATATAATAGTCCATACTTTGCTTGAGTTTAGACGATGCAAACTGGCGTTCAATGCCAGTTCCATGCTGTATTCTGGAGTTAAACGCCAGAAACAAGTTGCAAAGTGGAGTTAAATGCCAGAAACAGGTTACAAACTGGCGTTCAACTCCAAGAGAAGCCTCTACACGTGTAAAGCTCAATGCTCAGCCCAAGCACACACCAAGTGGGCCCCAAAAGTGGATTTCTGCATCATTTACTCATTTTTGTAAACCCTAGTAACTAGTTTAGTATAAATAGGACTTTTTACTATTGTATTTACATCTTTGGATTATCTTTAGTTTCACCTTTAGATCACGTTTAGGGGCTGGCCATTTGGCCATGCCTGAACCTTCATCACTTATGTATTTTCAACGGTAGAGTTTCTACACACCATAGATTAAGGTGTGGAGCTCTGCTGTTCCTCATGGATTAATGTAAAGTACTACTGTTTTCTATTCAATACAAACTTATTCCGCTTCTAAGATATTCATTCGCACTTCAATGTGAATGTGATGATCGTGACAATCATCATCATTCCGAACTTATGAACGCGTGCCTGACAACCATTTCCGTTCTACCTTAGACTGAATGGGTATCTCTTGGATATCTAATACAGGAGACCGAGTCCGAGATATTAGAATCTTCGTGGTATAAGTTAGAACCCATGGACGGCCATTCTTGAGATTTGGAAAGTCTAAACCTTGTCTGTGGTATTCCGAGTAGGATCTGGGAAGGGATGGCTGTGACGAGCTTCAAACTCGCGAGTGCTGGGCGTAGTGACAGACGCAAAAGGATAGTAAATCCTATTCCAGTATGATCGAGAACCGACAGATGATTAGCCATGCAGTGACAGCGCATTAGACCATTTTCACAGAGAGGATGGGATGTAGCCATTGACAATGGTGATGCCCTACATAAAGCTTGCCATGGAAAAGAGTAGGAATGGTTGGATGAAGACAGCAGGAAAGCAGAGGTTTAGG
This sequence comes from Arachis ipaensis, assembly GCF_059453495.1. NCBI lineage: Eukaryota > Viridiplantae > Streptophyta > Magnoliopsida > Fabales > Fabaceae > Arachis > Arachis ipaensis. Next base: position 60,950,544 of record NC_142443.1, read on the forward strand.
AGGAACGAAAAGCACCTCTATACTATTATCTGAAACTCTCACCAATGAATTACATAAGTATCTCTATCCTATTTTAATTATCCTTTAGTACACTATAATCTCTTAATACATTTGAATCCGCCTGACTGAGATTTACAAGGTGATCATAGCTTGCTTCAACCGACAATCTCCATGGGATCGACCCTTACTCACGTAAGGTTTATTACTTGGACGACCCAGTGCACTTGCTGGTCAGTTGTGCGAAGTTGTGACAAAGAATTAAGATAATGAACGTGCGTATAAAGTTTTTAGCGCCGTTACCAAGGAATGGAACCGTCACGATTTCTGCGTACCAAGTTTTTGGCACCGTTGCCGGGGATTGTTCGAGTTTAGACAACTGACGGTTCATCCTGTTGCTCAGATTAGGTAATTTTATTTTAATTTTAAGTTTTTTATTTCTTATTTTCGAAAAATATAAAAAAAATAAATATTTCTTCTTTTTCGTTTTTTCCCAAAATAATTTTCGAAAAATCCAAAAAAATTTATAAAATCATAAAATCAAAAATATTTTTCTGTTTCTTGTTTGAGTCTAGAGTCAAGTTTTAAGTTTGGTATCAATTGCATCTTTTTAATTTTCTAAACAATTATTTTCGAAAATTTCATGCATTGCATTCTTCATGATCTTCAAGTTGTTCTTGGTCAGTCTTCTTGTTTGATCTTCACATTTTCTTGTTTTGTGTCTTTTCTTGTTTTTCATATGCATTTTTGCATTCATAGTGTCTAAGCATTGAAAATTTATAAGTTTGGTGTCTTGCATGTTTTTCTTTTCTTAAAAATTTTCAAAAATAAGTCTTGATGTTCATCTTGATCTTCACAGTGTTCTTGGTATTCATCTTGATATTCGAAGTGTTATTGCATGCATTGTGTGTTTTGATTCATAATTTTTATGTTTTGAGTCTTTTTATTGTTTTTCTCTCTCATTATTAAAAATTCAAAAATAAAAAAAATATTTTTCCCTTATTTCACTCATAAATTTCGTAAATTTGAGTTGACTTTTTCAAAACTTTTTAAAATCAAATTGTTTCTTATGAGTCAAATCAAATTTTCAATTTTAAAAATCTTATCTTTTTCAAAATATTTTTTCAAAAATAAAATCTTTTTCATTTTTCTTTCATAATTTTTGAAAATTTCAAATTAATTTTCAAAATCTTTTTCTTATTTTTATTCCATATTTTCGAATTCAATGCTAACAATTAATGTGATTGATTCAAAAATATTAAGTTTGTTACTTGCCTAATAAGAAAGGTTCAATCTTTAAATTTTAAAATCAAATCTTTTAGTTTCTTGTTAGTCAAGTAATCAACATTAATTTTCAAAATCAAATCTTTTTAAATTTCTTTTTCAAATCTTTTTCAATCAATCCTATCTTTTTGTTTCAATCACATCTTTTTAAATTTCAATCACATCTTTTTCAAAATTTGATTTCAAAATCTTTTTTCCAACTTCTTATCTTTTCAAAATTAATTTTCAAATCTTTTTCAATCAATCTTATCTTTTTGTTTCAATCATATCTTTTTCAAAACTACCTAACTAATTCTCTCTCTAATTTTCGAAAATCCCTTCCCTCTTTTTCAAAATTCCTTTTTTTTATTTAACTAATTGTTTTAATTTTTAATTTAATTTGATTTCAATTTTAATTTTTGAAATTTAACTTTAATTTTTATTTTTAATTTAATTAATTTTCGAAATTCCCTCTCTCTCATCTCCTTCTAATTATTTATTTATTTACTAACACTTCTCTTCATCTCAAAATTCGAACCCTTCCCTCCTCTTGGTGTTCGAATTTCTCTTCTTTTATTCTTTTCTTCTTCTACTCACATAAAGGAATCTCTATACTGTGACATAGAGGATTCCATATTTTCTTTTCTGTTTTCTTTTTTTTTCATATGAGCAGGCACAAGGATAAGAACATTCTTGTTGAGGCTGATCCTGAACCTGAAAGGACTCTAAAGAGGAAGCTAAGGGAAGCTAAAGCACAACTCTCTAGAGAAAATCTGACAGAAATTTTCGAAAAAGAAGGAGACATGGCCGAAAATAATAACAATGCAAGGAAGATGCTTGGTGACTTTACTGCACCCAATTCCAATTTACATGGAAGAAGGATCTTAATCCCTGCCATTGGAGCAAACAATTTTGAGCTTAAACCTCAATTAGTTTCTCTGATGCAACAGAACTGCAAGTTTTATGGACTTCCATCTGAAGATCCTTTTCAATTCTTAACTAAATTCTTGCAAATCTGTGATACTGTTAAGACCAATGGGGTTGATCCCGAGGTCTACAGGCTTATGCTTTTCCCGTTTGCTGTAAGAGACAGAGCTAGAGTATGGTTGGACTCTCAACCTAAAGATAGCCTGAACTCTTGGGATAAGCTGGTTACGGCTTTCTTAGCCAAGTTCTTTTCTCCTCAAAAGCTTAGTAAGCTTAGAGTAGATGTTCAAACCTTCAGACAGAAGGAAGGTGAATCCCTCTATGAAGCTTGGGAGAGATACAAGGAACTGACCAAAAAGTGTCCTTATGACATGCTTTCAGAATGGACCATCTTGGATATATTCTATGATGGTCTGTCTGAGCTATCAAAGATGTCACTAGACCATTCTGCAGGTGGATCCATTCACCTAAAGAAAACGCCTGCAGAAGCTCAAGAACTCATTGACATGGTTGCAAATAACCAGTTCCTGTACACTTTTGAAAGGAATCCTGTGAATAATGGGACGCCTATGAGGAACGGTGATGAGCGGATAATTTATACGCTTTTTGGCATTGTTTTTAGGTAGTTTTTAATATGTTTTAGTCACTTTTTATTATATTTTTATTAATTTTTAAATAAAAATCAAATTTCTTGACTTTACTATGAGTTTGTGTGTTTTTCTGTGATTTCAGGTAATTTCTGGCTGAAATTGAGGGAGCTGAGCAAAAATCTGATTCAGGCTGAAAAAGGACTGCTGATGTTGTTGGATTTTGACCTCCCTGCACTCAAAATGGATTTTCTGGATCTACAAGAGTCCAAATGGCACGCTCTTAATTGCGTTGGAAAGTACACATCCAGGGCTTTCTAGCAATATATAATAGTCCATACTTTGCTCAAGGATAAATGACGTAAACAGGCGTTCAACGCCAGTTCCATGCTGCATTCTGGCGTTAAACGCCAGAAACAGGTTACAAGTTGGAGTTAAATGCCCAAAATAGGTTACAACCTGGTGTTTAACTCCAGAAATAGCCTAGGCACGTGTAAAGCTCAAGTCTCAGCCCTAGCACACACCAAGTGGGCCCCAAAAGGGAATTTATGCACTATCTATCATAGCTTATTCATTTTCTGTAAACCTAGGTTACTAGTTTAGTATTTAAACAACTTTTAGAGATTTATTTTGTATCTCATGACATTTTTAGATCTGAACTTTGTACTCTTTGACGGCATGAGTCTCTAAACTCCATTGTTGGGGGTGAGGAGCTCTGCTGTGTCTCGATGAATTAATGCAACTATTTCTGTTTTCCATTCAAACATGCTTGTTTCTATCTAAGATGCTCATTCGCACTTCATTATGATGGATGTGATGATCCATGACACTCATCACCATTCTCAACCTATGAACACGTGCCTGACAACCACTTCAGTTCTACCTTCGATTGAATGAGTATCTCTTAGATTCCTTAATCAGAATCTTCGTGGTATAATCTAGAACCCATTGGCAGCATTCTTAAGAATCCGGAAAGTCTAAACCTTGTCTGTGGTATTCTGAGTAGGATTCAGGGATTGAATGACTGTGACGAGCTTCAAACTCCAAGGGTTGGGCGTAGTGACAGACGCAAAAGGATCAATGGATCCTATTCCAGCATGAGTGAAAACCGACAGATGATTAGCCGTGCGGTGACAGCGCACCTGGACCATTTTCACTGAGAGGACGGATGGTAGCCATTGATAACAGTGATCCACCAACACACAGCTTGACATAGGAGGAACCTTGCGTGCGTGAAGAAGAAGATAGGGGGAAAGCAGAGATTCAGAAGACAAAGCATCTCCAAAACTCCAACATATTCTCCATTACTGCATAACAAGTATTTAATTCATGCTCTTTTATTTTTTGCAATCCAAACTGATAATTATAATTGATATCCTGACTAAGAATTACAAGATAACCATAGATTGCTTCAAACCAACAATCTCCGTGGGATTCGACCCTTACTCACGTAAGGTATTACTTGGACGACCCAGTGCACTTGCTGGTTAGTGGTACGAGTTGTGAAAAGTGTGATTTACAATTCGTGCACCAACTTTTTGGCGCCGTTGCTGGGGATTGTTCGAGTTTGGACAACTGACGGTTTATTTTGTTGCTTAGATTAGGCAAAGTTTTTCTTTTTGGTTTAGAGTCCTCTGTTTGAGTTTAGTTTCATATTTTAAGTTTGGTGTCAATTGCATGATTTTCTTTTTCTTTCAATTTTTCGAATTATATGTTCTTAGTTCTTTCTTAATTCTCAAGTTGTTCTTGTTTATTTTCCTTGTTTGATCTTTAGTTTTTCTTATTCTGTGTCTTTTCTTGTTTTTCTTGTGCTTTTTCAAAATATCAGTTTCCAAAAAAAATTTTATTTATGAAATACAATATTAAAACACGTTAAATTTTTAGCTCAATTGGCTAGAGTGTTGTGCCTATGTTCTTGGTAATTGGCTATCTTCTTTTTAAAACTTTTCTAAAAATAAATTTTCTTTGATTAAATCTTGTGCCAAATTTTAAGTTTGGTATTTTCTTGTTAGCTTTTCTTTAGTTTTCGAAAATTTTATTGTGATTTTCTAAAAATTTTAAGTTTGGTGTTCTTTCTTCATGTTCTTATTGTTCTTGTGAGTCTTCAAGGTGTTCTTGAGTTTTATTTGTGTCTTGATCTTAAAATTTTTAAGTTTGATGTTCCTTGGTATTTTTCCTTCAAAATTTTCGAAAATAAGGAGCATTAGATCTAAAAATTTTAAGTCTTGTGTCTTTTTATTGTTTTTCTCTTTCCTCATTGAATTCAAAAATATCTTTCTCCTTTATTTTAATTGATTTTTCGAATTTTCCTTTTAAAAATTCAGATTTTATTTTAAAATTTTTTTATTTTATCTTATCTTAGTTTTAAAATTTCAAAATTCAAATCTTTTTCAAAAAAATTTATATCCTTTTCAAAATCTTATCTTATCTTATTTCAAATTTCAAATTTCAACTTCCAAAATTCAAAATTCAAATTTCAAAATTCAAATTTCAAAACTTTTTAATTTAAATTCCTTATCTTCTCTTACCTAGCTTATCTTATCTTTTCTAATCTCAAATCTTAAAATCAAATCTTTTTCATATCTTTTCTTTTTTTATTATTTATTTTATTTTTATTTTTATTTTCTTACAAGTATCTTTTATTTTAAGACATATCTTTTTCAAAACTTCCTAACTAATTTCTTTCTCTTCATTTTTTTCGAAAATCCTCACCCACATCCTTTTCAAATCTTTTTAATTAATTAATTTAGTTTTTAATTTTCTTTTATTTCTTTTTCTTCAAATTTTCGAAATTATAGTCTATTTTTTATTTTATTTTATTTTATTTTAATTTTGATTTTCAAAAAAAATAAAAAAAATAAAAAAAATATATTCTATTTGCTATTCATATCAATTCCCTTTTCTTCATCATGGACCTAAGTGGAAATGAACAGTCCAGAAGGACTCTGGGGTCATATGCTAACCCCACTACTGCTTCATATGGGAGTAGTATCTGTATACCCTCCATCGGAGTCAGTAGCTTTGAGTTGAATCCTCAGCTCATTATCATGGTGCAGCAAAGTTGCCAGTATTCCAGTCTTCCACAAGAAGAACCTACAGAGTTTCTGGCACAGTTTTTACAAATTGCTGACACAGTACATGATAAGAAAGTAGATCAGGATGTCTACAGATTATTACTATTTTCATTTGCTGTAAAAGATCAAGCTAAGAGGTGGTTAAATAACCAACCTAAAGCTAGCATAAGGAGATAGAAACAGCAGTTAGAAAAATTTCTGAATCAATACTTCCCTCCAAAATGGATGACACAGCTAAGGCTGAACATCCAAGGCTTTAAACAAGGAGATAATGAATCTCTTTATGATGCCTGGGAGAGATATAGAGAGATGCTAAGAAAATGCCCCTCTGAAATATTTTCAGAATGGGTGCAGTTAGACATCTTCTATTATGGGCTTACAGAGAAAGCTCAAATTTCTCTAGATCACTCAGCTGGTGGATCTATACACATGAGAAAGACAATTGAAGAGGCTCAAGAGCTTATTGATACAATTGCCAAAAATCAGCATCTGTACCTAAGCAGTGAATCTTCCATGAAAGAAGAGGCTAAAACAGTAACTGCTGAACTCAGTCCTGCAGAACAAATTACTGAATTCAATCAGCAATTAGACTTTCTAACAAAACAACTAGCCGAATTCAAGGAGATACTACAAGACACAAGAATAGCTAATCTGAATATGGAAGTACAGTTGAAGCAAATAGAACAGCAGTTATCAAAATAAATAACGGAAGAGTGCCAAGCAATTCAATTAAGAAGTGGGAAAACATTAAATACCTCACTTCAAGGCAGCAAGAAGCCAAGAAATAAACAACCTGCTATCCAAAATCCCTCTGAGGACAGTAAGAGCCCAGAGAGGAATAACTCTGGCATTCAAACGCCAGAAACAGGCAAGGATTTGGCGTCAAACGCCCAATGAAAGCTCAGTTCAGGCGTTCAAATGCCAGGAACAAGTAAGGAGTTGGCGTCCAACGCCACTCCAGCTTCTAACCCTGGCATTCAAATGCCAGTGAGGGATCAGACACACACAAGTGCTGATAACAACCCCTCTAAAAAGGCTTCTCCAACCACCTCTGTAGGAAATAAACCTGCAACAACTAAGGTTGAGGAATATAAAGCCAAGATACCTTATCCTCAAAAACTCCGCCAAGAGGAACAAGATAAGCAATTTGCTCGCTTTTCAGATTATCTCAGGACTCTTGAAATAAAGATTCCATTTGCAAAGGCACTTGAGCAAATACCTTCTTATGCCAAGTTCATGAAGGAGATCTTGAGTCATAAGAAGGATTGGAGAGAAACTGAAAGAGTTCTCCTCACTGAAGAATACAGTGCAGTCATTCTGAAAAGCTTTCTAGAAAAGCTTAAAGATCCTGGAAGCTTTCTAATACCATGCATATTAGAGGGTAATTGCACCAAGACAGCTTTATGTGATCTTGGGGCAAGCATCAACCTAATACCTGCATCCACTATCAGAAAGCTTGGTTTAACTGAAGAAGTTAAACTAACCCGGATATGTCTCCAACTTGCTGATGGCTCCATTAAATACCCATCAGGCGTGATTGAGGACATGATTGTCAGGGTTGGGCCATTCGCCTTTCCCACTGACTTTGTAGTGCTGGAAATGGAGGAGCACAAAAGTGCTACTCTCATTCTAGGAAGACCTTTCCTAGCAACTGGACGAACTCTCATTGATGTCCAAAAGGGGGAAGTAACCCTGAGAGTCAATGAGGATGAGTTTAAGTTGAATGCTGTCAAAGCCATGCAGCATCCAGACACACCGAAAGACTGCATGAAAGTTGATCTCATTGACTCTTTGGTAGAGGAGGTCAACATGGCTGAGAGTCTCGAATCAGAGCTGGAAGACATCTTTAAAGATGTTCAGCCTGATTTGGAGGGTTCAGAGGAATTGAAAGAGCCTCTGAGACTTCCTCAGGAAGAGGAGAAATCTCCTAAACCCGAGCTCAAGCCATTACCACCATCCCAGAAATATGCATTTCTGGGAGAAGGTGACACTTTTCCAGTGATCATAAGCTTTGCTTTAAATCCACTGGAAGAGGAAGCACTAATTCAAGTGCTAAGGACACACAAGACAGTTCTTGGGTGGTCTATAAGTGACCTTAAGGGCATAAGCCCAGCTAGATGCATGCACAACATCCTATTGGAGGATGATGCTAAGCCAGTGGTTCAACCACAGAGGCAGCTAAATCCAGCCATGAAGGAAGTGGTGCAGAAAGAGGTCACCAAATTACTGGAGGCTGGGATTATTTATCCTATTTCTGATAGCCCCTAGGTGAGCCCTGTTCAAGTTATTCCCAAGAAGGGAGGCATGACAGTGGTTCATAATGAAAAAAATAAACTGGTTCCTACAAGAACAGTTACAGGGTGGCGCATGTGTATTGACTACAGAAGGCTCAACACAGCCACCAGAAAGGATCATTTTCCTTTACCATTCATAGACCAGATGCTAGAGAGACTAGCAGGTCATGAATATTACTACTTTTTGGATGGCTATTCAGGTTACAACCAAATTGCAGTAGATCCTCAGGACCAAGAGAAAATAGAATTCACATGTCCTTCTGGAGTATTTGCTTACAGAAGAATACCTTTTGGTCTGTGTAATGCACCTGCAACCTTTCAAAGGTACATGCTCTCTATCTTCTCTGATATGGTTGAGAAATTTCTGGAAGTCTTCATAGATGACTTTTCAGTATTTGGAGACTCATTCAGCTCCTGCCTTGACCATTTAGCACTTGTTCTGAAAAGATGCCAAGAGACCAACCTAGTTTTAAACTGGAAAAAATGTCACTTTATGGTGACTGAAGGAATTGTCCTTGGGCATAAAATTTCAAACAAAGGGATAGAGGTGGATCAAGCTAAAGTGGAAGTAATTGAAAAATTACCACCACTTGCTAATGTTAAGGCAATCAGAAGCTTTCTGGGGCATGCAGGATTCTACAGGAGGTTTATAAAGGATTTTTCAAAAATTGCAAAACCTCTGAGCAATCTGCTAGCTGCTGACACACCATTTATGTTTGACACAGAGTGTCTGCAAGCGTTTGAGACTCTGAAAGCTAAGCTGGTCACAGCACCAGTTATTTCTGCACCAGACTGGACATTACCATTTGAACTAATGTGTGATGCCAGTGACCATGCCATTGGTGCAGTACTGGGGCAGAGGCATGACAAGCTTCTACATGTCATTTATTATGCTAGCCGTATTTTAAATGATGCCCAGAAAAATTACACAACCACAGAAAAAAAATTGCTTGCAGTGGTTTATGCCATTGACAAGTTTAGATCATACTTAGTAGGATCAAAAGTGATTGTGTACACTGGCCATGCTGTTCTTAAATATCTACTCACAAAGCAGGATTCAAAACCCAGGCTCATAAGATGGGTGTTGCTTCTGCAAGAGTTTGATATAGAAATAAGAGACAGAAAAGGGACAGAGAACCAAGTGGCTGATCATCTGTCCCAGATAGAACCAGTAGAAGGGGAGTTTCCCCCCTCTATTGAGATCTCTGAGATCTTTTTGGATGAGCATTTGTTTGTCATTCAAGAAACACCATGGTTTGTAGATATTGCAAACTATAAAGCTGCAAGGTTCATACCCAAGGAGTACAGCAGGCAACAAAAGAAAAAATTAATTACTGATGCAAAGTACTACTTGTGGGATGAACCCTATCTCTTTAAGAGATGTGCAAACGAAATAATCCATAGGTGTGTGCCTAGAGAAGAAGCACAGAGGATCTTATGGTATTGCCATGGATCACAATATGGAGGCCATTTTGGAGGTGAGCGAACAGCCACCAAGGTCCTCCAATGTGGCTTCTACTGGCCTACACTCTATAGGGATTCCCGAGAGTTTGTACGTAACTGTGACAGTTGCCAAAGAGCTGGTAATCTGCCTCATGGTTACGCCATGCCTCAACAGGGAATCTTGGAGATTGAGTTGTTTGATGTATGGGGAATTGACTTCATGGGACCTTTCCCACCATCATACTCAAACACTTATATTCTGGTGGCAGTCGACTATGTATCAAAATGGGTAGAGGTCGTTGCCACACCTACCAATGATACTAAAACAGTGCTGAAGTTCCTCCAGAAACATATCTTCAGCAGGTTTGGTGTCCCAAGAGTACTAATCAGTGATGAGGGCACTCACTTCTACAACAAACAGCTTTACTCTGCCATGGTCCGGTATGGGATTCGCCACAAGGTGGCGACTCCATATCATCCACAGACAAATGGGCAAGCTGAAGTCTCTAATAGAGAAATAAAAAGAATTCTAGAACGGACTGTAAGTACCCGTAGAAAGAATTGGGCGAGAAGCTTGGATGATGCTCTGTGGGCTTACGGAACAGCATTCAAGACTCCTATAGGGACCTCTCCATACCAGCTTGTGTATGGTAAGGCCTGTCGTTTGCCCGTGGAACTGGAGCATAAGGCCTACTGGGCAACCAGATTCCTAAACTTTGATGCCAAATTAGCTGGAGAAAAAAGATTGCTCCAGCTGAATGAGCTAGAGAAATTCAGACTCACTGCTTTCGAAAATGCCAAGCTTTACAAAGAAAAAGCAAAAAGATGGCATGACAGAAAGCTGTCATCTAGAGTCTTTAAACCAGGACAGAAAATTCTGTTGTTTAATTCTAGGCTCAGGCTATTCCCCGGTAAACTGAAATCCCGGTGGAGGGGACCATATGTGATTACAAGTGTGTCATCATATGGCTATGTGGAGCTTCAAGACATTGATTCTGATGAGAAGTTCATTGTTAATGGACAGAGAATCAAGCATTATCTTGAAGGCAATATTGAGCAAGAATGCTCAAGGCTGAGGCTAGATTAAAAGCTCAGCAAGGTCCAGCTAAAGACATTAAAGAAGCGCTTGTTGGGAGGCAACCCAATGTCATTTAATTATATCTATTTATTTTCCATTGCTATTTTATGTTTTCTTTAGGTTGATGATCATGTAAAGTCACAAAAACTACTGAAAAATAAAAAAACAGAATCAAAAACAGCAGAAGAAACGGCACACCTTGAAGGAGGAGCAATCTGGCGTTTAAACGCCAGAAACAAGCATCTGTCTGGCGTTTAACGCCAGAAACAAGCATCAACCTGGCGTTAAACGCTAGAAACAGGCTACATTTGGGCGTTTAACGCCAAAAACAAGAAGCAAGCTGGCGTTTAACGCCAGAAATGCATGCTAAGGGCATTTTACACGCCTAATTAGAGCATGGATGTTAAGTCCTTGACCCCACTGGATCTGTGGACCCCACAGGATCTCCACAGGATCTGTAAATCCCACAGGATTCCCACCTACTCCACCTCTTCTTCTCTACTCTTCCCACCTTTTCATAACATTCTTCCCCAAATACCCTTCACCAATCACCTCTATTACTCCTCCAAAACCATCATACAACCCACCTACACCCACCCACTCAAATTCAAACCATTCACACACCTCCATCTCCTCCATTTTCTTCTTCTTCTACTCACTTCTTTCTTCTTTTGCTCGAGGACGAGAAAACCTTCTAAGTTTGGTGTGGTAAAAGCATTGCTTTTTGTTTTTCCATAGCCATTTATTGCACCTAAGGCCAGAGAAACCTCTAGAAAGAGGAAAGGGAAAACAAAAGCTTCCACCTCCGAGTCATAGAAGATGGAAAGATTTATCTCAAGGGTCCACAGCTCAGTAGTAAAGCATTTGACTGCACAACAAGAGAGCCCACTCATGGACCTCAACAAGAGCATGAGGAATTCCCTCACCAAGAAATCCCTGAGATGCCTCAAGGGATACATTTTTCTCCACACAACTATTGGGAGCAACTAAGGATAGGAGCACCAAAATCACTAGGGATGAAGCAACAAAGGCAAGGAAGAGACATAGAGGAGCTCAAGAGCACCATTGGTTCTTCAAGAAGAGGAAGACGCCAACCTCACTAAGGTAGACCCGTTCCTTAATCTCTTTGTCTATTTATTTTTCTCTGTTTCTTGTTTACTATGCTTTATGTTTATGTTTGTGTCTTATTACATGATCATTAGTATTTAAGTGTCTATGTCTTAAAGTTATGAATGTCCTATGAATCCATCACCTTTCTTAAATGAAAAATGTTTTCTGAAAAAGAAAAAGAAGTACATGAATTTCGAATTTTAAAATAGTTTAATTATTTTGATGTGGTGGCAATACTTTTTGTTTTCTGAATGAATGCTTGAACAGTGCATATGTCTTTTGAATTTGTTGTTTATGAATGTTAAAATTGTTGGCTCTTGAAAGAATGATGAAAAAGGAGAAATGTTATTTGATAATCTGAAAAATCATAAAAATAATTCTTGAAGTAAGAAAAAGCAGTGAAGAACAAAGCTTGCAGAAAAAAAAATACAGATAAAAAAGAGAAAAAAAAGAGAGCAAGAAAAAGAAAAAGCAAGCAGAAAAAGCCAAAAGCTCTTTAAACTAAAAGGCAAGAGCAAAAAGCCAATAGCCCTTAAAACCAAAAGGCAAGGGTAATAAGAAGGATCCAAGGCTTTGAGCATCAGTGGATAGGAGGGCCTAAAGGAATAAAATCCTGGCCTAAGCGGCTAAACCAAGCTGTCCCTAACCATGTGCTTGTGGCGTGAGGGTGTCAAGTGAAAACTTGAGACTGAGCGGTTAAAGTCGAGGTCAAAAGCAAAAACAGAGTATGCTGAAGAACCCTGGACACCTCTAATTGGGGACTTTAGCAAAGCTGAGTCACAATCTAAAAAGATTCACCCAGTTATGTGTCTGTGGCATGTATGTATCTGGTGATAATACTGGAAAATAGAGTGCTTAGGGCCACGGCCAAGACTCATAAAGTAGCTGTGTTCAAGAATCAACATACTGAACTAGGAGAATCAATAACACTATCTGAATTCTGAGTTCCTATAGATACTAATCATTTTGAACTTCAAAGGATTAAGTGAGATGCCAAAACTGTTCAGAAGCAAAAAGCTAATAGCCCCGCTCATCTAATTAAGACTGATCCTCATAGATATTTTTGGAATTCATTTTATATTCTCTTCTTTTTATCCTACTTTGTTTTTAGTTGCTTGGAGACAAGCAACAATTTAAGTTTGGTGTTGTGATGAGCGGATAATTTATACGCTTTTTGGCATTATTTTTAGGTAGTTTTTAATATGTTTTAGTCACTTTTTATTATATTTTTTATTAGTTTTTAAATAAAAATCACATTTCTGGACTTTACTATGAGTTTGTGTGTTTTTCTGTGATTTCAGGTAATTTCTGGCTGAAATTGAGGGAGCTGAGCAAAAATCTGATTCAGGCTGAAAAAGGACTGCTGATGCTGTTGGATTCTGACCTCCCTGCACTCGAAATGGATTTTCTGGAGCTACAAGAGTTCAAATGATGCGCTCTTAATTTCGTTGGAAAGTAGACATCCAGAGATTTCCAGCAATATATAATAGTCCATACTTTGCTCAAGGATAAATGATGTAAACTGGCGTTCAACGCCAGTTCCATGCTGCATTCTGGCGTTAAACGCCAGAAACAGGTTACAAGTTGGAGTTAAACGCCCAAAACAGGTTACAACCTGGTGTTTAACTCTAGAAAAAGCCTAGGCACGTGTAAAGCTCAAGTCTCAGCCCCAGCACACACTAAGTGGGCCCCAAAAGTGAATTTTTGCACTATCTATCATAGCTTATTCATTTTCTGTAAACCTAGGTTACTAGTTTAGTATTTAAACAACTTTTAGAGATTTATTTTGTATCTCATGACATTTTTAGATCTAAACTTTCTACTCTATGACGGCATGAGTCTCTAAACTCCATTGTTGGGGGTGAGGAGCTCTGCTGTGTCTCGATGAATTAATGCAAGTATTTCTGTTTTCCATTCAAACACGCTTGTTTCTATCTAAGATGCTCATTCGCACTTCATTATGATGGATGTGATGATCTGTGACACTCATCACCATTCTCAACCTATGAACGCGGGCCTGACAACCACTTCCGTTCTACCTTCGATTGAATGAGTATCTCTTGGATTCCTTAATCAGAATCTTCGTGGTATAAGCTAGAACCCATTGGCAGCATTCTTGAGAATCCGGAAAGTCTAAACCTTGTCTGTGGTATTCCGAGTAGGATTCAGGGATTGAATGACTGTAACAAGCTTCAAACAGGGTTGGGCATAGTGACAGACGCAAAAGGATCAATGGATCCTATTCCAGCATGAGTGAGAACCGACAGATGATTAGCCGTGCAATGACAGCGCACCTGGACCATTTTCACTGAGAGGATGGATGGTAGCCATTAACAACAGTGATCCACCAACACACAGCTTGCCATAGGAGGAACCTTGCGTGCGTGAAGAAGAAGAAGACAGGGGGAAAGCAGAGATTCAAAAGACAAAGCATCTCCAAAACTCCAACATATTCTCCATTACTGTATAACAAGTATTTAATTCATGCTCTTTTATTTTTCGCAATCCAAACTGATAATTATAATTGATATCCTGACTAAGAATTACAAGATAATCATAGATTGCTTCAAACCAACAATCTCCGTGAGATTCGACCCTTACTCACGTAAGGTATTACTTGGACGACCCAGTGCACTTGCTGGTTAGTGGTACGAATTGTGAAAAGTGTGATTTTCAATTCGTGCACCAAAGGGAGTTCTTGAAATTGATACTCTGAATGCCATATTGGCTCAGAACAAAATATTGACTCAGCAAGTCAATATGATCTCTCCGAGTCTGAATGGATTGAAGGAATTATCCAACAGTACTAAAGAGGCATCTTCTGAAGAAGAAGCCTATGATCCTGAGAACCCTGCAATAGCAGAGGTGAATTACATGGGTGAACCCGATGGAAACACCTATAATCCCTCATGGAGAAATCATCTAAATTTCTCATGGAAGGATTAACAAAAGCCTCAACAAGGCTTTAATAATGGTGGAAGAAACAGGTTTAGTAATAGCAAACCTTTTCCATCATCCACTCAGTAAAAGACAGAGAGTTCTGAGCAGAATCTATCTACCTTGGCAAATATAGTCTCTGATCTATCTAAGGCCACTTTAAGTTTCATGAATGAAACAAGGTCCTCCATTAGAAATCTGGAGGCACAAAAGGGCCAGCTGAGTAAAAGAGTCACTGAAACCCCTCCTAGTACTCTCCCAAGCAATACAGAAGAGAATCCAAAAAGAGAGTGCAAGGCCATTGATTTAACCATCATGGCCGAACCTACAAGGGAGGGAGAGGACGTGAATCCCAGTGAGAAGACCTCCTGGGACGTCCAGTGATCAACAAGGAGTTTCCCTCTGAGGAACCAAAGGAATCTGAGGCTCATCTAGAGACCATAGAGATTCCATTGAACCTCCTTATGCCATTCATGAGCTCTGATGAGTATTCTTCTTCTGAAGAGAATGAAGATGTTACTGAAGAGCAAGTTGCCAAGTACCTTGGTGCAATCATGAAGCTGAATGCCAAATTATTTGGTAATGTGACTTGGGAAGATGAACCTCCCTTGCTCATCAATGAACTAAGTGATCTGGATCAACTGAGACTGCCTCAGAAGAAACAGAATATTGGAAAGTTCTTAATACCTTGTACCATAGGCACCATGACCTTTGAGAAGGCTCTATGTGACCTTGGATCAGGGATAAACCTCATGCCACTCTCTGTAATGGAGAAACTGGAAATCTTTGAGGTGCAAGCTGTCAGAATCTCATTAGAAATGGCAGACAACTCCAGAAAATAGGCTTATGGACAAGTAGAGGACGTGCTAGTAAAGGTTGAAGGCCTTTACATCCTTGCTGATTTCATAATCCTGGATACTGGGAAGGATGAGGATGAATCCATCATCCTTGGAAGACCTTTCCTAGCCACAGCAAGAGCTGTTATTGATGTGGACAGAGGAGAGTTGATCCTTCAACTGAATGAGGACAACCTTGTGTTTCAAACTCAAGGATCTCCTTCTGTAACCATGGAGAGGAAGCATGAAAAGCTTCTCTCACTGCAGAGTCAATCAAGACCCCCATAGTCAAACTCTAAGTTTGGTGTTGAACCCCCATATTCAAACTCTAAGTTTGGTGTTGGGAGGTTCCAACCTTGCTCTGAACATCTGTGAGGCTCCATGAGAGCTCACTGTCAAGCTATTGACATTAAAGAAGCGCTTGTTGGGAGGCAACCCAATGTTATCTAATTATATTTATTTTGTTTTCTGTTGTTATTTTATGTTTTCTTTAGGTTAATGATCATGTGAAGTCACAAAAACTACTAAAAAATAAAAAAACAGAATGAAAAATAGAATGAAAAATAGCACACCCTGGAGGAGAACAGTCTGGCGTTTAAACGCCAGAAACAAGCATCTGTCTGGCGTTTAACGCCAGAAACAGGCACCAAGCTGGCGTTTAACGCCAGAAACAAGAATTTACCTGGCGTTAAACGCCAGAACAGAGAATGGAAGTGGCGTTTTACGCCAGAAACAAGCAGTAGTCTGGCGTTAAACGCCAGGATTGCATGTATAGGGCATTTTACACGTCTAAAGGGTGCAGGGATGAAAAATCCTTGACACCTCAGGATCTGTTGACCCCACAGGATTCCCTCAGGATCTGTGGACCCCACAGGATTCCCTCAGGATCTATGGATCCCGCAGGATCCCCACCTAACCCTATTCTCTCCTCTTCACACCTTTTCATAACTCTCTTCCCCAAATGCCCTTCACCAATCACTTCAATCACTCTTTCCTATCTTTCCCATAAACCCCACCTACCTTTAAATTCAA
The DNA here is from genome assembly GCF_059453495.1 of Arachis ipaensis. NCBI lineage: Eukaryota > Viridiplantae > Streptophyta > Magnoliopsida > Fabales > Fabaceae > Arachis > Arachis ipaensis. The sequence continues at coordinate 60,967,122 of NC_142443.1, forward strand.
AATATTTTCCCTCCCAAACCCAACCCTAAATGGCCGAACCCTAAACCCCTCCCCACTTCTATATAAACCCCTCATTCCTTCTTCTATTTCACACAACACAACCCTCTCTTCTTCCACTTGGCCGAAACCTACTCTCTCTCCCTCTCCTCCATTTCTCTTCTTCTTCTACTTCTTTCTTTTTTTTTTTGCTCGGGGACGAGCAAACATTTTAAGTTTGGTGTGGTAAAAGCATTGCTTTTTGTTTTTCCATAACCATTTATGGCACCTAAGGCCAGAGAAACCTCTAGAAAGAGGAAAGGGAAGGCAATTGCTTCCACCTCTGAGTCATGGAAGATGGAGAGATTCATCTCAAAGGTCCATCAAGACCACTTCTATGAAGTTGTGGCCAAGAAGAAAGTGATCCCTAAGGTTCCTTTCAAGCTCAAAAGAAATGAGTATCCGGAGATCCGACTTGAGATTCAAAGAAGAGGTTGGGAAGTTCTCACCAACCCCATTCAACAAGTCGGGATCCTAATGGTTCAAGAGTTCTATGCAAATGCATGGATCACAAGGAACCATGATCAAAGTGTGAACCCAAATCCAAAGTATTGGCTTACTATGGTTCAGGAAAAATACTTAGATTTCAGTCCGGGAAATGTAAGGCTAGCGTTCAACTTGCCAATGATGGAAGAAAACGCACGCCCCTACACAAGAAGGGTCAACTTTGATCAAAGGTTGGACCAAGTCCTTATGGACATATGTGTGGAAGGAGCTCAATGGAAAATTGACTCAAGGGGCAAGCCGGTTCAACTAAGAAGGCTTGACCTCAAACCAGTGGCTAGGGGATGGCTAGAGTTCATTCAATGCTCAATCGTTCCTACTAGTAACCAATCTGAAGTTACTATAGACCGGGCCATCATGATCCATAGTATCATGATTGGAGAAGAGGTGGAAGTTCATGAGATTATACCTCAAGAACTCTACAAGGTGGCTGACAAGTCCTCCACTTGGGCAGGATTAGTCTTTCCTCACCTCATTTGCCACCTCTGAAATTCGGCTGGAATTGACATAGAGGGAGACATCCTCATTGAAGAGGATAAGCCCATCACTAAGAAAAGGATAGAGCAAACAAGAGATCATGGACCTCAACATGAGCATGAGGAGATTCCTCCTCATGAAATCCTTGAGATACCTCAAGGGATGCACTTCCCTCCACAAAACTATTAAGAACAAATCAACACTTTCCTAGGAGAATTAAGTTTCAACATGGGACAACTAAGGGTGGAGCACCAAGAGCACTCCATCATCCTCCATGAAATTAGAGAAGATCAAAGAGCTTTGAGGGAGGAGCAAGAAAGACAAGGAAGAGACATAGAGGAGCTCAAAAGCACCATTGGTTCTTCAAGAAGAGGAAGACGCCACCCTCACTAAGGTGGACTCATTCCTTAATCTCCTTGTCTATTTATTTTCTATTTTTTTATTTTTGAGCTTTATATTTTATTTATGTTTGTGTCTTTACTATATGATCATTAGTGTCTAAGTGTCTATGCCTTAAAGTTATGAATATGAATCCATCACCTCTCTTGGATGAAAAATATTTTAATTACAAAAGAACAAGAAGTACATGGTTTTGAATTCACCCTTGAAACTAGTTTAATTATTTTGATGTGGTGGTAATACTTTTTATTTTCTGAATGTATGCTTGAACAATGCATATGTCTTTTGAAGTTGTTGTTTATGAATGTTAAATATGTTGGCTCTTGAAAAATAAGGAAAAAGGAGAAATGTTATTTGATAATCTGAAAAATCATAAAAATGATTTTTGAAGCAAGAAAAAGTAGTGAATACAAAAGCTTGCAGAAAAAAAAAATATAGCGAAAAAAAAAGAGAAAGAGAAAGAAAAAGCAAGCAGAAAAAGCCAAAAGCTCTTTAAACCAAAAGGCAAGAGAAAAAAGCCAATAGCCCTTAAAACCAAAAGGAAAGGGTAATAAAAAAGGGATCCAAGGCTTTGAGCATCAGTGGATAGGAGGGCCTAAAGGAATAAAATCCTGGCCTAAGCGGCTAAACCAAGCTGTCCCTAACCATGTGCTTATGGCGTGAAGGTGTCAAGTGAAAACTTGAGACTGAGCGGTTAAAGTCAAGGTCCAAAGCAAAAAAAAGAGTGTGCTTCAGAACCTTGGACACCTCTATTTGGGGACTTTAGCAAAGCTGAGTCACAATCTGAAAAGGTTCACCCAATTATGTGTCTGTGGCATTTATGTATCCGGTGGTAATACTGGAAAACAAAGTGCTTAGGGCCATGGCCAAGACTCATAAAGTAGCTGTGTTCAAGAATCAACATACTGAACTAGGAGAATCAATAACACTATCTGAATTCTGTGTTCCTATAGATGCCAATCATTCTGAACTTCAATGGATAAAGTGAGATGCCAAAACTATTCAAGAGGCAAAAAGCTACAAGTCCCGCTCATCTGATTGGAGCAAAGTTTCATTGATATTTTGGAATTTATAGTATATTCTCTTCTTTTTATCCTATTTGATTTTTAGTTACTTGGGGACAAGCAATAATTTAAGTTTGGTGTTGTGATGAGCAGATAATTTATACGCTTTTTGGCATTGTTTTTACATAGTTTTCAGTATGATTTAGTTAGTTTTTAGTATATTTTTATTAGTTTTTAATTAAAATTTACATTTCTGGACTTTACTATGAGTTTGTGTATTTTTCTGTGATTTTAGGTATTTTCTGGCTGAAATTGAGGGACTTGAGCAAAAATCAGATTCAGAGGTTGAAGAAGGACTGCAGATGCTGTTGGATTCTGACCTCCCTGCACTCAAAGTAGATTTGCTAGAGCTACAGAACTCCAAATGGCGCGCTCTTAATTGCGTTAGAAAGTAGACATCCAGGGCTTTCCCAAAATATGTAATAGTCCATACTTTGCTCGAGTTTAGAGGACGCAAACTGGCGTTCAATGCCAGTTCCATGCTGCATTCTGGAGTTAAACGCCAGAAACAGGTTACAAAGTGGAGTTAAACGCCAGAAACAGGTTACAAACTGGCGTTCAACTCCAAGAGAAGCCTCTACACGTGTAAAGCTCAATGCTCAGCCCAAGCACACACCAAGTGGGCCCCAGAAGTGGATTTCTGCATCATTTACTCATTTCTGTAAACCCTAGTAACTAGTTTAGTATAAATAGAACTTTTTACTATTGTATTTACATCTTTGGATTATCTTTAGTTTCATCTTTAGATCACGTTTGGGGGCTGGCCATTCGGCCATGCCTGAACCTTCATCACTTATGTATTTTCAACGGTAGAGTTTCTACACACTATAGATTAAGGTGTGGAGCTCTGCTGTTCCTCATGGATTAATGCAAAGTACTACTGTTTTTCTATTCAATACAAACTTATTCCGCTTCTAAGATATTCATTCGCACTTCAATGTGAATGTGATGATCGTTACAATCATCATCATTCCCAACTTATGAACGCGTGCCTGACAACCACTTCTGTTCTACCTTAGACTGAATGGGTATCTCTTGGATATCTAATACAGGGGACCGAGACCGAGATATTAGAATCTTCGTGGTAAAAGTTAGAACCCATGGACGGTCATTCTTGAGATCCAGAAAGTCTAAACCTTGTCTGTGGTATTTCGAGTAGGATCTGGGAAGGGATGGCTGTGACGAGCTTCAAACTCGCGAGTGCTGGTCGTAGTGACAGACGCAAAAGGATAGTAAATCCTATTCCAGTATAATCGAGAACCGACAAATGATTAGCCATGCAGTGACAGCACATTGGACCATTTTCACAGAGAGGATGGGATGTAGCCATTGACAACGGTGATGGCCTACATAAAGCTTGCCATGGAAAAGAGTAGGAATGGTTGGATGAAGACAGCAGGAAAGCAGAGGTTCAGGAGGAACGAAAAGCACCTCTATACTCTTATCTGAAACTCTCACCAATGAATTACATAAGTATCTCTATCCTATTTTAATTATCCTTTAGTACACTATAATCTCTTAATACATTTGAATCCGCCTGACTGAGATTTACAAGGTGACCATAGCTTGCTTCAAGCCGACAATCTCCGTGGGATCGACCCTTACTCACGTAAGGTTTATTACTTGGACGACCCAGTGCACTTGCTGGTCAGTTGTGCGAAGTTGTGACAAAGAATTAAGATTATAAACGTGTGAATAAAGTTTTCAGCACCGTTACCAAGGAATGGAACCGTCACGATTTCTGCGCACCACGCACGCGTGGATCGCAAAAGCAATCGGCGCGCACGCACGCATGGCACGCACGCGTGAGAAGCTGCACGTGACCTCATTAAAGGAAATCGTGCCTGGCAATTTCTGAGGCTCATTAGGCCCAATTTCAAGCTGTTTCTGCATAGGAAACGACCCAAGGATGCTAGGGGAAGAAGGGAGATCACTCATTTACACTAGGACATAATTTTTAGCTAGTTTTTGGTTCTTTTGTTGTTCTAGAGGGAGAATCCCTTGTTCCTCTCTAGATCTAGTTTTAATTTGATTGTCCTTTGTTGATTTGTGACTTGGATCTTGTTAATTACTAGTTTTAATTGTTCAATTTGAATTTCTTGTTACAATTTTGCTTATATCTTGTGATAGTTTATGAATTCTTGTCAATTATTATTTTATACCCATTTCATGAATGTTATGAATCTTGACTTGTTAATGTTTCATTGATGATTTCTATGTTTAGCTTTGTTGTTTGGATGATCATATGTTGATAATTGTTAGTGGGTATTTGTGGATTTCAATTTAATTGCCATTTTGAACATGTCTTTTGTTAATGCTTACCAAGTGTTTGATGAATTGTTTACTTTGATTATGGAGTAGTCTTTTTCACTCTTGGCCTAGGTCAAGGGAATTGGGTAAACTTGAGTCATTGGGTCTAATGGATTTGATGATTTGAGAGCCCTGGGTGGTCAATTTGATACTCATTGACGCCAACCCACTACTAATCTAATTAGTAGGTAGGTTGGGACTTATGGGTTGATGTGATCAGGGCCATTTGACGTACTTCAAGTCTAGGGATAGATATCACGTACTTAAGACTTTGAGAGTAGACTTAATGAGCTTGTTTCCTTATAATTGTCAAGATATAGTTGTTAGACAAGGATGGTGATCCCAATTCCCAAGCCTAGCCAAGAGTTGCTTTTATTATTCATATTTGAAAATCAACTTTCTCAACCAATTGCTTTAGTTGTAGTTCCTTGTTTGGGTTATAATAGAATTAAGTGGAATGTTGTTTATTCATTGAAGTTGCTCATGTTTTGCTTAGTCAATTGAACTAGTTGACGCATTTTAAGATTACTTGCTTGTTAAGATTCCCATTTATTTTCATACTCATAACTCACAACCCCGGACTTCTAACTAATGTCGAAGCACATGTTTGCCCATTCCTTGTGAGACAACCCGAGGTTTGAATACTTCGGTTATTTCTATTGGGTTGAACTTGTGACAACCAAATCCCTCTTCTAAATTTGACCCCCGAAGATTGTTGTTGGTAGAGCTATACTTGCAACGCGGTTTTATTAAAGAGAATCTTTACCAATACACCCTTGGGACCGTGTCAGTTGCCTCCTAAAAAGCGCTTCTTTAATGTCAATATCTTGACAGTGAGCTCTCATGGAGCCTCACAGATAATCAGAGCAGGGTTGGGGCCTCTCAACACCAAACTTAGAGTTTGGTTGTGGCCTCCCAACACCAAACTTAGAGTTTAAATGTGGGGGTTTTGTTTGACTCTGTATTGAGAGAAGCTTTTCATGCTTCCTCTCCATGGTTACAGAAGGATAACCTTGAGTCTTATAGTTTGCAATGTCTGCAAACCACAGAGCTTCCTGAATAGCAAACAATTGCTCATTTGGAAAGGTTTCAGAGATCTCAGTAAGAGGGAGGGATGCTCCTGCTACTGGTTCTATCCGGGACAGGTGATCAGCTACTTGATTCTCTGTCCCTTTTCTGTCTCTTATTTCTATATCAAACTCTTGCAGAAGCAACACCCATCTTATGAGCCTGGGCTTTGAATCCTGCTTTGTGAGTAGATATTTAAGAGCAACATGGTCAGTGTACACAATCACTTTTGATCCTACTAAGTATGATCTAAACTTGTCAATGGCATAAACCACTGCAAGCAGCTCTTTTTTTGTGGTTGTGTAATTTTTCTGGGCATCATTTAAACCACGGCTAGCATAATAAATAACATGCAGAAGCTTGTTATGCCTCTGTCTCAATACTGCACCAATGGCATGGTCACTTGCATCACTGGTGCACGAAATTACAATCACACTTTTGCAACTCCACACAACTAACCAGCAAGTGCACTGGGTCGTCCAAGTAATACCTTACTTGAGTAAGGGTTGATCCCACGGAGATTGTCGGCCTGAAGCAAGCTATGGTTATCTTGTAACTCTTAGTCAGGATATCAATAATTTTCAGTTTTAATTGTAAAAAGTAAAAAAACATGAAATAAATACTTGTTATGCAGTAATGAAGAACAAGTTGAGGCTTTGGAGATGCTTTGTCTTCTGAATCTCTGCTTTCCTACTATCTTCTTCTTCATGCACGCAAGGCTCCTTCCATGGCAAGCTTTATGTTGGGCATCACCGTTGTCAATGGCTTCTTCCCGTCCTCTCAGTGAAAATGTTCCAAATGCGCTGTCACCGCACGGCTAATCATCTGTCGGTTCTCGATCATGTCGGAATAGGATCCATTGATCCTTTTGCATCTGTCACTATGCCCAACACTCGCGAGTTTGAAGCTTGTCACAGTCATCCCTTCCCAGATCCTACTCAGAATACCACAGACAAGGTTTAGACGTTCCGGATCTCAGGAATGGCCGCCAATAATTCTAGCTTATGCCACGAAGGTTCCAATCTTAGATTAGAAACCCAAGAGATACACATTCAAGCTTGATTGCATGTAGAACGGAGGTGGTTATCAGGCACGCGTTCATAGGCGAGAATGATAATGATTGTCATGGATCATCACATTCATCAGGTTGAAGTGCGAATGAATATCTTAGAATAGAAGCAAGCGTGATAGAATGAAAAACAGTAGTAATTACAGTAATTCATGAAGAACAGCAGAGCTCCTCACCCCCAACAATGGGGTTTAGAGACTCATGCCATAGAGAATACAATAAGAAACGTGTAAAGTGTCATGAGGTACATGATGAATCACTAAAAGTAGTTTTTATAGTGAACTGGTGACCTAGGGTTACAGAAAATGAGTGAGCTAGGGTGTTTAGTGTAAAAATCCACTTTCGGGGCCCACTTGGTGTGTGCTTGGGCTGAGCATTGAAGCTTTCATGTGTAGAGACTTTTCTTGGAGTTAAACGCCAGCTTTTGTGCCAGTTCCGGCGTTAAACGCCAGAATTCTTGAGCTGACTTAGAATGCCTGTTTGGGCCATCAAATCTCGGGCAAAGTATAGACTATTATATATTTCTGGAAAGCCTAGGATGTCTACTTTCCAACGCAATTGAGAGCGCGCCAATTGAGCTTCTGTAGCTCCAGAAAATCCACTTTGAGTGCAGGGAGGTCAGAATCCAACAGCATCTGCAGTCCTTTTTCAGCCTCTGAATCAGATTTTCGCTCAGGTCCCTCAATTTCAGCCAGAAAATACCTGAAATCACAGAAAAACACATAAACTCATAGTAAAGTCCAGAAAAGTGAATTTTAAATAAAAACTAATAAAAATATAATAAAAACTAATTAAAATATACTAAAAACATACTAAAAACAATGCCAAAAAGCGTATAAATTATCCGCTCATCACAACACCAAACTTAAATTGTTGCTTGTCCCCAAGCAACTGAAAATCAAATAGGATAAAAAGAAGAGAATATACAATGAATTCCAAAAATATCTATGAAGATCAGTATTAATTAGATGAGCGGGGCTTTTAGCTTTTTGCCTCTGAACAGTTTTGGCATCTCACTTTATCCTTTTGAAGTTCAGAATGATTGGCTTCTATAGGAACTCAGAATCCAGATAGTGTTATTGATTCTCCTAGTTAAGTATGTTGATTCTTGAACATAGCTACTTTATGAGTCTTGGCCGTGGCCCTAAGCACTTTATTTTCCCGTATTACCACCGGATATATAAATGCCACAGACACATAACCGGGTGAACCTTTTCAGATTGTGACTCAGCTTTGCTAGAGTCCCCAATTAGAGGTGTCTAGGGTTCTTAAGCACACTCTTCTTTTTGCTTTGGACCTCGACTTTAACCACTCAGTCTCAAGTTTTCACTTAACACCTTCACGCCACAAGCACATGGTTAGGGACAGCTTGGTTTAGCCACTTAGGCCAGGATTTTATTCCTGTGGGCCCTCCTATCCACTGATGCTCAAAGCCTTGGATCCTTTTTTATCACCCTTGCCTTTTGGTTTAAAGGGGTATTGGCTTTTTCTGCTTGCTTTTCTTTTTCTTTTCTCTTCTTCTTCTTTTTTTTTTGTAAGCTTTTCACTGCTTTTTCTTGCTTCAAGAATCAATTTTATGATTTTTCAGATCATCAGATAACATTTCTCCTTTTCCCATCATTTTTTCAAGAGCCAACAATTTTAACATTCATAAACAATCAACTTCAAAAATATGCACTGTTCAAGCATTCATTCAGAAAACAATAGTATTGCCACCACATCAAAATAATTAAACTGTTTTAAAATTCAAAATTCATGTACTTCTTTTTCTTTTTCAATTAAAAATACTTTTTATTTAAGAAAGGTGATGGATTCATAGGACATTCATAGCTTTAAGACATAAACTTTAAATTTTTATTGATTATGGAATAAAAATAAGACTCAAAAATAAATATAAGCGCAGATCCATAATAATAGAAGACAGAAAATTAAAAGTAGAAGAATAAATGACTCTTAAAATAGACTCTTAATAATAAAGGTTATCACAGAGTTAGGACTCAACAACCTTGATTTTAAGGAGTGGATGCTCCCTCAATCTATGGGGTTCTTGGTCCTTCAAGGGAGAGCTTCTGGCGCTTCAGCTCCTGTAGCTCATGCCCCTGCTTCTCCTGTTCCTTCAGCAGTTTGCAGAGCATGCAGTTTTGATTCTGATGTTCTTCCCTAAGTTGTTCCATAGCTTCTTGCAGCTTGGTAACAGATGCTTCTAGGCGGGTCCAGTAGTCAATTTCAGGAATTTCTGGGAGGAACTCCTGCGCCCTCCTTTTGATGGAGTTATCTTGCACTTGTCCTTCCATTGACTTCTTGGTGATTGGGTGTTCGATTGGGATTAATTCATCTACTCCCATCCTCACCCCAGCATCTTTACATAGCAGAGAAATTAAGCTTGGTTAGGCCAGTTTGGCTTCAGTGGAGTTCTTGTTTGCAATTGTGTAAATCTCACAAGAAATCAGATGATGAATCTCCACTTCTTTTCCAAGCATAATACAATGAATCATCACTGCTCTTTTGACAGTGACCTCAGAGTGGTTGCTAGTGGGCAATATAGAACGCCCAATGAAGTCCAACCAGCCTCTTGCAACTGGTTTGAGATCTCCCCTCTTGAGTTAGTTTGGGACACCTTTTGAATTGGTTATCCACTTAGTTCCAGGGAGGCATATGTCCTCTAGAACTTGATCCAACCCCTTATCTACTCTCACCATTCTCCTATTAAAAGATTCTGGATCATCTTGTAGTTGAGGCAATTTGAAGATCTCTCTTATTTTGTCCAGATGAAAGTAAATAAGCCTCCCTCTGACCATGGTTCGGTAGGTATGAAACACGGTTCCAGTTATTCTTTGCTTATCTGTCAGCCACAGATTTGAGTAGAATTCCTGAACCATGTTTCTTCCAACCTTTGTCTCAGGATTGGCTAGAATTTCCCATCCTCTGTTTCAAATTTTCTCTTGGATCTCCGGATATTCATCCTCTTTCAGATTGAATTTAACTTCCGGGATCACTGACCTCAGACCCATTATTTTGTGGTAATGGTCTGCATGTTCTTTGGTTAAGAACCTCTCTTGATTCCAAAGACTCTTTGGAGTATTCTCTTTCTGGCCTCTTGATTTGTTTTGTTTTCCCTTAGGTTCCATGATCTTGATGAGTTTTAGCTCAGTGATCACGGAAAAACACACCAAACTTAGAGGTTTGCTTGCCCTCAAGCAAAAGAAAGGAAAGGGGAGAGAGAGGAGAAGAGGCAAATTCGAATTGTGGAGAGGAGGGGATGGCCGAATGTATATTTATAGGAGGACGGGAGGGATTTCGAAAAATTTGAAAGAGACATGACATAGAGATATGATTGATGGAAGAAAATAAAATCATGATATGAAAAAGATGAGATTTGTAATTGAAAAAGATATAAAGATGTTAAATCTGAAAATTTGGTTATGCATCTAAGAATTAAAAGATGATATGATGAGTTGAAAAAGATTTGGAAAGAAATTAAGAAGATAATTGAGTTTCTAAAGAAGATTTGGGAAGGATTTGAAAGAAAATTGAAAATAGATTTAGAAAATGTTTGAATTTTTGAAAATTGAGGGTGAATGATGAAAGTTTGAAACATGTTTATGCAGAAAAGTATGAATCAAATCATGAAAATTTGAAAAAATTTGAAGTTGAAAACAAAATCTCCTTCCCCTGCCTGTCTGGTGTTAAACGCCCAGAATGGTATCCATTCTGGCGTTTAACGCCCAATTGTTGGCCATTATGGGCGTTTAACGCCCAGCCAGGTACCCTGGCTGGCGTTAAATGCCAGAAACCCCTTTATCACTGGGCGTTTTGCTGAACGCCCAGGATGCTGCAATTCTGGCGTTAAACGCCCAGAATGGTACCCATTCTGGCGTTTAACGCTTAAAATGCCCTTTACTGGCATTTTCTTGCCAGCAAGCTCCTTTTCTCTGCTTTTTGCATTGAATCCTTCTGTAACTCTGTGAATTCCTTCAATTTTGATGATTAACCTTTGAAGAAAAATGTATATCAACTTCTACAAGTATTAATTAAGACAAATAACTTGCTAATGGCTGGGTTGCCTCCCAGCAAGCGCTTCTTTATTATCTTTAGCTGGACCTTTACTGAGCTTCATTCAAGCCTCAGTTTTGAGCATTCTTACTCAAAATTGCTTTCAAGATAATGTTTGATTCTCTGTCCATTAACAATGTACTTTCTGTCAGAATCAATATCTTGAAGCTCAACATAACCATATGGTGACACTCCTGTGATCACATATGGTCCCCTCCACTGGGATTTTAATTTCCCGGGAAATAATCTGAGCCTAGAGTTGAACAGCAGAACTTTTTGTCCTGACTCAAAGACTCTGGATGACAATTTCTTGTCATGCCACTTTTTTGCTTTTTCCTTATAAATTTTTGCATTTTCAAAAGCATTGAGTCTGAACTCCTCTAGCTCATTTAGCTGGAGCAATCTTTTCTCACCAGCTAACTTAGCATCCATGTTTAGGAATCTGGTTGCCCAGTAGGCTTTATGTTCCAGTTCCACGGGCAGATGACAGGCCTTGCCATACACAAGCTGGTATGGAGAGGTTCCTATAGGAGTGTTGAATGCTGTTCTGTATGCCCACAGAGCATCATCCAAGCTCTTTGCCCAATCTTTTCTATGGGCAATCACAGTCCGTTCCAGGATTCTCTTTAGTTCTCTATTAGAGACTTCAGCCTGCCCATTTGTCTGTGGATGATACGGAGTTGCTACTTTGTGGCTAATCCCATATCGAACCATAGCAGAGTAAAGCTATTTATTGCAGAAATGGGTGCCCCCATCACTGATTAGTACTCTGGGAACACCAAATCTACTGAAAATATGTTTCTGGAGGAACTTCAGCACAGTCTTGGTATCATTAGTGGGTGTGGCAATTACTTCCACCCATTTAGACACGTAGTCTACTGCCACCAGAATGTAAGTGTTTGAGTATGATGGTGGAAAAGGACCCATGAAGTCAATACCCCATACATCAAACAACTCAATCTCTAAGATCTCTTGTTGAGGCATGGCATAACAATGAGGCAAGTTACCAGCTCTTTGGCAACTGTCACAGTTACGCACAAACTCTCGGCCATCTCTATAGAGAGTAGGCCAATAGAAGCCACATTGGAGGACTTTAGTGGCTGTTTGCTCACTTCCGAAATGTCCTCCATACTGTGATCCAAGGCAATGCCACAGGATCTTCTGTGCCTCCTCTCTAGGGACGCATCTGCGGATCATTCCGTCTGCGCATCTCTTAAAGAGATATCGTTCATCCCATAAGTAGTACTTTGCATAAGAAATTAGTTTTTTCTTTTGCAACCTGCTGTACTCCTGGGGTATGAACCTCACAGCTTTATAATTTGCAATGTCTGCAAACCATGGTGCTTCCTGAATGGCAAAAAGTTGCTCATCCGAAAAGGTCTCAGAGATCTCAGTAGAAGGGAGGGACGCCCCTGCTACTGGTTCTATCCGGGACAGGTGAACAGCTACCTGGTTCTCTGTCCTTTTTCTGTCTCTTATTTCTATATCAAACTTTTGCAGAAGCAACACCCATCTTATGAGCCTGGGTTTTGAATCCTGCTTTGTGAGTAGATATTTAAGAGCAGCATGGTTAGTATACACAATCACTTTTGAACCTACTAAATAGGATCCAAACTTGTCAATGGCATAAACCACTGTAAGTAACTCCTTTTCTGTGGTTGTGTAATTTTTCTGTGCGTCATTTAGAACACGACTGGCATAGTAAATGATGTGCAGAAGCTTGTTATGCCTTTGTCCCAACACTGCACCAATGGCATGGTCACTAGCATCACACATTAATTCGAATGGTAATGTCCAGTCAGGTGCAGAGATGATTGGTGCTGTGACCAGCTTGGCTTTCAGGGTCTCAAACGCCTGCAGACACTCTGTGTCAAACACAAATGGCATGTCAGCAGCTAGCAGGTTGCTTAGAGGTTTTGCAATTTTTGAAAAATCCTTTATGAACCTCCTATAGAATCCTGCATGCCCCAGAAAGCTTCTGATTGCCTTAACATTGGCAGGTGGTGGTAATTTCTCAATTACCTCTACCTTGGCTTGATCCACCTCTATCCCCTTGCTTGAAATTTTGTGCCCAAGGACAATTCCTTCAGTCACCATAAAGTGACATTTTTCCCAATTTAAGACTAGGTTAGTCTCTTGGCACCTTTTCAGGACAAGTGCTAGACGATCAAGACAGGAGCTGAATGAGTCTCCAAATACTGAGAAGTCATCCATGAAGACTTCCAAGAACTTCTCTACCATATCAGAGAAGATAGAGAGCATGCACCTCTGAAAGGTTGCAGGTGCATTGCACAAACCAAAAGGCATTCTTCTGTAAGCAAATACTCTAGATGGACATGTGAATGCTGTTTTCTCTTGGTCTTGAGGATCCACTGCAATTTGGTTGTAGCCTGAATAGCCATCCAAAAAACAGTAGTATTCATGGCCTGCTAGTCTCTCTAGCATCTGGTCTATGAATGGTAAAGGAAAATGATCTTTTCTGGTGGCTGTATTGAGCCTTCTGTAGTCAATACACATACGCCACCCTGTAACTGTTCTTGTGGGAACCAGTTCATTCTTTTCATTATGAACCACTGTCATGCCTCCCTTCTTGGGGACAACTTGGACAGGGCTCACCCAGGAGCTATCCAAAATAGGATAAATAATCCCAGCCTCTAGTAACTTAGTGACCTCTTTCTGCACCACTTCCTTCATGGCTGGATTTAGCCGCCTCTGTGGTTGAACCACTGGCTTAGCATCATCCTCCAATAGGATCTTGTGCATGTATCTTGCTGGGCTAATGCCCTTAAGATCCCTTATGGACCACCCAAGAGCTGTCTTGTGTGTCCTTAGCACTTGAATTAGTGCTTTCTCTTCCTGTGGATTTAAAGCAGAGCTTATGATCAATGGAAAAGTGTCACCCTATCTAAGAAATGCATATTTCAGGGATGGTGGTAGTGGTTTGAGCTCTGGTTTAGGAGGTTTCTCCTCTTCCTGAGGGATTTTTAGAGGTTCTTTTATTTCCTCTGGTTCCTCCAAATCAGGCTGAACATCTTTAAAGATGTCCTCTAGCTCTGATTCAAGACTCTCAGTCATATTGATCTCTTCCACCAAAGAGTCAATAATATCAGTGCTCATGCAGTCATTTGTTGTGTCTGGATGCTGCATAGCTTTGACAGCATTTAACTTGAACTCATCCTCATTAACTCTCAGGGTCACTTCCCCTTTTTGTACATCAATAAGAGTTCGTCCAGTTGCTAGGAAAGGTCTTCCTAGAATGAGAGTTGCACTCTTGTGCTCCTCCATTTCCAGCACTATAAACTCAGTGGGAAAGGCGAATGGCCCAACCTTGACAATCATGTCCTCAATGATGCCTGATGGATATTTAATGGAGCCATCAGTAAGTTGAAGACATATCCGGGTTGGTTTAACTTCTTCAGCCAACCCAAGCTTTCTGATAGTGGATGCAGGTATTAGGTTGATACTTGCTCCAAGGTCACATAGAGCTGTCTTGGTGCAAGCACCCTCTAATGTGCATGGTATCATAAAGCTTCTTGGATCTTGAAGCTTTTCTGGTAAGCTTTTTAGAATGAATGCACTGCATTCTTTAGTGAGAAACACTCTTTCAATTTTTCTCCAATCCTTCTTATGACTTAAGATCTCTTTCATGAACTTAGCATAAGAGGGTATTTGCTCAAGTGCCTCTGCAAACAGGATCTTAATTTCAAGAGTCCTGAAATAGTCTGCAAAGGGGGCAAATTGTTTATCATGTTCCGCTTGGCAGAGCTTCTGAGGATAAGGCATCTTGGCTTTATATACTTCAACCTTAGTTGCTGCAGGTTTATTTCCTACAGAAGTGGTTGGAGAAGCCTTCTTAGAGGGGTTACTATCAGCACTTGCAGGTGTCTGATTCCTCATAGGCATTTGAACGCCAGGATTAGGTGCTGGATGGGTGTTTAACACCAGCTTCCCACCCTTTTCTGGCGTCTGAACGCCAGAACTGGACAAGGAATGGGCGTTTAACGCCAACTTTTCCCCCTTTTCTGGCGTTTGAACGCCATAGTTATTCCTCTCTGGGCTCTTGATGTCCTCAGAGGGATTTTGGGCAGTGGTTTGGTCATCCTTTGTCATTTGTTCCTTTCTTGACTTTTTGCTACTTTGAACTGAGTTATTCAATGTCTTCCCGCTCCTTAGTTGGACAGCTTGGCATTCTTCTGTTATCTGTTTAGATAGCTGCTGTCTTGTCTGATTCAATTGTGCTTCCATATTCTTGTTAGCATTTTTAGTGTCTTGGAGCATCTCTTTGAATTCTGCTAATTGTTTTGTCATAAGGAGTAATTGCTAATTAAGTTCAACAATCTGTTCTTGAGCATTAGGATCAGTAGTTACTGCCATAGCCTCTTCTTTTATGGAGGACTCAATGTTTGAGTACAGATGTTGATTTCTAGAAACTGTATCTATGAGCTCTTGAGCTTCTTCAATTGTTTTTCTCATGTGTATAGATCCACCAGCTGAGTGGTCTAGGGACATCTGAGCTTTTTCTGTAAGCCCATAGTAGAAGATGTCTAACTGTACCCACTCTGAAAACATTTCAGAGGGGCATTTTCTTAGCATCCCTCTGTACCTTTCCCAGGCATTATAAAGAGATTCATGATCCTCTTGTTTAAAGCCTTGGATGTCCAGCCTTAGCTGTGTCATCCTTTTTGGAGGGTAAAATTGATTCAGGAATTTGTCTGTTAATTGTCTCCATGTTTTTATGCTTGCTGTGGGTTGGTTATTTAACCACCTCTTAGCTTGATCTTTTACAGCAAATGGAAACAATAATAATCTGTAGACATCCTGATCCACTTCTTTATCATGTACTGTGTCAGTAATTTGTAAGAACTGTGCCAGAAACTCAATAGGTTCTTCCTGTGGAAGACCGGAATACTGGC
Organism: Arachis ipaensis; assembly: GCF_059453495.1. Taxonomy (NCBI): domain Eukaryota; kingdom Viridiplantae; phylum Streptophyta; class Magnoliopsida; order Fabales; family Fabaceae; genus Arachis; species Arachis ipaensis. The sequence goes on from NC_142443.1 coordinate 60,983,015, forward strand.
AATTTTGCTGCACCATGATAATGAGCTGAGGATTTAGCTCAAAGCTGCTTGCTTTGATGGGAGGTATACAGATGTTACTCCCATATGCAGCTGTAATGGGGTTAGCATATGACCCCAGAGTCCTTCTGGACTGTTCGTTTCCACTTATGTCCATGATGGAGAAAAGGGAATTGATATGAATTGCAATTAGATTATATTTTTATTTTATTTAATTAAAATGACCAAAAATAATAAAATAAAATAAAAGGAAAATAAAATAAAATTTCGAAAACTAAAAGAAAATAAAATCAAAGCAAATTGAAAACTAAATTAATTAATTAATTAAAAAGATTTTGAAATTAGCAATAAAAAAGATATGATTGAAAATTATTTTGTAAAAGATATGATTTAGAAGATATGATTGCAAATTAAAAAAAAAGATATGATTGAGAATTATTTTGAAAAAGATATGATTGAGAAGATATGATTGCAAATTAAAAAAAAGATATGATTGAAGAAATTAAAAAGATTTGATTTTTGAAATTAGAATATAGACTTGACTAAAAAAGAGATATAATTTTGAAAATATTTGACTAAATTAATGCAAAATTTCGAAATTTATGAGTAAAATAAGGAAAGGATATTTTTTTTGATTTTTTGAATTTTAATGCGGAAAGAGAAAAACAACAAAATGACACTAAACTTAGAAATTTTAGATCAAAACACAGAGAATAAACAAGAAAACTTTGAATGTCAAGATGAACACCAAGAACACTTTGAAGATCAAGATGAACACCAAGAACAATTTTTGAAAAATTTTTAAGTAAATAAAAGCACAAGGGACACCAAACTTAAAATTTTTAGAAAATCAAGCACAATATTTTCGAAAAATTAAAGGAAAAACAAAGAAGACACCAAACTTAGAATTTTTAAATATCAAGAAAGACTAAGAACATGCAAATTCGAAAAAAAATTAAAAGAGAGTAAAAGCATGCAATTGACATCAAACTTAAAATATGAAACTAAACTCAAATAAAAGACTCTAAACCAACAAAAATAAAATATTCCTAATCTAAGCAACAAGATAAACCGTCAGTTGTCCAAACTCAAACAATCCCCGGCCACGGCGCCAAAAACTTGGTGCACGAAATTACAATCACACTTTTGCAACTCCGCACAACTAACCAGCAAGTGCACTAGGTCGTCCAAATAATACCTTCGTGAGTAAGGGTCGATCCCACGGAGATTGTCGGCTTGAAGCAAGCTATAGTTATCTTGTAACTCTTAGTCAAGATATCAATAATTCTCAGATTTAATTGTAAAAAGTAAAAGAACATGAAATAAATACTTGTTATGCAGTAATGAAGAACAGGTTGAGGCTTTGGAGATGCTTTGTCTTCTGAATCTCTGCTTTCCTACTATCTTCTTCTTCATGCACGCAAGGATCCTTCCATGGCAAGCTTTATATTGGGCATCACCGTTGTCAATGGCTACTTCCCGTCCTCTTAGTGAAAATGTTCCAAATGCGCTGTCACCGCACGGCTAATCATCTGTCAGTTCTTGATCATGTCGGAATAGGATCCATTGATCCTTTTGCGTCTGTCACTACGCCCAACACTCGCGAGTTTGAAGCTCGTCACAGTCATCCCTTCCCAGATCCTACTCAGAATACCACAGACAAGGTTTAGACGTTTTGGATCTCAGGAATTGCCGCCAATAATTCTAGCTTATACCACGAAGGTTCCAATCTTAGATTAGAAACCCAAGAGATACACATTCAAGCTTGATTGCATGTAGAATGGAGGTGGTTGTTAGGCACGCGTTCATAGGCGAGAATGATAATGATTGTCACGGATCATCACATTCATCAGGTTGAAGTGCGAATGAATATCTTAGAATAGAAGCAAGTGTGATAGAATGAAAAACAGTAGTAATTGCATTAATTCATGAAGAACAGTAGAGCTCCTCACCCCCAACAATGGGGTTTAGAGACTCATGCCGTAGAGAATACAATAAGAAACGTGTAATGTGTGATGAGGTACAAGATGAATCACTAAAAGTAGTTTTTATTGTGAACTGGTGAACTAGGGTTACAGAAAATGAGTAATTTAGGGTGTTTAGTGTAAAAATCTACTTCCGAGGCCCACTTGGTGTGTGCTTGGGCTGAGCATTGAAGCTTTCATGTGTAGAGACTTTTCTTGGAGTTAAACGCCAGCTTTTGTGTCAGTTCCGGCGTTAAACGCCAGAATTCTTGAGCTGATTTGGAACGCCTGTTTGGGCCATCAAATCTCGGGCAAAGTATAGACTATTATATATTGCTGGAAAGCCCAGGATGTCTACTTTCCAACGCAATTGAGAGCGCACCAATTGGGTCTCTGTAGCTCCAGAAAATCCACTTTGAGTGCAGGGAGGTCAGAATCCAACATCATCTGCAGTCCTTTTTCAGCCTCTGAATCAGATTTTCGCTCAGGTCCCTCAATTTCAGCCAGAAAATACCTAAAATCACAGAAAAACACAAACTCATAGTAAAGTCCAGAAAAGTGAATTTTAAATAAAAACTAATAAAAATATAATAAAAACTAATTAAAATATACTAAAAACATACTAAAAACAATGCCAAAAAGCGTATAAATTATCCGCTCATCAATCACACATTAGTTCCAAAGGTAATGTCCAATCTGGTGCAGAAGTAACTGGTGCTGTGACTAGCTTAGCTTTCAGGGTTTCAAACGCCTGCAGACACTCTGTGTCAAAAACAAATGGCGTGTCAGCAGCTAGCAGATTACTCAAAGGTTTTGCAATTTTTGAAAAATCTTTTATAAACCTCCTATAGAATCCTGCATGCACTAGAAAGCTTCTGATTGCCTTAACATTGGTGGGTGATGCCAGGGCATCTTGGCCAGTTTCACTGACATTTTTTTTACTGTTTTTAGGATAGTTTCATACATTTCTTTAGGAAATAAGCTAGTTTTGGGTAAATATTCACTTATGCCTTGATTCAAGCATACATTGTGCATTTTACATAATTTCATGAGGATTTTGCATAAGTTTAGTGACAAATATTATGTTGCATTACTCATGACTTCGACTAGAGCTTTGATGCACTTTATTGCTTGATTTCAGGACCAAAAAGGAAGCAAGAAAAGGGGAGGTAACTTGCAAGATTAATGAGAAAAGTGATTGCCAATAACATTCTCAAAAAGCCATCAATGCCCACGTTAGAGAGTCACGTTAACTAAGTTAACGTGAACTCTAACGTGGAGAAGAGAAGTTGAGCCAACGTTAGTGACACTTAACGTTGTCACTAACGTTGGCAATTACTCATAAGTGGCCACATTAGAAGCCACGTTAACTAGTTAACGTGGCCTCTAACGTTAAGGGGGGAAGAGAAGCCAACGTTAGTGACACTCAACATTGTCACTAACGTTGGCCTATGGTGCAAAGTACCACGTTAACTCCCACGTTAACTTGGTTAACTCCCACGTTAACTTGGTTAACGTGGGAACTAACGTAAAGGATGAAGAGTTGTCGACAACGTTAGTGACACTCAACATTGTCACTAACGTTGAAGCAACCACACAACCCCCAAGAGTCACGTTAACCTCCACGTTAACTTAGTTAACGTGGAAGCTAACGACGAGGAATGAAGGATGAGCCAACGTTAGTGACACTCAACATTGTCACTAACGTTGGGATGGCTAAAGATAGCCACGTTAGAAACCACGTTAACCTTGTCACTAACGTTCCAATGTGCCCCTGGGTCTCACGTTAGAAACCACGTTAACCTAGTTAACGTGGACTCTAACGTGAGACCCAGGGGCACATTGGAACGTTAGTGACAATGTTGAGTGTCACTAACGTTCTCGAAGGTTGGCAAGGACCACGTTAGAAGCCACGTTAACCTAGTTAACGTGGGCTTTAACGTGAAACAAGAAGGGGCACACTGGAACGTTAGTGACAATGTTGAGTGACACTAACGTTCTCGAAGGATTAACAAGGCAACGTTAAAAGCCACGTTAACCTAGTTAACGTGGGTTATAACGTAAGGCAAAGGGGTGTATTGGAACGTTAGTGACAATGTTAAGTGTCACTAACGTTCTCGAACTTATATTCTCACTAAATATTAACACCCCTAACGTCCTGAGCTGAAGTCTCTGCCCACTTAGCACTTTCTCTCTGCAAGCAAAGCCAAGCCCAAATGAAGAAAAGTACTGCTTTAAATTCAAGATCCAAAGGCCCAAGACTTGAAGAGTAAACTAGAAGCTGAGAAGAGTAGTATATATAGGAGTAGCTTTGAATTGTAAAGAAGCTCTGGAGGCTGGGAAAAAGAGAACTACTCTCTGTATTTTACTTTCTTTGCAAATTCTAGTTTTATGATGTATTCTCCATCTTTGTTTTCATTTTCAAGAGCTATGAACAACTAAACCCCTTTCATTAGGTTGGGGAGCTCTGTTGTAATTTGATGGATCAATACTAATTTTCATTATTCTTCTTCTATCTTTCCTCTTGATTTTACTTGAAAGCTTTCGATCTTCATCCAATTGAGTAGTTATCTTGGAAGAGAAGCTATTCAAACTTGGATCTCTTTTGAACCTTGAAAGAGGAATGAAGAGATCAAGCTAGAAATTCTTTCTCATGCTGGACCAAATTGGGTTTGGATGGGTATCTGACTATAACCCTCTCAATACATGATTTGGAAAATGCATGTGGTATAATCAGTGACCATACTTCATCTCTTCTCATGAGCAATTGACCAAGGAATTGGCTATTGATCAAGATTTGAGAGATTGAATTACAAGAAATTGTAATTCAATCACTTAAGATTGCCAAGGAGATCAATGAGTGCATTGATTGAGGAAGAGATGAAAATGAACTTGATCCGGAGAATTGCAACATCTCCTAAGCCCAATGAACTCCCCATCTCTGATCTTACCCATTCTCTTTAATTTCTGCCATTTACTTTTATGAGCAAATCCCCCATTCCCATTTACAATTCTGCAATTTATTTTCAGTCATTTACTTCCAGTCCTTTAATTCTAGCATTTACTTTTCTGTTATTTACATTCCCGCCATTTTATTTTCTGCAACTCTCAACCCAAATCCTGGATTCGCTCAACTAGAACATTCTTCTAATTAAAGTTGCTTGATCAATCAATCCCTGTGGGATTCGACCTCACTCTATTGTGAGTTTTTACTTGACGACAACTTCGGTACACTTGCCAAAGGGAGATTTGTTGAGAGACAAGTTTTTCGTGTATCAAGTTTATGGCGCCGTTGCCGGAGATTGATTGTGCATCAACAATGATTAGATTGGAAGATCACTAGATTGAGCATTTTATTTTGTGAATTTCATTTTCTGTTTGAGTGATTTACTTTTTGTTTTAGTTATACTTCTTCCCTTCTCCCTCTACTCTTTTGTTTTTTTCTTTGTTATTTTCAATTCTATTTGCTAACCCACTAACTGTTTGATATATTGCATCACCCACAACTAACAGCAATTCTGACACAAATACTGTCTGCACCTATTTTCTCTGCTTGTACTTGTTGGTTGTATGACAGGGAGAAGAAGCGGGGCTTCAACTTCCTTTGATTTTGAACCGGAGAGAACCTTCCTTAGACTAAGGAGGGAGGCAAAAGAAAAACAATTAGTTGGTGCTGAAGAAGAGGAGGAACAGTTTGAGGAATACTTTGAACCAAACATGGGAGAAAACATAGAAAATCATCATGAAGAAGAGACTCACAACCATGGCAGAGGAGGTGGAGCAAATCATGCTGGGGAGGATAGAAGAGTTTTGGGCTCTTACATTAATCCAAACCCAGGCAATTGTGGAAGTAGCATCCAAAAGCCAACAATCCATGCCAACAACTTTGAACTTAAACCACAGCTCATCACCCTTGTTCAGAACAACTATTCGTTTGGAGGAGGTGTTCAAGAAGACCCCAATCAACATTTGACCACCTTCCTGAGAATATGTGACACAGTGAAATCTAATGGTGTTCATCCTGACGCCTATAGACTGCTCTTATTTCCCTTCTCACTCAGAGACAAGGCAGCCAAGTGGCTGGAATCCTTCCCAAGGGAGAGCTTGACAACTTGGGAGGATGTGGTGAACAAATTCTTAGCAAGATTCTACCCTCATCAATGAATCAATAGGCTGAGAGCTGAGGTTCAAACCTTCAGGCAACAAGATGGTGAGACTCTGTATGAAGCATGGGAGAGGTTCAAAGACTTAACAAGGAGGTGTCCACCTGACATGTTCAATGAATGGGTCCAGCTGCACATTTTCTATGAAGGGCTCTCTTATGAGTCAAAGAAGGCAGTAGACCATTCATCTGGAGGATCCTTGAACAAGAAGAAGACCATTGAGGAAGCCATAGATGTTATTGAAACAGTAGCAAAAAACGACTACTTCTATGCTTCCGAAAGAGGGAACACAAGAGGAGTGATGGAGCTAAACAATGTAGATGCTCTGTTGGCCCAAAACAAGCTCATTACCCAGCAGCTGGCTGACCTCACCAAGAAGATGGAGAGGAACCAAGTAGCAGCAATCTCATCTTCATCAACAATCCAAGAAGGAGTGAATGAAGAAGCAGAGGGGAGTCAGGAGCAAGCCAACTACATTGGGAATTCACCAAGGAAAAACTATGATCCATACTCCAAGACTTACAACCCTGGATGGAGAAATCACCCGAACTTTGGATGGAGAAGTGAGCAAGATCAAAAGCAATTCACCCAGAGGACATCTCAACACCCCCACAACAACACTTCTCCACATACTTATCAAAACCAAAACAGCACGTCTGCTCCGAATCACTCATCAATTGATGACAAGCTCTCTAAGATTGAAGCCTTACTTGAAGGAATATGCCAAGAGATTCAAGAAAATAAGGTGTTCAAAGAGGAGGTGCGAGCCAATATTAAGAACCAGGGAGAGACCATCAGGAAGCTGGAATTTCAGGTGGGATATTTAGCTGAGAAGATTCCCAAACCTACTGATAGCTTCCCAAGTGACACGGAGAAAAACCCCAAGGGAGAAGCAAAGAAAGTAAGATGGGAAGATTACAAAATGGTCACTACAAGTGATCAAGAGATTGAAGACAAGCAAAGCAAAGTGTGCAAACAACCTGAAGACAACTCAACAAAGGAGGAGGATAGAGATCACAAAGAACCAGAAATCTCACAACAAGAGCTGCTGAAGCTCTATGCACCATTCCCTCAACTGCTCCATGGTGCTGTGGGAAAAAGAATATACTCAAGGTTCCTAGACTTGTTTGCATCTCTGCATGTGAACATACTATTCATCAAGGCAATTCAACAAATGCCTGCATTCATCAAGTATATGAAGGAACTTCTTCCCAGGAAAAGCTCACTCAAGGGAGGGCAGACTATAGTGATGAACAAGGAATGTAGTGCCCTTATTCAACCTGAGTTGCCTACAAAAAGAAGAGACCCAGGAAGTTTTCATATACCTTGTGCCATAGGTGAAAACATGTTCGACAGAGCACTATGTGATTTAGGGGCCAGCATCAACGTACTGCCCTTATCCCTGGTGAAGAGGCTGCAAATCAATGAGATAATGCCCACAGATGTCATTATCAGACTGGCTGACAAAACTCAAAAGCAAGCAATAGGAGTGGTGGAAAATGTGTTGCTAAAAGTTGGGAAGTACTTTCTCCCAACAGACTTTGTCATTCTGGACATGGAAGAGAGTCACACTCATCCAATCATATTGGGAAGACCATTCCTAGCTACGGCCAGAGCACTTATTGATGTAGAGAAAGGGGACCTAATATTGAGAATCCATGATGAACGACTCAGCTTCAATGTTTTCAAACTCTCACAAGAAACAGATCAAGAGGACAAGGAACTAAGCACAAATGATAATGAGACACTGAAGGAGGAAACAAGCACTGAAGCACAGCCAGTTCATTCTGAGATCCCCTTAACTGACAAACAAGGAAAACAGCAATTGCCACAGCTCAAGGAAAAGTTGGAGGAACCTAAACCTCTAGAGGCAGGTAAAGACAGCACCACAGCTCCTTTAGAAAAAGAGGTCACCAAGGGGAAGGCAACCTCAAAAGAAACAAAGAAGAAGGTACCAAGAGGGTGGAAGAATAAGAAGATCCCTACGGAAGACTTCTCTCTAGGGGATAGAGTTGTCTCAGCCTACTTCCCAGATATTCCCCCTAATCTCCCTACTGTGCCATCTCAATTACCCAAGGTATTCACTATCAACAGAGTTCTTTCCCTGGAACATGTGGAGATTATTGATCCAACCAATGAATACAAGTCCACAGCAAGAGGGGAGGACTTTAAGCACTACCAACCACCATGATGAAGGAAAAACGTCAAGCAAGTGACACTAAAGAAGCGCTTCATGGGAGGCAACCCATGTTTTATATGCTTTCAGATGATAATGAATAAGTCAATCTTTATGAGCTTCAATCCAAACTTAACAAACAATTGGTGAAAATCTTCTTATGCAGAATATAGTGAGGAACAAGTTTGGTGTTCAAAGCAAACCAAGTTGCATGCTAGTCTTGGGAGCTTTGAACACAAAACTTTCATCACAGTGATTCAAACTAAGTTTGGTGTCACCTCATGGTGCCACCAAAATGCATATAAGGACCCACCAATAGTTAGTTAGTTAGTTGGAATTCATAGATAAACAATCAAATCATTTCTTCCCCTTTATTAATATTAGCCATAAAATTTATATGGTCATTTTAATATCTTTTCTTACTTTACTTAGTTTGTCTTTATAGGAAAGAAAAAGGAGCATTAAAAGGGATAGATTGGACAGCCAAACAAAGAAGGTTCGGACACCACAAAAAGAGGAAATACATTGGAAAATGTTTCCATGCAACATTGAAAAAATGAGACCCCTAGAAGACCGAGCAATCCCCATCATAAAGTGATGATCCTTGTCTTCTAGCCATGCATAACCCCAACCGTCCATCAAGTGATTATTTCATCAATCTACACCCTCTATTCCTTCACAACTTCTCTATATAAACAACCCTTGTCCGTATTACCCTTCATTGTCATCACACACCCTTCACCACTCTTCCTTTCTGTACAAGACACCCTCTATCAATTATAAACATTTTTTTCTACTCTCTTCACTGCCATAAAACCCTAAACAACCAAAAGTCTCCACAACCTTACCACCTTCACATATTAACCATCATTCATGGCATCTTCAAGTTCTAAGAGAAGGGAAGGGAAGGAACCCATGGAAGAACACCCATATGATGAGAAGAGATTTAGAAGCTTGCATCATGCATTGCAATACGGGTGGATGGTTGATAAGGAAATCATTTATGAGCTGGGATTCCAAGTTAAGAAGACTGAATGCCCCGAAATCACAGAGAAGGTAGAAAGGAGAAGATGGGAGCTCCTCACTGACCCGGTCACGAAGGTGAATGCAAATCTCATAAGAGAATTTTATGCAAATGTAGTCAGGTATGATAAGAAAGATGAGTCATATACAAGCTTTGTGAGAGGAACAATGGTGGATTTTGGTCCTATGAGTGTAATGAGGGCATTGAAGCTACGGTCTATACCGTTTGAAGAAGAAAGTTATCACTCAAGATTGGACAACAACCCCAATTATGACCAGCTTTTACGAGACCTTTGTGTACCAGGAGCTGACTGAGAAAGGGGTGCTGGAAATAAACCAAAGTTCATTAAGAGAACAGACCTCACTCCTGAAGCCAAGGGGTGGTTTGAGCTAGTGAGGAGGTCTATCCTCCCAGCTGCAAACAACTCAGAGGTGAATCTCGAGAGAGCAACAATGGTGCATTGTATACTCAAGGGAGGAGAAATCAAGGTTCATGAGATCATAGCTCAAGGAATTAGAAAGATGGCAGAGAAAAGCGACTCAAGAGGAACATTAGGTTACCCCAGCACTATTTACTGAATATGCAAGAAAGCTAGGGTGGTTTTTGAAGATGAGGACCCCGTTTGGATAAAGGAAGGCATTCCAATAACGGTCCAGAGGATGAATGCTGCAGCATCCCCCCTGCCTCAACGGAAGCAAAGAAAGAGGACAGCCCCTCAAGTAGTGGAAGGCTAAGTCTCAGAGGGATCAGCACAACAGACCTTGGACATGCACCAATTGCAGGAGGCCATTGATGGCTTATCTAGACAATATTTGGAAGGCCAAGGAGCTCAGAAAGAGCTTCAATTACAGATGATGGGACAGCAAGAGGAAACACTTTCAAGATGGAGGACTCAGCAAGATGAGTGGCAAAGGCAAATGATGGAACAGCAACTAAACCAAGGACAACAATGGGGAGAAGCATTCAACAGGATGGAACAAAGGCAAAACGAGCAACAAGAATCCACCCAGAGGCTAATCAACATCCAAGCACATCAAGGGGCACACATACATGAGATGCATCGAAGACAAATAGAACAGGCAGAACTATTGGACGAGCAAAGGGCATTCACAGAAGGAGTTTACATGAGTCAAACAGGACATCAGATAAATACTCAAGCCAGGCTCAGCTACTTAGTGGGACAGCTGCTAATATTGTATCCAAGAATAGCCAAGTATGATGAAATGAAGGATGAATTAGCACGAAAGGAAAGACAAAGGGTGGAAGAGAGTCATGAGTCAGTGAGGAAGGCACTTGAGGATTGGAAGCAAGCAAGATTGGCACGGATGCGAGGAAATGCAAGAGGAAACAAGGAGGACAAGCAAGGAAAAGAGCGTGGACATCCACAACAGTAAAAGGTGGTGGAGTTCCTTCTTTGTTCCATCTTTCTCTATGTTTTAAATAAGGAAGATCTTGTATGAAATAGAACTTGCTTCCATATTATGTTTGAACCTTTTTCAAATCATGTTATTTTTTGTTTTTGGTATTGAAGAGAGTCTATGTGCACTGGTCTTTATGTCACTGCATCATTACTTCCCTTTCTTGTAAGCTTGTCCCTTTTAAATCAAATTGAAGAAGAGAAGGATTATGTTTTTAAAAGACCAGAGTGGAGTTGATATTGTGGAAGTACATTCATGAATCTTTGGGGTAGTCATAAGTTAGCTAAGTTGGTTCAACCACAAGGTTAGGAGGACAACTATCTATCCTGAATACTTGACTTTGGATATACTCATGAGACTAAGTTAATAACAAGATCCTAAGAAGAGAAAAGGGAAAGAACAATGGAAGTGAAAAACAAAAGAAAAAGAGTAAGTAATAAGGCTAGGCATCAATGGTTTTACCCTTGAGGCAAGTGTCTGTGGTGCTCCTGTGTGGGGGATCTACTTGGATGAATAAGCTCTTAGGGGTGCTTTATCACTTGGTAACTTGGGTTAACTAACCCGGGATTATCAGCTGAAAATCCATTATCAAGAGTAACCCTCACTACAGAGCATTTAGTAACCCAAAGAGGTGCTGGACACCAAGGTCTCAAGAAAAGAAAATAAATAAACTATATGCCTGTGGTGTGTATGTATGGGGGAGAGACTTGAGGGAGTAAGTCCTTAGGGGTGCTTCAACACCTAGCACCTTGAACCAACTGGTTCGGGAGTGTTGGCTGAAAGCTTATCTTAAAGAGTTGCCCCCTTACAGAGCACTTAGCCTAAATAACACAAATAACCCTTGAAATAACAATAAAAGGATCAATGAATAAAAGTCTCATGAGATATAAACAAAGTAAGTGTTTAGGGACATGATAAAGGTCTGAAAGCCAGTAATGGAATGAACCTAAGTTGCTATGCATGAAACCACCATAAAATCAGTAATATGACTTCCACAAGGATGACTCATTCCTTTGGATATTCCATTCATCATTCTCTTGTTCCAGTACTTGCTTAGGGACAAGCAAGCTTTAAGTTTGGTGTTGAGATGCCAAGGCATCTTGGCCAGTTTTACTGACCTTTTCTTTACTGTTTTTAGGATAGTTTCATACATTTCTTTAGGAAATAAGCTAGTTTTGGGTAAATATTCACTTATGCCTTGATTCAAGCATACATTGTGCATTTTACATAATTTCATGAGGATTTTGCATAAGTTTAGTGACAAATATTATGTTGCATTACTCATGACTTGGACTAGAGCTTTGATGCACTTTATTGCTTGATTTCAGGACCAAAAAGGAAGCAAGAAAAGGGGAGGTAACTTGCAAGATTAATGAGAAAAGTGATTGCCAATAACATTCTCAAAAAGCCATCAATGCCCACGTTAGAGAGTCACGTTAACTAAGTTAACGTGAACTCTAACGTGGAGAAGAGAAGTTGAGCCAACGTTAGTGACACTTAACATTGTCACTAACGTTGGCAATTACTCATAAGTGGCCACGTAAGAAGCCACGTTAACCTAGTTAACGTGGCCTCTAACGTTAAGGGGGGAAGAGAAGCCAACGTTAGTGACACTCAACATTGTCACTAACGTTGGCCTATGGTGCAAAGTACCACGTTAACTCCCACGTTAACTTAGTTAACTCCCACGTTAACTTGGTTAACGTGGGAACTAACGTAAAGGATGAAGAGTTGTCGACAACGTTAGTGACACTCAACATTGTCACTAACGTTGAAGCAACCACACAACCCCAAAGAGTCACGTTAACCTCCACGTTAACTTAGTTAACGTGGAAGCTAACGATGAGGAATGAAGGATGAGCCAACGTTAGTGACACTCAACATTGTCACTAACGTTGGGATGGCTAAAGATGGCCACGTTAGAAACCACATTAACCTAGTTAACGTGGACTCTAACGTGAGACCCAGGGGCACATTGGAACGTTAGCGACAATGTTGAGTGTCACTAACGTTCTCGAAGGTTGGCAAGGACCACGTTAGAAGCCAAGTTAACCTAGTTAACGTGGGCTTTAACGTGAAACAAGAAGGGGCACACTGGAACGTTAGTGACAATGTTGAGTGTCACTAACGTTCTCGAAGGATTAACAAGGCAACGTTAAAAGCCACGTTAACCTAGTTAACGTGGGTTTTAACGTAAGGCAAAGGGGTGCATTGGAACGTTAGTGACAATGTTAAGTGTCACTAACGTTCTCGAACTTATATTCTCACTAAATATTAACACCCCTAACATCTTTAGCTGAAGTCTCTGCCCACTTAGCACTTTCTCTCTGCAAGCAAAGCCAAGCCCAAATGAAGAAAAGAACTGCTTCAAACTCAAGATCCAAAGGCCCAAGACTTGAAGAGTAAACTAGAAGCTGAGAAGAGTAGTATATATAGGAGTAGCTTTGAATTGTAAAGAAGCTCTGGAGGCTGGGAAAAAGAGAACTACTCTCTGTATTTTACTTTCTTTGCAAATTCTAGTTTTATGATGTATTCTCCATCTTTGTTTTCATTTTCAAGAGCTATGAACAACTAAACCCCTTTCATTGGGTTAGGGAGCTCTGTTGTAATTTGATGGATCAATACTAATTTTCATTATTCTTCTTCTATCTTTCCTCTTGATTTTACTTGAAAGCTTTCGATCTTCATCCAATTGAGTAGTTATCTTGGAAGAGAAGCTATTCAAACTTGGATCTCTTTTGAACCTTGAAAGAGGAATGAACAGATCAAGCTAGAAATGCTTTCTCATGCTGGACCAAATTGGGTTTGGATGGGTATGTGACTATAACCCTCTCAATACTTGATTTGGGAAATGCATGTGGTATAATCAGTGACCATACTTCATCTCTTCTCATGAGCAATTGACCAAGGAATTGGCTATTGATCAAGATTTGAGAGATTGAATTACAAGAAATTGTAATTCAATCACTTAAGATTGCCAAGAAGATCAATGAGTGCATTGATTGAGGAAGAGATGAAAATGAACTTGATCTGGAGAATTGCAACATCTCCTAAGCCCAATGAACTCCCCATCTCTGATCTTACCCATTCTCTTTAATTTCTGCCATTTACTTTTATGAGCAAATCCGCCATTCCCATTTACAATTCTGCAATTTATTTTCAGTCATTTACTTCCAGTCCTTTAATTCTAGCATTTACTTTTCTGTTATTTACATTTCCGCCATTTTATTTTCTGCAACTCTCAACCCAAATCCTGGATTCGCTCAACTAGAACATTCTTCTAATTAAATTTGCTTGATCAATCAATCCCTGTGGGATTCGACCTCACTCTATTGTGAGTTTTTACTTGACGACAACTTCGGTACACTTGCCGAAGGGAGATTTGTTGAGAGACAAGTTTTCCGTGCATCAGTGGGTGGTGTTAATTTTTCAATTACCTCTACCTTAGCTTGATCCACCTCTATTCCCGTGTTCAAAATTTTATGCCCAAGGACAATTCCTTCAGTCACCATAAACTGACATTTTTCCCAATTTAGAACCAGGTTAGTCTCTTGGCATCTTTTCAGAACAAGTGCTAGATGGTTAAGACAGGAGCTAAATGAGTCTCCAAATACTAAGAAGTCATCCATGAAGACTTCCAGAAATTTCTCTACCATATCAGAGAAGATAGAGAGCATGCATCTCTGAAAGGTTGCAGGTGCATTGCACAGACCGAAAGGCATCCTTTTGTAGGCAAACACTCCAGAAGGACATGTGAATGCTGTTTTCTCTTGGTCCTAAGGATCTACTGCAATTTGGTTATAACCTGAATAGCCATCCAAAAAGCAGTAGTATTCATGACCTGCTAGTCTTTCTAGCATCTGGTCTATGAATGATAAAAGAAAGTGATACTTCCTGGTGGCTGTATTGAGCCTTCTGTAGTCAATACACATATGCCACCCTGTAACTGTTCTTGTAGGAACCAGTTCATTTTTTTCATTATGAAACACTGTCATACCTCCCTTCTTAGGGACAACATGGACAGGGCTCACCCAGGGGCTATCAAAAATAGGATAAATAATCCCAGCCTCTAGTAACTTAGTGACCTCTTTCTGCACCTACCTCCTTCATGGCTGGATTTAGCCGCCTCTGTGGTTGAACCACTGGCTTAGCATCATCCTCCAATAGGATCTTGTGCATGCATCTGGCTAGGCTAATGCCCTTAAGATCACTTATGGACCACCCAAGAGCTGTCTTGTGTGTCCTTAGCACCTAAATTAGTGCTTTCTCTTCCTGTGGCTCTAAAGCAGAGCTTATGATTACAGGAAAAGTGTCACCTTCTCCCAGAAATGCATATTTCAGGGATGGTGGTAGTGGTTTGAGCTCGGGTTTAGGAGGTTTCTCCTCTTCCTGAGGAGTTTTCAAAGGTTCTTTTATTTCCTCTGGTTCCTCCAGATCAGGATGAACATCTTTAAAAATGTCCTCTAGCTCTGATTCGAGACTCTCAGTCATATTGACCTCTTTCACCAGGGAGTCGATAATATCAACGCTCAGGCAGTCGTCTGATGTGTCTGGATGTTGCATAGCTTTGACAACATTCAACTTAAACTCATCCTCATTGACTCTTAGGGTTAGCTTCCCTTTTTGGATGTCAATGAGGGTTCGTCCAGTTGCTAGGAATGGTCTTCCTAGAATGAGAGTTGCACTATTGTGCTCCTCCATTTCCAGCACTACAAAGTTAGTAGGGAAGGCAAATGGCCCAACCTTGACAATCATGTCCTCAATTATGCCTGATGGGTATTTAATGGAGCCATTAGCAAGTTGAAGACAGATCCGGGTTGGTTTGACCTCTTCAGTCAAGCCAAGCTTTATGATAGTGGATGCAGGGATTAGGTTGATGCTTGCCCCAAGATCACATAGAGCTGTCTTGGTACAAGCACCCTCTAATGTGCATGGTATCATAAAGCTTCCAGGATCCTTAAGCTTTTCTGGTAAGCTTGTTAGGATGACTGCACTGCATTCTTCAGTGAGAAAAACTTTTTCTGTTTCTCTCCAATCCTTCTTATGACTTAAGATCTCTTTCTTGAACTTAGCATAAGAGGGTATTTGCTCAAGTGCCTCTACAAACGGAATATTTATTTCAAGAGTCCTGAGATAGTCTGCAAAGTGGGCAAATTGTTTATCCTGTTCCGCTTGGTAGAGTTTCTAAGGATAAGGCATTTTGGCTTTATATTCTTCAACCTTAGTTGTTGCAAGTTTATTTCCTACAGAGGCAGGTTGAGAAGCCTTCGTGAGGGAGTTATTATCAGCACTTGCAGGTGTCTGATCCCTCACTGGCATTTAAACGCCAGAACTGAACATGGATTGGGCGTTTAACGCCAGTTTTTCACCCTTTTCTGGCGTTTGAACACCAGAATTATTCCTCTCTGGGCTCTTGCTGTCCTCAGAGGGATTTTGGGCAGTGGTTTGGTCATCCTCTGTCAGTTGTTCCTTTCTTGGCTTTCTGCTACTTTGAGCTGATTTATTCAATGTCTTCCCGCTCCTTAATTGGACGACTTGGCATTCTTCTGTTAAATGTTTAGATAGCTGCTGTCTTGTCTGATTCAATTGTGCTTCCATATTCTTGTTAGCATTTTTAGTGTCCTGGAGCATCTCTTTAAATTCTGCTAATTGTTTTGTCACAAAGAGTAATTGCTGATTAAGTTCAACAATCTGTTCTTGAGGATTAGGATCAGTAGTTACTGTCCTAGCCTTTTCTTTTATGGAGGACTCACTGCTTGAGTACAAATGTTGATTTCTAGCAACCGTATCTATGAGTTCTTGAGCCTCTTTAATCGTCTTTCTCATGTGTATAGATCCACCAGCTGAGTAGTCTAGAGACATTTGAGCTCTTTCTGTAAGCCCATAGTAGAAGATGTCTAACTGTACCCACTCTGAAAACATTTCAGAGGGACATTTCCTTAGCATCCCTCTGTACCTCTCCCAGGCATTATAAAGGGATTCATGATCCTCTTGTTTAAAGCCTTGGATGTCCAGCCTTAGCTGTGTCATCCTTTTTGGAGGATAGAATTGATTCAGGAATTTGTCAGTTAACTGTCTCCATGTTTTTATGCTTGCTGTAAGTTGGTTATTTAACCACCTCTTAGCTTGATCTTTTAAAGCAAATGGAAACACTAATAATCTGTAGACATCCTGATCCACTTCTTTATCACGTACTGTGTCAGCAATTTGTAAGAACTGTGCCAGAAACTCAGTAAGTTCTTCCTGTGGAAGACCGGAATACTGGCAATTTTGCTGCACCATGATAATGAGCTGAGGATTTAGCTCAAAACTGCTTGCTTTGATGGGAGGTATACAGATGCTACTCCCATATGCAGCTGTAATAGGGTTAGCATATGACCCCAGAGTCCTTCTGGACTGTTCATTTTCACTTATGTCCATGATGGAGAAAAGGGAATTGATATGAATTACAAATAAATTATATTTTTAAATTTTTTTATTTTGATTTAATTAAAAGTAACCGAATAAAATAAAATAAAATAAATGGAAGATAAAATAAAAGTTTCGAAAATTAGAAGAAAATGAAATAAAAGCAAATTGAAAACTAAATTAATTAATTAATTAAAAAGATTTTGGAAAAAGAATGCTTAGTTAATTTCAAAATATGAAGGAGAAAAGTAGTTAGGTGATTTTTTTTAAAAAAGATTTTGAAATTAGCGATCAAAAAGATATGATTGAAAATTATTTTGAAAAAGATATGATTGAGAAGATATGATTGCAATTTAAAAAAAAAAGATATGATTGAAAAGATATGATTGAAGAAATTAAAAAGATTTGATTTTTGAAAAAGATTTGAAAAGATCAATTTTTGAAATTAGAATTTTGACTTGACTAAAAAAAAGATATGATTTTGAAAATCTTTGACTAATTTAATGCAAAATTTCGAAATTTATGAGTAAAATAAGAAAAAGATATTTATTTTTAATTTTTGAATTTTAATGAGGAAAGAGAAAAACAACAAAATGACACTAAACTTAGAAATTTTAGATCAAAACAAAGAGAACAAACAAGAAAACTTTGAATGTCAAGATGAACACCAAGAACACTTTGAACATCAAGATGAACACCAAGAACAAATTTTTGAAAAATTTTTAAGTAAATAAAAGCACAAAAACACCAAACATAAAATTTTTAGAAAATCAAACACAAATTTTCGAAAATTTAAAGGAAAACACAAAGAAGACACCAAACTTAGAATTTTTAAAGATCAAGAAAAAACTAAGAACATGCAAAATCGAAAAATTAACAGAAAATAAAAGCATGCAATTGACACCAAACTTAAAATATGAAACTAACTCAAATAAAAGACTCAAATTTAGTGACTGTAAACCAACAAAAATAAATTATTCCTAATCTAAGCAACAAGATAAATCGTTGGTTATCCAAACTCGAACAATCCCCAGCAACGGCGCCAAAAACTTGGTGCAGGAAATCGTGATTCACATTTTTAACAACTCTGCACAACTAACCAGCAAGTGCACTGGGTCGTCCAAGTAATACCTTACGTGAGTAAGGGTCGATCCCACGGAGATTGTTAGCTTGAAGCAATCTATGGTTATCTTGTAAGTCTTAGTCAGGATATTAATAATAAAAATTACTTTTGTTTATGAAAACTAAATAACATGAAATAAAGGTTACTTGTTATGCAGTAATGGAGAACAGATTGAGGTTTTGGAGATGCTTTGTCTTCTGAATCTCCGCTTTCCTACTGTCTTCTTCTTCACACACGCAAGACTCCTTCCATGGCAAGCTGTATGTTGGTGGATCACCGTTGTCAATGGCTACCATCTGTCCTTTCAGTGAAAATGGTCCAAATGCGCTGTCACCGCATGGCTAATCATCTGTTGGTTCTCACTCATGTTGGAATAGAATCCATTGATTCTTTTGTGTCTGTCACTATGCCCAACACTCGCGAGTTTGAAGCTCGTCACAGTCATCCCTTCCCAGATCCTACTCGGAATACCACAGACAAGGTTTAGATTTTTCAGATTTCAGGAATGGCCGCCAATAATTCTAGCCTATACCACGAAGACTCTGATCATGAACCAGGAGGCTAAGAGATACACACTCAAGCTAGTACAGATAGAACGGAGGTGGTTGTCAGGCACGCGTTCATAGGTGAGAATGATGATGAGTGTCACGGATCATAACATTCATCAGGGTGAAGTGCAAGTGAATATCTTAGAATAGAGACGAGCGTGATTGAATGAAAAACAGTAGTAGTTGCATTAATTCATCGAAACACAGCAGAGCTCCTCACCCCCAATCATGGAGTTTAGAGACTCATGCTGTAGAGATACAATGTAAAATGTGAAAATGTCATGAGGTACAAAATAAATCTCTAAAAGTT
This sequence comes from Arachis ipaensis, assembly GCF_059453495.1. NCBI lineage: Eukaryota > Viridiplantae > Streptophyta > Magnoliopsida > Fabales > Fabaceae > Arachis > Arachis ipaensis. The sequence continues at coordinate 61,002,146 of NC_142443.1, forward strand.
GTTTAAATACTAAACTAGTAACCTAGGTTTACAGAAAATGAGTAAACTACGATAGATAGTGCAGAAATCCACTTCTGGGGCCTACTTGGTGTGTGCTGGGGATGAGACTTGAGCTTTACACGTGCCTAGGCTGTTTCTGGAGTTAAACGTCAGGTTGTAACCTGTTTTGGGCATTTAACTCCAACTTGTAACCTGTTTCTGGTGTTTAACGCCAGAATGGAACATGGAACTGGCGTTAAACGCCAGTTTACATCGTTTATCTTTGAGCAAAGTATGGACTATTATATATTGCTGGAAATCCCTGGATGTCTACTTTCCAACGCAATTGAGAGCGTGCCAATTGGTCTTCTGTAGCTCCAGAAAATTCATTTCGAGTGCAGGGAGGTCAGAATCCAACAGCATCTACAGTCCTTTTTCAGCCTCTGAATCAGATTTTTGCTCAGGTCCCTCAATTTCAGCCAGAAAATAACTAAAATCACAGAAAAATACACAAACTCATAGTAAAGTCCAGAAATGTGAATTTTGAATAAAACTAATAAAAATATACTAAAAAGTAATTAAAACATGCTGAAAACTACTTAAAAACAATGCCAAAAAGCGTATAAATTATCTGTTAATCAAGTATTACTTGGTATTCAAGGTTTTTAGACCTTACATTACTCTGGTGGAGGAGACACTTGCATGAATAGTGAACTCACTAACCCAAGTCCCCAAGGATCCTTGACTGAAGTAAAGTAGAGTTCACAGCTCAAACCTCCTTTGGTGGGGACCAATACAATTCTCCCTGACATCAAACCTAAGTTTGGTGTTGGGTGTGCATTATTCCCCAAGGAGGATGGTCTCAAGAAGAAGGTGCCCGAGGGATGGAGAAATAAGAAGATCCCCACTGAAGATTTCTCACCAGGAATAAAGGTGGTATTTACTAAAAGTCTAATCTTGCCTCATACAGTGAACAAAATTAGGTTAGAATTTATTATTTTATTTTAGTTTCAAATTAAATTATGTTAGATATAAAAGGAAAAAGATTCAGCCTTCAGGGGGATCTTCTCTCTTACGCACTTTCACATTTTCGGAACCCTAGTTTTCTCTCTGAGTCATGAACCACTAAATCTCCTTGGATAAGGTTAGGATCTCTATTTATTTCAATGGATTAAGACTATTATAATTGTATTTTAATTAACGTATTGATTCTATTTCAAGGATTACTTTCGTTATTCATCTTATGAATCTGGGTAGATTGGAAGAATAATCCTTATTCTAATGCATTATTGTGATTCTTGGAAGAGTTTTCTCACTTGAACACTAGCTTGAAAGTAAATTCCTCCTAAATTGCTAATTACTTGGACTTAACAGGATACGTGACATATAATTCTCTTATATTTTGGTAATTAGGGTTTAAGTGGCTAATAAACTAGATTTGAACCTAACCCTCTAATATATATTAAGTGACCAAGACATTGGCAGTTGATTAGGTTAGAGGAGACTAAATCACTAAGGAATTAGGGTTAGTCAATTATAGTTTGCCAAGAAATGAATCTTGCATGATTAAAATAGTTGGTAAGAAAACTTAGTCCGGAACAATAAATAACTCCAAAATCTTAGCTGTTTTTCCACATATATATCACAACAACTCTATTGTTTGGTTTCTTACTCTCTGAAGTACTGTTTAATGCGATTTGCAACCTCAAAACATCACTTTCTACTTGCCTGACTAAGTGAGTCATTCGACTATTGTTGCTCAATCTATCAATCCTCGTGAGATCAACCCTCACTCACCTGAGGTATTACTTGATATGACCCAATGCACTTGCCGGTAAATTTGTGGGCTTTAAACTCCGCACCAGGCCACACGACTGCCTTGTTGTACTCTTCAAATCCATCATAAGAAAGTGGTAAGAAATTTGAGATTTGTCATCCATCCCTTACTCCCCTTCAATTTCATGTATTTGGCTTTAGGTGTTGAGAAATTGTGTAATTTTGATGGTTTAAAGGTACTCTAGTACAAGGTATAGTTGAGTTTCATCCAATTGCTTAGTGAGTAAGGTAAGGAACTACTAAACTTTTATGAATTACTAATTTAGTGACACCTAGTATTGATTTTCGGTGAATTATATGAAATTAGATTGAATTTCTTATTAATTTGAAGTCAAATTAGTGAATTAGGACAAAATTCTGGTGGTTGAAGTTTGTTGAGTTGATTTGGAGACTTGGAACCTTGTGGACAAGATATTTTGTGGTGTTTTGTGAATTAGGGAGAAATTGGCCAAGGTATGATTTTGGTTTCTTATAGATTATAATGTTACATGAAAACTTAGGCTAGTTGCCATATGATAGGCTTGAATATTTTGAATGGTTGGATTTGATGGAATTAATGTGTGTGTGTGTGTGTGATGCTGAATTAATAATGAAAAGATAATAATTTAGATGATTAAGTGATTGATAAGTAGAGGACTAGCGTTTGGTGATATATGAGAATACTTGGTATTGATATGGTTGTAATTAGGTTAGTTTTGGATTGAGAATTTGTAAAACTAAAGGATTTGAGCTTTTGGTAAACACTGAATAACCATGTGAACTTCATAGCTACACTAGAAAATATGGCAGCTGCTATGCAGGCCACAACTGAGGTTTTAGGCCAGCAAGCTAATAATGGTAATGGCGGTTATGGTGGTAATGAGCCGATGGCATTAGCAACATTTCTAAAGGTGAATCCACTTATTTTCCGAGAAACCACGAATCCTACAGAAGTAGACAATTGGTTTCAGGTGATGAAAAGGGCTTTACAGGCTCAACACGTGTCGGAGGACCAGTATGTTGAATTTGCCACTTGTTAGCTGATAGGTGAAGCACGGTATTGGTGGCAGGAAGTTCACCGCTTGCTGCAGCTGGGCAATGCAGTGATATCTTGGGAGATCTTCCAATCCAAGTTCTATAAAAAATATTTTTTCAATTTAGTTAGAGTGGCGAAAGAGCTTGAGTTACTGCAGTTAAAGCAAGGTTCTATGACTGTAGCAAAATATACTAGCATGTTTGAGGAGTTTTGTCAGTTTTTTAAAGTTTGTCGGGATGCTGCAGAGGACTATGAAGAGTGAAAATGCATAAAGTATGAAGGTGGACTACGGAGCAATATTCTGAGTATTGTGGGGCCATTGGAGGTTAGATTTTTCTCTGAATTGGTGAATAAGAGTAGGGTTGTTGAGGATTGTGTGAGGAAAGCTACTTTAGAAAAGGGTGATCACCGAGTATTCTTCAAGAGGGATTAACGAAGGAATTTTGTGCCGAGAGGCCGGAATTTCAAGAGAAATGGCTACGGTCGACAACCATACCAGGGTCAGAACAACTTTCGGAGGTTCAATAATAACAACAACCAAGGCAGGGAAAAGGGAAAGCAAGCTCACGTTCCTCCTAACGACTTGACTTGCAGGAGATGCGGGGGTTACCATCCAAACACTCCGTGCAGAGCTGGTTCGGGATTGTACTACTACTATGGTGGAGCCAGATATATGTCATGGACTTGTCCAGAGAAAAAGAACTAGGAGGCTGGGAGAGCTCAGCAGTGAGTTCGAGTTTTTATTATGACAGCGGATGGTGCTGCTAGGTCTGACACATTGATCAGAGGTAAATGTGAAATGGGTAACAAAATCTTGACTGATTTGTTTGATACTAGGGCATCATAGTAATTCATATTATTTGAGAAAACTGGTGAACTAGGATTGAAAATTTATGTATTAGCTTATGACTTACAAGTGCATACTCCTTCCTCTGAGGTTGTAGTAACTAGGCTAGGTTGTCACCAAGTGTCCTTTCGCATTGAAAATGGAACCTTCATCCATGACCTGATATGTTTGCTAATGACTGGACTTGATTTGATTATGGGTTTGGATTGGTTGTTAAAGCATCATGTATTATTAGACTGTTCGAACGATTAGTGCAGTTTATGTCTAAGGGTTTAGAAGGACCGCTGGTAGCAGAAGGTTATTACTTGAATTCTATTGTGGAAAACTGTAGAGGGAGTGCGTGTCAGGGTTTTGTGTTGTTGGTTGCAAGCTAGTCAGGAGAAGAACAGAACTTGGGTCAGATTATGGTAGTGAATGAATTTCTTGAGGTATTCCTTAAAGAAATACCTGAATTCCCTCGTTCTCGAGAAATCTAGTTTGCGATAGAACTGGTACTTGGATTAGGACCAATTTTGATTATGTCATACTAAATGTCACCATTAGAACTGGCATAACTTAAGGCTCAGCTGGAAGAGTTAATGAATAAGAATTTAATTTAGCCATGCGTTTTTCTGTGGGGAGCACCGATCTTACTGGTGAAAAAGAAGGATGGGGGCATGCGATTGTGCATGGACTATAGTCAACTAAACAAGGTGATAGTAAAGAACAAATATTCATTGTCGAGGATTGACAACTTGATGAATCAGTTACAAGGAGTTGGAGTTTTCTCAAAGATTGACTTGAAGTCTGGTTATCACAAGATAAGGGTGAAAGATGAAGACACCCCTAAGACTGCTTTCAGAACTCGTTATGGTCATTACGAGTACACTGTAATGTCGTTTAGGTTGACAAATGCCCCTACTGTATTCATGGATTACATGAATAGAATATTCTATTCTTTCTTAGATAAGTTTGTGGTAATATTCATCGATGATATTCTAATTTATTCTAAGACTAACGAGGATCACGCAGAACACTTGATGGTTGTGTTGCAGGTTCTGAAAGAGGAAAGTTGTATGTGAAACTTTCAAAATGTGAATTCTGGAAGGAAGAGGTGAAGTTTCTAGGTCACGTAATAAGTAAGAACGATATTGCGGTGGATCCTTCTAAGGTTGAGGCAATGATGGATTGAGGACGGCCTACGTCGGTGACGGAGATTAGGAGCTTTTTAGGTTTAGTTGGATATTATCGAAGGTTATCAAGGGTTTTTCACAAATTGCGTTGCCTATGACAAAGTTAACTCGGAAGGACTCGCCATTTGCATGGACATCAGAATGCGAGGAGAATTTCCAAACCTTGAAGCAGAGATTAACAACAGCGCATGTACTTGTGTTGCCTGAACCCAATGAGCCATTCGAGGTTTATTGCGATGCTTCCTTAAAGGGTCTAGGGTGTATGCTGATGAAACACCGGAATGTTGTGGCTTATGCTTCACAACAATTAAGACCGCACGAAGTAAACTATCTAACTCACGACCTAGAACTTGTTGTGGTTGTATTTGCGTTGAAGGTCTGGAGACACTATCTGTATGGGATTAAATTTTGAATCCTCTCAAATTATAAAAGCTTGAAGTACCTCTTCGATAAGAAAGAGCTTAACATATGTCAGAGGAGTTGGATAGAATTGCTGAAGGATTATGATTTTGAGCTGAGTTATCATTCGGGAAAAGCTAATGTGGTGGCGGATGTCCTGAGCCAAAAGTCCCTAAACGTTGCCTGGATGATGATTAAGGAAGAGAAGTTAATGAAAGATTTTGAGAATCTTAACTCGGACGTTAGAGAGGAAGCCAGAAATATGTGCTTACACCAATTGCATATCTCTAGTGATTTTAAGACTGAGATTTAGAAAGCTCAGCAGAATGATCAGGAGCTACAGAAAATCGTTCCAGAAATAGAACAGAGGAAGCAAGGAGAGGTTACTCGAGATAGGGAAGGAGTTTAGAGGTACAAAGAAAGGATTTGTGTGCCGAATGTGGGAAACTTAAAGCGAGATGTGTTGTCAGAGGCTCACAGGAGTGGATTCTCGATTCATCCTACCAAGATGTATCATGACCTGTAGGCGATGTTCTAGTGGTTAGGAATGAAAAATAACGTAGTGGTTCATGTATCTAAATGTTTGACTTTTCATACATTTTACTTCTACTAATGTATGTCAATCCAAAAAGAGCTTGGGATAACCTCCTTTGGATATAAAAGGATGATTAATCTCCAACAATGATTCTTCTAAGCTTTTCCATTATTTCTTGATCAACTCTTCCTTCAATCTCTCCCAAATTTGTTAGAGTTTTGTTTCTTTTTAATTCTTCTTATTATTTTCCATTGTTTATTCCTTTTTCATTCATCAACACATTCTTATATATTCCTCTCCCATTATTTGGCATGTATACCTCTGTGTTTTTCTTTTTACTATTTTTTTTCTATGATTCAACTAGTTGTCCAATCTTGAATTATGAACTTGTGGATTCTATTTTTTTTTATTCAACCATTTCCTTCCTTCTATATTTCGCTTTCAAAGAGATAGTGACACTCCATTCATTCTCCTCCCGTCCATATTTTGTATTTCCCTTAAGGAATGATTCTTGATTGCAAATGTCACAAATGCAAATCTTTGAATTGAGCTTTCTCTCATTTTTCTCGACAAGAAGACGTCCACCACCTGACCTGCTCTATTAAACCCCTTCCATACCCATTGAATTGTTATTCTTTTCGACAAATTATCCATAAACACCACATAAGTTCTATGTTCTAATCTTCTGAAACTTTTGACCACCTACTTGTTTCTCCCTTGTCTTGGACTAACACCATAAATGGCTCGTTTCTAGCGAATGATGGCCTCTGACATTTCTTTTGGTTACTTTTTTCTACTCTCTCTCTCTCTCTCTTCAAAGTTTGTTTACTTCTCAATTGGACTCTCAATAGTGAAGCATCACAAATTTCAACTATCTATATGCTAATTTTCGAAGAATAATATGTTGTAAATAGTGCTACATCTAAGAAGTTATCTTAAGATAAAAATTTTAAGTCTTCAGAAACTCTTACTACAAAAATAAATTTTTCGTTGTGATTTTCTCATAATTTTTTGGATGATTCTCCCATTATCTTATTCAAATTGCATGTAATCACCCGCTATGTAAAGCTAATAGGAGTTCATTATGAAAACGAAGTATTTTAAAAATAATATTGTTATATTATCTAATCCATACAAGATATTTCAAAATAAATAAAGAAAAAATTTGAAATATTTTTTTTACAATCCTAACTTTTCATAAATTTTAAAATGCTCCATTTGAAGTCTGATCACAACTTTTATAACACAACTTTGTTATGAAATCTAATCTATTTTAGATTTATCATTTAAACAGGACCATATTGTAGTTTCGCTTTAACCATGATTCTGAAACCAAATCAAACTAGCTGATTCAACTGGGTTAACTAGGATTAGTCACCAAATCGATTTGATTCGGACAAAAATTTAATTTGCAATGAACCAGTTAAAGAATTGGAAATATTTGCCAAAGAACCAGTCGACTGATGCTCTTTTTTGTGGTTAACTGATTTAATATAATAAAACACAAAAAATTATTTTCTTTAAAAAAATATATTTTATACATAAATGTATTATTTTATTATATTCGATTCAATTTCAATAGAATTTCAGTTGAACTTTTAAACTTTTGAGTTTCTAATTCTATCAGTTCAATGACCTATTCAATTTTTAGAAAATTTGGTTTAACAAGAGTTAAGCCACAAAGCGGTCTCTGAGATTGGCATCATGCACCAAAATCGTCCTTGAGATTCTAATTGCACCAATTACGTCTCTGAGATTGACAAGAATATATCACGTTAGTCCCTGAACTATTTTTCGTTAATCGCGTGCAGATGTGGCTTGATGACATGGACCATTAGTGGCACATGTCACTTCATGGTTTAGCCACGTGTGATGATATGATGACGGATTGATCAGACGTCACAATATTATTTGGCTATGTGTCATCTTGTGCCACATGTCACAATATTATTTCTCCACGTATAATCTACTATGTCATCATTGTAGATGAATGAAATTGGTCCCCGACTTTGGATAAAGTGACTCATTTTTAGTCCGTGAAATTGAATATCGTGGACTAAATTAGTCCCTTCACCAGCTTTTTTGGTTTTGTTATGAATTTAAAATTCTCAATATCATTGAATGCACTAATTTTAATTATATTTTTTCACATATTTTTAAAATACAAATACTTTTGATAAATATTTTTAATATTTTAGTTTTAATCATATAATTTTTTTAATAATAATTTAATATTGATAACTATATGACATGAGATTTGTGATGAAATCACATATTCACTTTAGATAAGATCATAAATTCAGATGACTAAATTATCATCTCTTACTATAAATATCTCAATAAACTCAGGTATTTCTCAATCCAATTGTCACATAAATCAATTTAAAACCATATTGATTTAGACATCGGAGTCTCTTACAAGTACCTCTAACTGCCATCTTGGAACTGACATGAAGGCACTTCAAGCAGTCTTACTGCCATTTTCGACCTCTTTCATCTAGTTCATTTACGCACAACCGGTTTAAAGTATGCTCGTAACAATGATTATGTTATCTAATAAAAGAATTATATGATTGATTTAAAAAATATATTTTGTAAGTCCAAAAACAGTGTATTTCACAGAATAAAAAAATTAAAAAAAATGTGTATTTTGATTGTTAATTTTTTGTTAAAAATATGCATATTTTTTGTCGAGAAAAAAAAGTGTGGTTGATCAATGTCTAACTTTTTTAAAAATAACATAGTTATATATTACAGAATCTATCAATGTTAAATGATTGTAGGAAAATTTATATAGTTAAAACTAAAATCTTAATAATATTTTATAAAAATACCTGTGTTTAAACGACATGTGAAAAAATAGAATTAAAAATTAGTGCATAAAAAATATTAAGAATTTTGAATTAAAAAAATATTGAATTGATTAATTTGGTACACAATATTTAATTTTAGATACTAAAATGAGTCACTTAATACAAAATTAGGAATTAATTTAATACATCTAAAATAATAACATATATAGTGAATGATATGTAAATAAATAATACTGTAACACATAGTACAAGCTGATATATAGTCTAATAGTATTATAACATGTGACGCATAAGTCTAATTATATCATAAAATGACACTTGTAATTAACAAAAAATAAGAGATTGTCATAATACACTTTTATCAATCTCATAAATATAATTAATGCCATTAAAATTTTATGGACAATTTTATGACACTATTCCAATTTCAAAATCCATTTTAAAACTTAACTCGGCTTAACAAACATAGAGTTGGTATTTTCATGCCGACATGTAATTGGTTGTTTGCATATAGATGTATACCTAATTAATGTCACTACTTGGCCAATACTTGATGTTAGTTATGGTCAAAAGAAAAATATTTCGAGCTTTAGAAGCTAGATTGAAGTGACACACATAATGGACTGATTTATCGTTACCAACAAAGAAAAATTTTGGATTTCAATATAAGTCAAATCACATATAATTTGTTCTCATACTCCATGTGGCCAAATGTAACTTACGTTGAGAGAGCTTGTGATTACAAAATTATTTTTATTAGCATAAAGAATCCATGATTATATATATATATATATATATATTGAAAATTGTACATTAATATTGTTCTTGTGTGGATAACTTAGACGCAACCTCGACTATGAAAGTTGACGTCGAGATTTCATCTTTAACGCCGAGCTATAAGCTAAGACAATCCGAGCTTTTCGTCTAGAGAGATGTAACCTCACGGAGAGTATGAACAAAAAGAGATAGTGTACCTGCAAAAGGCATTCCGATGCTTAAGTTAGTACTGAGAATTCAGTGTGTTTGTTAAGGATGAGATATCATACCTTTATAGGTGGAGTATAAAAGATCGGTTACGTTACTGTTGATCACCTGAATTGAAGAGCACTTATTAGGTTTTAATAAGTGATAATGTCTGCTCGGACGTTTTTATTCTAGGATGTAACGTATAACACCGAGCTATAGTTGCGGAGTTATGGTGCATAAATCCGAGTTATGACATCAAATTTGTAACAGCCATATCATAGCCCCCAAGCTTAGCCTGGGAATATGTTTAATGAAGTAGGTTGAGCTTTTAATGAATAATAAATCGGCTATTGAGTAGGTGCATAACTCGGCAATTGACTTAGCCTTGGAGCCCCCAGTTTAAGTTGCTTTATTAAACAGTTATTTAATTAATATGAGTAGGAGAGAGAAACTAAATTGATTGCTTATTAAGGGCATGCGTGTTCCTAATGAATATCGTTTCTTCTGAGGCAACTGAAGTGATGAGTTAGTGGATTTCAAAAATAGTTTTAAAGTTTTAATTAAAAACTTTGGAATCCAAAAGGGTGGCATAAGGTTTTGTGGTTATCAGAGGCATTTGAAGGATCATGACCAAAAGAGGTATGTTTTTGTTTTGCCTGTAGCTTCTGCAACCTCGTCCCTGTAATTTCTGTACTTCATCTTCCTTAGCTTGCTTTCTAATGGGGTTTGAGAGGGAGAAAAAAAAGAGAGAATCGATTGGTCTTATGATCGGGTAAATGAAGACGTGAGGAAGCGTCCGTCTCTGTTTTTGGATGAGGATGCTGTGAAGGAGATAGATAAGAGTAAGATTGTGAGGGGTGGATCTGGGGTTTGGTTGAAGTTGCTGTCATGTTCTGACAGTGACCGGGTGTTTCACAAGGGGGAGGATTTTGAGTATTTTTATATGTACAGTTGCGTGTTGATAAACTCCAATTTCGTAGTTTATCTTGTGCTTAATTTGGAAAATTTTATCACCTTTTTCCACATTTATTCAATGAAATAGCATGATTTTGTAATTCTCCCTTAATTTGTGCTTAAATGTGAAAACATGCTTTTTAGGCCTTAAAATAGCTAAATTTAACTCACTTTAATTCCATTCGATACTTTGATATGTTTGTTAAGTGATTTCAGGTTTAGAAGGCAAGTATTGGATGGAAGAAGTGAGGAGAAAAGCATGCAAAGTGGGAGAAATCATGAAGAAATGAAGAAACCGCAAAGCTGTCATACCTGACCTCTTCGCACTCAATCGACCATAACGTGAGCTACAGAGGTCCAAATGAGGCGGTTCTAGCTGCGTTGGAAAGCTAACATCCAGGGCTACAAAATGATAGAAAATTTTCTATAGTTGCCTGACGTATAGGGGCGCGCACGCGCACTGTATGTGTGCACGCCGATGGAGTGGCGTGGGTCCATTTTGGGCAACTCATTGGGGGCGATTTGTAGCTCATTTTGGGCCCAATCCAACTCATTTATGATGCTATTGAACCCAAGGATTGAAGGGGGAATGAACCAAGTAGTCATGGTTTAGTTTTGATCATGTTTTAGGGGTAAAGTTAGGTTAATCACTCTCAAATTTTCTCTTTTAATTCTTGTTTTGATTTCAACTCTCTTGATATTTTAGTGTTCTATCGTCTTAATCTTCTTACTTTCTCTTGTTAATTTCTTGTTGTGCTCTATTTTATGTTTATTAATAATTGTTGGATCTTAATTCTCTTTAATGCAATTTTATATTTCCATGCTCTTTTATGTTTATCTTAGTTGTTATTGTTGATTTCTTGCTTGTGGTAGTCATGGGTTTCTTTTAATTCTTGCATTTTATGATGTTTACTTTTATTGCACACTAGGTATTTGATAAAATATTTTCTTTAGTTTTTTAGTAGTTTTTTTTACTCTTGGCCTAGGCTAAAGGGATTGAGTGACCTTGAGTCATTGGGTCTCAATGAATTAGTGATTTGAGAACTCTTGGTGATCAATTTGATATCCATTGACACTAACCCGCTACTAATCTAATTAGTAGATAGGTTGGGACTTATGGGTTGATGTGATCAAACCTATTTGACGTACTCTAAGCTTAGGAGTAGACGTTACGTACTTAAGGCTTTTAGAAGTAGACTTAATAGGTTGACCTCTCATAATTATCAATATTTGGTATGTAGACAAGGATGGTGATCTCAATTTCCCATGTCTTAGCCAAGAGTTTTTTCCATTTATTTTATTAGTTCTTATCATTTACTTTCTTATTTTTTACTTTCTTGTCAAACTATAAAATCAAACCCCCTTGCATTTTCATAGTCAATAATTGATCACTTCATTGCAATTTCTTGTGAGACGACCCGGAGTTCAAATACTTCGGTTAATTCTTATTTGGGGTTTGTTATTTGTGAAAACCAAAATTTTTGATTGGGATGATTGTTTGTTGGTTTGGAGCTATGCTTACAACGAAGTAATTCTTTTCTATAAGAAGAAAATCTAGACCGACACACCAATTTCTCATCATCACGTGTTGGAATAGTTGAGGGTAAAACTCCCTTTTACAGATTTCCAATGTCAGGTGCTTAAGCAGTTAAACTGTGCACCATCTCAACTTCACCCTAATGGCTGGGCATTTCTTTGTGGTTTTGAGGTTCTGATGGAGTTCTTGGAGGAGACAGCTTCAATGGAGTTGTTTTTCTTCCGATTTCAAGCTAAAGGTGTTTGGAATGGTGGTTGGGAGAACTTGAATAGTTCACTGAGGTTTGCTATATTTAAACTGTATAAGTCGTCCTTCAAAATTTTTAAGGAATATATGTGAAGGTTAGTAATACAGAGGGAGATTTTTCTTTTTATGTGGACGAGCATTTGGGGGAAAAGTTTCTCCTGTGGTGGTGCTCAGAGGCTCAGAATATTCTGTGGCCTGAAACCATAAGTGGAAGGGATGAATGTATAATTGAGTATTAGTTGAGGGTGTTGATCGGAAAGAGTTGATTTCTGTGGTTGATCTACTACAGTGGGACAAAAATAGGCAGGCAGTGATAGATTACTTAGGTGAGTTATTTTTGAAATATTGTTGTTTGAATAAAACTGAAATATGGTGGTAACTGTTTGACCTTGTTGCTCTCAGGTGGAAAATATCCCGGGGTGTCCGTGGTGACCCTTAGAGCTCGGGTGAAAAGTAAAAACTTGGATAAGGAGTGGTCGACCTCAAAAGTCGAGAAAGTTGTTGGTGTTGGCGAGGTGAATCAGCCAGACCCGAGGAGAAGAAAAGGAAACATGTCATGGTGGATTTATTTGAGGAATTCGAGGATGCCAGGGATGAGGTCCCAATGGAGAAAATTCAAGGGTTTTTTGAAAAGCAGAAGAAGTTGCATGATGTTGACAATCAGAGTGATGGCTTGTCACTGTGGGGGAAGGATTTTCCCTATATGGTTGTTGCTGACGAAGTTTGTCAGATGCCGACGGATGTGACTCTGGCGGATGAAGTCGGTGACGTTGCCATTGATCAATATATGCAGGTATTTGTATGTTTTATTTTGTGATTTGTGTTTTAGATTGATATACATATGTATATATATCTATTGTGTTTTCTATGTTAAGGGTGGTCGGGCTTCGGCTAGCGAGCTTAGGGCGCAGCCAAGAGAAAAGACATCGAAAAGTGGCTGAACAAAAACAAGACTCAAGATTAAAGGAGGAGTTGGACCTAAAAAATGCTAAGGTTACTGAACTGGAAACTAGGCTATCTGAGATTGAGAAAGAATTAAAGCTAACCAAGGAAAATTAAGCAAAGGAGGTAGAGGACGTGAAGAAGAAAGAAGCCGACCTCTCCAGTATGAGTGCTCGGATTATTGAGGTTACGGCAAAATTGAAAGAGATGGAAAAGAGAAAAGAGACAGCGATTCTTGACTCATTTTTTGAAGGATTTGAACCAGGCTATGTTTCTGGCTCCTGATGTTGATTTTTCCCATATGGATCAGAGATGTAGTTGTGGTGGACGATGATGGAGCAGCCGAAGATGAGGATGGGAATGTTGAACAGTAATGTTTGGTTGGATTTATATATTTTTTTTTACCGTACTATGGTTTTTATTTGAGACATTTAATAGTAGTTGTAAACTAATTTTCTCCTTGGTGAGATTTTGAGTATTTTTGCCTATGCTTTACCGAAAAAGAAAAGGCAATCTATTTGATGATAGTTAGATAATATTGCTTTTGAGCTTGTATGGATTGTATTCATTAGTAATTTTGAATTAGTTACGTAATTTGTACAACTGTTGAAATTGTAGGTTTGGAACCTTGGCCAAATTTTTAGGATGTTGGTGCACGAAATTGTGATGATCAATGGCGCCAACAACTTAGTACGCACAATTGTAATCTCAACTCTTTTTCACAATTATGCACAACTAACCAACAAGTGCACTGGGTCATCCAAGTAATAAACCTTACATGAGTAAGGGTCGATCCCACGGAGATTGTCGGCTTGAAGCAAGCTATGGTCATCTTGTAAATCTCAGTCAGGCGGATTCAAATGGTTATGGAGAATTGATAATTAAAAGATGAATAAAATATAAAATAGGATAGAGATACTTATGTAATTCATTGGTGAGAATTTCAGATAAGCGTATGAAGATGCTTTGTTCCTCCTGAACTTCTGCTTTCCTATTGTCTTCATCCAATCATTCATACTCCTTTCTATGGCAAGCTGTATGTTGGGTATCACTGTTGTCAATGGCTACCTCCCGTCCTCTCAATGAAAATGGTCCAAATGCGCTGTCACCGCACGGCTAATTAGCTGTTGGTTCTCGATCATGTTGGAATAGTATCCATTGATCCTTTTGTGTCTGTCACTACGCCCAACACTCGCGAGTTTGAAGCTCGTCACAGTCATCCCATCCAAGATCCTACTCGGAATACCACAGACAAGATTTAAACTTTCTGGATCTCAAGAATGGCCGCCAATAATTCTAGCCTATACCACCATGGAGGGACGATGACGTGACACCACCACCCCCAGATGATGACGACAAGGAGGTTACGATTCCATGGGGTACATGGGTGCATGAGAAGCCCCTATCCAGGCGCCGCTCTCGAGCTAGAGCAGCAGTAGAGGCAGCTAGACCTTCATCTTCGACAGCCGCAGCAGGACCCTCTTCTTCAGCAGCAGCAGTAGCACCTTTACCACCACCACCACCATCCGAGTCAACCTATCTGCTGGTTCAGCGTATGTTTCGATTCATGGAGCACAGTGAGCGCTGTATTATGCGACGCTTGGACCGAGTGGATCAGGCATTCGCAGCACAGGGCATTTAGCTACCCCCTCTTCCTGACTCTTCCGCATCCGATGAGGAAGATCACGAGGTAGAGCACGCGGAGGAGCATTCTGAGGAGCTGACTCAGCAGGAGGCCCCCCACAGGCTACCCAGGATACTCAGCAGCCTCCCGATGAGCCAGTACCACAGCCTGAGTTCCAGCTGGAGCCAGATGCAACCGTTGACTCCCATCAACATGAGACCAATCACTAGCATCGCGGATGATGCTTCATCTTAAGTGTGGGGAGGTCACCATCATCGCCGTCGGTGGATTCGGTGAATATTTTCGAACACTATCTTCTAGCCTATGTTATTTTGCTTTATTTTGCACCTTTTGGATCATTGTATATATTAGTATTGTAGATTTTGGATACTCTTGTTTAGATTGTTGATTTTACACTTTTTCTTTGTATATGCACTTTTGCTTTATATAGTTGTTTTAGCTTGTTTTAGCATTTGGTTGTGATTAGAAAAGTATTTTGGATTGTTAAAACCTAGTTGACCCTTTTTGTATAAGAAATGTGTTTTGATTAAAAAGAGAGTAAACTAAGGAAATTTTTAAATTTTCTAAATCACAACATTGCATTAGAATAAGCTTAGTCAATATGATGAAATTTTCCAAGAAATTCATTTCTAGGTCACCACCCCAATTAATTGAAAAAAATTTTTTTAGAGCTTGCTTGAGCTACATATTATGGAACATGATTTTTAAGCAAAGAACACAAGCATGTGAGTTTTAAGCCTTAATTGTGTGGTTGCATCATATATAACCACTTATTCTCATTCTTGTGTACATTATTCTCTTCCTATGATTGTAATCTTTGATTTGTTTGATTCTTTATGTCTATTATTTTTTTTGTATACATGCATTTATATGATTGAGGCCATTGTTTAAATAGCTCACTTACCCAAATAGCCCACCTTTTATCTTCCATTGTTAGCCAATTTGAGCCTATGCTTAACCCACTTATTCTTAATTGTAGCACATTACAAGTCTACGTGAAAAATAATAAATGTCCCTTATCTGGATCTTTGATTAGCTTGGGCTAGTGAGAGTGTTCATCATTTGATTTGGGAGAGTTGGGAACATTGGGTAGAGATAAAAATGTGTTGGTGTTTGTATTGAAAATTTGGAAATTGGGTGCATACTCATGCATTAAATATGAAACCATATGCATTGGTACTTGTATATATACCTTATTGTAAAAAAAAAAAGAGAAAAGAAAAGGAAAGAATTGCAATAAGAAGGGGAAAATAAAAAAAATGCCCCAAAGTTCAAAGTTTAAAAAAATCAATGCATATGTGTGTTGATCAAAAGAGAATGCATAAGTGTGTAAAAAAATGAAGAATGAGTAGTTAGGTTTGTTTAGAATTGTATAGGTTGTCATAGTTTAGGTGGGAAGTTTAAGTTAATCAAAGATTCAAATTTCAAGCTCACTTGACCATATGCATCCTTCCTTAACCCTAGCCCCATTACAACCATGGAAAAGTCCTCATGATATTTGTATGCATGCATGAAATAATTGTTGATTGTTAGATGAAAAATAAATTTTGAAAAACATGATTAGGAGATAATTGAGTGAATCAACTCCATACACTCGAGTGCTTAGAGCGGATACACATCCGGTGAGGGTTCGATCGTTCAGTTACGTGTTTCCACCCATGATCATCTTTTCTTGCAAGTTTGTAAAACCTTTCAATGATTCAATTCAATTGTGGGATGATTTGACTACTACTGCTTTAGCCCTTGTACTTGTATGTGTATTCTTGGAGATTGATTTATTTTGACCAAGCAATTGCATTCATCTAAATAGATTGCATATAGATAGGTTACATGTAGTAGCTTGCATTGAATAAATGTTGATACCCCTTTGCTTCTTTCTTGATTTTAGCATGAGGACATGCTTAGTTTAAGTGTGGGGAGGTTTTAAACCCCAATTTTGTGGTTTATCTTGTGCTTATTTTAGGAAATTTTATCACCTTTTTCCCACATTTATTCAATGAAATAGCATGGTTTTGTAATTCTTCCTCAATTTGTGCTTAAGTGTAAAACATGCTTTTTAGGCCTTTAAATTGGTGATTTTAATTTACTTTAATTCCTTTCGGTGCCTTGATGTGTTTGTTGAGTGATTTCAGGTTCATAAGGCAAGTATTAGATGGAAGAAATGAAGAGAAAAGCATACAAAGTGGAGAATGCATGAGGAAACAAGGATTGGGAATACTTCAATGCACGCGCAAGTGTACAAGGCGCGCATGCACAGAAATGGCATCGCATGGCGACGCGTACGCGTACATGGCGCGTACGCGCGGATGAGAAAAATGCCAAGCGACGCGCACGCGCACATGGCGCGTACGCGTCGATACTCTCACGTGACCCACTTAAGGGCAAAATGCTGGGGGCAATTTTTGAGCTGTCCAGGCCCAAATCCAACTTGTTTCTGAGGGTATTTCATGCAGCATTGAAGCTTGAGCAAGGGGGAGCACTTAGTTAGTCAACATGAGCCTTTAGTTAGTTTTCTAGAGAGAGAAGCTTCCTCTTCTCTCTAGAATTTGGTTAGGATTAGGTTAATTTCTCTTAGATCTTGCATTAATTACTTGATTCCATCTTGTTTTTGTGACAATTTCTTGTTTCTACATCTTGTTTCTCTTAGTTGTAGTGTTAATATCTTGTTTTGCTCTCTTTTATGTTAATGAACAATTGTTGGATCTTAATTTCTTTTAATGCAATTTTATGTTCCATGTCTCTTTTATGTTTATCTTCATTATTATTGTTGATTTCTTGCTTATGTTAGTTATGGGTTTCATTAATTCTTGCATTTTGTGATATTTACTTTTATTGCACTCTAAGTGTTTGATAGAATGTTTCCTTTAGCTCTTGAGTAGTTCTCTCTACTCTTGGCCTAGGCTAAGGGAATTGAGTGATCTTGAGTCATTGGGTCTCATTGGATTGATGATTTGAGAATCCTTGGGGATCAATTTGATAACCATTGACTCTAGCCTACTACTAAGTTAATTATTAGCTAGGTTGGGACTTATGGATTGATGTTGATCAAGCCATTTGACGTACTCCAAGCCTAGGAGTAAACATTACGTACTTAAGGCTTTAGTGAGTAGACCTAATGAGCTCGATTCCTCATAATTATCAATACTTGCATTGTAGACAAGGATGATAATCTCAATTACCTATATCTTAGTCAAGAGTTCTTTACCTTTCTTTCTTTAATTACTTGCTTGATTTACTTTTCTTGCCCCTCTTAAAAATCAAACCCCTTGTTCCTTCATTGCCAATAATTGACCACTTCATTGCAATTCCTTGTGAGAAGACACGGAGTCTAAATACTTCAGTTAATTCTTATTGGGGTTTGTACTTGTGACAACCAATATTTTTGCATGTGAGGATTCTTTGTTGGGTTAGAACTATACTTGCAACGAGAATTCATTTGTGAAATTATAAACCGTACGAGAAACCGAACATCACTTCCAAAGTGAACCATAACCGAACAATCACATAACTGATGCTCTCGTTGCGGATTTAGGATCAGCATCTGCTACAATTAATGATCGCAAGAAAGTTTCATGCCAAGACATTGAGCTTGTAAGCAAATTCTACTAGTTTGTCAGGAAGCTAATTTAATAAAATAAAATAAAATCTTAAAACAAATTTGTTTACAGATGCAGAATTTGATAGAAAGGTGCCTACAATTATATATGAATAAAGATGAAGTAGTGATAATGTTTTGATAATCAGAAGGACAAGCATTATTCCAATCTCTGCTATTTTTCTCTAATCCTCCCACCTCCTTTGCAGCTTCAAACCCATATTTAGTAGAATTGTGCTCTCCATGTTCAATAGAATCACTAGACTATTAAACATGTATTTTGACTATGTTCCCATTTATAGGCTTGCTGCAATCGGCTTTAAGGCATGCAAATAATCTAGATGGATACATATAATTTGTTTTTTGTGTTTGAGGGGGGTCAATTATTGGGTGTAAGCTTTTTGTATTCTGGCTGTGTTCTTGTTGTATCCGAAAGTACAGAGCCTTGAAAAGGATTAAAGAAGTTTGATATTGAATTTTTTGTTGACATTTTCAAGAAATGAAAGACCTGAAGATGAAAGCAGATATAGTTAAAAAGTTGATAGAGAAGGGATATCGTGTGAAGGTACTCTCTTTTTTTCATATATGGAATATGCACTTTGGTTTTGGATTAGGTTACTACTTAAGGCTTGTGTTTAGGTTCTAGGTTTGAGAATTAATAAAAGAACAAAAAAGAGATAATCTAATAAGATCTTGTTCTTTATCACATCAAACATCACATTAGTCAGTTGCATTATGTATTGCTAGTTAACGATGATGTGATAGAATAAATTTATGATACCTTTTTATTTGTCCATTTAAAATAGTGCAAGGCAACAAGCAGTGATATGCAGGAAACAACAGGAGCTGAACCTCAAACTCAAAGCTTCTGCTTCCAGAGCTCAACCGTATGCTATGGTGGTGCTAATGGAACATACTATTCTTGGTTAATGACAAAGAGGACCGGCAGTAGCATTTAGAATCTGGTTAAATAACTCTCTAGAGTGAATTAGTATATTGTTGGTTTTCTGATGGCATCTTCAACATATTAGGTAACATTTGAAGAGGCCAAAGAGGCTGATAGTTCTACAAGGGAAGCTTCTCACAGAGTTTCCAGAGGCATTCATGGTAAGGTATTCATATACTATTTCTTTGGTATCAAATTATTAATATTGGATTAAGTTGCTTCGGTTTATAGCTGTGTATTTGCAATCGTAACGAATGTATGTTTTTGTAGGGATTTGATAACCTCAGAAGCTAGAGCATGGCTCCTCCTCAGTGGACAATGCGCAATATTGATGACAGGTACTACCTTTGAGAGAAATGAGGACTTAAACATGGATTATTTAGTGCTTGGGATATGTTTTAGGAAATGGACATTTTCTCATTGGTTCTCTACGTTTCTTGTAGGCAATGTCGAAAAGGAACTTGTCTCCCAGGCAGAGGAAGAGGACATGGAGGCTCTTTTGGGAACGTAGGTGCTATTCTTCTTTGTCTTAAATGTTCAATTGAAGTTAAATATGATGTGTAAGATTATCGAAAAAGTGTTGGCCTCTGTTTTCGTATATTGTGACAAAAAAATTGTATGACATTAGATCCATGTAATTTAGTTTTATTAATTAAATTACATCTTTCACAATGGCAATGCAGTTATGTCATAGGTGTTGGTGAAGCTGAGGCATTTTCTGAAAGGTTGAAGAGAGAGTTTCAAGCTCTAGAAGCAGCAAACGTGCATGCCATTTTAGAAAGTGGACCTTTGATAGATGGGGTAATAATGTCATTTTTCATATTTTATAGTAGCTCACTTCTCTAATCTATGAGTTCAATTGGCCGAACCTAGGTTGTCTAAACCATCACTTCAACTAGCAGTTTGACAGGCTTTAAAATGTACTTTTTTGTTATTAATAACACTTTGGATTCTTGACTTCTGTACAAAGTTTAGCCAGCTTCTCTGATTATGCCTGATTAAAAAATTCAAATTGTGATGACATTATAAGTTGTAACAAGATCTAATTATTGTCGCTTAATCTGTTAGAGCTGCTGTGATATGATCATTGATAATTGATAAGTGATAACACTGGTCAGAAAATGCAATTCATTGTCACAAATCTCCATGTTTTTGATTCATCATTTCCAATAATTATGTTATGTTTATATGAAGGGGTTCTACTTCATACTAATTTTTGCCTTGCAGGTGATGCAAGGACTTGAGTCAACAACAAATTGTGTGGATGACATGGATGAATGGTTAAACATATTTAACGTGAAACTCCGGCACATGAGAGAGGACATTCAATCAGTAAGGGCTTGTACCCTTCAAGTTTCAAATAGTTTTCCTAACCTCAAGTTATTTTGTGATTGTAAAGTAGTGCTTGCTGAAGTCATGGTTCATTGGTAAAAAAATTCGCCTTTTATAGATATAGAATAGATATAATCATTTTGTTTTTAACTTTTTATGAGTTTTGAATGCATGTTCAGAATTAAATTAACTTTGATTTATATTCATTTCCATTTGAAATCTATGCGTTTTGAATCCAGGTTAACTCAATTTAGTTTGAAAATCATTGGCTTTACCTCATAATACCCTTTTGATTTTTTTTCTATCTCTTTCATGAGAATGGTGATTCATTTATGGATAGCAAGCTATGTTAATTTATTTTTGATTGGATTGGCCTAACTTTGAAGCTTACAGTTGTGTATTGAATTTAATTAGATTGTCTTATTTTGTGGTGATTTTATGGAATTTCTGAACCAAATTGGTGTTTAAGATTTTTCTTTGAGTGTGTTTACTGTTTTTATATTAAAAATAAATTTCTATTTAAAAGTATGTAAATGAGATGAGATTAATGAATGATTTGAAATTAAAAATAAATAAATAATTACAGGATTTGTGGAGGTTTGAAAATCTCACAAAATAATATTTTTTTTAAAATTAAAAAATATTTTGTGGGGGGTTTTAAACTGTCACAAAAGTGATTTAAAATTGTCACAAAAGTTCAATATAAAACCCCCACTAAATACACACAAAACCCCCACTGAATAGATTGTGGAGGTTTTTAAAAACTCCCACAAAAGACCTCATGGCATCTCAAATTTTGGGAGTTTTAGAAACCCCCCACAAACTATTTGGTGGGGGTTATAAACCTCCACAAATAAGAAAAAAAACTGCCACAAATAAACAAAAACATTGTAGTACCATAGCTTACTCTATAGTCACATATAGTATTTTAAAACCGTGGTCATAACTTACTCTGTTTTATGAGATTTATTTTTTTAAGCATAATCATATCCCAAAATTATGATAATTACAAAATAAGTCTAAAAAAGATAAATTCAAAAAATCTAAATCATAAAATTTATATTATAAGCTAAATATTTAGTCCAAATAACACAAACCAAAACATATTATATTATATGTATTACAAATAATACCAGATAAATTCTGTTAAAAAAATACAGAAAACATCAAAATATTATATTTAGATAACTAAAATATATATAAAACCTATTCCATTTCATATTTTTATCGAAAATAATATCTTTTTCACATCACGTCCTCCTGCTAGCAAAAAAAATAAACATTTTACTGATATTCATATTTTATTAAAAAAATATTTAAGTAATTAAAAATTATAATAATAAAATTATAAAAATATAAGATGGAGTCCATCATTACCTCTCTCACCTCCTAGACAATTTAATCACCAATATTTTAGACATTATATATAAAACTTTTCAAACTCATATAAAATTTCCCAAACACATAAATTTGGTCAAAAACTTATACTAATACATACTTTATACATAGAAATTTCAATTTAACTATTAAGTTTGCATCTTCATTTGCTAATTCTTCTTTTCCAGAACTGTCACTACCACTTCCACTTGAACTATTGTTCTTTGAAATTTCAATGGTTCTCTTCTTGTTTGCCTTGAATAAATTGATATCAACAAAGAATCGACATACATTAAGTTTTTAGATAACTGTAAAGAAATAAGAATAACAAGCAGTATATATTTGTTTATATAAACAATTATACACATCAAATATACCAATCAACAATTGACCACAAGTGAGTCAGAATCATTGGCTTGTAATTTGTAAATCTCAGAATAAATGAATAGATAAATTAAAAGGGAAAAAACATTTACCTTGATATAGTGGCTATAATATAGGTTAATGCCTGAAAGTGCCAAACATTTGCAACTCAGAAGTTGTCAAGTAAAATATATTTTGTAAGACAATAAAAGGCTCATTAGAAAATTAATAAGTTGCGCATTCAACAAAAAATGACATTGAAATGGAACCTCATTTCCTTTTCAATCGGTTGTCCAATTAAAAAGTAAATTCTAAAAAATTATTAACATCTTCTATATAATTAAAAAATTACTAAAATTCTCATTTATTTTCGATCACTAAAATTTTTAAATTTTAAATATATGAAATACCCAAAATCTTAAAAAATATATAAGAACTTTAATTAATTTAAATTCAAATGATCAAAATCTAATTTAGTTACAAAAAAAAATCTTAAACTTTGTAACAAATAAATAACTTGTTAAAAATAATTTGAATTTTATGACAAAATAATTTTTTATTATAAAATAATTGAAGTTTTTAAAACAAATAAATATTTTATTACAAAATAATTTTTTTTTGTAGTGCTAGGACATGCTGCTTCTGCCACTGTCAAAGACAAGCGTAGGAAAGGTGCGCGACTGAGTGTGAGACAATGATGAGACAAAGAGTGACGACGACCTTGAGTGTGAGACTGGAGGCTGTGAAAGACCGGAGATGAGAGAGCTTGAGATTGAGAGAGAGTAAGGTGGGCATGGATTGAGGGCTTCGAGCACACAACACAAACGGAGGAGAGGGGTGAGACGGGATGTGTCAAACCCAGTTAATTAATGAATAATTAACTAATAAATTAATTATGAGTAAAAAAAATTAAAAAAATTAAATTTTATATTTTAGAGGAGTAAAAATATTCAAAATGCATATTAAAATACTAATTAAAAGATTTTGGCTTAAAACCGGACTAACAGGCCAAATCGGTTGAATCAGACTCATATTAGGCCCAAGGCTCAACATATAAAAGCCAAGACTCAGCCTTCTCTTCCCCTAACACACGTGAAACATGTTGAAGAAGAGAAGATCCAAGGAACCCTAACCTCTATTTTCAATTTAATCTTCTATCCCATGTAACTTTCAATCTGGAGCTCCGATCGTCGCATCATTTGCGGTCATGATGCGTGAGCATCTTTCCTTCATTTTTTATTTATTTTAAGTTAGAATTTATCGAGTTTTCATTAAATTATAGTGTTTGAAACCTCTTTGGATGCTATTTTGAGCTGCTTTGGTGTTTTAATCATTTCAGGTGAAGTTTGGATCGGTTCCGCAGAGTTCGTGTGCAAGAAAAGAGGAGAAATTTGAATCTGCCAAGCTGGTGCTAAACGCGGACCTGGGCGTTTAGCACCAACAACTCAACAGTGCAAGGAAGCTTTCTGCCTACTAGGGTGCTAAACACTGGATCTGGCGTTTAGCGCCAGCAAGCCATAGATGAATGGAAGCTTTCTGTCCACAGGGGCGTTAAATGCTGGATCTGGCATTTAGCGCCAATGATCCGGATCAGACTTCATAAAAAGAGCATCTTTAGTTGGATTTAACTTTTAATTATTCTATTTTATTTTGTTTTAGTTATTTTTAATTACAAACAAAATCTTTTAGGCTTAAAATTTATTACTTTATTTTAGTTTCAAATTAAATTAGGTTAGATATAAAAGGGAAAAGATTCAGCCTTCGGGGGGGGGGGAGAGGATCTTCTCTCTTACGCATTTTCACTTTTTCGGAATCCTAGTTTTCTCTCTGATTCATGAGCCACTAAATCTCCTTGGTTAACGTTAAGAGCTCTATTTATTTCTACGGATTAAGACTATTATTGTTCTGTTTTAATTAACATATTGATTTAGTTTCAAGGATTACTTTCGTTCTTCATCTTGTGAATCTGCTAGATTGGAAGAATAATCCTTATTCTATATACGTTCTTGTGATTCTTGGAAGAATTATCTCACATGAACACTAGCTTGAAAGTAAATTCCTCCTATATTGCTAATTACTTGGACTTAACGGGATATGTGACATATAATCCTCTTATATTTGGGTAATTAGGATTTTTGTGGCTAATAAACTAGAATTGAACCTAACCCTCTAATCTATATTAAGTGACCAAAATATTGGCAGTTGATTAGGTTAGAAGAGACTAAATCACTAAGGAATTAGGGTTTAGTCAATTACAATTTGCCATGAAATGAATCTTGCATGATTAAAATAGTTGCTAAGAAAACTTAATCCAGAAGAATAAATAACTCTAAAACCTTTACTATTTTCCCACATATATTTCACACCAACTCTACTGTTTGCTTTCTTACTCTCTGAAGTATTGTTTAATTCGATTTACAACCCTCAAAACATCACTTTCTGCTTGCCTGACTAAGTGAGTCATTCGACTATTGTTGCTCAGTCCATCAATTCTCGTGGAATCGACCCTCACTCACCTGAGGTATTACTTGGTACGACCCAGTGCACTTGCCGGTTAGTTTGTGGGCTTTAAATTCTGTACCAAGTTTTTGGCGCCGTTGCTGGGGATTGACTGTGATTGACAACTAACCGTTGTCTGATTGCTTAGATTAGGCATTTTTAGCTTTTAGTTTTTATTTGTCTTTGTTCTTTAAATTTTTGAAATTTTAGTTTTATTTTAGTTAAAATTTTTTCTTAATTTCTGAAATTAAGTTTGGTGTCCCCTTAGTAATTTTATTTTATTTTTTCTAATTAATTTTCTTTTTAGTTATTTTCGAATTTGGTGTTTATATTCTTAGTTGATTTTTGAAATATTTTGTTTTAATTATTCAGTTTATTTTATCTTATTTCTTTTATACAGGATACCTCACTGGGAATTCTCTGTACTCTAACGTAGAGATTCTCACCTTTTCTTTGTTTTCTGTTGTTTATGAGCAGGAAAAGAAACAAAGAACCTCTCCTAGATTTTGATCCTGAAATTGAGAGGACATTGAGGTGGCGTTTACAATAAGCAAGAGCTTGTAAAGCCGATGAAAATCTCAAGGATAATTTTGAGAAGAAAGTTGAAGAGTCCACTATTGAGCGCAACAACAACAACAACAACAACAACAATAATGCAGTGAATGCCAATGTTGTTAATCCTTCTAATATGCCTGCACAACCGAGGAGAACACTTGTCTCTTATATTGCTCTTAGCCCAGATTTCTATGGGAATAGCATTGTTGTGCTCCCTGTTGCTGCAAACAAATTTGAGCTGAAGTCTCAGTTGTTCTCTCTGGTGCAGCAAAATTGCCAGTTTCACAGACTCCCGCAGAAAGATCGCAACTTGTTTATTTCTAATTTTCTGCAGATCTGTGATACTGTGAAGACTAATAGAGTGAATCCTGATGTCTACAAGCTACTTCTCTTCCCATTTGCTATGAGGGATAGAGCAAAATAGTGGCTTCATACTCAGCCCAAAGAGAGCTTGGACACTTGGGATAAGGTAGTCAACAGGTTTCTGACCAAGTTCTTTCCTCCTCAAAAGTTGATTAAGTTGAGGATGGATGTTTAGACCTTAAGGCAGAGAGAGGGTGAGTCTCTCTATGAAGCCTGAAAAAGGTATAAGTTGATGCTCAAAAAGTGTCCTCCTAATATATTCTCAGACTGGATTCAGTTGCAGATATTCTATGATGGAGTCTCTGAGATCGCCAAGATGTCTCGAGATAATTCTGCAGGAGGTTCACTCCACATGAAAAAAGACCACAAATGAGGCTATGGAGTTGATTGAAATGGTTGCTAACAACCAGTACTTATACTCTTCTGAGAGGACCTTGGTAAAGAAAGGAATCATGGAGTTGGATACCTTGGATGCTATTCTTGCCCAAAATAAGGCTATATCTCAACAAATTAATGCTATTACATAACACTTGAATGGAATGCAAGTCTCAACTGTTAGTACTCAAGACACTTCTTATGATATGAGTAGTGACTTTTCTTAAGGTGAAACTTATGACTATGGCTAGTTTACTCATGAGCATGTTAATTTCATGGGAAACTCCTCTAGAAATCCCAATAATTATCCTTATTCTAAGACATTTAATCAGTGATAGAGGAATCACCCCAACTTTAATAATCCTCAAGGTGGTTTTAATCAGAATATTTTCAAAAACCGTCAATTTCAAGCCTCTCAGCCACAATAAGCACCCTCTCAGTCTCAGAATACTCTTGACTTAGCCTTTATAGTTGCAAAACTCTTCAAGAATACTCACAGTTTCATGCAGGAGATCAGAGCTTCACTTTAAAACTTAGAGATACAAGTAGGCCAGTTGAGCAAGCAAGTACCTAAAAGGCCTCCTAACACTCTTTCTAGTGACACAATACCTAATCCAAGAGAAGAGTGCAAGGTTATCACATTGGTAAGTAAACCAGTGACAGAGGAGAAAGTACAAGTCGTCAAGGGATCAGAGGAAACAAAAGCTCCGGAAAAGACCGAGGGTACCATAACACACGCCCCACCCAAGGCACCTGTGCACAAGCCGAAGATGCCATATCCTCAAAATCTTTAAAAGGAGACCAAGGATGAGAAATTCTCACAGTTCTTGGAAGGTTTTAGAAAGTTGCAAATCAGTATTCCTTTGCTGAGGTTCTAGAGCAAATGCCTCCCTATGTTAAGTTCATGAAAAGCTTACTTCCTAAGAAGAAGACCTTAAAGGGAGATAAAACAGTGGTTCTGACCAAGGAATGTAGTGCAATAATTCAGAGCAAGTTGCCAAGAAAAATGTCAGATCCAGGAAGCTTTTAGATTTCGTGCACTATTGGGAACATAACCTTTGACAAAGTCCTATGTGATCTTGGTGCACGTATCAATCTAATACTCTTGTCTGTGATGAAGAGGCTACAAATTCAAGAGGTACAATCAACAAGGATAGCACTACAAATAACAGACAAATCTCTGAAATAGACACATGAAATAGTGGAGAATGTCTTGGTCAAGATAGGAGAATTTTTTCTCCCTATAGATTTTGTAATCCTTGACATGGGAGAGGATGAAAATGACTCTATAATCCCAGGAAGACCATTTCTGGCCACTGGGAGAGATTTGATTGATGTGGAAAAAGGTGAATTAATTTTGAGGATGCGTGAGTATTGGTGCACGAAATCGTGATTCACACTTTTCACAACTCCGCACAACTAACCAGCAAGTGCACTGGGTCGTCCAAGTAATACCTTACATGAGTAAGGGTCGATCCCACGGAGATTGTTGGCTTGAAGCAATCTATGGTTATCTTGTAAATCTTAGTCAGGAGATTAATAATAAAAATTACCTTTGTTTATGAAAACTAAATAACATGAAATAAAGGTTACTTGTTATGCAGTAATGGAGAACAGATTGAGGTTTTGGAGATGCTCTGTCTTCTGAATCTCTGCTTTCCTACTGTCTTCTTCTTCACGCATGCAAGGCTCCTTCCATGGCAAGCTGTATGTTGGTGGATCACCGTTGTCAATGGCTACCATCCGTCCTTTCAGTGAAAATGGTCCAAATGCGCTGTCACCGCACGGCTAATCATCTGTTAGTTCTCACTCATGTTGGAATAGAATCCATTGATTTTTTTGCATCTGTCACTACGCCCAACACTCGCGAGTTTGAAGCTTGTCACAATCATCCCTTCCCAGATCCTACTCGAAATACCACAGACAAGGTTTAGACTTTCCGGATCTCAGGAATGGCCGCCAATAATTCTAGCCTATACCACGAAGACTCTGATCATGAACCAGGAGGCTAAGAGATACACACTCAAGCTAGTGCAAATAGAATGGAGGTGGTTATCAGGCATGCGTTCATAGGTGAGAATGATGATGAGTGTCACGGATCATCAGATTCATCAGGGTGAAATACAAGTGAATATCTTAGAATAGAGACGAGCGTGATTGAATGAAAAACAGTAGTAGTTGCATTAATTCATCGAAACACAGCAGAGCTCCTCACCCCCAATCATGTACCAGAAATACGGGCGTTACCAATGGGAAGATACCCACGAATGAAAAATCGTGATAAATTTATATGATCGTGGTAATCACTTGCAACGTCTTGTATCTCCGTGGCCAAATTTTGTGGAATTTTTCGACGGTTTTATTTGTTCGTGGCTAATTTGAGATGAGTTCTCTCAATTACCACAGATCTAATGATCACCGTGACAAATTCGAACGATTTTCACTTCAAAATTTTGCACTTAATTTGGTATTTTTCTCCATCCCTCTCAAAATATTTTTATACAGTTTATACTTTTTTCCAATTTTAAACTCTTATCTAAGGTAAATTCGATTTATCAGGGTGCAGGCTTTTCTAATTCCCCAATTGTTAGTTTTTTTCCCTCAATTCTTTCGAATGCTGCCACGGAAAAATTAATAAAGTTTGCTAATAGTTTGATTTTATATGTGGTTAATGATGTGTAATTTTTTCATTTGCTATGATTCTTATACTCTGCCATATCTCCGAATCTTGTTTTTTTTACTTATTACTACTTCTGCGCTGATTTGGTTAATTTGTCCTTCTTGATTTAATAGTAATTTTTTAGTGTGGTTATGTTGTTCATTACTTTATAAAATTCATATTGTAAAGTAATCAAAGAGACTAATTCATATACATACAATTTTACTATTTACGTTTTTTAGTTGTCAAATTTTGTTATTTGTACTCTTTCTGGCCAAATGCAGTTTCAGTGTCCAATTCCACAGTATGTATTAATTTAGAGACTTTAATAATGGAATAAAATGATTTAATTGAAAATAAATGTTAAAATTATAAAAAGAGTACCAAAGGAGTACAAAAAAGTACATATTTATCTTTAACAAAATAACTCTAGCTAATTCTAGAAAATAAAAAATACTAACTATGATTGATGGGAATAATAACTAATTTAATTACTCACTATTAATTTACACAATATTAATAAACAAAGTCCTAACTCTTAAAATTCAGAACATTAGTTTTAATAAAAAAATAAAATAAAATTAATTTCATGGAAGTTCATTTTCTAACTATGTACAAAATTTATATTCTTTTTCAATCCAAAGGTATCAAATTCTTAAATTTTAAGTTTATATATTTTAATTTTTACTGATGCCATTTTTTTAAATCCAACAACTCAAACTTCTAAATTTTAATTAGTATATAAAATTTTTGAAATATAGTTTAAAGTTATAAAATTTACAATTTAATATTTTTTATTAAAGTTAAATTTTACTCTAAATTAAAAATGAGAGTTACTTCACTAAATAAAATTCAAATTAGTCACCAAAATAAAAAAAAAAAACAAAATTCAAATTAACATCTATAATAAGATAAATGAAATTTTTAGCGGCAATGTTAAATGCAATTTTTATTTAGTAGTCCACTTACCTAGTTTTCAGGATAACTCCCTCACACTTTTCTTTTTTCCCAAATCCCCTATTTGTTAACTCTTGCAATTGATTCAAATTTGATAACATGTAACCAACCCCTTTCGCTAATAACATTTTCTTCAGTTTCTCCAAATCCGTAATTTCTTAGTTCCTACACTCAGATCAAGCCAACTAACCTTCAAAGCAAATCTGTTTCGCTCAATTCGTTCCTATTTAGGTTCCGATTTGTGGAAGAGCAAGGGACTACAATTTGCAGTTCGAGTGCCATCGGTTCGAGTCGCCAAAGAAGCAAGCAAAATCAATCCGATTCTACCGGCAAACCCGAATCGCGAAGCAGACTTGAAGGAACCCTAAATTGCTCCATTGCACCTCCCTTACCGTCACTCTCTCTGGAGGTAGTGCTCTGAATCTTACCTCTCTAAAACACTATCTGGTCGATTTAAGTTTTCTCTTCTTGTTGTTGGTGGAGATGAGTGCGTTGGCTTGGATTTGCATGTTTTATTTATCCTTTTGGTGGTATAGAGAATGAACCACTGGTATAAAGTATAATTTAAATATATAAATATAATTAGCTACTTAGTAGTATGTACTAATGTGATTAATTCCTAATTAACCTTAGTTCTCTTTTATATGCTGAAATT
Source organism: Arachis ipaensis (assembly GCF_059453495.1). NCBI lineage: Eukaryota > Viridiplantae > Streptophyta > Magnoliopsida > Fabales > Fabaceae > Arachis > Arachis ipaensis. Next base: position 61,032,708 of record NC_142443.1, read on the forward strand.
CCTAAAATCAACATTATTTTTAGTAATGCCCATAGCCATAGCAAGGTAGCAAACAAAAGTTACTGTTTACATTTCTTGGCATTTCCTGTGTTTCTTACTTTTGAATCTGACTTTATGCATTTAGTTCTGTATATTCTAAACCACTTCAGAAGAAGAAATTCCACCATTTAGATCACTAGGGTAGCATCCATTCTTCAAACATGTAATTTTCTATATACTCAACTTTTTTAAGAGCCTAATCTTTGTGAATATTTCTTTTTGCATGAGTGTTATTTTGTAATCATAATAATATTAGTCAGTGTAGTTCAAACTATCTCCATGAGAGAGGTTTTAGTTCGATGTATGAGAAAGAAGGAAGCTCCAAGAATGGTAAGAAGTAGTTTATGTGTTTACAGGGCAGATTGATCAATAGAAACGAGGTGGCAGTAAAAAAACTTCTTAAAAAATGTAAGGATACTTTATTTGATTTGCTTCTTTCAACCTTTCTTTCATTATAGCACTAGACAGTAGTTGAGACTATTTATTGACGATAATTCTTTCTATTATTAAAGCATAGTTGTTGTTGTGTGATTGAATGAAATTATTTAACAGAGAATAAGAAGAGAGAATTCATAATTGAAGTGGAGGCTATAGGTCATGTTAGACATAAATATCTTGTGTGCCTGCTTGGAGGGAGTTAACAGGTACTTATTTTTAGCAAAGCAAATCATTTTTAGTGTTTGTTTCAATGTTCAAGCTACTAATGGATGCATGTTGCCATGGAACAAGGGACACTTACCTGGGAGGTTCGCATGCTCGATAGTTACTTGGCAAGTTCAACTTTCTACTTTAAAATATTGACCTTGGTAATTGCTAACACATTTCTATTTTTACTTTTAAATTCTCTGTCTCTAAATGGTTTTGATTGCAATCCGATATCTTACTTACTTACATGAAGCAATTGAATTGAAAGTTGTTTAAAAGAATATAAGTCTAGCAATATATATATTGATTGATGACGAGTTTAATGAGATGTTTTATATTGTGAAAATGAAAACTCAGCCTTATTAGATATGCATTTTTACTTTTTTTTAACTACATTAAATTATTATTTTAAATAATGTCTTGGGACATTTTTTTCATAAATTAAGAGATAACACAATCTTATTTGAATGTTTTTGCAGGTACTCCCATGAAGACGTTAGAGATCTAATAATGATGCATTCTGATACTTGATTTTGTAATAGTTTAAACTCATTTAGTTCAGGATATTTGCTTTTCAACATTATTACTTAAATTTCACATCTTTATTACTAAGAATACTACTTATATGGATATGGCTAATTTTTTTAATTTTGTATGATATAATTTTGTACTAAGTAGCATCTTTATTTTATATATATATCTTTTATGATTAGCCACGGAAAAAACCTTGGCTAAATAACCCACAACATTAGCCACGGACAAAATTGTGGCCAAAAAGCTCAGCTTGCCAATATTAGCCACAGAAAAAATTGTGGCAAAATTATACTTATTGGTTACATTGTTATCATTTAGCCACGGTTTGGAGAGTGGCTAAAGTAGTGAAAACCGTGGCTATTCAAATGTCTCCACGGGTCACAAAACCGTGGCTAACAGATCAAAAACCGTGGCTAACTGAAAATGCGTCGCTCTTGTTAGCCACGGATACCCATTCGTTGCTAACGCTTCATCACCATGGTTTTTCTTGATTTTAGCCACGGTTTTTTCCGTGGCTAATCACCGTATTTCTGGTAGTGTGTAGAGATACAATGTAAAACGTGAAAATGTCATGAGGTACAAAATAAATCTCTAAAAGTTGTTTAAATACTAAACTAGTAACCTAGGTTTACAGAAAATGAGTAAACTACGATAGATAGTGTAGAAATCCACTTTCAGGGCCCACTTGGTGTGTGCTGGGGGTGAGCCTTGAGTTTTACACGTGCCTAGGCTGTTTCTGGAGTTAAACGCCAGGTTGTAACCTGTTTTGGGCGTTTAACTCCAACTTGTAACCTGTTTCTGGCGTTTAACGCCAGAATGGAACATGGAACTGGCGTTAAACGCCAGTTTACGTCGTTTATCTTTGAGCAAAGTATGGACTATTATATATTGCTGGAAAGCTCTGGATGTCTACTTTCCAACGCAATTGAGAGCGTGCCAATTGGTCTTCTGTAGCTCCAGAAAATTCATTTCGAGTGCAGGGAGGTCAGAATCCAACAGCATCTGCAGTCCTTTTTCAGCCTCTGAATCAGATTTTTGCTTAGGTCCCTCAATTTCAGCCAGAAAATACCTGAAATCACAGAAAAATACACAAACTCATAGTAAAGTCCAGAAATGTGAATTTTGAATAAAAACTAATAAAAATATACTAAAAAGTAATTAAAACATTCTGAAAACTACTTAAAAATAATGCCAAAAAGCGTATAAATTATCTGCTCATCACAACACTAAACTTAAATTGTTGCTTGTCCCCAAGCAACTGAAAATCAAATAGGATAAAAAGAAGAGAATATACTATAAATTTCAAAATATCAATAAAACTTAGTTCCAATTAAATGAGCGGGACTAGTAGCTTTTTACCTCTGAACAGTTTTGGCATCTCACTTTATCCTTTGAAGCTCAGGATGACTGGCATCTATAGGAACTCAGAATTTAGATAGTGTTATTGATTCTTCTAGTTCAGTATGTTGATTCTTGAACACAGCTACTTTATGAGTCTTGGCCGTGGCCCTAAGGTAGCGTTTGGTGGAGAGACAGAGATGGAAAGACTAAGACTGAGAGACAGAGACTAAGAGACAGAGATTGAAATAAATCTCAGTTTTCTGTTTGGTGCAAAATGGGAGACAGAAATTGAAACAAGAATAAAATTCTAATTTAATTTGTAAAAAAGGTAAAATTGAAATTAATTAATTAAAATGAAGGTATTTTAGGTATAAAATGAAGGTATTTTAGGTATAAAATGTTATTAAAGTTTCAGTCTCTATCTCTAAAAATTTTAGTCCCCTGTGTCCCTACTTTTTGGAGGTACTGAAATACTGAAATTTTGGGGACAGAGACAGAAATTTTAGTACCAGTCTCTGAACCAACAAACATGATACTAAGTCTCAGTCTCTCAGTCTCTGTCTCAATACCTCAAAACAAACGCTACCTAAGCACTTTGTTTTCCAGTATTACCACCAGATACATAAATGCCACAGACACATAACTGGGTGAACCTTTTCAGATTGTGACTCAGCTTTGCTAAAGTCCCCAATTAGAGGTGTCCAGAGTTCTTAAGCACACTCTTTTTGCTTTGGACCTTGACTTTAACCGCTCAGTCTCAAGCTTTTCACTTGACACCTTCACGCCACAAGCACATGGTTAGGGACAACTTGGTTTAGATGCTTAGGCCAGGATTTTATTCCTTCGGACCCTCCTATCCATTAATGCTCAAAGCCTTGGATCCTTTTTACCCTTGCCTTTTGGTTTAAAGGGTTATTGGCTTTTTGCTCTTGCCTTTTGGTTTAAAGAGTTATTGGCTTTTTCTGCTTGCTTTTTTTCTTTCCTTTTTTTTTCGCCCCCCTTTTTTTTCGCAAGCTTTGTTATTCACTGCTTTTTCTTGCTTCAAGAATCAATTTTATGATTTTTCAGATTATTAGATAACATTTCTCCTTTTCCATCATTCTTTCAAGATCCAGCAAGTTTAACATTCATAAACAAATTCAAAAATATGTACTGTTCAAGCATTCATTCAGAAAACAAAAAGTATTATCACCACATCAATATAATTAAACTAATTTCAAGGATGAATTCAAAATCATGTACTTCTTGTGCTTTTGTGATTAAAACATTTTTCATTTAAGAAGGGTGATGGATTCATTGGACATTCATAGCTTTAAGGCATAGACACTAGACACTAATGATCATGTAATAAAGACACAAACATAAATAAACATAAAGCATAGTAAACAAAAAATAGAAAAATAAAGAACAAAGAAATTAAAGAACGGGTCCACCTTAGTGATGGCAGCTAGTTCTTCCTCTTGAAGATCTTATGGAGTGCTTTAGCTCCTCAATGTCTCTTCCTTTCCTTTGTTGCTCCTCCCTCATAGCTCTTTGATCTTCTCTAATTTCATGGAGGAAGATAGAATGCTCTTGGTGCTCCACCCTTAGTTGTCCCATGTTGGAACTTGATTCTCCTAGGGAGGTGTTAATTTGCTCCCAATAGTTTTGTGGAGGAAAGTGCATCCCTTGAGGCATTAATGGTTATGAAAAAACAAAAAAAGCAATGATTTTTCCACACCAAACTTAAAATGTTTGCTCGTCGTCGAGCAAAAGAAGGAGGAAAGGAGGAGAAGGAAGTGTGTATGAAAAGGTGTGGCAGGTGGGGATCCTGTGGGGTCTACAGATCCTGAGGGGTCAAGGACTTATCATCCCTGCTCCATTGAGGCATGCAAAAACGCCCTTAGTGTGCAATCCTGGCATTTAACGCCAGACTGCTGCTTGTTTCTAGCGTTAAACGCCAGCTTTTCTCCCTTTTTTGGCGTTAAACGCCAATTTGATGCTCTGTTCTGGCGTTAAACGCCAGTCTGGTGCTTGTTTCTGGCGTTTAATGCCAGCTTGATACTTCTTTCTGGCGTTAAACGCCAGTAAGCTCTTCCTCCAGGGTGAGCTATTTTTAATGCTGTTTTTCATTCTGTTTTTGATTTTTCAGTTGTTTTTATGACTTCACATGATTATCAACCTAAAGAAAACATAAAATAGCAACGGAAAATAAATAGATATAATTAAATAACATTAGGTTGCTGATAAATCCCGATTTTGTGGTTTATCTTGTGCTTATTTTGGGGGGTTTTATCAACATTTCTCGCACTTATTCACAAGAAATGCATGGTTTTGTGTTCACTTTCCAATATTGCTCCATGATGGAAAACATGCTTATTTTGCCTTAAAATTGCCATATTTTAATCCTCTTCTATTGCCATTCGATGCCGTGATGTATTTGTTGAGTAATTTCAGGAATTATAGGATATGCATGACTTAGAAGAGAGGGAGAAAGCATGTACAAAAAGGGAGAAACATGAGGAATTGAGATCTTGGGAAATGCAGCATCGGCGCGCTCGCGCACTCCACGCGCACGCGTGGATGGGATTGGTTGGAAGCGGCGCGCAAGGATGGACGCCTCCGCGCGGATCAGGAAATTTCTATCGACACGCACGCGCATTTGGCGCACACGCGTGGATCGTAAAAGCAATCGGCGCGCACGCACGCATGGCGCGCACGCGTGGGAAGCTCTTCGCACGTGACCTCATTAACGGAAATCATGCCTGGCGATTTCTGAGGCTCATTAGGCCCAATTTCAAGTTGTTTCTGCATAGGAAAGGACCCAAGGATGCTAGGGGAAGAAGGGAGATCACTCATTTACACTAGGACATAATTTTTAGCTAGTTTTTGGTTCTTTTGTTGTTCTAGAGGGAGAAACCCTTATTCCTCTCTATATCTAGTTTTAATTTGATTGTCCTTTGTTGATTTGTGACTTGGATCTTGTTAATTACTAGTTTTAATTGTTCAATTTGAATTCCTTGTTACAATTTTGCTTATATCTTGTGATGGTTTATGAATTCTTGTCAATTATCATTTTATACCCATTTCATGAATGTTATGAATCTTGACTTGTTAATGTTATATTGATGATTTCTATGTTTAGCTTTGTTGTTTGGATGATCATATATTGATAATTGTTAGTGGGTATTTGTGGATTTCAATTTAATTACCATTTTGAACATGTCTTTTGTTAATGCTTACCAAGTGTTTGATGAATTGTTTACTTTGATTATGGAGTAGTCTTTTTTACTTTTGGCCTAGGTCAAGGGAATTGGTTAAACTTGAGTCATTGGGTCTAATGGATTTGATGATTTGGGAGCCCTGGGTGGTCAATTTGATACTCATTGACGCCAACCCACTACTAATCTAATTAGTAGGTAGGTCGGGACTTATGGGTTGATGTGATCAGGGCCATTTGACGTACTTCAAGTCTAGGGGTAGATATCACGTACTTAAGACTTTGAGAGTAGACTTAATGAGCTTGGTTCCTTATAATTGTCAAGATATAGTTGTTAGACAAGGATGGTGACCCCAATTCCCAAGCCTAGCCAAGAGTTGCTTTTATTATTCATATTTGAAAACCAACTTTCTCAACCAATTGCTTTAGTTGTAGTTCCTTGTTTGGGTTATAATAGAATTAAGTGGAATTTTGTTTATTCATTGAAGTTGCTCATGTTTTGCTTAGTCAATTGAACTAGTTGACGCATTTTAAGATTACTTGCTTGTTAAGATTCCCATTTATTTTCATGCTCATAACTCACAACCCCGGATTTCTAACTAATGTCGAAGCACATGTTTGCCCATTCCTTGTGAGACAACCTGAGGTTTGAATACTTCGGTTATTTCTATTGGGGTTGAACTTGTGATAACCAAATCCCTCTTCTAAATTTGACCCCCGAGGATTGTTGTTGGTAGAGCTATACTTGCAACGCGGTTTTATTAAAGAGAATCTTTACCAATACACCCTTGGGACCGTGTCAAATTTTTGGCGCCGTTACCGGGGAATGGTTGCAACGTATGCCATGATATTGGTTATGTGAATATGTGAATATTGTAGATATTTTACTTCTTTCGATACTTAGCTATAGTTTAGATTTCTTTTACATTTGGGCTATGACTTTCAAGTTTGATGACTCGGTCTCAACCGAATTCTAGCTTAGCCAATTTTGATCTCGAGATCGAAAGAACTTTGTTACACGCTCGGCAAGCTAGGCGGCGGTTGGACTATACACCTAGTACTTCGACCTCTCTTGAGGAAAACACCGAATCACTAGGCGTTACCGAGAGTGACTTGGAGTCTGTTACTTCCTATTCTTCTGTTGACATTACTAATACATCTTTGCATCCTATAGGTTAGCCACACATGGCGGAACCACGCCGGATCACTTTGCATGAGCAAGGAGCTCCGGATATCATACCTTCAACCGTTGCAAGCAAGGTATCCTAACCTTGATCCGAACTTTGAGTTGAAGAGTAGCTTGATAAATTTACTTCCTAAGTATCATGGGTTGCCGGGTCAAGACCCCATCCGACATTTGAAGGATTTTCAAGTTGCTTGTTCTACGGCTCGAAGGCATGGAGCCGATGAGGTAGCTATCATGGTTTTTGCCTTCCTTTTCTCTCTTGAAGCACAAGCAAAAACATGGTTCTATTCACTACCAGATGAGATTGTGACTAATTGGGATTTCTTGAGGAGAGAGTTTCTTGATAAGTTCTTCCCACCGGAGAAGACCGACTACATCCGGAAGGAGATTTCGGGCATAATGCAAAGAGACCAAGAGAGTTTGTACGAGTATTGGTCTCGGTTCAAGAGGCTATTGGAGTCATGTCCACACCACGGAATGACCACTCACTTGCTCATTAGCTACTTCACCGGAGGTCTTTGTGCGAAAGATAGAAGATTGCTCACCGCTTCTAGTGGCGGTTCCCTTTCGAAAAACAAGACGGAGGGAGAAGCTTGGAATTTGATAAAGGACGTTGCCGAATCTACACAACACACAAGAGTGAGGAGTAATCCCCTTAAGGGTGTGGTAGAACCATCCCCTTCCGAATCAAGTCTAACCAAGGCACTTGGGGATATGACCACCATCCTTACACAAATCCAAAAGGATCAAAAGGAATACTACTCCATCCAAGCCGTTCAAGCCCCACCTCCAGTTGCTCAACTTGAAGGCCCTCCTAGAATTTGTGGTTTGTGCTCTAGCACCACACATTACACCGACTAATGCCATCAAATTCAAGAGGAACATACTCTTGTGGTAGCCAATGTGAATTACAACAATCATCCACCCTACCCTTCTCAAGGTCAAAACAATTACCATCAAGGTGGTAATCAACATCAAGGGTGGAGAGATAATGCACAAGGAAGCAATCAAAACCAAGGTTGGAACAACTCTTCTTCTCATCACAACAACAACCAATCTTCATCCCAATACCACCACAACAACACCAACTACCAAGCCAACCAAAGCCACCCCAACCAAAACCACAACAACTACACCAAGTACCAAGCACCACATCATAGACAACAAAATCAAAACCAAACTCCTCTATCTTCCAACAACCAAGTTGATGAGCTTAGAGCCGCTATGGAAAAATGAGATGAGAGCAACAAGGCTCAATTTGAGGCCTTGAATGTTCAATTGGCCAACCTCACCTACATGCTTTCAAAGATGAACATGTCAAACCAACCACCAAACCCCAATAACAACACCAACCAACCCTCAAGTTCTTCTAAACTTCCATTCCAACCCCAACCAAACCCAAAGGGCGGTCTCAATGCCATCACTCTAAGGTCGGGGACTACGTTAGAGGAGATACCTCCAGGGGTCATAGAGGATATTCATGAGGAAGAGGTAGTCGTTGAAGCCCCACATGAAGAAGAGGTGGTAGACAAAAGGCATGAGGAAGAAGGAGTAAACCTCAAAGAACCCAAGAGGAAAGCCATAGTGGATGAGTCAATTCCTATTCCATTTTCTTCCATGGTGAAGAAATCAAAGAAGACACCGGAATTTGATTTGAACATGCTTCAATTGTTCAAAAAGGTTGAGGTAACTATACCACTCCTTGATGCTATTCAACAAATTCCAAAGTATGCAAAATTTTTGAAAGACTTGTGTACACACAAGGATAGGATAGGAGAATTGGAAACATTATCGTTAGGTAGTTTAATTTCTTCCTTCATGGAACCTATTCCAAGAAAATGTGGTGACCCTAGACCGTGCTTAGTGTCTTGTTGTATTTGTGGATACACTTTTCATGATTGTATGTGTGACTTGGGGGCCTGTGTTAGCATCATGCCACTTTCTATCTATGTGCGATTGAATTTAGCTCCATTGAAGAAGTCGGCGGCGAGGTTTGCCTTAGCCGATAAAAGTGTGATCACAGTGATGGGGATAGCAGAAGATGTACTTGTGGCAATTAAGGATTTGGTTTTTCCAGTTGATTTTTACATCTTTGAAATGCCTCCAACAAAAAATAGAAGCTCATCCTCCATTCTACTTGGTAGACCCTTCCTCAAAACCTCCAAATTCAAGTTAGATGCCTTCACCGGTGTATATTTCTTTGGGGTTGGAGACAAGACTATCAAGTTCAATTTAGAGGAAGCCATGAAACATCCTCCCGAAGAACATTCCATGCTCCGATGTGATGTAATTGATGAAGTGGTAGCGGAAGTGCAAGAAGAAGACCATGACAAGTTATGCTACCCCATTGTTGAGGAGAAGGATGACCAAGAGGATGAACAAGAAGAAGTTGTCAAGAATGAGTCCCATGAGCTTGATGAAAAAGAACCTCATCTTGAGATAAAAAGTGAACTGAAGCCCCTTTCATCTCATCTGAAGTATGCTTTCTTAGAGGATAACCAAAGGTTTCCGATCATTATTGCTAGTGAGCTCTCAAGTGAAGAAGAGGGAAAGCTCCTAGATGTTCTAAGAAAGTACAAGAAAGCAATAGGATGGAGCCTAGCGGATATTGTGGGAATTGACCCCCGCAAGTGCATGCATAGGATCTTTCTCCAAGATGGAGCCAAGCCGGTTAGGCAACCGCAAAGGAGGCTCAACCAAACCATCCTTGATGTAGTGAAGAAAGAGGTCACCCGATTACTGGATGCGGATATCATATACCCAATTTCCGACAGTGAGTGGGTGAGCCCGGTTCAAGTTGTTCCCAAGAAGTTGGGCATCACAACGGTCAAGAAGGACGACGGTGAATTGGTCACTAAAAGAGTCCAAAATGTGTGGCGAGTATGTATTGACTACAAAAGATTGAACGCCGCCACACGAAAAGACCATTACCCCTTACCCTTCATTGATCAGATGCTAGACCGCTTGGCAGGTAAATCTCACTACTGTTTTCTTGATGGATTTACTGGTTACTTCCAAATACATATTGCTCCTGAAGATCAGGAGAAGACCACGTTTACTTGTCCGTTTGGCACCTTTGCCTATAAAAGGATACCATTTGGACTATGTAACGCACCCGCTACTTTTCAGCGGTGCATGACGAGTGTCTTCTCCGATCTAATGGAGAATTGCTTGGAAGTTTTTATGGACGACTTCAGCATTTATGGTACTTCATTCGATTTTTGTTTAGAGAGCTTGGCCAAGGTCCTAGCTAGATGTGTTGACACTAACCTTGTCTTAAATTTTGAAAAATGTCACTTTATGGTACAACAAGGTATAGTATTAGGACATATAGTATCTCATGAGGGCATTTCTGTGGACCCGGCCAAGGTCGATGTTATTACTACTTTGCCTCACCCCTCATCCGTGATGGAGGTCCGCTCGTTTTTGGGACATGCAGGATTTTACAGGAGCTTTATCAAGGACTTCAGCAAGATTGCTTTGCCATTGTCGTACCTACTCCAAAATGATGTGGATTTTGAGTTTGACAGTGAATGTGTAAAAGCTTTCGAAGAGCTAAGGAGAGTTCTTACCACAGCACCGATTGTGCGAGGCCCCAACTGGACGTTGCCATTTGAGATAATGTGCGATGCGTCAAACTATGCTGTGGGTGCCGCGCTTGCACAGCGCGATGGTAAACTCCCTTATGTCTTTGCTTACTCTTCTAAGACACTAGATGCAGCACAATCCAACTATACCACTACTGAAAAAGAACTCTTAGCCATTGTTCATGCTCTAGATAAATTCAGATCTTATTTGCTAGGTTCAAAGATAGTGGTATACACGGATCATGCAGCTTTAAAGTACTTATTGACAAAGAATGAGTCAAAGCCTAGACTCATACGTTGGATCTTGCTTTTGCAAGAATTTGACATTGAGATTAGGGACCGGAGTGGATCTCAAAACCTGGTTGCGGATCATTTAAGCCGCATTGAGAATTTAAAAACTGATCCATTTCCGATCAATGACTCATTCTCATTGGATAGTTTGCATGCTGTGTTGGATAGCTTTCTTTGGTTTGCCCCAATGGCGAACTACTTGGTTGCAAGAATCTTCCCTCCCAACTTTTCGAAAAACCAAAGGGACAAGTTGAGGAGTGATTCCAAATACTATATTTGGGATGACCCTCACTTGTGGAAGAGAGGCGTGGACCAAGTAATTCGAAGATGTGTCCTAAAATCCGAATTCCAACCAATTCTTGAAGCTTGTCATTCGTCCGAATGTGGGGGCCACTTTAGCCCACAAAGGACCGCTAAAAAAGTGTTAGACTGTGGATTCTGGTTGCCAACCTTGTTCAAGGATGCTAACCGGTTATGTGTGTCTTGCCATCAGTGTCAGAAGTCAGGAAACGCATCCCAAAGGGATGAAATACCCCAGCAACCTATGTTGTTCTGTGAGATATTTAATGTATGGGGCATTGACTTTATGGGACCGTTTCCCAACTCTAGTAGGTACCTATATATTCTGTTAGCGGTTGACTACGTGTTAAAGTGGGTAGAGGTCGTACCTACCCGCCTTGATGACGCCAATACCGTTGTTTCTTTCATAAGGAATCACATTGTATGCCGTTATGGGTCGCCACGAGCAATCGTGAGCGACCAAGGATCTCACTTTTGTAACAGGAAGGTAGAAGCATTGCTCAAGTGCTATGGAGTGACGCATAAGGTTGCTACTGCTTATCATCCGCAAACAAATGGGCAAGCGAAAGTGTCTAACCGAGAAATCAAGAGAATCTTGGAAAAAATGGTCAATCCACAAAGAAAGGATTGGAGCCTCCGGTTAGGAGATGCATTATGGGCGTATAGAACGGCCTACAAGACTCTGATAGGGATGAGCCCTTTCCGGATCGTCTATAGTAAGGCATGCCACCTTCCGGTGGAGATTGAGCATCGAGCCTATTGGGCGGTAAAGCAGTGCAACATGGATCTAGCCAAGGCGGGTGAAGCTAGGAAGCTACAACTGGAGGAGCTTGAATGTTTGAGGAACGAGTCATATGAGAATGCCCGAATCTACAAGGAAAAGACTAAAGCATTCCATGACCATCACATTCGGAAGAAGGACTTTCAAGAAGGTGATGACGTCCTCCTCTACAACTCAAGGCTCCGATTTATGCCTGGCACGCTCCGCTCTAGATGGGAAGGACCTTTCAAGGTGAAGGAGATGAAGCCCTACGGAGTGGTGGAATTGTTTGATCCCAAAAGTGAAGCAACTTTCAAGGTGAATGGACATAGAGTGAAGAGGTATCATGGTTGCAAGCCTCCAAGAGAGCTAGAGGTGTACATATTGGAGGATGCACCAAGGAGTGAGGAAGCTTAAGAGAAGGACCGTCCAACTTAAGGACGTTAAAGAAAAGTGCTTGGTGGGAGGCACCCCACCGTGGTAAGATCTTCTTTGTTTATACCATCTTATTTGTATTCTTAGTTTCTTGAGAATTTTATGGTCTTTTGATAATTGATTGAGTGCATAGGAATGCTAGCTTTGTTGATTTTATCGGATAGATAGGATGTTCATGTAAATAGGATGTGAAAAGGATAAGGAAAACACAAATTTTTCTTTGAAGAGGGACACCGACGCGCCAGCGCACAGTACGCGTGCGCCGGTAGCGAAATTGCACTCTTGGGCCAAATACCCGAGAATTATGCCCACTTCGTATCCAACCCACGCCAGGCACTCACACGTCCGCGTACATGCCGCATGCGCGCACTCTGGCAAATTAACCATCGACGCGCTAGCGCACGGTGCGCGCGCGCGCCGATGGCGATATGTGAACTCCCTGGTACAAGAACCAGAGAGTTGTGCCACAATTGGGCCAACCTTGTGCCAACACCCACGCGTCCGCGCGTAGTGCGCATCCGCACCCGTGGCAAAATACCTCAAGCACGCGTCCGCGCAAGGTGCGCGCCTGCGCGCCTACCTCACTAACTCACTCTGGTACAAAAAACCAGAGACTTGAGCCAACTTTGTGCCACTTTTGTGCCTGAGGCACAACCTCTGTCGCGCGCGCGCCACTGACGCGCCCGCGCCATCTGCTAGCACCCTCACCGACGTGCCAACGCACCTTGCGCGCGCGCGCCGGTTGCGCGAGTCAGTTTAATACCTTCGCGCCTGCCCTGTTTCTCTTTCTTTAAATTTTCTTTTCTCTTCTTTAGTTTCTTTTTCTTCTCCATCCATCATTTCCCTTCTCTTCTTCTTCTTCCACTATCCACCACCATTGTCTCCGGCCACTCACCGGTGACAACCACTCTTTTCCGGTAGCACTACACTTCTCTTATTTTCCCTCTCATCCTCACAAAAGAACGTTCAACCTTGTTCCTTCATACTCATCAAGGTTTTGCTCCTTCCTTTCCTTTACTTCCACTTTCCCTTGCCTTATTTCTTCTAGTTAGATGCCTCTTATTGCTTTATTTCGTCTCTCTTTTACTTGCATGATGATGTTTCTTGCTTTTATTTGCTTCTTTTTCCTTTTTCCTTATTTCTCCATGGATGTTGAATTTGAGCTTAATTTGCATTAATAGATCTTTTGTCATTCTTTCTCTAACCTTTGCCATTGTGTGATATTTATGTGATGATTGATGTTCTATTTTGGGCTTTAAATTGGTTTAGGATCTCATAATTGCTCATTGCTTGTTTATTGCACGCCAAGTGTTCGAGGAAATGCACATATACCATTTCAACTCAATTTAGCCATGTATTTCCAAATTGGTGCTCTCTCCTCATTCACTTGCTTTCTCTTAAATGCATTGAGTCCAATTTGTGTGCTTTAAGTTTATACTTGTCAATTAGATATTAATTAAACATGACTTTTTTTTTATTTTGGATGCTTGAGACTACTTTTCTCATGCCATTGCATGCTTTACTTCCTCTTGCATCCCATGCCAAGTGTTATGACCCTTGCTTTTACATCTACCACGGGCATTGCAATTCACTTGCATGTCTTTGTCAAATTGATTCTTGGGTTTAATATTTTTCTTCATTCTCTCTCTTTTTAGGATGGCCACCAAGAAAGGCAAGGAGATAGCTTCAAGGAAACCGGCCGCAAAAAGGGCACCCCAAAAATCAAACTCTAAGGCGCGTTCTTCAGTAGGAGCCAAACCCCTATCTAAGAAAGGGAAGACACCCGCTCCTCTTGATGAGAATGACAAGGGCAAACCGGCGAGAGATTCTTCAAGGTTCCCCAACCGCTTCTGTGAACTTATGGTCCCCTCCATAGCTATAAGGAACTATCATCCCGAGCATCTACTCGCTCCACCGGACAAGGTTGCTCCTTATATTTTGCCCCGCATTGAACAGCAAGGATGGGAGTTTCTCTTGAGGAAACCAAGGGAAATCAACCTCTCTTGGGTGGAAGAATTCTACACCAACTACCATCTTCCATCTCTTCAATCGGTATACATGCGCCGTAAGCAAGTTTTAGTTTCAGAAGAGGCTATTCAACAAGTGCTTAATGTCTTACCAGTGCCAAGTGACATGGATGGCTACCAAAAAGTCCTACGTCAGCGAGGAAAGTATGGATTTAATTGGGACTCGATTCTCCGAGTCATTGCTGAGCCAGAGGCATTTTGGACCCAAGGTCGACTCCGGATGAGGCCTAAGTCCATTGACGCTCGCTTCCTCACTGTGGAAGCTAGAGCTTGGGCCCAGATCCTATCTCATTATGTGCTACCTAGCACCCACAAGTCATCCTTCACGGTGGACCTCGCCATGCTTGTTTGGTGTATTCTCACAGAGAAGCCGGTGAACATCCCGCCTCTTGTCAAGCAAGCGATGAGTCAAGTTCACGACCGGGGTAATTTGCCATTTCCAGCATTGGTGTCTGACTTAGTTACTGCTGCGGGTGTTTCTTGGGAAGCCAAGGATAAGAAGATTATGGTTCCGGCTAAGGGCGATGTGGTCCCAAGTGGGAAATACCTACACCTTCCCATGAAAAAACCAAGCCTCGACATGGCCCCGTCGCTTCTTTTTCCTTCTAGCTCATCATCACCACCACTGAGATCCACACATCAAAGGATAGAAGATCTTCACCGGAAGATTGATAGATATGAGCGGCGCAACCACCGCCGATATACTTACATCAAGAAGCTTCTGCGTTGTGTTACCCCTAGCATGGAGGAACCCGAAATGTTCACATCCACCTCAAACCCAAGTGATGGGAGCTCTGATGAAGGGGATAGTGAAAGTTCCAGTCCCGACCGTCCCTTGCGTATTATTCGTAGCACGGAGGACCGTGCTAATTTCTAAAGTGTGGGGAGATCGTTCGACCGATCTCCATGGGTAACATTCTCTTCCCCTCAATACCCATGGATTTATTTTTTTTTTATATTGTATGTGTAGTTATTCTTGCTTGTAAATACCCTTTGCATGATAGTTAGTTTCTATAGAGTTACTTGGTCAAAACAATAACTTTCTTTCCAAGAAACTGTGTTCTGGGTAACCTACCAAAAATTCTAAAAAAAATTTTTTGCAGTAAACTTGCTTTAAGAATGTATTTTGGAACATAGTGATTGAGCTAAGAACACAAGCATGAAAGTTTTGAGCCTATTGCATGGTTACATCTTTTAACCATTATTTCCATTCTTGTGTGCATATCTCTCTCTATGATTGTGATCCTTGCTTTGTCTGATTCTATATGTCCATTGCTTTCTGCATGAATGCATTTACATGATTGAGGCCATCATTTTAATAGTCACTTCTCCCAAATAGCTTTAACCCTTGTATCTACCATTGCTAACCAATTTTGAGCCTTTGATAAACCCTTTTGTTCTTAAATAGAGCACATCAACAACCCTAAGTGAAAAACCATGAATGTCCCTGAATTTGAATCCTTGATTAGCTTAGGTAAGTTAGGATGTGTATCATTCAAATAGGAGGGTATACTTGGGAAATTCGGGTAGATATATAGGTATGTAATTGTAGTGTAATTGAAAATTCTAGGATTTTGGGAACATACTCATGTGTTGAATGATTAAACCGTATGCATTGACACTTTGGTTCACAAAGAAATCCCAAAAAAAGGGATGTAAAAAAAAAGAGAAAAGAGAAAGAAAGCAATGAAAGGGGACAAAGACGCCCAAGATAAAGTAATAAAAACAATGCATATGGGGTGTGAATTGAAAAGAATGCATGAGTATGCAAAAAGGGTAAAATTCAAGGGTAGCTAGGAATGTATTGTAGTTTTATAGGTTGCTCTATGTGTCTAGTGGATCCTAGGTTGATCAAGGACTCAAATTTTAAACCCATTTAGCCATATACACCCTTACCTTCACCCTAGCCCCGTTACAACCCATGAATAAGACCTCATGATACCTGTAAGCATGCATTAAATTGTTGATTGTTAGATGAAAGACAAATCTTGGAAAGCATGATTAGGAGAAGATTGAGTGACGAACCCTATACACTTAAGCGAATAGAGCGGATACACTTCCGGTGAGGGTTCGATGCTCAATGCTTGTTCCCGGCTTTCACAAGCATTCGTTTAGCAAGTCATATGCACACTTTAGTGGTATTCAATTTGGTAGGATTCATGAAGCACAAACTCTTTTCGCCCTATATGTTCACACGTATTCTTAGAGGATATATTTACTCTTGACCAAGTAGATAGATGATATTACATTAGTTGCATGCATCCACTTAGGTAATTTGCATTTCATAAACCCTTTTTCACCATGATCTTTGGTCTTTTTATTCTTAAGCATGAGGACATGCTCGGTTTAAGTGTGGGGAGATTTGATAAACCCTGATTTTGTGGTTTATCTTGTGCTTATTTTGGGGGTTTTATCAACATTTCTCGCACTTATTCACAAGAAATGCATTGTTTTGTGTTCACTTCCCAATATTGCTCCATGATGGAAAACATGCTTATTTTGCCTTAAAATTGCCATATTTTAATCCTCTTCTATTGCCATTCAATGCCGTGATGTATTTGTTGAGTAATTTCAGGAATTATAGGATAGGAATGACTTAGAAGAGAGGGAGAAAGCATGTACAAAAAGGGAGGAACATGAGGAATTGAGATCTTGGGAAAAGCAGCATCGGCGCGCTCGCGCACTCCACGCGCACGCGTGGATGGGATTGGCTGGAAGCGGCATGCAAGGATGGATGCCTCCGCGCGGATCAGGAAATTTCTATTGACGCGCACGCGCACTTGGCGCGCACTGATGAGCGGATAATTTATACGCTTTTTGGCATTGTTTTTACATAGTTTTCAGTATGATTTAGTTAGTTTTTAGTATATTTTTATTAGTTTTTAATTAAAATTCACATTTTTGGACTTTACTATGAGTTTGTGTGTTTTTCTATGATTTCAGGTATTTTCTGGCTGAAATTGAGGGACTTGAGCAAAAATCAGATTCAGAGGTTGAAGAAGGACTGCAGATGCTGTTGGATTCTGACCTCCCTGCACTCAAAGTGGATTTGCTGGAGCTACAGAACTCCAAATGGTGCGCTCTCAATTGCGTTGGAAAGTAGACATCCAGGGATTTCCCAAAATATATAATAGTCCATACTTTGCTTGAGTTTAGATGATGCAAACTGGCGTTCAACGCCAGTTCCATGCTGTATTCTGGAGTTAAACGCCAGAAACAGGTTGCAAAGTGGAGTTAAATTCCAGAAACAGGTTACAAACTGGCGTTCAACTCCAAGAGAAGCCTCTACACGTGTAAAGCTCAATGCTCAGCCCAAGCACACACCAAGTGGGCCCCAGAAGTGGATTTCTGCATCATTTACTCATTTCTGTAAACTCTAGTAACTAGTTTAGTATAAATAGGACTTTTTACTATTGTATTTACATCTTTGGATTATCTTTAGTTTCACCTTTAGATCACGTTTAGGGGCTGGCCATTTGGCCATGCCTGAACCTTCATCACTTATGTATTTTCAACGGTAGAGTTTCTACACACCATAGATTAAGGTGTGGAGCTCTGCTGTTCCTCATGGATTAATGTAAAGTACTACTGTTTTCTATTCAATACAAACTTATTCCGTTTCTAAGATATTCATTCGCACTTCAATGTGAATGTGATGATCGTGACAATCATCATCATTCCGAACTTATGAACGCGTGCCTGACAACCATTTCCGTTCTACCTTAGACTGAATGGGTATCTCTTGGATATCTAATACAGGGGACCGAGTCCGAGATATTAGAATCTTCGTGGTATAAGTTAGAACCCATGGACGGCCATTCTTGAGATTTGGAAAGTCTAAACCTTGTCTGTGGTATTCTGAGTAGGATCTGGGAAGGGATGGCTGTGACGAGCTTCAAACTCGCGAGTGTTGGGCGTAGTGACAGACGCAAAAGGATAGTAAATCCTATTCCAGTATGATCGAGAACCGACAGATGATTAGCCATGCAGTGACAGCGCATTGGACCATTTTCACAGAGAGGATGGGATATAGCCATTGACAATAGTGATGCCCTACATAAAGCTTGCCATGGAAAGGAGTAGGAATGGTTGGATGAAGACAGCAGGAAAGCAGAGGTTCAGGAGGAACGAAAACCACCTCTATACTATTATCTGAAACTCTCACCAATGAATTACATAAGTATCTCTATCCTATTTTAATTATCCTTTGTACACTATAATCTCTTAATACATTTGAATCCGCCTGACTGAGATTTACAAGGTGATCATAGCTTGCTTCAACCGACAATCTCCATGGGATCGACCCTTACTCACGTAAGGTTTATTACTTGGACGACCCAGTGCACTTGCTGGTCAGTTGTGCGAAGTTGTGACAAAGAATTAAGATAATGAACGTCCGTATAAAGTTTTCAGCGCCGTTACCAAGGAATGGAACCGTCACGATTTCTGCGTACCAAGTTTTTGGCGCCGTTGCCGGGGATTGTTCGAGTTTAGACAACTGACGGTTCATCCTGTTGCTCAGATTAGGTAATTTTATTTTAATTTTAAGTTTTTTATTTCTTATTTTCGAAAAATATAAAAAAAAATAAATATTTCTTCTTTTTCGTTTTTTCCCAAAATAATTTTCGAAAAATCCAAAAAAATTTATAAAATCATAAAATCAAAAATATTTTTCTGTTTCTTGTTTGAGTCTAGAGTCAAGTTTTAAGTTTGGTATCAATTGAATCTTTTTAATTTTCTAAAAAATTATTTTCGAAAATTTCATGCATTGCATTCTTCATGATCTTCAAGTTGTTCTTGGCCAGTCTTCTTGTTTGATCTTCACATTTTCTTGTTTTGTGTCTTTTCTTATTTTTCATATGCATTTTTGCATTCATAGTGTCTAAGCATTGAAAATTTATAAGTTTGGTGTCTTGCATATTTTTCTTTTCTTAAAAATTTTCAAAAATAAGTCTTGATGTTCATCTTGATCTTCACAGTGTTCTTGGTATTCATCTTGATATTCGAAGTGTTCTTGCATGCATTGTGTGTTTTGATTCATAATTTTTATGTTTTGAGTCTTTTTATTGTTTTTCTCTCTCATTATTAAAAATTCAAAAATAAAAAAAATATCTTTCCCTTATTTCACTCATAAATTTCGTAAATTTGAGTTGACTTTTTCAAAACTTTTTAAAATCAAATTGTTTCTTATGAGTCAAATCAAATTTTCAATTTTAAAAATCTTATCTTTTTCAAAATCTTTTTTCAAAAATAAAATCTTTTTCATTTTTCTTTCATAATTTTTGAAAATTTCAAATTAATTTTCAAAATCTTTTTCTTATTTTTATTCCATATTTTCGAATTCAATGCTAACAATTAATGTGATTGATTCAAAAATATTAAGTTTGTTACTTGCCTAATAAGAAAGGTTCAATCTTTAAATTTTAAAATCAAATCTTTTAGTTTCTTGTTAGTCAAGTAATCAACATTAATTTTCAAAATCAAATCTTTTTAAATTTCTTTTTCAAATCTTTTTCAATCAATCCTATCTTTTTGTTTCAATCACATCTTTTTAAATTTCAATCACATCTTTTTCAAAATTTGATTTCAAAATCTTTTTTCCAAATTCTTATCTTTTCAAAATTAATTTTCAAATCTTTTTCAATCAATCTTATCTTTTTGTTTCAATCATATCTTTTTCAAAACTACCTAACTAATTCTCTCTCTAATTTTCGAAAATCCCTTCCCTCTTTTTCAAAATTCCTTTTTTTTATTTAACTAATTGTTTTAATTTTTAATTTAATTTGATTTCAATTTTAATTTTCGAAATTTAACTTTAATTTTTATTTTTAATTTAATTAATTTTCGAAATTCCCTCTCTCTCATCTCCTTCTAATTATTTATTTATTTACTAACACTTCTCTTCATCTCAAAATTCGAACCCTTCCCTCCTCTTGGTGTTCGAATTTCTCTTCTTTTATTCTTTTCTTCTTCTACTCACATAAAGGAATCTCTATACTGTGACATAGAGGATTCCATATTTTCTTTTCTGTTTTCTTTTTTTTTCATATGAGCAGGCACAAGGATAAGAACATTCTTGTTGAGGCTGATCCTGAACCTGAAAGGACTCTAAAGAGGAAGCTAAGGGAAGCTAAAGCACAACTCTCTAGAGAAAATCTGACAGAAATTTTCGAAAAAGAAGGAGACATGGCCGAAAATAATAACAATGCAAGGAAGATGCTTGGTGACTTTACTGCACCCAATTCCAATTTACATGGAAGAAGGATCTTAATCCCTGCCATTGGAGCAAACAATTTTGAGTTTAAACCTCAATTAGTTTCTCTGATGCAACAGAACTGCAAGTTTTATGGACTTCCATCTGAAGATCCTTTTCAATTCTTAACTGAATTCTTGCAGATCTGTGATACTGTTAAGACCAATGGGGTTGATCCCGAGGTCTACAGGCTTATGCTTTTCCCATTTGCTGTAAGAGACAGAGCTAGAGTATGGTTGGACTCTCAACCTAAAGATAGCCTGAACTCTTGGGATAAGCTGGTAACGGCTTTCTTAGCCAAGTTCTTTTCTCCTCAAAAGCTTAGTAAGCTTAGAGTAGATGTTCAAACCTTCAGACAGAAGGAAGGTGAATCCCTCTATGAAGCTTGGGAGAGATACAAGGAACTGACCAAAAAGTGTCCTTATGACATGCTTTCAGAATGGACCATCCTGGATATATTCTATGATGGTCTGTCTGAGCTATCAAAGATGTCACTGGACCATTCTGCAGGTGGATCCATTCACCTAAAGAAAACGCCTGCAGAAGCTCAAGAACTCATTGACATGGTTGCAAATAACCAGTTCCTGTACACTTCTGAAAGGAATTCTGTGAATAATGGGACGCCTATGAGGAACGGTGATGAGCGGATAATTTATACGCTTTTTGGCATTGTTTTTAGGTAGTTTTTAATATGTTTTAGTCACTTTTTATTATATTTTTATTAATTTTTAAATAAAAATCAAATTTCTTGACTTTACTATGAGTTTGTCTGTTTTTCTGTGATTTCAGGTAATTTCTGGCTGAAATTGAGGGAGCTGAGCAAAAATCTGATTCAGGCTGAAAAAGGACTGCTGATGTTGTTGGATTTTGACCTCCCTGCACTCGAAATGGATTTTCTGGATCTACAAGAGTCCAAATGGCACGCTCTTAATTGCGTTGGAAAGTACACATCCAGGGCTTTCTAGCAATATATAATAGTCCATACTTTGCTCAAGGATAAATGACGTAAACAGGCGTTCAACGCCAGTTCCATGCTGCATTCTGGCGTTAAACGCCAGAAACAGGTTACAAGTTGGAGTTAAATGCCCAAAATAGGTTACAACCTGGCGTTTAACTCCAGAAATAGCCTAGGCACGTGTAAAGCTCAAGTCTCAGCCCTAGCACACACCAAGTGGGCCCCAAAAGGGAATTTATGCACTATCTATCATAGCTTATTCATTTTCTGTAAACCTAGGTTACTAGTTTAGTATTTAAACAACTTTTAGAGATTTATTTTGTATCTCATGACATTTTTAGATCTGAACTTTGTACTCTTTGACGGCATGAGTCTCTAAACTCCATTGTTGGTGGTGAGGAGCTCTGCTGTGTCTCGATGAATTAATGCAACTATTTCTGTTTTCCATTCAAACATGCTTGTTTCTATCTAAGATGCTCATTCGCACTTCATTATGATGGATGTGATGATCCGTGACACTCATCACCATTCTCAACCTATGAACACGTGCCTGACAACCACTTCAGTTCTACCTTCGATTGAATGAGTATCTCTTAGATTCCTTAATCAGAATCTTCGTGGTATAAGCTAGAACCCATTGGCAGCATTCTTAAGAATCCGGAAAGTCTAAACCTTGTCTGTGGTATTCCGAGTAGGATTCAGGGATTGAATGACTGTGACGAGCTTCAAACTCCAAGGGTTGTGCGTAGTGACAGACGCAAAAGGATCAATGGATCCTATTCCAGCATGAGTGAAAACCGACAGATGATTAGCCGTGCGGTGACAGCGCACCTGGACCATTTTCACTGAGAGGACGGATGGTAGCCATTGATAACAGTGATCCACCAACACACAGCTTGACATAGGAGGAACCTTGCATGCGTGAAGAAGAAGATAGGGGGAAAGCAGAGATTCAGAAGACAAAGCATCTCCAAAACTCCAACATATTCTCCATTACTGCATAACAAGTATTTAATTCATGCTCTTTTATTTTTTGCAATCCAAACTGATAATTATAATTGATATCCTGACTAAGAATTACAAGATAACCATAGATTGCTTCAAACCAACAATCTCCGTGGGATTCGACCCTTACTCACGTAAGGTATTACTTGGACGACCCAGTGCACTTGCTGGTTAGTGGTACGAGTTGTGAAAAGTGTGATTTACAATTCGTGCACCAACTTTTTGGCGCCGTTGCCGGGGATTGTTCGAGTTTGGACAACTGACGGTTTATTTTGTTGCTTAGATTAGGAAAAGTTTTTCTTTTTGGTTTAGAGTCCTCTGTTTGAGTTTAGTTTCATATTTTAAGTTTGGTGTCAATTGCATGATTTTCTTTTTCTTTCAATTTTTCGAATTATATGTTCTTAGTTCTTTCTTAATTCTCAAGTTGTTCTTGTTTATTTTCCTTGTTTGATCTTTAGTTTTTCTTGTTCTGTGTCTTTTCTTGTTTTTCTTGTGCTTTTTCAAAATATCAGTTTCCAAAAAAAATTTTATTTATGAAATACAATATTAAAACACGTTAAATTTTTAGCTCAATTGGCTAGAGTGTTGTGCCTATGTTCTTGGTAATTGGCTATCTTCTTTTTAAAACTTTTCTAAAAATAAATTTTCTTTGATTAAATCTTGTGCCAAACCTTAAGTTTGGTGTTCTTTCTTCATGTTCTTGTTGTTCTTGTGAGTCTTCAAGGTGTTCTTGAGTTTTATTTGTGTCTTGATCTTAAAATTTTTAAGTTTGATGTTCCTTGGTATTTTTCCTTCAAAATTTTCAAAAATAAGGAGCATTAGATCTAAAAATTTTAAGTCTTGTGTCTTTTTATTGTTTTTCTCTTTCCTCATTGAATTCAAAAATATCTTTCTCCTTTATTTTAATTGATTTTTCGAATTTTCCTTTTAAAAATTCAGATTTTATTTTAAAATTTTTTTATTTTATCTTATCTTAGTTTTAAAATTTCAAAATTCAAATCTTTTTCAAAAAAATTTATATCCTTTTCAAAATCTTATCTTATCTTATTTCAAATTTCAAATTTCAACTTCCAAAATTCAAAATTCAAATTTCAAAATTTTTTAATTTAAATTCCTTATCTTCTCTTACCTAGCTTATCTTATCTTTTCTAATCTCAAATCTTAAAATCAAATCTTTTTCATATCTTTTCTTTTTTTATTATTTATTTTATTTTTATTTTTATTTTCTTACAAGTATCTTTTATTTTAAGACATATCTTTTTCAAAACTTCCTAACTAATTTCTTTCTCTTCATTTTTTTCGAAAATCCTCACCCACATCCTTTTCAAATCTTTTTAATTAATTAATTTAGTTTTTAATTTTCTTTTATTTCTTTTTCTTCAAATTTTCGAAATTATAGTCTATTTTTTATTTATTTTATTTTATTTTATTTTATTTTAATTTTGATTTTCAAAAAAAATAAAAAAAAATAAAAAAAATATATTCTATTTGCTATTCATATCAATTCCCTTTTCTCCATCATGGACCTAAGTGGAAATGAACAGTCCAGAAGGACTCTGGGGTCATATGCTAACCCCACTACTGCTTCATATGGGAGTAGTATCTGTATACCCTCCATCGGAGTCAGTAGCTTTGAGTTGAATCCTCAGCTCATTATCATGGTGCAGCAAAGTTGCCAGTATTCCAGTCTTCCACAAGAAGAACCTACAGAGTTTCTGGCACAGTTTTTACAAATTGCTGACACAGTACATGATAAGAAAGTAGATCAGGATGTCTACAGATTATTACTATTTTCATTTGCTGTAAAAGATCAAGCTAAGAGGTGGTTAAATAACCAACCTAAAGCTAGCATAAGGAGATAGAAACAGCAGTCAGAAAAATTTCTGAATCAATACTTCCCTCCAAAATGGATGACACAGCTAAGGCTGAACATCCAAGGCTTTAAACAAGGAGATAATGAATCTCTTTATGATGCCTGGGAGAGATATAGAGAGATGCTAAGAAAATGCCCCTCTGAAATATTTTCAGAATGGGTGCAGTTAGACATCTTCTATTATGGGCTTACAGAGAAAGCTCAAATTTCTCTAGATCACTCAGCTGGTGGATCTATACACATGAGAAAGACAATTGAAGAGGCTCAAGAGCTTATTGATACAATTGCCAAAAATCAGCATCTGTACCTAAGCAGTGAATCTTCCATGAAAGAAGAGGCTAAAACAGTAACTGCTGAACTCAGTCCTGCAGAACAAATTACTGAATTCAATCAGCAATTAGACTTTCTAACAAAACAACTAGCCGAATTCAAGGAGATACTACAAGACACAAGAATAGCTAATCTGAATATGGAAGTACAGTTGAAGCAAACAGAATAGCAGTTATCAAAATAAATAACGGAAGAGTGCCAAACAATTCAATTAAGAAGTGGGAAAACATTAAATACCTCACTTCAAGGCAGCAAGAAGCCAAGAAATAAACAACCTGCTATCCAAAATCCCTCTGAGGACAGTAAGAGCCCAGAGAGGAATAACTCTGGCATTCAAACGCCAGAAACAGGCAAGGATTTGGCGTCAAACGCCCAATGGAAGCTCAGTTCTGGCGTTCAAATGCCAGGAACAAGTAAGGAGTTGGCGTCCAACGCCACTCCAGCTTCTAACCCTGGCATTCAAATGCCAGTGAGGGATCAGACACACACAAGTGCTGATAACAACCCCTCTAAAAAGGCTTCTCCAACCACCTCTGTAGGAAATAAACCTGCAACAACTAAGGTTGAGGAATATAAAGCCAAGATACCTTATCCTCAAAAACTCCGCCAAGAGGAACAAGATAAGCAATTTGCTCGCTTTTCAGATTATCTCAGGACTCTTGAAATAAAGATTCCATTTGCAGAGGCACTTGAGCAAATACCTTCTTATGCCAAGTTCATGAAGGAGATCTTGAGTCATAAGAAGGATTGGAGAGAAACTGAAAGAGTTCTCCTCACTGAAGAATGCAGTGCAGTCATTCTGAAAAGCTTTCCAGAAAAGCTTAAAGATCCCGGAAGCTTTCTAATACCATGCATATTAGAGGGTAATTGCACCAAGACAGCTTTATGTGATCTTGGGGCAAGCATCAACCTAATACCTGCATCCACTATCAGAAAGCTTGGTTTAACTGAAGAAGTTAAACTAACCCGGATATGTCTCCAACTTGCTGATGGCTCCATTAAATACCCATCAGGCGTGATTGAGGACATGATTGTCAGGGTTGGGCCATTCGCCTTTCCCACTGACTTTGTAGTGCTGGAAATGGAGGAGCACAAAAGTGCTACTCTCATTCTAGGAAGACCTTTCCTAGTAACTGGACGAACTCTCATTGATGTCCAAAAGGGGAAAGTAACCCTGAGAGTTAATGAGGATGAGTTTAAGTTGAATGCTATCAAAGCCATGCAGCATCCAGACACATCAAAAGACTGCATGAAAGTTGATCTCATTGACTCTTTGGTAGAGGAGGTCAACATGGCTGAGAGTCTCGAATCAGAGCTGGAAGACATCTTTAAAGATGTTCAGCCTGATTTGGAGGGTTCAGAGGAATTGAAAGAGCCTCTGAGACTTCCTCAGGAAGAGGAGAAATCTCCTAAACCCGAGCTCAAGCCATTACCACCATCCCAGAAATATGCATTTCTGGGAGAAGGTGACACTTTTCCAGTGATCATAAGCTCTGCTTTAAATCCACTGGAAGAGGAAGCACTAATTCAAGTGCTAAGGACACACAAGACAGCTCTTGGGTGGTCCATAAGTGACCTTAAGGGCATAAGCCCAGCTAGATGCATGCACAAAATCCTATTGGAGGATGATGCTAAGCCAGTGGTTCAACCACAGAGGCAGCTAAATCCAGCCATGAAGGAAGTGGTGCAGAAAGAGGTCACCAAATTACTGGAGGGAGATCCTTGAGTTTTGAATACAAGGGAGTTCTCATTCCATTGAAGGACTATTTCACCTCTGTCAACATCAATCACAGCTCTTGCTGTGGACAGGAAAGGTCTTCCTAGGATGATGGATTCATCCTCTTCCTTTCCAGTATCCAGGACTATGAAATCAGTAGGTATGTAAAGGCCCTCAACCTTTACTAATACATCTTCTACTTGTCCATAAGCCTATTTTCTTGAGCTGTCTGCCATCTCTAGTGAGATTTTAGCAACTTGCACCCCATAGATTCCCAGTTTCTCTATTACAGAGAGAGGCATGAGGTTTATTCCTGAACCAAGGTCACACAGAGCCTTAAAGATCATGGTGCCTATGGTACATGGTATTATGAACTTTCCAGGATCCTGTCTCTTCTGAGGCAATGTCAGTTGATCCAGATCACTTAGTTCATTGATGAACAAGGGAGGTTCAACTTCCCAAGTATCAATGCCAAATAATTTGGCATTCAGCTTCATGATTGCACCAAGAAACTTGGCAGTTTGCTCTTCAGTAACATCCTCATTCTCTTCTGAAGAGGAATACTCATCAGAGCTCATGAAGGGTATAAGGAGGTTTAATGGAATCTCTATGGTCTCTAGATGAGCCTCAGAGTCCTTTGGCTCCCCAGAGGGAAGCTCCTTATTGATCACTGGACGTCCCTGGAGGTCTTCCTCCTTGGGATTCACGTCCTCTCCTCTCCTCACAGGTTCGGTCATGGCGCTTATGTCAATGGCCTTGCATTCTCCTTTTGGGTTCTCTTCTGTATTGCTTGGGAGAATACTAGGAGGGATTTCAGTGATCCTTTTACTCAGCTGGCCCACTTGTGCTTCCAGATTTCTAATGGAAGACCTTGTTTCATTCATGAAACTTACAGTGGCCTTAGATAGATCAGAGACTAGATTTGCTAAATTAGAAGCATTTTGTTCAGAGTTCTCTCTCTGTTGCTGAGTTGATGGTGGAAAAGGCTTGCTATTGCTAAACCTGTTTCTTCCACCATTATTAAAGCCTTGTTGGGGCTTTTGATCCTTCCATGAGAAATTTGGATGATTTCTCCATGTTGAGTTATAGGTGTTTCCATAAGGTTCACCTAAGTAATTTACCTCTGCTATTGCAGGGTTCTCAGGATCATAGGCTTCTTCTTCAGAAGATGCCTCTTGAGTACTGTTGGATGCAGCTTGCATTCCATGCAGACTCTGAGAAATCATATTGACTTGCTGAGTCAATATTTTGTTCTGAGCCAATATGGCATTCAGAGTATCAACTTCAAGAACTCCCTTCTTCATAGGCATCCCATTGCTTACAGGATTCCTTTCAGAAGTGTACATGAACTGGTTATTAGCAACCATGTCAATGAGTTCTTGAGCTTCTGCAGGCATTTTCTTTAGGTGAATGGATCCACCTGCAGAAGTATCCAATGACATCTTAGATAACTCAGACAGACCATCATAGAATATATCCAGGATGGTCCATTCTGAAAGCATGTCAGAGGGACACTTTTTGGTCAACTGTTTGTATCTTTCCCAAGCTTCATAGAGGGATTCACCTTCTTTCTGCCTGAAGGTTTGAACATCAGCTCTAAGCTTGCTCAGCTTTTGAGGAGGAAAGTACTTGGCTAAGAAAGCCGTGACCAGCTTATCCCAAGAGTTCAGGCTGTCTTTAGGTTGAGAATCCAACCATAATCTAGCTCTGTCTCTTACAGCAAAAGGGAAAAGCATGAGCCTGTAGACTTGAGGATCTACTCCATTAGTCTTAACAGTATCACATATCTGCAAGAATTCAGTTAAGAACTGAAAAGGATCTTCAGATGGAAGTCCATGAAACTTGCAGTTCTGCTGCATCAGAGAAACTAATTGAGGTTTCAGCTCAAAGTTGTTTGCTCCAATGGCAGGAATGGAGATGCTTCTTCCATGTAAATTGGAATTAGGTGCAGTAAAGTCACCAAGCATTCTCCTTGCATTGTTGTTGGGTTCGGCTGCCATCTCCTTTACCTGTTCGAAATTTTCAATTAAGTTGTCTCTGGATTGTTGTAATTTAGCTTCTCTTAATTTTCTCTTCAGAGTCCTTTCAGGTTCTGGATCAGCTTCAACAAGAATGCCTTTTTCTCTGTCCCTGCTCATAAGAAAGAGAAGAGAACAAGAAAAGAAGAGGAATCCTCTATGTCACAGTAAAGAGGTTCCTTATTGTTAGTAGAAGAAAAGAAGAAGAAATTCGAACACAGATAGAAGAGGGGGTTCGAATTTGGTGATGATGTGAGGAAGAGATGTTAGTTAATGAATGAATAAATAGAATAAGATGAGAGAGAAGGAGGAAATTTTCGAAATTAATATTTGAAAAGGAGTTAGTGATTTTTGAAAATGGTTTTTGAAAAAATGTTAGTAATTTTCGAAAATTAAGATTTAAAAATTAAAATAATTAATAAATTAAAAAGAAATTTTGAAAAAGGGGGAAGATATTTTCGAAAATGAGAGAGAGAGAGTTAGTTAGGTGGTTTTGAAAAAGTTAAGAAACAAACAAAAAGTTAGTTAGTTAGTTGAAACAAATTTTGAAAAGATAAGAAGTTAGGAAGTTAGAAAAGATATTTTGAAAAGATATTTTTGAAAAAGATAAGATGAGAAGATATTTTTGAAAAGATATGATAAAAATTAGTTTTTGAAAAAAAGATTTGATTTTTAAAATCACAATTAATGACTTGATTCACAAGAAATCACAAGATATGGTTCTAGAACTTAAAGTTTGAATCTTTCTTAACAAGTAAGTAACAAACTTGAATTTTTGAATCAAAACATTAATTGATTATGTTATTTTCGAAAATTTGGTATAAAAATAAGAAAAAGATTTTTGAAAAAGATTTTTGGAATTTTCGAAAATAACTAAGAATTTTGAAAAAGATTTGATTTTTGAAAAAAATTTTGAAAAAGATAAGATTTTCAAATTGAAAATTTGATTTGACTCATGAGAAACAATTTGATTTTAAAAATTTTTGAAAAAGTCAACTCAAATTTTCGAATTTGATGAGAGAGAAAAGGAAGATTTTTTTTTTTGATTTTTTTTTTGAATTTTTATGAAAAACATGAAAATTATGTAATGCATGAAATTTTTAGATCAAAACAATGAATGCATGCAAGAATACTATGAATGTCAAGATGAACACCAAGAACACTATGAATGTCAGGATGAACATCATAGACACAATTTTGAAAAACTTTTAATGCAAAGAAAACATGCAAGACACCAAACTTAGAATTCTTTAATACTTACGCACTAAGAATTCAAGAATGCATATGATAAACATGAAAAGACACAAAACAAAAAATCATCAAGATCAAACAAGAAGACTTACCAAGAACAACTTGAAGATCATGAAGAACACTATGAATGCATGAAATTTTCGAAAAATGCAAGATGCATATGCAAGTGACACCAAACTTGTGATATGACTCAAGACTTAAACAAGAAACACAAAAATATTTTTGATTTTTATGATTTTCTAATTTTTTTGGATTTTTATTTTATATTTTTTCGAAAAATTCTTTTGAAAAAGAAAATAAGGATTCCAAAATTTTTAATATGAATTCCAGGAATCTTATGCTCTAAAGCTCCAATCAAAGGGTCAGGCATGGCTTAATAGCCAGCCAAGCTTTAGTATGTAACTCAGACATGACACGCCTGACATTCCTTACATTCAACAGCCAATTGGCTAAGAAAGATAAAGAAGCTCTTCTCTTGAGTATAAGAATTGAGACATGGCTTTACAGCCAGCCAGGCTTCAACATGCTTCATGAAACACTAGAATTCATTCTTAAAAATTCTGAAGCCATAGAATAATTTATTTTTGAAAATTTTTTTTTTTCGAAAATAGGTGAGAAAATTTTGAAATATTTTTTTGAAAAATTTTTGAAAACAAAACAAAAAGAAAATTACCTAATCTGAGCAACAAGATGAACCGTCAGTTGTCCAAACTCAAACAATCCCCGGCAACGGCGCCAAAAACTTGGTGCACGAAATTGTGATGTCCAGGCTCGAACAATCCCTGGCAACGTGAGCAACTTGGTGCGCGTAATCGTGATTACACACTCATAATTTGTCACAACTTCGATACAACTAACCAGCAAGTGCACTGGGTCGTCCAAGTAATACCTTACGTGAGTAAGGGTCGAATCCCACGGAGATTGTTGGTATGAAGCAAGCTATGGTCACCTTGTAAATCTCAGTTAGGCAGATATAAATGGATAATGGTGTTTTCAAATTTAATATAATAAAATAGGGATAGAGGTACTTATGTAAATCATTGGTAGAAGTTTCAGATAAGCGAATAGAGATGCTTTTCGTTCCTCTGAACCTCTGCTTTCCTGCTATCTTTATCCAATCAGTCTCACTTCTTTCCATGGCTGGCTTTATGTGATACATCACCACTGTCAATGGCTACTTTCGGTCATCTCTCGGGAAAATGATCCAATGCCCTGTCACGGCACGGCTAATCGTCTGGAGGCATCACCCTTGCCAATGGCTTCATCTTATCCTCTCAGTGAATAATATGCTCACGCACCCTGTCACGGCACGGCTATTCATCTGTTGGTTCTCGATCATGCTGGAATAGGATTTACTATCCTTTTGCGTCTGTCACTAACGCCCTGCAATCGCGAGTTCGGAGCTCGTCACAGTCATTCAATCATTGAATCCTACTCGGAATACCACAGACAAGGTTTAGACCTTCCGGATTCTCTTGAATTCCGCCATCATTCTAGCTTACGCCACGAAGATTCTGGTCAGGAGATCTAAGAGATATTCATTCTAGCTTATTTCATGTAGAACGGAAGTGTTTGTCAGGCGCGCGTTCATAATAGAGAAGGATGATGAGCGTCACACATAATCATCACCTTCATCACGTTCTTGGGTGTGAATGGATATCTTATAAGAGAAATAAGAAGAATTGAATAGAAAACAGTAGTACTTTGCATTAATCTTTGAGGAACAGCAGAGCTCCACACCTTAATCTATGGAGTGTAGAAACCCTACCGTTGAAAATACATAAGTGAAAGGTCCAGGCATGGCCGAGATGGCCAGCCCCCTAAACGAGATCAATAGTCTCCTAAGATGAACAATGGATTAAAACTGAGACCAAAGATGGTCAAAAAGACTAGTAAAAGGTCCTATTTATAATAAACTAGTCACTAGGGTTTACATGAGTAAGTAAATGATGCATAAATCCACTTCCTGGGCCCACTTGGTGTGTGTTTGGGCTGAGCCTGAGTGTTGCACGTGCAGAGGCCATTTGTGGAGTTTGTACGCCAGTTTCTGTGCCAGTTTGGGCGTTCAACTCTGGTTTTGGATCCTTTTCTGGCGCTGGACGCCAGATTTGGGCAGAAGGCTGGCGTTGAACGCCAGTTTACGTCGTCAATTCTTGGCCAAAGTATGGATCATTATATATTGCTGGAAAGCCCTAGATGTCTACTTTCCAACACAATTAGAAGCGCGCCATTTTGAGTTCTGTAGCTCCAGAAAATTCACTTTGAGTGCAGGGAGGTCAGAATCCAACAGCATCAGCAGTCCTTCTTCAACCTCTGAATCTGATTTCTGCTCAAGTCCCTCAATTTCAGCCAGAAAATACCTGAAATCACAGAAAAACACACAAACTCATAGTAAAGTCCAGAAATGTGAATTTAGCATAAAAACTTATGAAAACATCCCTAAAAGTAACTAGATCCTACTAAAAACATACTAAAAACAATGCCAAAAAGCGTATAAATTATCCGCTCATCACAACACCAAACTTAAATTGTTGCTTGTCCCCAAGCAACTAAAAATCAAATAGGATAATAAGAAGAGAATATACTATAAATTCCAAACTATCAATGAAACATAGCTCCAATTAAATGAGCGGGACTTATAGCTTTTTTGCCTCTTGAATAGTTTTGGCATCTCACTTTATCCATTGAGGTTCAGAATGATTGGCATCTATAGGAACTTCAGATTTCGAATAGTGTTATTGACTCTCCTAGTTCAGTATGATGATTCTTGAACACAGCTTCTTTATGAGTCTTGGCCGTGGCCCTAAGCACTTTGTTTTCCAGTATTACCACCGGATACATAAATGCCACAGACACATAATTGGGTGAACCTTTTCAGATTGTGACTCAGCTTTGCTAAAGTCCCCAATTAGAGGTGTCCAGGGTTCTTAAGCACACTCTTTTTTTTTTTTGCTTTGGACCTTGACTTTAACCGCTCAGTCTCAAGTTTTCACTTGACACCTACACGCCACAAGCACATGGTTAGGGACAGCTTGGTTTAGCCGCTTAGACCAGGATTTTATTCCTTTAGGCCCTCCTATCCACTGATGCTCAAAGCCTTGGGATCCTTTTTATTTGCCCTTGCCTTTTGGTTTTAAGGGTTATTGGCTTTTTTCTGCTTGCTTTTTCTTTTTCTTTCTATTTTTTTTCGCCTATTCTTTTTTTCTGCAAGCTTTGTTTTTTGCTGCTTTTTCTTGCTTCAAGAATCATTTTTATGATTTTTCAGATTATCAAATAACATGTCTCCTAGTCATCATTCTTTCAAGAGCCAACATATTTAACATTCTTAAACAACAACTTTAAAAGACATATGCACTGTTCAAGCATACATTCAGAAAACAAGAAGCATTGTCACCACATCAATATAATTAAGCTAAGTTCAAGGATAAATTCGAAACTCATGTACTTCTTGTTCTTTTGAATTAAAACATTTTTCATTTAAGAGAGGTGATGGATTCATAGGACATTCATATCTTTAAGACAAAGTTACTAACTACTAATGATCATGTAGTGAAGACACAAACATAGATAGGCACATAACATAGAAAACGAAAAACAGAAGAAAGAAGAACAAGGAATGAATCCACCTTAGTGATGGTGGCGTTTCCTTCTTGAGGAACCAATGATGTCCTTGAGCTCTTCTATGTCTCTTCCTTGTCTTTGTTGCTCCTCCCTCATTGCTTTTTGATCTTCTCTTATTTCATGAAGCATGATGGAGTGTTCTTGATGTTTCACCCTTAGTTGTCCCATATTGGAACTCAATTCTCCTAGGGAGGTGTTGATTTGCTCCCAATAATTTTGTGGAGGAAAGTGCATTTGAGGCATCTCCGGGATCTCATGGAAATGAGGTTCTTACGCCTCTTGAGCTCCATGATTGGGCTCTCTTGTTTGCTCCATATTTTTCTTAGTGATGGGCTTGTCCTCTTTAATGAGGATATCTCCCTCTATGTCAATCCCAGCTGAATTGCATAGGTGGAAAATGAGGTGAGGAAAGGCTAACATTGCCATGGTGGAGGACTTGTCAGCCACCTTGTAGAGTTCTTGAGGTATAATCTCATGAACTTCCACCTCTTCTCCAATCATAATGCTATGGATCATGATGGCCCGGTCTATAGTAACTTCAGACCGGTTGCTAGTGGGAATGATTGAGCATTGAATAAACTCCAACCATCCTCTAGCCACAGGCTTGAGGTCCAATCTTCTTAGTTGAACCGGCTTGCCTTTGGAGTCAATCTTCCATTGAGCTCCTTCTACACATATGTCCATAAGGACTTGGTCCAACCTTTGATCAAAGTTGACTTTCCTTGTGTAGGGGCGTGCGTTCTCTTCCATGTATGGCAAGTTGAACGCCAACCTCACATTTTCTGGACTAAAATCGAAGTATTTCCCCCGAACCATTGTAACATAGTTCTTTGGATCCGGGTTCTTACTTTGATCATGGTTCTTGGTGATCCATGCATTGGCATAGAATTCTTGAACCATTAGGATGCCGACTTGTTGGATGGGATTTGTTAGAACTTCCCAACCTCTTCTTTGAATTTCATGTCGGATCTCCGGATACTCA
Source organism: Arachis ipaensis (assembly GCF_059453495.1). NCBI lineage: Eukaryota > Viridiplantae > Streptophyta > Magnoliopsida > Fabales > Fabaceae > Arachis > Arachis ipaensis. Next base: position 61,067,057 of record NC_142443.1, read on the forward strand.
TTTCTTTTGAGTTTAAAAGGGACCTCAGGGATCACCTTCTTCTTGGCCACAACATCATAGAAGTGGTCTTGATGGGCTTTGGAGATGAACCTTTCCATCTCCCATGACTCGGATGTGGAAGCTTTTGTCTTCCCTTTCCCTCTTCTAGAGGATTCTCCGGTCTTAGATGCCATCAATGGTAATGGAAAAACAAAAAAGCTATGCTTTTACCACACCAAACTTAGAATATTGCTCGCCCTCGAGCAATAAACAAAAGAATAGAAGAAGAAGAAGAAGAAATATGGAGAGGGAGAGGGAGATGTGGTTTCGGCCAAGAGGAGTGTAGAGGGGTGTGTTGTGTGAATTTGATGAAGAATGGAGGTCTTTATATAGGGAAGGGAGGGGGATTAAGGTTCGGCCATATGGGTGGGTTTGGGTGGGAAATTGGTTTTGAATTTTGAAGGTAGGTGGAGTTTATGAGGTAGGTTTATGGGGAAGAGGAGATGGATGTGAGTGGTGAAGGTTTAGTGGGGAAGAGAGATTGAGGGGATTGGTGAGGGGTTTTTAGGGAAGAGTGTTTGTGGGGTTGTGTGAAAGAGAGTGGTGAGAAGAAGTGAGTGGAGGTAGGTGGGGATCCTGTGGGGTCTACAGATCCTGAGTGGATCCTGTGGCCACAGATCCTGAGGTGTTCAAGGATTTACATCCCTGCACCCATTAGGCATGTAAAAATGCCTTTGTACCCAACTCTGGGCGTTCAGCGCCAGGTTGGTGGCCATTTTGGGCGTTCAATGCCCATTTGTGTGCCATTTCTGGCATTGAACGCCAGAACCATGCCTGTTCTGGCGTTCAGCGCCCAGAAGCTGCCCATTTTGGGCGTTCAGCGCCAGAACCATGCTCTGTTCTGGCGCTGAACGCCAGACAGATGCTCCTCCAGGGTGTGATTTTTCTTCTGCTGTTTTTGATTCCGTTTTCAATTTTTATATTTATTTTGTGACTCCACATGATCATGAACCTAAGAAAACAATAAAAATAAGAATTAGATAAACATTGGGTTGCCTCCCAACAAGCGCTTCTTTAATGTCAATAGCTTGACAGTGGGCTCTCATGGAGCCTCACAGATGTGCAGATCTTTGTTGAGACTCTCCAACACCAAACTTAGAGTTTGGATATAGGAGTTCAACACCAAACTTAGAGTTTGGTTGTGGCCTCCCAACACCAAACTTAGAGTTTGACTGTGGGGGCTCTGGTTGACTCTGCTTTGAGAGAAGCTTTTCAAGCTTCCTCTCCATGGTTGCAGAGGGAGATCCTTGAGTTTTGAATACAAGGGAGTTCTCATTCCATTGAAGGACTATTTCACCTCTGTCAACATCAATCATAGCTCTTGCTGTGGCCAGGAAAGGTCTTCCTAGGATGATGGATTCATCCTCTTCCTTTCCAGTATCCAGGACTATGAAATCAGTAGGTATGTAAAGGCCCTCAACCTTTACTAAAACATCTTCTACTTGTCCATAAGCCTGTTTTCTTGAGCTGTCTGCCATCTCTAGTGAGATTTTAGCAGCTTGCACCCCATAGATTCCCAGTTTCTCTATTACAGAGAGAGGCATGAGGTTTATTCCTGAACCAAGGTCACACAGAGCCTTAAAGATCATGGTGCCTATGGTACAGGATATTATGAACTTTCCAGGATCCTGTCTCTTCTGAGGCAATGTCAGTTGATCCAGATCACTTAGTTCATTGATGAACAAGGGAGGTTCAACTTCCCAAGTATCAATGCCAAATAATTTGGCATTCAACTTCATGATTGCACCAAGAAACTTGGCATTTTGCTCTTCAGTAACATTCTCATTCTCTTCTGAAGAGGAATACTCATCAGAGCTCATGAAGGGTATAAGGAGGTTTAATGGAATCTCTATGGTCTCTAGATGAGCCTCAGAGTCCTTTGGTTCCCCAGAGGGAAGCTCCTTATTGATCACTGGACGTCCCTGGAGGTCTTCCTCCTTGGGATTCACGTCCTCTCCTCTCCTCACAGGTTCGGTCATGGCACTTATGTCAATGGCCTTGCATTCTCCTTTTGGGTTCTCTTCTATATTGCTTGGGAGAATACTAGGAGGGATTTCAGTGATCCTTTTACTCAGCTGGCCCACTTGTGCTTCCAGATTTCTAATGGAAGACCTTGTTTCATTCATGAAACTTACAGTGGCCTTAGATAGATCAGAGACTAGATTTGCTAAATTAGAAGCATTTTGTTCAGAGTTCTCTCTCTGTTGCTGAGTTGATGGTGGAAAAGGCTTGCTATTGCTAAACCTGTTTCTTCCACCATTATTAAAGCCTTGTTGGGGCTTTTGATCCTTCCATGAGAAATTTGGATGATTTCTCCATGTTGAGTTATAGGTGTTTCCATAAGGTTCACCTAAGTAATTTACCTCTGCTATTGCAGGGTTCTCAGGATCATAGGCTTCTTCTTCAGAAGATGCCTCTTGAGTACTGTTGGATGCAGCTTGCATTCCATGCAGACTCTGAGAAATCATATTGACTTGCTGAGTCAATATTTTGTTCTGAGCCAATATGGCATTCAGAGTATCAACTTCAAGAACTCCCTTCTTCATAGGCATCCCATTGCTTACAGGATTCCTTTCAGAAGTGTACATGAACTGGTTATTAGCAACCATGTCAATGAGTTCTTGAGCTTCTGCAGGCATTTTCTTTAGGTGAATGGATCCACCTGCAGAAGTATCCAATGACATCTTAGATAACTCAGACAGACCATCATAGAATATATCCAGGATGGTCCATTCTGAAAGCATGTCAGAGGGACACTTTTTGGTCAACTGTTTGTATCTTTCCCAAGCTTCATAGAGGGATTCACCTTCTTTCTGCCTGAAGGTTTGAACATCAGCTCTAAGCTTGCTCAGCTTTTGAGGAGGAAAGTACTTGGCTAAGAAAGCCGTGACCAGCTTATCCCAAGAGTTCAGGCTGTCTTTAGGTTGAGAATCCAACCATAATCTAGCTCTGTCTCTTACAGCAAAAGGGAAAAGCATGAGCCTGTAGACTTGAGGATCTACTCCATTAGTCTTAACAGTATCACATATCTGCAAGAATTCAGTTAAGAACTGAAAAGGATCTTCAGATGGAAGTCCATGAAACTTGCAGTTCTGCTGCATCAGAGAAACTAATTGAGGTTTCAGCTCAAAGTTGTTTGCTCCAATGGCAGGAATGGAGATGCTTCTTCCATGTAAATTGGAATTAGGTGCAGTAAAGTCACCAAGCATTCTCCTTGCATTGTTGTTGGGTTCGGCTGCCATCTCCTTTACCTGTTCGAAATTTTCAATTAAGTTGTCTCTGGATTGTTGTAATTTAGCTTCTCTTAATTTTCTCTTCAGAGTCCTTTGAGGTTCTGGATCAGCTTCAACAAGAATGCCTTTTTCTCTGTCCCTGCTCATAAGAAAGAGAAGAGAACAAGAAAAGAAGAGGAATCCTCTATGTCACAGTAAAGAGGTTCCTTATTGTTAGTAGAAGAAAAGAAGAAGAAATTCGAACACAGATAGAAGAGGGGGTTCGAATTTGGTGATGATGTGAGGAAGAGATGTTAGTTAATGAATGAATAAATAGAATAAGATGAGAGAGAAGGAGGAAATTTTCGAAATTAATATTTGAAAAGGAGTTAGTGATTTTTGAAAATGGTTTTTGAAAAAATGTTAGTAATTTTCGAAAATTAAGATTTAAAAATTAAAATAATTAATAAATTAAAAAGAAATTTTGAAAAAGGGGGAAGATATTTTCGAAAATGAGAGAGAGAGAGTTAGTTAGGTGGTTTTGAAAAAGTTAAGAAACAAACAAAAAGTTAGTTAGTTAGTTGAAACAAATTTTGAAAAGATAAGAAGTTAGGAAGTTAGAAAAGATATTTTGAAAAGATATTTTTGAAAAAGATAAGATGAGAAGATATTTTTGAAAAGATATGATAGAAATTAGTTTTTGAAAAAAAGATTTGATTTTTAAAATCACAATTAATGACTTGATTCACAAGAAATCACAAGATATGATTCTAGAACTTAAAGTTTGAATCTTTCTTAACAAGTAAGTAACAAACTTGAAATTTTTGAATCAAAACATTAATTGATTATGTTATTTTCGAAAATTTGGTATAAAAATAAGAAAAAGATTTTTGAAAAATATTTTTGGAATTTTCGAAAATAACTAAGAATTTTGAAAAAGATTTGATTTTTGAAAAAGATTTTGAAAAAGATAAGATTTTCAAATTGAAAATTTGATTTGACTCATGAGAAACAATTTGATTTTAAAAATTTTTGAAAAAGTCAACTCAAATTTTCGAATTTGATGAGAGAGAAGAGGAAGATTTTTTTTTTGATTTTTTTTTTGAATTTTTATGAAAAACATGAAAATTATGCAATGCATGAAATTTTTAGATCAAAACAATGAATGCATGCAAGAATACTATGAATGTCAAGATGAACACTAAGAACACTATGAATGTCAGGATGAACATCATAGACACAATTTTGAAAAATTTTTAATGCAAAGAAAACATGCAAGACACCAAACTTAGAATTCTTTAATACTTACGCACTAAGAATTCAAGAATGCATATGATAAACATGAAAAGACACAAAACAAAAAATCATCAAGATCAAACAAGAAGACTTACCAAGAACAACTTGAAGATCATCAAGAACACTATGAATGCATGAAATTTTCGAAAAATGCAAGATGCATATGCAAGTGACACCAAACTTGTGATATGACTCAAGACTTAAACAAGAAACACAAAAATATTTTTGATTTTTATGATTTTCTAATTTTTTTGGATTTTTATTTTATATTTTTCGAAAAATTCTTTTGAAAAAGAAAATAAGGATTCCAAAATTTTTAATATGAATTCCAGGAATCTTATGCTCTAAAGCTCCAATCAAAGGGTCAGGCATGGCTTAATAGCCAGCCAAGCTTTAGTATGTAACTCAGACATGACACGCCTGACATTCCTTACATTCAACAGCCAATTGGCTAAGAAAGATAAAGAAGCTCTTCTCTTGAGTATAAGAATTGAGACATGGCTTTACAGCCAGCCAGGCTTCAACATGCTTCATGAAACACTAGAATTCATTCTTAAAAATTCTGAAGCCATAGAATAATTTATTTTTGAAATTTTTTTTTTTCGAAAATAGGTGAGAAAATTTTGAAATATTTTTTTGAAAAATTTTTGAAAACAAAACAAAAAGAAAATTACCTAATCTGAGCAACAAGATGAACCGTCAGTTGTCCAAACTCAAACAATCCCCGGCAACGGCGCCAAAAACTTGGTGCACGAAATTGTGATGTCCAGGCTCGAACAATCCCTGGCAACGTGAGCAACTTGGTGCGCGTAATCGTGATTACACACTCATAATTTGTCACAACTTCGATACAACTAACCAGCAAGTGCACTGGGTCGTCCAAGTAATACCTTACGTGAGTAAGGGTCGAATCCCACGGAGATTGTTGGTATGAAGCAAGCTATGGTCACCTTGTAAATCTCAGTTAGGCAGATATAAATGGATAATGGTGTTTTCAAATTTAATATAATAAAATAGGGATAGAGGTACTTATGTAAATCATTGGTAGAAGTTTCAGATAAGCGAATAGAGATGCTTTTCGTTCCTCTGAACCTCTGCTTTCCTGCTATCTTCATCCAATCAGTCTCACTTCTTTCCATGGCTGGCTTTATGTGATACATCACCACTGTCAATGGCTACTTTCGGTCATCTCTCGGGAAAATGATCCAATGCCCTGTCACGGCACGGCTAATCGTCTGGAGGCATCACCCTTGCCAATGGCTTCATCTTATCCTCTCAGTGAATAATATGCTCACGCACCCTGTCACGGCACGGCTATTCATCTGTCGGTTCTCGATCATGCTGGAATAGGATTTACTATCCTTTTGCGTCTGTCACTAACGCCCTGCAATCGCGAGTTCGGAGCTCGTCACAGTCATTCAATCATTGAATCCTACTCGAAATACCACAGACAAGGTTTAGACCTTCCGGATTCTCTTGAATTCCGCCATCATTCTAGCTTACGCCACGAAGATTCTGGTCAGGAGATCTAAGAGATATTCATTCTAGCTTATTTCATGTAGAACGGAAGTGTTTGTCAGGCGCGCGTTCATAATAGAGAAGGATGATGAGCGTCACACATAATCATCACCTTCATCACGTTCTTGGGTGTGAATGGATATCTTATAAGAGAAATAAGAAGAATTGAATAGAAAACAGTAGTACTTTGCATTAATCTTTGAGGAACAGCAGAGCTCCACACCTTAATCTATGGAGTGTAGAAACTCTACCGTTGAAAATACATAAGTGAAAGGTCCAGGCATGGCCGAGATGGCCAGCCCCCTAAACGAGTTCAATAGTCTCCTAAGATGAACAATGGATTAAAACTGAGACCAAAGATGGTCAAAAAGACTAGTAAAAGGTCCTATTTATAATAAACTAGTCACTAGGGTTTACATGAGTAAGTAAATGATGCATAAATCCACTTCCTGGGCCCACTTGGTGTGTGTTTGGGCTGAGCCTGAGTGTTGCACGTGCAGAGGCCATTTGTGGAGTTTGTACGCCAGTTTCTGTGCCAGTTTGGGCATTCAACTCTGGTTTTGGATCCTTTTCTGGCGCTGGACGCCAGATTTGGGCAGAAGGCTGGCGTTGAACGCCAGTTTACGTCGTCAATTCTTGACCAAAGTATGGACTATTATATATTTCTGGAAAGCCCTGGAAGTCTACTTTCCAACGCAATTAGAAGCGCGCCATTTAGAGTTCTGTAGCTCCAGAAAATCCACTTTGAGTGCAGGGAGGTCAGAATCCAACAGCATCAGCAGTCCTTCTTCAACCTCTGAATCTGATTTCTGCTCAAGTCCCTCAATTTCAGCCAGAAAATACCTGAAATCACAGAAAAACACACAAACTCATAGTAAAGTCCAGAAATGTGAATTTAGCATAAAAACTTATGAAAACATCCCTAAAAGTAACTAGATCCTACTAAAAACATACTAAAAACAATGCCAAAAAGCGTATAAATTATCCGCTCATCACAGTAGATCCTCAGGACCAAGAGAAAATAGAATTCACATGTCCTTCTAGAGTATTTGCTTACAGAAGAATACCTTTTGGTCTGTGTAATGCACCTGCAACCTTTCAAAGGTACATGCTCTCTATCTTCTCTGATATGGTTGAGAAATTTCTGGAAGTCTTCATAGATGACTTTTCAGTATTTGGAGACTCATTCAGCTCCTGCCTTGACCATTTAGCACTTGTTCTGAAAAGATGCCAAGAGACCAACCTAGTTTTAAACTGGAAAAAATGTCACTTTATGGTGACTGAAGGAATTGTCCTTGGGCATAAAATTTCAAACAAGGGGATATAGGTGGATCAAGCTAAAGTGGAAGTAATTGAAAAATTACCACCACTTGCTAATGTTAAGGCAATCAGAAGCTTTCTGGGGCATGCAGGATTCTACAGGAGGTTTATAAAGGATTTTTCAAAAATTGCAAAACCTCTGAGCAATCTGCTAGCTGCTGACACACCATTTATGTTTGACACAGAGTGTCTGCAAGCGTTTGAGACTCTAAAAGCTAAGCTGGTCACAACACCAGTTATTTCTGCACCAGACTGGACATTACCATTTGAACTAATGTGTGATGCCAGTGACCATGCCATTGGTGCAGTACTGGGGAAGAGGCATGACAAGCTTCTACATGTCATTTATTATGCTAGCCGTATTTTAAATGATGCCCAGAAAAATTACACAACCACAGAAAAAGAATTGCTTGCATTGGTTTATGCCATTGACAAGTTTAGATCATACTTAGTAGGATCAAAAGTGATTGTGTACACTGGCCATGCTGTTCTTAAATATCTACTCACAAAGCAGGATTCAAAACCCAGGCTCATAAGATGGGTGTTGCTTCTGCAAGAGTTTGATATAGAAATAAGAGACAGAAAAGGGACAGAGAACCAAGTGGCTGATCATCTGTCCCAGATAGAACCAGTAGAAGGGGAGTTTCCCCCCTCTATTGAGATCTCTGAGATCTTTTTGGATGAGCATTTGTTTGTCATTCAGGAAATACCATGGTTTGTAGATATTGCAAACTATAAAGCTGCAAGGTTCATACCCAAGGAGTACAGCAGGCAACAAAAGAAAAAATTAATTACTGATGCAAAGTACTACTTGTGGGATGAACCCTATCTCTTTAAGAGATGTGCAAACGGAATAATCCATAGGAGTGTGCCTAGAGAAGAAGCACAGAGGATCTTATGGTATTGCCATGGATCACAATATGGAGGCCATTTCGGAGGTGAGCGAACAGCCACCAAGGTCCTCCAATGTGGCTTCTACTGGCCTACACTCTATAGGGATTCCCGAGAGTTTGTACGTAACTGTGACAGTTGCCAAAGAGCTGGTAATCTGCCTCATGGTTACGCCATGCCTCAATAGGGAATCTTGGAGATTGAGTTGTTTGATGTATGGGGAATTGACTTCATGGGACCTTTCCCACCATCATACTCAAACACTTATATTCTGGTGGCAGTCGACTATGTATCAAAATGGGTAGAGGTCGTTGCCACACCCACCAATGATACTAAAACAGTGCTGAAGTTCCTCCAGAAACATATCTTCAGCAGGTTTGGTGTCCCTAGAGTACTAATCAGTGATGAGGGCACTCACTTCTACAACAAACAGCTTTACTCTGCCATGGTCCGGTATGGGATTCGCCACAAGGTGGCGACTCCATATCATCCACAGACAAATGGGCAAGATGAAGTCTCTAATAGAGAAATAAAAAGAATTCTAGAACGGACTGTAAGTACCCGTAGATAGAATTGGGCGAGAAGCTTGGATGATGCTCTGTGGGCTTACGGAACAGCATTCAAGACTCCTATAGGGACCTCTCCATACCAGCTTGTGTATGGTAAGGCCTGTCGTTTGCCCGTGGAACTGGAGCATAAGGCCTACTGGGCAACCAGATTCCTAAACTTTGATGCCAAATTAGCTGGAGAAAAAAGATTGCTCCAGCTGAATGAGCTAGAGAAATTCAGACTCACTGCTTTCGAAAATGCCAAGCTTTACAAAGAGAAAGCAAAAAGATGGCATGACAGAAAGCTGTCATCTAGAGTCTTTAAACCAGGACAGAAAATTCTGTTGTTTAACTCTTGGCTCAGGCTATTCCCCGGTAAACTGAAATCCCGGTGGAGGGGACCATATGTGATTACAAGTGTGTCATCATATGGCTATGTGGAGCTTCAAGACATTGATTCTGATGAGAAGTTCATTGTTAATGGACAGAGAATCAAGCATTATCTTGAAGGCAATATTGAGCAAGAATGCTCAAGGCTGAGGCTAGATTAAAAGCTCAGCAAGGTCCAGCTAAAGACATTAAAGAAGCGCTTATTGGGAGGCAACCCAATGTCATTTAATTATATCTATTTTTTTTCCATTGCTATTTTATGTTTTCTTTAGGTTGATGATCATGTAAAGTCACAAAAACTACTGAAAAATCAAAAAACAGAATAAAAAACAGCAGAAGAAATGGCACACCTTGAAGGAGGAGCAATCTGGCGTTTTAACGCCAAAAACAAGCATCTGTCTGGCGTTTAACGCCAGAAACAAGCATCAACCTGGCGTTAAACGCTAGAAACAGGCTACATTTGGGCGTTTAACGCCAAAAACAAGAAGCAAGCTGGCGTTTAACGCCAGAAATGCATGCTAAGGGCATTTTACACGCCTAATTGGAGCAGGGATGTTAAGTCCTTGACCCCACTGGATCTGTGGACCCCACAGGATCTCCACAGGATCTGTGAATCCCACAGGATCCCCACCTACTCCACCTCTTCTTCTCTACTCTTCCCACCTTTTCATAATATTCTTCCCCAAATACCCTTCACCAATCACCTCTATTACTCCTCCAAAACCATCATACAACCTACCTACACCCACCCACTCAAATTCAAACCATTCACACACCTCCATCTCCTCCATTTTCTTCTTCTTCTACTCACTTCTTTCTTCTTTTGCTCGAGGACGAGAAAACCTTCTAAGTTTGGTGTGGTAAAAGCATTGCTTTTTGTTTTTCCGTAGCCATTTATTGCACCTAAGGCCAGAGAAACCTCTAGAAAGAGGAAAGGGAAAACAAAAGCTTCCACCTCCGAGTCATAGAAGATGGAAAGATTTATCTCAAGGGTCCACAGCTCAGTAGTAAAGCATTTGACTGCACAACAAGAGAGCCCACTCATGGACCTCAACAAGAGCATGAGGAATTCCCTCACCAAGAAATCCCTGAGATGCCTCAAGGGATACATTTTTCTCCACACAACTATTGGGAGCAACTAAGGATAGGAGCACCAAAATCACTAGGGATGAAGCAACAAAGGCAAGGAAGAGACATAGAGGAGCTCAAGAGCACCATTGGTTCTTCAAGAAGAGGAAGACGCCAACCTCACTAAGGTGGACCCGTTCCTTAATCTCTTTGTCTATTTATTTTTCTCTGTTTCTTGTTTACTATGCTTTATGTTTATGTTTGTGTCTTATTACATGATCATTAGTATTTAAGTGTCTATGTCTTAAAGTTATGAATGTCCTATGAATCCATCACCTTTCTTAAATGAAAAATGTTTTCTGAAAAAGAAAAAGAAGTACATGAATTTCGAATTTTAAAATAGTTTAATTATTTTGATGTGGTGGCAATACTTTTTGTTTTCTGAATGAATGCTTGAGCAGTGCATATGTCTTTTGAATTTGTTGTTTATGAATGTTAAAATTGTTGGCTCTTGAAAGAATGATGAAAAAGGAGAAATGTTATTTGATAATCTGAAAAATCATAAAAATAATTCTTGAAGTAAGAAAAAGCAGTGAAGAACAAAGCTTGCAGAAAAAAAAATACAGAAAAAAAAGAGAAAAAAAAGAGAGCAAGAAAAAGAAAAAGCAAGCAGAAAAAGCCAAAAGCTCTTTAAACTAAAAGGCAAGAGCAAAAAGCCAATAGCCCTTAAAACCAAAAGGCAAGGGTAATAAGAAGGATCCAAGGCTTTGAGCATTAGTGGATAGGAGGGCCTAAAGGAATAAAATCCTGGCCTAAGCGGCTAAACCAAGCTGTCCCTAACCATGTGCTTGTGGCGTGAGGGTGTCAAGTGAAAACTTGAGACTGAGCGGTTAAAGTCGAGGTCAAAAGCAAAAACAGAGTGTGCTGAAGAACCCTGGACACCTCTAATTGGGGACTTTAGCAAAGCTGAGTCACAATCTGAAAAGATTCACCCAGTTATGTGTCTGTGGCATGTATGTATCCGGTGGTAATACTGGAAAATAGAGTGCTTAGGGCCACGGCCAAGACTCATAAAGTAGCTGTGTTCAAGAATCAACATACTGAACTAGGAGAATCAATAACACTATCTGAATTCTGAGTTCCTATAAATACTAATCATTCTGAACTTCAAAGGATTAAGTGAGATGCCAAAACTGTTCAGAAGCAAAAAGCTAATAGCCCCGCTCATCTAATTAAGACTGATCCTCATAGATATTTTTGGAATTCATTTTATATTCTCTTCTTTTTATCCTACTTTGTTTTTAGTTGCTTGGAGACAAGCAACAATTTAAGTTTGGTGTTGTGATGAGCGGATAATTTATACGTTTTTTGGCATTATTTTTAGGTAGTTTTTAATATGTTTTAGTCACTTTTTATTATATTTTTTATTAGTTTTTAAATAAAAATCACATTTCTGGACTTTACTATGAGTTTGTGTGTTTTTCTGTGATTTCAGGTAATTTCTGGCTGAAATTGAGGGAGCTGAGCAAAAATCTGATTCAGGCTGAAAAAGGACTGCTGATGCTGTTGGATTCTGACCTCCCTGCACTCGAAATGGATTTTCTGGAGCTACAAGAGTTCAAATGGCGCGCTCTTAATTTCGTTGGAAAGTAGACATCCAGGGATTTCCAGCAATATATAATAGTCCATACTTTGCTCAAGGATAAACGATGTAAACTGGCGTTCAACGCCAGTTCCATGCTGCGTTCTGGCGTTAAACGCCAGAAACAGGTTACAAGTTGGAGTTAAACGCCCAAAACAGGTTACAACCTGGCGTTTAACTCTAGAAACAGCCTAGGCATGTGTAAAGCTCAAGTCTCAGCCCCAGCACACACTAAGTGGGCCCCAAAAGTGAATTTTTGCACTATCTATCATAGCTTATTCATTTTCTGTAAACCTAGGTTACTAGTTTAGTATTTAAACAACTTTTAGAGATTTATTTTGTATCTCATGACATTTTTAGATCTAAACTTTCTACTCTATGACGGCATGAGTCTCTAAACTCCATTGTTGGGGGTGAGGAGCTCTGCTGTGTCTCAATGAATTAATGCAACTATTTCTGTTTTCCATTCAAACACGCTTGTTTCTATCTAAGATGCTCATTCGCACTTCATTATGATGGATGTGATGATCCGTGACACTCATCACCATTCTCAACCTATGAACGCGTGCCTGACAACCACTTCCGTTCTACCTTCGATTGAATGAGTATCTCTTGGATTCCTTAATCAGAATCTTCGTGGTATAAGCTAGAACCCATTGGCAGCATTCTTGAGAATCCAGAAAGTCTAAACCTTGTCTGTGGTATTCCGAGTAGGATTCAGGGATTGAATGACTGTAACAAGCTTCAAACAGGGTTGGGCGTAGTGACAGATGCAAAAGGATCAATGGATCCTATTCCAGCATGAGTGAGAACTGACAGATGATTAGCCGTGCGGTGACAGCGCACCTGGACCATTTTCACTGAGAGGACGGATGGTAGCCATTGACAACAGTGATCCACCAACACACAGCTTGCCATAGGAGGAACCTTGCGTGCGTGAAGAAGAAGAAAACAGGGGGAAAGCAGAGATTCAAAAGACAAAGCATCTCCAAAACTCCAACATATTCTCCATTACTGCATAACAAGTATTTAATTCATGCTCTTTTATTTTTCGCAATCCAAACTGATAATTATAATTGATATCCTGACTAAGAATTACAAGATAACCATAGATTGCTTCAAACCAACAATCTCCGTGAGATTCGACCTTTACTCACGTAAGGTATTACTTGGACGACCCAGTGCACTTGCTGGTTAGTGGTACGAGTTGTGAAAAGTGTGATTTTCAATTCGTGCACCAAAGGGAGTTCTTGAAATTGATACTCTGAATGCCATATTGGCTCAGAACAAAATATTGACTCAGCAAGTCAATATGATCTCTCCGAGTCTGAATGGATTGAAGGAATTATCCAACAGTACTAAAGAGGCATCTTCTGAAGAAGAAGCCTATGATCCTGAGAACCCTGCAATAGCAGAGGTGAATTACATGGGTGAACCCTATGGAAACACCTATAATCCCTCATGGAGAAATCATCCAAATTTCTCATGGAAGGATCAACAAAAGCCTCAACAAGGCTTTAATAATGGTGGAAGAAACAGGTTTAGCAATAGCAAACCCTTTCCATCATCCACTCAGCAAAAGATAGAGAGTTCTGAGCAGAATCTATCTACCTTGGCAAATATAGTCTCTGATCTATCTAAGGCCACTTTAAGTTTCATGAATGAAACAAGGTCCTCCATTAGAAATCTGGAGGCACAAAAGGGCCAGCTGAGTAAAAGAGTCACTGAAACCCCTCCTAGTACTCTCCCAAGCAATACAGAAGAGAATCCAAAAAGAGAGTGCAAGGCCATTGATTTAACCATCATGGCCGAACCTACAAGGGAGGGAGAGGACGTGAATCCCAATGAGAAGACCTCCTGGGACGTCCAGTGATCAACAAGGAGTTTCCCTCTGAGGAACCAAAGGAATCTGAGGCTCATCTAGAGACCATAGAGATTCCATTGAACCTCCTTATGCCATTCATGAGCTCTGATGAGTATTCTTCTTCTGAAGAGAATGAAGATGTTACTGAAGAGCAAGTTGCCAAGTACCTTGGTGCAATCATGAAGCTGAATGCCAAATTATTTGGTAATGTGACTTGGGAAGATGAACCTCCCTTGCTCATCAATGAACTAAGTGATCTGGATCAACTGAGACTGCCTCAGAAGAAACAGGATACTGGAAAGTTCTTAATACCTTGTACCATAGGCACCATGACCTTTGAGAAGGCTCTATGTGACCTTGGATCAGGGATAAACCTCATGCCACTCTCTGTAATGGAGAAACTGGAAATCTTTGAGGTGCAAGCTGTCAGAATCTCATTAGAAATGGCAGACAACTCCAGAAAATAGGCTTATGGACAAGTAGAGGACGTGCTAGTAAAGGTTGAAGGCCTTTACATCCTTGCTGATTTCATAATCCTGGATACTGGGAAGGATGAGGATGAATCCATCATCCTTGGAAGACCTTTCCTAGCCACAGCAAGAGCTGTTATTGATGTGGATAGAGGAGAGTTGATCCTTCAACTGAATGAGGACAACCTTGTGTTTCAAACTCAAGGATCTCCTTCTGTAACCATGGAGAGGAAGCATGAAAAGCTTCTCTCACTGCAGAGTCAATCAAGACCCCCACAGTCAAACTCTAAGTTTGGTGTTGGGAGGCCACAACTAAACTCTAAGTTTGGTGTTGAACCCCCACATTCAAACTCTAAGTTTGGTGTTGGGAGGTTCCAACCTTGCTCTGAACATCTGTGAGGCTCCATGAGAGCTCACTGTCAAGCTATTGACATTAAAGAAGCGCTTGTTGGGAGGCAACCCAATGTTATCTAATTATATTTATTTTGTTTTCTGTTGTTATTTTATGTTTTCTTTAGGTTGATGATCATGTGAAGTCACAAAAACTACTGAAAAATAAAAAAACAGAATGAAAAATAGAATGAAAAATAGCACACCCTGGAGGAGAACAGTCTGGCGTTTAAACGCCAGAAACAAGCATCTGTCTGGCGTTTAACGCCAGAAACAGGCACCAAGCTGGCGTTTAACGCCAGAAACAAGCATTTACCTGGCGTTAAACGCCAGAACAGAGAATGGAAGTGGCGTTTTACGCCAGAAACAAGCAGTAGTCTGGCGTTAAACGCCAGGATTGCATGTATAGGGCATTTTACACGTCTAAAGGGTGCAGGGATGAAAAATCCTTGACACCTCAGGATCTGTAGACCCCACAGGATTCCCTCAGGATCTGTGGACCCCACAGGATTCCCTCAGGATCTGTGGATCCCACAGGATCCCCACCTAACCCTATTCTCTCCTCTTCACACCTTTTCATAACTCTCTTCCCCAAATGCCCTTCACCAATCACTCTTTCCTATCACCCCCCTCACCACTCACATCCATCTTTTCTTCCCCATAAACCCCACCCACCTTTAAATTCAAAATATTTTCCCTCCCAAACCCAACCCTAAATGGCCGAACCCTAAACCCCTCCCCACTTCTATATAAACCCCTCATTCCTTCTTCTATTTCACACAACACAACCCTCTCTTCTTCCACTTGGCCGAAACCTACTCTCTCTCCCTCTCCTCTATTTCTCTTCTTCTTCTACTTCTTTCTTTTTTTTTTGCTCGGGGACGAGCAAACATTTTAAGTTTGCTGTGGTAAAATCATTGCTTTTTGTTTTTCCATAACCATTTATGGCACCTAAGGCTAGAGAAACCTCTAGAAAGAGGAAAGGGAAGGCAATTGCTTCCACCTCTGAGTCATGGAAGATGGAGAGATTCATCTCAAAGGTTCATCAAGACCACTTCTATGAAGTTGTGGCCAAGAAGAAAGTGATCCCTGAGGTTCCTTTCAAGCTCAAAAGAAATGAGTATCCGGAGATCCGACTTGAGATTCAAAGAAGAGGTTGGGAAGTTCTCACAACCCCATTCAACAAGTCGGGATCCTAATGGTTCAAGAGTTTTATGCAAACGCATGGATCACAAGGAACCATGATCAAAGTGTGAACCCAAATCCAAAGTATTGGCTTACTATGGTTCGGGAAAAATACTTAGATTTCAGTCCGGGAAATGTAAGGCTAGCGTTCAACTTGCCAATGATGGAAGAAAACGCACGCCCCTACACAAGAAGGGTCAACTTTGATCAAAGGTTGGACCAAGTCCTTATGGACATATGTGTGGAAGGAGCTCAATGGAAAATTGACTCAAGGGGCAAGCCGGTTCAACTAAGAAGGCTTGACTTCAAACTAGTGGCTAGGGGATGGCTAGAGTTCATTCAATGCTCAATCATTCCTACTAGTAACCAGTCTGAAGTTACTATAGACCGGGCCATCATTATCCATAGTATCATGATTGGAGAAGAGGTGGAAGTTCATGAGATTATACCTCAAGAACTCTACAAGGTGGCTGACAAGTCCTCCACTTGGGCAGGATTAGTCTTTCCTCACCTCATTTGCCACCTCTGAAATTCAGCTGGAATTGACATAGAGGGAGACATCCTCATTGAAGAGGATAAGCCCATCACTAAGAAAAGGATGGAGCAAACAAGAGATCATGGACCTCAACATGAGCATGAGGAGATTCCTCCTCATGAAATCCTTGAGATACCTCAAGGGATGCACTTCCCTCCACAAAACTATTAAGAACAAATCAACACTTCCCTAGGAGAATTAAGTTTCAACATGGGACAACTAAGGGTGGAGCACCAAGAGCACTCCATCATCCTCCATGAAATTAGAGAAGATCAAAGAGCTATGAGGGAGGAGCAAGAAAGACAAGGAAGAGACATAGAGGAGCTCAAAAGCACCATTGGTTCTTCAAGAAGAGGAAGACGCCACCCTCACTAAGGTGGACTCATTCCTTAATCTCCTTGTCTATTTATTTTCTGTTTTTTGATTTTTGAGCTTTATATTTTATTTATGTTTGTGTCTTTACTATATGATCATTAGTGTCTAAGTGTCTATGCCTTAAAGTTATGAATATGAATCCATCACCTCTCTTGGATGAAAAATATTTTAATTACAAAAGAACAAGAAGTACATGGTTTTGAATTCACCCTTGAAACTAGTTTAATTATTTTGATGTGGTGGTAATACTTTTTGTTTTCTGAATGTATGCTTGAACAATGCATATGTCTTTTGAAGTTGTTGTTTATGAATGTTAAATATGTTGGCTCTTGAAAAATAAGGAAAAAGGAGAAATGTTATTTGATAATCTGAAAAATCATAAAAATGATTTTTGAAGCAAGAAAAAGTAGTGAATACAAAAGCTTGCAGAAAAAAAATATAGCGAAAAAAAAAGAGAAAGAGAAAGAAAAAGCAAGCAGAAAAAGCCAAAAGCTCTTTAAACCAAAAGGCAAGAGCAAAAAGCCAATAGCCCTTAAAACCAAAAGGAAAGGGTAATAAAAAAGGGATCCAAGGCTTTGAGCATCAGTGGATAGGAGGGCCTAAAGGAATAAAATCCTGGCCTAAGCGGCTAAACCAAGCTGTCCCTAACCATGTGCTTATGGCGTGAAGGTGTCAAGTGAAAACTTGAGACTGAGCGGTTAAAGTCAAGGTCCAAAGCAAAAAAAAGAGTGTGCTTCAGAACCTTGGACACCTCTATTTGGGGACTTTAGCAAAGCTGAGTCACAATCTGAAAAGGTTCACCCAGTTATGTGTCTGTGGCATTTATGTATCCGGTGGTAATACTGGAAAACAAAGTGCTTAGGGCCACGGCCAAGACTCATAAAGTAGCTGTGTTCAAGAATCAACATACTGAACTAGGAGAATCAATAACACTATCTGAATTCTGTGTTCCTATAGATGCCAATCATTCTGAACTTCAATGGATAAAGTGAGATGCCAAAACTATTCAAGAGGCAAAAAGCTACAAGTCCCGCTCATCTGATTGGAGCTAAGTTTCATTGATATTTTGGAATTTATAGTATATTCTCTTCTTTTTATCCTATTTGATTTTTAGTTACTTGGGGACAAGCAATAATTTAAGTTTGGTGTTGTGACGAGCAGATAATTTATACGCTTTTTGGCATTGTTTTTACATAGTTTTCAGTATGATTTAGTTAGTTTTTAGTATATTTTTATTAGTTTTTAATTAAAATTTATATTTCTGGACTTTACTATGAGTTTGTGTATTTTTCTGTGATTTTAGGTATTTTCTGGCTGAAATTGAGGGACTTGAGCAAAAATCAGATTCAGAGGTTGAAGAAGGACTGCAGATGCTGTTGGATTCTGACCTCCCTGCACTCAAAGTAGATTTGCTGGAGCTACAGAACTCCAACTAGCGCGCTCTTAATTGCGTTAGAAAGTAGACATCCAGGGCTTTCCCAAAATATGTAATAGTCCATACTTTGCTCGAGTTTAGAGGACGCAAACTGGCGTTCAACGCCAGTTCCATGCTGCATTCTGGAGTTAAACGCCAGAAACAGGTTGCAAAGTGGAGTTAAACGCCAGAAACAGGTTACAAACTGGCGTTCAACTCCAAGAGAAGCCTCTACACGTGTAAAGCTCAATGCTCAGCCCAAGCACATACCAAGTGGGCCCCAGAAGTGGATTTCTGCATCATTTACTCATTTCTGTAAACCCTAGTAACTAGTTTAGTATAAATAGGACTTTTTACTATTGTATTTACATCTTTGGATTATCTTTAGTTTCATCTTTAGATCACGTTTGGGGGCTTGCCATTCGGCCATGCCTAAACCTTCATCACTTATGTATTTTCAACGGTAGAGTTTCTACACACTATAGATTAAGGTGTGGAGCTCTGCTGTTCCTCATGGATTAATGCAAAGTACTACTGTTTTTCTATTCAATACAAACTTATTCCGCTTCTAAGATATTCATTCGCACTTCAATGTGAATGTGATGATCGTTACAATCATCATCATTCCCAACTTATGAACGCGTGCCTGACAACCACTTCTGTTCTACCTTAGACTGAATGGGTATCTCTTGGATATCTAATACAGGGGACCGAGTCCGAGATATTAGAATCTTCGTGGTATAAGTTAGAACCCATGGACGGTCATTCTTGAGATCCAGAAAGTCTAAACCTTGTCTGTGGTATTCCGAGTAGGATCTGGGAAGGGATGGCTGTGACGAGCTTCAAACTCGCGAGTGCTGGGCGTAGTGATAGACGCAAAAGGATAGTAAATCCTATTCCAGTATGATCGAGAACCGACAGATGATTAGCCATGCAGTGACAGCACATTGGACCATTTTCATAGAGAGGATGGGATGTAGCCATTGACAACGGTGATGCCCTACATAAAGCTTGCCTGGAAAGGAGTAGGAATGGTTGGATGAAGACAGCAGGAAAGCAGAGGTTCAGGAGGAACGAAAAGCACCTCTATACTCTTATCTGAAACTCTCACCAATGAATTACATAAGTATCTCTATCCTATTTTAATTATCCTTTAGTACACTATAATCTCTTAATACATTTGAATCCGACTGACTGAGATTTACAAGGTGACCATAGCTTGCTTCAAGCCGACAATCTCCGTGGGATCGACCCTTACTCACGTAAGGTTTATTACTTGGACGACCCAGTGCACTTGCTGGTCAGTTGTGCGAAGTTGTGACAAAGAATTAAGATTATAAACGTGCGTATAAAGTTTTCAGCACCGTTACCAAGGAATGGAACCGTCACGATTTCTGCGCACCACGCACGCGTGGATCGCAAAAGCAATCGGCGCGCACGCACGCATGGCGCGCACGCGTGAGAAGCTGCACGTGACCTCATTAAAGGAAATCGTGCCTGGTGATTTCTGAGGCTCATTAGGCCCAATTTCAAGCTGTTTCTGCATAGGAAAGGACCCAAGGATGCTAGGGGAAGAAGGGAGATCACTCATTTACACTAGGACATAATTTTTAGCTAGTTTTTGGTTCTTTTGTTGTTCTAGAGGGAGAAACCCTTGTTCCTCTCTAGATCTAGTTTTAATTTGATTGTCCTTTGTTGATTTGTGACTTGGATCTTGTTAATTACTAGTTTTAATTGTTCAATTTGAATTTCTTGTTACAATTTTGCTTATATCTTGTGATAGTTTATGAATTCTTGTCAATTATTATTTTATACCCATTTCATGAATGTTATGAATCTTGACTTGTTAATGTTTCATTGATGATTTCTATGTTTAGCTTTGTTGTTTGGATGATCATATGTTGATAATTGTTAGTGGGTATTTGTGGATTTCAATTTAATTGCCATTTTGAACATGTCTTTTGTTAATGCTTACCAAGTGTTTGATGAATTGTTTACTTTGATTATGGAGTAGTCTTTTTCACTCTTGGCCTAGGTCAAGGGAATTGGGTAAACTTGAGTCATTGGGTCTAATGGATTTGATGATTTGAGAGCCCTGGGTGGTCAATTTGATACTCATTGACGCCAACCCACTACTAATCTAATTAGTAGGTAGGTTGGGACTTATGGGTTGATGTGATCAGGGCCATTTGACGTACTTCAAGTCTAGGGATAGATATCACGTACTTAAGACTTTGAGAGTAGACTTAATGAGCTTGGTTCCTTATAATTGTCAAGATATAGTTGTTAGACAAGGATGGTGATCCCAATTCCCAAGCCTAGCCAAGAGTTGCTTTTATTATTCATATTTGAAAATCAACTTTCTCAACCAATTGCTTTAGTTGTAGTTCCTTGTTTGGGTTATAATAGAATTAAGTGGAATGTTGTTTATTCATTGAAGTTGCTCATGTTTTGCTTAGTCAATTGAACTAGTTGACGCATTTTAAGATTACTTGCTTGTTAAGATTCCCATTTATTTTCATACTCATAACTCACAACCCCGGACTTCTAACTAATGTCGAAGCACATGTTTGCCCATTCCTTATGAGACAACCCGAGGTTTAAATACTTCGGTTATTTCTATTGGGTTGAACTTGTGACAACCAAATCCCTCTTCTAAATTTGACCCCCAAAGATTGTTGTTGGTAGAGCTATACTTGCAACGCGGTTTTATTAAAGAGAATCTTTACCAATACACCCTTGGGACCGTGTCAGTTGCCTCCTAAAAAGCGCTTCTTTAATGTCAATATCTTGACAGTGAGCTCTCATGGAGCCTCACAGATAATCAGAGCAGGGTTGGGGCCTCTCAACACCAAACTTAGAGTTTGGTTGTGGCCTCCCAACACCAAACTTAGAGTTTGAATGTGGGGGTTTTGTTTGACTCTGTATTGAGAGAAGCTTTTCATGCTTCCTCTCCATGGTTACAGAAGGAGAACCTTGAGTCTTATAGTTTGCAATGTCTGCAAACCACAGAGCTTCCTGAATAGCAAATAATTGCTCATTTGGAAAGGTTTCAGAGATCTCAGTAAGAGGGAGGGATGCTCCTGCTACTGGTTCTATCCGAGACAGGTGATCAGCTACTTGATTCTCTGTCCCTTTTCTGTCTCTTATTTCTATATCAAACTCTTGCAGAAGCAACACCCATCATATAAGCCTGGGCTTTGAATCCTGCTTTGTGAGTAGATATTTAAGAGCAACATGGTCAGTGTACACAATCACTTTTGATCCTACTAAGTATGATCTAAACTTGTCAATGGCATAAACCACTGCAAGCAGCTCTTTTTTTGTGGTTGTGTAATTTTTCTGGGCATCATTTTAACCACGGCTAGCATAATAAATGACATGCAGAAGCTTGTTATGCCTCTGTCTCAATACTGCACCAATGGCATGGTCACTTGCATCACTGGTGCACGAAATTACAATCACACTTTTGCAACTCCACACAACTAACCAGCAAGTGCACTGGGTCGTCCAAGTAATACCTTACTTGAGTAAGGGTTGATCCCACGGAGATTGTCGGCCTGAAGCAAGCTATGGTTATCTTGTAACTCTTAGTCAGGATATCAATAATTTCTGCTTTCCTACTATCTTCTTCTTCATGCACGCAAGGCTCCTTCCATGGCAAGCTTTATGTTGGGCATCACCGTTGTCAATGGCTTCTTCCCGTCCTCTAAGTGAAAATGTTCCAAATGCGCTGTCACCGCACGGCTAATCATCTGTCGGTTCTCGATCATGTCGGAATAGGATCCATTGATCCTTTTGCGTCTGTCACTACGCCCAACACTTGCGAGTTTGAAGCTTGTCACAGTCATCCCTTCCCAAATCCTACTCAGAATACCACAGACAAGGTTTAGACGTTCCGGATCTCAGGAATGGCCGCCAATAATTCTAGCTTATGCCACGAAGGTTCCAATCTTAGATTAGAAACCTAAGAGATACACATTCAAGCTTGATTACATGTAGAACGGAGGTGGTTGTCAGGCACGCGTTCATAGGCGAGAATGATAATGATTGTCACGGATCATCACATTCATCAGGTTGAAGTGCAAATGAATATCTTAGAATAGAAGCAAGCGTGATAGAATGAAAAACAGTAGTAATTACAGTAATTCATGAAGAACAGCAGAGCTCCTCACCCCCAACAATGGGGTTTAGAGACTCATGCCGTAGAGAATACAATAAGAAACGTGTAAAGTGTTATGAGGTACAAGATGAATCACTAAAAGTAGTTTTTATAGTGAACTGGTGACCTAGGGTTACAGAAAATGAGTAAGCTAGGGTGTTTAGTGTAAAAATCCACTTTCGGGGCCCACTTGGTGTGTGCTTGGGCTGAGCATTGAAGCTTTCATGTGTAGAGACTTTTCTTGGAGTTAAACGCCAGCTTTTGTGCCAGTTCCGGCGTTAAACGCCAGAATTCTTGAGCTGACTTAGAACGCCTGTTTGGGTCATCAAATCTCAGGCAAAGTATAGACTATTATATATTTATGGAAAGCCCAGGATGTCTACTTTCCAACGCAATTGAGAGCGCGCCAATTGGGCTTCTGTAGCTCCAGAAATCCACTTTGAGTGTAGGGAGGTCAGAATCCAACAGCATCTGCAGTCCTTTTTCAGCCTCTGAATCAGATTTTCGCTCAGGTCCCTCAATTTCAGCCAGAAAATACCTGAAATCACAGAAAAACACACAAACTCATAGTAAAGTCCAGAAAAGTGAATTTTAAATAAAAACTAATAAAAATATAATAAAAACTAATTAAAATATACTAAAAACATACTAAAAACAATGCCAAAAAGCGTATAAATTATCCGCTCATCACAACACCAAACTTAAATTGTTGCTTGTCCCCAAGCAACTGAAAATCAAATAGGATAAAAAGAAGAGAATATACAATGAATTCCAAAAACATCTATGAAGATCAGTATTAATTAGATGAGCGGGGCTTTTAGCTTTTTGCCTCTGAACAGTTTTGGCATCTCACTTTATCCTTTTGAAGTTCAGAATGATTGGCTTCTATAGGAACTCAGAATCCAGATAGTGTTATTGATTCTCCTAGTTAAGTATGTTGATTCTTGAACATAGCTACTTTATGAGTCTTGGTCGTGGCCCTAAGCACTTTATTTTCCAGTATTACCACCGGATACATAAATGCCACAGACACATAACCGGGTGAACCTTTTCAGATTGTGACTCAGCTTTGCTAGAGTCCCCAATTTGAGGTGTCTAGGGTTCTTAAGCACACTCTTCTTTTTGCTTTGGACCTCGACTTTAACCACTCAGTCTCAAGTTTTCACTTAACACCTTCACGCCACAAGCACATGGTTAGGGACAGCTTGGTTTAGCCACTTAGGCCAGGATTTTATTCCTGTGGGCCCTCCTATCCACTGATGCTCAAAGCCTTGGATCCTTTTTATCACCCTTGCCTTTTGGTTTAAAGGGGTATTGGCTTTTTCTGCTTGCTTTTCTTTTTCTTTTCTCTTCTTCTTCTTTTTTTTTTTGCAAGCTTTTCACTGCTTTTTCTTGCTTCAAGAATCAATTTTATGATTTTTCAGATCATCAGATAACATTTCTCCTTTTCCCATCATTTTTTCAAGAGCAAACAATTTTAACATTCATAAACAATAAACTTCAAAAATATGCACTGTTCAAGCATTCATTCAGAAAACAATAGTATTGCCACCACATCAAAATAATTAAACTGTTTTAAAATTCAAAATTCATGTACTTCTTTTTCTTTTTCAATTAAAAATACTTTTTATTTAAGAAAGGTGATGGATTCATAGGACATTAATAGCTTTAAGACATAAACTTTAAATTTTTATTGATTATGGAATAAAAATAAGACTCAAAAATAAATATAAGCGCAGATCCATAATAATAGAAGACAGAAAATTAAAAGTAGAAGAATAAATGACTCTTAAAATAGACTCTTAATAATAAAGGTTATCACAGAGTTAGGACTCAACAACCTTGATTTTAAGGAGTGGATGCTCCCTCAATCTATGGGGTGCTTGGTCCTTCAAGGGAGAGCTTCTGGCGCTTCAGCTCCTGTAGCTCATGCCCCTGCTTCTCCTGTTCCTTCAGCAGTTTGCAGAGCATGCAGTTTTGATTCTGATGTTCTTCCCTAAGTTGTTCCATAGCTTCTTGCAGCTTGGTAACAGATGCTTCTAGGCGGGTCCAGTAGTCAATTTCAGGAATTTCTGGGAGGAACTCCTGCGCCCTCCTTCCATTGACTTCTTGGTGATTGGGTGTTCGATTGGGATGAATTCATCTACTCCCATCCTCACCCCAGCATCTTTACATAGCAGAGAAATTAAGCTTGGGTAGGCCAGTTTGGCTTCAGTGGAGTTCTTGTTTGCAATTGTGTAAATCTCACAAAAAATCAGATGATGAATCTCCACTTCTTTTCCAAGCATAATACAATGAATCATCACTGCTCTTTTGACAGTGACCTCAGAGCGGTTGCTAGTGGGCAATATAGAACGCCCAATGAAGTCCAACCAGCCTCTTGCAACTGGTTTGAGATCTCCCCTCTTGAGTTAGTTTGGGACACCTTTTGAATTGGTTATCCACTTAGTTCCAGGGAGGCATATGTCCTCTAGAACTTGATCCAACCCCTTATCTACTCTCACCATTCTCCTATTAAAAGATTCTGGATCATCTTGTAGTTGAGGCAATTTGAAGATCTCTCTTATTTTGTCCAGATGAAAGTAAATAAGCCTCCCTCTGACCATGGTTCGGTAGGTATGAAACACGGTTCCAGTTATTCTTTGCTTATCTGTCAGCCACAGATTTAAGTAGAATTCCTGAACCATGTTTCTTCCAACCTTTGTCTCAGGATTGGCTAGAATTTCCCATCCTCTGTTTCAAATTTTCTCTTGGATCTCCGGATATTCATCCTCTTTCAGATTGAATTTAACTTCCGGGATCACTGACCTCAGACCCATTATTTTGTGGTAATGGTCTGCATGTTCTTTGGTTAAGAACCTCTCTTGATTCCAAAGACTCTTTGGAGTATTCTCTTTCTGGCCTCTTGATTTGGTTTGTTTTCCCTTAGGTTCCATGATCTTGATGAGTTTTAGCTCAGTGAACACGGAAAAACACACCAAACTTAGAGGTTTGCTTGCCCTCAAGCAAAAGAAAGGAAAGGGGAGAGAGAGGAGAAGAGGCAAATTCGAATTGTGGAGAGGAGGGGATGGCCGAATGTATATTTATAGGAGGACGGGAGGGATTTCGAAAAATTTGAAAGAGATATGACATAGAGATATGATTGATGGAAGAAAATAAAATCATGATATGAAAAAGATGAGATTTGTAATTGAAAAAGATATAAAGATGTTAAATCTGAAAATTTGGTTATGCATCTAAGAATTAAAAGATGATATGATGAGTTGAAAAAGATTTGGAAAGAAATTAAGAAGATAATTGAGTTTCTGAAGAAGATTTGGGAAGGATTTGAAAGAAAATTGAAAATAGATTTAGAAAATGTTTGAATTTTTGAAAATTGAGGGTGAATGATGAAAGTTTGAAACATGTTTATGCAGAAAAGTATGAATCAAATCATGAAAATTTGAAAAAATTTGAAGTTGAAAACAAAATCTCCTTCCCCTGCCTGTCTGGTGTTAAACGCCCAGAATGGTATCCATTCTGGCGTTTAACGCCCAATTGTTGGCCATTATGGGCGTTTAACGCCCAGCCAGGTACCCTGGCTGGCGTTAAATGCCAGAAACCCCTTTATCACTGGGCGTTTTGCTGAACGCCCAGGATGCTGCAATTCTGGCGTTAAACGCCCAGAATGGTACCCATTCTGGCGTTTAACGCTTAAAATGCCCTTTACTGGCATTTTCTTGCCAACAAGCTCCTTTTCTCTGCTTTTTGCACTGAATCCTTCTGTAACTCTGTGAATTCCTTCAATTTTGATGATTAACCTTTGAAGAAAAATGTATATCAACTTTTACAAGTATTAATTAAGACAAATAACTTGCTAATGGCTGGGTTGCCTCCCAGCAAGCGCTTCTTTATTGTCTTTAGCTGGACCTTTACTGAGCTTCATTCAAGCCTCAGTTTTGAGCATTCTTACTCAAAATTGCTTTCAAGATAATGTTTGATTCTCTGTCCATTAACAATGTACTTTCTGTCAGAATCAATATCTTGAAGCTCAACATAACCATATGGTGACACTCCTGTGATCACATATGGTCCCCTCCACTGGGATTTTAATTTTCCGGGAAATAATCTGAGCCTAGAGTTGAACAGCAGAACTTTTTGTCCTGACTCAAAGACTCTGGATGACAATTTCTTGTCATGCCACTTTTTTGCTTTTTCCTTATAAATTTTTGCATTTTCAAAAGCATTGAGTCTGAACTCCTCTAGCTCATTTAGCTGGAGCAATCTTTTCTCACCAGCTAACTTAGCATCCATGTTTAGGAATCTGGTTGCCCAGTAGGCTTTATGTTCCAGTTCCACGGGCAGATGACAGGCCTTGCCATACACAAGCTGGTATGGAGAGGTTCCTATAGGAGTGTTGAATGCTGTTCTGTATGCCCACAGAGCATCATCCAAGCTCTTTGCCCAATCTTTTCTATGGGCAATCACAGTCCGTTCCAGGATTCTCTTTAGTTCTCTATTAGAGACTTCAGCCTGCCCATTTGTCTGTGGATGATACGGAGTTGCTACTTTGTGGCTAATCCCATATCGAACCAAAGCAGAGTAAAGCTGTTTATTGCAGAAATAGCTGCCCCCATCACTGATTAGTACTCTGGGAACACCAAATCTACTGAAAATATGTTTCTGGAGGAACTTCAGCACAGTCTTAGTATCATTAGTGGGTGTGGCAATTACTTCCACCCATTTAGACACGTAGTCTACTACCACCAGAATATAAGTGTTTGAGTATGATGGTGGAAAAGGACCCATGAAGTCAATACCCCATACATTAAACAACTCAATCTCTAAGATCTCTTGTTGAGGCATGGCATAACAATGAGGCAAGTTACCAGCTCTTTGGCAACTGTCACAGTTACGCACAAACTCTCGGGCATCTCTATAGAGAGTAGGCCAATAGAAGCCACATTGGAGGACTTTAGTGGCTGTTCGCTCACTTCTGAAATGTCCTCCATACTGTGATCCAAGGCAATGCCACAGGATCTTCTGTGCCTCCTCTCTAGGGACGCATCTGCGGATCATTTCGTCTGCGCATCTCTTAAAGAGATATCGTTCATCCCATAAGTAGTACTTTGCATCAGAAATTAGTTTTTTCTTTTGCAACCTGCTGTACTCCTGGGGTATGAACCTCACAGCTTTATAATTTGCAATGTATGCAAACCATGGTGCTTCCTGAATGGCAAAAAGTTGCTCATCCGAAAAGGTCTCAGAGATCTCAGTAGGAGGGAGGGACGCCCCTGCTACTGGTTCTATCCGGGACAGGTGAACAGCTACCTGGTTCTCTATCCCTTTTCTGTCTCTTATTTCTATATCAAACTTTTGCAGAAGCAACACCCATCTTATGAGCCTGGGTTTTGAATCCTGCTTTGTGAGTAGATATTTAAGAGCAGCATGGTTAGTATACACAATCACTTTTGAACCTACTAAATAGGATCCAAACTTGTCAATGGCATAAACCACTGTAAGTAACTCCTTTTCTGTGGTTGTGTAATTTTTCTGTGCGTCATTTAGAACACGACTGGCATAGTAAATGATGTGCAGAAGCTTGTTATGCCTTTGTCCCAACACTACACCAATGGCATGGTCACTGGCATCATACATTAATTCGAATGGTAATGTCCAGTCAGGTGCAGAGATGACTGGTGCTGTGACCAGCTTGGCTTTCAGGGTCTCAAACGCCTGCAAACACTCTGTGTCAAACACAAATGGCGTGTCAGCAGCTAGCAGGTTGCTTAGAGGTTTTGCAATTTTTGAAAAATCCTTTATGAACCTCCTATAGAATCCTGCATGCTCCAGAAAGCTTCTGATTGCCTTAACATTGGCAGGTGGTGGTAATTTCTCAATTACCTCTACCTTGGCTTGATCCACCTCTATCCCCTTGCTTGAAATTTTGTGCCCAAGGACAATTCCTTCAGTCACCATAAAGTGACATTTTTCCCAGTTTAAGACTAGGTTAGTCTCTTGGCACCTTTTCAGGACAAGTGCTAGATGATCAAGACAGGAGCTGAATGAGTCTCCAAATACTGAGAAGTCATCCATGAAGACTTCCAGGAACTTCTCTACCATATCAGAGAAGATAGAGAGCATGCACCTCTGAAAGGTTGCAGGTGCATTGCACAAACCAAAAGGCATTCTTCTGTAAGCAAATACTCTAGATGGACATGTGAATGCTGTTTTCTCTTGGTCTTGAGGATCCACTGCAATTTGGTTGTAGCCTGAATAGCCATCCAAAAAGCAGTAGTATTCATGGCCTGCTAGTCTCTCTAGCATCTGGTCTATGAATGGTAAAGGAAAATCATCTTTTCTGGTGGCTGTATTGAGCCTTCTATAGTCAATACACATACGCCACCCTGTAACTGTTCTTGTGGGAACCAGTTCATTCTTTTCATTATGAACCACTGTCATGCCTCCCTTCTTGGGGACAACTTGGACAGGGCTCACCCAGGGGCTATCCAAAATAGGATAAATAATCCCAGCCTCTAGTAACTTAGTGACCTCTTTCTGCACCACTTCCTTCATGGCTGGATTTAGCCGCCTCTGTGGTTGAACCACTGGCTTAGCATCATCCTCCAATAGGATCTTGTGCATGTATCTTGCTGGGCTAATGCCCTTAAGATCCCTTATGGACCACCCAAGAGCTATCTTGTGTGTCCTTAGCACTTGAATTAGTGCTTTCTCTTCCTGTGGATTTAAAGCAGAGCTTATGATCAATGGAAAAGTGTCACCCTCTCTCAGAAATGCATATTTCAGGGATGGTGGTAGTGGTTTGAGCTCTGGTTTAGGAGGTTTCTCCTCTTCCTGAGGGATTTTTAGAGGTTCTTTTATTTCCTCTGGTTCCTCCAAATCAGGCTGAACATCTTTAAAGATGTCCTCTAGCTCTGATTCAAGACTCTCAGTCATATTGATCTCTTCCACCAAAGAGTCAATAATATCAGTGCTCATGCAGTCATTTGTTGTGTCTGGATGCTGCATAGCTTTGACAGCATTTAACTTGAACTCATCCTCATTAACTCTCAGGGTCACTTCCCCTTTTTGTACATCAATAAGAGTTCGTCCAGTTGCTAGGAAAGGTCTTCATAGAATGAGAGTTGCACTCTTGTGCTCCTCCATTTCCAACACTATAAAGTCAGTGGGAAAGGCGAATGGCCCAACCTTGACAATCATGTCCTCAATGATGCCTGATGGATATTTAATGGAGCCATCACAAAGTTGAAGACATATCCGGGTTGGTTTGACTTCTTCAGCCAACCCAAGCTTTCTGATAGTGGATGCAGGTATTAGGTTGATACTTGCTCCAAGGTCACATAGAGCTGTCTTGGTGCAAGCACCCTCTAATGTGCATGGTATCATAAAGCTTCTTGGATCTTGAAGCTTTTCTGGTAAGCTTTTTAGAATGAATGCACTGCATTCTTCAGTGAGAAACACTCTTTCAATTTTTCTCCAATCCTTCTTATGACTTAAGATCTCTTTCATGAACTTAGCATAAGAGGGTATTTGCTCAAGTGCCTCTTCAAACGGGATCTTAATTTCAAGAGTCCTGAGATAGTCTGCAAAGCGGGCAAATTGTTTATCATGTTCTGCTTGGCGGAGCTTCTGAGGATAAGGCATCTTGGCTTTATATACTTCAACCTTAGTTGCTGCAGGTTTATTCCCTACAGAAGTGGTTGGAGAAGCCTTCTTAGAGGGGTTACTATCAGCACTTGCAGGTGTCTGATTCCTCATAGGCATTTGAACGCCAGGATTAGGTGCTGGATGGGCGTTTAACACCAGCTTCCCACCCTTTTCTGGCGTTTGAACGCCAGAACTAGACAAGGAATGGGCGTTTAACGCCAACTTTTCCCCCTTTTCTGGCATTTGAACGCCATAGTTATTCCTCTCTGGGCTCTTGATGTCCTCAGAGGGATTTTGGGCAGTGGTTTGGTCATCCTTTGTCATTTGTTCCTTTCTTGACTTTTTGCTACTTTGAACTGAGTTATTCAATGTCTTCCCGCTCCTTAGTTGGACAGCTTGGCATTCTTCTGTTATCTGTTTAGATAGCTGCTGTCTTGTCTGATTCAATTGTGCTTCCATATTCTTGTTAGCATTTTTAGTGTCTTAGAGCATCTCTTTGAATTCTGCTAATTGTTTTGTCATAAGGAGTAATTGCTAATTAAGTTCAACAATCTGTTCTTGAGGATTAGGATCAGTAGTTACTGCCATAGCCTCTTCTTTTATGGAGGACTCAATGTTTGAGTACAGATGTTGATTTCTAGCAACTGTATCTATGAGCTCTTGAGCTTCTTCAATTGTTTTTCTCATGTGTATAGATCCACCAGCTGAGTGGTCTAGGGACATCTGAGCTTTTTCTGTAAGCCCATAGTAGAAGATGTCTAACTGTACCCACTCTGAAAATATTTCAGAGGGGCATTTTCTTAGCATCCCTCTGTACCTTTCCCAGGCATTATAAAGAGATTCATGATCCTCTTGTTTAAAGCCTTGGATGTCCAGCCTTAGCTGTGTCATCCTTTTTGGAGGGTAAAATTGATTCAGGAATTTGTCTGTTAATTGTCTCCATGTTTTTATGCTTGCTGTGGGTTGGTTATTTAACCACCTCTTAGCTTGATCTTTTACAGCAAATGGAAACAATAATAATCTGTAGACATCCTGATCCACTTCTTTATCATGTACTGTGTCAGTAATTTGTAAGAACTGTGCCAGAAACTCAGTAGGTTCTTCCTGTGGAAGACCGGAATACTGGCAATTTTGCTGCACCATGATAATGAGCTGAGGATTTAGCTCAAAGCTGCTTGCTTTGATGGGAGGTATACAGATGCTACTCCTATATACAGCTGTAATGGGGTTAGCATATGACCCCAGAGTCCTTCTGGACTGTTCGTTTCCACTTATGTCCATGATGGAGAAAAGGAAATTGATATGAATTGCAATTAGATTATATTTTTATTTTATTTAATTAAAAATGACCGAAAATAATAAAATAAAATAAAAGGAAAATAAAATAAAATTTCGAAAACTAAAAGAAAATAAAATCAAAGCAAATTGAAAACTAAATTAATTAATTAATTAAAAAGATTTTGAAATTAGCAATAAAAAAGATATGATTGAAAATTATTTTGAAAAAGATATGATTTAGAAGATATGATTGCAAATTAAAAAAAAAAGATATGATTGAGAATTATTTTGAAAAAGATATGATTGAGAAGATATGATTGCAAATTAAAAAAAAGATATGATTGAAGAAATTAAAAAGATTTGATTTTTGAAATTAGAATATAGACTTGACTAAAAAAGAGATATAATTTTGAAAATATTTGACTAAATTAATGCAAAATTTCGAAATTTATGAGTAAAATAAGGAAAGGATATTTTTTTTTATTTTTTGAATTTTAATGCGGAAAGAGAAAAACAACAAAATGACACTAAACTTAGAAATTTTAGATCAAAACACAGAGAACAAACAAGAAAACTTTGAATGTCAAGATGAACACCAAGAACACTTTGAAGATCAAGATGAACACCAAGAACAATTTTTGAAAAATTTTTAAGTAAATAAAAGCACAAGGGACACCAAACTTAAAATTTTTAGAAAATCAAGCACAATATTTTCGAAAAATTAAAGGAAAAACAAAGAAGACACCAAACTTAGAATTTTTAAAGATCAAGAAAGACTAAGAACATGCAAATTCGAAAAAAAATTAAAAGAGAGTAAAAGCATGCAATTGACATCAAACTTAAAATATGAAACTAAACTCAAATAAAAGACTCTAAACCAACAAAAATAAAATATTCCTAATCTAAGCAACAAGATAAACCGTCAGTTGTCCAAACTCAAACAATCCCCGGCCACGGCGCCAAAAACTTGGTGCACGAAATTACAATCACACTTTTGCAACTCCGCACAACTAACCAGCAAGTGCACTGGGTCGTCCAAATAATACCTTCGTGAGTAAGGTTCGATCCCACGGAGATTGTCGGCTTGAAGCAAGCTATAGTTATCTTGTAACTCTTAGTCAAGATATCAATAATTCTCAGATTTAATTGTAAAAAGTAAAAGAACATGAAATAAATACTTGTTATGCAGTAATGAAGAACAGGTTGAGGCTTTGGAGATGCTTTGTCTTCTGAATCTCTGCTTTCCTACTATCTTCTTCTTCATGCACGCAAGGATCCTTCCATGGCAAGCTTTATATTGGGCATCACCGTTGTCAATGGCTACTTCCCGTCCTCTTAGTGAAAATGTTCCAAATGCGCTGTCACCGCACAGCTAATCATCTGTCAGTTCTCGATCATGTCGGAATAGGATCCATTGATCCTTTTGCGTCTGTCACTATGCCCAACACTCGCGAGTTTGAAGCTCGTCACAGTCATCCCTTCCCAGATCCTACTCAGAATACCACAGACAAGGTTTAGACGTTTCGGATCTCAGGAATGGCCGCCAATAATTCTAGCTTATACCACGAAGGTTCCAATCTTAGATTAGAAACCCAAGAGATACACATTCAAGCTTGATTGCATATAGAATGGAGGTGGTTGTCAGGCACGCGTTCATAGGCGAGAATGATAATGATTGTCACGGATCATCACATTCATCAGGTTGAAGTGCGAATGAATATCTTAGAATAGAAGCAAGTGTGATAGAATGAAAAACAGTAGTAATTGCATTAATTCATGAAGAACAGTAGAGCTCCTCACCCCCAACAATGGGGTTTAGAGACTCATGCCGTAGAGAATACAATAAGAAACGTGTAATGTGTGATGAGGTACAAGATGAATCACTAAAAGTAGTTTTTATAGTGAACTGGTGAACTAGGGTTACAGAAAATGAGTAATTTAGGGTGTTTAGTGTAAAAATCCACTTCCGAGGCCCACTTGGTGTGTGCTTGGGCTGAGCTTTGAAGCTTTCATGTGTAGAGACTTTTCTTGGAGTTAAACGCCAGCTTTTGTGCCAGTTCCGGCGTTAAACGCCAGAATTCTTGAGCTGACTTGGAACGCCTGTTTGGGCCATCAAATCTCGGGCAAAGTATGGACTATTATATATTGCTGGAAAGCCCAGGATGTCTACTTTCCAACGCAATTGAGAGCACACCAATTGGGTTTCTGTAGCTCCAAAAAATCCACTTTGAGTGCAGGGAGGTCAGAATCCAACATCATCTGCAGTCCTTTTTCAGCCTCTGAATCAGATTTTCGCTCAGGTCCCTCAATTTCAGCCAGAAAATACCTAAAATCACAGAAAAACACAAACTCATAGTAAAGTCCAGAAAAGTGAATTTTAAATAAAAACTAATAAAAATATAATAAAAACTAATTAAAATATACTAAAAACATACTAAAAACAATGCCAAAAAGCGTATAAATTATCCGCTCATCAATCACACATTAGTTCCAAAGGTAATGTCCAATCTGGTGCAGAAGTAACTGGTGTTGTGACTAGCTTAGCTTTCAGGGTTTCAAACGCCTGCAGACACTCTGTGTCAAACACAAATGGTGTGTCAGCAGCTAGCAGATTACTCAAAGGTTTTGCAATTTTTGAAAAATCTTTTATAAACCTCCTATAGAATCCTGCATGCACTAGAAAGCTTCTGATTGCCTTAACATTGGTGGGTGATGCCAGGGCATCTTGGCCAGTTTCACTGACCTTTTCTTTACTGTTTTTAGGATAGTTTCATACATTTCTTTAGGAAATAAGCTAGTTTTGGGTAAATATTCACTTATGCCTTGATTCAAGCATACATTGTGCATTTTACATAATTTCATGAGGATTTTGCATAAGTTTAGTGACAAATATTATGTTGCATTACTCATGACTTGGACTAGAGCTTTGATGCACTTTATTGCTTGATTTCAGGACCAAAAAGGAAGCAAGAAAAGGGGAGGTAACTTGCAAGATTAATGAGAAAAGTGATTGCCAATAACATTCTCAAAAAGCCATCAATGCCCACGTTAGAGAGTCACGTTAACTAAGTTAACGTGAACTCTAACGTGGAGAAGAGAAGTTGAGCCAACGTTAGTGACACTTAACGTTGTCACTAACGTTGGCAATTACTCATAAGTGGCCACGTTAGAAGCCACGTTAACCTAGTTAACGTGGCCTCTAACGTTAAGGGGGGAAGAGAAGCCAATGTTAGTGACACTCAACATTGTCACTAACGTTGGCCTATGGTGCAAAGTACCACGTTAACTCCCACGTTAACTTGGTTAACTCCCACGTTAACTTGGTTAACGTGGGAACTAACGTAAAGGATGAAGAGTTGTCGACAATGTTAGTGACACTCAACATTGTCACTAACGTTGAAGCAACCACACAACCCCCAAGAGTCACGTTAACCTCCACGTTAACTTAGTTAACGTGGAAGCTAACGATGAGGAATGAAGGATGAGCCAACGTTAGTGACACTCAACATTGTCACTAACGTTGGGATGGCTAAAGATAGCCATGTTAGAAACCACGTTAACCTAGTTAACATGGACTCTAACGTGAGACCCA
This sequence comes from Arachis ipaensis, assembly GCF_059453495.1. Lineage (NCBI taxonomy): Eukaryota > Viridiplantae > Streptophyta > Magnoliopsida > Fabales > Fabaceae > Arachis > Arachis ipaensis. The sequence goes on from NC_142443.1 coordinate 61,101,893, forward strand.
GGGGCACATTGGAACGTTAGTGACAATGTTGAGTGTCACTAACGTTCTCGAAGGTTGGCAAGGACCACGTTAGAAGCCACATTAACCTAGTTAACGTGGGCTTTAACGTGAAACAAGAAGGGGCACACTGGAACGTTAGTGACAATGTTGAGTGTCACTAACGTTCTCGAAGGATTAACAAGGCAACGTTAAAAGCCACGTTAACCTAGTTAACGTGGGTTTTAACGTAAGGCAAAGGGGTGTATTGGAACGTTAGTGACAATGTTAAGTATCACTAACGTTCTCGAACTTATATTCTCACTAAATATTAACACCCCTAACGTCCTGAGCTGAAGTCTCTGCCCACTTAGCACTTTCTCTCTGCAAGCAAAGCCAAGCCCAAATGAAGAAAAGTACTGCTTTAAATTCAAGATCCAAAGGCCCAAGACTTGAAGAGTAAACTAGAAGCTGAGAAGAGTAGTATATATAGGAGTAGCTTTGAATTGTAAAGAAGCTCTGGAGGCTGGGAAAAAGAGAACTACTCTCTGTATTTTACTTTCTTTGCAAATTCTAGTTTTATGATGTATTCTCCATCTTTGTTTTCATTTTCAAGAGCTATGAACAACTAAACCCCTTTCATTGGGTTGGGGAGCTCTGTTGTAATTTGATGGATCAATACTAATTTTCATTATTCTTCTTCTATCTTTCCTCTTGATTTTACTTGAAAGCTTTCGATCTTCATCCAATTGAGTAGTTATCTTGGAAGAGAAGCTATTCAAACTTTGATCTCTTTTGAACCTTGAAAGAGGAATGAAGAGATCAAGCTAGAAATGCTTTCTCATGCTGGACCAAATTGGGTTTGGATGGGTATGTGACTATAACCCTCTCAATACTTGATTTAGGAAATGCATGTGGTATAATCAGTGACCATACTTCATCTCTTCTCATGAGAAATTGACCAAGGAATTGGCTATTGATCAAGATTTGAGAGATTGAATTATAAGAAATTGTAATTCAATCACTTAAGATTGCCAAGGAGATCAATGAGTGCATTGATTGAGGAAGAGATGAAAATGAACTTGATCCGGAGAATTGCAACATCTCCTAAGCCCAATGAACTCCCCATCTCTGATCTTACCCATTCTCTTTAATTTCTGCCATTTACTTTTATGAGCAAATCCCCCATTCCCATTTACAATTCTGCAATTTATTTTCAGTCATTTACTTCCAGTCCTTTAATTCTAGCATTTACTTTTCTGTTATTTACATTCCCGCCATTTTATTTTCTGCAACTCTCAACCCAAATCCTGGATTCGCTCAACTAGAACATTCTTCTAATTAAAGTTGCTTGATCAATCAATCCCTGTGGGATTCGACCTCACTCTATTGTGAGTTTTTACTTGACGACAACTTCGGTACACTTGCCAAAGGGAGATTTGTTGAGAGACAAGTTTTCCGTGTATCAAGTTTATGGCGCCGTTGCCGGAGATTGATTGTGCATCAACAATGATTAGATTGGAAGATCACTAGATTGAGTATTTTATTTTGTGAGTTTCATTTTCTGTTTGAGTGATTTACTTTTTGTTTTAGTTATACTTCTTCTCTTCTCCCTCTACTCTTTTGTTTTTTTTTGTTATTTTCAATTCTGTTTGCTAACCCATTAACTGTTTGATATATTGCATCACCCACAACTAACAGCAATTCTGACACAAATACTGTCTGCACCTATTTTCTCTGCTTGTACTTGTTGGTTGTATGACAGGGAGAAGAAGCGGGGCTTCAACTTCCTTTGATTCTGAACCGGAGAGAACCTTCCTTAGACTAAGGAGGGAGGCAAAAGAAAAACGATTAATTGGTGCTGAAGAAGAGGAGGAACGGTTTGAGGAATACTTTGAACCAAACATGGGAGAAAACATAGAAAATCATCATGAAAAAGAGACTCACAACCATGGCAGAGGAGGTGGAGCAAATCATGCTGGGGAGGATAGAAGAGTTTTGGGCTCTTACATTAATCCAAACCCAGGCAATTTTGGAAGTAGCATCCAAAAGCCAACAATCCATGCCAACAACTTTGAACTTAAACCACAGCTCATCACCCTTTTTCAGAACAACTATTCGTTTGGAGGAGGTATTCAAGAAGACCCCAATCAACATTTGACCACCTTCCTGAGAATATGTGACACAGTGAAATCTAATGGTGTTCATCCTGACGCCTATAGACTGCTCTTATTTCCCTTCTCACTCAGAGACAAGGCAGCCAAGTGGCTGGAATCCTTCCCAAGGGAGAGCTTGACAACTTGGGAGGATGTGGTGAACAAATTCTTAGCAAGATTCTACCCTCCTCAACGAATCAATAGGCTGAGAGCTGAGGTTCAAACCTTCAGGCAACAAGATGGTGAGACTCTGTATGAAGCATGGGAGAGGTTCAAAGACTTAACAAGGAGGTGTCCACCTGACATGTTCAATGAATGGGTCCAGCTGCACATTTTCTATGAAGGGCTCTCTTATGAGTCAAAGAAGGCAGTAGACCATTCATCTGGAGGATCCTTGAACAAGAAGAAGACCATTGAGGAAGCCATAGATGTTATTGAAACAGTAGCAGAAAAGGACTACTTCTATGCTTCCGAAAGAGGGAACACAAGAGGAGTGATGGAGCTAAACAATGTAGATGCTCTGTTGGCCCAAAACAAGCTCATTACCCAGCAGCTGGCTGACCTCACCAAGAAGATGGAGAGGAACCAAGTAGCAGCAATCTCATCTTCATCAACAATCCAAGAAGGAGTGAATGAAGAAGCAGAGGGGAGTCAGGAGCAAGCCAACTACATTGGGAATTCACCAAGGAAAAACTATGATCCATACTCCAAGACTTACAACCCTGGATGGAGAAATCACCCGAACTTTGGATGGAGAAGTGAGCAAGATCAAAAGCAATTCACCCAGAGGACATCTCAACACCCCCACAACAACACTTCTCCACATACTTATCAAAACCAAAACAGCACGTCTGCTCCGAATCACTCATCAATTGATGACAAGCTCTCTAAGATTGAAGCCTTACTTGAAGGAATATGCCAAGAGATTCAAGAAAATAAGGTGTTCAAAGAGGAGGTGCGAGCCAATATTAAGAACCAGGGAGAGACCATCAGGAAGCTGGAATTTCAGGTGGGATATTTAGCTGAGAAGATTCCCAAACCTACTGATAGCTTCCCAAGTGACACGGAGAAAAACCCCAAGGGAGAAGCAAAGAAAGTAAGATGGGAAGATTGCAAAATGGTCACTACAAGTGATCAAGAGATTGAAGACAAGCAAAGCAAAGTGTGCAAACAACCTGAAGACAACTCAACAAAGGAGGAGGATAGAGATCACAAAGAACCAGAAATCTCACAACAAGAGCTGCTGAAGCTCTATGCACCATTCCCTCAACTGCTCCATGGTGCTGTGGGAAAAAGAATATACTCAAGGTTCCTAGACTTGTTTGCATCTCTGCATGTGAACATACCATTCATCAAGGCAATTCAACAAATGCCTGCATTCATCAAGTATATGAAGGAACTTCTTCCCAGGAAAAGCTCACTCAAGGGAGGGCAGACTATAGTGATGAACAAGGAATGTAGTGCCCTTATTCAACCTGAGTTGCCTACAAAAAGAAGAGACCCAGGAAGTTTTCATATACCTTGTGCCATAGGTGAAAACATGTTCGACAGAGCACTATGTGATTTAGGGGCCAGCATCAACGTACTGCCCTTATCCCTGGTGAAGAGGCTGCAGATCAATGAGATAATGCCCACAGATGTCATTATCAGACTGGCTGACAAAACTCAAAAGCAAGCAATAGGAGTGGTGAAAAATGTGTTGCTAAAAGTTGGGAAGTACTTTCTCCCAACAGACTTTGTCATTCTGGACATGGAAGAGAGTCACACTCATCCAATCATATTGGGAAGACCATTCCTAGCTACGGCCAGAGCACTTATTGATGTAGAGAAAGGGGAGCTAATATTGAGAATCCATGATGAACGACTCAGCTTCAATATTTTCAAACTCTCACAAGAAACAGATCAAGAGGACAAGGAACTAAGCACAAATGATAATGAGACACTGAAGGAGGAAACAAGCACTGACGCACAGCCAGTTCATTCTGAGATCCCCTTAACTGACAAACAAGGAAAACAGCAATTGCCACAGCTCAAGGAAAAGTTGGAGGAACCTAAACCTCTAGAGGCAGGTAAAGACAGCACCACAGCTCCTTTAGAAAAAGAGGTCACCAAGGGGAAGGCAACCTCAAAAGAAACAAAGAAGAAGGTACCAAGAGGGTGGAAGAACAAGAAGATCCCTACGGAAGACTTCTCTCTAGGGGATAGAGTTGTCTCAGCCTACTTCCCAGATATTCCCCCTAATCTCCCTACTGTGCCATCTCAATTACCCAAGGTATTCACTATCAACAGAGTTCTTTCCCTGGAACATGTGGAGATTATTGATCCAACCAATGGATACAAGTCCACAGCAAGAGGGGAGGACTTTAAGCACTACCAACCACCATGATGAAGGAAAAACGTCAAGCAAGTGACGCTAAAGAAGCGCTTCATGGGAGGCAACCCATGTTTTATATGCTTTCAGATGATAATGAATAAGTCAATCTTTATGAGCTTCAATCCAAACTTAACAAACAATTGGTGAAAATCTTCTTATGCAGAATATAGTGAGGAACAAGTTTGGTGTTCAAAGCAAACCAAGTTGCATGCTAGTCTTGGGAGCTTTGAACACAAAACTTTCATCACAGTGATTCAAACTAAGTTTGGTGTCACCTCATGGTGCCACCAAAATGCATATAAGGACCCACCAATAGTTAGTTAGTTAGTTGGAATTCATAGATAAACAATCAAATCATTTCTTCCCCTTTATTAATATTAGCCATAAAATTTATATGGTCATTTTAATATCTTTTCTTACTTTACTTAGTTTGTCTTTATAGGAAAGAAAAAAGAGCATTAAAAGGGATAGATTGGACAGCCAAACAAAGAAGGTTCGGACACCACAAAAAGAGGAAATACATTGGAAAATGTTTCCATGCAACATTGAAAAAAATGGGACCCCTAGAAGACCGAGCAATCCCCATCATAAAGTGATGATCCTTGTCTTCTAGCCATGCATAACCCCAACCGTCCATCAAGTGATTATTTTATCAATCTACACCCTCCATTCCTTCACAACTTCTCTATATAAACAACCCTTGTCCGTATTACCCTTCATTGTCATCACACACCCTTCACCACTCTTCCTTTCTGTACAAGACACCCTCTATCAATTATAAACATTTTTTTCCTACTCTCTTTACTGCCATAAAACCCTAAACAACCAAAAGTCTCCACAACCTTACCACCTTCACATATTAACCATCATTCATGGCATCTTCAAGTTCTAAGAGAAGGGAAGGGAAGGAACCCATGGAAGAACACCCATATGATGAGAAGAGATTTAGAAGCTTGCATCATGCATTGCAATACGGGTGGATGGTTGATAAGGAAATCATTTATGAGCTGGGATTCCAAGTTAAGAAGACTGAATGCCCCGAAATCACAGAGAAGGTAGAAAGGAGAAGATGGGAGCTCCTCACTGACCCGGTCACGAAGGTGAATGCAAATCTCATAAGAGAATTTTATGCAAATGTAGTCAGGTATGATAAGAAAGATGAGTCATATACAAGCTTTGTGAGAGGAACAATGGTGGATTTTGGTCCCATGAGTGTAATGAGGGCATTGAAGCTACGGTCTATACCGTTTGAAGAAGAAAGTTATCACTCAAGATTGGACAACAACCCCAATTATGACCAGCTTTTACGAGACCTTTGTGTACCAGGAGCTGACTGAGAAAGGGGTGCTGGAAATAAACCAAAGTTCATTAAGAGAACAGCCCTCACTCCTGAAGCCAAGGGGTGGTTTGAGCTAGTGAGGAGGTCTATCCTCCCAGCTGCAAACAACTCAGAGGTGAATCTCGAGAGAGCAACAATGGTGCATTGTATACTCAAGGGAGGAGAAATCAAGGTTCATGAGATCATAGCTCAAGGAATTAGAAAGATGGCAGAGAAAAGCGACTCAAGAGGAACATTAGGTTACCCCAGCACTATTTACCGAATATGCAAGAAAGCTAGGGTGGTTTTTGAAGATAAGGACCCCGTTTGGATAAAGGAAGGCATTCCAATAACGGTCCAAAGGATGAATGCTGCAGCATCCCCCCTGCCTCAACGGAAGCAAAGAAAGAGGACAGCCCCTCAAGTAGTGGAAGGCTAAGTCTCAGAGGGATCAGCACAATAGACCTTGGACATGCACCAATTGCAGGAGGCCATTGATGGCTTATCTAGACAATATTTGGAAGGCCAAGGAGCTCAGAAAGAGCTTCAATTACAGATGATGGGGCAGCAAGAGGAAACACTTTCAAGATGGAGGACTCAGCAAGATGAGTGGCAAAGGCAAATGATGGAACAGCAACTAAACCAAGGACAACAATGGGGAGAAGCATTCAACAGGATGGAACAAAGGCAAAACGAGCAACAAGAATCCACCCAGAGGCTAATCAACATCCAAGCACATCAAGGGGCACACATACATGAGATGCATCGAAGACAAATAGAACAGGCAGAACTATTGGATGAGCAAAGGGCATTCGCAGAAGGAGTTTACATGAGTCAAACAGGACATCAGATAAATACTCAAGCCAGGCTCGGCTACTTAGTGGGACAGCTGCCAATATTGTATCCAGGAATAGCCAAGTATGATGAAATGAAGGATGAATTAGCACGAAAGGAAAGACAAAGGGTAGAAGAGAGTCATGAGTCAGTGAGGAAGGCACTTGAGGATTGGAAGCAAGCAAGATTGGCACGGATGCGAGGAAATGCAAGAGGAAACAAGGAGGACAAGCAAGGAAAAGAGCGTGGACATCCACAACAGTAAAAGGTGGTGGAGTTCCTTCTTTGTTCCATCTTTCTCTATGTTTTAAATAAGGAAGATCTTGTATGAAATAGAACTTGCTTCCATGTTATGTTTGAACCTTTTTCAAATCATGTTATTTTTTGTTTTTGGTATTGAAGAGAGTCTATGTGCACTGGTCTTTATGTCACTGCATCATTACTTCCCTTTCTTGTAAGCTTGTCCCTTTTAAATCAAATTGAAGAAGAGAAGGATTATGTTTTTAAAAGACCAGAGTGGAGTTGATATTGTAGAAGTACATTCATGAATCTTTGGGGTAGTCATAAGTTAGCTAAGTTGGTTCAACCACAAGGTTAGGAGGACAACTATCTATCCTGAATACTTGACTTTGGATATACTCATGAGACTAAGTTAATAACAAGATCCTAAGAAGAGAAAAGGGAAAGAACAATGGAAATGAAAAACAAAAGAAAAAGAGTAAGAAATAAGGCTAGGCATCAATGGTTTTACCCTTGAGGCAAGTGTCTGTGGTGCTCCTGTGTGAGGGATCTACTTGGATGAATAAGCTCTTAGGGGTGCTTTATCACTTGGTAACTTGGGTTAACTAACCCGGGATTATCAGCTGAAAATCCATTATCAAGAGTAACCCTCACTACAGAGCATTTAGTAACCCAAAGAGGTGCTGGACACCAAGGTCTCAAGAAAAGAAAATAAATAAACTATATGCCTGTGGTGTGTATGTATGGGGGAGAGACTTGAGGGAGTAAGTCCTTAGGGGTGCTTCAACACCTAGCACCTTGAACCAACTGGTTCGGGAGTGTTGGCTGAAAGCTTATCTTAAAGAGTTGCCCCCTTACAGAGCACTTAGCCTAAATAACACAAATAACCCTTGAAATAACAATAAAAGGATCAATGAATAAAATTCTCATGAGATATAAACAAAGTAAGTGTTTAGGGACATGATAAAGGTCTGAAAGCCAGTAATGGAATGAACCTAAGTTGCTATACATGAAACCACCATAAAATCAGTAATATGACTTCCACAAGGATGACTCATTCCTCTGGATATTCCATTCATCATTCTCTTGTTCCAGTACTTGCTTAGGGACAAGCAAGCTTTAAGTTTGGTGTTGTGATGCCAAGGCATCTTGGCCAGTTTCACTGACCTTTTCTTTACTGTTTTTAGGATAGTTTCATACATTTCTTTAGGAAATAAGCTAGTTTTGGGTAAATATTCACTTATGCCTTGATTCAAGCATACATTGTGCATTTTACATAATTTCATGAGGATTTTGCATAAGTTTAGTGACAAATATTATGTTGCATTACTCATGACTTGGACTAGAGCTTTGATGCACTTTATTGCTTGATTTCAGGACCAAAAAGGAAGCAAGAAAAGGGGAGGTAACTTGCAAGATTAATGAGAAAAGTGATTGCCAATAACATTCTCAAAAAGCCATCAATGCCCACGTTAGAGAGTCACGTTAACTAAGTTAACGTGAACTCTAACGTGGAGAAGAGAAGTTGAGCCAACGTTAGTGCCACTTAACATTGTCACTAACGTTGGCAATTACTCATAAGTGGCCACGTTAGGAGCCACGTTAACCTAGTTAACGTGGCCTCTAACGTTAAGGGGGGAAGAGAAGCCAACGTTAGTGGCACTCAATATTGTCACTAACGTTGGCCTATGGTGCAAAGTACCACGTTAACTCCCACGTTAACTTGGTTAACGTGGGAACTAACGTAAAGGATGAAGAGTTGTCGACAACGTTAGTGACACTCAACATTGTCACTAACGTTGAAGCAAACACACAACCCCCAAGAGTCACGTTAACCTCCACGTTAACTTAGTTAACGTGGAAGCTAACGATGAGGAATGAAGGATGAGCCAACGTTAGTGACACTCAACATTGTCACTAACGTTGGGATGGCTAAAGATGGCCACGTTAGAAACCACATTAACCTAGTTAACGTGGACTCTAACGTGAGACCCAGGGGCACATTGGAACGTTAGTGACAATGTTGAGTGTCACTAACGTTCTCGAAGGTTGGCAAGGACCACGTTAGAAGCCACGTTAACCTAGTTAACGTGGGCTTTAACGTGAAACAAGAAGGGGCACACTGGAACGTTAGTGACAATGTTGAGTGTCACTAACGTTCTCGAAGGATTAACAAGGCAACGTTAAAAGCCACGTTAACCTAGTTAACGTGGGTTTTAACGTAAGGCAAAGGGGTGCATTGGAACGTTAGTGACAATGTTAAGTGTCACTAACGTTCTCGAACTTATATTCTCACTAAATATTAACACCCCTAACGTCCTGAGCTGAAGTCTCTGCCCACTTAGCACTTTCTCTCTGCAAGCAAAGCCAAGCCCAAATGAAGAAAAGAACTGCTTCAAACTCAAGATCCAAAGGCCCAAGACTTGAAGAGTAAACTAGAAGCTGAGAAGAGTAGTATATATAGGAGTAGCTTTGAATTGTAAAGAAGCTCTGGAGGCTGGGAAAAAGAGAACTACTCTCTGTATTTTACTTTCTTTGCAAATTCTAGTTTTATGATGTATTCTCCATCTTTGTTTTCATTTTCAAGAGCTATGAACAACTAAACCCCTTTCATTGGGTTAGGGAGCTCTGTTGTAATTTGATGGATCAATACTAATTTTCATTATTCTTCTTCTATCTTTCCTCTTGATTTTACTTGAAAGCTTTCGATCTTCATCCAATTGAGTAGTTATCTTGGAAGAGAAGCTATTCAAACTTGGATCTCTTTTGAACCTTGAAAGAGGAATGAACAGATCAAGCTAGAAATGCTTTCTCTTGCTGGACCAAATTGGGTTTGGATGGGTATGTGACTATAACCCTCTCAATACTTGATTTGGGAAATGCATGTGGTATAATCAATGACCATACTTCATCTCTTCTCATGAGCAATTGACCAAGGAATTGGCTATTGATCAAGATTTGAGAGATTGAATTACAAGAAATTGTAATTCAATCACTTAAGATTGCCAAGGAGATCAATGAGTGCATTGATTGAGGAAGAGATGAAAATGAACTTGATCCGGAGAATTGCAACATCTCCTAAGCCCAATGAACTCCCCATCTCTGATCTTACCCATTCTCTTTAATTTCTGCCATTTACTTTTATGAGCAAATCCCCCATTTCCATTTACAATTCTGCAATTTATTTTCAGTCATTTACTTCCAGTCCTTTAATTCTAGCATTTACTTTTCTGTTATTTACATTCCCGCCATTTTATTTTCTGCAACTCTCAACCCAAATCATGGATTCGCTCAACTAGAACATTCTTCTAATTAAAGTTGCTTGATCAATCAATCCCTGTGGGATTCGACCTCACTCTATTGTGAGTTTTTACTTGACGACAACTTCGGTACACTTGCCGAAGGGAGATTTGTTGAGAGACAAGTTTTCCATGCATCAGTGGGTGGTGTTAATTTTTCAATTACCTCTACCTTAGCTTGATCCACCTCTATTCCCGTGTTCGAAATTTTATGCCCAAGGACAATTCCTTCAGTCACCATAAAGTGACATTTTTCCCAATTTAGAACCAGGTTAGTCTCTTGGCATCTTTTCAGAACAAGTGCTAGATGGTTAAGACAGGAGCTAAATGAGTCTCCAAATACTAAGAAGTCATCCATGAAGACTTCCAGAAATTTCTCTACCATATCAGAGAAGATAGAGAGCATGCATCTCTGAAAGGTTGCAGGTGCATTGCACAGACCGAAAGGCATCCTTCTGTAGGCAAACACTCCAGAAGGACATGTGAATGCTATTTTCTCTTGGTCCTAAGGATCTACTGCAATTTGGTTATAACATGAATAGCCATCCAAAAAGCAGTAGTATTCATGACCTGCTAGTCCTTCTAGCATCTGGTCTATGAATGGTAAAAGAAAGTGATACTTCCTGGTGGCTGTATTGAGCCTTCTGTAGTCAATACACATACGCCACCCTGTAACTGTTCTTGTAGGAACCAGTTCATTTTTTTCATTATGAACCACTGTCATACCTCCCTTCTTAGGGACAACATGAACAGGGCTCACCCAGGGGCTATCAAAAATAGGATAAATAATCCCAGCCTCTAGTAACTTAGTGACCTCTTTCTGCACCTACCTCCTTCATGGCTGGATTTAGCCGCCTCTGTGGTTGAACCACTGGCTTAGCATCATCCTCCAATAGGATCTTGTGCATGCATCTGGCTAGGCTAATGCCCTTAAGATCACTTATGGACCACCCAAGAGCTGTCTTGTGTGTCCTTAGCACCTAAATTAGTGCTTTCTCTTCCTGTGGCTCTAAAGCAGAGCTTATGATTACAGGAAAAGTGTCACCTTCTCCCAGAAATGCATATTTCAGGGATGGTGGTAGTGGTTTGAGCTCGGGTTTAGGAGGTTTCTCCTCTTCCTGAGGAGTTTTCAAAGGTTCTTTTATCTCCTCTGGTTCCTCCAGATCAGGATGAACATCTTTAAAAATGTCCTCTAGCTCTGATTTGAGACTCTCAGTCATATTGACCTCTTTCACCAGGGAGTCGATAATATCAACGCTCAGGCAGTCGTCTGATGTGTCTAGATGTTGCATAGCTTTGACAACATTCAACTTAAACTCATCCTCATTGACTCTTAGGGTTAGCTCCCCTTTTTGGACGTCAATGAGGGTTCGTCCAGTTGCTAGGAATGGTCTTCCTAGAATGAGAGTTGCACTATTGTGCTCCTCCATTTCCAGCACTACAAAGTTAGTAGGGAAGGCAAATGGCCCAACCTTGACAATCATGTCCTCAATTATGCCTGATGGGGATTTAATGGAGCCATCAGCAAGTTGAAGACAGATCCGGGTTGGTTTGACCTCTTCAGTCAAGCCAAGCTTTCTGATAGTGGATGCAGGGATTAGGTTGATGCTTGCCCCAAGATCACATAGAGCTGTCTTGGTACAAGCACCCTCTAATGTGCATGGTATCATAAAGCTTCCAGGATCCTTAAGCTTTTCTGGTAAGCTTGTTAGGATGACTGCACTGCATTCTTCAGTGAGAAAAACTTTTTCTGTTTCTCTCCAATCCTTCTTATGACTTAAGATCTCTTTCTTGAACTTAGCATAAGAGGGTATTTGCTCAAGTGCCTCTACAAACGGAATATTTATTTCAAGAGTCCTGAGATAGTCTGCAAAGTGGGCAAATTGTTTATCCTGTTCCGCTTGGCAGAGTTTCTAAGGATAAGGCATTTTGGCTTTATATTCTTCAACCTTAGTTGTTGCAGGTTTATTTCCTACAGAGGCAGGTTGAGAAGCCTTCGTGAGGGAGTTATTATCAGCACTTGCAGGTGTCTGATCCCTCACTGGCATTTGAACACCAGAACTGAACATGGATTGGGCGTTTAACGCCAATTTTTCACCCTTTTCTGGCGTTTGAACACCAGAATTATTCCTCTCTGGGCTCTTGCTGTCCTCAGAGGGATTTTGGACAGTGGTTTGGTCATCCTCTGTCAGTTGTTCCTTTCTTGGCTTTCTGCTACTTTGAGCTGATTTATTCAATGTCTTCTCGCTCCTTAATTGGACGACTTGGCATTCTTCTGTTAAATGTTTAGATAGCTACTGTCTTGTCTGATTCAATTGTGCTTCCATATTCTTGTTAGAATTTTTAGTGTCCTGGAGCATCTCTTTAAATTCTGCTAATTGTTTTGTCACAAAGAGTAATTGCTGATTAAGTTCAACAATCTGTTCTTGAGGATTAGGATCAGTAGTTACTGTCCTAGCCTTTTCTTTTATGGAGGACTCACTGCTTGAGTACAAATATTGATTTCTAGCAGCCGTATCTATGAGTTCTTGAGCCTCTTCAATCGTCTTTCTCATGTGTATAGATCCACCAGCTGAGTAGTCTAGAGACATTTGAGCTCTTTCTGTAAGCCCATAGTAGAAGATGTCTAACTGTACCCACTCTGAAAACATTTCAGAGGGACATTTCCTTAGCATCCCTCTGTACCTCTCCCAGGCATTATAAAGGGATTCATGATCCTCTTGTTTAAAGCCTTGGATGTCCAGCCTTAGCTGTGTCATCCTTTTTGGAGGATAGAATTGATTCAGGAATTTGTCAGTTAACTGTCTCCATGTTTTTATGCTTGTTGTAAGTTGGTTATTTAACCACCTCTTAGCTTGATCTTTTAAAGCAAGTGGAAACACTAATAATCTGTAGACATCCTGATCCACTTCTTTATCACGTACTATGTCAGCAATTTGTAAGAACTGTGCCAGAAACTCAGTAAATTCTTCCTGTGGAAGACCGGAATACTGGCAATTTTGCTGCACCATGATAATGAGCTGAGGATTTAGCTCAAAACTGCTTGCTTTGATGGGAGGTATACAGATGCTACTCCCATATGCAGCTGTAATAGGGTTAGCATATGACCCCAGAGTCCTTCTGGACTGTTCATTTTCACTTATGTCCATGATGGAGAAAAGGAAATTGATATGAATTACAAATAAATTATATTTTTAAATTTTTTTATTTTGATTTAATTAAAAGTAACCGAATAAAATAAAATAAAATAAATGGAAGATAAAATAAAAGTTTCGAAAATTAGAAGAAAATGAAATAAAAGCAAATTGAAAACTAAATTAATTAATTAATAAAAAAGATTTTGGAAAAAGAATGCTTAGTTAATTTCAAAATATGAAGGAGAAAAGTAGTTAGGTGATTTTTTTTTAAAAAGATTTTGAAATTAGCGATCAAAAAGATATGATTGAAAATTATTTTGAAAAAGATATGATTGAGAAGATATGATTGCAATTTAAAAAAAATGATATGATTGAAAAGATATGATTGAAGAAATTAAAAAGATTTGATTTTTGAAAAAGATTTGAAAAGATCAATTTTTGAAATTAGAATTTTGACTTGACTAAAAAAAAGATATGATTTTGAAAATCTTTGACTAATTTAATGCAAAATTTCGAAATTTATGAGTAAAATAAGAAAAAGATATTTATTTTTAATTTTTTAATTTTAATGAGGAAAGAGAAAAACAACAAAATGACACTAAACTTAGAAATTTTAGATCAAAACAAAGAGAACAAACAAGAAAACTTTGAATGTCAAGATGAACACCAAGAACACTTTGAACATCAAGATGAACACCAAGAACAAATTTTTGAAAAATTTTTAAGTAAATAAAAGCACAAAAACACCAAACTTAAAATTTTTAGAAAATCAAACACAAATTTTCGAAAATTTAAAGGAAAACACAAAGAAGACACCAAACTTAGAATTTTTAAAGATCAAGAAAAAACTAAGAACATGCAAATTCGAAAAATTAACAGAAAATAAAAGCATGCAATTGACACCAAACTTAAAATATGAAACTAACTCAAATAAAAGACTCAAATTTAGTGACTGTAAACCAACAAAAATAAATTATTCCTAATCTAAGCAACAAGATAAATCGTTAGTTATCCAAACTTGAACAATCCCCAGCATCGGCGCCAAAAACTTGGTGCAAGAAATCGTGATTCACATTTTTCACAACTCCGCACAACTAACCAGCAAGTGCACTGGGTTGTCCAAGTAATACCTTACGTGAGTAAGGGTCGATCCCACGGAGATTGTTAGCTTGAAGCAATCTATGGTTATCTTGTAAGTCTTAGTCAGGAGATTAATAATAAAAATTACTTTTGTTTATGAAAACTAAATAACATGAAATAAAGGTTACTTGTTATGCAGTAATGGAGAACAGATTGAGGTTTTGGAGATGCTCTGTCTTCTGAATCTCCGCTTTCCTACTGTCTTCTTCTTCACGCACGCAAGGCTCCTTCCATGGCAAGCTGTATGTTGGTGGATCACCGTTGTCAATGGCTACCATCTGTCCTTTCAGTGAAAATGGTCCAAATGCGCTGTCACCGCATGGCTAATCATCTGTTGGTTCTCACTCATGTTGGAATAGAATCCATTGATTCTTTTGTGTCTGTCACTATGCCCAACACTCGCGAGTTTGAAGCTCGTCACAGTCATCCCTTCCCAGATCCTACTCGGAATACCACAGACAAGGTTTAGATTTTTCAGATTTCAGGAATGGCCGCCAATAATTCTAGCCTATACCACGAAGACTCTGATCATGAACCAGGAGGCTAAGAGATACACACTCAAGCTAGTACAGATAGAACGGAGGTGGTTGTCAGGCACGCGTTCATAGGTGAGAATGATGATGAGTGTCACGGATCATCACATTCATCAGGGTGAAGTGCAAGTGAATATCTTAGAATAGAGACGAGCGTGATTGAATGAAAAACAGTAGTAGTTGCATTAATTCATCGAAACACAGCAGAGCTCCTCACCCCCAATCAAGGAGTTTAGAGACTCATGCTGTAGAGATACAATGTAAAATGTGAAAATGTCATGAGGTACAAAATAAATCTCTAAAAGTTATTTAAATACTAAACTAGTAATCTAGGTTTACAAAAAATGAGTAAACTACGATAGATAGTGCAGAAATCCACTTCTGGGGCCTACTTGGTGTGTGCTGGGGATGAGACTTGAGCTTTACACGTGCCTAGGCTATTTCTGGAGTTAAACGCCAGGTTGTAACCTGTTTTGGGCATTTAACTCCAACTTGTAACCTGTTTCTGGCGTTTAACGCCAGAATGGAACATGGAACTGGCGTTAAACGCCAGTTTACATCGTTTATCTTTGAGCAAAGTATGGACTATTATATATTTCTGGAAATCCCTGGATGTCTACTTTCCAACGCAATTGAGAGCGTGCCAATTGGTCTTCTGTAGCTCCAGAAAATCCATTTCGAGTGCAGGGAGGTCAGAATCCAACAGCATCTGCAGTCCTTTTTCAGCCTCTGAATCAGATTTTTGCTCAGGTCCCTCAATTTCAGCCAGAAAATAACTAAAATCACAGAAAAATACACAAACTCATAGTAAAGTCCAGAAATGTAAATTTTGAATAAAACTAATAAAAATATACTAAAAAGTAATTAAAACATGCTGAAAACTACTTAAAAATAATGCCAAAAAGCGTATAAATTATCTGTTAATCAAGTATTACTTGGTATTCAAGGTTTTTAGACCTTACATTACTTTGGTGGAGGAGACACTTGCATGAAGAGTGAACTCACTAACCCAAGTCCCCAAGGATCCTTGACTGAAGTAAAGTAGAGTTCACAGCTCAAACCTCCTTTGGTGGGGACCAATACAATTCTCCCTGACATCAAACCTAAGTTTGGTGTTGGGTGTGCATTATTCCCCAAGGAGGATGGTCTCAAGAAGAAGGTGCCCGAGGGATGGAGAAATAAGAAGATCCCCACTGAAGATTTCTCACCAGGAATAAAGGTGGTATTTACTAAAAGTCTAATCTTGCCTCATACAGTGAACAAAATTAGGTTAGAATTTATTATTTTATTTTAGTTTCAAATCAAATTATGTTAGATATAAAAGGAAAAAGATTCAGCCTTCAGGGGGATCTTCTCTCTTACGCACTTTCACATTTTCGAAACCCTAGTTTTCTCTCTGAGTCATGAACCACTAACTCTCCTTGGATAAGGTTAGGATCTCTATTTATTTCAATGGATTAAGACTATTATAATTGTATTTTAATTAACGTATTGATTCTATTTCAAGGATTACTTTCGTTATTCATCTTATGAATCTGGGTAGATCGGAAGAATAATCCTTATTCTAATGCATTATTGTGATTCTTGGAAGAGTTTTCTCACTTGAACACTAGCTTGAAAGTAAATTCCTCCTAAATTGCTAATTACTTGGACTTAACAGGATACGTGACATATAATTCTCTTATATTTTGGTAATTAGGGTTTAAGTGGCTAATAAACTAGATTTGAACCTAACCCTCTAATCTATATTAAGTGACCAAGACAGTGGCAGTTGATTAGGTTAGAGGAGACTAAATCACTAAGGAATTAGGGTTAGTCAATTATAGTTTGCCAAGAAATGAATCTTGCATGATTAAAATAGTTGGTAAGAAAACTTAGTCCGGAACAATAAATAACTCCAAAATCTTAGCTGTTTTTCCACATATATATCACAACAACTCTATTGTTTGGTTTCTTACTCTCTGAAGTACTGTTTAATGCGATTTGCAACCTCAAAACATCACTTTCTACTTGCCTGACTAAGTGAGTCATTTGACTATTGTTGCTCAATCTATCAATCCTCGTGAGATCAACCCTCACTCACCTGAGGTATTACTTGATATGACCCAATGCACTTGCTGGTAAATTTGTGGGCTTTAAACTCCGCACCAGGCCACACGACTGCCTTGTTGTACTCTTCAAATCCATCATAAGAAAGTGGTAAGAAATTTGAGATTTCTCATCCATCCCTTACTCCCCTTCAATTTCATGTATTTGGCTTTAGGTGTTGAGAAATTGTGTAATTTTGATGGTTTAAAAGTACTCTAGTATAATGTTTAGTTGAGTTTCATCCAGTTGCTTAGTGAGTAAGGTAAGGAACTACTAAACTCTTATGAATTACTAATTTAGTGACACCTAGTATTGATTTTTGGTGAATTATATGAAATTAGATTGAATTTCTTATTGATTTGAAGTCAAATTAGTGAATTAGGACAAAATTCTGGTGGTTGAAGTTTGTTGAGTTGATTTGGAGACTTGGAACCTTGTGGACAAGATATTTTGTGGTGTTTTGTGAATTAGGGAGAAATTGGCCAAGGTATGATTTTGGTTTCTTATAGATTATAATGTTACATGAAAACTTAGGCTAGTTGCCATATGATAGGCTTGAATATTTTGAATGGTTGGATTTGATGGAATTAATGTGTGTGTATGTGTGTGTGATGCTGAATTAATAATGAAAAGATAATAATTTAGATGATTAAGTGATTGATAAGTAGAGGACTAGCGTTTGGTGATATATGAGAATACTTGGTATTGATATGGTTGTAATTAGGTTAGTTTTGGATTGAGAATTTGTAAAACTAAAGGATTTGAGCTTTTGGTAAACACTGAATAACCCTGTGAACTTCATAGCTACACTAGAAAATATGGCAGCTGCTATGCAGGCCACAACTGAGGTTTTAGGCCAGCAAGCTAATAATGGTAATGGCGGTTATGGTGGTAATGGGCCGATGGCATTAGCAACATTTCTAAAGGTGAATTCACTTATTTTCCGAGAAACCACAAATCCTACAGAAGCAGACAATTGGTTTCAGGTGATGAAAAGGGCTTTACAGGCTCAACACGTGTCGGAGGACCAGTATGTTGAATTTGCCACTTGTCAGCTGATAGGTGAAGCACGGTATTGGTGGCAGGAAGTTCACCGCTTGCTGCAGCTGGGCAATGCAGTGATATCTTGGGAGATCTTCCAATCCAAGTTCTATAAAAAATATTTTTCCAATTTAGTTAGAGTGGCGAAAGAGCTTGAGTTACTGCAGTTAAAGCAAGGTTCTATGACTGTAGCAAAATATACTAGCATGTTTGAGGAGTTTTGTCAGTTTTTTAAAGTTTGTCGGGATGCTGCAGAGGACTATGAAGAGTGAAAATGTATAAAGTATGAAGGTAGACTACGGAGCGATATTCTGAGTATTGTGGGGCCATTGGAGGTTAGATTTTTCTCTGAATTGGTGAATAAGAGTAGGGTTGTTGAGGATTGTGTGAGGAAAGCTACTTTAGAAAAGGGTGATCACCGAGTATTCTTCAAGAGGGATTAACGAAGGAATTTTGTGCCGAGAGGCCGGAATTTCAAGAGAAATGGCTACGGTCGACAACCATACCAGGGTCAGAACAACTTTCGGAGGTTCAATAATAACAACAACCAAGGCAGGGAAAAGGGGAAGCAAGCTCACGTTCCTCCTAACGACTTGACTTGCACGAGATGCGGGGGTTACCATCCAAACACTCCGTGTAGAGCTGGTTCGGGATTGTACTACTACTATGGTGGAGCCAGATATATGTCATGGACTTGTCCAGAGAAAAAGAACTAGGAGGCTGGGAGAGCTCAGCAGTGAGTTCGAGTTTTTATTATGACAGCGGATGGTGCTGCTAGGTCTGACACATTGATCAGAGGTAAATGTGAAATGGGTAACAAAATCTTGACTGATTTGTTTGATACTAGGGCATCATAGTAATTCATATTATTTGAGAAAACTGGTGAACTAGGATTGAAAATTTATGTATTAGCTTATGACTTACAAGTGCATACTCTTTCCTCTGAGGTTGTAGTAACTAGGCTAGGTTGTCACCAAGTGTCCTTTCGCATTGAAAATGGAACCTTCATCCATGACTTGATATGTTTGCTAATGACTGGACTTGATTTGATTATGGGTTTGGATTGGTTGTTAAAGCATCATGTATTATTAGACTGTTCGAACGATCAGTGCAGTTTATGTCTAAGGGTTCAGAAGGACCGCTGGTAGCAGAAGGTTATTACTTGAATTCTATTGTGGAAAACTGTAGAGGGAGTGCGTGTCAGGGTTTTGTGTTGTTGGTTGCAAGCTAGTCAGGAGAAGAACAGAACTTGGGTCAGATTATGGTAGTGAATGAATTTCTTAAGGTATTCCTTAAAGAAATACCTGAATTCCCTCGTTCTCGAGAAATCTAGTTTGCGATAGAACTGGTACTTGGAGCAGGACCAATTTTGATTATGTCATACTAAATGTCACCATTAGAACTGGCATAACTTAAGGCTCAGCTGGAAGAGTTAATGAATAAGAATTTAATTTAGCCATGCGTTTTTCTGTGGGGAGCACCGGTCTTACTGGTGAAAAAGAAGGATGGGAGCATGCGATTGTGCATGGACTATAGTCAACTAAACAAGGTGATAGTAAAGAACAAATATTCATTGTCGAGGATTGACAACTTGATGAATCAGTTACAAGGAGTTGGAGTTTTCTCAAAGATTGACTTGAAGTCTGGTTATCACAAGATAAGGGTGAAAGATGAAGACACCCCTAAGACTGCTTTCAGAACTCGTTATGGTCATTACGAGTACACTGTAATGTCGTTTAGGTTGACAAATGCCCCTACTGTATTCATGGATTACATGAATAGAATATTCCATTCTTTCTTAGATAAGTTTGTGGTAATATTCATCGATGATATTCTGATTTATTCTAAGACTAACGAGGAGCACGCAGAACACTTGATGGTTGTGTTGCAGGTTCTGAAAGAGGAAAGTTGTATGTGAAACTTTCAAAATGTGAATTCTGGAAGGAAGAGGTGAAGTTTCTGGGTCACGTAATAAGTAAGAACGATATTGCGGTGGATCCTTCTAAGGTTGAGGCAATGATGGATTGAGGACGGCCTACGTCAGTGACGGAGATTAGGAGCTTTTTAGGTTTAGCTGGATATTATCGAAGGTTATCAAGGGTTTTTCACAAATTGCGTTGCCTATGACAAAGTTAACTCGGAAGGACTCGCCATTTGCATGGACATCAGAATGCGAGGAGAATTTCCAAACCTTGAAGCAGATATTAACAACAGCGCATGTACTTGTGTTGCCTGAACCCAATGAGCCATTCGAGGTTTATTGCGATGCTTCCTTAAAGGGTCTAGGGTGTATGCTGATGAAACACCGGAATGTTGTGGCTTATGCTTCACGACAATTAAGACCGCATGAAGTAAACTATCTAACTCACGACCTAGAACTTGTTGTGGTTGTATTTGCGTTGAAGGTCTGGAGACACTATCTGTATGGGATTAAATTTTGAATCCTCTCAAATTATAAGAGCTTGAAGTACCTCTTCGATAAGAAAGAGCTTAACATATGTCAGAGGAGTTGGATAGAATTGCTGAAGGATTATGATTTTGAGCTGAGTTATCATTCGGGAAAAGCTAATGTGGTGGCGGATGTCCTGAGCCAAAAGTCCCTAAACGTTGCCTGGATGATGATTAAGGAAGAGAAGTTAATGAAAGATTTTGAGAATCTTAACTCGGACGTTAGAGAGGAAGCCAGAAATATGTGCTTACACCAATTGCATATCTCTAGTGATTTTAAGACTGAGATTTAGAAAGCTCAGCAGAATGATCAGGAGCTACAGGAAATCGTTCCAGAAATAGAACAGAGGAAGCAAGGAGAGGTTACTCGAGATAGGGAAGGAGTTTAGAGGTACAAAGAAAGGATTTGTGTGCCGAATGTGGGAGACTTAAAGCGAGATGTGTTGTCAAAGGCTCACAGGAGTGGATTCTCGATTCATCCTACCAAGATGTATCATGACCTGTAGGCGATGTTCTAGTGGTTAGGAATGAAAAATAACGTAGTGGTTCATGTATCTAAATGTTTGACTTTTCATACATTTTACTTCTACTAATGTATGTCAATCCAAAAAGAGCTTGGGATAACCTCCTTTGGATCTAAAAGGATGATTAATCTCCAACAATGATTCTTCTAAGCTTTTCCATTATTTCTTGATCAACTCTTCCTTCAATCTCTCCCAAATTTGTTAGAGTTTTGTTTCTTTTTAATTCTTCTTATTATTTTCCGTTGTTTATTCCCTTTTCATTCATCAACACATTCTTATATATTCCTCTCCCATTATTTGGCATGTATACCTCTGTGTTTTTCTTTTTACTATTTTTTTTCTGTGATTCAACTAGTTGTCCAATCTTGAATTATGAACTTGTGGATTCTATTTTTTTTTATTCAACCATTTCCTTCCTTCTATATTTCGCTTTCAAAGAGATAGTGGCACTCCATTCATTCTCCTCCCGTCCATATTTTGTATTTCCCTTAAGGAATGATTCTTGATTGCAAATGTCACAAATGCAAATCTTTGAATTGAGCTTTCTCTCATTTTTCTCGACAAGAAGACGTCCACCACCTGACCTGCTCTATTAAACCCCTTCCATACCCATTGAATTGTTATTCTTTTCGACAAATTATCCATAAACACCACATAAGTTCTATGTTCTAATCTTCTGAAACTTTTGACCACCTACTTGTTTCTCCCTTGTCTTGGACTAACACCATAAATGGCTCGTTTCTAGCAAATGATGGCCTTTGACATTTCTTTTGGTTACTTTTTTCTACTCTCTCTCTCTCTCTCTCTCTCTCTCTCTCTCTCTCTCTCTCTCTCTCTCTCTCTTCAAAGTTTGTTTACTTCTCAATTGGACTCTCAATAGTGAAGCATCACAAATTTCAACTATCTATATGCTAATTTTCGAAGAATAATATGTTGTAAATAGTGCTACATCTAAGAAGTTATCTTAAGATAAAAATTTTAAGTCTTCAGAAACTCTTACTACAAAAATAAATTTTTCGTTGTGATTTTCTCATAATTTTTTGGATGATTCTCCCATTATCTTATTCAAATTGCATGTAATCACCCGCTATGTAAAGCTAATAGGAGTTCATTATGAAAACGAAGTATATTAAAAATAATATTGTTATATTATCTAATCCATACAAGATATTTCAAAATAAATAAAGAAAAAATTTGAAATATTTTTTTTACAATCCTAACTTTTCATAAATTTTAAAATGCTCCATTTAAAGTCTGATCACAACTTTTATAACACAACTTTGTTATGAAATCTAATCTATTTTAGATTTATCATTTAAACAGGACCATATTGTAGTTTCGCTTTAACCATGATTCTGAAACCAAATCAAACTAGCTGATTCAACTGGGTTAACTAGGATTAGTCACCAAATCGATTTGATTCGGACAAAAATTTAATTTGCAATGAACCAGTTAAAGAATTGGAAATATTTGCCAAAGAACCAGTCGACTGATGCTCTTTTTTTGTGGTTAACTGATTTAATATAATAAAACACAAAAAATTATTTTCTTTAAAAAAATATATTTTATACATAAATGTATTATTTTATTATATTCGATTCAATTTCAATAGAATTTCAGTTGAACTTTTAAACTTTTGAGTTTCTAATTCTATCAGTTCAATGACCTATTCAATTTTAAGAAAATTTGGTTTAACAAGAGTTAAGCCACAAAGCGGTCTCTGAGATTGGCATCATGCACCAAAATCGTCCTTGAGATTCTAATTGCACCAATTACGTCTCTGAGATTGACAAGAATATATCACGTTAGTCCCTGAACTATTTTTCGTTAATCGCGTGCAGATGTGGCTTGATGATATGGACCATTAGTGGCACATGTCACTTCATGGTTTAGCCACGTGTGATGATATGATGACGGATTGATCAGACGTCACAATATTATTTGGCTATGTGTCATCTTGTGCCACATGTCACAATATTATTTCTCCACGTATAATCTACTATGTCATCATTGTAGATGAATGAAATTGGTCCCCGACTTTGGATAAAGTGACTCATTTTTAGTCCGTGAAATTGAATATCGTGGACTAAATTAGTCCCTTCACCAGCTTTTTTGGTTTTGTTATGAATTTAAAATTCTCAATATCATTGAATGCACTAATTTTAATTATATTTTTTCACATATTTTTAAAATACAAATACTTTTGATAAATATTTTTAATATTTTAGTTTTAATCATATAATTTTTTTAATAATAATTTAATATTGATAACTATATGACATGAGATTTGTGATGAAATCACATATTCACTTTAGATAAGATCATAAATTCAGATGACTAAATTATCATCTCTTACTATAAATATCTCAATAAACTCAGGTATTTCTCAATCCAATTGTCACATAAATCAATTTAAAACCATACTGATTTAGACATCGGAGTCTCTTACAAGTACCTCTAACTGCCATCTTGGAACTGACATGAAGGCACTTCAAGCAGTCTTACTGCCATTTTCGACCTCTTTCATCTAGTTCATTTACGCACAACCGGTTTAAAGTATGCTCGTAACAATGATTATGTTATCTAATAAAAGAATTATATGATTGATTTAAAAAATATATTTTGTAAGTCCAAAAACAGTGTATTTCACAGAATAAAAAAATTAAAAAAAATGTGTATTTTGATTGTTAATTTTTTGTTAAAAATATGCATATTTTTTGTCGAGAAAAAAAAAGTGTGGTTGATCAATGTCTAACTTTTTTAAAAATCACATAGTTATATATTACAGAATCTATCAATGTTAAATGATTGTAGGAAAATTTATATAGTTAAAACTAAAATCTTAATAATATTTTATAAAAATACCTGTGTTTAAACGACATGTGAAAAAATAGAATTAAAAATTAGTGCATAAAAAAATATTAAGAATTTTGAATTAAAAAAATATTGAATTGATTAATTTGGTACACAATATTTAATTTTAGATACTAAAATGAGTCACTTAATACAAAATTAGGAATTAATTTAATACATCTAAAATAATAACATATATAGTGAATGATATGTAAATAAATAATACTGTAACACATAGTACAAGCTGATATATAGTCTAATAGTATTATAACATGTGGCGCATAAGTCTAATTATATCATAAAATGACACTTGTAATTAACAAAAAATAAGAGATTGTCATAATACACTTTTATCAATCTCATAAATATAATTAATGCCATTAAAATTTTATGGACAATTTTATGACACTATTCCAATTTCAAAATCCATTTTAAAACTTAACTCGGCTTAACAAACATAGAGTTGGTATTTTCATGCCGACATGTAATTGGTTGTTTGCATATAGATGTATACCTAATTAATGTCACTACTTGGCCAATACTTGATGTTAGTTATGGTCAAAAGAAAAATATTTCGAGCTTTAGAAGCTAGATTGAAGTGACACACATAATGGACTGATTTATCGTTACCAACAAAGAAAAATTTTTGATTTCAATATAAGTCAAATCACATGTAATTTGTTCTCATACTCCATGTGGCCAAATGTAACTTACGTTGAGAGAGCTTGTGATTACAAAATTATTTTTATCAGCATAAAGAATCCATGATTATATATATATATATATATATATTGAAAATTGTACATTAATATTGTTCTTGTGTGGATAACTTAGACGCAACCTCGACTATGAAAGTTGACGTCGAGATTTCATCTTTAACGCCGAGCTATAAGCTAAGACAATCCGAGCTTTTCGTCTAGAGAGATGTAACCTCATGGAGAGTATGAACAAAAAGAGATAGTGTACCTGCAAAAGGCATTCCGATGCTTAAGTTAGTACTGAGAATTCAGTGTGTTTGTTAAGGATGAGATATCATACCTTTATAGGTGGAGTATAAAAGATCGGTTACGTTACTGTTGATCACCTGAATTGAAGAGCACTTATTAGGTTTTAATAAGTGATAATGTCTGCTCGGACGTTTTTATTCTAGGATGTAACGTATAACACCGAGCTATAGTTGCAGAGTTATGGTGCATAAATCCGAGTTATGACATCGAATTTGTAACAGCCATATCATAGCCCCCAAGCTTAGCCTGGGAATATGTTTAATGAAGTAGGTTGAGCTTTTAATGAATAATAAATCGACTATTGAGTAGGTGCATAACTCGGCAATTGACTTAGCCTTGGAGCCCCCAGTTTAAGTTGCTTTATTAAACAGTTATTTAATTAATATGAGTAGGAGAGAGAAACTAAATTGATTGCTTATTAAGGGCATGCGTGTTCCTAATGAATATCGTTTCTTCTGAGGCAACTGAAGTGATGAGTTAGTGGATTTCAAAAATAGTTTTAAAGTTTTAATTAAAAACTTTGGAATCCAAAAGGGTGGCATAAGGTTTTGTGGTTATCAGAGGCATTTGAAGGATCATGACCAAAAGAGGTATGTTTTTGTTTTGCCTGTAGCTTCTGCAACCTCATCCCTGTAATTTCTGTACTTCATCTTCCTTAGCTTGCTTTCTAATGGGGTTTGAGAGGGAGAAAAAAAAGAGAGAATCGATTGGTCTTATGATCGGGTAAATGAAGACGTGAGGAAGTGTCCGTCTCTGTTTTTGGATGAGGATGTTGTGAAGGAGATAGATAAGAGTAAGATTGTGAGGGGTGGATCTGGGGTTTGGTTGAAGTTGCTACCATGTTCTGACAGTGACCGGGTGTTTCACAAGGGGGAGGATTTTGAGTATTTTTATATGTACAGTTGCGTGTTGATAAACTCCAATTTCGTAGTTTATCTTGTGCTTAATTTGGGAAATTTTATCACCTTTTTCCATATTTATTCAATGAAATAGCATGATTTTGTAATTCTCCCTTAATTTGTGCTTAAATGTGAAAACATGCTTTTTAGGCCTTAAAATAGCTAAATTTAACTCACTTTAATTCCATTCAATACTTTGATATGTTTGTTAAGTGATTTCAGGTTTAGAAGGCAAGTATTGGATGGAAGAAGTGAGGAGAAAAGCATGCAAAGTGGGAGAAATCATGAAGAAATGAAGAAACCGCAAAGCTGTCATACCTGACCTCTTCGCACTCAATCGACCATAACGTGAGCTACAGAGGTCCAAATGAGGCGGTTCTAGCTGCGTTGGAAAGCTAACATCCAGGGCTACAAAATGATAGAAAATTTTCTATAGTTGCCTGACGTATAGGGGCGCGCACGCGCACTGTATGTGTGCACGCCGATGGAGTGGCGTGGGTCCATTTTGGGCAACTCATTGGGGGCGATTTGTAGCTCATTTTGGGCCCAATCCAACTCATTTATGCTGCTATTGAACCCAAGGATTGAAGGGGGAATGAACCAAGTAGTCATGGTTTAGTTTTGATCATGTTTTAGGGGTAAAGTTAGGTTAATCACTCTCAAATTTTCTCTTTTAATTCTTGTTTTGATTTCAACTCTCTTGATATTTTAGTGTTCTATCGTCTTAATCTTCTTACTTTCTCTTGTTAATTTCTTGTTGTGCTCTATTTTATGTTTATTAATAATTGTTGGATCTTAATTCTCTTTAATGCAATTTTATATTTCCATGCTCTTTTATGTTTATCTTAGTTGTTATTGTTGATTTCTTGCTTGTGGTAGTCATGGGTTTCTTTTAATTCTTGCATTTTATGATGTTTACTTTTATTGCACACTAGGTATTTGATAAAATATTTTCTTTAGTTTTTTAGTAGTTTTTTTTACTCTTGGCCTAGGCTAAAGGGATTGAGTGACCTTGAGTCATTGGGTCTCAATGAATTGGTGATTTGAGAACTCTTGGTGATCAATTTGATATCCATTGACACTAACCCGCTACTAATCTAATTAGTAGATAGGTTGGGACTTATGGGTTGATGTGATCAAACCTATTTGACGTACTCTAAGCTTAGGAGTAGACGTTACGTACTTAAGGCTTTTAGAAGTAGACTTAATAGGTTGACCTCTCATAATTATCAATATTTGGTATGTAGACAAGGATGGTGATCTCAATTTCCCATGTCTTAGCCAAGAGTTTTTTCCATTTATTTTATTAATTCTTATCATTTACTTTCTTATTTTTTACTTTCTTGTCAAACTATAAAATCAAACCCCCCCTTGCATTTTCATAGTCAATAATTGATCACTTCATTGCAATTTCTTGTGAGACGACCCGGAGTTCAAATACTTCGGTTAATTCTTATTTGGGGTTTGTTATTTGTGAAAACCAAAATTTTTGATTGGGATGATTGTTTGTTGGTTTGGAGCTATGCTTACAACGAAGTAATTCTTTTCTATAAGAAGAAAATCTAGACCGACACACCAATTTCTCATCATCACGTGTTGGAATAGTTGAGGGTAAAACTCCCTTTTACAGATTTCCAATGTCAGGTGCTTAAGCAGTTAAACTGTGCACCATCTCAACTTCACCCTAATGGCTGGGCATTTCTTTGTGGTTTTGAGGTTCTGATGGAGTTCTTGGAGGAGACAGCTTCAATGGAGTTGTTTTTCTTCCGATTTCAAGCTAAAGGTGTTTGGAATGGTGGTTGGGAGAACTTGAATAGTTCACTGAGGTTTGCTATATTTAAACTGTATAAGTCGTCCTTCAAAATTTTTAAGGAATATATGTGAAGGTTAGTAATGTAGAGGGAGATTTTTCTTTTTATGTGGACGAGCATTTGGGGGAAAAGTTTCTCCTGTGGTGGTGCTCAGAGGCTTAGAATATTCTGTGGCCTGAAACCATAAGTGGAAGGGATGAATGTATAATTGAGTATTTAGTTGAGGGTGTTGATCGGAAAGAGTTGATTTCTGTGGTTGATCTACTATAGTGGGACAAAAATAGGCAGGCCGTGATAGATTACTTAGGTGAGTTATTTTTGAAATATTGTTGTTTGAATAAAACTGAAATATGGTGGTAACTGTTTGACCTTGTTGCTGTCAGGTGGAAAATATCCCGGGGTGTCTGTGGTGACCCTTAGAGCTCGGGTGAAAAGTAAAAACTTGGATAAGGAGTGGTCGACCTCAAAAGTCGAGAAAGTTGTTGGTGTTGGCGAGGTGAATCAGCCAGACCTGAGGAGAAGAAAAGTGATTTTGAAGAAAAGGAAACATGTCATGGTGGATTTATTTGAGGAATCCGAGGATGCCAGGGATGAGGTCCCAATGGAGAAAATTCAAGGGTTTTTTGAAAAGCAGAAGAAGTTGCATGATGTTGACAATCAGAGCGATGGCTCGTCACTGTGGGGGAAGGATTTTCCCTATATGGTTGTTGCTGACGAAGTTTGTCAGACGCCGACGGATGTGACTCTGGCGGATGAAGTCGGTGACGTTGCCATTGATCAATATATGCAGGTATTTGTATGTTTTATTTTGTTATTTGTGTTTTAGATTGATATACATATGTATATATATCTATTGTGTTTTCTGTGTTAAGGGTGGTCGGGCTTCGGCTAGCGAGCTTAGGGCGCAGCCAAGAGAAAAGACATCGAAAAGTGGCTGAACAAAAACAAGACTCGAGATTAAAGGAGGAGTTGGACCTAAAAAATGCTAAGGTTACTGAACTGGAAACTAGGCTATCTGAGATTGAGAAAGAATTAAAGCTAACCAAGGAAAATTAAGCGAAGGAGGTAGAGGACGTGAAGAAGAAAGAAGCCGACCTCTCCAGTATGAGTGCTCGGATTATTGAGGTTACGGCAAAATTGAAAGAGATGGAAAAGAGAAAAGAGACAGCAATTCTTGACTCATTTTTTGAAGGATTTGAACCAGGCTAAGTTTCTGGCTCCTGATGTTGATTTCTCCCATATGGATCAGAGATGTAGTTGTGGTGGACGATGATGGAGCAGCCGAAGATGAGGATGGGAATGTTGAACAGTAATGTTTGGTTGGATTTATATATTTTTTTTTACCGTACTATGGTTTTTATTTGAGACATTTAATAGTAGTTGTAAACTAATTTTCTCCTTGGTGAGATTTTGACTATTTTTGCCTATGCTTTACCAAAAAAGAAAAGGCAATCTATTTGATGATAGTTAGATAATATTGCTTTTGAGCTTGTATGGATTGTATTCATTAGTAATTTTGAATTAGTTACGTAATTCGTACAACTGTTGAAATTGTAGGTTTGGAACCTTGGCCAAATTTTTAGGATGTTGGTGCACGAAATTGTGATGATCAATGGCGCCACAACTTAGTACGCACAATTGTAATCTCAACTCTTTTTCACAATTATGTACAACTAACCAGCAAGTGCACTGGGTCATCCAAGTAATAAACCTTACGTGAGTAAGGGTCGATCCCACGGAGATTGTCGGCTTGAGGCAAGCTATGGTCATCTTGTAAATCTCAGTCAGGCGGATTCAAATGGTTATGGAGAATTGATAATTAAAAGATGAATAAAATATAAAATAGGATAGAGATACTTATGTAATTCATTGGTGAGAATTTCAGATAAGCGTATGAAGATGCTTTGTTCCTCCTGAAATTCTGCTTTCCTATTGTCTTCATCCAATCATTCATACTCCTTTCCATGGCAAGCTGTATGTTGGGTATCACTGTTGTCAATGGCTACCTCCCGTCCTCTCAATGAAAATGGTCCAAATGCGCTGTCACCGCACGGCTAATCAGCTGTTGGTTCTCGATCATGTTGGAATAGGATCCATTGATCCTTTTGCGTCTGTCACTACGCCCAACACTCGCGAGTTTGAAGCTCGTCACAGTCATCCCATCCAAGATCCTACTCGGAATACCACAGACAAGATTTAAACTTTCTGGATCTCAAGAATGGCCGCCAATAATTCTAGCCTATACCACGAAGACTCCGATCTTTTGGAGTGGAGGCTAAGAGATACACACTCAAGCTATTGCAGATAGAACGGAAGTGGTTGTCAGGCACGCGTTCATAGGTGAGAATGATGATGAGTGTTACGGATCATCACATTCATCAGGTTGAAGTGCAAGTGAATATCTTGGAATAAGAATAAGCTTGAATTGAATAGAAAAACAATAGTACTTTGCATTAATTCATGAGGAACAGCAGAGCTCCACACCTTAATCTATGGGGTGTAGAAACTACACCGTGGAAAATACATAAGAAAAAAAGGTCTAGGCATGGCCGTGAGGCCAGCCCCCAAAACGTGATCAAGAGATCAAAAGATGAACTAAAGATTCCAAGATTCAAAGATGATCAAAAGATGAAAATACAATAGCAAAAGTTCCTATTTATAGAGAACTAGTAGCCTAGGGTTTACAAAAATGAGTAAATGATGCAGAAATCCACTTTCAGGCCCACTTGGTGTGTGCTTGGGCTGAGTATTGATGCTTTCACTTGTAGAGACTTTTCTTGGAGTTAAACGCCAGCTTTGGTGCCAGTTTTGGCGTTTAACTCCAGCTTTTATGCCAGTTCTGGCGTTTTGATGCTAGAATTTTTATGCTGACTTGGAACGCCGTTTTGGGCCATCAAATCTCGGGCAAAGTATGGACTATTATATATTGCTGGAAAGCCCAGGATGTATAATTTCCAACGCAATTGAGAGCGCGCCAATTGGGCCTCTGTAGCTCCAGAAAATCCACTTCGAGTGCAGGGAGGTCAGAATCTAACAGCATCTGCAGTCCTTTTTCAGCCTCTGAATTAGATTTTTGCTTAGGTCCCTCAATTTCAGTCAGAAAATACCTGAAATCATAGAAAAATACAAAAACTCATAGTAAAGTCCAGAAATGTTATTTTTATTTAGAAACTAATAAAAACATAATAAAAATTAACTAAAATATACTAAAAACTACCTAAAAACAATGCCAAAAAGCGTATAAATTATCCGCTCATTACAACACCAAACTTAAATTGTTTCTTGTCCCCAAGTAACTGAAAGTCAAATAGTATAAAAGGAAGAGAATATACTATAAATTCCAAATTATCAATGAAACTTAGCTCCAACTAGATGAGCGGGACTAGTAGCTTTTTGCCTCTGAACAATTTTGGCATCTCACCTTATCCTTTGAAGTTCAGAATGATTGGCATCTATAGGAACTCAGAATTTAGATAGTGTTATTGATTCTCCTAGTTCAGTATGTTGATTCTTGAACACAGCTACTTTATGAGTCTTGGCCGTGGCCCTAAGCACTTTGTTTTCTAGTATTACCACCGGATACATAAATGCCACAGACACATAACTGGGTGAACCTTTTCAGATTGTGACACAGCTTTGCTAGAGTCCCCAATTAGAGGTGTCTAGGGTTCTTAAGCACACTCTTTTTGCTTTGGACCACGACTTTAACCGCTCAGTCTCAAGTTTTCACTTGACACCTTCATGCCACAAGCACATGGTTAGGGACAGCTTGGTTTAGCCTTTTAGGCCAGGATTTTATTCTTGTGGGCCCTCCTATCCATTAATGCTCAAAGCCTTGGATCCTTTTTCTACCCTTAACTTTTGGTTTAAAGGGTTACTGGCTTTTTCTGCTTGCTTTTTCTTTTTCTTTCTTTTTCTTTTCGCCATTTTTTTTGCAAGCTTCTTCTTTTTCACTGCTTTTTCTTGCTTCAAGAATCAATTTTATTATTTTTCAAATCATCAATAACATTTTGACTTTTTCATTATTCTTTCAAGAGCCAACAATTTTAAAATTCATAAACAATAATATCAAAAATATGCACTGTTCAAGCATTCATTCAGAAAACAAAAAGTATTGTCACCACATCAAAATAATTAAACTAATTTCAAGGATGAATTCGAAATCATGTACTTCTTATTCTTTTGTAATTAAAACATTTTTCATTTAAGAAAGGTGATGGATTCATAGGACATTCATAGCTTTAAGGCATAGACACTTAAACACTAGTGATCATGTAATAAGACACAAACATAATAAAACATAAAGCATAATTTTCAAAAAACAGAAAAATAAGAACAAGAAAATTAAAGAACGGGTCCATCATAGTGATGGCGGTTTGTTCTTCCTCTTGAAGATCTTATGGAGTGCTTGAGCTCCTCTATGTCTCTTCCTTGCCTTTGTTGCTCCTCCCTCATGACTCTTTGGTCTTCTCTAATTTCATGGAGGAGGATGGAATACTCTTGGTGCTCCACCCTTAGTTGTCCCATATTGGAACTTAATTCTCCTAGGGAAGTGTTGATTTACTCCCAATAATTTTGTGTAGAAAAGTGCATCCCTTGAGGCATCTCAAGGATTTCATGATGAGGAATTTCCTCATGCTCTTGTCCATGAGTGGGCTCTCTTGTTTGCTCCATCATTTTCTTAGTGATGGGATTGTCCTCATCAATAAGGATGTCTTCTTCTATGTCAATCCCAGCTGAATTGCAGAGGTGACAAATGAGATGAGGAAAGGCTAACCTTGCCAAGGTAGAGGACTTGTCCACCACCTTGTAGAGTTCTAGGGATATAACCTTATGAACTTCTACTTCCTCTCTAATCATGATGCTATGGATCATGATAGCCTGGTCTATAGTAACTTCAGACCGGTTGCTAGTGAGAAGGATTGAGCGTTAGATGAACTCCAACCATCCCCTAGCCACGGGCTTGAGGTCATGCCTTCTTAGTTGAACCAGCTTCCCTCTTGAATCTCTCTTCTATTGAGCGCCCTCTTCACAAATGTCTATGAGGACTTGGTTCAAACTTTGATCAAAGTTGACCCTTCTAGTGTAGGGGCGTACATCTCCTTGCATCATGGGCAAGTTGATGCCATCCTTACATTTTTCGCACTAAAATCTAAGCATTTTCCCCAGATCATTGTAAGCCAATTCTTTGGGTCCGGGTTCACACTTTGATCATGGTTCTTGGTGATCCATGCATTGGCATAGAACTCTTGAACCATTAAGATCCCGACTTGTTGAATGGTGTTGGTGAGAATTTCCCAACCTCTTCTTCGAATCTCAAGTCGGATCTCCGGATATTCACCCTTTTTGAGTTTGAAAGGGACCTCAGGGATCACCTTCTTCTTGGCCACAACTTCATAGAAGTGGTCTTGATGGACCTTTGAGATGAATCTCTCCATCTCCCATGACATGGAGGTGGAAGCTTTTACCTTCCCTTTCCTCTTTCTAGAGGTTTCTCCGGCCTTTGGTGCCATAAATAGTTATGAAAATACAAAAAGCTTAAGCTTTTCCCACACCAAACTTAGAAGGTTTGCTCGTCCTCGAGCAAAAAAAGAAAGAAAAGAGTAGAAGAAGAAGAAAATGAAGGAGATTGAGGGGGGTTAGTGGTTCGACCAAGGGGGAGAAGTAGTGTGTATGATATGTGAAGATGAAGGAGTGAAGATTAGTTTATATAAGAGTGGAGAGAGGGGTAGGGTTCGGCCATGTATGGGTGGGTTTGGGAGGGAAAGTGGTTTGAATTTGAATGGTGAGGAGGGTGGGATTTTATGATGGATGGATGTGGATTGGTGAAGAGATTATGGAGAATAGGGTAGGTGTGGTTCCTGTAGGGTCCACAGATCCTGAGGTGTCAAGGACTTCTCATCACTGCACCATGTTGGCGTGTAAACGCCCCCTGCATTGCCAATCTGGCGTTAAACGCCAGGTTGCTGCCCATTTCTGGCGTTTAACGCCAGCTTTTCTCCCCTTTTTGGCATTTAACGCCAGCTCTGTGCCCATTTCTGACGTTAAACGCCAGTCTGGTGCCCATTTCTGGTGTTAAACGCCAGTCTGGTGCCCATTTCTGGCATTAAACGCCCAGAATGGTGCCAGACTGGAAGTTTAACGCCCATTCTGCTACCCTTACTGGCATTTAAACGCCAGCAAGCTTCTCCTCCAAGGTGTGCTATTTTTAATCTTGTTTTTCATTCTGTTTTTGCTTTTTCAGTTATTTTTGTGACCTCACATGATCATCAACTTAAAGAAAATATAGAATAACAATGGAAAATAGAAATTTAACATAGATAAATAAAAATTGGGTTGCCTCCCAACAAGCGCTTCTTTAATGTCAATAGCTTGACAGTAGGCTCTCATGGAGCCTCACAGATAATCAGAGCATGACGATGGCCTCCCAACACCAAACTTAGAGTTTGAATGTGGGGGCTCTATTTGACTCTGCATTGAGAGAAGCTTTTCATGCTTCATCTCTATGGTTACAGAGGGAGATCCTTGAGCTTTAAACACAAGGGAGTCCTCATTCACGTGAAGGACCAATTCTCCTCTATCAACATCAATCACAGCTTTTGCTGTGGCTAGGAAGGGTCTGCCAAGGATGATGGATTCATCCATACACTTCCTAGTGTCTAGGATTATGAAATCAGCAGGGATGTAGTGGCTATCAACCTTTACCAAGACATCCTCTACAAGTCCATAAGCCTGTTTCCTTGAATTGTCTGCCATCTCTAGTGAGATTCTTGTAGCTTGTACCTCAAGGATCCCTACCTTCTCCATCACAGAGAGTGGCATGAGGTTTATACTTGACCCCAGGTCACACAGAGCCTTCTCAAAGGTCATGGTGCCTATGGTACAAGGTATTGAGAACTTTCCAGGATCCTGTCTCTTCTGAGGTAATCTCTGCCTAGTCAAGTCATCCAGTTCTTTGGTGAGCAAGGGGGGTTCATCCTCCCAAATATCATTACCAAATAACTTGGCATTTAACTTCATGATTACTCCAAGGTACTTAGCAACTTGCTCTTCAGTAACATCTTCATCCTCTTCAGAGGAAGAATACTCATCAGAGCTCATGAATGGCAGAAGTAAATTCAATGGAATCTCTATGGTCTCTGTATGAGCCTCAGATTCCCATGGTTCCTCATTAGGGAACTCCTTGGAGGCCAGTAAATGTCCATTGAGGTCTTTATCAGTGGAAATCACTGCCTTTCCCTCCTCCATGCATTCGGCCATGTGGGACGTGTTTATGGCCTTGCATTCTCTCTTTGGGTTTTCTTCTGTATTGCTTGGGAGAGTACTAGGAGGGAGTTCAGTAACTTTCTTACTCAGCTGACCCACTTGTGCCTCCAAATTTCTAATAGAGGACCTTGTTTCAGTCATGAAACTTTGAGTGGTCTTAGTTAGATCAGAGATTATGGTTGCTAAGTCAGATTGGCTCTGCTTAGAATTTTCTGTCTGTTACTGAGAAGATGATGGAAAAGGCTTGCTATTGCTAAACCTATTTCTTCTACCATTACTGTTGTTGAAGCCTTGTTGAGGCCTCTGTTGGTCCTTCCATGAGAGATTTGGATGATTTCTCCATGAAGGATTATAGGTGTTTCCATAGGGTTCTCCCATATAATTCACCTCTTCCATTGCTGGGTTCTCAGGATTATAAGTTTCTTCTTCAGATGAAGCTTCTTTGGTACTGCCTGTTGCTGCTTGCATTCTAGACAGACTCTAAGAAATCATATTGACTTGCTGAGTCAATATTTTGTTCTGAGATAATATGACATTCAGAGTATCAATCTCAAGAACTCATTTCTTCTGATTTGTCCCATTATTCATAGGATTCCTTTCAGAAGTGTACATAAATTGGTTATTTGCAACGATTTCAATGAGTTCCTGAGCTTCTGCAGGCGTCTTCTTCAGATGAAGAGATCCTCCAGCAGAGCTGTCCAATGACATCTTGGACAGTTCAGACAGACCATCATAGAAGATACCTATGATGCTCCATTCTGAAAGCATGTCAGAAGGACACCTTCTGATCAATTATTTGTATCTTTCCCAGGCTTCATAGAGGGATTCACCTTCCTTCTGTCTGAAGGTTTGGACTTCCACTCTAAGCTTACTCAATTTTTGAGGTGGAAAGAATTTGGCCTGAAAAGCACTGACCAACTTTTCCCAAGAGTTCAGGCTTTCCTTAGGTTGTGAATCCAACCATATTCTAGCTCTGTCTTTTACAGCAAAGGGAAAAAGCATAAGCCTGTAGACCTCGAGATCAACCCCATTGGTCTTGACAGTGTCACAGATTTGCAAGAATTCAGCTAAGAACTGATGAGGATCTTCCAATGGAAGTCCATAAAACTTGCAATTCTGTTGCATTAGAGAAACTAATTGAGGCTTAAGCTCAAAGTTCTTTGCTCCAATGGCAGGAATTGAGATGCTTCTCCCATGGAAGTCGGGAGTAGGTGCAGTAAAGTCACCAAGCACCTTCCTTGCATTGTTGGCATTGTTGTTATTTTCGGCTGCCATGGCTTCTTCTTGTTTGAAAATTTCTATTAGGTCCTCTCTAGAGAGTTGTGCTTTAGCTTCTCTTAGCTTTCTCTTCAAGGTCCTTTCAGGTTCAGGATCAGCTTCAACAAGAATGCCTTTGTCTTTGCTCCTGCACATATGAAAGAGAGAAGAAGAAAGTATGAAATTCTCTATGTCACAGTATAGAGATTCTTTGGGGTGTCAGAGGAAAAGAAGAATAGAAGGAGGAGGCAGAGAGGAGAGAATTCGAACTTATAGAGAGAGGGAGTCTGAATTGCACATTGAGGAGGAGTGTTAGTCCCTTAAATAGAAGAAGGTGAGAAGGGGGAAAAGAATTTTCGAAAACAAATTTAAAAAGATTTTGAAATAATTAAAAGAAATTTTGAAAATTTGGTTGATGATTTTCGAAAATTGAAATTGAGAAAGTAATTAAGTGATTTTGAAAAAAAAATTTTGAAATTAGAAATAAAAAAGATGTGATTGAAAATCATTTTGAAAAAGATGTGGTTGAGAAGATATGATTGAGAAGATAGGGTTTAAAAAAAAAGATATGATTGAAAAGATATGATTGAAAAGATATGATTGAAAAGATATGATTGAAAAACAATTTAAAAAGATTTGATTTTAAGATTAACGACTTGGCTAACAAGAAATTTAAAAGATATGATTCTAAAATTCAAATATTGAACCTTTCTTAACAAGGAAGAAATTTTTGAATCAAATCACTAATTGTTAGCAAGGATTTTCGAAAATAGTAAAAAAAATGGAAAGGATTTGATTTTGAAAAGATATGATTGAAAAGATATGATTTGAAAAAGATTTGATTTTGAAAAATTATGAAAATTTGAAAAAGATTTGAATTAAAAACAAAATCTTCCCTCCTGTGCCCTCCTGGCGTTAAACGCCCAGAATGGTATCCATTCTGGCGTTTAACGCCCAAAATACTACCTTTTTGGGCGTTTAACGCCCTGCCAGGTACCCTGGCTGGCGTTTAAACGCCAGTTTTCCTTCCTCATTAGGCGTGTTGAACGCTCAGCTTTTTCTCTATAATTCCTCTGCTGCATGTTTTGAATCTTCAATTCTCTGTATTATTAACTTTGAAAAGACATAATTTTGAAATTTTTTTTAAATTTTTAATGATGAGAAACAATCAAAATGCAACTAATCATGGAAAACTAAGATCAAATAAACAATGCATGCAAGACACCAAACTTAGAAATTTTCATATTAGAGACACTAACAAATTGAGAATGTATATGAAAAATAACAAAACACACAAAACAAGAGAATTTAAAGATCAGAGCAGGAAAATCATCAAGAACAACTTGAAGATTAATGAAGAACATAATTCATACATTCGAAAAATGCAGGGAATTAAATAAAACATGCAGGACACCAAACTTAAAAATTGATACTAGACTTAAACAAGAAACACAAATTATTTTTTATTTTTATTATTTTATTAATTTTTTTGTATTTTTTTCAAAAATTACTTTGGAAAAAGAAAAATAAGAAATTCAAAATTTTTAATACAAATTCCAGGAATCATGCAATGTTAGTCTAAAGCTTCAGTCTAAAAAGATTAGACATGACTAGCCAAGCTTCAGCAGGACATTACATACAACAGTGATGCCAAGGCATCTTAGGCTAGTTTCACTAGCATTTTTTTGTTAGTTTTAGTTGTTTTATGCATTTTCTTGAGCTTAAAGTAACCAAGAATGGTTAAAATGAGAA
This sequence comes from Arachis ipaensis, assembly GCF_059453495.1. Classification (NCBI taxonomy): domain Eukaryota; kingdom Viridiplantae; phylum Streptophyta; class Magnoliopsida; order Fabales; family Fabaceae; genus Arachis; species Arachis ipaensis. The sequence continues at coordinate 61,139,846 of NC_142443.1, forward strand.
CAAAGCAATGAACCATCCAAACAGTATGATTTTGATGCAAATTCCATGAGTTTTTAGTTATATTACTTGAATGCTATTAATGGAAGATTTCTCATGAAATTTTGCAAGACTTTGATGCAATTGTTTGGATGATTTCAGGGAAGAAGAGGCTAAGCAAGGAAGCAACAAAATCAATAAAGGAAGCTTGAATATCACATGTGGAGTTTAAGTTCCAGTTTAAGCCTAAACTGGAGCTTAAACGCCAGAATCAGGAAGGCTAAGAAATGCTGAAATTGAAGTTTAACCTCCAGTTTAACCTTAAACTGGAGGTTAAACGCCAGAATGAGAATGCCACTCAGGAAGGAGTTCCACGTTTAACCTCCAGTTTAACCTTAAACTAAAGGTTAAACGCCAGAATGGGAAAAGCACCAGGGAGCCATTTCCACGTTTAAGCTCCAGTTTGACCTCAAACTGGAGCTTAAACGTGTTCGACCAAGTTTTCTCCTCCAGGGTTGCTCTCTCCATTTCCACGTTTAAGCTCCAGTTTGACCTCAAACTGGAGCTTAAACGTGTTCGACACCTCCAGGGCTACCCTTCTAAGCTTCCACGTTTAACCTCCAGTTTAACCTTAAACTGGAGGTTAAACGTGTTCGACCTCCAGGATGCCTCCTTCCATTTCCACGTTTAACCTCCAGTTTAACCTTAAACTGGAGGTTAAACGTGTTCGACACCTCCAGGGCTACCCTTCTAAGCTTCCACGTTTAACCTCCAGTTTAACCTTAAACTGGAGGTTAAACGTGTTCGACCTCCAGGATGCCTCCTTCCATTTCCACGTTTAACCTCCAGTTTAACCTTAAACTGGAGGTTAAACGTGTTCGACCTCCAGGGCTGCCCTTCCTATATCCACGTTTAAGCTTCAGTTTAACCTTAAACTGAAGCTTAAACGTGTTCGACTACATGACTCTCCAGGGCTGCCTTCTTCCATTTCCACGTTTAAGCTTCAGTTTAACCTTAAACTGAAGCTTAAACGTGCCTCTACAAAAGGCTTCACTGGAAGTGTCTGGCGTTTAAGCTGTAGTTTAAGCTTAAACTGCAACTTAAACGCCACTCTTGGAAAAGGTTTCTGGGCCAAAAATATTGCGGTTTAAGTTAGTCTTTGAGCACAAACATTAACTTAAACTTACTCTGGCATGAAACCCAATTGAATATCATGGTTTATGGGACTGGGCCTGAAGGATTGATGAGTCTGAAATTTCAATTTGTTGAGTCATGTGTCATTATTTGATTATCACTAAGTTGGCTCAATGAATGTTACAGAATTTGGATCAGCAGCCTCATCAAGATTATGGATCATAAACCCAAAGCAAAAGGAAAGCAGGAGAGGCCTCAAAGCCCAAGAAACACAACAGAAGCTCAATATAGAAAGTGTATAAATAGGATAGAATTTAAGTTAGAGGGGGACTTTTGGAACTTTTACTTTTGCATTTAGCTAGTTTTCATTTCTTTGTAATTGAATTCCGAGCTATGACTCACTAAACCCCCTTTCATTGGGTTAGGGAGCTCTATTGTAATTCAATGAATCAATAATAGTTTATCTTCTTCTTCAATCTTTTCTCTTGAATTTTGTTAGAAAGCTTCTCGATCTAATTCCATTGGGTAGTTGTCTTGGGAAAGAAACTACCCATAATTGGAATCCTTCGGAACCTTGGGAAAGGAATGGAGGATTCATGCTAGAGAAGCTTTCTCACAGTGAATTGGATTGGGGTTTGGATGGATATTGTGACATGTAATCCTACCAAATTGTGGTTCATGAAACTGTGTGGTATAATCAGTGATCGAGCATCATCTCTTCTTATGAACATTTAAACCAAGGGATTGGGAATTTGTTTGTTTTTAGAGAGAATTGGTGAGCCAAGGGATTGGGATCCAATCATATAAGATTGCCAAGCAAAATTCAATGAATGCATTGGTTGAGGAAGAGATATACATGTTTTGATTCGGAGATCTCAATATCTCCTAACACCCAATGAATTCCCCATTTCTGATTTCCACTTTCTCTTTACATTCTGCAACTCAATTTATGCAATCACCCCCATTCCCTTTTAATTTCAGCAATTTAGCTTCTGCTCTTTAATTCATGCAATTTAAGATTCCGCCATTTCAATTTCTTGTCATTTACTTTTCCCGCCAATTTTACATTCCGCAATTCTCATCTAAATCTTGATTCCGCTCAACTAGAACACACTTCTAATCCGAATTGCTCACTCAACCAATCCTTGTGGGATTCGACCTCACTCTATTGTGAGTTTTTACTTGACGATAACCGGTGCACTTGCCGGAAGGAATTTTGCCGATCGTGCAATTTCCTAAATCGTAGCATAACTAGTTTATGCGCATCAAGTTTATGGCGCCGTTGCCGGGGATTGGTTTTCGATTGACAATTCTCAAATTGGAAGTTAACTAGATTGAGCATTTTTTTTTTGTTTTGATTAATTCAGTACAAGTTACTTGTTGAATTTTAATTTCTGCACTCTGTTACATGCTTTCTTTCTTTATGCCTTTAAATTCAAGCAACTAACCCACTGACTCACTAACTGTTTGAATTAATTCCTCAATTGCTCTAACCATACTCTTCCATTAACCAAGAGTATTTCACTTGTTTGTTGCCTGTGCTGTGTTCTTGTATGACAGGTAGGAGAGGAGAGACATCAACTCCTCCATATACCGAACCAGAGAGGACCCTTCATAGACTTAGAAGGGAAGCAAGAGGGAAGAGAGTACTGGGAGAAGAAGAATCTGAAGGAGAATCTGAGGACAATTTTGAGGAAGCTCTAGATCTCAACATGGATAGAGAAGTTCACAACCATGAGAGAGCTGATGGAAACAATGCCATTCCTGAGAGGAGGGTTCTTAGTTCATACATAAACCCAACCTCTGGGAATTGTGGTAGCAGCATTCAGAAACCACCCATTCAGGCCAACAATTTTGAACTCAAACCACAGCTAATATCACTTGTGGAGAATCATTGTTCATTTGGTGGGAGTGCTAATGAAGATCCCAACCAACATCTCACAAAATTCCTGAGAATTTGTGACACTGTGAAGTCCAATGGAGTCCAGGAAGATGCCTATAAACTGCTTTTGTTCCCATTTTCACTTAGGGACAAAGCAGCTAAGTGGCTGGAATCATTCCCAAGGGGGAGTCTAACAACATGGGATGAGGTGGAAAGCAAGTTTCTGGCACGTTTCTACCCCCCACAAAAGGTCAATAGGCTTCGATCTGAGGTTCAGACTTTTAGACAACAAGATGGTGAAACTCTCTACGAGGCATGGGAGAGATTCAAGGATTTGACAAGGAAATGCCCACCAGACATGTTCCATGATTGGGTGCAATTGCATATTTTCTATGATGGACTGTCTTATGAATCAAGGAAGGCTGTAGACCATTCATCAGGAGGTTCATTGAACAGGAAAAAGATTGTGGAAGAAGCCATTGAAGTGATTGAGACAGTGGCTGAGAATGAGTACTACTATGCATCAGAGAGGCACAACACTAAGGGAGTCATGGAGCTGAACCATGTTGATACAATTCTAGCCCAAAACAAGGTGTTTGCCAAGCAACTAGCAGAGCTTACCAGGCAATTAGAAACAAAGCAAGTAGCTGCAATACACACACAAGATCAAGAGGAAGTAAGCATTGAAGGAGGTGATTGGGAAGAGGCCAACTATGTGGGAAACCAACAAAGGCAATCATATGATCCACATTCCAACACTTACAACCCAGGATGGAAAAATCACCCAAACTTTGGGTGGGGGAACCAACAAACCCAACCACAAAACCACAAGCCTTACAACCACAACCAACATAACAATTCCACATACCAAAACTCCAACCAAAGATCATACCAAGCCACACAAAACACTTACTCCCAACCATCATATCATGGCCAAAATAATCAACCTACCCAACCTAATCCGAACCAACAATTTCAAGATCAATTAAACCGGATAGAAGGAATGCTTGCAACCATGAGTCAAGACATAACCGAATTGAAAGCTTTTAAGGAAGAAGTAAATTCTAACCTGCAAAACCAAGGAGCTGCCATCCAGAAGCTAGAAAATCAAATTGTGTATTTGTCTAAGCAAACCCCTGGGACAAGCGTTTCTCATGCTGCCAAGGCCATTGCAAGGGAAGAATGTAAGGCCATAACCCTCAGAAGTGGAAAAAATCTAAAGGAGATCTCAAAGGAAACCACAGAGGATGAAGCAAAGGAAAATGTGAGAGATAAGGAACAAGGACAATCTTTTACATCGTCTGCAACAAAAGAAAAAGAAAAAGAGATCCTGAAGCCTTATACACCTAAGGCACCATATCCTCAACGTTTGATGAAAAGTGAAAAGGATGGCCAATTCTCCAGGTTCTTGGAGATTTTCAAGAAGCTTCAAATCAACATTCCCTTTGCTGAGGCAATAGAGCAAATGCCACTATATGCAAAATTCTTAAAGGAATTGATGACCAAGAAGAGAAGCTGGAGAAATGAGGAAACTGTGTTGTTAACTGAAGAATGCAGTGCCATCATTCAGCACAAATTGCCTCAGAAATTGAAGGATCCAGGCAGTTTCCAAATCCCCTGCATCATAGGAGAAGTCATGGTGGAGAAGGCCTTGTGTGACTTAGGGGCCAGTATCAATTTGATGTCTCTAACAATGATGAGAAGAATGAAGATTGAGGAAGCCAAACCAACAAGAATGGCCCTCCAATTGGCAGATCGAACTTTTAAATTCCCTCATGGGATAGTTGAGGATTTGTTGGTGAAGGTGGGAGATTTTATATTTCCTGCTGATTTTGTGGTGTTAGATATGGAGGAAGAAGCCAAAGCTTCAATAATTCTGGGAAGACCCTTCCTGGCTACTGCTGGAGCCATCATAGATGTACAAAAGGGTGAACTCACTCTTAGACTACATGATGAGAAATTGGTGTTTAATGTATTCAAGGCAATGAGCTATCCATCAGAATCACTAAGGGAATGCATGAGGGTGGATGTAGTGGACATTGCAGTACAAGAAACCTTTGAGGAAACAACAAAGGAAGTGGCAGAGGAGGAGTTCACCAAGGACATAGAAGTTAGTGACATCAAGGCTGCTGAAACAACCATGCCAAACATGCCAGAGATAGTGAAAGAAGAGAAGGAAGCACCAAAACCTGAGCTCAAAGCATTGCCCCCTAATCTCAAGTATGCATACTTGGGTAGTGATGAGAGTCATCCTGTTATCATTAGCTCTGCCCTGAGTCAAGAACAGGAAGAAGAATTGATTAAGGTGCTACAAACTCATCAAGATGCCATTGGATGGACCCTAGCTGATTTGAAGGGGATAAGTTCATCAATATGCATGCATAAAATCTTGTTAGAAGAGGATGCTAGACCCTCCATCCAAGCTCAGAGAAGATTGAATCCCGTCATGAAAGAAGTGGTACAAAAGGAGGTCATGAAGTTATGGCAGGCAGGGGTAATCTACCCCATTTCTGATAGCCCATGGGTTAGTCCCATCCATGTAGTTCCCAAGAAAGGTGGCATAACTGTGGTGCCAAATGAGAGGAACGAACTCATACCCACAAGAACTATCACTGGGTGGAGGATGTGCATAGACTACAGGAAGCTCAATGAAGCCACCAGAAAAGATCATTTCCCACTCCCATTCATGGATCAGATGCTTGAAAGGCTTGCAGGACATGCTTACTATTGCTTTTTGGATGGATACTCAGGCTATAATCAGATAGTAGTTGATCCTAGAGATCAAGAGAAAACATCGTTTGTTTGTCCATATGGAGTTTTTGCTTATAGACGCATGCCCTTTGGATTGTGCAATGCACCTGCCACTTTCCAAAGATGCATGCTGTCCATCTTTTCGGACATGATTGAAAAATTTATTGAGGTCTTCATGGATGATTTTTCTGTGTTTGGAGATTCTTTTCCTAGCTGCCTACACCACCTTGCCTTGGTGCTTAAGAGGTGCCAAGAGACTAACCTAGTATTAAACTGGGAAAAATGTCATTTCATGGTCACAGAAGGAATAGTCCTTGGCCACAAAATCTCTAATAGAGGCATTGGGGTGGACAGAGCTAAGGTGGAACTCATTGAAAAACTACCTCCACCAAGTAATGTCAAGGTAGTTAGGAGTTTTTTGGGACACGCTGGTTTTTACAGAAGGTTTATTAGAGACTTTTCTAAAATAGCCAAACCTTTGAGTAACTTGCTTGTCTCTGATACACCCTTTGTATTTGATAAAAATTGCATGCTAGCCCATGAACTTTTGAAGCAAAAACTTTCCTCTGCACCTATCATTGCCCCACCTGATTGGAACTTACCTTTTGAACTGATGTGTGATGCATCAGACCTTGCTATTGGGGCAGTGTTAGGACAAAGGAAAGACAATTTGGTACATGTGATTTATTATGCCAGTAAAGTCTTGAATGATAACCAAAGGAATTACACAACCACTGAAAAAGAACTCTTGGCAATAGTCTTTGCATTTGACAAATTTAGATCCTATCTCATTGGATCTAAAGTCATTGTCTTCACTGATCATTCAGCTTTAAAATACTTACTTGCTAAACAAGAATCCAAACCAAGACTTATTAGATGGGTTCTTTTGTTGCAGGAATTTGACATTGAAATCAAAGACAAGAAGGGTGTAGAGAACAAGGTGGCAGACCATTTATCAAGGATACCATGTGAAGAAGGAAGCGCACAAAGCACCTTGGTTTGCAGACATAGCAAACTTCAAGGCCACTGGGAGTTTGCCGTTGGAATTTAACAAGCATCAAAGGAAGAAATTGGTAAATGATGCCAAATACTTCATCTGGGATGAACCATACTTGTTCAAAAAATGTTCCGATGGCATACTCAGAAGATGCATATCAGAGGAAGAAGGAAGGGAAGTCTTATGGGACTGCCATGGCTCCACTTATGGAGGACATTTTGCAGGAGAAAGAACAGCAGCTAAGGTGTTGCAGTGTGGTTTTTATTGGCCCACTATCTTCAAAGATGCAAAGGAACTAGTGAAGCACTGCCATGAATGCCAGAAAGCGGGGAACCTGCCAAGAAGAAATGAAATGCCACAACAATTCATTCTGGAACTTGAATTGTTTGATGTATGGGGGATAGATTTCATGGGACCCTTTCCCTCCTCATACTCAAATAATTACATTCTTGTGGCAGTAGACTATGTCTCCAAATGGGTTGAAGCAATAGCAACTCCAACCAATGATAATAAAGTAGTCATGAACTTCCTCAGAAAACACATTTTTTGCCATTTTGGGGTTCCAAGAGCAATCATCAGTGATGGAGGAAGCCACTTCTGCAACAAACCATTAGAGGCATTGCTTCTAAAATATGGAGTCAAACACAAGGTAGCCACACCATACCATCCACAAACAAGTGGGCAAGTCGAAATATCTAACAGAGAACTCAAAAGGATCCTGGAAAAGACTGTGGGAACTTCAAGGAAGGACTGGTCGATTAAGCTAGATGATGCTCTTTGGGCATATAGGACAGCTTTCAAAACACCAATTGGAATGTCTCCTTACCAACTAGTATACGGAAAAGCTTGCCATTTGCCACTGGAGTTAGAGCACAAGGCATACTGGGCCTTGAAACTTTTGAACTTGGACAGCAAAGCTGCTGGAGAAAGAAGGATGTTGCAAATTCAAGAGTTGGAAGAGTTCAGAGCTGAAGCTTATGAGAATGCCAAAATTTACAAAGAAAGAGCAAAGAAGAAGCATGACAGCAACATAGCCCCAAGGAAATTTGAAGAAGGACAAAAAGTATTGCTCTACAATTCTAGGCTGAAGCTATTTCCAGGGAAGCTAAAATCAAGGTGGTCTGGACCATTCCTTGTCACCAAGGTCTCCAAATATGGACAAGTAGAAATCATGGAAGAAAAGTCACAACGAACCTTCATTGTGAACGGTCAAAGACTCAAACATTACTTGGGAGATGTGGAGGAGAAGGACAAGGTTAAATATCACCTCAACTGAGGAAGCTGACCGTCAAGCTAATGACGTTAAAGAAGCGCTTGTTGGGAGGCAACCCAACCTGAGGTAATACCCTTTTGCTGTTTCTTTATTTGTTTCAATAAAAAGGGTGAAGTAGTTTCTGTGCATTGCAAAGAATTAAGTTTGGTGTTTCACACCAAACAATGAATTCGTGGATCAATAATTCAAAGGGGAATGTGTGACTCTAAGTTTGGTGTTCCACCATAAAGATCAACTGAACACAACAACCTTTGAATTATATGAAAGGAACAACCATTCTAAGCAGTCACAGAAATGCTTAAAACCCTTAGCAGCAACTTCATTCCAAAGAGAACTCAAGGATTCAAAGAACGGAGAAGTAAGTGGGAGACTAAGTTTGGTGTTCACACACCAACTTAAGACTCAGATACTTACCCACACATAGTTGAGCTAACCACTCAAGTGCTTGAAGAGCAAGCAACTTCATCACTCTTTGCAGGAAAGGAAACAAGGATCTTAAAACATGAAGCAACAATTAGGAGAAGAAGGAGAAATCAAAGTGTTTCCTGGCAACAAAGAGAAAACAAGGAATTTCACAAGGTGGTATTGTTCCTTGATAATTCTTTAAAAAGGGCAAAACAAAAGCATGCTTGTTCTGGTTTAAACTGTAAATGTTGAATCTTTCTGGAATGTGAAGTTTTTAGTATATTTGTCTGTTTATTGCTTTGAATAAAGTGAATGCCTAGATGTTTGGATATAACTTCACCTTCTTAAACAAGTGCTTGCCATGCTTGTTCTGTTTCCAAAAAATAAAAGAAAAGTTGAACAAAAGTGACTTGGCTCAATTAGTGACAAATCAAGTAGAATTAAGTGGTGGTATGCATGCTTGATTGTTTAAGTCAGATCACTGGAAATAGAGTGTAGAATTATCATTTTTTGTGTAGAAATTGAAAACTGTCTATGGATCTTGATAAATAAATGTCTTTGGCCATGAAAAAGAAAGAAAAAGAAGAAGAAAAAGCCACTGAAAAAGGGCAACCAAAAAGCAAAAAAAAAAAATTGAGAAAATAAGCTAGGCACCAATGGTTTGAACTTCTGAGACAAATGCCTGTGGTGTTTATGTATTAAGGATATGCTTGGATGAATAGGTTCTGAGGAGTGTTTCAACACTCGGTAACTTGGGTTAACTAACCCGGGATTATCAACCAAAAGTCCATTATCAAGAGCAACCTAAATACAAAACATTTAGTCACACAAAGAGGTGCTGGGCACCAATGTCTCAAGAAGAAATGTGAACTAAAATGCCTAAAGTGGATATGTGTAGTGCACTGATAAGAAAAAGAAAATGCCAAAGGCTTGTGCAACACATGACACTAAGCAAACAAGGAGCAAAAAAGCTCTAAGAAAAAGAAAAGAAAAACAAAGAAAAGAAAAGTGCCAAGGACATAAGAATAACAAGAGGCCATAGCAGTGTTTGATGGATGCAATGAAAAAGTGATAATCTTACCTGATAAGAATGAAAAAGTGATGCTGCAACTTTCTGCATAAAACCCTTCTGATGAACTTCAAATGCTTGCTAATATAGCCAATGTAATTGCTTTCTGTTTCATACTTTCTTCTCAAATAACTCAGGACTTGCTTAGGGACAAGCAAGTATTAAGTTTGGTGTTGTGATGCCAAGGCATCTTAGGCTAGTTTCACTAGCATTTTTTTGTTAGTTTTAGTTGTTTTATGCATTTTCTTGAGCTTAAAGTAACCAAGAATGGTTAAAATGAGAACAAAGCAATGAACCATCCAAACAGTATGATTTTGATGCAAATTCCATGAGTTTTTAGTTATATTACTTGAATGCTATTAATGGAAGATTTCTCATGAAATTTTGCAAGACTTTGATGCAATTGTTTGGATGATTTCAGGGAAGAAGAGGCTAAGCAAGGAAGCAACAAAATCAATAAAGGAAGCTTGAATATCACATGTGGAGTTTAAGTTCCAGTTTAAGCCTAAACTGGAGCTTAAACGCCAGAATCAGGAAGGCTAAGAAATGCTGAAATTGAAGTTTAACCTCCAGTTTAACCTTAAACTGGAGGTTAAACGCCAGAATGAGAATGCCACTCAGGAAGGAGTTCCACGTTTAACCTCCAGTTTAACCTTAAACTGGAGGTTAAACGCCAGAATGGGAAAAGCACCAGGGAGCCATTTCCACGTTTAAGCTCCAGTTTGACCTCAAACTGGAGCTTAAACGTGTTCGACCAAGTTTTCTCCTCCAGGGTTGCTCTCTCCATTTCCACGTTTAAGCTCCAGTTTGACCTCAAACTGGAGCTTAAACGTGTTCGACACCTCCAGGGCTACCCTTCTAAGCTTCCACGTTTAACCTCCAGTTTAACCTTAAACTGGAGGTTAAACGTGTTCGACCTCCAGGATGCCTCCTTCCATTTCCACGTTTAACCTCCAGTTTAACCTTAAACTGGAGGTTAAACGTGTTCGACACCTCCAGGGCTACCCTTCTAAGCTTCCACGTTTAACCTCCAGTTTAACCTTAAACTGGAGGTTAAACGTGTTCGACCTCCAGGATGCCTCCTTCCATTTCCACGTTTAACCTCCAGTTTAACCTTAAACTGGAGGTTAAACGTGTTCGACCTCCAGGGCTGCCCTTCCTATATCCACGTTTAAGCTTCAGTTTAACCTTAAACTGAAGCTTAAACGTGTTCGACTACATGACTCTCCAGGGCTGCCTTCTTCCATTTCCACGTTTAAGCTTCAGTTTAACCTTAAACTGAAGCTTAAACGTGCCTCTACAAAAGGCTTCACTGGAAGTGTCTGGCGTTTAAGCTGTAGTTTAAGCTTAAACTGCAACTTAAACGCCACTCTTGGAAAAGGTTTCTGGGCCAAAAATATTGCGGTTTAAGTTAGTCTTTGAGCACAAACATTAACTTAAACTTACTCTGGCATGAAACCCAATTGAATATCATGGTTTATGGGACTGGGCCTGAAGGATTGATGAGTCTGAAATTTCAATTTGTTGAGTCATGTGTCATTATTTGATTATCACTAAGTTGGCTCAATGAATGTTACAGAATTTGGATCAGCAGCCTCATCAAGATTATGGATCATAAACCCAAAGCAAAAGGAAAGCAGGAGAGGCCTCAAAGCCCAAGAAACACAACAGAAGCTCAATATAGAAAGTGTATAAATAGGATAGAATTTAAGTTAGAGGGGGACTTTTGGAACTTTTACTTTTGCATTTAGCTAGTTTTCATTTCTTTGTAATTGAATTCCGAGCTATGACTCACTAAACCCCCTTTCATTGGGTTAGGGAGCTCTATTGTAATTCAATGAATCAATAATAGTTTATCTTCTTCTTCAATCTTTTCTCTTGAATTTTGTTAGAAAGCTTCTCGATCTAATTCCATTGGGTAGTTGTCTTGGGAAAGAAACTACCCATAATTGGAATCCTTCGGAACCTTGGGAAAGGAATGGAGGATTCATGCTAGAGAAGCTTTCTCACAGTGAATTGGATTGGGGTTTGGATGGATATTGTGACATGTAATCCTACCAAATTGTGGTTCATGAAACTGTGTGGTATAATCAGTGATCGAGCATCATCTCTTCTTATGAACATTTAAACCAAGGGATTGGGAATTTGTTTGTTTTTAGAGAGAATTGGTGAGCCAAGGGATTGGGATCCAATCATATAAGATTGCCAAGCAAAATTCAATGAATGCATTGGTTGAGGAAGAGATATACATGTTTTGATTCGGAGATCTCAATATCTCCTAACACCCAATGAATTCCCCATTTCTGATTTCCACTTTCTCTTTACATTCTGCAACTCAATTTATGCAATCACCCCCATTCCCTTTTAATTTCAGCAATTTAGCTTCTGCTCTTTAATTCATGCAATTTAAGATTCCGCCATTTCAATTTCTTGTCATTTACTTTTCCCGCCAATTTTACATTCCGCAATTCTCATCTAAATCTTGATTCCGCTCAACTAGAACACACTTCTAATCCGAATTGCTCACTCAACCAATCCTTGTGGGATTCGACCTCACTCTATTGTGAGTTTTTACTTGACGATAACCGGTGCACTTGCCGGAAGGAATTTTGCCGATCGTGCAATTTCCTAAATCGTAGCATAACTAGTTTATGTGCATCAAATAGCCAAATTGATGGGAATCAATTAGCTCCTGTGATGATAAAAGCATCATCTGAAACTCTAGAATTCATTCTTAAAAATTCTGAAGAATTTTTAGTAAATTAAACATATTTTATTTTATTCTTCAGAAATTTTTTTTTGAAAATTTTTTTCGAAATAAAAATAATAAAAACAAAAAAAACTTAAAATTAAAATAAAATTACCTAATCTGAGCAACAAGATGAACCGTCAGTTGTCCAAACTCGAACAATCCCCGGCAACGGCGCCAAAAACTTGCTGCACGAAATTGTGATCATCAATGGCGCCAACAACTTGGTACGCACAATTGTAATCTCAACTCTTTTTCACAATTCTACACAACTAACCAGCAAGTGCACTGGGTCGTCCAAGTAATAAACCTTACGTGAGTAAGGTTCGATCCCACGGAGATTGTCGGCTTGAAGCAAGCTATGGTCATCTTGTAAATCTCAGTCAGGCGGATTCAAACAGTTATGGAGAATTCATAATTAAAAGATGAATAAAATATAAAATAGGATAGAGATACTTATGTAATTCATTGGTGAGAATTTCAGATAAGCGTGTGAAGATGCTTTGTTCCTCCTAAACTTCTGCTTTCCTATTGTCTTCATCCAATCATTCATACTCCTTTCCATGGCAAGCTGTATGCTGGGTATCACCGTTGTCAATGGCTACCTCTCGTCCTCTCAGTGAAAATGGTCCAAATGCACTATCACCGCACGGCTAATCAGCTGTTGGTTCTCGATCATGTTGGAATAGGATCCATTGATCCTTTTGCGTCTGTCACTACGCCCAACACTCGCGAGTTTAAAGCTCGTCACAGTCATCCCAACCCAGATCCTACCGGAAATACCACAGACAAGGTTTAGACTTTCCGGATCTCAAGAATGGCCACCAATAATTCTAGCCTATACCACGAAGACTCTGATCTTTCGGAATGGAGGCTAAGAGATACACACTCAAGCTATTGTAGATAGAACGGAAGTGGTTGTCAGGCACGCGTTCATATGTGAGAATGATGATGAGTGTCATGGATCATCACATTCATCAGGTTGAAGTGCGAGTGAATATCTTGGAATAAGAATAAGCTTGAATTGAATAGAAAAACAATAGTACTTTGCATTAATTCATGAGGAACAGCAGAGCTCCACACCTTAATCTTTGGGGTGTAGAAACTCCACCGTGGAAAATACATAAGAACAAAAGGTCTAGGCATGGCCGTGAGACCAGCCCCCAAAACGTGATCAAGAGATCAAAAGATGAACTAAAGATTCCAAGATTCAAAGATGATCAAAAGATGAAAATACAATAGCAAAAGTTCCTATTTATAGAGAACTAGTAGCCTAGGGTTTACAGAAATGAGTAAATGATGCAGAAATCCACTTTCGAGCCCACTTGTTGTGTGCTTGGGCTGAGTATTGAAGCTTTCAAATGTAGAGACTTTTCTTGGAGTTAAACGCCAGATTTGGTGCCAGTTTGGGCATTTAACTCCAGCGCTTATGCCAGTTCTGGCGTTTTGACGCCAGAATTTTTATGCTGCTTTAGAACGCGATTTTGGGCCATCAAATTTCGGGCAAAGTAGGGACCATTATATATTTCTGGAAAGCTCAGGATGTCTAATTTCCAACGCAATTGAGAGCGCGCCAATTAGACTTCTGTAGCTCCAGAAAATCCACTTCGAGTGTAGGGAGGTAAGAATCCAACAGCATCTGCAGTCCTTTTTCAGCCTCTGAATCAAATTTTTGCTCAAAGCATGATAGAGTAAGTGAAAAATATAAGATGTTGTATGTATTTATGGACCTTTGGTTACAAAGGTGTAGGTAGGCAAGCCTTGTTAAAACCTCTCCGAGCAAAACCCTTGTGGAAAAAATCTCATGAGTAAGAAAAAGAGTACTCGCCTGTCCCTGGTTTTTAACTGTAATATAACTTTAAAGATGATACATTCCAAGTATTTGGGAGAGTATTACCATCCAAAGATCGTAGTTGGTAGGCTCCATTGCTGAGTACCTCAATGACTCGGAAGGGACCTTCCCAGTTTGCTGCTAGTTTACCAAGGGTTGGGGGTCTACGAGCTTGTTTGGTTCGTCTAAGCACTAGGTCATTTAGTTGAAAGGACCTTGGTTGGAGCTTCTGATTGTATCGTCGAGCTATATGTTGTTGCATAGTTCGGTGTGCGATTGCTACCGAAGAATGAATATCTTCAATGGTGTCGAGGTCGTGTTGACGAGCTATATCTACTGTAGTAGTTGGCCATTTGAGTTCGGAGTAAGGCCTAGGAGACCTCGACTGGTATCATTGCATTCGAACCATATACTAGTCGGAAAGGCATTTCCTTTGTTGTTGAGCGGATCGTTGTATTGTATCCCCATACGACCTTCGAAACTAATTCGGCCTAGAGACCTTTGGCATTCTCAAGCTTTTTCCTCAAAGCATGTAGGATAACTTTATTTGCTGCCTCGGCTAAGCCATTTATCCGCGGGTGTTCTACTGATGAAAATAGTTGTCTGATCTTTAAATCCTGCAAAAGGAGGTGAATTTCTGATCGGCAAACTGGCGACCATTATCAGTGATAATGTGCTGAGGTTTGTCGAATCTACAGATAATATTTTTCCATACAAAGGAAACAATTTGTTGTGACGTGATCTTTGCTAGAGGTTGTGCCTGTATCCATTTGGAAAAGAAATAAATTGTTACTATTAAAAATTTTACCTGCCCTGCCGCTAAAGGGAAGGGACCGAGGATGCCGAGCCCCCATTGATTGAAGGGCTAACTTACCTCAGAACTATGAAGGATTTCGGCTGGAAGGTGTGTAATCGGACTGTGCTTCTAGCAATTGTCAGCTTTTCGCTTTTGTTTTACAGTCTTGTTGTAATGTTAGCCAAAAGAAGAGCCAGTTTGGAGTATCTTCGAGGATAAACATCAGGCTCCGAGGTGTGTGATGCGAGGGAAAATCGGCGAGTTAAGAATAATTATAAAATATGCGTTGCAAGTATAGTTCTCAACCAACCGGAAATCCGCTTATCAATTTAGAATGGTGTCACAAAAATTAAAATTAAAATACTGGGAGTATGAGTCCCAGGTCGTCTCCCAACGAGTTGCAGAAAAGTGTGCTATTTTATTAATAAGATGTTTTCAAAAAGGTTTGAGTTGAATGGCAGAAAATTAAATTAGAGAATTTATATAAATTTAAATAAAAGCCTTGACTGGGAGTTGATTAGCTGAAAGCCCTATTCTTGTTGGAGTACTCTCAAGATTGACAATTGAGGGTTATTATGTTTAGTTGTCCTTTACTAAGTAAGGGAAAGTCAAACAAGTTGGAAAGTTGTTTCTATCCACAAATTCCAATCCGCTCTTGGGAGGATTGATGTTAGTGGCTAGAGAGCAATCCAACAATAAACCCAATTACAATCTTTCTCTTGAGCATCCCAACTCAAGGATTCCTTTCAATCAACTCCCCATCAAGTTAGAGAACTACTCGCTCATTGTAAATGTAAAATTCATAACATAAGAAAGGGAATTAAAGAAAGACATGATAAATAATGATCAAAAGATTAATTGAAAATAAAAGTAAATCTTATATTAATAAATGCTAAAATAATCCAATGGTAAAATTAAGTAAATTGAGGAACATGGAAGAGTAAGAGACAAGTAAAGAGAACGAACTAGAATGTCGAAGTTTTGATGAGGCAATAACTCTTCTCAATATCCCAATGCAAAAACAATGAAAGTAACAAATCCTAAAAACTATGAATGTCTAGAGAGAAAACCTCAAGGAGGAGTAAAACTATATCTAAAAAAACTAAAACTATGCGGAATGAATGTTGTTGTTGGTTTCTGCATGTTCTCTGGCTCTAGTATGCTTTTCTGGGCCGAAAACTGGGTCAAAATAAGGCCCGAAATCGCCCCCAGCAATTCTGCAGATTATGCAGATCGCGCATGTCACGCGGACGCGTCATCCATGCGGCCGCGTCATTCGGCTTCCTGCTTTGCCACGCGGTCGCGTCATCCATGCGGCCGCGTCACTCGTGCTATTCCATGCCGCGCGGTCGCGTCATCCATGCGGCCGCGTCACTGCGATTTTCTTTCTTTCGAGCAGTCGCGTGATCCATGCAGTCGCGTCTCTTCTCGCTGGTCATCTCCTCAATTTCTTGTGTTTCTTCCATTTTTGCAAGCTTCCTTTCCAATCTTTAACTCATTCATGCCCTATAAAGCCTGAAACACTTAACACACAGATCACGGTATCGAATGGAATAAAGGAGAAATAAAATACATAATTAAAAGTCTCTAGAAAGCAAGTTTTCAATCACGCAATAATTTTAGGAAGGAATTATAAATGCATGCTTATTTAATGAATAAGTGGGTAAAGATCATGATAAAACCACACAATTAAACATAATATAAACCATAAAATAGTGGTTTATCAACCTCCCCACACTTAAACATTAGCATGTCCTCATGCTTAATTGAAGGAGATAAAATGAATGAGTAAGAACGTGTAAAACCTATGAAATTCAATGCAACCTATATATATGAATGCAACTATATGATTTTTGTCCACTTGATCAAAAGTAAGTAAGCTCTTCAAAACAATTACAAATCAAATTCCACTAACTCAATTCTTATATAGTAAGAACAGATAAA
This sequence comes from Arachis ipaensis, assembly GCF_059453495.1. Lineage (NCBI taxonomy): Eukaryota > Viridiplantae > Streptophyta > Magnoliopsida > Fabales > Fabaceae > Arachis > Arachis ipaensis. The sequence continues at coordinate 61,156,653 of NC_142443.1, forward strand.
AATTCAAGAAGATAGCTCATGAAAGCAGGGAACATAGAAATTCAAGCATGGAACCCTCACTGATGATGTATGTATACTCTAGTCTCTCTAGTGTATAGAGTCATCACTCTATCCTTCTCTAATTATGCTCTCTAATTTTTGTTCTTCTCCTAACCAATCAACAACATTTAATATACCAATGCAAACATCATGAGGTCTTTTCAAGGTTGTAATGGGGCCAAGGTAAGGGTAAGGATACATATATGGCTAAGTAAGCTTATAAATTGAATCTTTAATTAACCCAAGCTTTAACATAACCTATATATATTCTATATAACTTTAGAATTCATACCTAGCTACCCAGAAATCTCTTTCACATCCATACTCATGTTTCAACCTTTTGTTTTAATTTTATCATACATGCATTGATCTTTGAATGCTTGACTCAGCATTGGGGTAATTTTGTCCCCTTATTTATTTATTGAGTATTTTTGTATTTTTATTATTTTATTTTATTTTTATTTTTATTTTTTATTTTTTATTTTTTATTGTTCAACATAAACATAAACATAAACATAGCTTATCAATGCACATAGAGGTTTAATTCTTATAGTTTCACATGAGTAGGTATCCAAATTCCCATTATATTATCATGACTCATTCTCTTATTATCCTTTGTTCCCACAATTTCCCATACTTGATTGACTCACACAATTCTATCTTAAGCTAACCAAAGATTCAATTTGGGATATATAATTATTTTTCCGCTTAAGGCTAGTAATGTGGTAAAATATAGAACAAATGGGATTTAAAGGCTCAAAGTGGCTAACAAAGGTAATTGGAAGGGTAGGCTTTATTTGGATAAGTGAGCTAAACAAATAATGGCCTCAATCATATGCAAACATATAAATATAATAAACATTGGACATATAGGATGAAACAAAATATAGATTATAATCATAGAGAAGTGAACACACAAGAATAAAATAATTATGCTTAAATAATGTAACCATTCATAAAGGTTCAAATCTCACAGGTTGTGTGTTCTTTAGCTCAAAAATCATGTTCCAAATACAACTTCAAGCAAATTTAACATAAAAGTTTTAATTAAAATTAGTGAAATTTTGATCCAAAGATAGGGTCTTAGAAGAAACTTATTGTCTTTTTAATCAAGCAAAACATGCATGCAACTAATCTATTACTATGCAATTTATCCTATTCTACAAAAGAAAAATCTAACTAAATATCCTAATTTATTGGTGCTAGGAAAGAGAAATTACCTCCGGAAGTCAGGTACTGACCGACCTCCCCACACTTAAGGCTTTGCACCGTCCTCGGTGCCATCTGTCAAGAACAAGGGTGGGCTGGTAGTAGTATCTCCACAGTCGGGACCATCATGGCTCCCTGTGTGTTCCGGGAGTTTCTTTTCTCTTCTGCATGATCCTTTTTGCTTTCCTGTTGCTTGATGCTTTTTGGGGCTTTGCATGTTTGTGAGTTGCGTCTTTGATGATTCGTGTTTCGATGTTGATGCTTGTTCTCTGCTGATTTTTCGCTTTATTTCGAGAAAGTTTGCGCCTTTTGCTGTTTTTCTGCCTTGGCCTTTTTTGGAACTTCTGATAAACTGTAGGAGGGTGGACCTTTTGCGTTTTCGCTTCCTTTGTTTTTCTTTCTGTATTTTATTTTGATGAGTGCCGGGATGTAGGCTGTAGAAGTAACTTGAAAGTCCTTATTTGTTTACTGCCTCCAAGGGATGCCCCAAGGGCTTTGGTTTGAGTCTTGGGGTTTTCCTTTCCTGTTTGTTTATCTGTCGAGTTGTTTTGCCCCTCATCTGAGATGTTTTGTTAGTAATCCACTCTTCTTTTCTTTTGTAGGATTTAGTTGACCTCATGTCTTCCCGATATAACGTTGTAGAGATGCCTTCCCAGGTTCCCGCGGGTATGGCTGACTGAGTGGACTCCATGGTTCTCATGTGTGTCTCGTTGGTTGATTCTGATTTTTGTGCTCAGCTTAGGCAGTTTCATAGTATCTGTAGTAATTCTGGAGATGAGAAGAACTATGAACTTGTCCCCCCTCTTCTGACGAGAGAGTCTACTTTTCAACTCGGGTTGTTGATGGTCGCCCTTTCTTTTATGCTTATGATTTTTTCTTTGGTCAGCTGGGTATCACCCTTCCTTTTACCAAATTTGAAGCCGATCTGTTATGGTCTTGTAATGTTGCCCCTTCTCAACTTCACCCCAATTCCTAGGGTTTTATTAAAATTTTCCAATGGTTGTGCGATGGTTTTGGTATTCCTGCTTCCTAATCTCTCTTTTTCTATCTGTTTGTCTTGACTAAGCCCGGTGTGGTAAAAAAGAAGTCAGCTTGGGTCTCCTTTCGTTCTACCCAAGGAAAGAAGGTTTTTTCCATGTTTGACGAGTTGTTCCGTGATTTTAAAAACTACTTTTTCAAGGTCCGAGCTGTTGAAGGAGCTCGGCCCTTTTTTCTGGATGAGAATGACGAACCTGCTTTTCCCTTGGAATGGCAAAAAGACGTGAGGGTCTCCCGGTATTCGTGGGAAATGTTGGATGAGGCTGAGCAAGCCTTTGTGACTATCTTGGAAGAACGCTGGGGTCAACCTCCTCATCTTGATATAAAGAAATTTCTAACCAATCCTTCTCTTCTTCAAACTGAACTGGGTATCTTGTGTTTCTTTTATTATCTTGTTTATGTTGCTTGTAGCTGTCTTTTCCGACTTATCTGACTTGTAGCTGAATTTTCTGTTTTGCTTGCAGAGGCAATGAAGAATAATGAAGCTATGAAAGCTTTTAAGAGGGCACAGAGGGTGACTGCTGCCAGAAATGTTGCTGCCAGGGCAGCTGGGGAGGGATCCTCCCAGGTGCGCGAGAAGCCATCAGTGCAGAGTTTTGCCGGGGTGAAGAAAGTGATCCCTACACCCCGAGTTCGTTTGGTAGATCCTCAGGTCACCTCTGCTGCTCCTTCTGTTGCTCCTCCCAATGAAAAACAAAAGACTGCTGAGCCCTTCAACCTCGATGCTCCTGATTTTAATGCTATTGAATTCGTGGATCAACAAATCGGTCCCTACGGCGCTCTCTCCATGGACAATGTGTCCATCCTTCATCACTTGGAATTCATGGCCCGAAATCATGTGAAGATGGCATATATGTCGGCTGCCATATATCGGACTGCTCAGAATCTCCCTCTCCATGCCACTAAAGCGTTTATAGAGGAGGCGAAACAAGAGTTTGATCGGATGAAGGAGTTAAAGGAGGAGCTTGAGACGAAGGTGGCCAAGCTGGAGAAGGACTTGAAAAATGAGGAGGCGAGTTCTCAATCATTGGCAGCTTCGTTGAGGTTGGCTGAGGACGCAGTCTTGATGCACAAGGATAGTTACGTTACCTCTTATCGAGAGGTGATGCGCCTGAGGGAGGAGCTCGACCATGCCCGGGAAGATTATTCTGAGCTTCAAGGTCATCTCGTTGGCAGCGTGACTGCTGCTTACGAGAACTTGAAGGAGCAAGTTCAGGTCATTGCTCCCGAGGCCGATCTCACCCTTTTTAGCCTGGATAATATTGTCAGAGATGGCAAAATTGTCCCTGATGATGAGGGTGATGATGATGAGGTTGTTCCTCCCCCTGTGTCCTCTGCTAAAGTGCCGACTTCTTCTGTTCCTCCGGTTGTACCTGATTTGGATTGCCAGATTCTGAACCGGGAGGATGGAACTGTAGACGCCGTACTGATTCAGACTCGTCCTCCTTCTCCTTGTCCTGATGCTGCCAAGAAGGCTCCTGATGCTTGCTGATCTCTTTCCTGGGAATTTGTGTAGTTGGCCCGGCTTGTGGGCTTTTTAAAACTTTCTTATTTATTTATTGACGCTTTCCTAGTTGCTTTTCTAGCAACTTTTATTTTGACAAACAAAAAAGGTAGCTCGCCATCCTTAGATTTTGCTGGCCTTCGAGGCTTTTGCAACTTTGTAGATTTTACATAATGCCTTTTGATTTGCCATTTTTCTGTTTTCTACTGATGTGTGATATCTTGTGGCTCGACCTCCTTAGGTTATTTGGTTGTTTGTAGCTTGAATCCTTTGAGGTTACGATTTGTGAGGTCCAACTTGTTTCTCAGCTTTCCGTATTTGTGACTAGTTCCTTTGCGTTGGTCCCTTTTTAAGTTATTATTGTAATCCTCTCTTTTAGAGATTACTTTTTTATAACTTGTCTACAGGAGATTGACTTCGTTAGGTCGATCTCTTTTTGGTTATTTTTGTAATCCTCTTTCTTGGACCTTTGTCAGGTCTCTTTCAGGGATTACTTTGATAACTTATCAATAGTAGGAGTCCGACTTGGTTATGTCGGTCTCCCTTAAGTTATTTTTTGTAGTCCTCTTTCTTGGATCTTTGTCAGATCTCTTTCAGGGACTACTTTGATAACTTTTTGGTAGTAGGAGTCCGTCTTGGTTATGTCGGTCTCCCTTAAGTTATTTTTTGTAGTCCTCTTTCTTGGATCTTTGTCAGATCTCTTTCAGGGACTACTTTGATAACTTTTTGGTAGTAGGAGTCCGTCTTTGTTATATCGGTCTCCCTTAAGTTATTTTTTGTAGTCCTCTTTCTTGGATCTTTGTCAGATCTCTTTCAGGGACTACTTTGATAACATTTTGGTAGTAGGAGTCCGACTTGGTTGTGTCGGTCTCTCTTAAGTTATTTTTTGTAGTCCTCTTTCTTGGATCTTTGTCAGATCTCTTTCAGGGACTACTTTAATAACTTTTTGGTTTGGGCTGACTTTGTTATGTCGGGCCCTTCTAAGTTAAAGTAATCCTCTTTAATAGGGTTGGCCAGACCTCTTTCCAGGGTTTACTTATAACTTGGTTTGACTTGGTTCGACTTCTTAATGTTCGACTAGTCTTTAAGTTATTATTTTAGCGATCCGTAAGACCTCGTCAGGTTCTTTTTTAGATCACTTTCGATAACTTCTTACATTATTCTGTGTTCATCTTTGCCGATTTGTAGAAAGTGGTTGTCATCTCTAGATCGTCCTTTGGGTGAATCGCGTTTTCACCTTTATCGGACGGTTGTCTTTATCGTGATCGTGCAGTGAAATTCTTTTTCACTTTCTGCCGATCTGTTGCTTTATAATCGGACGATGAATGCTTCAGATTAATGCGTCTTGAAATCTTTGTAGAATATCTAAAATATATTTTATTTAAAGGAAAAGTGCAAATAGATACATATGGGATTGTCTGAGTCTCAACTTGGTGCCTCATTAAAAAACCTTTTCAGGAAAAAGAGTGCATCCAATGATGAGATCTTTTTATCTTTTCTTAACTGTAGTACCTTCTTAGGTTGCAAGCGTGCCATGACCTGGAAAGCTCTCATCCATCGAGTTCAAACAGTCTGTAGTAGCCCTTTCCAAGTACTTCTACAACTCGGTAGGGTCCTTTCCAGTTTGCTGCCAGCTTTCCTTCTCCTGGTCGAGTTGTTCCGATATCATTTCGGATTAGGATGAGATCATTCTCTGCAAAACTTCTCGGCACTACCTTTTGATTATATCTGGAAGCCATTCGGCGCTTTAGAGCTTCTTCCTTGATCCGAGCTCTTTCCTGGAGTTCGGGTAACATGTCCAGCTATTCTCTCTGAAGTTGGGAGTTTGCTCCCTCATTGTAGTGAACTACTCTGGGCGACCCTTCCTCGATCTCTACTGGAATCATTGCCTCTATTCCGTATGCTAATCGGAAGGAGGATTCCTTCATGGTGGAATGTGGCGTTGTTCGATATGCCCATAGGACCTGTGGAAGCTCTTCTGCCCAGGCTCCCTTTGCATCTTGTAATCTCCGTTTTAATCCAGCCAATATGACTTTGTTAGCAGCTTCGGCCTGTCCGTTGGCTTGTGGATGTTCAACGGAGGTGTACTGGTGCTTTATATTCAAGTCGGCTACTAGTTTTCTGAAGCCTGCATCTGTGAATTGAGTGCCATTGTCTGTGGTTATTGAATATGGAACCCCGAACCTCATGACAATGTTTCTATATAAGAATTTTTGGCTTCTTTGAGCGGTGGCATTGGCTAGGGGCTCTGCCTCGATCCACTTTGTAAAGTAATCTACCCCTACTATGAGGAATTTAAATTGTCCTGATCCCTGTGGGAAAGGGCCGAGAAGATCAAGTCCCCATTTTGCAAACGGCCAAGGCGAGGTCACGCTGATGAGCTCTTCTGGCGGGGCGATGTGAAAGTTGGCATGTTTCTGACATGGTGGGCATGTCTTTACAAATTCTATGGCTTCTTTCTGTAGAGTTGGCCAATAAAATCCCGCCCGAAGCACTTTTTTGGTGAGAGCTCGTGCTCCGAGATGATTGCCACAGATACCGCCGTGTATTTCTTCTAGCACTTCTCTTGTGTTGGAGGTTGGCACACATTTTAGTAAAGGTGTTGAGATTCCTCTTTTGTACAGGATGTTGTATATGATGGTGTAGTACTGTGCCTCCCTTTTTAACCTTTTTGCCTCCTTTTCTTCTATGGGGAGCGTTCCTGTTTTGAGGTAGTTGGTTATAGGGGTCATCCATCCTTGGTCCTGACTTATTATAGTCAGGACTTTTTCCTCTTCCGTGATTGACGGGTTCTGCAACATTTCCTGGATGAGGTTTCTATTGTTACCCCCTGGTTTGGTGCTGGCTAGTTTTGAGAGTGCATCAGCTCGGGCATTTTATTCGCGGGGTATGTGGCAGATCTTATACTCCCCGATTTGTCCAAGCTGTTCCTTGGTTTTATCCATATACTTTTTCATGGTGGGATCTTTGGCTTAGTAGCTCCCTGTTATTTATGATGTAACCACTTGTGAATCGCTGTAAATGTTGAGTTTTTGAGCTCCGACCTCTTTAGCCAGCTTCAAGCCAGCTAATAATGCTTCATATTCCGCCTGGTTGTTTGAGGCCGGGAACCCGAACTTGAGGGAGAGCTCAACTTGGGTTCCTTGGTTGCTTTCTATTATCACGCCTGCGCCACTTCCAGTCTTATTTGAAGAACCATCCACGTAAAGGTTCCATTCTGTGGGGGTTTCTAGGGCATCTGTGAATTCTGCGATAAAGTCGGCCAGATATTGTGATTTGATTGCCGTCCGAGCTTCATATTAGAGATCAAACTCTGACAACTCGATTGCCCATTGTAAGATTCTGCTTGCTAGATCTGTTTTCTGCAATATTCCTTTTATGGATTGGTTAGTTCGAACCTTAATGGTGTGAGCCTGGAAGTACGGGCGGAGTCATCAAGATGTTAGGATAAGAGTATAGGTGAATTTTTCTATTTTTTGGTAGTTCAGCTCGGATCCCTGTAGTGCCTTGCTAATGAAGTAGACAGGTTGTTGTCCATTTTTGTCTTCTCTGACTAGTGCTAATGCTACTACCTTGCTTCCCACTGCGAGGTATAATATGAGTGGTTCTCCAACTCGCGGTCGGGATAGGATAGGTGGCTGTCCTAAGAACTTCTTGAGGTCTTGGAAGGCTTGCTCGCACTCTATTATCCATTCGAATTGTTTTTCCTTTCTTAAAGTAGCATAGAAGGGAAGAGATCTTATCGCGGCTCCTGCTAAGAATCGGGATAGGGCGGCCAGTCTCCCGTTGAGTTGCTGTACTTCTTTAACACAGGTTGGGCTCTTCATGTTGAGTATGGCCTGACATTTGTCTGGATTTGCTTCAATTCCTCTTTGAGTGAGCATGAAGCCTAAGAATTTGCCTGCTTCTACTGCAAAGGTGCATTTCGCGGGATTGAGTCGCATGTCATGCTTCCTTATGGTGTCGAATACTTGAGCCAGGTCGGACAATAGTGTCTCTTCGCTTTGTGTTTTTATTAGCATGTCGTCCACATAGACCTCCATGATCTTTCCGATGTGATCCGAGAAAACTTTATTCATTAGTATTTGATAAGTAGCTCCTGCGTTCTTGAGACCGAAGGGCATCACGATGTAACAGTAGTTCGCCTTTGGTGTTAAAAACGAGGTCTTTTCTTGATCTGGTGGATACATGGGAATTTGGTTGTATCCTGAATATGCATCCATAAACGAGAGATATTTATATCCAGAGGAAGCATCTACCAGGGCGTCAATACTTGGGAGTGGGTATGGATCTTTTGGACAAGCTTTGTTGAGATCGGTGTAATCGGTGCACATTCGCCACTTCCCATTCGATTTTTTCACCAAGATGACGTTGGCTAGCCATAGCGGGTATTTAACTTCTCTTATAAATCCGACTTCCAGCAGTGCCTGTACTTGCTCTTCCACAGCCTGGGATCGCTCTGGCCCAAGCTTTCTTCGTCTCTGTTGTACCGGTCGAGATCCTGGGTAGACCGCCAACTTGTGGCACATTAGCCTAGGGTCTATGCCTGGCATGTCCGCGGCTTTCCACGCAAAGAGGTCGACATTATCTCGTAAGAATTGTATTAGCAATTCTTTTAAATCTCCTTTGAGGAACGTGCCGATATTAGTTGTTTTTTCCAAGGTGTCCCCGATCTGAATTTTTTCTATCTCGCCCTCTGGTTGGGGACGAAGATCTTCTCGTCGTTGAACTCCGCCCAACTCGATTGCATGTAACTCTTCTCCTTTGCCTCTGAGGTTTAGGCTTTCGTTATAACAGCGACGTGCCATCTTTTGGTCAGCTTTTATCGTGGCTATCCCTTTTGGAGTTGGGAACTTCATACATAGGTGTGGGGTCGAGACTATTGCACCGAGTTGGTTGAGTGTTGTCCGACCTATGAGAGCATTGTAAGCTGAACTTACATCGACTACGATGTAGTCTATTTTGAGGGTCCTGGATTGGTCTCCTTTTCCGAAGGTTGTATGTAGTGATATATATCCTAGTGGTCGAACCGGGGTATCTCCTAACCCGAACAGACTATTTGGATATGCCTTAAGTTCTTTTTCTTCTAAGCCAAGTTTATCAAAGGCTGTCTTGAATAAGATGTCGGCAGAACTCCCTTGGTCTATTAAGGTGTGGTGTAGGTTGGCGTTTGCCAATATGATGGTGATGACCATGGGATCGTCGTGTCCTGTGATGATGCCGGACGCGTCCTCCTTAGTGAATGTTATCGCTGGGATGTTGAGTGCTTCCTCCTCTCCTTCGACATGATATACTTCTTTGAGATACCTTTTGCGGGAAGATTTGGAGATCCCTCCTGCTGCAAATCCGCCATGTATCATGTGGACATGTCTTTCTGGTGTCTGAGGTGATCGTTCTGTTCGTTCGGTATCTTCTTCCCTTCGTCTTTTTCTTTGATCATCATCTCGGGTGGCCAGGAATCGATCTAATTTTCCTTCCCTCACCAATTTTTCTATGATATTTTTTAAGTCGAAGTATTCGTTGGTGGCGTGTCCTCTGACCCGATGATATTCACAATATTCCTTCCAATTTCCTCCTCCCCTTTTTCCTTTGAGGGGCCGTGCTGGGGGAATTTTTTCTGTATGGCAGACCTCTTTGTATATTTCGACTAGGGATGCTCTGTGGGGAGTATAATTATGGTATTTTTTAATTTTCTCCCCTTGTCGGTCTTCTTTTCTTTTAGATTCCTTGTCTCTGTCACGGTAGGAGGCCCCCGATTTTGAGGTCTCTCCTAACCGAGCGTTTTCTTCCATGTTGATGTATTTCTCTGCCCGTTCCTGCACTTCGTCTAAGGAGGTCGGGTACTTTTTTGATATAGACTGGCTGAAAGGTCCCTCTCATAGGCCGTTGATAAGTCCCATGATGGCGGCCTCCGTGGGTAAGCTTTGTATGCCCATGCATGTTTTGTTGAATCTTTCCATGTAGTTGCGGAGGCTCTCCCGATCTCCTTGCTTGATCCCTAGTAGACTGGGGGCGTGTTTAGCTTTATCTTTCTGGATGGAGAATCTGGCAAGGAACTTTCCGGCTAGGTCGTCGAAGTTTGAGATGGACTTGGGAGGTAAGCTGTCGAACCATCTGATCGCCGTCTTCGTGAGGGTTGTCGGAAAGGCTTTGCAGCGAACGGCATCTGAGGCATCGGTAAGGTACATTCTGCTTCTGAAATTGCTGAGATGATGGTTGGGATCGGTGGTGCCGTCGTACAAAATCATATCTGGGAGTTTGAAGTCTTTTGGAATTTTGGTTTTCATGATTTCCCTGGTGAACGGATCCTGTTCTTTGCATGAGCTTTCCTTAGGAGTGACCCGAGGGGCTTTTAATTTGAGATCGGCTTCTAATTGCTGTAACTTGTCTTCCAATTCTCGACGTCGCCGTACTTCTTTTTGTAGATCTTTTTTGATTTCTCGTTGTCGTTGGGTTTCTTCTTTAAGTTGCTTCAAGCGATCTTGAAGGGATTCTATTGCTCCCGGTTTAGCTGAATTTTTGTCTCCATTGGATTCCAAAGTGTCTTTTGGTGGGGTGTCTGCATTTTTGTACGGTGTTCTATTTTCTAGATCAGAGTCGTGGTCGTTGTCATGGTTGTCCGCCATGGTGATGGGATGACTTCCAGGTTCCCCGGCAACGGCGCCAATGTTCCGAGGGTTACCTGAAACTGTAGGTCGATCTCGGACGAGATCTTCTGTGCTGGTCGGAACCGATGTGTCCGGCTGGTGAATGGTGACCGGAGCTGGTACGTCCGACTTGTTTGGACTTGAACGTGCTGCTGATCCTCTGTCACCGAAGGGTGGGGGGTACCTGCAAGAGACTCTGATGCTTAAGTTAGCATGGGTATTAAACAGGTGTTATGTAGAATCAGAGTATGAGTTATACCTGGGTGCTCCAGTGTATTTATAGTAATGTGGGCTGACCTTTCGGGTAAGATAAGTTAGTTACTTTATCTTATCTTATCTTATTTTGAGTGAAGTCAGCTTATCTTCAAGGGGACCACCTTTATCTCTATAGGCTTGAAGTGCCTTTGGATTTAGGTTGTGTTCCTCCATTTGGGCCCTTTACTTGGCTCTTTTGTTGACACGGCCGAGTTCTTTAAGAAAAAGTTGGTCCGCTCGACCTGAAGAGGTCGGTCGCTTTATCATTGATCATTCTGGGTCGGATAGCTCGACCCAGGGTATGAACAGGTTCTATCCCAAATTTTAGTGAATGAGGTAAGGTTTCTCAAGAACCCTTGTACATTGATTAATTGTGAGTATTAGGTTTTGATTTAGAATAATGGACATATAGAATCAAACAAATCAAATATTACTGATGATGCCCAAAAGCATGGGTTTGGATTTTTGCACTAAAGATAGAATTAATATTGCAGGTATAGTCCAAACCCAACCATTGATCATCAATTAAATTATAATCCTAAAGATGTCACAATCAATACAAAATAACCGGGAGTTTTAAATCCCGCATCGTCTTCCCAAGGAACTAATTCCAAAGAGTGCACACAATTTTGGTTGTGGGAAACAAGGTGTGTTTTCAATGATAAGGAAGCAAACAAATAAAGAGATAAAAGAACAAGACAAAATTGCAATTAATAAAGCAATAAAGGAATAAAAGAACTATGTATGTAATATAAACAAGTAAGACTCAAATTTGATGGGAAAGTAGTTTAAAACATAAATGAAACCTTGACTTGGGATGAGTTATGGAATCCCTTCCTTGCCATAACCATAACTATGATAATTATGATGGATTAATCTCACTAAGTCAACCCTTAACATCGAAAGATAAGTTAAGTGAGCGTAATTGTTATTAGTCCACAAATCCTAGCTAACTTACTAAATTAACTGGTAAAAAGCTAGCGTTAGTGGAAACAATAATAACTAACAACCCAAGAATTATCACTAAATGTTAGACATTATGGCTCTAGCAATCCATACACTCATTTTTCCCAAGTCAAGGTGTGGAAATTACCCAATAATCAAAATTGACATTTCATCAAACACATAGAGGGCATAAACATAAAACATGGCAAAATTGGGAAAATAGTAAAAGCTATGAACCATAAATGATCAAAATCAATAAAAGCAACTCAAACAAACATATAAAAGCCATCAAACATCAAATTAAAAAATTAGGAATCCAAAATTGCAAGACTATGTATGTATTGATAAAAGGAAATTAAAGTAGAAGAAATTGTAGAACAGGTAGTGCAATAAAAGAGGAATTAAAGAAATACTTACAAGGAGATGGCAAAATCCAAAAGCAAAACTTGAACTATAAAATTCTACATTGAAAACCTAATTAAAACCCTAATGAACTAGAGAGAAAACCTAAGCTAACTACCTTAAAACTACTCCTAAAAATGTGTTGTATGAAGTATGGTAATGTATGTTATGATATATGGTTGCTTCCCCCTTCAAATATACTCCAAAGACTTCAAAAATGGGCCAAAAAGCCCCCAAAACGCGAGTCCACGTGCAATTTTAATGGAGGCACGCGCTGTTACCTGTGCGGACGCACAGGTCTATGCATGGACACAGACCTGTGCGGACGCATAGGTCTTGATTTCCATTCTGCCCTGAGCATGGGCATAGCCTGTGCGTGGGCACAGAGGGTGTGCGTGGGAACAGGTTGAAATGCTTTTCTCCTTTGTTTTCTTCATGTTTTCTCCCTTTTTGCATGCTTTCTTCCACTTCTACCAAACCATTCTTGTCTCTAGGACCTGAAATCACTCAACAAACATATCACAATATCGAATGGAATAAAAGTGGGATTAGATTGCTTAATTTAAGCACAAAAACGCATATTTTCACATTTAGGTTCAATTTAGGGATCAAACACAAAAGTTTGCTATTTTGGTGAATAAGTGTGAGTTATGTGATGAAATCCATCCAATTATAGCCAAAATATATCATTAAATGTGGATTCATCAATTCCCCAATACTTAAACAATAGCATGTCCTCATGCTAAACACATAAAAAGGAGAAGGATAAAAGGGCAAGCAACTTATTAAATGCATCTACCTACATGCATGTATACTATATACTATTTATGTTTATCTATACTATCTATAGTTTTCTATTGATTTGGTGAGGACAAACAATCAAATTTCCAAGTAAGTATAAACATTTGGGGCAAAGCAAAGAAGTAGCTCAATGCAAGCGAAATCTAGAGAATTGATTCAAGTTTCAAAATGAAGCAACTTGAAAGAATGCATGATAAGAAGGGTAGAGACATAGAATTGAGTGATCGAACCCTCACTAGGTGTGTATACACTCTTATCACTTGGTGTTTAGGGTTTAATCACTCAAGTCTCCTATAATCATAATTTTAAGAAATTGCTTTTCATCTAACAATCAACAAGTATTTGATGCATGCATGCAAGTATCATGAGGCTTTAGAAGGTTGTAATGGGGTTGGGGTAATGGTAAGATGAATATATGGCTAAGTGGACTAAAAGATTGAATATTTGATTAGCTTTAGTATCCAACTCAACCTATATCAATCAAATCACAACAATGCATCCTTGCCACCCATTACTTCTTTTCACACACACATTCATGCCTTAGTTCTATTCAAAACACATATGCATTTCTTATTCATTTTTTTTCTTTGGGATAACTTTTGTTCCCTCTTATTATAATTTTTTTTTTCATTTCATTTTTTTATTTTGTTTTTCTTTTCTATTTCTTTTTCTTTTTCTATGACAAATGCATACGGTTAAAGCAAAATTGAAACATGAATGTGCACCCATTTTTCAAATTTTTGTTTTCAATTATTACCCAAAACAAAATTTTTCTCTACCAATACTTTCCAAAATTTCCCCCACACTTAAATGACACACACTTCTCAACCTAAGCTAATCAAAGATTAAATTTAAGGTTATTCATGGTTTTCTGCTTAGGGTTGTGATGTGCTAACAATTAGAATAAAAGGGATTAAAAAGCTCAAGATTGGCTAACAATGGTAGATGTAAGGGTAGGTCCATATGGGTGAGTGAGCTTGATTCAAAGATAGCCTCAATCATGCTAAATGCATTCAAGACATCAAACATCGGAAATAAAGAATCAAGCAGAACCAAGATCACAATCATAGAAGGAGAAAAATCACACTATGAACAAAATTAGTGGTTAGAATATGTAACCACTCATTAAAGCTCAAAAACTCACAAGGCATTTTATTCTATTTCTCTTCTATGTTCCACAAAAATTCATTCAAGCAAGTTAAAAAAAACCAATTTTCCAAATCAATTCAATAGAATACCCTAAAAACAAAATTCTTAAAAATCTTTGTTGTTTTTCACCAAAATTATTTCCTATATGTTTGTATGTATGTTGTGATGGATGCACATTTTTTAAAAATTTCCTAGTTCTATTCCTAATTTTCAACATCACAAAAATTAACATGAATAATTAGGATCAAAATTGAACTAGTCACTATGCTATTTATAACATCCAATCACAACTTCTATCTATAAAAAAAATATTAAGAAAAAGGATGCAAAAATGCAACATGCAATAGCTGGATATAAACTATGATATATATACCAAAAGAAAATGCAATGCAATAGTAAACAAAACACTCCAAAATATATATAAGAAACCTACTAAAAGAAATACAAATAAAGTGCAAAGTATTTGGAAAAAGAAAGTTTACGCCCCATAATGACGAATCCTCCCCCACACTTAAGTGTTGCACGGTCCTCCGTGCACGAACATAATCCGGAGAGAATGGCTCTGAAGTGCTCCACCTTCAGCTGGCGGATGCAGTAGTTTGGGTTGTGGGAAAATCACCAAGTCCAATGTATGCTCGGCATCTCCCTCCTCGGTGTCCTCCTCCTCTCCCGACTCCTTGCCTTCACGTCTCATCCTCAAAAAGAATGGATGAAGTATAATTAAGAATCATAGGGCAAGTAGTACAAAAGGGTAGGGGGAACTAATAAGCATCTAATTGAGGAGTTTGCATAGTGGTGTGGATGATGAAAATGAGCCATGTGTGTATTCCAATTATGCGTGCAGTTAGAATACACACAACGGCCGGTTAAAACGGCATCCATACCATCAAAAAGTAAGCATGAGTTCCTCAACTAAATGGCCTAAGATGCGAATAATGGATGAGCATCATTTAAGCACATGCAAACTTAGGCAACTACAACAAAAGTGAATTGAATTTTAGGAAATATTGGATATTGAAGGTGTGCAAGCGAAAGAGCAAAATTATTATAAAATAACACAACAAGCAATAACCAATGTAATGATGAGAAGAAAATTACTTTTCATCCTTAGGAAAAATCAAATAATCACATGGTTAAGGTGTTTGTTAGAAAAAGTGACAAGTCTTGATAGGAATCAAGTCAAGTCAACTCAAACAAATGCAAGGCATTAACAAGAAACAAGTATCGGACATGTGATGACTGTAATATGAAAATCATGATAAACAAGTAATTTTCAACTCAAATTACTTGATTCAATGCACTTATATAATTGTCCTAGTGGTACAATTAAAACATGAGTTATCAAACACACTAGATACTAGTAAATTAAGGCAAAGTATAAGTGCATTGATGAAATTCAATCAACAAGCAACACAATCAAACATTAAGCAAACACTTGTAATTTATTTAAGTAGAAACAAATAAAGTAAAACTAATATAATCACTAAAATGAAAATGAAATACAATGAAGATTAAGTAAAACAAGTAGAGAAACAAGGGAAAAGTAAGAGAATAGAGGTGAAAGGGGGTGGAAGTGTGTTTGGGCTCAAAGAAAAGTGCAATAAAAATTTTGCCCAAAATAGCACTTGTGCGTGGGCACAGAGGGTGTGCGTGGGCACAGGCTGAAATGCTTTTCTCCTTTGTTTTCTTCATGTTTTCTCCCTTTTTGCATGCTTTCTTCCACTTCTACCAAACCATTCTTACCTCTAGGACCTGAAATCACTCAACAAAGATATCATGGCATTGAATGGAATAAAAGTGGGATTAAATTGCTTAATTTAAGCACAAAAATACATATTTTCATATTTAGGTTCAATTTAGGGATCAAACACAAAAGTATGCTATTTTGGTGAATAAGTGTGAGTTTATGTGATGAAATCCATCCAATTATAGCCAAAATATATCATCAAATATGGATTCATCAATTACAATCATAGGAAGAGAATAATCATACACAAGAATGAAAAATAAGTGGTTATAAGATGTAACCACACCATTAGGCTCAAATCTCACATGCTTGTGTTCTTAGCTCAGAAACATGATCCACAATATATGTATAATTCAAGCAAGTTCTAACAATTTTTTTTTCAATCAATTGGGGTGTGCCCTATAAGTAAATCTCTTGAAAATTTCATGATTTTGACTAAGCTTTGTTATCTATATGCAAAATGAAATGTTGTGATTGAGAAAGTTTAAAAATTCCTTAGTTTAATCCGTTTTTCAATCAAACGAAATTCTCATATGCAAAAAGGATAAACTAAGTTCAATAATCCACAATTTTTTTCAAATCACAACTAATAAACTAAAATAACTATATATATACTATCAACTTAAAAGTGCAAATCCAACGAAAAATCCAAAATATATACAAACCAAAAGTGCAAAATGCAACAAGATAAACAAAAGTATCCAAAATAACTAATATATACAGTAATTCAAAAGTGCAACAAAATAAAGTGCAAATACTAAAAATAAAGCAAAATAAAGGAAGAATGTCTGAAATGGTCACCAAAATAGATATCCTACCGACGGTGACGACGGCAACTTCCCCACACTTAGAATAAAGCATCGGCATCGATGCTACAACTGAGACTAGGTGAGAGGGTCCATGTCTGTATCTGACTGTGGCTCCGGCTGTGGCTGTGGCTGTGGCTCCACAGTAGTCTGCAGTGTCTCTCTGGGAGCCTGAATCTGAGTAGGTGCCTCTGCCGGCTGAGCCTCCTCCTGATCCTCCTCCTCCTCCTTAGAATTGTCGGGAGGCCTGTCAAAATTGGAAGGCATGACGGCGCCTAGTGATGCCAGCATCCGACTCATACGGTCATAACGCCGCTTGTTGCGACGCTCACTCCGCTCCATGATCCCTATGAGATGTTGCACAAGTCAGTAAGTCGGCTAGGGTGCTGATGGTGGTGGTGCAGGCCGGATAGATGCTGACGGTGTTGCTAAAGGTCTGACCGCTGTTGAAGAAGAAGAAGGTCCAAATGCCGCTGCTGTGGAAGCTCAGGCTCTATGTGAGGTTACTGGTCTGTCGCTTACCCACGTCCCCCACGGAATAACCTTTTCCTTTCTGTGGACTGCGGGTGGTGACTCATCATCTGGGAGCCATGGTACTCCAGCCCACTGAGCTAGCTTTGTGACCAAACTGGAAAAACGGGATTGTGCCTCTAACATGGGCTTACCACATGTACCTTCTGAAAAGCCAGAGAAGGTACAACTCCTTCCCTTCAATAACGTACCCAATCAGAACCAGCATGTCTACTGGAATCTTAGTGAAGTGGGAGGTGAGCATGACGTAGTGAGCAAGAATCTGCTGCCATACCTTGGCCTCCTTCGTCAAATACTCAAATTTCATCCCCTTGGGCTTCAAGTTGTTGGCATCCATCTCCCAAGGGGCGTTCGGGTGGGCAACTACACTCCTCAAATCATCATAATCAAAGGTCAGGTAATGTATCTCTGCCTCAGCCCCCTCTGAAAAGCGTCATTGTCACTGACCTTAGGCTGACAGTGGAGTGCCTCCTCAATTTCTACTTCTGCAAATAGAATCTGTCCGCCTCTAAGGTGAACCGAGTCAAGAGTCACTCTGAAGAAATTATAGTAAAACTCACGGACCCAAGACTCGTTCACCCTGGCTAGCTCTCTATCCATGAAAGACCAGCCCCAATCTCGAATTCGAGGCTCAGTAAACTGCCTCAAACCAGAGGGGATCTCTAGCTTCTTCTCCAGGTGGAGGTGCCGCTGCTGAAAGAGCGGAAAGCGGAGCTCACAGTATAAATTAGGAAACCTCTCTAAGTCGGCAGTGGGCAGGAGCTGATCTGCCTTATCCTTGTCAGAGAGATGTATCTTAGCATAACCGGAGGTCATTGAATCAGTGAAAGACTGGGATTTCTTTCTTTTCTTAGAGGTAAACTTTGCTTTTCCTTTCCCTCTGTCAGACATCCTGAAAATCAGAGATCACAGGATACAGATCATTAAACAAAGCAGAGGAGTGTAAAGCAAGGATATAAGCAACAGACAGAAAACATGCAACAGAAGAACATTGAGACATATTCATGAAGTGAGTTAACGAGATTAAATCTTGGAATACAAGAAAAACAAAATTCAAACATCAGTCAGAAACACAAACCAAGAAATCATGCAATGATAGTAAAATGCTTGTTTGTTAAGCAATCAACAATTATCATGCCTCAACAGAAACTAAAAAAGGTTAGTTGAAAACTAAAAATATTAGTGGCATGACAATTACTGACTTACACAGGATAAGTTCGAGAAATATAGAAAACAAGCATACTCACATTCATGTAAATGATGCAAGTCATTGATGATGAAATATGAAATGCACAAAAGCAATAATAAGAAAGCAAGTCATCATCAATGTTTTGGTCACTAACTATGTAAAGATTGGTGTTGAAAGAAATGAAACATGCACTTGGTGTAACCAAAAGAGGGTTGAAAACCATTTCAATTTGAAAGGTTCACACCAGTGGAAAGCACCAATTATTACAAATGTAAGAACCTCAATAAAAAGGGAACGGGTATAAATCAATTGGTAGACTATGGCATTAGCTTCATTGATTAAGGAAAGTAGAAATTAACCTGAACCAAGAAGCTGTAAAATTTTGATTTAAACCCGAAATGTTGAAAGCACAAAGAAGGTTCGCATTGACATAGTTAATCAAGGTTCTATTTGACACAGAAATCTATCAAATAGTTCCTTGATTCTGTCAATCGTCAATGCACATGAAAGGGAACCAGAATAAAGACGAAAATGCTGACCAAATCAACTTATGAATTGAACTTGGTATAGGCTAAAATGAGTTCAAATCAAGAAGTGCCAAGTCAATTTATAAGCTGTAAGTTAACAACAGGGCAATTTCCAAAAATTTTGGCAGTATTTTGGCAGTAAATTGGATGTTTCCGAATAGACAAATAGCAGCAAAATAACTCATATGAATCCAGATTACATCTAACAGGTAAAACAAGCAGCCAATTCATATGGTTTAAGCATCATTAGGCAAAATAAAATAACTCAACTTAAATCAGCATAGCATCATCAAATAGTGGAAAGCTTCAAAATTAACAACAACAGCAACATGTAAACAAAATTACAGAACATCAACATCATCATCATTCGGCAAAGCAAATGAGCATTCACCATTCCAGACAGCAAAAATAGCAAAAATACATCAGACCTACATCCACTAACCACATCCTAAAACTACCTAACCACCTAGAATCAACTAAACATGCATTTCTAACTAACTAAACCTAATAGAAATTAAGAAAACTAACTAAATTATCTAAACAGAATGATAAAACAAGAGAAGAAATGCAGGGGAGACAGGGGAACCTGGGAGAAAGCAGAAGCAGAACTGGAAGGGAAAGGAAAGTGAAAACGGAAACTAGGGGGCCAGTGCCGACCAGAGACGGTGGCGGCCTGGTGCAGATGCGACACTGTAGAAGCAGTGTAGAGCCGAGCAGTGGCTGGCTCAAGAAGCAGCGCTGGCGGACTAGGGCGTATAGTGAACTTGATTAAAGAAGGGAAGAGAGAGGGGTGGTCGGCGACTAGAGGAGGCACCGGCGGCGAAGGTGTGGCCGCGGTGGTTGTAACGGTGGCAGAGAAGATGAACAGTCAAGTAGGGTGGAGGAGGCAAAGAAGAAGGAAGTGAGAATGGAGAAGGACAATCGCCGGTGGTTTGGCTGCCGGAGTAGTGGTCGGTGGCGGTGGTTCTGTGATTTTGGAGGGAGAAGACGAGGAAATGGAACGTTGAGGGAGATAAGAGTGATCAACGTGAAAGGCTAGGGCTCACGCGTCTGGGATATTGGTGAATTCAAATCCACGCGTACGCGCTGATGCGTGCGCATGGGTGGATAGAAAGAGGATCGACGTGGAGACGTCACTCACACGTGAGCATGGATGAGACAATGGAAGTATCAATGCATATGCATCGTTGACGCAAACGCATGAAGGGGGAGAATGTAGAGTGACGCGTACGTGCAAAGCACGCGTATGCATGAGCGAAGTTGTGCTAAACGCATAGTTCCAGCACCAAGTTCGCATAACTCTCTGGAAAATGTATGGGGGTTGCGTTGACGCATCGACGCGTACGCGTCGGTCACGCATACGCGTGACTGCCCATATTTTTTTTGGAGAAACATAAAACAAGAACAGGGCATTCTTCTAATCTATATACACTTTAAACCAACCAAAATGCAAATTAACAATATTTTTGAATTCTTTAGAACTTTTCACAAAATTTGAGAAAACTTGTAACTCAAGCAAAAACTCAAATTCAAAGAATCATCCTTATTCAAAGCATAAAATCTAAAAACAACCTAGCAACCATAACAAACATACAAAAGAGTAAAAGTGAAGAACTACCTAACAATGGCAACTCGATTCATCCATTGATTATATCTACAAGAGAAATGGAAAGAGTTTACCATTGTGGGGTGTCTCCCACCTAGCACTTTTATTTAAAGTCCTTAAGTTGGACATTTTGGCGAGCTCCCTATTATGGCGGCTTATGCTTGAACTCATCTTGAAACTTCCACCAATGCTTAGATCTCCACTGATTGCCAGAAGTTCCAACCAATTGCACCAAGTTATGGTGAAGTTCCATAAAGGTTCGGAGCTTCCAAAATTGATCCTCTTGAATGCCAGGATCCCAAACTTTGTTACTACACCCATCTTCTAGTTGATCATCTGATTTCACTTGGGTGAGAAGCACATAGAATTCTCATTGGAGCACCAAATTATCCTCCTAGACCCATACAATTTAGCAAGACTCCAACCCTTGTACTTCAACCTTGACCTCTTAACCACAATGAACCTTGAGTTGAAATGCCAACCACTATCCGACTCTCCCTTACTCTTCAATCCATAAAGAGCTCTAAGTTGACCATCCGTTTCAAGCAACCCATATTCAAGCGGAATGATAAAGCTTAGAGATAAGAGATTTACCCACTTGAACGGTGTAAAGGATGATTATGACTTAGGAGGGGGGACCTCCCCACACTCTGACAATGCAATGTCTACTCCCTTGTGCTCTTCTTTAAATTCCTCCACCTCTTAACTAGCGTCTTCAAGACTTGTCACTTGCTCAACTTCTTCCAATCCTTCATTACTTGACATATGCCTCGGGGGTTGCATATCCTCCTTAACATCACTTTCTAGTTCAATGGAAGAAGGCTCAACAAGATCGTCAAGGGAATTGATCAATGTGGACAAAAAATCACTAATGATGGAATCCACTTCTTGATCAATTTTCCTCAACTCTCTATCCACTTCCTTAACATCAATAACCTCAATTTCCTCCTCTTAATGCAAATCATGCCTTAACTTCTCTTCTTCACCTTGAAGCTTTAAATTCGCTCCCTCATTAAGCTCCTTGGCTGCTTCTCCACATTCAACAATGGGAGTGCCTTGATCGCATAAGTTTAGGTGGGAGGAGACCATGTGGCTAACGGCTTCCGCTACGGTAGCCATCACGGCTTCTAGCTTTTTGAGCTTCTCTTCTTGCTTTTGGATATAAGAGTTAATGTCTTTTTGTTGTTGTAGCTTGAGGCTTTGGAGAGATTCACCCATTAGAGATGGTGTAAGAGATGGTTCATTGTTTGAGAGGAAGGATTCATAATTAGGAGGCGGTTCCTCTTGGTGAGAATCTTGAGGTGAGGTGTATGAAGAAATTGGTGGCTCTTGGGGGTATTGGTGTTGGAAATGTGATGGTTCTATATATGGATCACATGGCTCATAAGGTTGTTGGTATGGTGGGTACGGATTAAGATCGTATGGAGGTGATTGGTGGTATGAGGCTTGCGAGTATGGTAGTTCAAAGTCGTATCGAGGAAGTGGTTCATAAGCATATGGTGGTGGTTGTTGACAACCACATTGAGGATCACCATATCTATTGGATTGATATGCATTAGGAGTTTGGTTATACCTATAAAAAACCGGAGGGGGTTGTTGCCAAGAAGAGTGATCAATCCCTTGAGGCTCCTCCCATCTTTGATTCCCAAATCCTTGATGTATGTTGTCATTGTCGTTCCCATTTCCTACAACATAACTTGAACTAAACTCATAGCTAAAGGAGTGAGAATTCATAGTAGAGAAACAAGAACAAAAAGCACAAAAACAAAGGTAAAATCTAACTACTAACTCAAACAAGAAAACTATTCACAATATGTACAATAACCAATAACAAGCACACATTACAATTCTCTGACAATGGCGCCAAAAACTTGATGTCGGCAAAACCGTCGGCTAAGAATTTATCTCGGTTAAGAGAAAAATAACTTCATTGATAGTATAGTTCTCAACCAACAAGTGATGCCCAATCAACGTTTTAATATGGTTTTGTCACAAGTACAAACCCCAATAAGAATTAACTGAAGTATTTAAACCTCGGGTCATCTCACAAGGAATTGCAATGATGTGTGCGTATTATAGGTTATGAAAGGTACAAGGGGGTTTGATTTATAAAAGGGGCAAGAAATAAAAATCAAGAAATTAAAGGAAACACATAATAAAGAGAGACATTCATGGCAAGGATTGAGAATCTAAACTTTCTATCCTAATCATTAATCATAACAATAATGAATAAGAGCTTATCTTACTTAGTCAACTCAAACTAAGAGGAGGTATAATATTCACTTCCATCGAGAGAACGTCCAATAAGACTTAACAACTCTAGATCGCCAACATAAGTTGGGTATTCATGACTCAAGATTGCCTAATTCCTCTTTCCAAGCCAAGAATGCTCAAAAATCTACTCTAGAGTCCAACCAAGCATTTTGTCAAACACTTGGTGGGTGCAAAAGGAAAGCATAGTAAAAATACAAGAACAATAAATCTAACACTACCAATTTTAAGAAAACAATAATAACAACTCAAATCAACAATAAAAGAACATCAAACATAAATTGCATCAAAGAAAATCCAAATCCAACAAGAGTTCATCAACATACAAGGAAGCATAAAAAGGGAGATTAACAAAAGAACTAAGAAGAATAGAGATGCAAGAACAAAGAATTATAAAGGGAACAAGATGATATCTTAGTTTATTCTAAGACAGCGAAGGAGCATAAGGAACACTTGAGAATTGTGTTGCAAATCTTAAAGGAGCGGAAATTGTATGCTATGTTGTCCAAGTGTGAATTCTGGAAGAAGGAAGTGAAGTTCTTAGGTCATGTGGTGAGCAAAGGAGGAATAGCGGTGGATCCTTCTAAGGTAGAAACGGTGATGGAATGGGAAAGACCAACGACGGTGACGGAAGTCAGAAGTTTCTTGGGCTTAGCCGGATATTACCGGAGATTTATTGAAGAGTTTTCCCGGATTGCACTACCGATGACTAAGTTGACAAGGAAAGAGGTGTCGTTTGTGTGGACGTCAGAGTGTGAAGATAGCTTTCAGACCTTGAAACAAAGGTTAAATTCAGCACCTGTTTTGATCTTGTCGGAACCGCATGAACCGTTTGAAGTATACTGTAACGCTTCCTTGAAGGGTTTGGATTGCATGTTGATGCAACACCGGAATGTGGTGGCTTACGCATCGCGTCAGTTGAGACCGCATGAGATAAATTACCCAACTCATGATTTGAAATTAACGGCGATTGTGTTTGCATTGAAGATTTGGAGACACCACTTGTACGGAGTGAGGTTTAGCGTCTTTCTTGATCACAAGAGTCTTAAGTACATCTTTGATCAGAAAGAGCTCAATATGCGTCAGAGGAGGTGGATGGAGTTGCTAAAGGATTATGATTTTGAACTAAGTTATCACCCTGGAAAGGTGAATGTGGTAGCAGACGCGTTGAGTCGGAAGTCTTTAACAATATCTCGGATGAGAATCAAGGAAGAGGAGTTAGTGGATCTTAAGCTGGATATTGGTGAAGTTGCCGGAAGAGCTTGTTTGAATCAGTTGTAAATTTCAGGTACGTTTAAAATGGAGATTAAGAGGGTTCAACAAGATGAGTAGAAGCTTCAGCAATTATTTCAACCAGTTGGCAATGGGAGGCATAGAGAGTTTGCTAAGGATGATGAAAGATTGTGGAGATACAAGGGGAGGATTTGTACACCGGATGTCGAGAGTTTGAGGCAAGACTTGTTGTTGGAAGCTTACAACAGTGGGTTTTCTATTTATCTCGAAAGTACAAAGATGTATTATGATTAAAAGAAGATGTTCTGGTGGCCTGGGATGAAAGCTGATGTAGCTACGATTGTGTCTAAGTGCCTGATGTGTCAGAAGGTAAAGATAGGGCATAAAAAATAGTCGGGAATACTACAGCCACTTGAGATTCCTCAGTAAAAGTGGGAAGTAATTGCGATGGACTTTGTGACCGGTTTACCGAGGACTAGGTTGGGATTTGATGCGGTTTGGGTGATCGTGGATCACTTAACCAAATCCGCTCATTTTTTCCTGTCCGAGTAAACTATTCTATGGAGGAGCTGGCAAAATTGTACATCAGAGAAATCGTAAGGTTGCATGGTATGCCATCGAACATAGTGTCAGACCGTGATCCTCGATTCACATCAAGATTTTGGAGAGCTTTCCAAAAAGCTTTCGGTACGAAGCTATGTCTCAGCACTGTGTATCATCTGCAAACGGATGGACAGTCGGAAAGGACTATTCAGACGTTGGAAGATATGCTGAGGGTGTGTGTTTTGGATCAACTCGGGAGTTAGGACCATTACATGCCATTGGTGGAGTTTGCGTACAACAATAGCTTTCATGCGAGCATTGGGATAGCTCCGTATGAGGCTTTGTATGGAAGAAAGTGCCAATCTCCACTCTGTTAGTATGAGTCTGGTGAAGCAAGTGTATTGGGTCCTGATTTGGTAGCAGAGACTACTGAGAAGAGTAAAAAGACTCGGGAGAGAATTCTAACTGTGCAGAGCCGACAGAAGAGTTATGCGGATCAGAGAAGGAGACCGTTGGAATTTGAAGTGGGAGACCATGTATTTCTGAGGGTTACACCGACAACCAGGATTGGAAGAGCGATTAAAACCAAGAAGTTGAATCCGAGGTTCATTGGACCATTTGAGATTCTGAGGCGATTCGGGCTGGTGGCATATCAAGTAGCTTTGCCGCCTCACTTTTGTAACTTGCATGACGTATTCTACGTGTCATAACTCCGTAATTACACATCGGATGTAGCTCATGTGTTAGAGCTTGAGTCGGTCGAGTTGAGAGAGAACTTGACGTTTCAAGTAACACTAGTGAGAATTGATGACACTAGTGTGAAGAAACTGCGGAGAAAGAAAGTTTTATTGGTTAAAGTTGCTTGGAAGCGAGCAGGAGTTGAGGAGCATACTTGGGAATTGGAGTCCGAGATACGGAAAGATTACCCCGAGCTATTCTCAAGTAATCACTAAATTTTGAGGGCAAAATTTCTTATTTGGTGGGGAGAATGTAAAAACCGCGACTAATTAACCGCCTAATTAGATGATTAAATTGCCCAAAATAGGATCCGACAATTTAGAATGAGAATTGGAGGATTTAAATATGATTTTTGGACTCAGTAGATTTTTCTGAGTCAGAAAATATATTTTTTGTGAAAAACCGAGTAAAACCGCAACCCGGCAGCCGAATTGGTCGAACCAATTTAAGTCTGTCTGGTACTGTGCGAGAAAAATTAAAAATAGTAGAAAACCTTAGAAAAATATTTAAAGTCGAAAACCGGGCATTAATTTTAAAGATTTGGCCCAAAGTTGGGCCAAACGGGCTAAAAATGCTAACGGGTTGGACCGGACCCAAGTTGGGCCCAAGCCCAACATATATATAGGTTCATTAAATGAACCCATCAGCCATAAACACATACACACAAGGAGAGTGGCTGAAGTGAAAGGGAAAGGAAGAGAAGAGAGAGAGCACTATTCACATACAACTTCTTTTGCTTGTACCTCGAGCTACGGTGCTCCGATTCGCATGCCGTCAGTGGCTACGTAAAGCTCTCACCGAGTCCGTTACTTTAATCTAACTTTCATAGGTAAGATTTTAAAATTTTCCCTCCTTCCTACTGCCCTAAGAATTTCGAGTTTGGTGAGTGATGATCTTGAGAAAAATTTGTGTTTTGGTTATTTAGGTGCTAATCATTAGTGAAAAAATGCTGGGTTCTATCCCAAATTTTAGTGAATGAGGTAAGGTTTCTCAAGAACCCTTGTGCATTGATTAATTATGAGTATTAGGTTTTGATTTATTTGAAATGTGTTTTATTAGCCTGAATATTGGAGCTTGTTGGTGATTGTTGATGCTTGTTGGAGTTGGTTGGTGACTTGGTTATGGATTGGAGGCTTGAGTTGTGCTCTATTTGGGTTTTGGTACATATTAGAAATTGGCCAAGGTATGGTTTTGATGCCAGGGTATTTTGGCCAGTTTCACTGACATTTTCTTTACTGTTTTTAGGGTAGTTTCATGCATTTCCTTAGGAAATAAGCTAGTTTTGGGTAGATATTCACTTACATCTTGATTCAAGCATACATTGTGCACTTTACATGATTTTATGAGGATTTTTCATGAATTTAAGGACAAATTGGATGTTGCATTTCCCATGACTTGGACTAGAACTTTGATGCACTTTATTGCTTGATTTCAGGACAAAAGAAGCAAAGAAGAACCACATTAGTGGCTACGTTAGTTACACTAACGTTAACACTAACGTGGAATGGGAGTAACTTGCAAAGTTAATGAGAAAAGTAATTGCCAATAGTCACATTAACTAAGTTAACGTGAACTCTAACGTGGAAGAAAGGAAATGGAGCCAACGTTAGTGACACTTAACATTATCACTAATGTTGGACCAAGCTCATAAGTGGCCACGTTAGTTGCCACGTTAACTTAGTTAACGTGGCCTCTAACGTTAAGAAGTAAAGGGGAAGCCAACGTTAGTGACATTCAACTTTGTCACTAACGTTGGCCAAGTCACAATAAGCCACGTTAACTTCCACGTTAACCTAGTTAACGTGGAAGCTAACGTAAGGAGACAAAGTGGTCGACAACGTTAGTGACACCAAACATTGTCACTAACGTTGGAAGGAACCCACACAAGCCCCAATAAGCCACGTTAACTCCCACGTTAACTTAGTTAACGTGGAAGTTAACGTGAAGAAGGGAGGTGATCGCCAACATTAGTGACACCCAATATTGTCACTAACGTTGGAATTAGCCCACATAAGCCACTATGAGCCACGTTAACTCCCACGTTAACTTAGTTAACGTGGAAGCTAACGTGGATAAGGGAATGATGATCCAACGTTAGTGACACTCAACTTTGTCACTAACGTTGGAGATGGCTAGCATGGCCACGTTAGAAGCCACGTTAACCTAGTTAACATGGACTCTAACGTGAGAAATAGGGGCACATTGGAACGTTAGTGACAATGGTAAGTGTCACTAACGTTCTCGAAGGTTGGAAAGCCTACGTTAAAAAGAGCCACGTTAACTAAGTTAACGTGGACTCTAACGTAGGAAAGGGGGAGACTTCTCAACGTTATTGGGAAAGGCAAGTCCCAATAACGTGTGCGAAGGACAAAGAGGCAACGTTAGTAGCAACGTTTGTGCCACTAACATTGAAGATAACGTGGCTCTTACTTGGGTGAGGAACGTTAGTGAAAAAGGTGATTGTCACTAACGTTCTCGAACCCATATTTTAACTGAACGTTAACACCACTAACGTCCTGAGCTAGAGTCTCTGCCCACTTCACACTTTCTCTCTGCAAGTAAAGCCAAGCCCAATGAAGAAGAGAACTGCTTCAAACTCAAGATCCAAAGGCCCATACCCAAGACTTGAAGAGCCAACTAGAAGAACAGAAGAGTAGTATATATAGGAGTAGCTTTGAATTAAATTGGGAGTTGGAAATTATAGGGAGCCTCTTGGCATGGAACTACTCTCTGTATTTTACTTTCTCTGCAATTCTAGTTTCATCATGTATTCTCCATCTTTATTTTCATTTTCCAGAGCTATAAAAAACTAAACCCCTTTCATTGGGTTAGGGAGCTCTGTTGTAATTTGATGGATCAATACTAGTTTTTATTATTGATGCACGGAAAACTTGTCTCTCAATAAATATCCTTTCGGCAAGTGTACCGAATTTGTCGTTAAGTAAAAACTCACAATAGAGTGAGGTCGAATCCCACAGGGATTGATTGATCAAGCAACTTTAATTAGAAGAATGTTCTAGTTGAGCGAATCCAGAATTTGGGTTGAGAGTTGCAGAAAATAAAATGGCGGGAATGTAAATAACAGAAAAGTAAATGCTAGAATTAAAGGACTGGAAGTAGATGACTGAAAATAAATTGCAGAATTGTAAATGGGAATGGGGGATTTGCTCATAAAAGTAAATGGCAGAAATTAAAGAGAATGGGTAAGATCAGAGATGGGGAGTTCATTGGGCTTAGGAGATGTTGCAATTCTCCGGATCAAGTTCATTTTCATCTCTTCCTCAATCAATGCACTCATTGATCTCCTTGGCAATCTTAAGTGATTGAATTACAATTTCTTGCAATTCAATCTCTCAAATCTTGATCAATAGCCAATTCCTTGGTCAATTGCTCATGAGAAGAGATGAAGTATGGTCACTGATTATACCACGTGCATTTCCCAAATCAAGTATTGAGAGGGTTATAGTCACATACCCATCCAAATCCAATTTGGTCCAGCAAGAGAAAGCATTTCTAGCTTGATCTCTTCATTCCTCTTTCAAAGTTCAAAAGAGATCCAAGTTTGAATAGCTTCTCTTCCAAGATAACTACTTAATGGGATGAAGATCGAAAGCTTTCAAGTAAAATCAAGAGAAAAGATAGAAGAAGAATAATGAAAATTAGTATTGATCCATCAAATTACAACAGAGCTCTCTAACCCAATGAGAGGGGTTTAGTTGTTCATAGCTCTAGAAAATGAAAACAAAGATGGAGAATATATCATAAAACTAGAAATTGCAGAGAAGATAAAATACAGAGAGTAGTTCTCTTTCTCCAGCCTCCAGAACTCCCTTCTCAATTCAAAGCTACTCCTATATATACTACTCTTCTCAGCTTCTAGTTTGCTCTTCAAGTCTTGGGCCTTTGGATCTTGAGTTTGAAGCAGTTCTTTTCTTCATTTGGGCTTGGCTTTACTTGCAGAGAGAAAGTGCCAAGTGGGCAGAGACTTTAGCTCAGGGTGTTAGGGGTGTTAACATTTAGTGAAAGTATAAGTTCGAGAACGTTAGTGGCACTTAACATTTTCACTAACATTCCAATGTACCCCTTTGCCTCACGTTAGAGCCCACGTTAACTAGGTTAACGTGGCTTCTAATGTGGCCTTGCCAACCTTCGAGAACGTTAGTGACACTCAACATTGTCACTAACGTTCCAGTGTGCCCCTTTTTGCTTCACGTTAAAGCCCACGTTAACTAGGTTAACGTGGCTTCTAACGTGGCTTTGCCAAACTTCGAGAACGTTAGTGACACTCAACATTGTCACTAACGTTCCAATGTGCCCCTAGATCTCACGTTAGAGTCCACATTAACTAGGTTAATGTGGCTTCTAACGTGGCCATTCTTAGCCATCCCAACATTAGTGACAATGTTGAGTGTCACTAACGTTGGCTCATCATTCATTCCTCATCGTTAGATTCCACGTTAACTAAGTTAACGTGGAAGTTAACGTGGCTCTTGGGGGGTTGTGTGGTTGCTTCCAACGTTAGTGACTATGCTGAGTGTTACTAACGTTGTCGACAACTCTCACCTCTTACGTTAGCTCCCACGTTAACCAAGTTAACGTGGGAGTTAATGTGGTATGTTGCATCCTTAGGCCAACGTTATTGACAATGTTGAATGTCACTAACGTTGGCTTCTCTTCCCCCTTTAACGTTAGAGGCCACGTTAACTAGGTTAACGTGGGCTCTAACGTGGCCACTCATGAGTGTTTGCCAACGTTAGTGACAATGTTAAGTGTCACTAACGTTGGCTCAACTTCCCTTCTCCACGTTAGAGTTCACGTTAACTTAGTTAACGTGACTCTTAACGTGGGCAATGATGGCTTTGAGAGTGTTATTGGCAATCACTTTTCTCATTATCCTTGCAAGTTACCTCCCTTTCCTTCCTTCCTTTGGTCCTGAAATCAAGCAATAGAGTGCATCAAAGTTCTAGTCCAAGTCATGGGCAATGCAACATACAATTTGTCACTAAACTTATGCAAAATCCTCATGAAATAATGTAAAATGCACAATGTATGCTTGAATCAAGGTGTGAGTGAATATCTACCCAAAACTAGCTTATTTCTTAAGGAAATGCATGAAACTAACCTAAAAATAGTAAAGAAAAGGTCAGTGAAACTGGCCAAGATGCCCTGGCATCACAACACCAAACTTAAAGCTTTCTTGTCCCTAAGCAAGTACTGGAACAAGAGAATGATGAATGGAATATCCAGATGAATGAGTCATTCTTGTGGAAGTCATGTTACTGATTTTATGGTGGTTTCATGCATAGCAACTTAGGTTCATTCCATTACTGGCTTTCAGACTTTTATCATGTCCCTAAACACTTACTTTGTTTATATCCATGAGACTTTTATTCATTGATCCTTTTATTGTTATTTCAAGGGTTATTTGTGTTATTTTAGGCTAAGTGCTCTGTAAGGGGGCAACTCTTTAAGATAAGCTTTCAGCCAACACTCCCGAACCAGTTGGTTCAAGGTGCTAGGTGTTGAAGCACCCCTAAGGACTTACTCCCTCAAGTCTCTCCCCCATACATACACACCACAGGCATATAGTTCATTTATTTTCTTTCTTGAGACCTTGGTGTCCAGCACCTCTTTGGGTTACTAAATGCTCTGTGGTGAGGGTTACTCTTGATAATGGATTTTCAGCTGATAATCCCGGGTTAGTTAACCCAAGTTACCAAATGATAAAGCACCCCTGAGAGCTTATTCATCCAAGTAGATCCCTCACACAGGAGCACCACAGACACTTGTCTCAAGGTCCAAACCATTGGTGCCTAGCCTTATTACTTACTCTTTTTCTTTTGTTTTTCACTTCCATTGTTCTTTCCCTTTTCTCTTATTAGGATCTTGTTATTAACTTAGTCTCATGGGTATGTCCAAAGTCAAGTATTCAGGATAGATAGTTGTCCTCCTAGCCTTGTGGTTGAACCAACTTAGCTAACTTATGACTACCCCAAAGATTCATGAATGCACTTCCACATTATGAACTCTACTCTGGTCTTTTAAAAACATAAACATTCTCTTCTTCATTTGATTTAAAATGGACAAGCTTACAAGTAAATAAGGGAAAGATGCAGTGACATTTAAACCAGAAATCATGGACCTATTCAGAACTTAAAAAAAAACGAATTTAAAAAAAGGTTAAACATAACATGGAAGCAGGTTCTATTTCATACAAGATCTTCCTTATTTAAAGCATAGAAAACGATGGACTAAAAAGAACTCCACCACCTTTCATTCATGTGGATGCCCATGCTCCCATCCTTGTTTGTCCTCATTGTGTCTCTCTTGAGTGCTTGTGCTCTCACTTCCTTTGCCTTTTCCAAGCAGCTTCTTCCAGAAACCACCATATTCCATCTTCTTCTTGAGTGTCTCCTTTTGCTATTTCACCTTTCTCTCTTCTTGTTCTACAAAATCTTTTTGGACCTCATCATATGTAGGGATGGCATAGTGTAGCTGATGCATATTACTAGTCATGTAGTTCAACTTGGCTTGAGTGTTCACATAGAACTCCTCCCTATGTAGTTGCCTTCCTTCATTGAGTACACTGAACTCATTGAAAGTTTTCGTTTGGGCTATTTGCCACTGGTTGAGTTCTTGCAAGTGCTTCTCTTGAAGCTCTTGCCTCTCATTCACTTGGTTGATGGCTTGAGTGAGCCTGGAGTAGTGTTCCTGCTGCTGCTCCATTTGTTGTTTTTGCCATGCTTCCTGTTGGCTCAGCCAGTTAGTTTGAAGGTTCAGTATTTGCTCTTGTCCTTCCATATGTCTCATCCCCAAATCCTCAATGGCTCTTAGAAGGTGACTCATGTTCAAGTTGGCTGGATCAGAATGCTCTCCTTGTTGATATTCTTCCTGATGAGGTTCCTCTTGGTGAACTCTTTCTTTTGCTTTTGGTTTTCCTATTTGTGGTCTTCTTTGTTGTTGAGCAGGTGTAGTATAAACCAATCGCTCGAGTGTAACTGGCCTCCCTGGATTCACCCAGTCTGGATTGCTGTCCTCAAATACTACCTTGGCCTTGTTGTATAAGCGGAGAATGGTGCTGGGGTACAAAAGTCTGGCACCTGAATCAACCTTCTCAGCCGAATCTTGAATCCCCTCGGCGATGAGCTCATTCACATTGATTTCCCCACCCTGTATTAAGCAATGCACCATAGTAGCTCGATTGATGTTTACCTCTGAATTATTTGCAGCTGGTAGAATGGACCTCCTCACAAGTTCAAACCACCCCTTGGCTTCAGGGCTCAGGTCTCCTCTCTTGATGAACTTGGGTCTCCCATCTGTGTACCTCTCCCAGTCAGCTGCTATAACACAGATGTCTGCCACTATCTCTGAGAGCTCATTATTATCAGGGCTTCTACTTATTCTTGCCTGATAACTTTCCTCATCAAAACGAGGTGATTTCAGGTGAAGAACTCTTGTTATGGCATTTGGGCTGAAGTCCACCTCTTTTCCTCTTACGTAACTTTTGAAGGTTGGGGCCTTGGTTTTATCCTCTCTTACTACATTCGCGTAAAATTCTTTGATGAGGTTTCCATTGATCTTCCCCTCTGGACTTGTGAGCAATTGCCACCCTGGTATGCGAAATTGTTACTCAGGTTGTGAATTATTGTTCGAAATTGATTCCCTGGCAATGGCACCAAAAACGGATGCACAGAACCATGGTCTAAACATATCTTCACAACTTCGCATAACTAACCAGCAAGTGCACTGGGTCGTCCAAGTAATAAACCTTACGTGAGTAAGGGTCGATCCCACGGAGATTGTTGGTATGAAGCAAGCTATGGTCACCTTGTAAATCTCAGTCAGGCGGATATAAAATAGTTATGGAGTTTAAGAAATTAATACTAAAATAAGGATAGAAATACTTATGTAAATCATTGGTGAGAATTTCAGATAAGCGTATGGAGATGCATTCATCCCTCTGAACCTCTGCTTTCCTGCTGTCTTCATCCAATCAGTCTTACTCCTTTCTATGGCTGGCTTTGTGTAAGGATGTCACCGGTGCCAATGGCTACTTTCAATCCTCTCGGGAAAATGGTCCAAATGCTCTATCACAGCACGACTAATCGTCTGGAGGCATCACCCTTGTCGTTGGTTGCATCCTATTCCTCTCTGTGAAAATGGTCCGATGCGCTGTCACTGCATGGCTAATCATCTTGGAGGTTCTCGATCATACTGGAATAGAATTTACTATCCTTTTGCGTCTGCCACTACGCCCAGCACTCGCGAGTTTGGAGTTCGTCACAGTCATTCAATCCCAGAGTCTTACTCGGAATACCACGGACAAGGTTTAGACTTTCCGGACTCTCATGAATGCCGCCATCAATCTAGCTTATACCACGAAGATTCTAATTAAGAGATCTAAGAGATACTCATTCAATCTAATGTAGAACGGAAGTGGTTGTCAGGCACGCGTTCATAGGGAATGATGATGATTGTCACGTTCATCACATTCAGGTTGAAGTGCGAATGAATATCTTAGAAACTAAATAAGTTCAATTGAATAGAAAATAGTAGTACTTTGCATTAATCCTTGAGGAACAGCAGAGCTCCACACCTTAATCTATGGAGTGCAGAGACTCTACCGTTGAACATACATAAGTGATAATGGATTTCATTGGTCTCGGCCCCAGAGGGGAACCGGAGTAACCAAGACTACGAATACAATGATAAAAAGTTCTATTTATAATAAACTAGTCACTAGGGTTTACAGAAGTAAGTAATTGATGCATAAATCCACTTCCGGGGCCCACTTGGTGTGTGCTTGGGCTGAGCTTGAAGTTTACACGTGGGGAGGTCATTCTTGGAGTTGAACGCCAGCTTTTGTGCCAGTTTGGGCGTTGAACTCCACTTTGCAACTTGTTTCTGGCGCTGGACGCCAGAATTGGGCAGAGAGCTGGCGTTGAACGCCAGTTTGCGTCGTCTAAACTTGGGTAAAGTATAGACTATTATATATTTCTGGAACGCCAGTTTGCGTCGTCTAAACTTGAATTCTATAGCTCCAGAAAATCCATTTTAAGTGCAGGGAGGTCAGAATCCAACAGCATCAGCAGTCCTTCTTCAACCTCTAAATCTGATTTTTGCTCAAGTCCCTCAATTTCAGCCAGAAAATACCTAAAATCACAGAAAAACACACAAACTCATAGTAAAGTCCAGAAATGTGAATTTAACATAAAAACTAATGAAAACATCCCTAAAAGTAACTAGATTCTACTAAAAACATACTAAAAACAATGCCAAAAAGCGTATAAATTATCCGCACATCACAACACCAAACTTAAATTGTTGCTTGTCCCCAAGCAACTGAAAATCAAATAGGATAAAAAAAGAGAATATACTATAAATTCCAAACTATCAATCAAACATAGCTCTAATCAGATGAGCGGGACTTGTAGCTTTTTGCCTCTTGAATAGTTTTGGCACCTCACTTTATCCATTGAGGTTCAGAATGATTGGCTTCTATAGGAACTCAGAGTTCAGATAGTGTTATTGATTCTCCTAGTTCAGTATGATGATTCTTGAACACAGCTTCTTTATGAGTCTTGTCCGTGGCCCTAAGCACTTTATTTTCCAGTATTACCACCGGATACATAAATGCCACAAACACATAACTGGGTTAACCTTTTCAGATTGTGACTCAGCTTTGCTAAAGTCCCCAATTAGAGGTGTCCAGGGTTCTTAAGCACACTCTTTTTTTGCTTTGGACCTTGACTTTAACCGCTCAGTCTCAAGTTTTCACTTGACACCTTCACGCCACAAGCACATGGTTAGGGACAGCTTGATTTAGCCGCTTAGGCTAGGATTTTATTCCTTTAGGCCCTCCTATCCACTGATGCTCAAAGCCTTGGGATCCTTTTTATTTACCCTTGCCTCTTGGTTTTAAGGGTTATTGGCTTTTTGCTCTTGCCTCTTGGTTTTAAGAGCTTTTGGCTTTTTCTGCTTGCTTTTCCTTTTTTCTTTCTATTTTTTTTCGCCTAATATTTTTTTTTCTGCAAGCTTTGTTCTTTGCTGCTTTTTCTTGCTTCAAGAATCATTTTTATGATTTTTCAGATTATCAAATAACATGTCTCCTAGTCATCATTCTTTCAAGAGCCAACATATTTAACATTCTTAAACAACAACTTCAAAGATATATGCACTGTTCAAGCATTCATTCAGAAAACAAGAAGCATTGTCACCACATCAATATAATTAAGCTAAGTTCAAGGATAAATTCAAAACTCATGTACTTCTTATTCTTTTGAATTAAAACATTTTTCATTTAAGAGAGGTGATGGATTCATAGGACACTCATAACTTTAAGACATAGTTACTAACTACTAATGATCATGTAATGAAGACACAAACATAGATAAGCACATAACATAGAAAACAAAAAACAGAAGAAATAAGAACAAGGAATGAATCCACCTTAGTGATGGTGGCATTTCCTTCTTGAGGAACCAATGATATCCTTGATCTCTTCTATGTCTCTTCCTTGTCTTTGTTGCTCCTCCCTCATTGCTTTTTGATCTTCTCTAATTTCATGAGGGATGATGGAGTGCTCTTGATGTTCCACCCTTAATTGTCCCATGTTGGAACTTAATTCTCCTAGGGAGGTGTTGATTTGCTCCTAATAGTTTTGTGGAGAAAAATGCATTTGAGGCATCTTCGGGATCTCATGGTGATGAGCTTCATACGCCTCTTGAGCTCCATGAATGGGCTCTCTTGCTTGCTCTATCTCTTTCTTAGTGATGGGCTTCTCTTCCTCAATGTGAATGTCTCCTTCTATGGAAGCTCCAGCTGAGTAACATAGATGGCATATAAGGTGAGGAAAAGCTAGCCTTGCCCCAGGAGAGGGCTTTTCGGCTATTTTGTAGAGTTCAAGGGAGATGACTTCATGAACTTCTACTTCCTCTCCAATCATGATACTATGAATCATGATGGCCCGATCCACAGTAACTTCAGATCGGTTGCTAGTGGGGATAATGGAGCGTTGGATGAACTCCAACCATCCTCTAGCCACAGGCTTGAGGTCCAATCTTCTTAGTTGAACCGGCTTGCCTTTGGAGTCAATCTTCCATTGAGCTCCTTCCACACATATGTCCATAAGGACTTGGTCCAACCTTTGATTAAAGTTGACCCTTCTAGTGTAGGGGCATTCATCTCCTTGCATCATGGGCAAGTTAAACGCCAACCTTACATTTTCCGGACTAAAATCTAAGTATTTCTCCCGAACCATTGTAATATAATTCTTTGGATTCGGGTTCTTACTTTGATCATGGTTCTTAGTGATCCATGCATTGGCATAGAACTCTTGAACCATTAAGATGCCGACTTGTTGGATGGGGTTTGTTAGAACTTCCCAACCTCTTCTTTGAATTTCATGTCAGATCTCTGGATACTCATTTCTCTTGAGCTTGAAAGGGACCTCGGGGATCACCTTCTTCTTGGCCACAACATCATAGAAGTGGTCTTGATGGGTTTTGGAGATGAACCTTTCCATCTCCCATGACTCGGAGGTGGAAGCTTTTGTCTTCCCTTTTCCTTTTCTAGAGGATTCTCCGGTCTTAGGTGCCATCAATGGTAATGGAAAAACAAAAAGCTTATGCTTTTACCACACCAAACTTAAAATATTGCTCGCCCTCGAGCAAGAAAAGAAAGAATTAGATGAAGAAAAAGAAGAAAATATGGAGAAGAGGGGGGAGGTGTATTTCAGCCAAGAAGGGAAAGAGAGGGTTGTGTTGTGTGAAAATGAAGAAGAATGGAAGGCTTTATATAGGGAAGGGAGGGGGGGTTAAGGTTCGGCCATATGGGTGGGTTTGGGTGGGAAATTGATTTTGAATTTTTGAAGGTAGGTGGAGTTTATTTGGTAGGTTTATGGGGAAGAGTGGGTGGATGTGAGTGGTGAAGGGTTAATAGGGAAGAGGGATGGAGGTGATAGGTGAAGGGTTTTGGGGAAGAGTGTTTATTGGAAATAGAGGATGATTGAGAAGAGAGAAGAGAGTGAGTGGAGGTAGGTGGGGATCCTGTGGGGTCCACAGATCCTGAAATGATCCTGTGGGGTCCACAGATCCTGAGGTGTTCAAGGATTTACAACCTTGCACCAAATTAGGCATGTAAAATGCCCTTGCACACAACTCTGGGCGTTCAGCGCCAGGTTGGTGCCCATTTTGGGCGTTCAACGCCCATTTGTTGCCCATTTCTGGCATTGAACGCCAGAACCATGCTTGTTCTGGTCGTTCAGCGCCAGCTCTTCTCCAGGGTGCAATTCTGGCATTCAGCGCCCAGATGCTGCCCATTTTGGGCGTTCAGCGCCCAGATACTGCCCATTTTGGGTGTTCAGCGCTAGAACCATGCTCTGTTCTGGCGTTGAATGCCAGGCAGGTGCTTCCTCCAGGGTGTGATTTTTCTTCTGCTGTTTTTGATTCTGTTTCTAAATTTTTCGTTTATTTTGTGACTCCACATGATCATGAACCTAAGAAAACATGAAAAACAAAAATAAAATTAGATAAATAAACATTGGGTTGCCTCCCAACAAGCACTTCTTTAATGTCAATAGCTTGACAGTGGGCTCTCATGGAGCCTCACAGATGTGCAGAGCTTTGTTGAGACCTCCCAACACCAAACTTAGAGTTTGGATATGGGGGTTTGACACCAAACTTAGAGTTTGGTTGTGGCCTCCCAACACCAAACTTAGAGTTTGACTGTGGGGGCTTTGGTTGACTCTGCTTTGAGAGAAGCTTTTTCTGCTTCCTCTCCATGGATGCAGAGAGAGATCCTTGAGTTGTAAACACAAAGTTGTTCTTATTTAATTGAAGGATCAATTCTCCTCTGTCCACATCAATCACAGCTCTTGCTGTGGCTAGGAAAGGTCTTCCTAGGATGATGGATTCATCCTCTTCTTTTCCAGTATCCAGGACTATGAAATCAGCAGGGATGTAAAGGCCTTCAACCTTTACTAACACGTCCTCTACTTGTCCATAAGCCTGTTTTCTTGAATTGTCTGCCATCTCTAATGAGATTTTAGCAGCTTGCACCCCATAGATTCCCAGTTTCTCTATTACAGAGAGGGGCATGAGGTTTATTCCTGAACCAAGGTCACACAGAGCCTTAAAGATCATGGTGCCTATGGTACAAGGTATTATGAACTTTTTAGGATCCTGTCTCTTCTGAGGCAATGTCAGTTGATCCAGATCACTTAGTTCATTGGTGAACAAGGGAGGTTCATCTTCCCAAGTTTTAATACCAAATAATTTGGCATTCAGCTTCATGATTGCACCAAGGAACTTGGCAGCTTGCTCTTCAGTAACATCCTCATTCTCTTCAGAAGAGGAATACTCATCAGAGCTCATGAATGGCATAAGGAGGTTCAATGGAATCTCTATGGTCTCTAGATGAGTCTCAGATTCCTTAGGTTCCTCAGAGGGAAGCTCCTTATTGATCACTGGACGTCCCAGGAGGTCTTCCTCCTTGGGATTCATGTCCTTCTACTCTCTTGTGGGTTCGGCCATGGTAATTAATTCAATGGCCTTGCACTCTCCTTTTGGATTCTCTTCTGTATTGCTTGGGAGAGTACTAGGAGGGATTTCAGTGATCCTTTTACTCAGCTGGCCCACTTGTGCTTCCAAATTTCTAATGGAAGACCTTGTTTCATTCATGAAACTCACAGTGGCCTTAGATAGATCAGAGACTAAATTTGCTAAGCTAGATGGATTCTGCTCAGAATTCTCTGTCTGTTGCTGAGTGGATGATGGAAAAGGCTTGCTATTGCTAAACCTATTTCTTCTACCATTATTAAAGCCTTGTTGAGGCTTTTGATCCTTCCATGAGAGATTTGGGTGATTTCTTTATGATGGATTGTAGGTGTTTCCATATGGTTCACCCATGTATTTTAACTCTGCTATTGCAGGGTTCTCAGGATCATAAGCTTCTTCCTCAGAAGATGCCTCTTGAGTACTGTTGGATGCAGCTTGCATTCCATTCAGACTTTGAGAAATCATATTGACTTGCTGAGTCAATATTTTATTCTGAGCCAATATGGCATTCAGAGTATCAATT
Source organism: Arachis ipaensis (assembly GCF_059453495.1). Classification (NCBI taxonomy): domain Eukaryota; kingdom Viridiplantae; phylum Streptophyta; class Magnoliopsida; order Fabales; family Fabaceae; genus Arachis; species Arachis ipaensis. The sequence continues at coordinate 61,195,912 of NC_142443.1, forward strand.
TCAAGAACTCTCTTTTTCATAGGCGTCCCATTACTCACAGGATTCCTCTAGAAGTGTACATGAACTGGTTATTAGTAACCATGTCAATGAGTTCTTGAGCTTTTGCAGGCGTTTTCTTTAGGTGAATGGATCCACCTGCAGAAGTATCCAATGACATCTTTGATAGCTCAGATAAACCATCATAGAATATATCCAGGATGGTCCATTCTGAAAGCATGTCAGAATGACACTTTTTGGTCAGCTGCTTGTATCTTTCCCAAGCTTCATAGAGGGATTCACCTTCTTTCTGTCTGAAGGTTTGAACATCAGCTCTAAGCTTGCTCAGCTTTTGAGGAGGGAAGAACTTGGCTAAGAAAGCCGTGACCAGCTTATCCCAAGAGTTCAGGCTGTCTTTGGGTTAAGAGTCCAACCATATTCTAGCTCTGTCTCTTACAGCAAAAGGGAAAAGCATGAGCCTGTAGACTTCAGGATCTACTCCATTAGTCTTAACAGTATCACAGATCTGCAAGAATTCAGTTAAGAACTGAAAAGGATCTTCAAATGAAAGTCCATGAAACTTGCAGTTTTGCTGCATCAGAGAAACTAGCTGAGGTTTCAGCTCAAAATTGTTTGCTCCAATGGTAGGAATGGAGATGCTTCTTCCATGTAAATTGGAATTAGGTGCAATAAAGTCACCAAGCATTCTCCTTGCATTATTGTTGTTGGGTTCGGCTGCCATCTCCTTTACATGTTCGAACAAGAAGATCAAACAAGAAGACTTACCAAGAACAACTTGAAGATCATGAATAACACTATGAATGCATGATTTTTTTCGAAAAATGCAAGATGCACATGCAATTGACACTAAACTTATAACATGACACATGACTCAAACAAGAAACACAAAAAATATTTTTGATTTTTATGATTTTCTAAATTTTTTTTGTATTTTTTTTTTCGAAAATTATTTTGAAAAAGGAAAATAAGGATTCCAAAATTTTTAATATGAATTCTAGGAATCTTATGCTCTTTAGCCTAAAGCTCCAATCAAAGGGTCAGGCATGGCTTAATAGCCAGCCAAGCTTTAGTAAAAATATGAGTGTAATTCATTCAATTTTAAGCCAAAACTTCTGTCCAAAAGAATTTAGACATGGTTTTATAGCCAGCATGCTTCAACATGCTTCATGAAACTCTAGAATTCATTCTTAAAGATTCTGAAGAAAAATAATTTTTTTGAAAACATTTTTTTTTCGAAAACAAAGGAGAAATTTTTTTGAAAGATTTTTGAAAAATTTTTGAAAACAAAACAAAAAGAAAATCACCTAATCTGAGCAACAAGATGAACCGTCAGTTGTCCAAACTCGAACAATCCCCGGCAACGGCGCCAAAAACTTGGTATGCGAAATTGTTACTCAGGTTGTGAATTATTGTTCGAAATTGATTCCCTGGCAATGGCACCAAAAACGGATGCACAGAACCATGGTCTAAACATATCTTCACAACTTCACATAACTAACCAGCAAGTGCACTGGGTCGTCCAAGTAATAAACCTTACGTGAGTAAGGGTCGATCCCACGGAGATTGTTGGTATGAAGCAAGCTATGGTCACCTTGTAAATCTCAGTCAGGCGGATATAAAATAGTTATGGAGTTTTTGAAATTAATACTAAAATAAGGATAGAAATACTTATGTAAATCATTGGTGAGAATTTCAGATAAGCGTATGGAGATGCATTCATCCCTCTGAACCTCTGCTTTCCTACTATCTTCATCCAATCAGTTTTACTCCTTTCTATGGCTGGCTTTGTGTAAGGATGTCACCGGTGCCAATGGCTACTTTCAATCCTCTCGGGAAAATGGTCCAAATGCTCTGTCACAGCACGGCTAATTGTCTAGAGGCATCACCCTTGTCGTTGGTTGCATCCTATTCCTCTCTGTGAAAATGGTCCGATGCGCTGTCACTGCATGGCTAATCATCTTGGAGGTTCTCGATCATACTGGAATAGAATTTACTATCCTTTTGTGTCTGTCACTACGCCCAGCACTCGCGAGTTTTGTATTCGTCACAGTCATTCAATCCCAGAGTCCTACTCGGAATACCACGGACAAGGTTTAGACTTTCCGGACTCTCATGAATGCCGCCATCAATCTAGCTTATACCACGAAGATTCTGATTAAGAGATCTAAGAGATACTCATTCAATCTAATGTAGAACGGAAGTGGTTGTCAGGCACGCGTTCATAGGGAATGATGATGATTGTCATGTTCATCACATTCAGGTTGAAGTGCGAATGAATATCTTAGAAACTGAATAAGTTGAATTGAATAGAAAACAGTAGTACTTTGCATTAATCCTTGAGGAACAGCAGAGCTCCACACCTTAATCTATGGAGTGCAGAGACTCTACCGTTGAACATACATAAGTGATAATGGAGTTCATTGGTCTCGGCCCCAGAGGGGAACCGGAGTAACCAAGACTACGAATACAATGATAAAAAGTTTTATTTATAATAAACTAGTCACTAGGGTTTACAGAAGTAAGTAATTGATGCATAAATCCACTTCCGGGGCCCACTTGGTGTGTGCTTAGGCTGAGCTTGAAGTTTACACGTGGAGAGGTCATTCTTGGAGTTGAACGCCAACTTTTGTGCCAGTTTGGGCGTTGAACTCCACTTTGCAACTTGTTTCTGGCGCTGGACGCCAGAATTGGGCAGAGAGCTGGCGTTGAACGCCAGTTTGCATCGTCTAAACTTGGGCAAAGTATGGACTATTACATTTTTCTGGAAAGCCCTGGATGTCTACTTTCCAATGCAATTAGAAGCGTGCCATTTTGAGTTCTGTAGCTCCAGAAAATCCATTTTGAGTGCAGGGAGGTCAGAATCCAACAGCATCAGCAGTCCTTCTTCAACCTCTGAATCTGATTTTTGCTCAAGTCCCTCAATTTCAGCCAGAAAATACCTAAAATCACAGAAAAACACACAAACTCATAGTAAAGTCCAGAAATGTGAATTTAACATAAAAACTAATGAAAACATCCCTAAAAGTAACTAGATTCTACTAAAAACATACTAAAAACAATGCCAAAAAGCGTATAAATTATCCGCTCATCACACCCCCTCTGTTCGATTTTCTCCAGAATTTGTGGTGACTCATCTGCATTGATTTGGAAGATTAACTCTGGCAATATCTTTCTCGCCCTTATCCATTCGAATTCACGTTCATGAAAGGCAGTTTTGAATTTCTTCTCATCAAAAGGAACACTCTCCATGGGTTTCTTCCTCTTTTGCCTCTTTGAGCTTGATGATGCCATGAATTGAGTTGCTGTTTTGAGGTGGAGGTTGGAGAATACGGAGAGATAAGGAATAGGTTGGCTAGGACAGAGTGTGATGAAGGGGTTTGAGCAAGCCGAAAGTATGAAGTGTGGAGAGTGGAAATTTGAGTGTGAGGAATGATCATGCACTAAGGTTCACTTATATAGGGAGGTCATGAATGGATAGAAGGTGTGGATTGCAAGAATTATTGCTTGATGGACGGTTGGGGTTGTGTATGAAGGAAGGACAAGGATCATCACTTAATGAGAGTGATTGGTTCGGTCTTCAAGGGTCTTCTTTCTCCAATGTTGCATGGCAGCGTTTCCCCATGCGTTCCCTCTTGAGACATGTGTGTAGTGCTCTTCATTAAGTGGCGAAATCTCCTCCATTTAATTGTCCAATCAATCCCCCTTTTTATGCTTCTTTTCCTTTCCTATAAAGATTTAAAATAAGGAAATTAATATCATAAAAATCAAACTCTACGGCTAATATTAATAAAAGGGAAGAAAGGATTTGATTGTTTATTTATGAATTCCAACTAACTAACTAACTATTGGTGGGTCCTTATATGTATTTTGGTGGCACCATGGGGTGACATCAAACTTAGTTTGAAGCAATGTGATGAAAAGTTTTGTTCAAAGCTCCCAAGACTAGCATGCATCTTGGTTTGCTTTGAACACCAAACTTGTTCTTCACTATATACTGCATGATAAAGATTTCACCAAGTGTTTGTCAAGTTTGGGTTGAAATTCATAAACATTGATTTATTCATTATTTTAAAAACATATAAAACATGGGTTGCCTCCCATGAAGCGCTTTTTTAGCGTCACTAGCTTGACATTTTTCCTTCGCCAGGGTGGTTGGTAGTGCTTAAAGTCCTCCCCTCTTGCTGTGGACTTATATCCATTGGTTGGATCAATGATCTCCACATGTTCCAAGGAAAGAACTCTGTTGATAGTGAAGACCTTGGGTAACTGAGATGGTACAGTAAGGAGATTAGGAGGAATATCTGGGAAGTAAGCTGAGACAACTCTATCCCCTAGAGAGAAGTCTTCCGTAGGGATCTTCTTGTTCCTCCACCTTCTTGGTACCTTCTTCTTTGTTTCTTTTGAGGTTGCCTTCCCCTTGGTGACCTCTTTTTCTAAAGGAGTTGTGATGCTGTCTTCGCTTACCTCTAGAGGTTTAGGTTCCTCTAACTTTTCCTTGAGCTGTGGCAATTGCTGTTTTCCTTGTTTATCAATTACGGGGATCTCAGAATAAACTGGCTGTGCTTCAGTGCTTGTCTCCTCCTTCAGTGTCTCTTTATCATTTGTGCTTAGTTCCTTGTCCTCTTGATCTGTTTCTTGTGAGAATTTGAAAACATTGAAGTTGAGTCGTTCATCATGGATTCTCAATATTAGCTCCCCTTTCTCTACATCGATAAGTGCTCTGGCCGTAGCTAGGAATGGTCTTCCTAATATGATTGGGTGAGTGTGACTCTCTTCCATGTCCAGAATGACAAAGTCTGTTGGGAGAAAGTATTTCCCAACCTTTAGCAACACATTTTCCACCACTCCTATTGCTTGCTTTTGAGTTTTGTCAGCCAGTCTGATGATTACATCTGTGGGCATTATCTCATTGATCTGCAGCCTCTTCACCAGGGATAGGGGCAGTAAGTTGATGCTGGCCCCCAAATCACATAGTGCTCTATCGAACATAGTTTCACCTATGGCACAAGGGATGTGAAAACTCCCTGGGTCTCTTCTTTTTGTAGGCAACTCAGGTTGAATAAGGGCACTACATTCCTTGTTCATCACTATAGTCTGGCCTCCTTTGAGTGAGCTTTTCCTGGGAAGAAGTTCCTTCATATACTTGATGAATGCATGCATTTGTTGAATTGCCTTGATGAATGGTATGTTCACATGCAGAGATGCAAACAAGTCTAGGAACCTTGAGTATATTCTTTTTCCCACAGCACCATTGAGCAGTTGAGGGAAGGGTGCATAGAGCTTCAACAGCTCTTGTTGTGAGATTTCTGGTTCTTGGTGATCTTTATCCTCCTCCTTTGTTGAGTTGTCTTCAGGTTGTTCGAAAAGTGTGTTTTGCTTGTCTTCAGTCTCTTGATCACTTGTAGTGACCATTTTGCAATCTTCCCATCTTACTTTCTTTGCTTCTCCTTTGGGATTTTTCTCCGTGTCACTTGGGAAGCTATCAGTAGGTTTGGGAATTTTCTCAGCTAAATATCCCACTTGGAGTTCCAGCTTCCTAATGGTCTCTCCCTGGTTCTTGATATTGGCTCGCACCTCCTCTTTGAACACCTTATTTTCTTGAATTTCTTGGCATATTCCTTCAAGTAAGGCTTCAATCTTAGAGAGCTTGTCATCAATTGATGAGTGATTCGGAGCAGATGTGCTGTTTTGGTTTTGATAAGCGTGTGGAGAAGTATTGTTGTGGGGGTATTGAGATGTCCTCTGTGTGAATTGCTGGTGAGCTGCATTGTTGTTGGAGTTGTAACGTCTCTGGTCTTGGTTTTGATCTTGCTCACTTCCCCACCCAAAGTTTGGGTGGTTTCTCCATCCAGGGTTGTAGGTCTTAGAGTATGGATCATAGTTTTTCCTTGGTGAATTCCCAATGTAGTTGGCTTGCTCCTGACTACCCTCTGCTTCTTCATGCACTCCTTCTTGTGTTGTTGATAAAGTGGAGATTGCTGCTACTTGGTTCATCTCCATCTTCTTGGTGAGGTCAGCCAGCTGCTGGGTAATGAGCTTGTTTTGGGCCAACAGAGCATCTACATTGTTTAGCTCCATTACTCCTCTTGTGTTCCCTCTTTCGGAAGCATTGAAGTAGTCGTTCTCTGCTACTGTTTCAATAACATCTATGGCTTCCTCAATAGTCTTCTTCTTGTTCAAAGATCCTCCAGATGAATGGTCTACGGCCTTCTTTGACTCATAAGAGAGCCCTTCATAGAAAATGTGCAGCTGCACCCATTCGTTGAACATGTCAGGTGGACACCTCCTTGTTAGGTCTTTAAACCTCTCCCATGCTTCATATAGAGTCTCACCATCTTGTTGCCTGAAAGTTTGGACCTCAGCTCTCAGCCTATTGATTCGTTGAGGAGGGTAAAATCTTGCTAAGAATTTGTTCACCACATCTTCCCAAGTTGTCAAGCTTTCCCTTGGGAAAGATTCCAGCCACTTGGCTGCTTTGTCCCTAAGTGAGAATGGAAACAAGAGCAGTCTATAGGTATCAGGATGAACACCATTAGACTTCACTGTGTCACATATTCTCAGGGAAGGTGGTTAAATATTGATTGGGGTCTTCTTAAACACCTCCTCCAAACGAACAGTTGTTCTGAACAAGGGTGATGAGCTGTGGTTTAAGTTCAAAGTTGTTGGCATGGATTGTTGGCTTTTGGATACTACTTCCACAATTGCCTGGTTTGGATTGATGTAAGAGCCCAAAACTCTTCTATCCTCCCCAGCATGATTTGCTCTACCTCCTCCCCCATGGTTGTGATCCTCTTCTTCATGATGGTTTTCCATGTTGTCTTCCATGTTTGTTTCAAAGAATTCCTCTTCTTCCTCAGCACCAACCACTTTCTTTCCTCTTGCCTCCCTCCTTAATCTAAGGAAGGTCCTCTCAGGTTCAGAATCGAAGGAAGTTGAAGCCCCGCTTCTTCTCCCTGTCATACAACCATCAAGTGCAAGCAAGAAAAAAATAAGTGCAGAAAGTATTTGTGTCAGAATTACTGTTAGTTGTGGGTGATGCAATATATCAAACAGTTAGTGGGTTAGCAAACAGAATTGAAAATAACAAAGTAAAACAAAAGAGTAGAGGGGGAAGGGAAGAAGTTTAACGAAAACAAAAAGTAAATCACTCAAACAGAGAATGAAATTCACAAAAATAAAAATGCTCAATCTAGTGATCTTCCAATCTAATCATTGTTGATGCACAATCAATCCCCGGCAACGGCGCCATAAACTTGATGCACGGAAAACTTGTCTCTCAACAAATCTCATTTCGGCAAGTGTACCAAATTTGTCGTCAAGTAAAAACTCACAATAGAGTGAGGTCGAATCCCACAGGGATTGATTGATCAAGCAACTTTAATTAGAAGAATGTTCTAGTTGAGCGAATCCAAAATTTGGGTTGAGAGTTACAGAAAATAAAATGGCGGGAATGTAAATAACAGAAAAGTAAATGCTAGAATTAAAGGACTGGAAGTAGATGACTGAAAATAAATTGCAGAATTGTAAATGGGAATGGGGGATTTGCTCATAAAAGTAAATGGCAGAAATTAAAGAGAATGGGTAAGATCAGAGATGGGGAGTTCATTGGGCTTAGGAGATGTTACAATTCTCCGGATCAAGTTCATTTTCATCTCTTCCTCAATCAATGCACTCATTGATCTCCTTGGCAATCTTAAGTGATTGAATTACAATTTCTTGCAATTCAATCTCTCAAATCTTGATCAATAGCCAATTCCTTGGTCAATTGCTCATGAGAAGAGATGAAGTATGGTCACTGATTATACCACATGCATTTCCCAAATCAAGTATTGAGAGGGTTATAGTCACATACCCATCCAAACCCAATTTGGTCCAGCAAGAGAAAGCATTTCTAGCTTGATCTCTTCATTCCTCTTTCAAGGTTCAAAAGAGATCCAAGTTTGAATAGCTTCTCTTCCAAGATAACTACTCAATGGGATGAAGATCGAAAGCTTTCAAGTAAAATCAAGAGAAAAGATAGAAGAAGAATAATGAAAATTAGTATTGATCCATCAAATTACAACAGAGCTCCCTAACCCAATGAGAGGGGTTTAGTTGTTCATAGCTTTAGAAAATGAAAACAAAGATGGAGAATACATCATAAAACTAGAAATTGCAGAGAAGATAAAATACAGAGAGTAGTTCTCTTTTTCCAGCCTCCAGAACTCCCTTCTCAATTCAAAGCTACTCCTATATATACTACTCTTCTCAGCTTCTAGTTTGCTCTTCAAGTCTTGGGCCTTTGGATCTTGAGTTTGAAGCAGTTCTTTTCTTCATTTGGGCTTGGCTTTACTTGCAGAGAGAAAGTGCCAAGTGGGCAGAGACTTTAGCTCAGGGCGTTAGGGGTGTTAACATTTAGTGAAAGTATAAGTTCGAGAACGTTAGTGGCACTTAACATTTTCACTAACGTTCCAATGTACCCCTTTGCCTCACGTTAGAGCCCACGTTAACTAGGTTAACGTGGCTTCTAACGTGGCCTTGCCAACCTTCGAGAATGTTAGTGACACTCAACATTGTCACTAACGTTCTAGTGTGCCCCTTTTTGCTTCACGTTAAAGCCCACGTTAACTAGGTTAACGTGGCTTCTAACGTGGCTTTGCCAAACTTCGAGAACGTTAGTGACACTCAACATTGTCACTAACGTTCCAATGTTCCCCTAGATCTCACGTTAGAGTCCACGTTAACTAGGTTAACGTGGCTTCTAACGTGGCCATTCTTAGCCATCCCAACGTTAGTGACAATGTTGAGTGTCACTAACGTTGGCTCATCATTCATTCCTCATCGTTAGCTTCCACGTTAACTAAGTTAACGTGGAAGTTAACGTGGCTCTTGGGGGGTTGTGTGGTTGCTTCCAACGTTAGTGACTATGTTGAGTGTTACTAACGTTGTCAACAACTCTCACCTCTTACGTTAGCTCCCACGTTAACCAAGTTAACGTGGGAGTTAACGTGGTGTGTTGCATCCTTAGGCCAACGTTAGTGACAATGTTGAATGTCACTAACGTTGGCTTCTCTTCCCCCTTTAACGTTAGAGGCCACGTTAACTAGGTTAACGTGGGCTCTAACGTGGCCACTCATGAGTGTTTGCCAACGTTAGTGACAATGTTAAGTGTCACTAACGTTGGCTCAACTTCCCTTCTCCACGTTAGAGTTCACGTTAACTTAGTTAACGTGACTCTTAATGTGGGCAATGATGGCTTTGAGAGTGTTATTGGCAATCACTTTTCTCATTATCCTTGCAAGTTACCTCCCTTTCCTTGCTTCCTTTGGTCCTGAAATCAAGCAATAGAGTGCATCAAAGTTCTAGTCCAAGTCATGGGCAATGCAACATACAATTTGTCACTAAACTTATGCAAAATCCTCATAAAATAATGTAAAATGCACAATGTATGCTTGAATCAAGGTGTAAGTGAATATCTACCCAAAACTAGCTTATTTCCTAAGGAAATGCATGAAACTAACCTAAAAACAGTAAAGAAAAGGTCAGTAAAACTGGCCAAGATGCCATGGCATCAATTATTCTTCTTCTATCTTTTCTCTTGATTTTACTTGAAAGCTTTCGATCTTCATCCAATTGGGTAGTTATCTTGGAAAAGAAGCTATTCAAACTTGGATCTCTTCTGAACCTTGAAAGAGGAATGAAGACATAATGCTAGAAATGCTTTCTCATGCTGGACCAAATTGGGTTTGGATGGATATGTGACTATAATCCTCTCAACACTTGATTTGGGAAATGCATGTGGTATAATCAGTGACCATACTTCATCTCTTCTCATGAGCAATTGACCAAGGAATTGGCTATTGATCAAGATTTGAGATGTTGAATTACAAGAAATTGTAATTCGATCACTTAAGATTGCCAAGGAGATCAATGCGTGCATTGATTGAGGAAGAGATGAAAATGAAATTAATCCGGAGAATGCAACATCTCCTGAGCCCAATGAACCCCCCATTTCTGATCTTACCCATTCTCTTTAATTTCTGTCATTTACTTTTATGAGCAATTTCCCCATTCCCATTTAAGATTCTGCAATTTACTTTCCGTCATCTACATTCAGCTCTTATTTCTAGCATTTACTTTTCTGTTATTTACTTTCCCGCCATTTAATTTTCTGCAATTCTCAACTCAAATTCTGATTCGCTCAACTAAAACATTCCTCTAATTAAAGTTGCTTGATCAATCAATCCCTGTGGGATTCGACCTCACTCTATTGTGAGTTTTTACTTGACGACAAATTCGGTACACTTGCCGAAGGAAATTTGTTATGAGACAAGTTTTCCGTGAATCAAGTTTATGGCGCCGTTGCCGGGGATTGATTGTGCATCAACAATGATTAAATTGGAAGATAACTAGATTGAGCATTTTTATTTTGTTTGATTTAATTTTCTGTTTGAATAATTTACTTTCTGTTTTAGTTAATTTCTTCCCTTCCCCTTACTTTTTTTTTGTTATTTACAATTCATTTCACTAACCCACTAACTATTTGATATATTGCATCACTCACACTAACAGTAATTCTGACAGAAATACTTTCTGCATCTATTTTCCTTGCTTGTACTTGTTGGTTGTATGACAGGGAGAAGAAGCGGGGCTTCAACTTCCTTTGATTCTGAACCTGAGAGGACCTTCTTGAGATTAAGAAGGGAAGCAAGAGGAAAAAGAGTAGTTGGTGCTGAGGAAGAGGAGGAATACTTTGAACCAAACATGGAAGAAAACATGGAAAACCATCATGAAGAAGAGACTCACAACCATGGCGGAGGAGGTCGAGCAAATCATGCTGGGGAGGATAGAAGAGTTTTAGGCTCTTACATCAATCCGAACCCAGGAAATTGTGGAAGTAGCATTCAAAAGCCAACCATCCATGCCAACAATTTTGAACTAAAATCACAGCTCATCACCCTTGTTCAGAACAACTGTTCGTTCGGAGGGAGTGTCCAAGAAGACCCCAATCAACATTTAACCACCTTCCTGAGAATATGTGACACAGTGAAGTCTAATGGTGTTCATCCTGACGCCTATAGACTACTCTTATTTCCATTTTCACTCAAGGATAAGGCAGCCAAGTGGCTGGAGTCTTTCCCAAAGGAGAGCTTGACAACCTGGGAGGATGTGGTGAACAAATTCTTAGCAAGATTTTACCCCCCTCAATGAATCAATAGGCTGAGAGCTGAGGTCCAAACTTTCAGGCAACAAGATGGTGAGACTCTATATGAAGCATGGGAGACGTTTAAAGACCTAACAAGGAGGTGCCCACTAGATATGTTCAATGAATGGGTGCAGCTGCACATTTTCTATAAAGGGCTTTCTTATGAGTCAAAGAAGGCCGTAGACCATTCATCCGGAGGATTTTTGAACAAGAAGATGACCATTGAGGAGGCCATAGATGTCATTGAAACTGTAGCAGAGAATGACTACTTCTATGCTTCCGAAAGAGGGAACACAAGAGGAGTAATGGAGCTAAACAATGTAGATGCTCTGTTGGCCCAAAACAAGCTCATTACCCAGTAGCTGGCTGACCTCACCAAGAAGATGGAGAGGAACCAAGTAGCAGCAATCGCCACTTCATCAACAACCCAAGAAGGAGTGAATGAAGAAGCAGAGGGTAGTCAGGAGCAAGCCAACTACATTGGGAATTCACCTAGGCAAAACCATGATCCATACTCCAAGACCTACAACCCTGGATGGAGGAATCACCCAAACTTTAGCTGGGGAAATCAACAAGACCAAAGCCTTGATCAAAGACGCCCAAATCCCAACAATGCAAGCCACCAACATTTCACATCTAGACCATATCAACACCCCAATAACAACACCTCTTCACATCCACATCAAAACCAAAATAACTTACCTCATCCTTCCACCTCTAATCACGATCTACAATCATTTGATGACAGACTCTCAAGGATTGAGAATTTACTTGAAGGCATAGGCAAAGAGATTCAAGACAACAAGGTGTTCAAGGAGGAAGTGCGAGCCAGTTTCAAGAACCAGGGAGACACAATCAAGAGGTTGGAATCTCAAGTGGGGTATCTCTCTGAGCAAATTTCCAAACCCACAGATGGATTCCCAAGTGACACAGAGAAGAATCCGAGAGGTGAAACAAAGAAAGTAAGATGGGAAGATTGCAAGATGGTCACTATAAGTGATAAGGAGATTGAGGACAAGCCAAGCAAGCTGTCAGAACAACCTGAAGATACCTTAGTAGAGAAGAAGGAAAAAGATCATCAAGAACCAGAAATCTCACAACAGGAGCTGCTGAGACTCTATGCACCTTTTCCCCAATTGCTCAATGGTGCTGTGGAGAAGAGAATATACTCAAGGTTTCTAGATTTGTTTGCATCTCTGCATGTCAACATACCATTCATCAAGACTATTCAACAAATGCCCGCATACATCAAGTATATGAAGGAGCTGCTTCCCATAAAAAGCTCACTCAAGGGAGGCCAAACTATAGTGATGAACAAGGAGTGTAGTGCCCTCATTCAACCACAGTTGCCTACGAAAAGAAAAGATCCAGGGAGTTTTCATGTCCCCTGTGCCATAGGGAAAACAATGTTTGATAGAGCACTCTGCGATTTGGGAGCAAGCATCAACTTAATGCCCTTATCCCTGGTGAAGAGGCTGCAGATCAATGAGATATTGCCCACGGATGTAGTCATCAGGCTGGCTGACAAAACTAAAAAACAAGTAATAGGGGTGGTGGAAAATGTGTTGTTAAAGGTTGGGAAATACTTTCTTTCCACAGACTTTGTCATCTTGGACATGGAAAAGAGTCACACTCACCCAATCATATTGGGAAGACCATTCCTAGCTACAGCCAGAGCACTCATAGATGTGGAGCGAGGGAAGCTAATATTGAGGATCCATGATGAACGACTCAGCTTTAATGTCTTCAAACTCTCACAAGAAGCAGACCAAGAAAACAAAGAACCAAGCAAAGATCATAATAAGATGCTGACAGAGGAAGCAAGCACTGAAGCACAACTAGCCCATCTGGGAAAGCCCTTGGTTGATGAACAAGGAAATAAGCAGTTGTCACAACTCAAGGAAAAGCTGGAGGAACCTAAACAGCCAGAGACATGTGAAGACAACAACAAAATTCCCTTAGAAGAAGAAGTCACCAAGAGCAAGGCAACATCAAAAGGGACAAAGAAGAAGGTACCAAGGGGGTGGAGGAACAAGAAGATCCCTACGGAAGACTTCTCTCCAGGAGATAAAGTGATCTCAGCTTACTTCCCAGATATCCCCCCTAATCTCCTTACTGTACCATCTCAGCTACCTAAGGTCTTCACTATCAACAGAGTTCTCTCCTTGGAACATGTAGAGATCATTGATACAACCAATGGATATAAGTCCAAGGCAAGAGGGGAGGACTTGAAGCATTATCAACCTCCCTAATGAAGGAGAAACGTCAAGCTAGTGACGCTAAAGAAGCGCTTCATGGCAGGCAACCCATGTTTAATGAGCTTTTACTAGTGAATAAGTCAATATTCATGAATTCCAACCCAAACTTGACAAACACTTGGTGAAATCCTTATATTGCAGTATATAGTGAAGAACAAGTTTGGTGTTCAAAGCGTGCCAAGAAAGCATGAATGCAACTCAGAGCATGCTAGTCTTGGAGCTTTGAACAGAACTTTTCATCACAATGCTCCAAACTAAGTTTGGTGTCACCCCATGGTGCCACCAATGTGCATATAAGGATACACAGTTAGTTAGTTAGTTGGAGTTCATGAATAAACAAAATCTTTTCTTCTTTTTATTATTCTAGCCGTAAAGTTTAACTTTTTTTTTACTTTTCTTATTTGATCTTTATAGGGAAAAGGAGAGGAGCATTGAAGGAGATTGATTGGACAATTAAAGGAGAAAGGTTCGGCCACTTCATGAAGAGAAACTACACACTTGTCTCAAGAAGGAATGCATTGGAAAATGTTGCCATGCAACATTGAAGAAAGGAGACTCTTGAAGACCGAACCAATAACCCTCATAAAGTGATGATCCTTGTCCTTTCTCCATGCACAACCCCAACCGTCCATCAAGCAACCATTCCATCAATCCACACCCTCCATTCACTCACAACCTCTCTATATAAGTGATCGTTGTTCCGTACCTCACTCTGCACACCTCTCCAATTCGGATTCCCCTTCACTCCCTTCATTGCACTCAACCCTAAACAACCAAAAGTCTCCACACCATTGCCAACTTCACACATTAACCCTCATTCATGGCATCTTCGAGCTCTAAAAGAAGGAAGGGAAAGGAACCTATGGAGCAACACCCGTATGATGAAAAGAGATTTAGAAGCTTGCACCATGCATTGCAATACGGGTGGATGGTGGATAAGGAGATCATTTATGAGCTGGGATTTCAAGTTAGGAAAACTGAGTGTCCCGAAATCATAAAGAAGGTAGAAAAGAGAAGATGGGAGCTCCTCACTGATCCGGTCATTAAGGTGAATGCAAATCTTATAAGAGAGTTTTATGCAAATGCGGTCTGATATGATAAGGCAGATGAGTCATATACAAGCTTTGTTAGAGGAAAGATTGTGGATTTTGGTCCCATGAGTGTCATGAAGGCATTAAAACTGCGGTCCATACCATTTGAAGAAGAGAGTTATCATTCAAGAATGGATAACAACCCTAATCATGACCAGATTGTGCAAGACATTTGTATACCAGGAGCTGACTGGGAGAGATATGCAGATAGGAGACCAAGGTTCATCAAGAGAGCAGATCTCACTCCGGAAGCAAAGGGGTGGTTCGAAATCGTAAGGAAGTCCATCCTCCCAGCAGCGAACAACTCGGAGGTGAATCTCAAGAGAGCCACACTGGTACATTGTATACTCAAATGAGGAGAGATCAAGGTTCATGAACTCATAGCAGAAGGCATTAGAAAAATGGCAGAGAAAAGCGACTCAAGAGGAACGTTAGGTTACCCCAGCACTATTTACCGACTGTGCAAGAAAGCTGGGGTGGTGTTTGAAGATGAGGACTCCGTGTGGATAAAAGAGGGCATTCCAATAACCGTTCGACAAATGCATGCTACCGCATCCCCCCTGCCTCAACGGAAGCAAAGGAAGAGGACAGCCCCTCAAGTAGTGGAAAGACAAGTCTTAGAGGGGCAAGCACCAGCCACCTTGGATATGCACGAATTACAGGAAGCCATTGATGGGCTATCTCGACAATATTTGGAAAGCCAAGGAGCACAGAGAGAGCTTCAACTATAGATGATGGGGCAGCAAGAGGAGTCACTCTCAAGATGGATGACTCAACAAGGGGAGTGGCAAAAGCAAATGATGGATCAGCAACTGAGTCAAGGGCAACAATGGAGTGAAACATTCCACAGGATGGAACAAAGGCAAAATGAGCAACAAGAATCCATCCAGAGGCTAATCAACATCCAAGCACATCAAGGTGCACATATACATGAGATGCATCGAAGACAGATAGAACAGGCAGAACTATTGGACGAGCAAAGGGCATTCGCAGAAGGAGTTTACCTGAGCGAGACTAGGCATCATATAAATACTCAAGCCAGGCTCGGTTACTTGGTAGGATAGCTGCCTATATTGCATCCAGGAATCACAAGGTATGAAGAAATGAGGGATGAATTAGCACGAGAAGAAAGACAAAAGGTGGAAGAGAGTCATGAATCAGTGAGGAAGGCACTTGAGGATTGGAAGCAAGCAAGATTGGCACGGATGCGAGGGAATGCAAGAGGACACAAAGAAGACAAACAAGGAGGAAAGCATGGGCATCCACAAGAGTAAAAGGTGGTGACGTTCCTTCTTTGGTCCATCTTTTTCTATGCTTTGAATAAGGAAGATCTTGTATGAAATAGAACTTGCTTTCATGTTATGTTTAAACCTTTTTCAATTCTGTCTTTTAAGTTTTTGTGTTGAAAAGGTCTATGTTTGCTGGTCTTTATGTCACTGCACCCTTACTTTGCTTACTTGTATGTTTGTCCCTTTAAATCAAATGAAAAGAGAATGAGTATTTTTAAAGACCAGAGAGGAGTTCATACTATGGAGTAAGTTCATGAGTTTATGGTGTGATTATAAGTTAGCTAAGTTGGTTCAACCACAAGGTGAGAAGACAACTATCTGTCATGAATACTATGCTTTGAACACACCCCATGGGACTAACTAAATAAGAAGATCCTAATAAGAAAAAGGGAAAGAACAATAAAGGTTGAAAAATAAAAGAAAAAGAGTAAGCAATAAGGCTAGGCACCAATGGTTTTAATCTTGAGGCATGTGTCTGTGGTGCTCCTGTGTGAGGGATCTACTTGGATGAATAAGCTCTTAGGGGTGTCTTATCACTTGGTAACTTGGGTTAACTAACTCGGGATTATCAGCTGAAAGTCCACTATTAAGAGTAACCCTCAATACAGAGCATTTAGTAACCCAAAGAGGTGCTGGACACCAAGGTCTCAAGAAAAGAAAATAAATAAACTATGTGCCTGTGGTGTGTATGTATGGGGGAGAGACTTGAGCAAGTAAGTCCTTAGGGGTGCTTCAACACCTAGCACCTTGAACCAACTGGTTCGGGAGTGTTGGCTGAAAGCTTATTTTAAAGAGTTGCCCCCTTACAGAGCACTTAGCTTAAGAACAAAAATAAGCTCTGAAACAACAACAAAAGGATCAATGAATAAAAGTCTCATGGGATGCAATCACAGTGAGTATTCTAGGACATGATAAAGGTCTGAAAGCCAGGAATGAACCTAAGTTGCTATGCATGAAACCACCATAAAACCAAGGACATGACTTCCACAAGAATGACTCATTTCTCTTGGCATTCCATTCATCATTCTCTTGTTCGAGTACTTGCTTAGGGACAAGCAAGCTTTAAGTTTGGTGTTGTGATGCCAGGGTATTTTGGCCAGTTTTACTGACCTTTTCTTTACTATTTTTAGGGTAGTTTCATGCATTTCCTTAGGAAATAAGCTAGTTTTTGGTAGATATTCACTTACATCTTGATTCAAGCATACATTGTGCACTTTACATGATTTCATGAGGATTTTGCATGAATTTAAGGACAAATTGGTTGTTGCATTTCCCATGACTTGGACTAGAACTTTGATGCACTTTATTGCTTGATTTAAGGACAAAAGAAGCAAAGAAGAACCACATTAGTGGCTACGTTAGTTACACTAACGTTAACACTAACGTGGAATGGGAGTAACTTGCAAAGTTAATGAGAAAAGTAATTGCCAATAACGCTCTCGAAGCCATCATTACCCACGTTAATAGTCACGTTAACTAAGTTAACGTGAACTCTAACATGGAAGAAAGGAAATGGAGCCAACGTTAGTGACACTTAACATTATCACTAACGTTGGACCAAGCTCATAAGTGGCCACGTTAGTTGCCACGTTAACTTAGTTAATGTGGCCTCTAACGTTAAGAAGTAAAAGGGAAGCCAACGTTAGTGACATTCAACTTTGTCACTAACGTTGGCCAAGTCACAATAAGCCACGTTAACTTCAACGTTAACCTAGTTAACGTGGAAGCTAACGTGAGGAGACAAAGTGGTCGACAACGTTAGTGACACCAAACATTGTCACTAACGTTGGAAGGAACCCACACAAGCCCCAATAACCCACGTTAACTCCCACGTTAACTAACACGTTAACTTAGTTAACGTGGAAGTTAACGTGAAGAAGGGAGGTGATCGCCAACGTTAGTGACACCCAACATTGTCACTAACGTTGGAATTAGCCCACATAAGCCACTATGAGCCACGTTAACTCCCACGTTAACTTAGTTAACGTGGAAGCTAACGTGGATAAGGGAATGATGAGCCAACGTTAGTGACACTCAACTTTGTCACTAACGTTGGAGATGGCTAGCATGGCCACGTTAGAAGCCATGTTGACCTAGTTAACGTGGACTCTAACGTGAGAAATAGGGGCACATTGGAACGTTAGTGACAATGGTAAGTGTCACTAACATTCTCGAAGGTTGGCAAGCCTACGTTAAAAAGAGCCACGTTAACTAAGTTAACGTGGACTCTAACGTAGGGAAGGGGGAGACTTCTCAACGTTATTGGGAAAGGCAAGTCCCAATAACGTGTGCGAAGGACAAAGAGGCAACATTAGTGGCAACATTTGTGCCACTAACGTTGAAGATAACGTGGCTCTTACTTGGGTGAGGAACGTTAGTGAAAAAGGTGATTGTCACTAACGTTCTCGAACCCATATTTTCACTGAACGTTAACACCACTAACGTCCTGAGCTAGAGTCTTTGCCCACTTCACACTTTCTCTCTGCAAGTAAAGCCAAGCCCAATGAAGAAGAGAACTGCTTCAAACTCAAGATCCAAAGGCCCATACCCAAGACTTGAAGAGCCAACTAGAAGAACAGAAGAGTAGTATATATAGGAGTAGCTTTGAATTAAATTGGGAGTTGGAAATTATAGGGAGCCTCTTGGCATAGAACTACTCTCTGTATTTTACTTTCTCTGCAATTCTAGTTTCATCATGTATTCTCCATCTTTGTTTTCATTTTTCAGAGCTATGAACGACTAAACCCCTTTCATTGGGTTAGGGAGCTCTGTTGTAATTTGATGGATCAATACTAGTTTTCATTATTCTTCTTCTATCTTTTCTCTTGATTTTACTTGAAAGCTTTCGATCTTCATCCAATTGGGTAGTTATCTTGGAAAAGAAGCTATTCAAACTTGGATCTCTTCTGAACCTTGAAAGAGGAATGAAGACATCATGCTAGAAATGCTTTCTCATGCTAGACCAAATTGGGTTTCGATGGATATGTGACTATAATCCTCTCAACACTTGATTTGGGAAATGTATGTGGTATAATCAGTGACCATACTTCATCTCTTCTCATGAGCAATTGACCAAGGAATTGGCTATTGATCAAGATTTGAGAGATTGAATTACAAGAAATTGTAAT
Organism: Arachis ipaensis; assembly: GCF_059453495.1. Lineage (NCBI taxonomy): Eukaryota > Viridiplantae > Streptophyta > Magnoliopsida > Fabales > Fabaceae > Arachis > Arachis ipaensis. The sequence continues at coordinate 61,214,860 of NC_142443.1, forward strand.
TCGATCACTTAAGATTGCCAAGGAGATCAATGAGTGCATTGATTGAGGAAGAGATGAAAATGAAATTGATCCGGAGAATGCAATATCTCCTGAGCCCAATGAACCCCCCATTTCTGATCTTACCCATTCTCTTTAATTTCTGTCATTTACTTTTATGAGCAATTTTCCCATTCCCATTTAAGATTCTGCAATTTACTTTCCGTCATCTACATTCAACTCTTATTTCTAGGATTTACTTTTCTGTTATTTACTTTCCCGCCGTTTAATTTTCTGCAATTCTCAACTCAAATTCTGATTCGCTCAACTAAAACATTCCTCTAATTAAAGTTGCTTGATCAATCAATCCCTGTGGGATTCGACCTCACTCTATTGTGAGTTTTTACTTGACGACAAATTTGGTACACTTGCCGAAGGAAATTTGTTATGAGACAAGTTTTCCGTGCATCAGGTTTTGGTTTCCTCTATGTAATATATAATATTTCTGGACACTTAGGCTAGTGACCCATAGGATAGGTTTAAATTGAAATGGTTGTTGAATTGTTGAATGATGATTTATGATGAATTAGGATGAATTGATGATTTTTGAATATGTTGATGAATTATGATGTTGAAATTGATAAAGAGGGTGTGAAATATTTAGATTGAGACGAAATGAGATTGATTATGATGCTTGGTATTGATAGATTTATGATTGACGAATGTGTTGGTGGAGGTTTGATTTTAGTGTTATATATTTGATATTTGTGGTTGAGAATAATGAATTGTGAAGGAAAATTTGGTATGAATGGTGAAATGTGATACAAAGGGTGAGTTATGATGTAAAATGGAGTTTGGTGTGGTTTTGGTTTGATTTTGGTTGCGGATTGTGGAAATTTAAGAACTTGTGACTTTTTGGTAAAAATGAGTTTTTGGGCTAACTTTGACGGATCATATCTTGAGCTACAACTTTTGAAATTTGATGTATTTGATATCAAATGAAAGGTAATTGAACAAGCTTTAAAATGGTTTGAATTTTGTGGAAATCTGAATTTTGTAGAGAAAGATATGATCATTCAAAGTTTGGTGTCAAAATCTGAATTCTATACATGCTGCAGAATTTGTGATTTCTGGTTTGTGTGCGCACGCACACCCCTGTGATTTTTTAGACCTGTGAGCATGCACAGCCTTGTGCATACGCACACACAGGGAAAGGCTTGCTGTTGAGAGCGCTAGCACGACCTGTGCGCACACATAACCAATGAAGTTTTACAATCTGTACGCACGCACAGCCATGTGCGCACGCACACGTGGGAAGGTGCACTCTATTGAGGGCGTTCGCACGCCTTGTGTGATTGAACAGAGTTAGAAAATTTTACACTTGTGCGTGCGTAAGGCTTATAAGCCTTACCTCTAGCCGTAAGGCAAAGGTTAATTAGAGGTTACGACAATCCTAAGGCTTATACATATTTATATATAGAAGGAAATAATTTAATCTAGAAGCCTGATGAAGGAGTAAGCTTAAAACAGAATTTCAGAAGTGCAAAACGTTCACACGGAGCTAACACACAAGATACAGGATTGATGACTAAAATTCACACCCCATTCAAAAATTGGTGAATTAGTTCTTTTGGCAAGCGCACCAAAATTATCGTCAAGTAATAACCCACAGTGGAGTGTAAAAGTAGATCTAAAACTAACTGCTCAACCCCCTCTTCAGTACTCCTTGGGGGTATTTATACTACTCATAGTAAAATAAAAGAATTACAAAAGTGAAAAAGGAAAATTACATTTTGGAGGGAAAAAGAAGCTTAATAAGTGTGACCTCCCAGCTGGCGTGTGATTGCCGCTCTAGTGGCATGTCACGTGCTCTTCAATTTTAGCTTGGCGTGCCACGCCCAGCCGTTCAAGTGGCACGCTCGTCTTCACTAACAACCTTGGCGTGCCATGCCCTAGTTTTTTTCCACTTCTCTTTGCCTCTGGAAACTTGAACTAGCGTGGCACGCTTAGGGTTTGGCGTGCCACGCCCTTGCTCTATGCTTGGCTAAGCTTCTCTGGAAAGTTGAACTAGTGTGGCACGCCCAGGGTCTAGCATGCCACGCCCCTTTGTGAGTGAGTGGTTCCTCTGTTTGGCGTGCCACACCACGAACTCAAGTGGCACGCCCTAATGCTTCTTTGCTCTCTGAATGGTACTAGCGTGCCACGCCTGGGATTCAAGTGGCACGCCTAAGTGGAGAATGGTGATTGGCGTGCCACGCTTCGATACCAAGTGGCACGCCCAATGTAATTGGCCTCCTTCATCCTCTTTCGAAACTTATACCAGCGTACCACGCCTAAAGGCTGGCGTGCCACGCTCATGATCTTGCCTTGGTTCCAGTAGTTTGCATGCCACGCCTCAGCCTTCAAGTGGCACGCCATAGTGAGATGCTTGCATTGGCGTGCCACGCCTTCGATACCAAGTGGCACGCTCAGTCCTTGCTTTTGGTCTCTTTGTGCACTGGCGTGCCACGCCTGGTTGCTCAAGTGGCACGCCTAAGTGAGATTGAGAGGTTGGCGTGCCACGCCTTCGACTTCAAGTGGCACGTCCAGTCTTCAATTGCCTTCAGCCCCTTCTCTGGATTATTGTACCAGCGTGCCACGCCATGCTGTTCAAGTGGCACGCCCATGGATTTGTGAACTCTTCAAGCTTGGCGTGCCACGCCTGGGTTCTCAAGTGGCACGCCCAAAGCTTAAGTTTGGAATGGTGGGTTGGCATGCCACGCCCCTTTGCTTAAGTGGCACGCCCATAGTAGTTGATGGATTAGGCGTGCCACGCCCAACCTGGCGTGCCACGCCCCTTTTGTGTCCTCCATTGTTGCTCTCTGAAATTTTGTACTAGCGTGCCATACCCAGTCCCTGGCATGCCACGCCGACATGCATGCTTGGACTTCCCTTCTGGAATTTAGTACTGACGTGCCATGCCTAGCTCCTGGCGTGCCACGCCAGTGCATTTTTGTGGCATTTGCTCCCAAGTGGCACGCCAGTTTCACACACCCAACTTCTTGTTTCTCTTCTACCCATTTTTTATGCCTTTTTCACCTGAAATTCAGCACAACTCATCTCAAAGTAGTGTACCATAATATTCATCAAATAATGCATGAATTGTACTGATCAAATGAGGTTTATGCTCTTTTATGGTCTTCTTTATGCAAGAAAGAAGGGTAGATGATACAAGTCATCACAACACCAAACTTAAGCTTTGCTTATCCCAAGCAAATCAATGTGAGTAAGCCTTTATAATTTGACGCCTTGGCTTTGAATGATTACAATACAACTAAGAGTAAAACTAAGTGTTAAAAACATGTATGAATGTTTTAATGTCATGAAAAGCTCTTGGATCCTTGAGGGTTCTTCCAGGTATAGGCTTTAGGGGTCTTTTCTATTGATTGTCACCTTGAAGTAGCAAGGGTTATTTTGCTTTCTTAACCACGACTCTAAGTGTTTTGTCTCAAGACAACCCTTTAATTAAGCTTTCAATTAGCACTCCGAAACCAGTTGGTTTTAGGGTACTAGGTGTTGAAACACCCCTAAGAATTTACTTGCCCAGGTCTCTTCTTGACACATCTTCACCACAAGCATCTACTAAGATCTTTAATTCTTTTTGAGCTTTTTAATGTTTCTTTTTCCATCCCAGTAGTTGATGCTCAGAGCCTTGGGCCTTTATTGCTTACTACCTCTTGGTTCTATGGATATTCAAGGAACACCCCCTTAACCTTCCCTTGTTATACCTTCTAGGACTAGTTGCTCTCCATGACTCATTTTCTTTTTAGTTCATCCAAGGTTCTACACTTAGTTTCTTAGTTTGTTTGATGATCTCTCTTGGCCTTGGTCTCTCTTATTATTTTTGCACAACTCACAGTAACTCTTATGGAGACAAGCTCTATTTTTATTTATGTTGAAATGAAGACTTGAAATACATGGCATTTTCTTTCTTGTAATAAAAAAAAACTCATAAAGACTTCAAACAGGAATTAAAACTAAGCATAAAATATAAACTATCCTAGAATGATTATTTATTCAAAGAGTAAATCAAACAAAAGCTTAAAACAGGATTTCAGAAATTAGAAAGTGTCAACCATGGGACTCAACAACCTTGAGCAGCTTCATCTTTAGTTCATTGGCCCTTTCCCTTTGTCCTTCTTCTTGGAAGGGGAGGAGCCACCTTCATCTGGCTTGGAGGAACCTTCTTGTGCTTTGGTATCCTTTGGCTTCCAAAACCCTAGCCTCCTCATATAGTTCCTTTCATCTTCCTTATGTTTGGCTAGGATTTCCTCTTGTCTTGCACTTAGCTCTTCCATTCCTTGCATGAAGGTTGGGTATTCTGGGTTTAGAGCGGCTACGGCGTTACACAAGTGATTCAGCTTCGCTTGTGTATTGTTGTCATACTGCCTCCTAGATATGGTTCTAGCATCATAGAGATTTCTGAATTCAGCCAGGTTCCTCTGTTGCCACTTGCCTTGCTCTACTATTTTGTCCAGTGCACTTCGCACCTCTTCACAATCAAATTGTTCTTGCTGCTCCTTAAGGTTCTCAAAACCCCCTTGGAGTTGTTGAATGTTCTGCTTGACTTGGCTCCATTGTTGTTGCTGAATCTCCTTGAGTTGATTGACATCTTCCCTCAAGTGGTGTAGGTCTCCCTTCATTTGGTGTACATCTCCTTGCAATTTTCCCAGTTGAATCCCTCTGGAAATTGTTGATATTGGTAGTGTGGTGGTGGTTGAAGTGCCAGGAAGTGAGGTTGCTCTTCTGCCTCTTCCTCTTCTTGTTGTTGTTGTGGTCCATGAGCATGAGCTCTTCGTTCTCTGGCCTTGTTGAGTGGGTGAACAGCCACCACCTTGGCCATCTTTTTGGCAGTTATGAACTTGTCTTGCTTCACAAGCACCTCATCACTGATCTTTTCAACTCCAGCCTCATCACATAGCCTTTGTATAATGCTGGGGAATGCCAACCTTGTGTTGTCACTGGTGCTTTTCAGCACTTTGTTGATGTTGTTGGCGATCATCTCCCCCACATTGACATTCTCTCCTTTCATGATGCTTTAGATGAGCACAGCTCTCTCCTTGGTCACCTCTGAGGTGTTGGATGTGGGGATTAGGGACCTCCTCACAAATTCTAGCCACCCTCTAGATTGGGGGTTCAAATCTCTTCTCCTCAATTGGTTGGGTATCCCATCCTTATCATTTATCCAACGCACATTCAGCACATAAATTTCATTCAGGATCTCATCAAACCCAGAGTCTTGCTACTTCATTCTTTCTTCATATCTCTGAGTGGAGCTTGTCCTCTTCACCATTAGTATTCTTTCTATGCTAGAGGGGCTGTAGTCAATGGACTTTCCCCTTACATAGCTAATGTAGCCATAGTGTTGTCCTGGCTGAGGTACTGCATTGGCATAGAATTCCCTCACCAAGCTCTCTACCACTTTCCTTGGTGGGTTGCATAGAAGTGACCAACCCCTAATGTTGATCTCAATATTGATTTCAAGATGCTCATTCCTCCCTAGTTGAAACCCAACTTCTGGAATGATCTCCCTCTCACTCACCTAACCATAGAATTGATTTTGGTTGAATGCAGAGAGGAACTTGTAGTCATTGAAAGAGCTTGAGGATCCAGAGGTTGGTTCCTTGGTTTTTCTTTTCTTTGAGGCTGAGCTTTTTGGTGGTGCCATTAGGTTGAGAGAGTGTGTAAAAAATTGGGGGTTGCAAGAAAGAGCAAGGGAAACAAGGTTTTGCTCCAACACCAAACTTAGGATTTGATTGTCCCAATCAAGAAAAAGAGGAAAGAAAGTAGGGGAAGAGAGATAGTAAAAGGTGAAAGGAGAAAGGAAGGTGAAGGGTGTATGTATGCTTTTCGCGTGTGATTGGAGTTGTTGAATTGGGAGAGGAGTTGGGGAGATGAGGATTTTTATAGGGGTGAATGGTGTGGTCGAAGGGTGGGAAATAAAAAGGGTTAAATGTTTTCCCACTTGGGGAGTGGCGCCTAGCGTGGGAAGAGGCGCCAACTCTTTTCTCACAGTGCCTTCTGCATGTGTTGAGTTCCAAAGTGCAAGTACACTTTGACTTCCTTGCTTTGTGAGTTGTTTACCATGTGGGCCCCATCTTCTCTCCTGAAATGAAAAATGAACCCCTTAGTAATGACAAAAGAATCCCTTCACATTCCTTTTCATCAAGAATGATTTAGATTGCAACTGATGGGTGTCCCTTGGGACACCAAACTTAATCTTTTGGCATCTTAATAAATTGGTTCCATCATTGTGTATTTAATGTGTTCATAAGAATGGAATAACATCAATCTTTTTATTTTCTTTGGATTCCAATTCCTTTGAACTCATTAAGCCACGTTCATGTTCTTACCCAAAACATTAAGTGCTTTCAAATTGGGTGACTTGGGCTGCTAGGTGATCCTTGGTGGTGGCCACACCAAACTTAATCTCTGGACTTACTCTTCAAAATCAAGCTATTAATTATTTGTAAGCCTAGATTAAGTGAGTGGGAAGCCACACCAAACTTAGCAATTTAGCTAGTTCTCAGCTCATTCACTCCTCATTAGTTATGCCTTCATCAAGTTGCAATTCCAGAATAGAAATAAATAAAATAGTGTAACGAAAATCTAGCTACCAAAGCTAATATCAAACTTTCTAATCTACAATTGTAAACTAATCCTAATTTGGTAATGTAACACAAATGTGAGACTGAAAATTAAACTATCTAAAGCACTAGATTTTAAACTACTTCTAAGAAAGGTGATTAAATCAAAAAGGATAAAGTGTTGGGGTGCTGATGATTGGATTTTTTGTGTGGTTTAGAATTCACAATTGTAAGCTCGTTGTAATATAGTTCCTAAACCAAGCAATAGTCCTTTCATACAAAAATTTGTTTGTCACTAGTACAAACCCCTAAATTTATAAACCGAAGTATTGAACCTCGGGTCGTTCTCCCTTGGAATTGCAATAAAGTGTCTTGTTATTGGTTATGAGTTATATTTGGGGTTTTTTGAGATTTTAGACAAGAAGTGTAAATGGCAATGAAAGTAAACTAATAACTATGAAAGCTCTTGGTAAGGTTGTGAGAATTAGAACTCCTATCCTAGTTATCCTCCTCAATTGTGATCATAAATTGTCCATTGCTACCACTTAGTTAACCTCTAGTCATGGAAGAAAGTCAAGTGGATGAATCAACTTGATTCCACAAGTCCTAGCCAACTCCCAAGGAAAAGACTAGCTTTAGTGGTATCCAAATTAATTAGCAACTTCTAATTAACAATCAATAAAGGAATTAGATAACTCAAGCGTCACTAATTACTCTACCAAAGCCAAGAGGCACAAAAATCTACACTAAAGTCCAACCAAGCATTTCATCAAACACTTGGGAGGCATAGAAGGAAAGCAAGGTAAATTGATAACAAAAATGAAATCTAACAACTACTTATTGCAAGGAATTAAAAACAATAATCAAAAGAAACACAATTATTATGAATTACCTCAAATTGCATTAAAAGAAAATAGGATGAACAAGAGTAGATCTACAAACAAAATAGGAGAAAGTAATAACAACAATAGAAAAGTGATGAATGTAACAACATAGAATTGAGAGGTAGAAGAAGAAGAAAGCATGAATTGAAACCTAGATCTAAATTATTGAACTAAACCTAATCCTAATTCTAATCCTAGAGAGAAGTGAGAGCTTCTCTCTCTAAAAATAAACTAAAACTAATCCTAATGTGTGTTATGATTTAAGATCCCCGTCCCCCTTCAATCCTTGGTCCTTTTGAGTGTTTTGGCGCCAAAGTTAGCTTGGATTGGGCCCCACAGGCTTTGAGAATTCGCTGGCCACATTTTCATTAAAAAATCATAAATTAGCACCGACGCGTATGCGCACAGCACGCGTACGCGTCCATGGGTAAGTTCGCAATGTGCGCGTAAGCACCTGGTGCGCGCGTGCGTCCATGGCCGAGTTTAACTCTTTGGCTTTTCATGATCTTCTCCACTTGCATGCTTTCTTCCTTGCTCCCTTGATTCATTCCTAGCCTTTTTTCAACCTGAGATTACTAACAAACACATCAAGGCATCTTATGGAATCAAGGAGAAGTTAAAGTTATCTAATCAAAGACCAAAAAGCATGCTTTTTACACTTAGGCATAAATAAGAGAGAGATCACACAATCATGCTAAATCATTGGCTAAATGTGAGAAAAAGTTAGCAAAATACTCTAAATCCAACACAAAATAAACCCTGAAAACAGGGTTTATCAGGTGCCTCCCAACTAGCACTTCTTTATTGTCATTAGCTTGACATTCCTTCATCTTTAGGTGAGCTTGTAGCTCGCTCTCTGATCCTCTAAGGAGCCTCCCAAGTAGTGTTTAAGTCTATGGCCATTGACAGTAAAAGTTCTCTGAGTCTTGTCCTCCATGAGCTCTACATGTCCATAGGGAAACACTTTGAGTATGGTGAAAGGTCCTGACCATCGAGACTTAAGTTTTCCAGGGAAGAACTTGAGTCTTGAGTTGTAGAGTAACACCTTCTGTCCTTCAGTGAACTCCCTTCTTGCTATCTTTTGGTCATGCCATCTTTTGTGTTTTCTTTGCAGATTTTTGCATTCTCATATGCTTGATTTCTAAACTCCTCCAGCTCATTGAGTTGCATTAATCTCTTTTCTCCAGCAGCTTGCTCATCATAGTTTAACATTTTTAGAGCCCAAAATGCTCTATGCTCAAGTTCAACTGGTAAGTAACAAGCCTTGCTATATACCAGTTGGTATGGAGACATCCAAATGGGAGTCTTATAGGCTGTTCTGTAGGCCCATAGTGCATCATCCAGCTTCTTAGACCAATCCTTTCTTGAGCTTCCAACAATTTTTTCAAGGATTCTTTTTAGCTCTCTGTTGGAGATTTCAGCTTGCCCGTTGGTCTGTGGGTGGTATGGAGTTGCCACTTTGTGCTTTAATCCATATCTGAGGAGGAGTGTCTCGAGTTGTTTGTTGCAGAAGTGTGTCCCTCCATCACTAATGAGAGCTCTGGGAACTCCAAATCTGCTGAAGATGTTCCTCCTCAAGAAGCTTATCACAACTTTGTTGTCATTTGTTGCAGTGGCTATGGCTTCTACCCACATTGAGACATAATCAATAGCCACCAATATCTAGCTATTTGAGTAGGAGGTTGGGAAGGGTCCCATGAAATCAATCCCCCATACATCAAATAGCTCCAGCTCTAGTATGAATTGTTGTGGCATCTCATTTCTCTTGGTTAGATTACCAGCTCTTTGGCATTCATCACATCTTGACACCATTTCCTTGGCATCTTTAAACATTTTTGGCCAGTAAAATCTGGATTGAAGCACTTTTGCTGCTGTTCTTTCTCCACTGAAGTGACCTTCATATGCGGATCCATGGCACTGCCATAAAACTTCTTGCCCTTCTTCATGGGATATACACCTTCTTAGGATTTCATCAGCACACTTTTTGAACAAATAGGGGTCATCCCAGATGTAGTGTTTGGCATCCTTGATTAGCTTCCTCCTCATGTGCTTATTGATGTTAGTTGGTAGTTCCCCAATAGCCTTTAAGTTAGTTATGTCTGCAAACCAAGGGGCTACTCGAATCATCATCAATTGCTCATCAGGAAAGCTTTCATTTACTGCTACTTGCTACATTTCTTCTTGTTGTGGGATCCTTGAGAGGTGGTCAACTACCTTGTTCTCTGCTCCTCTCCTATCTTTAATCTCAATATCAAATTCTTGGAGCAGCAGAATCCACCTTATTAGTCTGGGCTTAGATTCTTATTTGGTAAGCAAGTATTTGAGTGCTGCATGATTAATGAACACAATTACTTTTGAGCCAATAAGATATGATCTAAACTTATCAAAAGCAAAAACTATGGCTAAAAGTTCTTTCTCTGTGGTGGTATAGTTCCTTTGATTCTCATTAAGGACCTTGCTAGCATAGTAAATAACATGTACTAGCTTGTCTTTCCTCTGTCCTAGAACAGCACCAACAGCAAAATCAGATGCATCACACATTAGTTCAAAGGGAAGATCCCAGCTTGGTGGTGCTATAATAGGTGCAGAGGAGAGTTTCTTTTTAAGTTCATCAAAGGCTACCATGTACTCTCTATCAAAAACAAAGGGAGTATTTGAGACAAGTAGGTTGCTAAGAGGTTTTGCAATCTTTGAGAAATCTTTGATAAACCTCCTATAGAACCCAGCGTGTCCCAAAAAGCTTCTGATTGCTTTGACATTGCATAGTAGAGGTAATTTTTCAATTACTTCCACTTTTGCCTTGTCCACTTCTATGCCATCTTTTGAAATCTTGTGACCAAGAACCACCCCTTCAGTCACCATAAAATGGCACTTCTCCCAGTTTAAAACCAGGTTGGTTTCTTGACACCTTTTTAGCACAAGAGCAAGATGGTATAGGCAATCGGAATATGAGTTCCCAAACACAGAGAAGTTGTCCATGAATACTTCTATGAACTTCTCAATCATGTCTGAAAAAATGGAGAGCATGCACTTTTGGAATGTTGCAGGTGCATTGCACAATCCAAAGGGCATTCTCCTATAAGCAAAGACACCATATGGACAAGTAAATAAAGTTTTTTCCTGATCCTTGGGGTCTACAACAATTTGATTGTAGCCCGAATACCCATCTAGGAAGCAATAATACTCATGACCTGCCAATCTTTCAAGCATCTGGTCCATGAAAGGTAGGGGAAAGTGATCCTTCCGGGTGGCTTCATTAAGTTTTCGGTAGTCAATGCACATACGCCATCCGGTCACTATCCTTGTGGGTATCAATTCATTCTTCTCATTTGTCACAACAGTGATCCCTCCCTTCTTAGGGACTACTTGCACCGGGCTTACCCAAGGGCTGTCTAAGATGGGGTAGATCACTTCTACTTGCCACAATTTCAACACTTCTTTCTGAACCACTTCATTCATAGTTGGGTTCAGCCTCCTCTGTTGTTGTCTTGAAGGTTTGGCATCTTCTTCAAGTAAGATTTTATGCATACACATTGAAAGACTGATCCCTTTTAAATCTGTAAGTGTCCAGCCTATGGCATCCTTGTGTTGTCTCAGCACTTGGATAAGCTCCTCTTCTTGTTCCTTACTCAGACTTGAATTTATGATCACTGGGTGGTAAGGTTTTCAGCTCTAGTTTTGGTGACTCTGCATCTTTGTTGTCTGTAGTGGTTGGCATGATTGAGTTTCTCATGGTCACTTGTGGTGGTTCTCCATCTAGTGCTTGTTCCAGCTAAAGGGTTCCTCCGCATTGTTCTTCTTCCAAGACTTCTTGAACTATCTATTCCATGGTGTCTACTAGCATGCATTCTCCTATGGATTCCTTGGGGTAACTCATTGCTTTAAAGATGTTGAAGACCATTTTCTCTTCATGCAACCTCAAGACTAGTCCCCCTTTTTACACATCAATAATGGCTCCAACAGTAGCTAGAAATGGTCTTCCTAAGATAATTGATGTGTTGGCCTCTTCTTCCATGTCCAGCACAACGAAATCAACAGGGAAAATGAATTTTTTTACTTTTACTAGCAAGTCTTCCACCACCCCATGTAGAAACTTAAATGTTCTGTCAGCCAATTGGAGTGCCATTCTTGTTGGCTTGGCTTCCTCAATCTTCATCCTTCTCATCATGGTTAGGGACATAAGATTTATGCTAGCTCCCAAATCACACAAAACTTTCTCAATAGTGATATCCCCTATGATGCAGGGGATTTGAAAACTCCCTGGGTCTTTTAGCTTTTGAGGCACCTTCTTCTGTGTGATGGTGCTGTATTCCTCAGTCAATACTATGGTTTCTTTTGCCTCTCAGTTCTTCTTTTTGGTTATAAGCTCCTTCAAAAATTTGGCATAGAGTGGCATTTGTTCTAGTGCCTTAGCAAATGGTATGTTGATTTGGAGCTTCTTGAAGATCTCTAGGAACTTAGAGAATTGGCCATCCTTCCCACCTTTTCCCAGTCTTTGCGAGTATGGTGCTTTTGGCACATAAGGCTTCAAGACTGGTTTTGGTGGAGGTGGAACAGGGATCTCTCCTTCATCCTTGTTCCCATGCTTTGCTGCAACTTCTTCATGATTGTCTTTGCTTGGGGTTCCTTCCTCTACAACCTTCTCACTTCTTAGAGTAATGGCTTTGCATTCTCCTCTTGGGTTAGCCATGGTATCACTGGGAAATATGTGTGTGGGAAGTGGGATTTGCTTGGATAAAATCCTCACTTGTACTTCCAACTTTGAGATTGCTGCGCCTTGATTTTTTAGATTTGACCTGTATTCCTCTTGATTAGCGTCTATCCTTCTTTCAGTTTGTGCTTGTCTGTCCATGAGGGTGGAGACTGCCCCTGTAATCTGTGATGACAGTTGTGCTATTGCAGCCTCCATCCTCTCAAAGTTGCTCTTGATTTCACATGGTTGTATAGTTGAGGATGGTGCATCTTGATTGAGGTTGTTGTGTATGGGTTGGTTACTATGGTATGATGTGTTTTGTGAGTTATAGTAGGGTCTATGCTTCCCTGTTTGATGGTTGAGGTTGTGGTTGGAATGCTGATTTGATGAATAAGGTTTGTTGTGGTCCTGGTTGTGATTTTGTTGATTTCCCCCCCAAAATTTGGGTGGTTCCTCCAACCTGAGTTGTATGTCTAGAGTGTGGGTCATATGGTGGTCTGGACGAGTTGTTCACATAATTAGCTTGTTCCCAGTCACCTTCAGGTTATGGTGCATTCCCTTCTTGTTGAGGAGTTTGGTCTTGAATGACTGAGACTTGATTGGCCTCCATCCTCTTGGTTAAAGCTGCTATTTGAGCTGCAATTGTCTTGTTCTGAGCTAACAAAGCATCTACAGAATTGAGTTCTAACACTCCTTTCTTCTGAGTCCTTTCTGAAGCATAAAAATACTCATTTTCAGCTACAGTCTCTATGACATCTATGGCTTCTTCAATGGTTTTCTTCTTGTTGAGTGAGCCCTCTGAAGAATGATCCACAGCCTTCTTTGCTTCATAGGATAGCCCTTCATAAAAGATATGTAGTTGTACCTACTCATTGAACATTTCTGGTGGCATCTTCTTGTCAGATCTTTGAATTTCTCCCATGTCTCATAGAGTGTTTCTCCATCTTGTTGTCTGAAGGTTTGCACCTCAGCTCTCAGCCTGTTGATTCTTTGTGGAGGGTAAAATCTTGCAAGAAATCTGTTCACGACCTCCTCCCATGTAGTTAGGCTATCCTTGGGGAATGATTCCAACCACTTTGCTGCCTTATCTCTGAGTGAAAAAGGGAACAAGAGTAGTTTGTAGATGTCAGGGTGTACCCCAATTGGACTTTACAGTATCACATATCCTCAAGAATGTGCTAAGACTCTCTTTTCTTACCCAACATGATTGCCAGCCTCCTCTTCAACATGGTTATGTGCTTCTTTTTCCATGGTGGTTTCTAGATTTTCCTCCACTAGTTCCTCTCCAATTATGCCTTTGCCTCTTGCTTCTCTCCTTCGCCTAAGGAGGGTCCTCTCAATTTCACTATCAAGGGAGATGAAGTCTCTCCTCTTCTACCTGTCATACAATTGGCAAATAACCATCAGAGAACAAGTGTAGTAAGGAAAACCTTGTTGAGATTAGTGGTTAGCTTTGTTGATGCAATTAATCAAACAGTTAGAAGAGTGGAAATATGGATGAATAAAAAATAATCAAAGAAGAAAGAAATAGAACTCAAAATAAAAATAAAAAAAATAAAAGGCGCTAAATAAAATAAAATAACAAGGAATCTAAATTGCTTAATCTAGCTCTCCAATCAATTTAATCACTGTCAAATTTAAGCCAATCCCCGGCAACAGCGCCATAAAACTTGATGACTAAAATTCACACCCCATTCAAAAATTGGTGAATTAGTTCTTTTGGCAAGCGCACCAAAATTATCGTCAAGTAATAACTCATAGTGGAGTGGGATCGTATCCACAGAGATTGGCAAATTCAAGCAATTTTATTTAATTGATGAATTAGTCAAGCGGATCAATAAGATTGTGAAGTGTAGAATTGTAAATGACATAAATGTAAATGACTAGAATATAAAGAAAAGCAATAAAGTGCAGAAATAGAAATGGCAGAATGTAAAGTGCAGAATCATAAATGACTTGAATGCAAATGGGAATGGGGAATTGCTGAATGTAAAATTAAGCTATAAAGAAAGCGATAGATAAGAATGGGGAAATTTATTGAGATTGAGAGATGTTGTCTCTTTGGATCAAGTCTAGCTTATATCCTCTTCAATCATGCAACTCATTGACCTCTTGGCAATCATGATTGATTGAGCTCCAATCCCTTGGTGACTCAATCTCCCAGATCTTGATCAATAGCCAATTCCTTGGTCTAATTGTTTATGAAGAGAGATATGCTTGGTCCCTAATTATACCACACACCATTATAGGTCCAAGTAGAGGGAGGATTATATGTCACATATCCAAACACCAAAACCCAGATTCTACTCAAGTGTGAGAAGGGATTTCAAGCATGGTTTCATGTTTCCTTTCCCAAGGTTCCCATGGACTAGGTGGAAGATCCAGTGCTTGATGAGGGAAAAACGATTCCACACAAACTCACCGGCAAGTGTACCGTGTCGCATCAAGTAGTAATAACTCACAAAACTGAGGTCGATCCCACAGGAATTGATGGATTGAGCAATTTTAGTTAGGTGATGAATTTTGTTAAGTGAATAGTTGATGATTTGAGTGATTTTGATTAACATAAGTAAAATTGCAAGAAAATAAAATTTGCAGAATGAAAATTAGCTGAATCTTAAAGTATAGAGAAAGTAAATTGCAGAAACTTAAAGTGCAAGAAAGTAAAAGAGTTGAAATGTAAATTGCAAGAAAAGTAAATTACAGAAACTTAAAGTGCAAGAAATATAAATTGCTGAATCTAAATTGCTGAGAAATGTAAATTACTTGAAGAATAAAAAGATTTGGGTATTGGGATTCAGAATTGAACAAGAAAATGCAAGCTAAAGTAAATCATAGAGCTATGAGATGAAGAGATTCTGTTTAGTAACCAAACAGAAATGGAAAATTACTTGAAGAAACAAACAGAAAGAAAACTTAGCTCAATTATGAAATTCTAAAAGAGAAATTGAAGATTGAAGAAGAGCAAAAGATCAGAAAGCAGATCTAGATCTCAATTACTCCCTTGACCAATCAGAAAAGAAATTGCAGAAGAAATGAAAATGAAAATAGCAAAGGAAATTCAGATCCAATTCTCCAATTCTCAGAACTATATAGAAGAAAAGTAAACATGATTCTCAGATCAAGAAATTCAATGGAGTTTTTCAATCTCAATCCAAAAACCCAGAACAGAAAGTAGAAGTTGCAGAAGAAAGAAAATGAAAACAGAAAGCAAACTAGATCTAATCCCAATTCCCAAATTCAAAATGAAAATTTAAAAGTGAAAATACTAAAAATGAGCTAAAGGTCCCTTCTCTAAATCAAATTTACTCCTATTTATACACTTTCTATTTTGGTCTTCAAAGCTTGGAGTAGGCCTTTTGATTTGTGAAGAAATGGATCCAAGATGGCAATTGATTGAAATTGGGTTGGAGGCATGCTCCAGTGGAGCGCTCCATTGGGTTAGTGAACTTGGCGTTCAATCTTGTGGCTCCTCACGTGCTAAGCCTTCTTGCCTAGCGTTGTTGTAGTGAACGCTACGTTCACTCTTTGAACGTGGCTCCCTGATGGTTGCTTGGTGCGTGCTTTGCTTTCCTTGGCAAAAGTCACGAAAATGTTTGCAAAAGAGAATGCCACATTTAAATTCTTGAGCGCTACCCTTGTTGATTTGATGCACGCCCAGCTCCCTTGGTGCTCCCTCTTCGAGCGCTACATTCAAGACCTTGAACGCTGGGCTTTGCTCCCTTGTTTCCAAGCCTTGAGTCACGAGAAAGTTCACTAAAGTTAACGCAACGTTTGAATTTTTGAGCGCTACCCTTGTTGCTTTGATGCGTCTCCTTCATGGGCCTTGGCCAAAAGCACGAAAACGTTGGCTATAGTGAACGTAGCGTTCACTTTGCTGAACGTGGCTTCTTGGCATGTGCCTTCCTCTTGGTGCGCTAGTTTCCTAGCGTTGCCTTAATGAACGCCACGTTTGGTAATGCAACGCTTTCGTGGTTCTTTCTTTTCTTCATCATTTCTTCACCTACAAGCAACCAAACAACTAATCAAAGTCCCACCAAAATCACTAGATCTTTGCATCATTTATGAAATCATTTAATTCTAGCATAAAACCTATGATTTTATGTAAGAAAGTGCATAAAACCTAATGAAACTAATGAAAATACTTGTAAAACTAGCATAAGATGACTTATCATCACAACACCAAACTTAAACCTTGTTTGTCCCCAAGCAAGCACTAAACATGAGAAGAAATGAAATGAAACAGAGAAGCATATATCCTTATTTAGCAGGTAATTGAATTAAGATCATGGGATTTTATGCAGACAGATGTAGCTCACTTATTCTTTGCTGATAGATAAGAAATGTTTCTTTGAGGATTCACTAAAGTTGCTGTTATAATTCCTTGCTCTTTGATTCATCCCTTTTTGGTTTTTTCCTTCTTTCTTTTGCTTAGAAAGCTTATTTCTCAATGATAACTTAGTGTCAAGTGTTGTAGCAGCCTTTTGGCTCAATTTTGCTCAACACTTCTTCACTACAAACACTTGGCTCACAATTCTTCTTAGGAACATTGATGTCCAACACCTCTTTGGGTCACTAAATGCTTTGTAACTAGGTTGCTCTTAATAATGGACTTTCGGTTGGTAATCCCAAATTAGTTAATCCAAGTTACCAAGTTTTGAAAGACTCCTCAGAACCTAATTGTCCAAGCATATCCTAGTACAAGAAGCACCACAGACATATATCCTAAGATTCAAGCTATTGGTGTCTAGCCTTATTGTTTGTTTCTTTTACTTTTGTTGCCAATCCTAGGCTTTTCTTTTCTTTTTCTTTCTTACTTTTCTTCATTTCCCAGGGATGTACATTAATAACAGGTTTTATGACAGCAACTAAGTTCACACTACATAGAACATTATGCAGCTTTTATTATTGAGCTTTCCATCCAATCAAGCAATTACCACCACAAAACTTCATTCTAATTCCTAACACATTAGACAATCACTTTCTATTTCAAACATTTTCTCTTATTGATGCAAAAAAGGAAACAAGATATGAATTTAAAGTAGATGAGTGATAACAAGTATAATGCAGATCCTAATAAGAAATCTACTCAAGATATGAAAGTGCAGAATATAAAATATTTGGAGGCATATCATGTTTCAGATATGCATCATCCTTATTTAATTAAAACTATAAAAGGGACTCCACCACCTCTTAATTGTTATGCTCCTTTCCTTTGCTGGATTCCCCTTTCTTTTTATGCTTTTTGCTTCTTTCTTGGGGTTCTTCAACAGGGCACCTACGATCCCAAATTTGGTCTACCTGACCCCAGAGCCCAGCATCCTTCAATCCTTGTTGCATGTGTGCTGGATTTTTCTGGGCTTTTGCTCTCTGATGGTCTACCAATTCTGGGCATTGAGCAAATGGCTTGATCTATTGGTTCAATGCTGGCATGCTGTGGACTACATAGTCCAACTTTGCTTGAGTTTCTATATCATACTCCATTCTGTCCAAGTTCCTATGCTCTCCAATTGTATGATATATATTCTTCCATAGGTAGAGATTTTGGGTGTACTCCCTTTACTTGGCCTGTCGTAGGGATAATCTATTAAATGTTTCTTGAAAATTTTCTGATTGTTCCCTTTGTCCTTCAAGAATTCTTGCTTGAAACTTTCTCTGTTGATCCAACATCTTGAGCTGGAAATTTTCTTGCTTCTCCATCATTTGCTACTGTGTTGCTTCAAGTATTGCTCCTGTTGTTGCTCCTGTGCTCTCATGAATTGTTGAGATATTTCTTCAATGGCTCTTTGCATTTGGCTCAGGTCCATTGTACCAGAAGCTTGTTCTCCCTCCACTTGTGGTCTTCTCCTTCTTCCTTGAGCTCTTCTCTCTTGCTGATTGTCAGTGTCATCAGTGACACCTTCCATGCTTTGCTTGGTGACCCCTCTGCTTCCTTTTACCTTCTCTGTATCTTCATCATTAAAGAGTACTCATGCTCTCTTGCACAGCCTCAGAATGGTTCTTGGGTGACCAAGTCTACTTGATTTACCAGTATCCTCGGCTATCTCTTGAATGCTATCTGCGATGAGCTGTGGGATATTGATTTCTCCTCCCCTAAGTATGCAATATGTCAGAATTTCCCTCTTGATTGTAACCTCAGATATATTTGCAGTGGGGAAGATGGATCTTCTCACTATCTCGTACCACCCGTTAGCTTCAGGTATGAGATCCATTCTCTTCAAGTAGCTTGGATTTCCTTCTGAGTCTCTTTTTCAGTCTTTGCCTTCAAAGCATAACCCGCTTAGTATCTCATCAGGGTCATTTTCACCCTGCATTCTGTCATCAAAACTGCGTTCTCCATAGGTTATCACTCTTATCTGCAAGACTCTCATGATGGATGATGGGCTGAAATCTACTTTAACCCCCTAACATAGCTCTTGTAGGGAGGGCTGGTCTTGCTTGACCTCACAGTATTTGTGTAGAACTCTCTTATCATGACTGCACTTATGTCTGTGAGAGGTTCACATAGAAGCTCCCATATCCTCTCTATGGTTATTTTTCTCATGATGGGATATTCTCTATCTTTTAGTCTGAACCTCATCTCTAGAATGATCTTTTTTGATTCCATCAATCTATAATATCTTAATTCATGAAACTGAGACTTAAATCTCTTGGTATCATAGGTTGGTGGTTCGGTTTCAGCTGGTTCCTTTCCTTTTCTTCTTTTAGAACTTGATGAAGCCATGAATTAGGAAGGAAAGAAGTGAGAAGAAAAGATAGAACTTTCTTAGAGCACGGTTATGATGGAAGAATGGGAGGTAAGGTGCTATGTAATGCCTTTGGGTGAGAGAAGAACAATATAAATCTTGTGGGGGACTTATACGAAGAAAGCAAAGGTGTGTGGCTTAAGGAGTGTTGCTCCCAATTTATAGACAAGGTCATGATGTCTTGAAGCAAAACACAAGGGTGGAGGATTCGGTTAAGTTGCCATGAAGGGTGAGGATTCATCAAAGCATTGTTGAAAGTTCATGGAATGGACGGCTTGCATGTAAAGGTGGATGAAGACAAGGATCACTCCCTCATTGGTCATGTGGTTTGGCCTCCTAGGTGTTAAACCATGCAGATTTTGTTTCCAAGAGAGCACACTTAACTAAGCACATGTGACTCCCCTTTCCATCTTGTGATAACCGTACATGCCTTTTGTCCTTTTCTTCAAATTTAACCATTCCTATCCACATGAACCAAACAAATAGTGAGCTTAAACTTTAAATTTCATACGGTGGTGGTGTAATATATATATAAAAAGAAAATGTTGCTATGTGTTCCTTATTTATGAATAACCAACCATGCCTCTTAGAAATTGAACAAAATTTTGGTGAACACCAAACTTGTTTTCTTCTAAGTGATCTATATAAAATTCAATGAATATCTATCATAATCAGTATATTCATTATAAGGAACATTTTATTTGCTACCATGCTACCATAAACGCATAAAATGATGCAATGTATGGTTTATCTATTCATGAATTTGAACCCTTGAGTAAAAATGACTTTCTTGAAATTCATAGCATATACAGACACCAAACTTAAGGTTTGGCTATATACTTAAACAAAATGAATGAGTATATATCCCATAATGGTTCTATGATCAATTATGCATGAAAAGTTATTTTAAAGTGCCTTGAGGCACACCAAATTTAGGAGTCAAACATATGCTTCAAGATGATGTGTGCAGTTATCAAATTCACTCATGAGAGCTCAAACTTATGCTAGAAAAACCATTAGTTATCGAAATTAAAGCAAAGACAAGAATATTAAATCATGGGTTGCCTCCCATGGAGCATTCTTTTATTGTCACTAGCTTGACATTGGTCCCTTGTTAGGGTGACTGATGATTGTGGTGCCTCAGTTTGTCTCCTCTCACTGTGAGCCTTCTTCCTGTACGTTGATGGTCAATCTCCACATGCTCCAGTGAGAGTATCTTGTTGATGGTGTAGTAATCATCAGTTTGTGGATCTGTCTCTAACTACTGGTATATCAATCTTACTCTGTCCCCTTTTGAGAATCCTTCAGTTGGTATCTTTTTGTTCTTCCACCCTTTTGGGACCCTTTTCTTACTTTTCTTTCCTTTCTTCACTTGTCCTTCTTTCTCTGCAGCAGATTTTATGTTAGGGGCCTCCTTCTCAATAATCACCTCTTCAATGCCTTCCTGCCTTCTCCTCTCAACCTTCACATGTTCCTTACCCTCTTTTTCTTCTCCACTGCCCATCTCTTGCTCTACAAGTGAGCTGATGAGTGCCTCATTAGGTTTTTCTTTCCACTGTAGTTCTTCTTCTTCAACCCTCATGTAGTTTTTCTCCTCAATAGTATGTTGTACTTCTTGGAAGATATTTAAAGTGATCTTCTCATCATTTACCCTCAAGGTCATTTCTCCTTGTTCCACATCAATGATGGCCCTTGCTGTGGCCAGGAAAGGTCTTCCCAATATCATAGAGTCATTTCCCTCTTCTCCTAAGTCCAAGATTACAAAATCTGCTGGTAATATGATTTTCCCTACTCTGACCAAGAGATTTTCAATCACCCTCTTGGGAATTACCAGAGATCTATCCACTAGCTCTAATGACATCTGTGTAGGTTTCACTTCTTCTATACATAACCTTCTCATCATAGACATAGGAATTAGGTTGATACTAGTTCCTAAATCACACAGTGCCTTGTCAATGATTATGTTACCAAGGGCACAAGGTAGGAAGAAGCTCCCAGGGTCTTTGAGTTTTAGCGGGAGGCCTTCTTGAATCACTGCACTACATTCCTGGGTTAAGATTACTGTCTCTTTCTCGTTCCAGCTCCTTTTCTTATTGATGAGCTCTTTGAGAAATTTTGCATATAGAGGCATCTGCTTCAATGCTTCAGCAAGAAGAATATTGATCTCCAGTTTCTTAAAAACTTCTAGGAACTTGGGGAACTATTGGTCTTTGATCTCCTTTTGCAATCTTTGAGGATATGGAATGGAAGGAGTATATGGCTTCACCATCTTCCTCTGTTCTTGTGATGGCTCCTCCATGATTCGCTTTCCTTTCATTGAGGATTGTGGCTGTTCCTCTTTCTCCTTTAGCTTCTCTTGCTCTTGCATGTCTTTAAGTGTTACTTCTTCCTTGCTACTGGCCTTATCATTCTCAACTGGCCTCTTGTTAGTTTCTTTGTCATTTACCAAGTTTTTTCCCCTACTTAATTGGACTGCTTTGTATTCCTCCTTGGGGTTGGGAATGGTGTCACTTGGTAATGCATTGGGTGGTCTCTCAGTTGCTGTTTGCTTGGATAATTGGCCAATTTGTCTCTCTAGATTCTGCAGTGAAGCTTCATAATTCTTGTTGGCCAATTCCTGATGCTTGATCATCTTTTCCATTATTGTCTCCAAGTTGGAGATCCTTTAAGCTTCTTGGGGTGGTTATGGTTGATTATAGGATGTAGATGGTGAGTGGAAGTTGGTCTAGTTGTTGGATGGGTAGTAGCTGGATTGAGGTTTTCTGTTTTGGTTTTGGTTAGTATTTTGATGCTTTATGTTTCTAGAATTGTTCTGGTTTGAGTTTCTCTGCCAAGGCTGCTGGTTTTGATTATGATTGTCTCCCCACCTAAAATTAGGGTGGTTCCTCCAGGATGAGTTGTAGGTATCTCCATGAAATTCATTTTGATTAACTCCTTGGCTGCTGCTCTTCATAGAGTTCTTCATTTTTCCCCCATGATGGTTGATGTGGAGTGTTCACTGCTGCCACTTGAAGTCCATCAATCCTCTTGGCCATCATCTCCATCTGTTGTTGAATCTATTGATGCATCACCTTATTTTGAGCTGGTTGGCATTGCCTTTGATGACCATAGAAGTATTGGTTGTTTGTTACAGTATCAATGAGATTTTGAGCCTCCTCAGCTGTCTTCATGAGTTGCACTGAGCCTCCAGCAGAGTAATCAAGTGCCTCTTAAGCTCTAATGTCAATCCTTCATAGAAGTTTTAGAGTCTATCGCATTCACTGAACATTTCTGGTGGGCACTTCCTGATTAGAGCTTTGTATCTCTCCCAGGCATCATACAATGACTCTTCATCCATCTAAGTGAATGTTTGGACCTCTGTTTTGAGTCTGACAATCC
Organism: Arachis ipaensis; assembly: GCF_059453495.1. Classification (NCBI taxonomy): domain Eukaryota; kingdom Viridiplantae; phylum Streptophyta; class Magnoliopsida; order Fabales; family Fabaceae; genus Arachis; species Arachis ipaensis. Next base: position 61,237,163 of record NC_142443.1, read on the forward strand.
TTTGGGGAGGATAGAACTTGGCTAGGAACTTATTCACTAGATACTCCCAGCTGTTGATGCTTTCTCTTGGAAATGCCTCCAACCATTGAGCAGCTTTGTCTCTCAAGGAAAACAGAAATAGCAACAGCTTGTAAATGTCTGGATGCACACCATTGATTTTCACTGTGTCACATATCCTTAGAAAAGTGGATAGGTGTTGGTTTGGATCTTCCAATGGACCTCCTCCATAAGAACAGTTATTTTGCACCAAGATGATGAGTTGAGGCTTCAATTCAAAGTTTTTTGCATTGACATTTGGAGTAAGTATACTACTCCCACAGTGCCTTGGATTAGGGAAAGTATAGGAGGCTGGAACTCTCCTTTGAGGCTGGCCATTATTGTGAGACACTCCCTCTGGTGGATTAGGGGCATTCCCTTCCATCTCTTTATTCTCTTCCTCTGATTCCTCTCCACCAATGACTCCCTTTCCTCTTGCTTCTCTCCTTAGTCATCGGAGAGTTCTCTCATCAGAGTCACAAGAGGTGGAGACCTCTCTCCTTGCTTTTGTCATACACACAAAACCAGAAATCGAAAAATACAAACAGAACACTCTGCAGCTTGAGTGTAATTAGGATTAGTGGAGACAAAGTCTCAAACAGTTAGTGTGCTTAGTAAAAAGAAAAAGAAAATGCTTAATCTAGATTATCACCTTACTTAATCATTGTCAATCTAAATCAATCCCCGGCAATGGCGCCAAAAACTTGATGAGAGAAAAATGATTCTACACAAACTTACCGGCAAGTGTACCGGGTCGCATCAAGTAGTAATAACTCACAAGAGTGAGGTCGATCCAACAGGGATTGATGGACTGAGCAATTTTAGTTAGGTGATGAATTTAGTTAAGTGAATAGTTGATGATTTTAGTGATTTTGATTAACAGAAGAAAAATTGCAAGAAAATAAAAGTTGCAGAATTAAAATTAGCTGAATCTTAAAGTGCAGAGAAAGTAAATTGCAGAAACTTAAAGTGCAAGAAAGTAAAAGAGCTGAAACTTAAATTGTAAGAAAAGTAAATTGCAGAAACTTAAAGTGCAAGAAATGTAAATTACTGAATCTAAATTGTTGAGAAATATAAATTGCTTAAAGAATAAAAGGATTTGGGTACTGGGATTCAAAATTGAACAAGAAAATGCAAGCTAAAGTAAATCAGAGAGCTATGAGATGAAGAGATTCAGTTCAGTAACCAAACAGAAATGGAAAATTACTTGAAGAAAAAAACAGAAAGAAAACTTAGCTCAATTATGAAATTCTAAAAGAGAAATTGAAGATCGAAGAAGAGCAATGAGATCAGAAAGCAGATCTAGATCTCAATTACTCCCTTGACCAATCAGAAAAGAAATTGCAGAAGAAATGAAAATGAAAACAATAAAGAAAATTCAGATCCAATTCTCCAATTCTCAGAACTATATAGAAGAAAAGTAAAGATGATTCTCAGATCAAGAAATTCAATGGAGTTCTTCAATCTCAATCCAAAAACCCAGAACAGAAAGTAGAAGTTGCAGAAGAAAGAAAATGTAAACAGAAAGCAAACTAGATTTAATCCCAATTCCCAAATTCAAAATGAAAATTTAAAAGTGAAAATACTAAAAATAAGCTAAAGGTCCCTTCTCTAAATCAAATTTACTCCTATTTATACATTTTCTATTTTGGTCTTGAAAGCTTGGAGTGGGCCTTTTGATTTGTGAAGAAATGGATCCAAGATGGCAATTGATTGAAATTGGGTTAGAGGCATGCTCCAGTGGAGCGCTCCGTTGGATTAGTGAACTTGACGTTCACTCTTGTGGCTCCTCACGTGCTAAGCCTTCTTGCCTAGCATTGTTATATTGAACGCTACGTTCACTCTTTGAACGTGGCTCCCTGTTGGTTGCTTGGTGCGTGCTTTGCTTTCCTTGGCAAAAGTCACAAAAACGTTTGCAAAAGGGAACTCCACGTTTAAATTTTTGAGCGCTACCCTTGTTGATTTGATGCGCGCCCAGCTCCCTTGGTGCTCCCTCTTCGAGCGCTACGTTCAAGACCTTGAACACTGGGCTTTGCTCCCTTGTTTCCAAGCCTTGAGTCACGAGAAAGTTCACTAAAGTGAACATAGCATTTGAATTTTTTAACGCTACCCTTGTTGCTTTGATGCGTCTCCTTCATGGGCCTTGGCCAAAAGCACGAAAGCGTTGGCTATAGTGAATGTAGCGTTCACTTTACTGAATGTGGCTTCTTGGCATGTGCCTTCCTCTTGGTGCGCTAGTTTCCTAGCGTTGCCTTAATGAACGCCACATTTGATAATGCAGCGCTTCCTTGGTTCTTTCCTTTCTTCATCATTTCTTCACCTACAAGCAACCAAATAACTAATCAAAGTCCCACCAAAATTACTAGATCTTTACATCATTTATAAAATCATTTAATTCTAGCATAAAATCTATGATTTTGTGTAAAATAAATGATGTTTGATTGGTTCAACATAATCATGAAAATCCACTCCAATTACTTACTTATTGTGCAAGAAAGTGCATAATACCTAATGAAACTAATGAAAAATGCTTGTAAAACTAGCATAAGATGACTTGTCATCAGTGCTCTCTGTATGGCACTCTCGGAGACAGGGACTTGCTGATGACGAATGTAGACAGTCTGCAAAGTAGACGAGTGGAAGTTTGAGTAGAATTCAACTACCCATGATAAGTTGGCCTCTCGCGGCTGCCTTCTCAAAAATCTCTACTGTCTCCTCTCTATCCGGGGCTCCACAAAATCAACTAAGTATGTTGGAACAATGAGCAGATGTTCATTGTTGTAGTTCCTCTCAGCTAGGATGGGGAACATCTGTTCGCAATAACGGTTAGCAAACCGGGTGGAGTCTCGGGCGGGAAAAGCTTTCTCTAATTCCTCAACCTTAATGATCCTCTTCACCCACTTTGTTGGTGGCTTTACACTGGGAGATGGAAGCGCTTTTGCCAAGGTTTTCTTGGTTCCTCTCCTTGCTGGTGTCTTGTTAGTGGCCTTCTCTTTTCCTTTCTTGGTACCGATGCCTAAGGAAAAAAAAAGGAAGAGTGTGAAATGTAGATAACTAAGACTGGAAGGAGAAAAATTCTAAGTGATAATGAATGCCAAAGAAAAGATGATATCTCAAATATATGGTAGCTACAACATGTAGGTAAGACATCAAGTAAGATCAGGTAGGCAATTCAGAATAATAAGATGCAAGAGGGTAAAAATATGCAAGTAACAGGCATGAGAAGCATAACTCAAGCATCAAGTAATAAATGTGCCAAATAAAAGAGCATTTGTAATGATGACAATTGTGAATGATAATTCCAATTATATGTGGAATGCAAGTGTTATGAAAAAAAGGCATTAAAGTAGTGAGGAAAGAGTAGAAAAGAATTCAAAAATGCCATGTTGGCTTTTTCACAAACACTTGGTGTTCAAGTTAAAATAGGGATTCAAATAAGGAATCCAAGTGCATATGAGATCCAAGTCAATTGTCAAATTATTCCCCACAATATCCACAAACTCAAAGATAATAATATATAACTCAAATAAAGCTCTAACACCAACGTAAAAATGCATGAAAAAGGAAGAAAAGAAACCATAAATAATGAAGCTAAAAGAAAATTTAGAAGAAAGGAAAAGTAACTAAGTGCAAGAATTAAATGAAGAATGAAATAGTGGAGGAGATGAGAAAAAGAAACCTAATGAAGAAGATGAAAAGAGGAGGAAGAAAGAAGTAGAAAGTAAGAAGTGAGAAGAGGGAAGGAAGAAGAAAGAAGAAAGAAGTAAGAAAGAATTAAGAAAATTAGGATTTGGGGGGAGGGTAACGGAAACTGGGCGGCGTACAGGTTTAAGTGAGGCGACGCATGCGACGCGCGATTTTGATAGTGACCCGTAAGCGTCTGGCACGCATACGCATGCCCTTGGTTTGTGCGAATCGCGCGAAGGCAGCCGTATGCACGCACAACTCTCTGTTCGCGTGGCCTGGGAACCAAAATTCTCATATGACGCGTGCGTGTCATGCACGCACACACGTGGATGGCCATTTGTGGAAACGACGCGTACGCGTGATCAAGTTTGTGCCTCTAGCACAGTTCCAGTCCCAAGCCATCTCAACTCTCTGCCCAAACACTCATTTACGCCGATTTTTCTCATCCACGCGTGCACATGCTTGACGCGTACGCGTGGAGTGTCAAAATTGCAAATGACACGCACGCGTTGTGGAACTCTCTGTTCAAACCTGCATATTCTCGCACTCACAGACAACACGTACGCGTCGTGGATGCTCGCGCGTCGTGCGCGTTGATTTTTTTTGTGTATGCAGAATGCAGAATGCAAAAATTATGACTAAACACTGATAAAAATAAACTAAAATAAAACTAAGAAAAATGAAAGATCGTACCATGGTGGGTTGTCTCCCACCTAGCACTTTTCTTTTACGTCCTTAAATTTGACGGTCCACAAGCTCAGTCTTCTTCTATTGGTGGATCTTCCAAGAGGAAGATCTCTAGCTCCTTGGTGTTCTTCATCTTCTCACCATGATACAGCTTTAAGCGATGTCCATTGACCTTGATGAATTTGGAGCTTGAAGGATGACTCAGGTGAAAGACTCCGTATGGCTCTGCCTTCTCGACTCTGTAGGGACCTTCCCATCTTGATCTCAGCTTGCCTGGCATGAGCCTCAGTCTGGAGTTATAAAAGAGGACCAGCTCCCCAGGTCTGAACTCTCTTCTCTTGATATGCTTGTCATCTACAACCTTCACCTTCTCTTTGTATAGTCTGGAGTTGTCATATGCTTCGAGTCGAAGGGTCTCCAGTTCTGCCAGTTGCAGCTTCCTTTCAGTACCAGCCTTCTCAAATCCCATGTTGATCTCTCTTACCACCCATAATGCTTTGTGCTCTACCTATAAACTAGGTAGAAGGGGCTCATCCCGATTGGTGTCTTGTATGCTGTCCGATATGTTCAAAGCGCATCTTGTAGCCTGGTGCTCCAGTCTTTTCTATGAGGCTTGACAATCTTCTCCAAGATACACTTTATCTCTCTGTTTGACACCTCAGCTTGTCTATTAGTCTGGGGGTGGTAGGCAGTCGCCACCTTATGAACAATGCCGTGTTTCTTCAGTAGACCTGCTAATCTCTTGTTACAAAAGTGAGTGCCTTGATCACTCACGATTGCTCGTGGTGATCCAAAGCGACAGATAATATGATTTCTAACAAAAGAGACAATAGTGTTAGCATCATCAGTACGGGCAGGAATTGCTTCCACCCATGCATTTAGAAACATAATCTACAGCTAATAATATATATAAGAAACCGCTCGAGTTTGGAAACGGACCCATGAAGTCAATGCCCCAAACATAAAAAATTTCACAGAATAGCATAAGTTGTTGGGGCATCTCATCTCTCTTGGATATATTTCCAAACCTTTGGCATGGGAAGCAAGATTTATAGAAGGCAGTAGCATCCTTAAAAAGAGTGGGCCACCAGAATCCACAGTCTAAAATTTTTCTAGCTGTCCTTTGAGGACCAAAATGTCCACCACTCTCAGATAAGTGGCAGGCCTCTAAAATTGACTGGAATTCTGATTGAGGCACACACCTTCTAATTATCTGGTCAGCACCATACCTCCATAAATAAGGGTCATCCCATATATAATATTTGGACTTGCTTTTCAGCTTGTCCTTTTGATGCTTAGTAAAATTAGGAGGGAAGGTATGACTGACTAGATAGTTAGCTATAGGTGCATACCAAGGAACTACTTCGGATATTGCATGCAAGCTATCAAATGGAAAAGCATCATTGATAGGAGTGGAGTCAGTCTTAATGTGCTCAAGGCGACTCAAGTGGTCCGCCACTAAATTCTAGGAGCTACTCCTATCTTTAATTTCTAAATCAAATTCTTGCAGCAGCAATATCCAATGTATTAGCCTTGGTTTGGACTCTTTTTTGGCTAATAAATATTTTAGAGCTGCATGGTCTAAGTACACTACCACCTTAGTACCAAGTAAGTAGGCTTGGAATTTATTCAGAGCAAAAACAATAGCCAGAAGCTCTTTTTTAGTGGTGGTGTAATTGGACTGAGCAGCATCTAAGGTCTTAGAGGCATAGGCAATTATAAAAGGGTCCTTACCTGCGAGATGGGCCAGCGCCGCTCCTACTGCATGGTTGGAGGCATCACACATAATCTCAAAGGGCTGGCTCCAGTCAGGTCCTCTCACAATCGGGGCTTGAGTCAATGTGATCTTCAGCTTATCAAACACTTCCATACAGTCCTCACTCAGCTCAAACTCAACATCCTTCTGCAGCAGTCTGGATAAAGGCAGGGCTACCTTACTGAAGTTCTTGATAAATCTCCGGTAGAAACCTGCATGACCAAGGAATGAACGGACTTCCCTCATGGAGGAGGGGTAAGGTAAACTAGAAATGATATTTACCTTTGCTGGATCAACTGAAATACTAGTATTAGAAATAACATGTCCTAGAACAATACCTTGTTTGACCATAAAATGACACTTTTAAAAATTTAAAACAAGGTTTGAACTAACACACCTGTCTAATACTCTAGATAAACTATCCAAGCAAAGGCTAAAGGAATCACCGTACACACTAAAATCATCCATGAAAACTTCCATACAGTTCTCAAGAAAATATGAGAAAATACTCATCATGCAACTTTGAAACGTCGCCGGTGCATTACATAAGCCAAAAGGCATCCTCTTGTATGCATACGTTCCAAAGGGATATGTAAAAGTAATTTTCTCCAGATCTTCAGGAGCTATAAAAATTTGAAAATATCCTGTTTAACCATCTAAGAAGCAGTAGTGTGATTTACCTGACAAACGATCTAGCATCTGATCAATGAATGGCATGGGGTAGTGATCCTTGCGAGTGGCCTGGTTGAGGCACCTGTAATCAATACAAACCCTCCAGGCGTTCTACAATCTAGTTGCTATGAGCTCTCCTTGCTCATTCTTCACTGTAGTGACTCCAGACTTCTTGGGCACCACTTGTACTGGGCTGACCCATTCGCTATCTGAGATTGAATAGATGATATCAGCTTCCAGCAGTCTGGTCACTTCCTTCTTGACAACCTCTAAGATGGTGGGATTTAGTCTTCTTTGGGGTTGACGAACAGGCCTTGCTCCTTCTTCTAAAAATATCCTGTGCTCACAAACTTGAGGGCTGATGCCTACTATATCCGCCAAGCTCCACCTAATTGCTTTCTTGTGTCTTCTCAGCACACTAAGCAGCTGCTCCTCCTGTTGGGAAGTCAGTTCCCTTTCAATGATAACTGGGAGCTTCTGATTATCCTCAACGTAAGAATACTTGAGGTGGAGTGGAAGGGGCTTCAATTCCAATTTCTGCTCATGGCTAGGCACTTGAGCTTCTGGAGCTAGTGATGGTGGCAAAGTGTCTTCATTGTGTTCAGAGGGTCTCCCCACACTTGGACCTTGCTCCATGTGCATCTCTTCTACTTCTTCTTGTTGAACTGTAGCTACAGTCTCATCAATGATGTCGCACTGGAAGATAGAATGATCTTTCGGAGGGTGCTTCATAGCTTCATCCAGATTGAAGCTCACTGCTAGGCCGTCTATCTCAAAAGAATAAGTTCCTGAGAAGGCATCCAGCTTGAACTTTGAAGTTTTCAGGAATGGCCTTCCAAGTAGGATGGATGACGGTCTTCCTGAGTCATTAGGGGGCATCTCCAAGATATAGAAGTCAACGGGAAATGTGAGCCCCTTAATGCTCACCAGCACGTCCTCAGCAATTCCAACGACTGTGATGATGCTTTTATCTGCTAAAACAAAACGAGATGCCAACCTTTTTAAGGGAGGGAGCCTTAAAGTATCATATATAGACAATGGCATATTACTCACGCACGCTCCTAAATCACACATGCAGTCAGAAAATATTACACCCCAATGGTACAGTTAACCATGCATGGACCTGGATCACTACATTTTTCTGGTATATCCCCATTAAAGTAGATATAGAACTACCTAAAGGAATAGTTTCTAGCTCATTAATCTTATCCTTATGCATGCACAGATCTTTTAGAAATTTTACATATTTAGGTACCTGGTGAATGACATCAAAAAGGGGAATTGTTACCTCAACATTTTTGAAGATTTCTACCATTTTGGGGTCGAGCTCCATCTGCTTTCTGGGCTTCCTTGCAAGGTGTGGAAATGGGATAGGGATGGCGTCTCTTATAGCTTCAGCTTCCTTTGGTTCTCCATTCTGTGGTTGAGCTGCCTCTTCTTCAACCATGTTTTGTACTTCATCTTCCTCTTCAACATCCTCCACTTCAACCATGTCCTCAACTGGGGCATTTTCCTTTGAGCTTGGCTCCTCATGATTCCTCTCTTGCAGTGTGGTTTCGGACCTCAAGGTGATGGCATTAATTCCACCTTTGGAGTTGGATAAAGGTTGAGAAGGAATTCCACTGGAGCTTTAATACTGGTTGTTGGGAGTAGATAATGAATCCATCCGGGAGACGAGATCTTGTAACATGGCATTTAGACCATTTATAGTAGAGTTCAGTGTAGTCTGAATGTCTTGTTGTCCTTGTGCAAGAGAACGAAGTATCTCGTCATTAGAAGAGGAAGGGGGATAAGTGATCTGAGGGGTCTACTATTGGTTGTTCTGAGGTCCTTGGGACTACCTTAGGTGAGGTGCTCTGTAAGGCTGGTTCTGGTTCTGCTGTTGATAGGGAGTATTCTGCTGGTATCAATTTTACTGATTGTTATTATTATTCCACCTCTGATTTTTCTGGTTGTCTCTGCCTCCTCTGTTATAGTTGTCCCTCCAGCCTTGGTTGGAGTTGTCCCTCCAGCCCTGGTTGGAGTTGTCTTGCCAACCTTGGCTACAGTTCCCACCTTGGTTGTAGTTGCCGCCTTGTTGATAGTATCCTTGATTCGGGCAGTCATAGAAATTGTGAGTAGCTGCCAAGGTGTTGTCTTCTTGTTGGAGCTGCGGACACTCATCAGTATAATGACTATAGCATGCACATATCCCGCACACTCTCTGAGGAACCAACTGGTGACTATGTTGTGGTGAGGGAGGCTGAGATTGTTGTTGATTCAGTTGTAGCTGCTTCAGTATGCTGGTCATCTCTCCCAGAGCCTGTGTGAGAGCAGCAGTCTCACCGCTAGAGGAAACCTCCGCAACAACCTTGGGATGGTTGGTCCTATGCCTAGCATTCCGGGTAGATTCAGCTAAATCGGCGATCAGCTGCCATGCTTCATCCGCGGTCTTGTACTTTTTCAGAGAACCATTACTCGCACCATTCAATGTAGTCTTATCCTGAGGCTTCATGCCTTGTGTGAGTAGCTGATCAACACCAACTTGTCAATCATGTGGTGAGGGCATGCGTCTAGAAGATTCATGAAGTGCTCTCAATACTCATAAAGACTTTCTGATTTGCCTTGAATAATATAGGAGATTTCTTTTCTCAGTCTATCAGTAACTTTAGCTGGAAAGTATTTCTCCAAGAATTCTCTCCTGAGTATATCCCAGTTAGTAACAACCGCTTTAGGTTGAGTGTAGTACCACTCCCTTGCCTTTTCCTCAAGAGAAAATGGGAAGGTGGTCAGCAGAATAGAAGTCTCATCTGCACCATGAGGCCTAACAGTAGAACAGGCTGTCTGAAAATCCCTGAGGTGCTTTATAGGCTCCTGAGCAGGTAAGCCATGAAACTTAGGTATTAAGTTGATTAGTGCAGTCTTCAGTTCAAATTCTGCAGCCAGATTTGGGTGATGTGCTTGATACGGTTTCAGGGTAAAGTCTGGAGCTCCTGCTTCCTGGAGAGTAATCCTCTTGGGCTCTGCCATATTACCTGCACGTGAATCAACCGAATTAGTAGAAGAGGAGCTTGTTTCTTCCTCAAACGGTGCTTCAGATTTGCCCTCGATGAGACTGGTGAATTGATAGCAACCACTTCACCACCCTCAGAGGCTAACCGACGCCGAGCTCGCCTTATACACGAAAGAGTTCTTTCAATTTCAGGATCAAATGCGGCTAAGCTCGGATTATGCAGTGAACGCATCATTCAACAAAAGAAACATACAGCTCATGGTAATAAAATAAAATAAAATATGCAAATAAATAAAATTAAAAATATTTACACCAACTAACAATTTAGCACGCTATTGCAACTCCCCGTCAATGACGCCAAAAATTGACGTGGTAGAAATTGGCCGATTAAGAATTTATAATAAGAACAACGTTGCAAGTACAGTTTTTAACCGACTAAAATCCGCTTATCAATTTAGAGGGGTTGTCACAAAATTAGAATAAAAATACTGGGAGTAAATATCCCAGGTCGTCTCCCAACGAGTTGACAAAAGAGTGCTATTTTATTAGTCAGTAGTTTTCTGAGAAATTTTGAGAGTTGGAGAACAGAAAAGTAGATGATTGTGAATAAAAGCAATGAGAATTAGCAAGAGAATTTATATAATCAGAATAAAAGCCTTGACCGGGAGAAGATTAATTGGAAGTTCTATCCTTGTTGGATTTTCCCAAGTGTAATATTAAAAGGTTGTTGTTCTACTTAGTCATCCCTTACTGAATAAAGGAAAGTCAAGTAACTAACTAACCAACTATATCCTCAAGTCCTAATCCTCTCCTAAGGAAGGATTAGAGTCAGAGACTAGAGAGCCAGCCAACAACTTCCAATTAAAATTAACACTTGAGCATGCCAACTCAAGAGTCTCCTTTTAATCAACTCCCAAATCAAGTTGGGAGTTTACTCCATTGACATGAATATAACTTTCACAGGCATATAAAGAGAATAAGAAGAAGACATAATAAATTAAATAATAACTGAAAATTAATTAAAAATAAAAATAGTACTTTGCATTAATAAATCCCAAAATGCAACATCCTTATCTGAACAGGGTTAATGTGCAATTAAAAGCGTAAAGGAATAAGGAAACAAACTGGAATAATGGCAACTTCAATGGAGGTAATGACTCTTCTCAATATCCAAAGCAAAAACATAAAAAACATAAAAACTAGAAATCTATGAATGTGAAGAAAACCTAGAGGAAGTGTAATTTCTCTCTCAGATTCAAAACTAAAACTAAAACTATCCGTAATGTGAATGTCTGTCGAGTCTCTGCTTGTCCCTTGGCTCTAGTCTGGATTTCTGGGCCAAAAACTGGGTCCAAACTCTGCCCAAAATCGCCCCCAGCATTTTCTGCGATTTCTGCAGGTAGCGCATGTCACGCGTACGCGTCAGTCACGCGTACGCGTCGTTTGGCAAACTTCCTTGTCATGCGTACGCGTCAGACACGTGCACGCATCGCTGTGCAAAACTCTGAGAAGGAAGAATGGTATATGAACTGAGAAACTGATGAACTGATGAGTTTAGAATGGAAATGTTAAATTGGTAGTGGTTGAGATGAGTCGAGGACTCGGAATGGCAATGATGAATCATTGATATACTGAAAATGTTTTCTGAAAACCACTGTATCACTGTTTTATATTGAGATTGTTGAGACGCTATGCGCCTGGCAGGGACGGTGGTTGGATCCTTCCTGTCGAGGTAGCAGCGGCGGCGTAAGGGCGGTGGTTCGTCCCGCTTACGTTGAGATGTGAGGTCCGTGGCAATAGTATCCCGCTCACATCCTTTCGAATCACTAGAGTGTGCAGGCACAAAATCCTGGACGGTGTTCCGACACCATATCTCGGGGGTTTCCAATTATGATTCCGAAGGACAACGTCTCCATGGAGATGTGTTGGGTTGGCAGTTGAACCGACAATGTGATATCACAGCCAGTAGGACAGGTATTCATCATGTGCATCTTCTATCTGTTTGTTTTCTTTGCCGACTTGTAATTGCTTGCCTAATTATATAACATGCCTAATTGCCTACTTAAATTACTTGCCATATATGCCTATACTTGTGCTTTACTTGCATTGATATTATTTGTGTTTTCTACTGGGATTGAGGAGGTTAGGAAGGCTGTGGTGATGGGATCGCAAGGAGGATAGGTTGGTGAAGGCTGTGGGACAGCGGGGAACTGTTAGAGTAGAAAATCCCCTAAGTTAGAATGCCCTTTTATTATGTTAAGGTTTAACTTATGCTTTAATATTTTAGTATGCTTTAAGATGAATCTTGTGATGGATATGAAGTTCTAGGATTGCCTCTGGCGTCCCGGAGTCTTATATCTTACATCACTGGGCACTATTACCATATTGAGAAACTCCGGTTCTCATACCATATTCTATTGTTGTTTTTCAAATGCAGGTTGCAACCCACCTCGGTGAGTTACTTTGATGGTGACAGAGCGGAGGATCTTGGATATATTTTGAAGTCTTTTGATTTATTTTGTTTTTATCTCTCACTTTTGTATTTTACTTTTGCCTAGAGGCTTACTTTGAGAGAAAAACTTGTATAAGCTGTTTTAATTGTCAGGTTCCTGTATGGTCTGTATATAGCTAGCCGGCTTAAACTCCGCAAGCCGTGGCTAGATCTTTATGCTATTATACTCTGATATTTTCTTATGTTATCTCTATTTTTTGTGCATTAAGTTAGTAGCTTCGTGTGTACGTTTTGCGCTTTTCAAATCCTATTTTTGAGCTGTATCCTTCATCGGGCTTCTGGAAACATATTATTTCTTCTATATATTATATGTATAAGCTTTAGACTTGTTGTAACCTTTGATTAACCTTTGCTTTATGATGCGAGGTAAGGCATGGGGTAATTAGGATGTTACATTTAGTGGTATCAGAGCGGTTCATCCTCGTCAGCCCTAGGGATGGACCGGTTGTGCTTTAATGCATACTCTGTGTCTTTTTCTTTGATGCTATTTAGGTTATCTACTTGATATTGCATAGCATGCTTGTTTGTGAGTGCCTTTTGGGATAATTGAAGTACTAGGCTTTTGATATTGAGACTGATCACCTTGATATCGATTGTTTGGTGTAGACAGGAACCCTAATGGCCACTCGCGGACGAGGTCGTACACGTTCACGAGCAGAGAGTAGAAATGCGCAACTGGCCGATAACCATGCCGAATTCATGGCAGCAATGGCGAATCTTGTGAACACCATGGAGGCTAATGCTGCTGCGACTCTGCAAGCTGTGCAGAGGTTGGGCCAACCGGCTGGGAATGGAAATGGAGATGGCAACGGAAATGATAATTCCGAAGGAAATGGTGATAATATGGGAGGTGCTCCGATGACCTTGGCTACTTTTCTCAAGGTTCATCTACCAAGTTTCCGAGGTTCAACCAATCCTACGGAAGCGGATAATTGGTTTCAGGCCATGGAGCATGCGTTGCAAGCACAGCATGTCCCGAACAACCAGTATGTGGAGTTTGCTGCGTATCAACTTTTGGGAGAGGCTCAACATTGGTGGCAAGGAGAATGTCGCTTACTACAGCTTCAGAATGCCGATATCCCTTGGGATGTATTCCAGACGGCTTTTTATAAGAAGTATTTTCCTGAATTTGCAAGGGAAGCGAAGGAGATAGAACTTATGCAGCTGAAGCAAGGTTCCTTGTCTGTGGGGGACTATACTAGCTAATTTGAGGAGATCTATAGGTTCTCTAGGATGTGTTAGGGTGCCTCAGAGACCTACGAGAGTTGGAAATACATTACGTATCAAAGGGGTTTGATGGACAACATCATGACTGTTGTGGCTCCTTTGGCGATTTGTATTTTCTCCGATTTGGTGAACAAGGCTAGAGTTGTTCATGAATATGCAAAGACGGTAGCCTCATCAAAGGACCCTTGTGGAGGAAACACTAGTCGAGGATGTGACAAGTACTTTCAGTCGAGGGGTCAGAATTTCAAGAGAGGAGGACATGCGCCTCAAAGTCAAGGAGGCTTTAGAAAGAACACTTATGACTAGTACCAGCATGGCAAAAGGAGAGGGAATCAGAGTGGTTGCTTCAACAGTGGTTTGCCTGGTCATATTGCAAGGGATTGCACTTGTGGGAAGAACCCGAATGCGGGTTAGAGTCAACACCAAGGGCGAGTATTTGCTGTGAACGCCAAGGATGCTGCTAAGGCGGATCCTCTAATGAGAGGTAACTGTTTAATTGGTGATAAAATCTTGGTTGCATTGTATGATACTAGAGCTTTGCATTCGTTTATTTCATTTGACAAAGTTGAGGAACTAGGCTTGAAATTGTCAGAATTAGCCTTTGAATTGCATGTACATACTCTGCATCAGACGGTTATGACTAGGTCAGGTTGTAGACAAATAGGTTTCATGCTTGAGGGTAGAGACTTTGTGCACGATTTGATTTGTTTACCAATGGTTGGGTTGGAGATAATTTTGGGGTTTGATTGGTTGTCAAAAAGAATCAAGTTTTGTTAGATTGCTTTGAGCGGTCAATTCAGTTTATGCCGGAAGGAAAAAATGGAGCAGTGGTAGCTGAGGGTTATTACCTGAACTCTGTAATGGTGCACTGTAGTGGGTAAGAGTGTCAGGGTTATATACTGTTGGCTGCAAATGCGTTAGGTGATAATCAGAAGCTGAATCAAATCTCAGTAGTTAGGGACTTTCCAGAAGTGTTCCCGGAAGATATTCCTGAGTTCCTACCTCAAAGGGAGATTGAATTTGTGATTGAATTAGTGTCGTGAGCCAGACCAGTGTCGATTGTGCCGTATAGAATGGCTCCGATAGAGCTGGCAGAATTAAAAACTCAGTTGAAAGAGCTTCTGAGCAAGAGGTTCATTCGACCGAGTGTGTCTCCGTGGGGAGCGCCAGTTTTGCTGGTAAAGAAGAAAGACGGAGGAATGCGACTTTGCATGGATTACCGACAGTTGAACAAAGTGACTGTGAAGAACAAGTACCCGCTGCCAAGGATAGATGACTTGATGGATCAACTGCAAGGAGCTGGAGTGTTTTCCAAGATTGACTTAAGATCCGGTTATCATCAGATAAGGGTGAAGGATGATGACATTCCAAAAACTGCATTTAGGATGCACTATGGACACTACGAGTTTGCGGTGATGTCCTTTGGGTTAACGAATGCACCTGCTGTGTTCATGGATTACATGAACAGAGTATTTCGTCCCTTTTTAGACAAATTCGTGGTGGTTTTCATAGACAATGCAAATGTGATGCGGGGAAAACTTGTCTCTCAACAAATCTTCCTTCGGCAAGTGTACCGAAGTTGTCGTCAAGTAAAAACTCACAATAGAGTGAGGACGAATCCCACAGGGATTGATTGATCAAGCTATTTTAATTAGAAGAATGTTCTAGTTGAGCGAGTCCAGAATTTGGGTTGAGAGTTGCAGAAAATAAAATGGCGGGAATGTAAATAACAGAAAAGTAAATGCTAGAATTAAAGGACTGGAAGTAAATGACTGAAAATAAATTGCAGAATTGTAAATGGGAATGGGGGATTTGCTCATAAAAGTAAATCATAGAAATTAAAGAGAATGGGTAAGATTAGAGATGGGGAGTTCATTGGGCTTAGGAGATGTTGCAATTCTCCGGATCAAGTTTATTTTCATCTCTTCCTCAATCAATGCACTCATTGATCTCCTTGGCAATCTTAAGTGATTGAATTGCAATTCCTTGCAATTCAATCTCTCAAATCTTGATCAACAGCCAATTCCTTGGTCAATTGCTCATGAGAAGAGATGAAGTATGGTCACTGATTATACCACATGCATTTCCCAAACCAAGTATTGAGAGGGTTACAGTCACATACCCATCCAAACCCAATTTGGTCCAGCATGAGAAAGCATTTCTAGCTTGATCTCTTCATTCTTCTTCCAAGGTTCAAAAGAGATCCAAGTTTGAATAGCTTCTCTTCCAAGATAACTACTCAATTGGATGAAGATCAAAAGCTTTCAAGTAAAATCAAGAGGAAAGATAGAAGAAGAACAATGAAGATTAGTATTGATCCATCAAATTACAACAGAGCTCCCTAACCCAATGAAAGGGGTTTAGTTGTTCATAGCTCTTGAAGATGAAAACAAAGATGGAGAATACATCATAAAACTAGAAATTGCAAAGAAAGTAAAATACAGAGAGTGGTTCTTCAGCCTTCAGAACTCCTTTACAATTCAAAGCTACTCCTATATATACTACTCTTCTCAGCTTCTAGTTCACTCTTCAAGTCTTGGGCCTTTGGATCTTGAGTTTGAAGCAGTTCCTTTCTTTATTTAGGCTTGGCTTTACTTGCAGAGAGAAAGTGCGGAGTGGGCAGAGACTTAAGCTCAGGGCGTAAGGAGTGTTAATCATTTAGTGAAAGTCCAAGTTCGGGAACGTTAGTGACACTTAACATTGTCACTAACGTTCCAATACACCCCTTTTGCCTCACGTTAAAACCCACGTTAACTAGGTTAACGTGGCTTTTAACGTTGCCTTGTCAACCTTCGAGAACGTTAGTGACACTCAACATTGTCACTAACGTTCCAGTGTGCCCCTTCTTGCTTCACGTTAAAGCTCACGTTAACTAGGTTAACGTGGCTTCTAACGTGGCCTTTGCCATCCTTCGAGAATGTTAGTGACATTCAACATTGTCACTAACGTTCCAATGTGCCCCTAGGTCTCACGTTGGAGTCCACGTTAACTAGGTTAACGTGGCTTCTAACGTGGCCATCTTTTAGCCATCCCAACGTTAGTGACAATGTTGAGTGTCACTAACGTTGGCTCATCCTTCATTTCTCATCGTTAGCTTCCACGTTAACCAAGTTAACGTGGAAGTTAACGTGACTCTTGGGGGTTGTGTGGTTGCTTCAACGTTAGTGACAATGTTGAGTGTCACTAACGTTGTCGACAACTCTTCATCCTCTACGTTAGTTCCCACGTTAACCAAGTTAACGTGGGAGTTAACGTGGTACTTTGCACCATAGGCCAACGTTAGTGACAATGTTGAATGTCACTAACGTTGGCTTCTCTTCCCCCCTTTAATGTTAGAGGCCACGTTAACTAGGTTAACGTGGCTTCTAACGTGGCCACTTATGAGTAATTGCCAACGTTAGTGACAATGTTGAGTGTCACTAACGTTGGCTCAACTTCTCTTCTCCACGTTAGAGTTCACGTTAACTTGGTTAACGTGACTCTCTAACGTGGGCATTGATGGCTTTTTTGAGAGTGTTATTGGCAATCACTTTTCTCATTAATCTTGCAAGTTACCTCCCCTTTTCTTGCTTCTTTTTGGTCCTGAAATCAAGCAACAAAGTGCATCAAAGCTCTAGTCCAAGTCATGAGTAATGCAACAGAATATTTGTCACTAAACTTATGCAAAATCCTCATGAAATCATGTAAAATGCACAATGTATGCTTGAATCAAGGCATAAGTGAATATTTACCCAAAACTAGCTTATTTCCTAAAGAAATGCATGAAACTAACCTAAAAACAGTGAAGAAAAGGTCAGTGAAACTGGCCAAGATGCCCTGGCATCACAACACCAAACTTAAAGCTTGCTTGTCCCTAAGCAAGTACTGGAACAAGAGAATGATGAATGGAATATCCAGAGGAATGAGTCATCCTTGTGAAAGTCATATTACTAATTTTATGGTGGTTTCATGCATAACAACTTAGGTTCATTCCATTACTGGCTTTCAGACCTTTATTCTGTCCTAAAACACCCACTTTGTTCATATCCCATGAGACTTTTATTCATTGATCCTTTTATTGTTATTACAAGGGTTGTTTGTGTTATTTAGGCTAGATGCTCTATAAGGGGGCAACTCTTTAAGATAAGTTTTCAGCCAACACACCCGAACCAGTTGGTTCAAGGTGCTAGGTGTTGAGACACCCCTAAGGACTTACTCCCTCAAGCCTATCCCCCATACATACACACTACAGGCATTTAGTTTATTTATTTTCTTTTCTTGAGACCTTGGTGTCCAGCACCTCTTTGGGTTACTAAGTGTTCTGTAGTGAAGGTTACTCTTGATAGTGGACTTTCAGCTGATAATCCCGAGTTATTTAACCCAAGTTACCAAGTGATAAGGCACCCCTAAGAGCTTATTCATCCAAGTAGATCCCTCACACAGGAGCACCACAGACACTTGCCTCAAGCTTAAAACCATTGATGCCTAGCCTTATTGCTTACACTTTTTCTTTTGTTTTTTTTTTTTCACTTCCATTATTCTTTCCCTTTTCTCTTATTAGGATCTTGTCATATGCTCAGTCTCATGGGTATATCCAAAGTCAAGTATTCAGGATAGATAGTTGTCCTCCTAACCTTGTGGTTGAACCAACTTAGCTAACTTATGACTACCCCAAAGATTCATGAATGCACTTCCACAATATGAACTCCACTCCGGTCTTTTAAAAACATAATCCTTCTCTTCTTCAATTTGATTTAAAAAGGGACAAGCTTACAACAAAGGGAAGTAATGATGCAGTGACATAAAAACCAGTGCACATAGACTCTCTTCAATACCAAAAACTAAAAATAACATGATTTGAAAAAGGTTTAAACATAACATGGAAGCAAGTTCTATTTCATACAAGATCTTCCTTATTTAAAACACAGAGAAAGATGGAACAAAGAAGGAACTCCACCACCTTTTACTGTTGTGGGTGTCCACGCTCTTTTCCTTGCTTGTCCTCCTTGTTTCCTCTTGCATTTCCTCGCATCCGTGCCAATCTTGCTTGCTTCCAATCCTCAAGTGCCTTCCTCACTGACTCATGACTCTCTTCCACCCTTTGTCTTTCCTTTCATGCTAATTCATCCTTCATTTCATCATACTTGACTATTCCTGGATGCAATATTGGCAGCTGTCCCACTAAGTAGCCGAGCCTGGCTTGAGTATTTATCTGATGTCCTGTTTGACTCATGTAAACTCCTTCTGTGAATGCCCTTTGCTCGTCCAATAGTTCTGCCTGTTCTATTTGTCTTCGATGCATCTCATGTATGTGTGCCCCTTGATGTGCTTGGATGTTGATTAGCCTCTGGGTGGATTCTTGTTGCTCGTTTTGCCTTTGTTCCATCCTGTTGAATTCTTCTCCCTATTGTTGTCCTTGGCTTAGTTGCTGTTCCATCATTTGCCTTTGCCACTCATCTTGCTGCCCCATCATCTGTAGTTGAAGCTCTTTCTATGCTCCTTGGCTTTCCAAATATTGTCTAGATAAGCCATCAATGGCTTCCTGTAATTGGTGCATGTCCAAGGTCTGTGGTGCTTGTCCCTCTAAGACTTGTCCTTTAACTACTTGAGGAGCTGTCCTCTTTCTTTGCTTCCGTTGAGGCAGGGGGAGTGCTGCAGCATTCATCCTTCGGACCGTTATTGGAATGCCTTCCTGTATCCAAACGGGGTCCTCATCTTCAAAAACCACTCTAGCTTTCTTGCATATTCGGTAAATGGTGCTGGGGTAACCTAATGTTCCTCTTGAGTCGCTTTTCTCTGCCATCTTTCTAATTTCTTGAGCTATGATCTCATGAACTTTGATTTCTCCTCCCTTGAGTATACAATGCAACATTGTTGCTCTCTCGAGATTCACCTCCGAGTTGTTTGCAGCTGGGAGAATAGACCTCCTTACTAGCTTGAACCACCCTTTGGCTTCAGGGTGAAGGTCTCCCCTTTTTATGAATTTTGGTCTCCCATCTGAATACCTCTCCCAGTCAGCGGCTATGACACAGATATCTGATGCTATTTTTGAGAGCTCATCCTTATCGGGGCTTCTACTTATCCTTGCCTGATAACTCTCCTCATCAAAATGAGGTGATTTCAAGTGAAGAGCTCTTGTTATGGCACTTGGGCTGAAGTCCACCTTCCTTCCTCTCACATAGCTTTTGAAGGTTGGGGCTTTGCTCTTATCCTCTCTAACTGCATTTGCATAGAATTCTTTGACGAGGTTTCTATCGATCTTCCCCTCTGGACTGGTGAGCAATTGCCACCCCCTCTATTCGATTTTTCTCCAAATCTGTGGTGATTCATTGGCATTGATTTGGAAGATTAATTCTGGAAATATCCTTCTGGCACTTATCCGCTCAAATTCATGCTCATGAAAGGCAGTCTTGAATCTCTTGTCATCAAAAGGAGCACTCTCCATAGGCCCCTTCCTCTTTTGCCTCTTTGAGCTTGATGATGCCATGACTTGAATTGTTGTTTGAGGGGATTTGGGGCTTCGGATAGATGAAGAGTGGGTTGGTTAAGGCAATTTGTGATGAAGAGTTTAGTGTGCCAATAGAAGTATGGAGAGTGGGGATTTGGATGTGAGGAGTGAGCATGCACTAAGGTTCACTTATATAAGAAAATGATGAGTGAGTGAAGGGTGTGGATTGCATGAATGTTTACTAGATAGACGGATGGGGTTGTATATGAAGGAAAGACAAGGATCATCACTTTAATGAGAGTGATTGGTTCGGTCTTCAAGGGTTTTCTTTCTCCAATGTTGCATGGCAGCGTTTCCCCATGCGTTTCCTCTTGAGACATGTGTGTAGTGCTCTTCATTAAGTGGCGAAATCTCCCCCATTTAATTGTCCAATCAATCCCTTTTTATGCTTCTTTTCCTTTTCTATAAAGATTTGAAACAAGAAAATTAATATCATAAAAAAAATCTACGGCTAGAAAAAATGAAAGAAAGGATTTGATTATTTGTTTATGAATTCCAACTAACTAACTAACTATGGGTGGGTCCTTATATGCATTTTGGTGGCACCATGGTGTGACACCAAACTTAGTTTGAAGCAATGTGATGAAAAGTTTTGTTCAAAGCTTCCAAGACTAGCATGCATCTTGGTTTGCTTTGAACACCAAACTTGTTCTTCACTATATACTGCATGATAAAGACTTCACCAAGTGTTTTTCAAGTTTGGGTTGAAATCATAAAGATTGACTTATTCATTATCATCTGAAAGCATATAAAACATGGGTTGCCTCCCATGAAGCGCTTCTTTAGCGTCACTAGCTTGACGTTTTTCTTTTATCACGGTGGTTGGTAGTGCTTAAAGTCCTCCCCTCTTGCTGTGGACTTGTATCCATTGGTTGGATCAATGATCTCCACATGTTTCAGGGAAAGAACTCTGTTGATAGTGAAGACCTTAGGTAATTGAGATGGCACAGTAGGGAGATTAGGGGGAATATCTGGGAAGTAAGCTGATACAACTCTATCCCCTGGAGAGAAGTCTTCCGTAGGGATCTTCTTGTTCCTCCATCTCCTTGGTACCTTCCTCTTTGTTTCTTTTGAGGTTGCCTTCCCCTTGGTGACCTCTTTTCTCCAAGGAGTTGTGATGATGTCTTCACCTGCCTCTGGAGGTTTGGGTTCCTCCAACTTTTCCTTGAGCTGTGGCAATTGCTGTTTTCCTTGTTTGTCAGTTAAGGGGGTCTCAGAACGAACTGGCTGTGCTTCAGTGCTTGTTTCCTCCTTCAATGTCTCATTATCATTTGTGCTTAGTTCCTTGTCCTCTTGATCTGTTTCTTGTGAGAGTTTGAAAACATTGAAGCTGAGTCGTTCATCATGGATTCTCAATATTAGCTCCCCTTTCTCTACATCGATAAGTGCTCTGGCCGTAGCTAGAAATGGTCTTCCCAATATGATTGGGTGAGTGTGACTTTCTTCCATGTCCAGAATGACAAAGTCTGTTGGGAGAAAGTACTTCCCAACCTTTAGCAACACATTTTCCACCACTCCTATTGCTTGCTTTTGAGTTTTGTCAGCCAGTCTGATAATGACATCTGTAGGCATTATCTCATTGATCTGCAGCCTCTTCACCAGGGATAAGGGCAGTAAGTTGATGCTGGCCCCTAAATCACATAGTGCTCTGTCGAACATATTTTCACCTATGGCACAAGGGATATGAAAACTTCCTGGGTCTCTTCTTTTTGTAGGCAACTCAGGTTGAATAAGGGCACTACATTCCTTGTTCATCACTATAGTCTGCCCTCCCTTGAGTGAGCTTTTCCTGGGAAGAAGTTCCTTCATATACTTGATGAATGCAAGCATTTGTTGAATTGCCTTGATGAATGGTATGTTCACATGCAGAGATGCAAACAAGTCTAGGAACCTTGAGTATATTCTTTTTCCCACAGCACCATTGAGCAGTTGAGGGAATGGTGCATAGAGCTTCAGCAGCTCTTGTTGTGAGATTTCTGATTCTTTGTGATCTCTATCCTCCTCCTTTGTTGAGTTGTCTTCAGGTTGTTTGCACATTTTGCCTTGCTTGTCTTCAATCTCTTGATCGCTTGTAGTGACCATTTTGCAATCTTCCCATCTTACTTTCTTTGCTTCTCCCTTGGGGTTTTTCTCAGTGTCACTTGGGAAGCTATCAGTAGGTTTGGGAATCTTCTCAGCTAAATATCCCACCTGGAATTTCATCTTCCTAATGGTTTCTCCCTGGTTCTTAATATTGGCTCGCACCTCCTCTTTGAACACCTTATTTTCTTGAATCTCTTGGCATATTCCTTCAAGTAAGGCTTCAATCTTAGAGAGCCTGTCATCAATTGATGAGTGGTTCGGAGCAGATGTGCTGTTTTGGTTTTGATAAGTATGTGGAGAAGTGTTATTGTGGGGGTGTTGAGATGTCCTCTGGGTGAATTGTTGGTGAGCTGCATTGTTGTTGGAGTTGTAACGTCTCTGGTCTTGGTTTTGATCTTGCTCACTTCCCCACCCAAAGTTCGGGTGATTTCTCCATCCAGGGTTGTAAGTCTTGGAGTATGGA
Organism: Arachis ipaensis; assembly: GCF_059453495.1. NCBI lineage: Eukaryota > Viridiplantae > Streptophyta > Magnoliopsida > Fabales > Fabaceae > Arachis > Arachis ipaensis. Next base: position 61,259,764 of record NC_142443.1, read on the forward strand.
TCATAGTTTTTCCTTGGTGAATTCCCAATGTAGTTGGCTTGCTCCTGACTCCCTTCTGCTTCTTGGTTTACTCCTTCTTGTGTTGTTGATGAAGTGGAGATTGCTGCTACTTGGTTCATCTCCATCTTCTTGGTGAGGTCAGCCAGCTGCTGGGTAATGAGCTTGTTTTGGGCCAACAGAGCGTCTACATTGTTTAGCTCCATCACTCCTCTTGTGTTCCCTCTTTCGGAAGCATAGAAGTAGTCGTTTTCTGCTACTGTTTCAATAACATCTATGGCTTCCTCAATGGTCTTCTTCTTATTCAAGGACCCTCCAGATGAATGGTCTACTGCCTTCTTTGACTCATAAGAGAGCCCTTCATAGAAAATGTGCAGCTGGACCCATTCGTTGAACATGTTAGGTGGACACCTCCTTGTTAAGTCTTTGAACCTCTCCCATGCTTCATACAGAGTCTCACCATCCTGTTGCCTGAAGGTTTGAACCTCAGCTCTCAGCCTATTGATTCGTTGAGGAGGGCAGAATCTTGCTAAGAATTTGTTCACCACATCCTCCCAAGTTGTCAAGCTCTCCCTTGGGAAGGATTCCAGCCACTTGGCTGCCTTGTCTCTAAGTGAGAAGGGAAATAAGAGCAATCTATAGGCGTCAGGATGAACACCATTAGATTTCACTGTATCACATATTCTCAGGAAGGTGGTCAAATGTTGGTTGGGATCTTCTTGAACACCTCTTCCAAACGAACAGTTGTTCTGAACAAGGGTGATGAGCTGTGGTTTAAGTTCAAAGTTGTTGGCATGGATTGTTGGCTTTTGGATGCTACTTCCACAATTGCCTGGGTTTGGATTAATGTAAGAGCCCAAAACTCTTCTATCCTCCCCAGCATGATTTGCTCCACCTCCTCTACCATGGTTGTGAGTCTCTTCTTCATGATGATTTTCCATGTTTTCTTCCATGTTTGGTTCAAAGGATTCCTCAAACTGTTCCTCCTCTTCTTCAGCACCAACTACTCGTTTTCCTTTTGCCTCCCTCCTTCGTCTAAGGAAGGTTCTCTCTGGTTCAGAATCAAAGGAAGTTGAAGCCCCGCTTCTTCTCCCTGTCATACAACCAACAAGTACAAGCAGAGAAAATAAGTGCAGACAGTATTTGTGTCAGAGTTATTGTTAGTTGTGGGTGATGCAGTATATCAAACAGTTAGTGGGTTAGCAAACATAATTGAAAATAATAAAGAAAAACAAAAGAGTAGATGGAGAAGGGAAGAAGTTTAGCTAAAACAAAAAGTAAATCACTCAAACAGAAAAATGAAATTCAAAAAATAAAATGCTCAATCTAGTGATCTTCCAATCTAATCATTGTTGATGCACAATCAATCCCTGGCAACGGCGCCATAAACTTGATGCAGGGAAAACTTGTCTCTCAACAAATCTTCCTTCGGCAAGTGTACCGAAGTTGTCGTCAAGTAAAAATTCACAATAGAGTGAGGTCGAATCCCACAGGGATTGATTGATCAAGCAACTTTAATTAGAAGAATGTTCTAGTTGAGCGAGTCCAGAATTTGGGTTGAGAGTTGCAGAAAATAAAATGGCGGGAATGTAAATAACAGAAAAGTAAATGCTAGAATTAAAGAACTGGAAGTAAATGACTGAAAATAAATTGCAGAATTGTAAATGGGAATGGGGGATTTGCTCATAAAAGTAAATCGCAGAAATTAAAGAGAATGGGTAAGAGTAGAGATGGGGAGTTCATTGGGCTTAGGAGATGTTGCAATTCTCCGGATCAAGTTTATTTTCATCTCTTCCTCAATCAATGCACTCATTGATCTCCTTGGCAATCTTAAGTGATTGAATTGCAATTCCTTGCAATTCAATCTCTCAAATCTTGATCAACAGCCAATTCCTTGGTCAATTGCTCATGAGAAGAGATGAAGTATGGTCACTGATTATACCACATGCATTTCCCAAACCAAGTATTGAGAGGGTTACAGTCACATACCCATCCAAACCCAATTTGGTCCAGCATGAGAAAGCATTTCTAGCTTGATCTCTTCATTCCTCTTCCAAGGTTCAAAAGAGATCCAAGTTTGAATAGCTTCTCTTCCAAGATAACTACTCAATTGGATGAAGATCGAAAGCTTTCAAGTAAAATCAAGAGGAAAGATAGAAGAAGAACAATGAAGATTAGTATTGATCCATCAAATTACAACAGAGCTCCCTAACCCAATGAAAGGGGTTTAGTTGTTCATAGCTCTTGAAGATGAAAACAAAGATGGAGAATACATCATAAAACTAGAAATTGCAAAGAAAGTAAAATATAGAGAGTGGTTCTTCAGCCTTCAGAACTCCTTTACAATTCAAAGCTACTCCTATATATACTACTCTTCTCAGCTTCTAGTTCACTCTTCAAGTCTTGGGCCTTTGGATCTTGAGTTTGAAGCAGTTCCTTTCTTTATTTGGGCTTGGCTTTACTTGCAGAGAGAAAGTGCGGAGTGGGCAGACACTTAAGCTCAGGGCGTAAGGAGTGTTAATCATTTAGTGAAAGTCCAAGTTCGGGAACGTTAGTGACACTTAACATTGTCACTAACGTTCCAATACACCCCTTTTGCCTCACGTTAAAACCCACGTTAACTAGGTTAACGTGGCTTTTAACGTTGCCTTGTCAACCTTCGAGAACGTTAGTGACACTCAACATTGTCACTAACGTTCCAATGTGCCCCTTCTTGCTTCACGTTAAAGCTCACGTTAACTAGGTTAACATGGCTTCTAACGTGGCCTTTGCCATCCTTCGAGAACGTTAGTGACATTCAACATTGTCACTAACGTTCCAATGTGCCCCTAGGTCTCACGTTGGAGTCCATGTTAACTAGGTTAACGTGGCTTCTAACGTGGCCATCTTTTAGCCATCCCAACGTTAGTGACAATGTTGAGTGTCACTAACGTTGGCTCATCCTTCATTTCTCATCGTTAGCTTCCTCGTTAACCAAGTTAACGTGGAAGTTAACATGACTCTTGGGGGTTGTGTGGTTACTTCAACGTTAGTGACAATGTTGAGTGTCACTAACTTTGTCGACAACTCTTCATCCTCTACGTTAGTTCCCACGTTAACCAAGTTAACGTGGGAGTTAACGTCGTACTTTGCACCATAGGCCAACGTTAGTGACAATGTTGAGTGTCACTAACGTTGGCTTCTCTTCCCCCCTTTAACGTTAGAGGCCACGTTAACTAGGTTAACGTGGCTTCTAACGTGGCCACTTATGAGTAATTGCCAACGTTAGTGACAATGTTCAGTGTCACTAACATTGGCTCAACTTCTCTTCTCCATGTTAGAGTTCACGTTAACTTGGTTAACGTGACTCTCTAACGTGGGCATTGATGGCTTTTTTGAGAGTGTTATTGGCAATCACTTTTCTCATTAATCTTGCAAGTTACCTCCCCTTTTCTTGCTTCTTTTTGGTCCTGAAATCAAGCAACAAAGTGCATCAAAGCTCTAGTCCAAGTCATGAGTAATGCAACATAATATTTGTCACTAAACTTATGCAAAATCCTCATGAAATCATGTAAAATGCACAATGTATGCTTGAGTCAAGGCATAAGTGAATATTTACCTAAAACTAGCTTATTTCCTAAAGAAATGCATGAAACTAACCTAAAAATAGTAAAGAAAAGGTCAGTGAAACTGGCCAAGACGCCCTAGCATCAAAATGCAAATGCAGCCCTAGTATATCTTGAAGGAAAAGCTGGTTCGGACCCGATGTCAGTTGCAAGGTACAGCATCATTGCCGAGGAAAGGCTGGAGAATTTGATATGGACTGATGGTCCAAGCCGATCAGACTACCAATACTTCAACGATGTGTTAGCCTTCGATTCTACTTACAGGAAAAACAAGTATAAGAGGCCCATTGTTATTTTTTCTGGTGTAAATGACCACAAGGAAACGATATTTTTTGGGTTTAGGTTGTTGATAGATGAAAGTGTTTCCTCGTATCGTTGGATGTTAGAGAATCTTTTAGAGATGATGTGTTGGAAGAAGCCATTGGTAGTTGTAACAGACGGAGATAAAGCAATAATTAAGGCTGTCAAGGAAGTTTTACCTGAAGCGACACATCGGTTGTGCGCATAGCATGTGGAGAGGAATGTTACCTCCAATGTGAAGGACGAGAATTTGAAGGTCTTGTTCAAGCGGTGGCTGTACTCAGAGATGGAGATTGCCGAATTTGAGGCGGATTGGGAGGATGCGCTTGAGGAGTTTGGGCTGAAGGATAGTTTGTAGGCCAACCAAATGCATGAGAAGAGAAAAATGTGGGCAAATACGTACCTGTACGACAAGTTTTGTGCGGGATTTTGAACGACATCACGCTATGAGGGGATTAATGCATTCGTCAACAAGTTCTCCAAGTCAACCCACAGTATACTTGAGATGATCCAGAACTTGGAACTAGTAGTACGCGAATACAGAAACAAGAAAATTCTCCTCCAATTCAACTTCATACACACTGTGCCTGTGATGACCACTTGTCTCAAATCAATCGAGTCTGCTGCTGCAAGGGTGTATACAAGGAAGTGTTTTTGAATGTGAAGAAGGAAATAGAAAAGGCTGGAGCTGTTAATCTAGTGAGGAAAAGGAGGTGCCTCAACACCATGGTGTAAACTTTAGAGGAGTATAGGAAACCGAACATGCACATAATGGCATGTTTTGGTAGGGCGTCGGGGAAACTAGAATGCCTGTGTAACATTTGGCGAAAAAATGGGTATCCTTGTAGGCATATGTTCTTCGTGATGAAAGCTGAGCACCTTGTAAAAATTTCAGAACCCTTAGTTCTGAAGCGATGGAGATTGGATGCAAAATCTCCGGACAAATATGTTGAGAATTGGCGAGAGGGGTTACTTACTATGCCATGGTGCACTATATTCTGCATCATAGTGGCTGTTTTTCCTTGGGGCACATAACTTAGCGATGTTTCGCAAGGCAATGGATGGAATAGTTAGCCTGTGTAAAATCCTTGAGGCAGATTGTAAGTTTCGCACTTCAAAAGATGGGATAAAGGATGTGAAGGGTGTTGTTAAGGACCCAGAGGTTGCGAAATCAAAAGGAGCATCAAAGATAGCAAAGACTGTGCATGGGAAGGGTAGGCATTGCACCTGTTGCAAGCGTACTGGGCACAAAAAGAGGAAATGTCCCGAAAGAATGACCAGAAAGAACCCTCGAGCAGAGAACAATTGTGTCGATCCTTCGCAAACGGAGGTACATGTAGTTGTAACACATCTTGAGCTAAATGTTGTTGTACTTACCCGTGCAAAATATAATTAGATATTGTTCGGTGACTTACTTATTTCATCACATTTCAATTCAATTGTGGCTGACACTTCTGGTATTGTGGTTTTTATTTGGTGCCACTAATGTTAGTTTTTGAGTTTAGGCGCGAGGCGGTGAAGGCATCACACTTGCATGTAAAAGGCGGAAGACTGTAGACGTTGTAGACCTTTAAACCGTGGCCTCAAGCAACTATGACCTCTATTCAGGTGAAAAGAAATTCGAGACACCACCCAAAACGGATTGGGAGCAAGAGGTTAGGTTAATAGATGGGTTTGGATTATATTGAGCTTGAATTGAGTTGTTTAGGTTGCTGCATATTGTGCCTGATTTATTGAGTTTGACTTATGTTCCCATATTACTGCACCTAAGTTGAATTTGATTGTTGTTGTTGTTGCTATAGGTGATGGAGTTATTCTGCCAAGTTCAGTCAGGTTCCAACATAGACATCAGAAATAAGGGTATATAGGATGGTGGTTAGGACACTTACCTTGCTGAGCCATGGTATATGCGTTTAGGACCTTATGTGGACTGGGGCAAGCTTTTAGCATGTGGATACTAATTTTACCTTTTATATATTTTGTCATTATTATGTTGTGTCTGTGTCGAAGCACTTGCATAACATTGGACATTAATCTTACCTTAACACTATGTAGCACAAATTATGTCATCTATTTGTCAATGCACTTGCATAACATTTTTAATATGCTGGGTTAATTGTGATACAATAAAATTGAACCCATAAAATTTCAAAAGATTGTTCACTAATATAAAAGGCAACGTAAAATTAATCACTCAAAATTTTCATTTAATTATGTAAAATAGCATGGAATAAAATTGTATCATTTAAAATTAACTACTCATAAGAAGGTAAGAGATTGATATAGCTAAAAATAATGGCTCATTCAAAAACTCGTATCTACTCTAATTCTTCGCGTGTCTCTACATTTCTGACTAAAAGAGTTCTTTCTCATGTTTCACAATAAAAGAATATGCGTATATTTATTTAAATACATTCATATTATTTTCAAATTAAAAGAATATGCTTATTTAAAATAATATGAGTACGTTTATTTAAATTTTAAAAAATTTAAAATAATAAGAGTATGATTTTTTAAAATATAAAAATTTTTAATTTTAAATAAACCTACTCATATTAATTTTAATTTTTATTTAAAATAATACGAATATGTTTATTATTAAAAAATTAAAATAATAAGAGTACATTTATTTAAAATATTTTAATTTAAAAATAGTATAAATGTATTTATTTATTAGTTAAAAATTAACAACCGTTATTTTTTTTAAATCGAATAAATATAATTAATCATATGAGTACAATAATATGAATACATAAAATTTTATAAATCATTAATTTAAATTATATCTACCTAAATAAGGCAGGCAATGTTTGCTGTACATATAATTAACCACACTATAACTAAATAAGGCATAACCAAAACACATAGTTACACCTATTAATGCCTGTGAATGTTATACCGCTACATTAGACACAGAACACTAGACCCAGGGACTAGAATATATAAAAATACAACCCATATAGTAATAGACAGAAATTAATACAAAAGAGTTTCTACTCCCTGGGTACAGTGTGATCTTTAGGACTAGATAGTGAGGCTTTGGCTGGGTGAGGGTGTCTTAGCAGATTCTTCCTCATCGTCTTTCTGCTTCCTACTAGAGTGGTTCATTATACGATCTCAATGCGCCATTGCCTTGCGAGATATTGTACGAGCTATTGGATTATGACGCCCCATCATCAAGTCTAGAGCCAACCGCATCCTAGTTTGGTCATTGACATCCTGTTTCATAAAAATCATGTTTTACTGGTGTAGTAAATAACTTTCTACTTTAACAATAGACACAGAAGAAGCATTGAAGTTTAGCATAGTTACCTCTAGTATGAAGTCACGATACAACCACGACTGCATCATCCATTGAACAACCCACACACCGCAATCATTACTACTGCAGTTCTACTGTCCCACAGTTGGCTCTTCTACATCGTACGTCGACGGATGCAGTTTTAGGTGCTCAGGTTTCCACCAAAAGTGATTGTCCTCCAACATAGTCTCTATGAAGAAAGCCTGCAAATGAATGAGCAAATTAATTAAATGACACAATATCCACGGTTTTGATTTAATGGATGAAGCATCCACCATGATAGTTAAAATTATCACGTATTTCATTTGTGCAATCCTTGCATCATGATCTAGGGTGCTTTTTGCAGAATCAAGATACAACAACCTGCAGTAGACTAGGTCCACTATCATTAAGTACCAATGACCCTCCCGATGCAAAGGAACATATATCTACCAATGAATAGAGAAGAGTGAATGAAGCCAATTAATAGTGATGGTCTCTTTACGTATATTAGCGATAGGCTTACAGTTATGTATGATAATTGTTGATGGGCATACCCGCATTAACTCATCGGCGAATCCCATAAATCGAGTTCGAATGAACTCGAATGTATCGATGATATGGTTCACAGGACTGGGAGCAATTTGCCGTTATAATCAAAAGAAAAAGGTAGGTGAATTGAGCGTAGCCATGGTCCATCATGGTCAAAATATCATTTTCTTTACACTAAAGATGGTTACCGCAAAGGTTGTGGGTAGAAACCACCTCTTACAGTTGTTTTCATGAGTAAGCATCGAAGCGACCAGATTAATCACCTAACAAGGGGTCACACATAACTATACTTCTGTTCCGTGAATGCAACATCCAAAATATAACAAACACAATTACATTAGGAAAGAAGAAAAACACATATAGACCATACATCATCGTAAACCTAAGCTCCAAGGGACAGGCTCCACAAGACCTTTCGATCCCCTCTTGAATGGTCGTTGCTAACAAGGATCTCACTGAGAATATGATTCACAAAAAATATATAAAAGACCATAACCTCAAAATGAACAACAATGTGTACAAAACCCTGAAAAAAGGCATTCGACATTTTGCCGTTCATCTAGGCCTCTGGAGAAGATGTACGCCGCAATGGCGAACTCCAACCCTCTAAAGTTCATTCCGTTGGGTGGCCAGAAGACCAGATCCAAGCACTAGTCAACCGAAAAAAAAATATGACATGGTCAACAAGTATAAATTTCTACGTAAAAAGTCACGGGTTGCATGAGAAGTGTTTAATAGGTTTCAAACATCACCTGAGGCATCTCTTCAGCTACATGAGTAGGACCGTGGGTGTGGTATGTGAATGGCGACCCAGGTGTAGTCTGTCTGATGTTGTTGCCAACATGGGAGGAGGGCTCATGCTCATCATATGTTAACTTCCGCTAGCCACAAAAGACGAGATACAGGCTTACATCTCATGAAAACAAGTTGACACATTGATAACCCAGAACAAAATATACACACTAAAGGCTATTGAAGTACCTTTAAGGCTGGGGACTTTGAACCCTCTGCAGAAGCCTTTTTCTTACTCCGTTATTGACGCGACAAAGATGGTTTTGCCTTTTCCTTGGATGACGTCATATCAGGGTGGCGCTTGTGTGTTCCCGACTCCTTAGCGTCGTTGTTTTCTTTCATTGGCTTCGAGGTCTGACCCTTGTTGAGGGCCACAATAGTGGGTGTTGGTTTTGCCGCCAAAGCTGTTGTCTCAGCGGAGGTGGTAACCACCTTGATAAGAGCCTAAATAGCCCTCCCATGATCTGCCATAATCTCGGCCAGCATTCTTATTTGCTCACATTGACTCTTCAAGATGGCCTTCGTGGTCTCGTTATCACTGAGAATGTGCTGCGGCAAAATATTCTAAGAGGTTAACATTATGTTTTTTTTATTCTAAAAAAAGTGAGCACATTCTCTACAAAGGCTAAACGTCTTTAAAAATAATCCCATATTTACCTCCTCGATCTTGTCTAGCACGCAGAGGAAATGGTCTTCCACGATGCTTCTGTCGAGCCCGTCAGTCCCTTTCAGAACATCGCTGCAACCGAATAAGATGCAAAACCATAAAACTAGTACTTTTATTTAGACCATATTAATACAACAGGACAAGAAGAATGTGAAAATAAATAGGTATCATACCTGGTTGTAGAGGCATTGACATCAACATCTTCGACTGTTTTTGCCTTCAATTTCTCCATCACCTTTTCCACACATTGTGGGGGGTGCTCCATTGGAGTTGAGAACGACGTTTCAATTTTTCTCTAGTGCGGAAATACAAGAGATAATGACACTAACACTTTAATAAAATAGTATGAGGTGGGCTTCTCTTTTTATAAAGGTCGTATCAGTTGTTAGCCTACTATTAAACCATGAATAAATGACCATTTGTACCCATAAAAGATGATAATACTGACATATGTACCCATAATAGATCAAAACTGATCTTGTACCCACGAGAGTTGCCCTCCCTGTGACAAAAAACCCTATTTTGGTTAAGTGCTTGCTTCGTTATTATCCGAACCTACGTGGCACCCTAACCCTCCAAATCCCTATCCCTCTTCAATTCTCTTTCTAATTTCAACCACCTATTCCTCTTTCATGATGGCAGCTTCCTCCTCCTCTGCCGCCACTACTGCTCTTCCGTTACTTGGCACTATTGCTTCATCCCTGCGCTTTCCTTCCCAAATCCCAACTCTCCCACTTAACCAAAATAGAGTATTTTTGTCACACGGAAGGCAATTCTTGTGGGTACAAGATCAGTTTCGATCTATCATGGGTACATATGTCAGCGTTATCATCTTTTATGGATACAAATGGTCATTCATTCTTAAACCATATAGCAGTCATGTATACTTCTCCGTGGTAGTTTAAAGTTGTAAAAAATAAATAATTTTATTAGTTTCAGTAACAATAAACAAAAATCATCAACATATACAAAGCCAACACTTTTCACAATGTGCTGGGTTACAGCTCATTTTTTATTATCATAAGAAGCAACCAATGATAAGACATGTAATGGGAAAATGAGCCACAAGCTTAATAGGAGTGGCTTGTAGGGTAACGGCGATTTGGTATGATGGAAAAGACAACTAAACTCCTCTAATTTTTAGAGATGTATTATCAAAAAATATTATACACACTAATTTTTCTAACAGTTTTTAAACAGGTACAATTGGCACATTGATATTTCACTACTTTTAAAATTTAATAGTTTTTTGCTAAATTTATTTTTTGACAATATTATTTATGTCAAAAACTAAAAATATTATCAAAGCATGAAAAAAAAGTAGAGATCAAATTTTTAATTTTTTTTGTGTATTGTCATAATAGTTATGTAAATTTTTCAATAAACTATATGTTCAAATTTATTAATGGCTTATCGAACACAAAAAATGTTTGACAATTCTTTATTTTCTAACTAGTTCAACTAAAATTTAACAATTCAATTTTAAAAGGAAACATTGTTATGATGTTTTAAATTTTGTTACCATACACAATGTTTGTAATTCTTGTAAATAATTTTATAAGATTTAATACTTGCTTCAACGGTATTATGAGTACGATAAAAATTTATGGTGTACTCGTTACGAACATATTACATAATAACATATTTAAACTTTATAAAAAACAATTTTTTTATAGACTTGTAATACTCAAAGCATACAAATTTGATTTATCATTGTCTTTATATAGATATAAATCGAATAGAAAAATTTGACTTAGTAATATAAATTTCCTATTATTGCATCTGCAACAAGCTAGAATAATTTAGAAGATTGGTTATAGTAAATAAAGATCTTAATTTGAACAAACTAGAAGCCCAAAATATAAAAGCAATCAATTTACTTTTATTCCAATCATCATCACATTCCCAGCAACGTTTTCTTTGTGTTCATGAACTCTAAATCCATATGGACCATTGAATGAATAGATTAGGTAGCATTCCTCTTCTGAATTTGACCATAAAAATATATTCATAGTATTGTATTCTCCTCTTAACTTACAGTAATAAACTCTGCCCAAGGATCGGAATATGCGATATGCTTACACTGTGACACTAGACTTTAATCAGAAACAGCCGAACCTAGTAATTAAGAATTGTCATTACCTCATGATGCAGCATTGAATCATCGTTTTAAAACACAACTTAGTTCACATTAGATCCTTCAACTGACCCAAACACTGTATTAACCGAACATGAGAACATCATTCATTATGGGAAAAAACTAAATGCGAACCCTAAACCACACACAAATATACCTTCCCCCATGCTTCAACACTAAACAATATATCCTAATGCCGATACATATCACCATACATGGCTACCATTTGCCTCAGCTCTGCATTCTCCTTTTCAAGGACCATCAACAATTTCGACAAGGGCATGTTAGCTTCACGCCGCAACTGATGCACCCGTTGTTGGGACCTAAGAACAACTTGATAGTTAAAGTCAAAGATCTTCAATTGCGTTTCTGACAACAATGGCTCAAGGGCCACAAAAGCAATGTCTTCTCTACCTCGGCTTTCTGTAATCGACAATCGTTCGTTGGCAATAATTCTTGCACCCTTGTATGGCTGATGAACTACAACACTAAAAGAAGCAAGGCACCTTCCCTGCCTCATGACATTATCACACTTCAGAAAGATAGGAGGCCTAACTTGAAGTTGGCCACATGTTCAAATGAGCATTTGTGCCATGCCCTCGATGTAAACAAACTCTGTTCGATCTAACTCTGGCATGACATCAAGCTCTACACTCCAAAATTTGAATAATGCTTAACAACGCCATCAAGATCAGGCCATGTAAACATGAAAGAACATAAACGCACCAACTTACCAGTCTCCGAATTGGACGCCCAAGAGTCGCAACTATCAACACCACCTATCAACAACGCCTCGGCCATTTTCAGACTTTGAAGTGGAACAACCAAACCATCTAGCCCCAACTCTGGACGATGTGGCCTGTGCTCTTCATCATTCAGATCTTCTTAGATCTGACCAAGCCAATCCTCCGCATCACTCTTGTAACAAAAACTTTTGTGTTCGTTGTCGCTAAACCCCTCCACTTGAAGCTGTGCGTCTTCCTACTTGGTGTAGATACCTGGCCGGCAGCCCCTCTTCACAACATAGAAGCGTTTCCTCCCATTCTCCATGAGTGCAACTCTTTTTCACTCTAGCTCTTCAAAAATGAGTTCCATGCACGCATTTTATATAGGGAGGGAATAATGCATGCTTTTCATTTGCAGCAAGGGGCATCATTCAATCCATGTAACATGAGACAAAATTGTAATGGTAATTAAATAATACTTAATATTAAATTCCTCACCAGTAACCTGCATTGGCATTTAATATTTTCCTTCTTACACTACTATATTATATTTAATTTAAATTTCTCACGCACAACTCCCCAAGATATTAGGTAGAACTCACTAGACCTCTTAGAAATTCCTAAAGTGACCAGATGTATATATCAGCCAGCTTTAGAATCTATCCTGTAGCAACTAATCCCATCGATCACGTGCCAATGGCTAACCAGGAGAAATAATACTAACCTTATTTCAAATTAGCAATAAATTAATTTTTGCAGACTCCACTAAGCAATTTCATTTAACGTTATATCTCTTATATTATTAAAATACATTTTAGTCATCACCTTTATATATAAATTAGTGATAATTATTTTAGTGGTTAAAAAAAGAAAAATCATACACAATACATACTTATTGTTATGGTCATATTTTAAATATTTTTTATTTTTTCACTTGTTATAAAACTATTTAATTAGAAGTTTTTTATTACATTTCATGATTAATTTAAAATTTTTTACATTAATAGTAATACAAACTTTATATTATTATTAATATTATTATCTAGTAGTCTAGATAGTTGTATAAAATATATTTATTATTATTAAAATATAAATTATTTGTTTTTATTCTTTTTTCATTAATCACAAAATATATAAAAAATTTATATTAAATATTTTCAAAAAAACATAAAATATTTTACATTATGTGATAGTAATAGTAATAATATACTTACCTTTAGCGTACTAAGTTCTAATTATTCTTAATATCTAATTATTGACTTTGAAATTTATTAAAAAATTTACATTACATATTTTGTAACTACTTAAAATATTAAGAATAATTAAATTTATTATAATAATCAATATATTTTTTATACTAATATTACCAATTAATAATAATAATAATAATAATAATAATAATAATAATAATAATAATAATAATAATGATAATAATAATAATAATAATAATAATAATAACTTTTCAAGACTATTTTATTCAAACAAACTTAAGTTCATCTTATTTAATTCAAAAATACTATTTGCGTACCAAATCAGCCACTAAAATTAGTCACCAATGTATTTGCGTATAAATATATGTGTGATTTAATTTAGTTTTAACGTGTATTTATATTATAACATGTATCTTATTCACATAGCTGATTTCAATGTACACATAGCATAATTCTATGTAATTATTGTTCTGTAGAAGAGTTGTACATTAAAAAAATACAAAACACGAATTGTCATTAATATATCATGTACATAGACGAAAAATATTATTCTACCTACAACTAATTTACAACACTTAATTATTACTTCCAACACAATAATTACTAAACATTATACATAAAAATATACAATAAACACATATACATAAATTTATGTTTGGCTATTCTATGCTAAAATTCATAATTGTTAAAATGAATATTGTTTGGATAATATTACTTAAAATCACTCTAGATAGATAATTATTAAAAAAATTTTATATTAAATTATTATGTCATCTTTTTAATTATATTTAATCTTTTTTTGTACCTTTTTTAATATGTTTTTATATAATATTTTTTTATTACTATCTATTTTAGAATGCAATAATTTTTTATTATTATAATAAAAGTTCATATTTATTGATTAATTTACAATAACATATAAAAATTGACCATTTTTTAAGTACTTAGATTATAATAAAATAATTTTCATTTACTACATTAAAAATAACATTTAAAATAACATATTTTAGTACTTTTTTTAAGTACTCTCAATAATCTTATTAGTAAATTTTAACTTTTTACTAATTATGCTTCCATTATTATTTATGCTTAATTTTTTATTTAATTTATCATTTTTAATACCTACAATAGTATATATTACAAAACATTAGAATAGTAAACCATGCACAAGATTTCTAATGATAAATATTACAATGTCAAATAAAAAAATATTCTTTAGTTTTTTTGGTATTCCCAATTATCATTTTTCTTAATTTTGTTTTTTCACGACAAATTTTTGTTACTTATTACTCTTATGTTTCATAACTTTTTTATTTCCTTTGTCCTTTTTAACATGATTAACAATTCATATTATAATAAAATTACAATAAGACATTCAACAAAAAATATCATAACATCAAAAACAACAATAACAATGTAAAAAAATTTGAAATACATGAAATGACTTGAAACAAATATGAAAAGTCTTATAGAAAAAACTATTGGAACCAACTACGACCAAAAAAATCAAATATATAAACACACATTAAGTGAACGCAGAACCTATAACTTCTTGCTTCAATAAACAAACCTTTAGGATGAAAAATCACATCTTCGTCAAACCAGAAAAACTTAAAAAACACAAAAAAATGCGTTCAAGAAACTTAAACACACCTTTTATCTAGAATTTGCCAAACTAGTTTCTCACATATATAGTTTTTTTGTTTGGGATGTATATACGTCAACCCCACAAACAAACATGTAAACCCTAAATCTTAAAAAACAAAAAACCATAAATTCACAACTATAATTTCTAGATCATCAACCTTAAATATAAACCCTAGACCCTACATGTCTAAACCCTACATTTCTATCAAAACAATAAATGCTATCACTTTAAATCCTATACAATAACCCATAAACCATGAATTAAACTACCACAATTTTAAATCCTCAATCATGATAATAAAGTTCTAAATCCAAACAACTACTCATTACATCCTTTACCATAAACTTAAACTTAAAAAATTATCTAAGATAACTAAAACGAACATTTTAAACCATTCAACAAAATATTAAGTTATCATACAATCTAAATTTAACTTTACACTATCTTAAATCATATAATTATAAAATTTTAATCTTTAACTTAAGTTTGTTACACAAATTTAACAACTCTACTGTCGTAACAAATTAAATTTATCACATCATAACAAACATTTTATATACACTCTCTAATATAAAATAAAAATCGTTATAAATAACCAGGTGGACTTCACTAATATTATAGAACGTTGAAAATAATTAATGGGTGTCATGCATATTGAGTAGCATTGACCTTTCTTGTATGGTGGATATTTACCATAATAGATCTAAATCAATATAAACTTTTTGTTTCTCTCTTTTTTTTTCCTGACAGAGAACCTTTTCTAATTTTTTTTTCAATTTTTCTCTTTTTATTTTGGACCTCATTACATACTTTTTCAAAATTTTAATTTCTTAGTCCATTCTACACTTTTTTTCACTATATGTGGCCCAAATTAACTACACGTACAACAATTGTTATCGTAGACTGTATGTAGAAACAATGCATTTGCGTATTAAAAACTGAAATAATGTATTTGCGTAATATTGGGGATCAAACAATTTACTTGCGTAAATTACCCAAAAGGTTATGTTAACATTAAAAAATTATGTTATACCTACAATTTTTTAATGTCTTAATTAGATGATTATAATTTTTCTAAGGTTAATTATTAGACAAAGCCTGCTATTGTGGATCCAATTTATGCAGCTATTATTTGTCACTTATCAAAATTTAAAGTCACTTTTATACTGCAAAATATACGCGTACATCCTCCTAATTTGACACGGATGCTTCAGCACCTGAGAAATGAATCCTTCTTCAGCATAGTAAAATTTTCCAAATAATAATCAACATTTGATTGATTTCGTCAACAAAGATTGCTTGACCTTTGTACTAACTCACCAAAAGGTTAAGGTAATATAAAAAATTAGTAGAAGTTGTATTAATTCATTCTCTTATCTTTTAATATTTTTTAATTTTTAAATAATAAAATTTTAAATTTTTTTATCTTTTGATATTTTCAAAAAATAAAATATATATTTTAATTTTTATCTATTTTAATATTAAAAGAATAATTAAAAAATAAATTACGAATCATCGCTCAAGATCACAATAATGAGTCCGTCCATATTTCCATTCATCATCTTTAATTTGCTGGTTCTCATTTTTCCACTAGATAATTTTATGTTGTTCGTGAAGTTCTCTAGATTTTGTGTTACGGTGTTAGAAAGTTTTCCTTTTATAAGTATAATCTTAGGCATTTCAAAATGTTCCATATGAAATCTGAACCCAACTGTAAACTCACTAAAGGTTTTTCCTTTTTTTTTTTTTTTTTTCTTGGGGAGGGTTCCTATCTATCACTTCAAATTTGCCCTGATTTGCCTCATAAGTCATAAGAGACATGGGGTTAGAAAAGTAATTTTTTATATATATCTTTTTAAAAATTTTACACTAAAAACTTTATATAAGAATGATTTTAAATGTAAAACTTTTAAAAGTTTATTTATTTATTTTTTTTTTTGCAAATCACACTCCACACACTTTTTTACGGTCATAATCAAATAAACGAGTAATAGAAGAAATGACATTTTACTATGGAAGACTCTTTTTTATGCAAACCTTATCTATTTTATATATCAATCCTATTAAGTAACTAATTAAGGATGCAGTCAACTACAATTAACTAATAAAAAAAAGGAAGTTCATTAACAAAGAAAAAAAAAGGAATTGGGCCTTTTTTTCGAATTTTCTCTTTAGAGAAAACATAAATTTAAATTATCATGAGAAACATCTAAAATTAATTAAAAATATCATTCAAAACCTAGTAGAAAACAAAAAGGAGACCGTGGGTGGCGACTAGTGCGTGACTGGGCAACGCGACGACAGGCGACAAAGTGGCAGACGAGTGGCGTTTTCGATGGAGGTTGTTGTGTTCACAATGGAAGTTGCGGCATTCGCAATGGGAGTGTGTAAGGCGGAAAGAGGTTGTGGTGTGTAGAAGGAGGGCGCTGCGTGCATGCAGTGGTGGTACTGCGTTCACAAAGGAGGTTTATGTGCGGCGCTGGTCAGTAGCACTGAGGAAAAATGGAATGTCGGGCTTAACTCGTGACCAAGGTTGGATGATGAGTGGCCAACACCGCCGAGAGATGCGATGGAGGGGGCGAACGCAGAGGAAGTCGCAGCTGAGTGAGTAATTGGAATCGGAGGTCACGGTAGGAGTTAATTTTTTGTGGCTTATGTTTTTGAACCTAATCCTAGTTTTTGGAATTCCAAAATCATATTTTTTAAAAAGTTGTTCAAGTTAGTTGTAGGTAGAGTTAATTACCTATACTTTTTCTTTACATATTAAACGAGGGACCTAAAGTTTGAACACGACCAAATTGTAGTGTAGGATTACTATGTGTTCATAATATGAAACGGAAGTAGTAAAGTAATCTTAAAGATCTGTTTTGTACTTAAATTTTATTCGAATAATATAGATCAAATTCAAATACCTGAATATGCTAGTAAAAAATAATTTTCTCTTTTGATGATACGAATGCGCTATGTTTATCCACATCAAGACCAATAATTACTGTCAATTTTTTGACATATGGGTATATGATCTAAATTAAAAAAACACCTTCATAACTCTTTGCACACTGTAAAATTCTTCTCCAAAAATTATGCTCACATATATTTGTGTATGTAGAAGTAAAGGAATAAAATTTTTGTGTTAGTGTGTTTTCTCTACTTTTGTCATACATATATGAAGGTCCTTGATGGCTTAGAGAAGGAGGGGGTGTTGAATCTATGGCCTTCTTTTAAGTTGATTGATTAACCCTTAAAACCAAGAAATGAAAATTTGTTTCTGTTTGTCTGCGTGAAGGATTGTACAGGAGACAATTTAGTTTTGTCTCATAAGTCGCAGAGAGACAAAATAGTGCAGAAAAGAAGAAAATGGCACTAGCATATATTCTGGTTCAATCGCTCTGTGCAATGCAACCTACTTCTAGTCTCCACCACAACGTTGGTGGAATTTTCACTATACTTTCAAGTGTTACAAACATCAATTCCCTATGACTCAACATAATCCTATCTGGGACAAACCAAACTTCAACATAAACTTGATTTGGCTAGGCAACATCCTAGACTCTCAATACACTAAGTGCTTACCCAACTTAGCAAGGGATACATCAGATACAAAATGCAAAATTAAAATACAAACAAATAGAAATCTGAAATCAACTTTGGCTTTTCTCTCCAAGTTCCTCTCTTTGCCTTTTCTCTCTATTTGGCTTTTTCAAATGCCTCACATTTATGCCTTTTTCCACTCAAGAGAAAACAGAGAAAGATAAACATTGAAATAGAATAATGGAACAATAAACCATGAAGGAGATGTTGATCACAGCCTTTCAGCTATCAGATGAACCAATTTCATAACTTCTCTATGATAGTTCTTCATTTTAGCAGTATGTTTCTTTGATGTAGTAACACAGTCCAAAGCGTTGAGCACTTACAGGGAATGCTCTCAATGCAACTCAGATTCTGGTTCTTTCTCCTTCTCCAAAACAGAGAAGAAATTTTCTTTTTGTACCTTGTGCTGAGAGCCAGATAGGGTTTCTCTCCAGTCAACTCCTTGGACTTTGAGATCTCAAAAATCGTGCCTCCTTTTTCTTCAATCATTCCCAAAATTAGAAATTTTGAAACTGATTCATTTGCTTTGACCGAGGTCCACAGAGCATCAAAAAGATGTCTTCTCAGTGACAATCCCAAATCCACACCTTTGATAAGGTGCTTTGGCTCCAAGTAACACTTTAAGCCATTGATTTAAAGTAGAGCTAATCCATCACTAGTTTCTACTTCTTTCCAGAAATGGTGTCGCAGAGAGTAAGAGAAGGAGTGAAAAAATCTGTAACACCCCAATTAGCCTAAGCTTTACCTCGCGTCGTAAAACAAAGATTAATCAAGGATTATGACAGTTCTAATCTCATACATATGATATATAGAAGGAATAATATTATCTAGAAGCCTGATGAAGGATAAAGTTCAAAAACAGGATTTAAAAGCACAAAATGAACTAATGAAGCGTCTAACTTAAGCACAAGGAATAGATGTGATATAAACAAAATAATGGTATAATAGTGTAATATCATAGGAAACTAGCCATGGCTCGCGGAGTTTAAGCCGGCTAGCCAAATATACAGATAAGGAGGAACTGAAGTTTAAAATGGCTTATACAAGTTTTGTTCTCTCTCTAATACAAGCCTCTAGGACAAATAAAAATACAAAAGTGAGAGATATATATAAATAAACAAAACAAATCAAAGAGACTCAAAAGGTATCCGGATCCTCCGCTTCGGTCACCAACCAAACAACTCACTGAGGTGGGTTGCGACCTGCATCTGAAAAACACAACAGAAATATGGTATGAGAATCGGAGGTTCTCAGTATGGTAACAGTGCCCAATGATGTAAGATGTAAGGCTCCGGGACGCCGAAGGCAATCCTAGAACTTCACATCACATACGGATATTCAAACTTAACATCAATAAATAAATAAAGGACTTAAACCATAAATCGGGTCATCTAAACTTAGGGGGTTTCTAACTAATGCTAATCACACCGCTGTATCCCACAGCTCTCACTAGCCTAACCTCCGTGCGATCCCATCGCCACCCCTACCTAATCTCCTATCATCAGACAATCACAAGTAATGCAGACAAGTAAAACACAGATAGAATTCATTTATAGCAAGTAATTCAAGAAGCAAGTAAGCATGTTATAAAATTAGGCAAACTCAAGTAAACAAAGCAAGCAAGTATATAGAAGATACACACGATGAATGTCTACCACTATTTGGTTGTGATATCACAAGTCGGTTATCGTGCCAAACTCGACAGCAAATCCGGTCGACAACTCCCAGATTAGTCTCTCTATTGCGCATAAAGAGGAAAATTCCGAGGGAGAGTGCCCTACCACCTTCTCCTTTCAGAGGGAAATATTCCGAGGGAGCATGCCCTACCACCATCCTCTGGTTGTCGCATGATTCCGTGGGTTAGTGCCCTACTACCTTGCAATCAGAGAGAAACCCATGCTCAGGAGGAAAATTCCGAGGGAGCGTGCCCTACCACCTTCTTATTTCAGAGGGAAACATTCCGAGGGAGCGTGCCCTACCACCTTCCTCTGGAGCAATCAATATGAGTGAGAAGTTTAGTTTTAGGCCTCTCATCCGAACGTAGGCGGGATACTGCCACAGCCCCTACAACGGATAGCAAAGCATAAAATAATCACGTAATCAAAATCAGAGGCCACTCCTCATAGCACACTCCCACTCATACTCGCCACAACAGTCATCATTTTCTTAAGTTCCATTTTGAACTCCTTAGCTCATCAATTTCTCAAATCATACATCTCTCTTCCCTGACACTCAACCAGACCCATCCTCAGTGCATGATGAGCGGATAATTTATACGCTTTTTGACATTGTTTTTACATAGTTTTTAGTATGATTTATTTAGTTTTTAGTATATTTTTATTAGTTTTTAATTAAAAAATCACATTTCTGGACTTTACTATGAGTTTGTGTGTTTTTCTGTGATTTCAGAAATTTTTTTGCTGAAATTGAGGGACTTGAGCAAAAATCAGATTCAGAGGTTGAAGAAGGACTACAGATGCTGTTGGATTCTGACCTCCCTACACTCAAAGTGGATTTTCTGGAGTTACAAAACTGCAAATGGCGCGCTCTCAATTGCGCTGGAAAGTAGACATCCAGGGCTTTCCAGCAATATATAATAGTCCATACTTTGTCCGAGTTTAGATGACTGAAACTGGCGTTCAACGCCAGTTCCATGCTGCATTCTGGAGTTAAACGCCAGAAACAGGTTGCAAAGTGGAGTTAAACGCCAAAAACAGGTTATAAACTGGCGTTCAACTCCAAGAAGGGCCTCTACACGTGTAAAGCTCAATGCTCAGCCCAAGCACACACCAAGTGGGCCCCGGAAGTGGATTTCTGCATCATTTACTCATTTCTGTAAACCCTAGTAACTAGTTTAGTTTAAAAAAGACTTTTTACTACTATATTCAGAGGTTGGTTCTTCTGGTTCCCCCTCTGGGGCCGAGACCAATGAACTCTATTATCACTTATGTATTTTCAACGGTAGAGTTTCTACACACCATAGATTAAAGTGTGGAGCTCTGCTGTTCCTCATGAATTAATGCAAAGTACTATTGTTTTTCTATTCAATTCAAGCTTATTCCTATTCTAAGATATCCATTCGCCCCCAAGAACATGATGAATGTGATGATTATGTGACGCTCATCATCATTCTCACTTATGAATGCGTGCCTGACAAACACTTCAGTTCTACATGCAAACAAGCTAGAATGAGTATCTCTTAGATATCTAATACAAAGGACCGAGTCCGAGATATTAGAGTCTTCGTGGTATAAGTTAGAACCCATGGATGGCCATTCCTGAGATCCGGAAAGTCTAAACCTTGTCTGGGATATTCTGAGTAGGATCTGGGAAGGGATGGCTGTGACGAGCTTCAAACTCGCGAGTGCTGGGCGTAGTGACAGACGCAAAAGGATAGTAAATCCTATTCTAGTATGATCGAAAACCGACAGATGATTAGCCATGCAGTGACAGCACATTGGACCATTTTCACAGAGAGGATGGGATGTAGCCATTGACAACGGTGATGCCCTACATGAAGCTTGCCATGGAAAGGAGTAGGAATGATTGGATGAAGACAACAGGAAAGTAGAGGTTCAGAGGAACGAAAGCATCTCTATACGCTTATCTGAAATTCTCACCAATAAATTACATAAGTACCTCTATCTTTATTTTACGTTTTATTTATCTTTTTATTATTAAATCTCCATAACCATTTGAATCCGCTTGACTGAGATTTACAAGGTGACCATAGCTTGCTTCAAGCCGACAATCTCCGTGGGATCGACCCTTACTCACGTAAGGTTTATTACTTGGACAACCCAGTGCACTTGCTTGTTAGTTGTATCGAAATTGTGAAAAAGAACTAAAATTATGAACGTGCGTATTAAGTTTTTAGCGCCGTTACCAAGGAATGAACGATCACGATTTCGTGCACCAAGTTTTTGGCGCCGTTGCCGGGGATTGTTCGAGTTTGGACAACTGACGGTTCATCTTGTTGCTCAGATTAGGTAATTTTCTTCTTGTTCCAATTTTTATTTTGATTTCAAAAAGTTTTCAAAAATTTTTCAAAATTTTTTTCCTTGTTTTCTTTTTTCTAAAAAATAAATTTTTAAAAATCCAAAAAAAAAGAAAAAAATATAATAATTTCTTCTTTTTCGTTTTTTCCAATTAATTTTCAAAAAATAAAAAAATTAATAAAATCATAAAACCAAAAAATTATTTTGTGTTTGTTGTTTGAGTCTAGAGTCAAGTTTTAAGTTTGGTGTCAATTGCATCTTTTTAATTTTCCAAAAATTATTTTCAAAAATTTTATGCATTACATTCTTCATGATCTTCAAGTTGTTCTTGGCCAGTCTTCTTGTTTGATCTTCATATTTTCTTGTTTTGTGTCTTTTCTTGTTTTTCATATGCATTCTTGAATCATTAATGTCTAAAGAATAAAAATTTTTAAGTTTGATGTCTTGCATGTTTTCTTTTCTTGAAAATTTTTCAAAAATAAGTTCTTGATGTTCATCTTGACATTCAAAGTGTTCTTGGTGTTCATCTTGACATTCATAGTGTTCTTGCATGCATCACATGTTTTGATCCAAAATTTTCATGCATTGAGTCTTTTTGATGTTTTTCTCTTTCATCATTAAAAATTCAAAAATCAAAAAAATATCTTTCTCTTTTTCTTCTCATAAAATTCGAAAATTTGAGTTGACTTTTTCAAAAATTTTTAAAAATCTAGTTGTTTCTTATGAGTCAAATCAAATTTTCAATTTAAAAATTCTATCTTTTTCAAATCTTTTTCAAAAATCAAATCTTTTTCAATTTTCTTTCATAATTTTCGAAAATTTCCAAATGATTTTCAAAAAAAATCTTTTTCTTACTTCTATTTCATATTTTCGAAAATCTCACTAACAATTAATGTGATTGATTCAAAAATTTTAAGTTTGTTACTTGCCTAGTAAGAAAGGTTCAATCTTTAAACTCTAGAATCATATCTTTTTAGTTTCTTGTTAGTCAAGTAATCAACTTTAATTTTCAAAATTAAATCTTTTTAAATCTCTTTTTCAAATCTTTTTCAAAATAAGTTTCAATCACATCTTTTTCAAAATCAATTTCAAAATCTTTTCTAACCTCTTATCTTTTCAAAATTGAATTTCAAATCTTTTTCAATTAACCACTTAACTTTTTAATTGATTTTAAAAAGTTTACTATTTCAATCATATCTTTTTCAAAACTACCTAATTAATTCTCTCTCTAATTTTCGAAAATCCTTTCCCTCTTTTTCAAAATTCTTTCTTTTTATTAACTAATTGTTTTAGTTTTTAATTTAATTTGATTTTAATTTTAATTTTTGAAATTTAACTTTAAATTTTATTTTTAATTTAATTAATTTTCAAAATTCCCTCTCTCTCATCTCCTTCTAATTATTTATTTATTTACTAACACTTCTCTTCATCTCAAAATTCAAACCCTCTCTTCCTCTTGGTGTTCGAATTTCTCTTCTTCTATTCTTCTATTCTTATACTCACATACAGGAATCTCTATACTGTGACATAGAGGATTCCATATTTTCTTTTCTGTTTTCTTCTTTTTCATATGAGCAGGAACAAGGATAAGAACATTCTTGTTGAAGCTGATCCTGAACCTGAAAGGACTCTAAAGAGGAAGCTAAGGGAAGCTAAAGCACAACTCTCTGGAGAAGATCTGACAGAAATTTTCGAAAAAGAAGAAAACATGGCCGAAAATAATAACAATGCAAGGAAGATGCTTGGTGACTTTACTGCACCAAATTCCAATTTACATGGAAGAAGCATCTCAATTCCTGCCATTGGAGCAAACAACTTTGAGCTTAAACCTCAATTAGTTTCTCTGATGCAACAGAACTGCAAGTTTCATGGACTTCCATCTGAAGATCCTTTTCAGTTCTTAACTGGATTCTTGCAAATCTGTGATACTGTTAAGACCAATGGGGTTGATCCTGAGGTCTACAGGCTTATGCTTTTCCCATTTGCTGTAAGAGACAGAGCTAGAATTTGGTTGGACTCTCAACCTAAAGACAGCCTGAACTCTTGGGATAAGCTGGTCACGGCTTTCTTAGCCAAGTTCTTTCCTCCTCAAAAGCTTAGCAAGCTTAGAGTGGATGTTCAAACCTTCAGACAAAAGGAAGGTGAATCCTTCTATGAAGCTTGGGAGAGATACAAGGAACTGACCAAAAGGTGTCCTTCTGACATGCTTTCAGAATGGACCATCCTGGATATCTTCTATGATGGTCTGTCTGAACTATCTAAGATGTCATTGGACCATTCTGTAGGTGGATCCATTCACCTAAAGAAAACGCCTGCAGAAGCTCAAGAGCTCATTGACATGGTTGCAAATAACCAGTTCATGTACACTTCTGAAAGAAATCCTGTGAATAATGGGACACATATGAGGAAGGGAATTCTTGAAATTGATACTCTGAATGCCATATTGGCTCAGAATAAAATATTGACTCAGCAAGTCAATATGATCTCTCAAAGTCTGAATGGATTGAAGGAATCATCCAACAGTACTAAAGAGGCATCTTCTGAAAAAGAAGCTTATGATCCTGAGAACCCTGCAATAGCAGAGGTGAATTACATGGGTGAATCCTATGGAAACTCCTATAATCCCTCATGGAGAAATCATCCAAATTTCTCATGGAAAGATCAACAAAAGCCTCAACAAGGCTTTAATAATGGTGGAAGAAACAGGTTTAGCAATAGCAAGCCTTTTCCATCATCCAGTCAGCAACAGACAGAGAATTCTAAGCAGAATCCATCTAGCTTAGCAAATATAGTCTCTAATCTATCTAAGGCCACTTTAAGTTTCATGAATGAAACAAGGTCCTCCATTAGAAATTTGGAGGCACAAGTGGGCCAGCTGAGTAAAAGAGTCACTGAAACTCCTCTTAGTACTCTCCCAAGCAATACAGAAGAGAATCCAAAAAGAGAGTGCAAGGCCATCGATTTAACCATCATGGCCGAACCTACAAGGGAGGGAGAGGACGTGAATCCCAGTGAGGAAGACCTCCTGCGACGTCCAGTGATCAACAAGGAGTTTCCCTTTGAGGAACCAAAGGAATCTGAGGCTCATCTAGAGACCATAGAGATTCCATTGAACCTCCTTATGCCCTTCATGAGCTCTGATGAGTATTCTTCTTCTGAAGAGAATGAGGGTGTTACTGAAGAGCAAGTTGCCAAGTACCTTGGTGCAATCATGAAGCTGAATGCCAAATTATTTGGTAATGAGACTTGGGAAGATGAACCTCCCTTGCTCATCAATGAACTGAGTGATCTGGATCAACTGACATTGCCTCAGAAGAAATAGGATCCTGGAAAGTTCTTAATACCTTGTACCATAGGCACCATGACCTTTGAGAAGGCTCTATGTGACCTTGGGTCAGGGATAACCCTCATGCCACTCTCTGTAATGGAGAAACTGGGAATCTTTGAGGTGCAAGCTGCCAGAATCTCATTAGAAATGGTAGACAACTCAAGAAAATAGGCTTATGGACAAGTAGAGGATGTGCTAGTAAAGGTTGAAGGCCTTTACATCCCTGCTGATTTCATAATCCTGGATACTGGGAAGGATGAGAATGAATCCATCATCCTTGGAAGACCCTTCCTAGCCACAGCAAGAGCTGTGATTGATGTGGACAGAGGAGAATTGATCCTTCAACTGAATGAGGACAACCTTGTGTTTAAAACTCCAGGATCTCCTTCTGTAACCATGGAAAGGAAGCATGAAAAGCTTCTCTCACTGCAGAGTCAACCAAAGCCCCCACAGTCAAACTCTAAGTTTGGTTTTGGGAGGTTCCAACAATGCTCTGAACATCTGTGAGGCTCCATGAGAGCTCACTGTCAAGCTATTGACATTAAAGAAGTGCTTGTTGGGAGGCAACCTAATGTTATCTAATTATATTTATTTATTTTCTATTGTTATTTTCTGTTTTCCTTAGGTTGATGATCATGTGAAGTCACAAAAACTACTGAAAAATCAAAAATAAAATGAAAAACAGCATTAAAAATAGCACACCCTGGAGGAGAGCAGTCTGGCGTTTAAACGCCAGAAACAAGCATCTGTCTGGCGTTTAACGCCAGAAACAGGCACCAAGCTGGCGTTTAACGCCAGAAACAAGCATCTACCTGGCGTTAAACGCCAGAAACAAGCTACATTTGGGCGTTTAACGCCAGAAACAGGCAGCAGTTTGGCGTTAAACGCCAGGATTGCGCAGCAAGGGCATTTTACACACCTAATTGGGGGCAGGGATGTTAAGTCCTTGACCCCACAGGATCCCCACATTTTGTTCTCTCCTCTTCACACCTTTTCATAACTCTCTTCCCCAAATACCCTTCACCAATCACCTCAATCACTCTTTCCCATCACCTCTTCACCACTCACATCCACCCTCTCTTCCCCATAAACCCTACCTACCTTCAAAATTCAAACTAATTTCCCTCCCAATCCCAACCCTAATGGCCGAACCCTACACATCCCCTCACTCCTATATAAACCCCTCATTCATTCTTCATTTTCACACAACACAACCCTCTCTTCTTCCCCTTGGCCGAATACATCTTCTTCCCCTATCTCCTCCATTTTCTTCTTCTTCTTCTTTCTTTCTTCTTTTGCTCGGGGACGAGCAAACATTTTAAGTTTGGTGTGGTAAAAGCATAGCTTTTTGTTTTTCCATAACCATTTATGGCACCTAAGGCCAAAGAAACCTCTAGAAAGAGGAAAGGGAAGGCAATTGCTTCCACCTCTGAGCCATGGGAGATGGAGAGATTCATCTCAAAGGTCTATCAAGATCACTTCTATGAAGTTGTGGCCAAGAAAAAAGTGATCCCTGAGGTTCCTTTCAAGCTAAAAAAGAATGAGTATCCGGAGATCCGACTTGAGATCCAAAGAAGAGGTTGGGAAGTTCTCACCAACCCCATTCAACAAGTCGGGATCCTAATGGTTCAAGAGTTCTTTGCAAACGCATGGATCACTAGGAACCATGATCAAAGTGTGAACCCGAATCCAAAGCATTGGCTTACCATGGTTCGGGGGAAATACTTAGATTTCAGTCCGAAAAATGTAAGGCTGGCGTTCAACTTGCCAATGATGGAAGAGAATGCACGTCCCTACACAAGAAGGATCAACTTTGATCAAAGGTTGGACCAAGTCCTCATAGACATATGTGTGGAAGGAGCTCAATGGAAAATTGACTCAAGAGGCAAGTCGGTTCAATTAAGAAGGCATGACCTCAAACCAGTGGCTAGGGGATGGCTAGAGTTCATTCAACGCTCAATCATTCCTACTAGTAACCGGTCTGAAGTTACTATAGACCGGGCCATCATGATCCATAGTATCATGATTGGAGAGGAGGTGGAAGTTCATGAGATTATACGTCAAGAACTTTACAAGGTGGATGACAAGTCCTCCACTTGGGCAAGGTTAGCCTTTCCTCACCTCATCTGTCACCTCTGCAATTTGGCTGGAATTGACATAGAGGGAGACATCCTCATTAAAGAGGATAAGCCCATCACTAAGAAAAGGATGGAGCAAACAAGAGATCATGGACCTCAACATGAGCATGAGGAGATTCCTCACCATGAAATCCCTGAGATGCCTCAAGGGATGCACTTCCCTCCACAAAACTATTGGAAACAAATCAACACTTCCCTAGGAGAATTAAGTTCCAACATGGGACAACTAAGGGTGGAGCACCAAGAGCATTCCATCATCCTCCATGAAATTAGAGAAGATCAAAGAGCTATGAGGGAGGAGCAAGAAAGACAAGGAAGAGACATAGAGGAGCTCAAGAGCACCATTGGTTCTTCAAGAAGAGGAAGACGCCATCTTCACTAAGGTGGACTCATTCCTTAACCTCCTTTTGACCTCCTTGTTTATTTATTTTCCTGTTTTTCGATTTTTGAGCTTTATGTTTATTTATATTTGTGTCTTATTACATGATCACTAGTATTTAAGTGTCTATGCCTTAAAGTTATGAATATGAATCCATCACCTCTCTTGAATGAAAAATGTTTTAATTACAAAAGAACAAGAAGTACATGGTTTCAAATTCATCCTTGAAACTAGTTTAATTATTTTGATGTGGTGACAATACTTTTTGTTTTCTGAATGAATGCTTGAACAGTGCATATGTCTTTTGAAGTTGTTGTTTATGAATGTTAAATATGTTGGCTCTTGAAAGAATGATGAAAAAAGAGAAATGTTATTTGATAATCTGAAAAATCATAAAAATGATTCTTCAAGCAAGAAAATGCAGTGAATACAAAAGCTTGCAGAAAAAAAATGGCGAAAATAAAAGAAAAACAAAAGCAAGCAGAAAAAGCCAAAAGCTCTTTAAACCAAAAGGCAAGAGCAAAAAGCCAATAGCCCTTAAAACCAAAAGGCAACGGTAATAAAATGGATCTAAGGCTTTGAGCATCAGTGGATAGGAGGGCCTAAAGGAATAAAATCCTGGCCTAAGCGGCTAAACCAAGCTGTCCCTAACCATGTGCTTGTGGCGTGAAGGTGTCAAGTGAAAACTTGAGACTGAGCGGTTAAAGTCAAGGTCCAAAGCAAAAAGAAGAGTGTGCTTAAGAACCCTGGACACCTCTAATTGGGGACTTTAGCAAAGCTGAGTCACAATCTGAAAAGGTTCACCCAATTAGGTGTCTGTGGCATTTATGTATCCAGTGGTAATACTGGAAAACAAAGTGCTTAGGGCCACAGCCAAGACTCATAAAGTAGCTGTGTTCAAGAATCAACATACTGAACTAGGAGAATCAATAACACTATCTGAATTCTAAGTTCCTATAGATGCTAATCATTCTGAACTTCAATGGATAAAGTGAGATGCCAAAACTATTCAAGAGGCAAAAAGCTACTAGTCCCGCTCATCTGATTGGAGCTAAGTTTCATTGATATTTTAGAATTTATAGTATATTCTCTTCTTTTTATCCTATTTGATTTTCAGTTGCTTGGGGACAAGCAACAACTTAAGTTTGGTGTTGTGATGAGCGGATTATTTATACGCTTTTTGGCATTATTTTTACGTAGTTTTTAGTATGATTTAGTTAGTTTTTAGTATATTTTTATTAGTTTTTAATTAAAAATCACATTTCTGGACTTTACTATGAGTTTGTGTGTTTTTTTGTAATTTCAAGAATTTTCTGGCTGAAATTGAGGGACTTGAGCAAAAATCAGATTCAGAGGTTGAAGAAGGACTACAGATGTTGTTGGATTCAGACCTCCCTGCACTCAAAGTGGATTTTAGGGAGCTACAGAACTCCAAATTGCATGCTCTCAATTGCATTGGAAAGTAGACATCCAGGGCTTTCCAGAAATATATAATAGTCCATACTTTGACCGAGTTTAGATGACGCAAACTGGTGTTCAACGCCAGTTCCATGCTGCATTCTAGAGTTAAACGCCAGAAACAGGTTGCAAAGTGGAGTTAAATGCCAGAAACAGGTTATAAACTGGCATTGAACTCCAAGAAGGACCTCTACACGTGTAAAGCTCAATTCTCAGCCCAAGCACACACCAAGTGGTCCCCGGAAGTGGATTTCTGCATCATTTACTCATTTCTGTAAACCCTAGTAACTAGTTTAGTTTAAATAAGACTTTTTACTACTGTATTCAGAGGTTGGTTCTTCTGGTTCCCCCTCTGGGGCCGAGACCAATAAACTCCATTATCACTTATGTATTTTCAACGGTAGAGTTTCTACACACCATAGATTAAGGTGTGGAGCTCTGCTGTTCCTCATGAATTAATGCAAAGTACTATTATTTTTCTATTCAATTCATCAAGCTTATTCCTATTCTAAGATATCCATTTGCACCCAAGAACATGATGAATGTGATGATTATGTGACGCTCATCATCATTCTCACTTATGAACACGTGCCTGACAAACACTTCAGTTCTACATGCAAACAAGCTAGAATGAGTATCTCTTAGATATCTAATACAGAGGACCGAGTCCGAGATATTAGAGTCTTCATGGTATAAGTTAGAACCCATGGATGGCCATTCCTGAGATCCGGAAAGTCTAAACCTTGTCTGGGGTATTCCGAGTAGGATCTGGGAAGGGATGGCTGTGACGAGCTTCAAACTCACGAGTGCTGGGCGTAGTGACAGACGCAAAAGGATAGTAAATCCTATTCTAGTATGATCGAGAACCGACAGATGATTAGCCATGCAGTGACAACGCATTGGACCATTTTCACAGAGAGGATAGGATGTAGCCATTGATAACGGTGATGCCCTACATAAAGCTTGCCATGGAAAGGAGTAGGAATGATTAGATGAAGACAGCAGGAAAGCAGAGGTTCAGAGGAACGAAAGCATCTCTATACGCTTATCTGAAATTCTCACCAATAAATTACATAAGTACCTCTATCTTTATTTTACGTTTTATTTATCTTTTTATTATTAAATCTCCATAACCATTTGAATCCGCCTGACGGAGATTTACAAGGTGACCATAGCTTGCTTCAAGCCGACAATCTCCGTGGGATCGAACCTTACTCATGTAAGGTTTATTACTTGGACGACCCAGTGCACTTGCTAGTTAGTTGTATCGAAATTGTGAAAAAGAACTAAAATTATGAATGTGCGTATTAAGTTTTTAGTGCCGTTACCAAGGAATGAACGATCACGATTTCGTGCACCAGTGCACGAGAAACCTAAGCCTCCGTTTGCTAACTTTTCAAAATAATCATCAACCAAAACCCTTAGCCTATTTCCCTTATTCCCATACTCAAAAATAAGCCCAAAAGCCTTACAAAGGTGTCATAGAAGCTTACGACCTTGTTGGGAAGGTGAAATAGTTGAAAACAAGTTTAAATTTGCAAAACAGGGTGTGTACGGACGCACAGGGGTGTGCGTGCGCACGCTGATAAACCACTATTTTATGGTTTATATTGTGTTTAATTGAGTGGTTTCATCAAGTCTTGCCCACTTATTCATATGAATTGCATGATTTTACAATTGCTTCCTAGTTTGGTTCTATGGTTGAAAACTTGCTTCTTAAAATTCTTTAAATTATATATTTTAATTCTCCTTTAAACCATTCGATACCGTGATCCGTGTGTTAAGTGTTTCAGGCTTCATAGGGCAGGAATGGCTTAGAAAATGGAGAGGAAGCTTGCAAAAATGGAAGGAATACAAGAAACTAAGGAGATGACCAGCGAACATTGATGCACACGCGTGCGCGCGATATGAAGACATTGCAGCGACGCGTGCGCATGCCTGACGCGTACGCGCGGATTGGAGTCTGCACGAATGACGCGCACGCATGGACGACGCGTACACGTGACAAGGAAAATCGCTGAATGACGCCCACGCAGGGACGACGCATACGCGTGACATGCGCAATCTGCAGAAATAACAGAATACGCTGGGGGCGATTTTGGTCCGCGTTTTGACCCAGTTTTTGGCCCAGAAACACATATTAAAGCCAGGAAACATGCAGAGACTCAACACACTAACACAGATTCTCATTAGGATAGTTTTTAGGTTTTAGATCTGAATCTAGAGGGAAACTACTCTTCCTCTAAGTTCTCTTTACATTTATAATTTATTAGTTTTATGCTTTTGGATATTGAAGAGTCATCACCTCCGTTGAAGACATTATTCTAGTTTGTTTCCTATTTTCTTACTCTTTTAATTTCCATTTATCTTATTTAGTTTGTCACTTACTCTTCCATATCCTATTTACTTTTAGAGTTACAATTGGATTATTTTCATGGATTATTGATGCAAAGGATTACTTTTACTTTTAGTTAATTTTCAATCTCTATTTTATTTAATTTATTATGTCTTTTTCTTATATTTTTCTGAGTATTATATTCATGTCAATGGAGTAGATTCCCAAACTTGACATGGGGGTTGATTAAGAGGAGACACTTGAGTTGGAATGCTCAAGTGCTTAGTTAAATTGGAAGTTGTTGGCTAATTCTATTTTTACTAACGCTAGACCTTTCCAAGGGAGAGGACTAGGATTTGCGAATAAGAATTAGCTCAATCACTTGACTTTCCTTTATTTAGTAAGGGTTAACTAAGTGAAAACAACAACCTCTTTATACTACACTTGAGAAGATTCCAACAAGGATAGAACTTCCAATTAATCATTCCCCCAATCAAGGATTTTTAATTAGGATATATAATTTTCTTTTAATTACAATTATTTATTTTTCTGTTATTCAACTCTCAAAAATCTCTCGGAAATTCCTGATTAATAAATTAGCACCCTTTCTAGCAACTCGTTGGGAGACGACCTGAGACTCATACTCCCAGTATTTTATTCTAACTTTTGTGACAATTTTTCTAAATTGATGAGGCGGATCTTAGCTGGTTAAGAACTATACTCGCAACGTATTCCCTATATTGATTTCTTAATTAGTCGACTTCTGCCTTCTCGTCAATTTTTGGCGCCGTTGCCGGAGAGTTGCAATAGTGTGCTAAATTATTAATTAGTGTACATACTTTTATTTTTATTTTATTTGCATATTTATTTTTATTTTGTAACCATGACTAATATGTTTTTCTCATTGAATGACGCGTTCACTACCTGATCCGAGCTTAGCCGCATTTGATCCTGAAATTGAACGAACTCTTTAACGTATTAGGCGAGCTCGACGTCGGTTAGCCTCTGAGGGTGATGAAGTGATCATTATCGATTCACCAGTCTCATCTGAGGGCGAATCTGAACCGCCATCTGAGAGCAAAACAAGCTCCTTTACTACTGATTCAGTTGATTCACATGCAGGTAACATGGAAGAACCCAGGAGAATTACTCTCCAAGAAGCTGGAGCCCCAAACTTCACCCTGCAATCGTTTCAGGCGCGTTACCCAAATCTGGCTGCAGATTTTGAACTGAAGACGTCGCTAATCAACTTGATGCCCAAGTTTCATGGCTTACCTGCTCAGGAGCCCATAAAGCACCTCAGGGATTTTCAGACAGCCTGTTCTACTGTTAGGCGTCATGGTGCAGATGAAACTACTATTTTGCTGATCGCCTTCCCGTTTTTCCTGGAAGGAAAGGCGAGGGAGTGGTACTCACTCAAGCTGAGGTAGTGCTTACTAACTGGGATATGCTTAGAAGAGAGTTCCTAGACAAATACTTTCCAGTTGAAGTTACAGATAGACTAAGAAAGGAGATCTCCTGCATTATCTAAGGAGAGTTAGAAACCCTTTATGAGTACTGGGAACACTTCAGGAACCTCTTAGATTCATGTCCCCACCATAAGATAGTTGAGATGGTGTTGATCAGCTACTTCACACAGGGCATCAAGCCTCAGGACAAGACCACACTAGATGCTGCAAGTAATGGCTCTATGAAGAAGTACAAGACTGCAACAGAAGCATGGCAGCTGATTGCCGATTTAGCTGAGTCCACTCGGAATGCTAGATACAGGAGTCACCATCCCAAAGCTATCGCAGAAGTTTCCTCTAGCAGTGAGACTACTGCTTTCACACAGGCTATATGTGAGATGACCAACCTACTGAAGCAGATGAATATGAATCAACAACAATCTCAAACCCCCTCACCACAACATAGTCAACAACTGGTTCCTCAAAGAGTATGCGGAATATGTGCTGACTATAGTCATTACACTGATGAGTGTCTGCAGTTCCAACAAGAGGACAACACTTTGGCAGCCACTCACAATTTCTATGACCGCCCAAATCAAGGATACTACCAAAAAGGCGGTAACT
Organism: Arachis ipaensis; assembly: GCF_059453495.1. Lineage (NCBI taxonomy): Eukaryota > Viridiplantae > Streptophyta > Magnoliopsida > Fabales > Fabaceae > Arachis > Arachis ipaensis. The sequence goes on from NC_142443.1 coordinate 61,293,980, forward strand.
ACAACCAAGGTGGGAACTATAACCAAGGCTGGAGGGACAACAGAGGAGGCAGGGACAATAATGAAAATCAGAGGTGGGGCAACAACAACAACAACAGACAGTAGAACCAGAACAACCCTACAGAGCACCTCACCTAAGGTAGTCCCAAGCACCTCAGAACAATCAACAGCAGCCCCTTCAGCTCACTTACCCCCCTTCCCCTTCTATTGATGAGATGTTTTGTTCTCTTACACAAGGACAGCAAGACATGCAGAATTCACTTAATTGTACCTTAAACAATCTGACCTCTGCCGTATAAGCGCTTGCCTCACAAATTGGATCAATGACCAATTCCAACAACCAATCTTCAAGCTCCAGTGGAATCCCTTCTCAACCCCTACCCAACCCAAAAGGTGGCATCAATGCCGTCACTTTGAGGTCCGGAACCACACTGCAAGAGAGGACTCATGAGGAGCCAAGCTCACAAGAACACGCCCCAGTGGAGGACATGATTGAAGTGGAGGACGTTGAAGAGGAAGATGAAGTACAAAACATGGCTGAGAAGAAGCAGTTCAAATATGGAATGGAGAACCAAAGGAAGCAGAAGCTATAAAAGACGCCATTCCTATCCCATTTCCACACCTTGCAAGGAAATCTAGAAAGCAGATGGAACTTGATCCCAAAATGATAGAAATATTCAAAAAGGTTGAGGTAACTGTTCCCCTTTTTTATGTTATTCAGCAAGTACTTAAATATGCAAAATTCCTAAAAGATTTGTGCATACATAAGGATAAGATTAATGAATTAGAAACTATTCCTTTAGGTAGTTCTATATCTGCTTTAATGGGAGGTATACCTGAAAAATGTAGTGATCCAGGTCCATGCATGGTTAACTGTACCATTGGAGGTGTAATATTTTCTGACTGCATGTGTGACTTAGGAGCGTGTGTTAGTATAATGCCATTGTCTATATATGATGCTTTACGGCTCCCTCCTTTAAAAAGGTCGGCAGCTCATTTTGTGTTAGCAGATAAAAGTATTATTACAGTAGTTGGAATTGCTTAAGATGTATTAGTGAGCATTAAGGGGCTCACATTTCTCATTGACTTCTATATCCTGGAAATGCCCCCTAATAACTCAGGAAGACCATCATCAATCCTGCTTGAAAGACCATTCCTGAAGACTTCGAAGTTCAAGCAGGATGCATTCTCAGGAACTTACTCCTTTGAGATAGATGGCAGAGCAGTGAGTTTCAGTTTAAATGAAGCTATGAAGCACCCTCCGAAAGATCATTCTATCTTCCAGTGCGATATCATTGATGAAACTATAGCTGAAGTTCACCATGAAGAAATAGAAGATAAGCACATGGAGCAAAGTCCAAGTGTGGGGACACCCTCTGAACACAATAAGGATACTTTGCCATTATCACTAGCCCCGAATGTTCCAGAGCCTAGCTATGAGCAGAAATTAGAATTGAAGCCCCTTCCTCTATACCTCAAGTATGCTTACCTTGAGGATAATTAAAAGTTCCCAATTATCATCGCAAGGGAACTCACTTCTCAACAGGAGGAGCAACTGCTCAGCGTGCTGAGAAAGCACAAGAAAGCAATTGGATGGAGCTTGGTGGATATAGTAGGCATAAGCCCTCAAGTTTGTGAGCACAGAATATATTTAGCAGAGGAAGCAAAGCCTGTCCGTCAGCCTCAAAGAAGATTAAATCCCACCATCTTAGAAGTTGTCAAGAAAGAAGTGACCAGACTACTTGAAGCAGATATCATTTACCCCATCTCAGATAGTAAATGGGTCAGTCTAGTACAAGTGGTGCCCAAGAAGTCTGGAGTCACAATAGTAAAGAATGAGCACGGAGAACTCCTGACAACTAGAGTGCAGAATTCATGGAGAGTTTGCATTGACTATAGGCGTCTCAACCAAGCCACTCGCAAGGATCATTACCCCTTGCCATTTATTGATTAGATGCTTGATCACCTGTCAGGTAAATTCCATTACTGTTTTTTAGATGGTTATACAGGTTATTTTCAAATTCATATAGCTCCTGAAGATCAGGAAAAGACTACTTTTACATGTCCCTTTGGAACGTATGCATACAAAAGGATGCCTTTTGGCTTATGTAATGCACCGGCTATTTTCCAAAGATGCATGATGAGTATATGGTGATTCATTTACCCTTTGCTTGGATAGTTTATCTAGAGTATTAGACAGGTGTTTTAGTTCAAACCTTGTACTGAATTTTGAGAAATGTCACTTTATGGTAAAACAAGGAATTGTACTAGGACCTGTTGTGTCTAATACTGGCATTTCTATAGATCCAACAAAGGTAGATGTCATTTCTAGTTTACTTTACCCCTCCTCCGTAAGGGAAGTCCATTCTTTCCTTGGCCATGCAGGTTTCTACAGGAGATTCATTAAGGACTTAAGTAAGGTAGCATTACCTTTATCCAGACTGCTGCAGAAAGATATTGAGTTCGAGTTCAGTGAGGATTGCATGGAAGCGTTTGATAAGCTGAAGATCGCCCTGACTCAAGCTCCGCTTGTGAGAGGACCAGATTGAAGCCAGCCATTTGAAATTATGTGTGATGCCTTCAACCATGTAGTAGGAGCGGCGCTGGCTCAGCGCGACGGTAAGGACCCTTTTGTAATTGCTTATGCATCTAAAACCTTAGATGCTGCTCAGTCTAACTACACTACTACTGAAAAAGAGCTTCTTGCTATTGTTTTTGCTCTGGATAAATTCCAAGCCTATTTACTTGGTACTAAGGTGGTAGTGTACTCAGACCATGCAGCTCTAAAATATTTATTAGCTAAAAAAGAGTCCAAACCAAGGCTAATACGTTGGATACTACTGCTACAAGAATTTGATTTAGAAATTAAGGATAGGAGTGGTAACCAGAATTTAGTGGCAGACCACTTGAGTCGCCTTGAGAACATTAGGGATGACTCCGCTCCTATCGATGATACTTTCCCATTTGATAGCTTACATGCAGTATCTGAAGTAGTTCCTTGGTATGCACCTGTAGCTAATTATCTAGTTAGCCACACTTTCCCTCCTAATTTTACTAAGCATCAAATTCCTTGGATGATCCATATTTATGGAGGTGTGGTGCTGACCAGGTAATTAGACAATGTATACCTCAATCAGAATTCTAGTCCATTTTAGAGGCCTGCCACTCTTCTGAGAGTGGAGGACATTTTGGCCCTCAAAGAACAGCTAGAAAAATTTTAGACTTTGGATTCTGGTGGCCTACTCTTTTTAAAGATGCTGCTAATTTTTGTAAATTTTGTCTCCCATGCCAAAGGTTTGGTAATATATCCAAGAGGGATGAGATGCCACAACATATTATGCTTTGCTGTGAAATTTTTGATGTTTGGGGCATCGACTTCATGGGTCCATTCCCAAACTCTAATGGTTACCTTTATATACTGTTAGCTGTAGATTATGTTTCTAAATGGGTGGAAGCAATTCCTACCCGTATTGATGATGCTAATACTGTTGTTTCCTTTGTTAGAAACCATATTATCTGTCGCTTTGGATCACCATGAGCAATTGTGAGCGATCAAGGCACTCACTTTTGTAACAGGAGACTAACAGGATTACTGAAGAAGCATGGGATAGTTCACAAAGTAGCAACAGCTTATCATCCCCAAACCAATGGGCAAGCAGAAGTCTCTAACAGAGAGATTAAACATATTCTAGAAAAGATAGTAAAGCCTCATAGGAAAGACTGGAGTGCCAGGCTACAAGATGCACTCTGGGCATATAGAACAGTCTACAAGACACCCATTAGGATGAGCCCCTTCTGCTTAGTGTACGAAAAGGCTTGCCACCTTCGAGTAGAGGTGAAACACAAGGCTTTCTGGGCTGTGAGGGAGTACAATATGAAATTTGAAGAAGCTGGTGCTAAAAGAAAGCTGCAACTAGCAGAATTGGAGAACCTTCGCCTAGAAGCATATGACAACTCCAGGCGATACAAAGAGAAAATGAAGGCTGTCCATGACAAGCACATCAAAAGGAGAGAATTCAGACCAGGGGAGTTAGTTCTTCTTTATAACTCCATATTGAGGCTCATGCCAGGTAAACTGAGATCAAGATGGGAAGGTCCATACAGAGTATAAAAGGCAGAGCCATACGGAGTTTTTCACATGCGTCATCCTTCTAGCTCCAAATTCATTAAGGTCAATGGACACCGCCTAAAGCTTTATCATGGAGAAAAGATGAAGGATCACAAAGAACTAGAGGTTTTTCTCTTTGAAGACCCACCAACAGAAGCAAAATGAGCCTGAGGACCGTCCAACTTAAGGACGTAAAAGCAAAGTGCTAGGTGGGAGACAACCCACCATGGTATGATTGTTCCGTTTCATTCTTAGTTTTATTTTACTTTATTCTATTTTTTGTTTTTGTTAATGACTCTTCTCATAATCTCTGCATATGGCTGCATATAGCCTACATTTGTATTTGCATTCTGCATATATGAAAAAAAAGAGGCACGCGACGCGTCCACGTCATAGGTGCTTTCGACACAAGAAGAAAAGAAGCAGAGAGTCATGCGGGAGCGTGGCTGGAGGCGTGCCTTAGGCACAAAGATGTCCACGCGAACGCATCCCTGACGCATCCGCGTCAGTTGCAAAACCAGACTTCCACGCGTGCGCGTCACCCACGCGCACGCGTGATCCTGCGAACTCGACGTAAATGGGTATATGGCAGCGAGTTATGGTGGAGTAGGGCTGGAATGGTGCTAGAAGCACAGGCCCTATCACGCGAACGCGTGCCCCACGCGTCCGCGTCATTTTCAACAAAAGGCCATTCACGCGTGCGCGTCACCCACGCGCACGCGTCACCCAAAATTTTGGCAATGTGCATACAATACAGATAGTTGTGCGTACACGAGGCTGCACTCGCGCCAATGGCACAAATCAGGTCACGCGTGCGTGTGACCCACGCATCCGCGTCACCTGAAATTATCACAAACCATGCGAATGCGTGCTCCACACGTCCGCATCACATGCGATGCACAGTTTATCCAGATCAGCGCCAGATATCTTATCATTTCTTCCCCAATACTAATTTCTCTTATCCCTTCTTAATTCTTTCATCTTCCTTCTCTCTTCTTTATTCCTTCTCACTTTTCACTTCATCCCTCTCTTCTTTATTTTTCACATCCATTATCAAGGTTCTTTTCTTTCTTTCTTCCCTTATTACTTTTTCATTATTATTTTTATTAATGTTTTCTTTTCCTTTTTCTTTTTACTTTTATTATCTATGTTTTCTTTCTTTTCCTTCTTATTCTTTTAATTAGTGTTAGAAATTTAATTGGGTGATTATTTTCTTCTATATTTTGCATGTGAGTATATTCAGAAATTGCTTGACAATTAATATTACTTCTCAAGGGTTACTTGCATGTTTAATTTAATATTTTCAACAACATATTTACCATGCAAGCTACGTGTTTGTGAAAAAGCCCGTATGGCATTGTGTATTATTTTAAATTATTCTATTCTACTACTCTAATGCCTGTTTTTCACAAAACTCTTTTTATATTTTATTGATTAAATATAATTGTCAATACAAATAGATTGTTAGTTTGAAAGAGTTGATAATCAAACTTGGACATCTAATGCTTGATCTATGCTACTCATGCCTTTGCCGGCATGCCAATAAACATCTTGCATCTAATTGCCATCACATGTACTTGCTATATTTCCATTGATAAACTTTTCACATGTAGTCATGACCATGTGTTAACGACATCCTTCTTTACCGTGCATTGATTATCACCTATACCATCCTCTTCCTTGCTCAAACCCTTAGCTTTACATGTACTTACTTTTTTCCTTTTCAGGATGGCCACCAAGAAGGGTAAAGAGAAAGCTACTCCCAAACAACCGGCAAAAAAAGGAACAAAAAGAGCACTAGTGGCAGAGCCATCTTCAACAGCAGTGAAACCCTCAACAAAGCGAATCAAGAGGATCATCAAGGTAGATGAGAAAGAGAAAGCCTTTCCAACAAAGGACACTGCGCGGTTCACTAACCGCTACTGTGAGCAGATGTTCCCCATCCTGGCTGAGAGGAATTATAACAATGAGCACCTACTCATCCTCCCAACCCGCATTGTTGAAATTGTTGAGCCCCGCATTAAGCGAAGATAATGGGGATTCCTACAGAGACAGCCAAGACAGGTTAACCTATCATGGGTAGTTGAATTCTACTCCAATTTTCACCTGCCAACCCTGCAATCTGTCTATGTCCGTCAGATGCAAGTCCCCATAACTGAAGAGGCCATTCAGCGAGCCTTAGATCTTCCCCCTGCCCCAGAAGGATTGGACGCATTCCAAGAAGGCTCACTCAAGCGCCGGACATACCAATTTGACTGGGACGCCGTTCTCAGAGTTATCGCACAACCTGGCAGCAGATGAATCTACGGATACCATCGATACCGACCTAAGGGCATATTGGCTTCAGCACTTACCTTGGAGGCTCGAGTATGGGCATAGATTATGTCCCATTACATCTTTTCAAGCACTCACGAGTCCTCCTTCACTGCAGACATGGCTGCTCTACTCTGGTGTATCCTTACAGACCAGCCTCTAAACTTACCAAGAAACATCCGGAATGCCATGGGACACGTACAAATTACGGGCAACTTACCTTTTCCCGCCTTGGTTTCAGATCTAGTCTCAGCAGCCAGAGTATCCTACAGAGCTGGGGACACCAAAGCCATGATTCCACGGGATGATCAGTACGTCCCTAACAGAAAATATATTAGACCTCCAGTAGCCATTACTAGCCGGCCTACAGAACCGGCCGAGGATATTCCTTCCCCTTCCACATCACAAGCACCTTCAACAAACCAACTGCTCCATCAGATACTTGAGAAGTAGACCGACTTGACCGGAAAGCAAAGCTAAGGGAGCGCCGTAACAAGCGCCGATTCACATACCTTAAGGAGCTGCTTATGGGAAACCACAGACCTGAAGAAAACCCAGACACCCTGGACTCCACTTCATTTACCAGCACAGGGAGCCATGACGGTCCTGATTGTGGAGATACTGCTACCAGCCCCCCTTTGTTCCTGACTGATGGCACCGAGAATGGCGCAAAGCCTTAAGTGTGGGAGGTCGGTCAGTACCTGACTTCCGGAGGTAATTTCTCTTTCTTAACACCAATAAAATAGGATATTTATTTAGTTTTTTTTTTGTTAGGATAGGATAGATTGCATAGTAATAGGTTATTTGCATGCATGTTCTATTTGATTGAAATATGATAAGTTTCTTTTTAGGGTCTTTGAAAAATTTCACTAAATTAAAACTTTTCTGTTAAAACTTGTTTGAAGACTATAAATTGGAACATAAATTATAGCTAAGAACACACAACCTATGAGATTTGAGCTTAATTACATGGTTACACTATTTAACCATAATATTTTATTCTTGTGTGTTTACTTCTCTATGATTGTAATCGATATTTTGTTCCATCCTATATGTCCAATTACCTTTGTTAGCCACTTTAAGCCTATTAATCTCCATTTGTTCTATATTTTACCACATCACTAGCCTTAAGCAGAAAAATAATTAATTGTCCCAATTGAATCTTTGGTTAGCTTAAGATAGAGATGGTGTGCCAATTAAGTGTGGGAAAACTGTGGGAACATGGGTTAATAAGGGAATGTGTTATGTTTTTACAATTGATAAAATATTGGGAATTTAGGTACCTACTCATGTGAAACTAAAAAAATTAAAAATTCCTGTACATTGATAATGTTATGTTTACTTCTATTTTATTTAAAAAAAATATCCAAAAATACTCAAATAAATAAGTAATTAGATAAATGAATAAGGGGACAAAATTACCCCAATGCTAAGTTAAGTTCGATAAAAATCAATGCATATGTGATACAGGTTAAGAGAAAAGTTGATGCATGAGTATGTAATACAAAAGTGGGAAAATTTTGGGTAGCTAGGCCTGATCTAAGAAGAATATAGAGTATGTTAGGTGATAGCTTAGGTTGATCAAGGATTCAACTTATAGCTCACTTAGCCATATATATACCCTCACCTTTATCTTAGCCCCATTACAACCTTGAAAAGACCTCATGATGTTTGCATTGGTACATTAAATACTTGTTGATTGGTTAGGTGAAGAACAAGATTTAGAAAGCATGATTAGAGAAGAATAGAGTGATTACCCTATACACTAGAGTGACTAGAGTGCATATACACCACCAATGAAGGTTCAATGCTTGATTCTGTGTTCCTTGCTTTCATGAGCTATCTTCTTACAAGTCTACTTGTTCTTACTATATAAATTGAACTAGTGAAATTTGATTTATATTATCCTGAAGAACTTATTTACTTTTAACTAAGTAGACAGAATCATATAGTTGCATTCATGTACAAAGGTTGCATTGCATTGCATGAGTCTTTCTTTTCCCTACTCATTTATTTTATCTCCTTAAGCTAAGCAAGAGGACATGCGAATGTTAAAGTGTGGGGAGGTTGATAAACTACTATTTTATGGTTTATATTGTGTTTAATTGAGTGGTTTCATCAAGTCCTTGCCCACTTATTCATATAAAAAAGAGAATATACTCAAAGTTCCTTGACATGTTTGCATCCCTTCATGTGAACATACCACTCATCAAGGCTCTCCAACAAATGCCCTCATACATTAAGTGTATGAAGGAGCTGCTAACCAGGAAAAGCTCACTCAAAGGAGGACAAACAATAGTGATGAATAAGGAGTGCAGTGCTCTCATTCAACCAGAGTTACCTACAAAAAGGAAGGATCCAGGGAGTTTTCACATCCCCTACGCAATAGGAGAAACACTGATTGATAAGGGACTCTGTGATCTGGGAGCAAGCATTAATTTAATGCCTCTATCCCTCATGAAGAAGCTGCAGATCAATGAGCTAATGCCCACAGACGTAGTCATCAGGCTGGCTGACAAAACTCAAAAACAAGCAGTAGGAGTGGTTGAAAACGTGTTGGTGAAGGTTGGGAACTACTTCCTTCCCACAGACTTTGTCATATTGGAAATGGAAGAGAGTTATCTCCATCCAATAATATTGGGAAGACCATTCCTAGCTACAGCCAGAGCGCTTATAGATGTGGAGTGAGGAGAACTAATACTGAGGATACATGATGAACAACTTACCTTCAATGTCTTCAAACCCTCACAAGAAGCAGATCAAGAAAACAAGGAACCAAGAGAAGATCACAACAAGGCACTGGTGGAAGAAACAAGCACTGGAGCACAAACTATACACCTGGGAATCCCTTTGGTTGGTAAGCAAAACAGTCAGAAGGTGCCATAGCTAAAGGAAACCCAAGAAGAGCTAAAACCACCAGAGTCATATGAGACCAGCAGCAAAATTTCCCTGGAAAAAGAGGCCACAAAGAGCAGGGTAGCGTTAAAAGAAACAAGGAAGAAGGCACCAAGGAGATGGAGAAACAAAAAGATCCCTACAAAGGATTTCTCTCCAGGGGATAAAGTGATCTTAGCTCATCTCCCAGCTATTCCACCTCATCTCCCCACCATCCCATCTCAGCTGCCTAAAGTTTTTACCATCAGCAGAATTCTCTCCTTAGAACATGTGGAGATCCTTAATGAAGCCAATAGAGATAGATTCACTGTGAGGGGAGAAGATTTGAAGCATTACCAACCACCCAGACAAAGGCAGAACGTCAAGCTAGTGACGCTAAAAGAGCGCTTCGTTGGGAGGCAATCCAACCTAAGGTAGTTTCCTTTTCATGATCACTTCAATAAAAGTTACAAGTAGTTTTCCCTGTATTGTGAGGAGCTAAGTTTGGTGTTGCACACCAAAATAATCCAAGAGTGAATGTGTAATTCTAAGTTTGGTGTTCCATCAAAGATTCCAATTAGAATCACACTACACCTCTTCAATGGCAAGTTGCTAGCCCCAACCAATGAGGGAAACCACTTAACAATAGTTTAGTTTCTAGTTCATAGTCGTTTTATTAATAAAAGCACATGAGGTTCTTTGCATGTATTCAATCTGTTGCATTAGGCAAGGAACTAAGTTTGATGTTCACACACCAAATTAAGTTCAGAAATTCACAAGCATACATGCATGCTAACTATTTCTCAAGTGCTTTGGGAACAAGCAACTTCCAATAACTTTGCAGGAATTCAATCAATCTTCTGGAAAAATAGTGCACCATCATCCAAGGAGGCGAAAAAGGATGCAAAAGCTATGGATGATGACAACAAAGAGATAGCTAGAAGTCACCACCAAAAGGTTGTATTGTTACTTGATTTTATATGCTTGGAAATGCTCAAATTGAAAGTCTGAATGTGCCCCTGATTAATAATTACTCTTTAGTTTAAGTCATTAGAATTTAATGTTGTTTTTTATTTGCTTTTGTCACATGTGTGTTGGTCCAAGTTACCTGTTTTCATTTTCATCCTACTTACTTGTATGCTTGCCCTTTGAATTTAATGAAAGAGAATGTTATGAAAGAAACTAGAGTAGGGTTCATATGGTGAAGTAAGTCCTCAAAATTTGTGGGTGGTAATAGATTAGCTAAGTTGGATCACCTATAAGGTATGAGGGCACTCATGTGTATTGAATTACATGCTTGAAACACATCCTATGAGATTATCCAAACAACAAGATCCTAATAAGAAAAAGAGAAAAAACAATAAGAGTTTGAAAAAGAAAGAAAAGTAATAAGAAATAAGGCTAGGCACCAAGGGTTTAAATCTTGAGGGATGTGTCTGTGGTGATCTTGTACCAAGGATCTGCTTGGATGAATAAGTTCTTAAGAGTGCTTCATCACTTGGTAACTTGGGTTAACTAACCCGGGATTATCAACTGAAAATCCACTATCAAGAGCAACCTTGCTACAGAACATTTAGTAACCCAAAGAGGTGCTGGACACCAAGGCCTCAAGGAAAGAAAATAACAAACCATGTGCCTGTGGTGTGCATGTATGGGGGAGAAAGACTTGAGGGAGTAAGTCCTTAGGGGTGTTTCAACACCTAGCACCATGAACCAACTGGTTCGGGAGTGTTGGCTGAAAGCTTACTTTAAAGAGTTGCCCCCTCACAGAGCACTTAGCCTAAGGATGCAATAAACCTTGAGAAAAAAAAGGGGGGGGGGGAGGATCAAAGAATAAGGATCTCATAGGATGCAATCAAGCAAGTATTCAAGAGCATGATAAGGACCTGGAAACCAGTAAAGGAATGAACCTAAGTTGCTATGCATGAAACCCCATAAACCAAGAACTTTACTTCTATAATAAGAACTTGTTTCTCTTGTTCTTTCATTCATCATTCTGATGTTTCAATACTTGCTTAGGGTCAACCAAGCTTTAAGTTTGGTGTTGTGATGCCAGGGAATTTTGGCCAGTTCCACTGACCTTTTCTTTACTGTTTTAGGGTAGTTTCATGCATTTTCTTAGTAAATAAGCAAGTTTTGGGTAGAAATACACTTACATCTTGATTCAAGAAAACATTGTGAACTTTACATGATTTCATGAGAATTATGCATGAATTGAATGACAAATTGGATAATGCATAATCTCATGACTTGGAATAGAGCTTTGATGCACTTTAATTGCTTGATTTCAGGACAAAGGAAGCAAGGAAGAGCCACGTTAGTAGCCACGTTAATCTAATTAACGTGACCACTAACGTGGAATGGGCATAAACTTGTAGCGTTAATGAGAAAAGTGATCGCCAATAACGCCTTCAAAGCCATCATAACCCACATTAGTTGCCACGTTAATTACATTAACATAGTAGCTAACGTGGAGGAAAAATAGAGCTCCAACGTTAGTGGTAAAAGTGAATGCCACTAACGCCCCAAAATAGCACACTTAGCCACGTTAAGAGTCACGTTAATTCAATTAACGTGGACTTTAACGTGGGAGGAGGAAGAAATTGTCAACGTTAGTGACACTCACCTTTGTCACTAACGTTGGAGATGGCAATTGCCACCACGTTAGTGGCCACATTAATCTAATTAACGTGAACTCTAACGTAGGAAGGTGGGGCGTTTGGAGCGTTAGTGACAAAGGTAAGTGTCACTAACGCTCTCGAAGCTTAGGCATGCCCACGTTAAAGGTCACATTAGTTATACTAACGTGAACTCTAACGTGGGGAAAAGAGGCAATTAGCAACATTATTGGAAAAGGTGGATGCCAATAACGTTTGCGAAGGACCAAGAGGCAACGTTAGTGGTCACATTAATGCCACTAACGTTGAAGTTAATGTGGATCATTTTGGTTTGGAACGTTAGTGAAAAAGGTGATCGTCACTAACATTCTCGAACCCACATTTTCACTTAACGTTAACACCACTAACGTCCTAACTAACGCCCATGCCTAACTCACACTTTTTCTGCAAGCAAAGCTGAGCCCACTGAAGATTGTAACTGCTTCAACTCAAGATCGAAGGCCCATATCCAAGACTTGAAGAGCCAGCTAGAAGAGGAGAAGAGTAGTATATATAGGAGTAGTTTTGAACTAGGAAGGGAGCTTTTTGGCATTTTGGAGAACTACACTCTGTATATTTTGCTTTCTCTGTAATTTCTAGTTTAATTGGACAATGCATTCTTCTTTATCTTCTTCCATTTCCAGAGCTATGAACAACTAAACCCCTTTTCATTGGGTTAGGGAGCTCTGTTGTAATTTGATGGATCAATAATAGTTTTCATTATTCTTCTTCTTTCTTTTCTCTTGATTTTACTAGATAGCTTTCAGTCTTCATCCAATTGGGTAGTTGTCTTGGAAAAGAAGCTATTCATACTTGGATCTCTTCGGAACCTTGGAAGAGGAATGAAGAGATCATGCTAGAAATGCTTTCTCATGTTGGACCAAATTGGGTTTTGGATGGATAAAGTGACATATAATCCTACCAACACTTTGATTTAGAAATAAATGTGGTATAATCAGTGACCATACTTCATCTCTTCTCATGAGCAATTAGACCAAGGAATTGGCTATTGATCAATATTTGAGAGATTGAATTACCAAGGAATTGGAATCCAATCACTTAAGATTGCCAAGGAGATCAATGAATGCATTGATTGAGGAAGAGATGAGAATAAACTTGATCCAGAGAATACAACATCTCCTGAGCCCAATGAATCCCCCATTTCTGATCTTACCCATTCTCTTTATTTTCTGCCATTTGCTTTTATGCTCATCCTCCCAATTTCCCATTTAAGATTCTGCAATGTACTTTCCACCATTTACATTCTGCTCTTTATTTCCAGTATTTACATCTTCTGTTATTTACTTTCCCGCCATTTAACTTTCTGCAATTACTCAACTCAATTTCTGCTTAGCTCAACTAGAACATTCCTCTAATTAAAGTTGCTTGACCAATCAATCCCTGTGGGATTCGACCTCACTCTATTGTGAGTTTTTACTTGACGACAATTCGGTATACTTGCCGAAGGAAATTTTGTTGAGAGACAAATTTCCGTGCATCACTCCTCTGAAGGAGAAGCTTATAATCCTGAGAATCCTGGAATGAAAGAGGTGAATTACATGGAAGAATCTTATGGAAACACCTATAATCATTCATGGAGAAATCATCCAAATTTCTCATAGAAGGATCAACAGAAGCCTCAACAAGGCTTCAATAATATTAATGGTGGGAGAATTCAATTTGACAATAGCAAGCCTTTTCTATCATCTTCTCAGCAACAGACAGAGAATTCTAGGTAGAGCCTCTCTGACTTAGCAACCATAGTCTCTGATCTATCTAAGACCACTCTCAGTTTCATGACTGAAACAAGGTCCTCCATCAGAAATTTGGAGGCACAAGTGGGTCAGTTGAGTAAAAGAGTTACTGAAATCCCTCCTAGTACTCTCCCAAGCAATACAGAAGAGGATTCAAAGAGAGAGTGCAAGGCCATCAATATATCCAAAGTGGCTGAACCTATAGAGGAGGAAGAGGCAGTGATTTCCAGTGAGGAAGACTTCAATGGACATCTACTGACCACTAAGGAGTTCCCTAATGAGGAGCCAAAAGAATCTGAGGCTCATACAGGGATCATAGAGATTTCACTGAACTTACTGTTGCTATTCATGAGCTCTAATGAGTATTCTTTCTCTGAAGAGGATGAAGGTATTGTAGAAGAGCAAGTAGCTCGGTATCTAGGAGAAATCATGAAACTGAATGCCTTGGTTCAACAGAAATTACCTCAGAAGAAACCGGATCTCGGAAGGTTCTTAATACCTTGTACCATAGGTACCATGACCTTTGAGAAGGCTCTGTGTGACTTGGGGTCAGGTATAAACCTCATGCCACTCTCTGTAATGGAGAAACTAGGGATCTTTGAGGTACAAGCTGCAAGAATCTCACTAGAGATGGCAGACAAATCAATAAAAAAGGCTTATGGACTTGTAGAGGATGTCTTAGTGAAGGTTGAAGGCCTTTACATCCCTGCTGACTTCATAATCCTAGACACTGGGAAGGATGAGGATGAATCCATCATCCTTGAAAGGCCCTTCCTAGCCACAGCAAGGGCTGTGATTGATGTGGATAGAAGAGAGTTAGTCCTGCAACTGAATGAGGACTACCTTGTGTTTAAGGCTCAAGAATCTTCCTCTGTAACCATGGAGAAGAAGCATGAAAAGCTTCTCTCAATACAGAGTTAAGCAGAGCCCCCACATTCAAACTCTAAGTTTGGTGTTGGGAGGCCACCATCATGCTCTGAGTCTCTGTGAAGCTCTTTAAGAGCTCACTGTCAAGCAATTGACATTAAAGAAGCGCTTTTTGGGAGGCAACACAATGTTATTTAATTATATTTATTTTTATAGACATTTTTTTCCATTGCCATGTTATGTTTTCTTTTTAGGTTGATGATCATGTGGAGTCACAAAAACAGCTGCAGAATTAAAGTGGAATAAAAAACAACATAAAAAAATAGCACACCCTGGAGGACAGGGATAGCAAAATGGGCGTTTAACACCCATGCAGGCAGCATTCTGGGTGTTTAACGCCAGAAATGGCAGCATTCTGGGCGTTCAGAAAAACGCCCAGTAAAGAAGGATTTCTGGCGTTTAACGCCAGCCAAGATATCTGGCTGGGTGTTAAACGCCAGAAATGGTAGCATTCTGGGCGTTTAACACCAGGATGGCACAAAGGAGGTAATTTTGTTTCTAATTCAATTTTTTTTCGATTTTTCATGTTTTAATTCATATTTTTTTGCATCAAACATATTTTAAACGTTCATCTTTCAATTTCTATTTTCAAAAATTAATAACGTTTCCAATTCCTTTTAATTCTTTTCCAATTCTTTTTAAATCCTTCCAAAACATTTTCAAAACTTACATATCTTTTCAAATTCTTTTCAACTCTTTTTAATTTTTCTTGCATACCGTAATAAGTTTTCAAAATTAATTGCATCATTCTTCTTCTACTCCCTTCTATCTTATTTTGCTCGAGGACGAGCAAATCTTTTAAGTTTGGTGTGGAAAAGCTCAGCTTTTTGCTTTTCATAACCATTAATGGCACCTAAAGCCAGAGAAACCTCTAGAAAGAGGAGCAAAAAAGGCAAGGAAGAGACATAGAGGAGCTCAAGAACTCCATTGGTTCTTCAAGAGGAATAAAAAGCCACCATCACTAAGGTGGACCCGTTCTTTAATCTCCTTGTTTATTTTTTTTTGTTTTCGGTTTTTATGCTTTATGTTTTGACTATGTTTGTGTCTTTATTTCATGATCATTAGTGTTTAGAGTCTATGTCTTAAAGCTATGAATGTTCCATGAATCTTTCACCTTTCTTAAATGAAAAATGTTTTCTGAAAAAGAAAAAGAAGTACATGAATTTCGAATTCTATCGTGAAAATAGTTTAATTATTTTGATGTGGTGGCAATACTTTTTGTTTTCTGAATGAATGCTTGAACAGTGCATATTTTTTATAGTGAAGTTTATGAATGTTAAAATTGTTGGCTCTTGAAAGAATAATGAAAAAAGAGAAATGTTATTGATAATCTAAAAAATCATAAAATTGATTCTTGAAGCAAGAAAAAGCAGTGAAAAGCAAAAGCTTGCAAAAAAAATGCGAAAAATAAAGAAAAAGAAAGAAAAAGAAAAAGCAAGCAAAAAAAGCCAATAGCTCTTTAAACCAAAAGGCAAGAGCAAAAATCCAATAACCCTTTAAACTAAAAGGCAAGGGTAAAAAGGATCCAAGGCTTTAAGCATTAATGGATAGGAGGGCCCAAAGGAATAAAATCCTGGCCTAAGTGGCTAAATCAAGTTGTCCCTAACCATGTGCTTGTGTCATGAAGGTCCAAGTGAAAAGCTTGAGACTGAGTGGTTAAAGTCGTGATCCAAAGCAAAAAGAGTGTGCTTAAGAACTCTGGGCACCTCTAACTGGGGACTCCAGCAAAGCTGAGTCACAATCTGAAAAGGTTCACCCAGTTATGTGTCTGTGGAATTTATGTATCCGGTGGTAATATTGGAAAACAAAATGCTTAGGGTCACGGCCAAGACTCATAATGTAGCTATGTTTAAGAATCAACATACTATACTAGGAGAATCAATAACACTATCTAAATTCTGAGTTCCTATAGATGCCAATCATTCTGAACTTCAAAGGACAAAGTGAGATGCCAAAACTGTTCAGAAGCAAAAAGCTACTAGTCCCGCTCATCTAATTAAAACTAAGCTTCATTGATGTTTTGGCATTAATTGTATTTTCTCTTCTTTTTATCCTATTTTGTTTTTGGTTGCTTGGGGACAAGCAACAATTTAAGTTTGGTGTTGTGATGAGCGAATAATTTATATGCTTTTTGGCATTGTTTTTACATAATTTTTAGTATGTTTTAGTTACTTTTTATTATATTTTTATTAGTTTTTATGCAAAAATCACATTTCTGGACTTTACTATGAGTTTGTGTGTTTTTCTGTAATTTCAGGTATTTTCTGGCTGAAATTGAGGGACCTGAGCAAAAGTCTGCTTTAGAGGCTGAGAAAGGACTACAGATGCTTTTGGATCCTAACCCTCCTGCACTCGAAGTGGATTTCTGGAGCTACAAAATCCCGATTGGCACGCTCTCAATTGCTTTGGAAAGTAGACATCTTGGGCTTTCCAGCAATATATAATAGTTCATACTTTGCCCGAGATTTGATGTCCCAAATTGGCGTTCAAATGCCACCTAGAGACCCTTTTCTGGCGTAAAACGCCAAAACTGGAGTTAAACGCCCAAACTGGCATCCACGCTGGCATTTAACTCTAGAAATGGCCTATGAACGTGTAAAGCTCAAAGCTCAGCCCAAGCACACACCAAGTGGGCCCCGGAAGTGGATTTCTGCACTATCTGCACTTAGTTACTTATTTTCTGTAAACCCTAGTAACTAGTTTAATATAAATAGCACTTTTTACTATTGTATTCACATCTTATCTATCTCTGGATGTTTAGTCCTTAGACAATGAAGGCTGGCCACATGGCCATGCCTAGACCTCTTTCTCTTATGTATTTTTTACGTTGGAGTTTGTACACCTCATAGATTAAGGTGCGGAGCTCTGCTGTTCTTCATGAATTAATGCAAGTACTATTGTTTCTCTTTCAACTCACGCTTACTTCTTCTCCAAGATATACTCTCGTACTTAATTCAGTTAAGTCAGAATGAAGGGGTGACCCATGACAATCACCCACTATCTTCATTACTCGCTTAGCCAAGATCCGCGTGCCTAACAACCACAAGCGGTCTACATGATGTTCAACGTAGTTATTGAACGACAGCCAAAGTATATTCTCTTGGGTCTCTAATCTATGATTTGCATCGCCTCTCCTGACAACAGAGCATCTGAATCCGTGAGATTATAACCTTCGTGGTATGGGCTAGAACCCATTGGCAGCATTCCTGAGATCCGAAAAGTCTAAACCTTGTCTGTGGTATTCCGAGTAGGATCTGGGAAGGGATGACTGTGACGAGCTTCAAACTTGCGAATGTTGGGCGCAGTGACAATGTGCAAAAGGATAGAGAGATCCTATTCCGATGCTAGTGAGAACCGACAGATGATTAGCCGTGTGGTAGCTGTACCTGGTATTTTTCATCCGAGATAAGAAATCCAACAGTTGATTAGCCGTGTAAAAACCGTACCTGGTATTTTTCATCCGAGAAGATCATACAGCTTGCCATGGAAGGGAGCACGCATGATTGGAAGAAGACAATAGGAAAGTAGAGGTTCAGAAGCAACAAAGCATCTCCAAACGCTTATCTGAAATTCCCACCAATGAATTACATAAGTATCTCTATTTTATTTTATGTTTTAATTATCTTTTAATTATCAAAACCTCATAACTATTTGAATCCGCCTGACTAAGATTTACAAGATGACCATAGCTTGCTTCAAGCTGACAATCTCTGTGAGATCGACCCTTACTCACGTAAGGTATTACTTGGACGACCCAGTGCACTTGCTGGTTAGTTGTGTGGAGTTGTGAAAAGTGTGATCACAATTTCGTGCACCAATCTCCTCCGCCAATTTTGCAGTCGCCTCAGCCTCGACAGTCTGTGCCTTCTCCTTTTCCAAATCAAGCTCCAGTTTAGCCACCTTAGTGTTAAGCTCATCCTTCAACCCCTTAATCCTATTAAATTCTGATTTAGCATCCTCAAGAAAAGCTTTTGTGGCATGGACAGGGGAACCCTAGATAGTACGGTATAAGGCTGCACCCATATGGGCCATCCGGATACTGCTACTAGTAATGAAATTTAGATGCTGAAGGAGGGACACATCGTCCATTGAGAGTTGACCAAAGGGAGCGATTTGATTGTCAACAAACCCCACAGCATCAAAATTAGGGGCATCGAAGTCAAAAGGGTCCACAATTTTCTGTTTATCCACAGTCATCTATTTTTTAGGAGGGGGCCAGCAGTAGGAGAAGAGGATGCACCAGTAGATGGTCGAGCTAGGTCAGAAGGAATAATTTGGACCTGAGGGGTCGGAATAACCTTCCTCGGCCCAGAAGCAGTCGACACTGGTTTATTGGGAAGAGCCTGAGAAGACTCACCCTCCGCAGTTTTGGCCGAGATGTTGGAGGCAGCTGTCGCCTTCTTGGCTCGATGATAGGCCTTCATGGAATCTACGGACTTCACCATCTCTGAAATAGGAAAACAAATCATAGTTAAGAAAGATCAAGAGTGCCAAATAAACAAGCAAACAAGGAAAAGCTGCAAATAAAGTCAACAGCTACCTAATTCAACCTGAAGGAGAGAAGGGTCTCCTAAAAACTTTTTGGTGTCAAGATGGGGAGGCTCTCCCCAAACTTCCTCTAACACATTCACAAAGGCATGTTCGACCTCATCAAGACTCTCCCAGGAATACCTAGCTACTATTACATTCTTCTACCAGCACAAAGGGAAAGTAGGCTCATCATTTTCATCCAAAAAGAAGGGTCGAGCTCCCTCAACAGCTCGGATCTTGAAATAATAGTTCTTAAAGTCCCTAAAGGACTCATCATACATAGAAAAAACCTTCTTTTCTTGAGCAGATCGGAAAGAAACCTAGGAGGCTTTCTTCTTCGCTGCCCCAGGCTTTGTCAATACAAAGAGATAAAGAAAAAGAGTTTGGGTAGGTCGGATATCTAGTTCTTGACACAACAATTGAAAGATTTTTATAAAGCTCCAAGAGTTCGGTAGAGCTGAGAAGGAGCTACATTATAAGACCACATCAACTCAGTCTTAAAGGGGTGAAGGGAATGGTAATATTCAAATGACTAAAGAAATAGTCATAAGCATAGAAAAAAGGGCGTTCTCTTTGAGTTAAAGAGGGAAAGCTAACTCTTTCCTCCAGATCAGGGGATACTAACTCATAGTTTTTCTCTTGATCCCTATCACTACAAATCCTATGGTGTCGTCTAAGCCGCACGCAGTACTCAGAGTCAGCAATTGTAACACACATCAGAACAATGGAATCCAGCCAATCTGACATGCCATCCGGGATCTTAGAAGACATTGCAACAATGTTTTTGCGATGTGACATGGGTCAACTATTCCTACAGTAAAAACAAATAAAATGGGTTACTACCAGACAACTCGGGCAAATAGGGAAACAACTCGGACAATAACATATGAAAATCAAGAAGTCAATAAAAGGGAAACCCCACGACTCACACCAGAAGCCCAGGGGCACCATTTGGAGGCAATAACAAGGCAAGAACCAGGAAAAAGGAAATCGACAAACTACGCCCTAAACATCTCGAAGCAAAAATCATCATCACCAACAAAAAGCATCGAAAGTCATGAATTCTTCGCAACAAAGGAGATTTAAGCTGGAAACAAAAGCCAAAGACAACGATACAAGAACAGCAACAAAAACCCTAAACAAAATCACCAGAAGGCGCACATTCTTCGCAAAAAGCAAGCAACAAAGAAAAATCACCAGTCATGGGTCAAGACACAAAAAGAGACAATCTTTTCACAAAAGAATCAAAAGTTTCTCAAAACCAAAGCCCTACATCCAAGCATGCACAAATGACCAAAAACGAAAAAGAGAACAAGATAGAAAACGCTAACCTGCAAAGGAGAAAGCAGTAACGAAGAACGGTATAGAACAGTCGCGTCAAGGCAGGGAAAGGTGGATGGCTTGAAAAATGAAAATATAAAACACAACACCAAGCAAAGAGTAAGGGGCAAGTCAAAGAAAACACTACATTAATAAAAAAATGCAACTTTTAGCAAAAAGGATTCGGCCTTGCGAAACAGATTCTTCGCAGACATAAAATACCAGAGCAAGTCATCAAAAATGGAGAAAGAAAATACCAACCTGAGGAAGAAGAGGAAAGCAACAAACATCTCAAAGATTGTCGAAGAGAGATCAGAAAGAGACAACGAGCAGGCTCACACCAAACGAACTTCTCCAAAGAGAGAGGTGAAACAGAAGGGAGCAAGGGGAGTGAAAGCGTCGCGAAGTAAGAGGAGAGCGAAAAGAAAGGGAAAGAGAAACTGAAAAGAGCTTAAAAGAATTCAAAAATGCAACGAAAAGAGGGAAACGGCAAAAGGGGTTAATGAGCATTTAATCCTCGCACATTCCCAAGGAAAGCACAATGAGCGCTGTAATTAAAAAGAGGAGAAAAATGCTTCGCATTCAGGAGAACCTAGCGGAAGTTATATAATGCTCGAGCTTGACTTCTTTCCAAAAGGATGAAAACTGTAAACACGATCCTCAAAAGTAAAGATCGAGCTCATGCAGGGGCACTGTTCATACCCTGGGTCGAGCTATTCGACCTGGGCTGATCGAAGACAAAGCAACCGACTTCTTTGTACGGGTCGACCCGACCTCCTCTCAAAAGAGGTTGGCCAAACTACCAGAAGAGGCCTAAACGGGCCCAGCCGGAGGGATGCAGCCCAATCTAAAGGCAGCTAAAGCCTAGAAAGATAAGGACGGGTCCCCCTTAAAGATAAAGATGACTTCACTCAAAGGTAAGATAAGATAACTATCTTATCTCCAGAAAGGTCACTCCACACTATTATAAATACACTAGAGCACCTAAGTATAACTCATACTCTGATCCTACCAAAAAACCTACTTAAAAACCCATGCTAACTTAGGCATTGGAGTCCCTTGCAGGTACCACCAACCTCCGGTGAACACAGATCGGCAGCACTACCAAGGCCCACAAGTCGGACACGACAGCTCCGGCCACCACCACAGATCTCGACCGAGATCGACCTACAATTTCAAGTAACCCTTGAAACAACTAGCATGGCCCAATTTTTTTGTGCCGTAGCCATTTTTCATATTCTCTAGAATGAAAACAAGCTACATTTTGATTCTTTAAATCATCAAGAGTAAGTCCATACACATTATCGCACCGATTAGTAACAAACAATATTTCATTGTTTTTTTTTTCATTCACAACACGGTATTCTAATCTCTTGAATATCACCAAGTAACCAAAATCATACAATTGACTTATGCTCAAAAGATTATGCCTCAAACCATCAACCAAAAAGACATCATCAATAAAGGTAGAATGATCTTTACATACTTTTCTAACAATAATTATTTTACCTTTACCATCATCTCTAAAGGTCACAAATCCTCCATCATACTTGTTGAGTTTGATGAAAAAGGTTGACCTTCTCATCATATACCTAGAGCATCCGCTATCCAAGTACCACATATCTTTCTTCTTCTTGGATACTAGGCAACTCTGCATAAACTCTCAAGTAATCTTGGGTATCCAAACTAACTTGGATTCTTTGAAGTCAATCCACCTTGGTTGCCCAAGTTTATTAAAATCACAAACAACCTTGTATATTTTATTTTCCATAATTCTTTTGTCAATAAAACATTGAGGGGGAGAATAACCATTTTTATTCCAATTAGAACAATAATTTTTTATTGTATGATGCTGAAAGTGATCAATATTATGATGTTGAAATTGATTTAATGTATAATGTTGAAAGTGATTAAAGGTTTGAGATTTTATGGTTGTTAAGTAAGGTGCCTTTCTTTTATAAAATTGATTTTTAGCAATTGCACCTGTTTTTGCAACATATCCCAAACCAGAATTATTTGAAATAGATTTGGTTCTTGAATATGAGGCACTCTTGTTAAAGTGTGGTTTTTCAAAAACAACCTCATTGTTAGTGAAATAATCGTGACCAAAATTTTTTGACAATGGTCTGGTCTTTGAAGATGATGCATTTTTATCAAAAAATGGTTTTTCAAAACTAGTGAATGATTTTTCAAAAACTGCATCATCCTTTGTCACATAACCCAAACCAAAATTTTTAAATAATGGTATTTGATTAGCAAGTAATTTGTCCAAGTTGCTGAAACTGTGTGCAAATTTTGCTAAATCATTATTCAACCCTTTAATAATTTCATTTAATCTTTCATTTTCTACAATCAATTTTTTTGAAGCATCAACCGTGTGCTTTCTTTTGAATTTTTCAATTTCATATTTTAAAAATCTATGTTCTTCAACAAGATCAAAAGCACATTCGGTCTCCTTCATTTTTTGTTTTAAAAACTCATTTTTAGATTTGCATTTGTTGTATTTCTTCAGCAATTTTTTAGAATGGTGAGTGAGATCATCAACAATAACATGTAATTCTTTAAGAGATAAGTCATAGTAATTTACCTCTTTTAGTTGATCATCACCTGCCATAAAACAGACTTGAGCTTCATATTTGGAGTCATCTTCCTTATCCGAATCATTCTCTAGATCCTCCCAAGAAGCCATGAGCACTTTCTTCTTTTCTTTCTTAGCCTTGTCCTCTTTCTTGAGTTTTAGACAGTTAAACTTGAAGTGCCTACCTCATTACAGTGATGGCAGGTGACCTTGCTAAGATCCTTCTTTTGCTCCTTTGAACTTGATCCTTTGTACTTGCCTTTGCTCCTCATTGGCCTTCTTAATCTCCTAGCAAAAAAGACAAGTTCGTCATCTAAAAAACTGTCACTTGAATCACTCTCCCTAGACTCAACTTTTGATTTTAGGGCCACTACTTTTTTCTTTGTGTCCTGGCTAATGTGTGTGGCTTCATATGCTAAGAGTTTTCCTCTCAACTCATCATAGGTTAGTGGACTCAAGTTGTTACTCTCAGCTAGGACGGTGGCTTTTATTTCCCACTCTTTTGTAAGGCTTCTAAGGACTTTTCTCACTAGAGTTTGTTCAGTGTGTGTCAATCCCATAGCATCAAGGCTGTTGATGATGATTCAAAATCTCTCAAACATCTCATCAATGCTTTCTCCATCCTTCATGGTGAACATTTCATACTCTTTTCACAGCATATCAATCCTTGTTTCTTTGACTTGTTTGGTGCCCTCGTGTGTAACTTGGAGTTTTCCCAAGATTTCTTTTGCCGTCTTGCTTCTAGATATATTTTGGTATTCCTCGAAGCTGATAGCACAGTGTAGCAAGTTTATTGCTTTAGCATTCAGTTCCACCTTCTTTTTGTCATCATCATTCCATTTGGCTTCTTCCTTCAGAGTCACCACTCCATCAGCGCTTGCCTTTGTAGGGATTTTAGGACCATCCACCACTATCTTCCATATGTTATAGTCAATTGATTGAATGAATATCTGCATCCTCTCTTTCTAGTAAGCATAGTTCTTCCCATTGAAGAAGGGAGGCCTATTGTTTGATTGACCATCTGTTAGTATGTAAACCACAGTGGTTGTGCCCAAGTTGTTCGCCATTGGATCTTTGCTCCAAGCTGTTAAGCTTGATTCTTGAGACCTTGGCTCTTGATACCAATTGAAGATTCTTAATGGCCTAGAGAAGGGGGTTGAATCTATGACCTTCTTTTAAGTTGATTGATTAACCCTTAAAACCAAGAAATGAAACTTTGTTTCTATTTGTCTACGTGAAGGATTATGCAGGAGACAATTTAGTTTTGTCTCATAAATCGCAGAGAGACAAAATAGTGTAGAGAAGAAGAAAATGGCACCAGCATATATTCTAGTTCAGTTGCTCTGTGCAATGCAACCTACATCCAGTCTCCACCATAACGTTGGTGGAATTTTCACTATACTTTCAAGTGTTACAAACACCTATTCCCTAGGACTTAACATAATCCTATCTGGGACAAACCAAACTTCAACATAAGCTTGATTTGGCTAGGCAACATCCTAGACTCTCAATACACTAAGTGCTTACCCAACTTAGCAAGGGATACATCAGATACAAGATGCAAAATTGAAATACAAATAAATAGAAATCTGAAATCAACTTTGGATTTCTCTCCAAGTTCCTCTCTTTACCTTTTCTCTCTATTTGGCTTTTTCAAATGCCTCACATTTATGCCTTTTTCCACTCGAGAAAACAGAGAAAGATAAACGTTGAAATAAAATACTAGAACAATAAACCATGGAGGAGATGATGATCACAACCTTTCAGCTATCAGATGAACCAATTTCAGAACTTCTCTATGATTGTTCTTCATTTTGGTGGTATGCTTCTTTGATGTAGGAACACAGTCCAAAGTGTTGAACGCTCATAGAGAATGCTCTCAATGCAACTCAGATTCTGGTTCTTTCTCCTTCTCCAAAACAGAGAAGCAATTTTCTTTTTGTACCTTGTGCTGAGAGCCAGATAGGGTTTCTCTCCAGTCAACTCCTTGGACTTTGAGATCTCAAAAATCGTGCCTCCTTTTTCTTCAATATCCCCAAAATTAGAAATTTTGAAACTGATTCATTTGCTTCGACCGAGGTCTACAGAGCATCAGAAAGATGTCTTCTCAGTGACAATCCCAAATCCACACCTTTGATAAGGTGCTTTGGCTCCAAGTAACACTTTAAGCCATTGATTTAAAGCAGAGCTAATCCATCACTAGTTTCTACTTCTTTCCATAAATGGTGTCGTAGAGAGTAGGAGAAGGAGTGAAGAAATCAAGTTGCATGCAAATGAAAATTATTTACCTTTAACCTTTGAATTTGATTAACATGCTTTAATTAGTGTGATATGACTTTCCTTTCATGATGAACTTTTCTCTTTTTTTCTTCTTTGGTGATAGAACCAGGAAGAAGAAACTCTCTCTTTTTCTGATTGACTGAAGCAAACATGTGAACGTTGGCTTTGGAGGGCTTCTACTTGGTGGAAGCTTCTTGGACTTGGATTGGATGTATATTCCATCTGGCCCAACTGAATTCTTTGCTATATTATTTTTGGGCTTTGTTGGTTAGAGAACACATCAACAATCTTTGTTTTAATTGCTCTATCTCATTGGGCTAATGTTGTTGTAAGTTTGGCCTTATGCTTTATGTTTGGTCCAATTTCCTTTCTTCACACTAGCATTTCAGATTTTTTTTTCCTTTGGGCTTCATTATTTTGTTGGGCCTATTTTCTTCCTTCTTGGACCAGATTTCTTCTTGTCTTCCTTCCTTATTGATTAGCTACTCTTTCTTTGGATTGCTCATGATGATATAAGTTCAGCCACTTATTTTCTTGGAGCTTCTGGATTTGATGTTGCCTTTGTTTGCTTATTATTGGGTCGGTTTTCTTGCTCCTTGGGCTTGTATCATTAATTAACACATCAAAACCAATTCGGCTATTAACCCAACTTCAACATGTTTGTCATCATCAACTATTTGTTATTATTTACTAAACTCAACAATATATATAATATGAGATTTGTTATTGATTTCAAATTTAAATCTTATCTTATTTCAAATTAAAATCTTAATTATATCACAATTCAATTTGAAACAGAATCAGTTATGATGTCATCTAAACTTAAAATTTATTAAAAATAGAATAACAAATTATTCTTGATTCTCATTTAATTTTCTCAATTATCATATTATTATATTCTTGGTGCTAGAAAAAAAATATAATAATCTTTCATTTGATTAATATAATTATTTATTTGATCAAATTAAAATAATAAATAAATAATTATTTAGTAAAGATCAGAACACTTGTTAGTGTATGACCTATAGCTAGGTTCAACACTAAGCAGGTAGTAAATTAGTCATACTAAATTTACTAATCAAGATTGACATCTAACAATAATCTTTAATGACCTGATAGTTTGAAGTAATATATTTTTCCTAAGAACTCGAGAAGAACAAAGTATAATTCCTTTCATCTTTCCTGTTCTTGGTTAACCTTTAGAGTGTGGTTTAATTGTGAAACTTTAACTTGTTACCATTATTATAATGAAATGTGAATGACTTAAAAAATTCATTTTTTTATTCATTCAACCCTTGGCCAAAGTTTTATTTATCAAGCCATTATAATCACAGAGCTCAAACTCTTTACTGAGAGTTGACGGATTTTTTGTTGACTAATCATTAATTCTACAAGTATGTAAATCATACCCAATATCCATTCAACTAGCACCCTAAGGCATTAGATATTCGGAATCAATGTATAATAAATACATTGTTAATTACAATGATAGTCACATGTCAAAAGAAACTCTATTACCATGTTCATCTTGAAAATATCCTATTGACAAATATGCGGGAATTATAACTATTAGAAATTCTCAGAGTGTGTCAGTTTAATGGTCCATATATATATATATATATATATAATTTAATAAATGGGATTTATTAATCTTTATCCAATAAAAATCATTATATATATTGATCTATCTGGATTATTAATGTCTTTTTTAATAATACTATGACCAAGAACAGTTTAGATTAAATTATAAAATATTATTTCTCATTGTTATGGTCGCTATCATAACGATAAATCTCTAAATTTAATTAAGGAGATTATTATATTAACCCTTTAATTAAATAATATATATAATAATAACAAATTACACTACAACAAAATTCATTTTTAGTGACAAACTTTTAGCGGCAATATATAATGGCTACTATTTCCTTTACTTAACTTATATTTTTGTGGCCATTACACCTTTGCCATTATTAATATATGTTATAATGGTAATTATTATTATTGCCACTAAATTATTACTTCTTTTACTTTTATATTTATTTTTTTAAATTAATAACGGCCATTGTTATTATTGCCGGTAAACATATTCCTATTTTCCTAAACTAAATTGATTGAAAAAGAAAAAGAAAAAAAAATTGTTCCTGTGTTGGGGTTTGGTTCTTCAGAAGACTCACTTCCCTCCGTCACTACCTTAATGGAACTCACTTCCCTCCATCATCGACCATCACCGCCATAGGCCTTGCCACCGCTAACAGCCGCCGTCCATCGTCCTACACTCATTCAAATTGCATCTTTATTCCTCCACCTCAGATCTGCATTGTAAATTCCCGATTCCTTTGATCCAAATCGGAAAACCAAAAAATAGTGTCAGTATTGTGCCATGGAAGCTTGAGCTCGTAGTTTTGGTGTGAGTCCTGCGACTGCGACACTCTTCCTTCTCTTTCTTTCTCTGCCTACAATGAAGGACTCCGAATTCCATTCGCCTTCTGTCGTTCGCCTCAAATTCGTATGTTTCTTATCTCTCTCATTCATTCCAATCTTTTTTCCCCAATTCTCTGAAATTAGGGATTTTATGTAATTACGAATTTATTATTTTGGAGTTTGGACCGTTCAATTATTAGTTGAGAAAAGATGAATATCTGTCATAATTATGTATTTTGGTCCTTGTTCAGGAAAATTTTTCGCAGGGGGCAAGAAATTCTGCACCACCACTAATGCATTGACTCAGCGGGAGCCTGATTCAATGCTGGCTACTATGTTCAGTGGTCGACATACTCTCTTCCTAGATTCTGATAAAGCAATGTCAAATTCTATCTTTCTTTGTTTATACTTGTATATGGTTTCCTCAATTATGCACGTTTGGCTTTGTTTATTGATTTGGTGAAAATTGCAATGACTGGTTGCAGGGATATGTCTTTGTTGATAGGGATGGTAAACACTTCCATCACATTCTTAATTGGTTGGGAGATGGTGTGGTGCCCACTCTGGAGGACTCTGAATATAATGAACTATTGCGGGAGGCTGAGAACTATCAATTACTTGTAAGTATTGCTCTTTTCCAATGGATTGTGGTTCAATGATTTGGAAGCTAAAATTAACATTCTTAGACTGCTTCTTGTTTGCTTTGTGTAGTTCTAAGATTTTCATCATTGTACTATCTAGTTTTCATCTTTGACTAAAACATGTGTAAATGAGTTCCTTCATCGATTTGTCATAAGAATATCATCATCGTGGGAATGACATGCACCATCATTATATTGATAATGTGTTTTTAAATTTTAATCAAAGAAAGGTTTTGATGTTTTTAAATTTTAGTACACAGTTCACATTTGTTTTGACATCTGTATTGAGAAGAGCAATCTATGATGGAGTTACCCCCTTCTTAAATGTAAAGAATGTCCTTCATTGTATCATAAATGAATAGAATGCATACTTGCACCTGCTATTATTGATTTGATAGCTCCATATGCCTTAATGTTGAGAAATGACAAATGGCATAGCCCAAATGGAGAGCATACACCTTTGGAAAGTTGCTGGAGCATTGCATAGCCCAAATGGCATTCTCCTGTAAGCAAAGACTCCAAATGGGCAGGTCAATGAGGTCTTCTCTTGATCCTTGGGGTCTATCACTATCTGATTATACCCAGAATACCCATCCAGGAAGCAATAATAAGCATGGCCAGCCAATCTTTCCAGCATCTGATCAATGAAAGGGAGAGGAAAGTCATCTTTCTTTGTAGCCTCATTCAGTCTTTTATAATCTATGCACATCCTCCAATCAGTCACTGTCCTTGTAGGGATTAACTCATTCTTCTCATTTGAGATTACAGTCATCCCCTCTTCTTTGGCACAACTTGAACCAAACTCACCCAAGAGCTATCAGAGATTGGGTATATGATTCCAGCATTCCACGGCTTCATCACTTCCTTTTGAACTACTTCATTCATGGTTGGGTTGAGTCTTCTTTGAGGTTCTACCACAGGCTTTGAGTCCTCCTCCAACAAAATCTTGTGCATGAAAATGGCAGGGCTTATGCCTTTGATATCATTAATTGTCCATCCCAAAATTGACTTGTGAGCTTTCAATATTTCAATCAGCTTTGTTTCTTCTTCCATGATTAAGGAGGAATTGATGATTACTGGCAGAGTCTCTTCTTCTCCAAGAAAAGCATACTTGAGATGAGGAGGGAGAGGCTTTAATTCTTGTTTTGGCACCTCCTCTGTCTTGCCATCAAAAGAGATTTCTGCTACTTCTTCTATGATGTCTTGTTCCACTTCCATTTCCTCTTCTTGTTCATTGGCTTCAAGTAGCTCCTCCTCCAATTCTTCTATCATTTCAACCCTCATATGCTTTTCCTTCTCAGGCGGATGTTGCATAGCTTTAATGACATTGATGATCATTTTTTCATCATGCACCCTGAGTGTCATCTCTCTTTTCTCCACATCAATTATTGCCCTTGCCGTGGCTAGAAAAAGTCTTCTCAAGATAATCGAGTTGTGTCCTTCTTCTTCTATGTCTAAAATGACAAAATTAGCAGGGAATATGAATTTTTCTACTTTCACCAGCAAATTTTCCACAACTCCATAAGGTATCTTGAGTGATCTATCAGCCATTTGAAGTGACATTCTGGTGGGTTTGACTTTATCTATTGCAAGCTTTTTCATTAGTGAAAGAGGCATCAAATTGATGCTGGCACCTAAGTCACAGAGAGCTTTTTCCAAAGTCATATTACCTATAGTGCATGATATGATGAAACTTCCAGGATCTTTGAGCTTTGGTGGGAGGCCTTTTTGGATTACTACACTGCACTTTTGAGTTAAGACCACTGTTTCCTTTTCATTCTAGCTTCTCTTTTTGTTGATGAGATCTTTGAGGAACTTAGCATATAGAGGCATCTGCTCCAATGCTTCAGCAAGTGGGATGTTGATCTCCATCTTCTTAAAAACTTCTAGAAACTTGGGGAATTGGTGATCCTTTAGCTCCTTTTGCATTCTCTGAGGGTATGGTAGAGGAGGAGTGTAAGGCTTCACTTTTTTCCTCTTTTCTTGTGAATGCTCCTCAATAACTTGCTTCCCCTTCTTTGAAGCTTGTGGTTCTTCATCCTTTTTCTTGAGCTCTTCCTGGTTCTTTTCTTCAATTGCACTTTTTTCTTACTGCCAACCTTGTCATCCTCCAATGTTCTTCCACTCCTGAGTTGGATTGCTTTGCATTCTTCTTTGGGATTTGGAATGGTATCACTAGGGAAGGTATTGGTTGGTCTCTCTGGTTGTTTGGACAATTGGCCTATTTGTCTCTCCAGGTTTCTCAATGAAGCTTCATGATTTTTATTAGCTAGCTCTTGATGTTTCATCATCTTCTCCATCATCATCTCCAGATTGGAGATCCTTTGGGACTCTTGGGGTGATTGTGGTTAAGTGTGAGATGAAGAAGGTTGGTGGAAATTATTTTGGTTAGTTGATGGGTTGTGGGGTGGATAGAAGTTAGAATTGGGGTAGTTATTTTATGGTTTTCTGTATGGATTTTGGTTAGCTTGCTGATGGTTCTAGTGGTTTGTTCGGGAATTGCTTGAATTTAAATTCCTTTGCCATGAATTTTGGTTCTGGCTGTCTCCCCACCTTAGATTGGAGTGGTTCTTCCAAGAAGAGTTGTAAGTGTTACCATGGAATTCATTCTGCCCAGCACCTTGGTTGTGAATATAGTTAACTTGCTCTGGCTGCTGCTCTTCATAGAATTCTTCATTCTGCCCCCACCCAGCTGGTGGTTGATTCGTAGTGTTCACTACTGCAACTTGAAGACCATCAATCCTCTTGGCCATCATCTCCATCTGTTGCTGGATTTGTTTATGCATCACCTTGTTTTGTGCAAAAATGGAATCCACACCTTCCAGCTCCAATACACCCTTCCTTTGAGCTGGTTGGCGTTGCCTTTGATGACCATAGAAGTATTGGTTGTTTGTCACAGTATCTATCAGATTTTGAGCTTCCTCAATTGTCTTCATGAGTTGCACTGAGCCTCCTGCTGAATATTCAAGGGCCTCTTGAGCTCTCCGTGTCAATCCTTCATAGAAGTGTTGAAGTCTATCCCATTCACTGAACATCTCTGGTGGGCACTTCCTAATTAAGGCCGTGTATGTCTCCCAGGCATCATACAGTGACTCTCCATCCATTTGAGTGAATATTTGTACCTCTGTCTTTAGTTTGATGATTCTTTGGGGTAGATAGAACTTGGCCAGGAATTTGCTAACTAGATCTTCCCAATTGTGGATGCTCTCCTTGGGGAAGGTCTCTAGCCATTGGGAAGCCTTGTCTCTCAGGGAAAATGGGAATAGCAGCAGCTTATAGATGTTAGGATGCACACCATTTGTTTTGACAGTTTTACAAATCCTTAGAAAGATGGATAGGTGCTGGTTTAGATCTTCAAGTGGACCTCCTCCATATGAACAATTATTCTGCACCAGAGTAATGAGTTGAGGTTTCAACTCAAAGTTGTTTGCATGAACATTGGGAGTGAGTATGCTACTCCCACAGTGCCTTGGATTGGGGAAGATGTAAGAAGCTAGAACTCTTCTCTGAGGTGGGTCATTGTTGGCCACTTCTTCTGGCAGATTAGGGGGATTTCCTTCCATCTCTTGGTCTTCCTCTTCTGAGTCTTCTTCTCCAATAACTCCCTTCCCTCTTGCTTCTCTTCTTAATCTCAAAAATGTTCTCTCAGGCTCAGAATCAAAGGAGGTGGACTCACCTCTTTTTCCTCCTGGCATAAAATATAAACAAAACAAGAAACCAAAAAGAAATCACTCTACTACTAGAGTGAAGTTAAGGTTAGCTTAAACAAACCTCAAATAGTTAGTATGCTTAATAAAAATAAAGGAAAAAATGCTTAATCTAGATTATCACCCTACTTAATCATTGTCAACCTTGGATCAATCCCCGGCAACGGCGCCAAAAACTTGATGAGGGAAAAACGATTCCACACAAACTCACCGGCAAGTGTACCGGGTCACATCAAGTAGTAATAACTCATAAGAGTGATGTCGATCCCACAGGGATTGATGGATTGAGCAACTTTAGTATGGTGATAAATTTAGTTAAGCGAATATTTGATGATTTGGGGTAAAATTTGATTAACAGACAATAAATTGCAAGAAAATAAAATGCAGGAAGTAAATTGGCAGAATTTTAAAGTGCAGAAGGAGTAAATTACAGAAACATAAAGTGCAAGAAATTAAAAGAGCTGAAACTTAAATCGCAAAAAAGGTAAATGACTGAAACATAAAGTGCAAGAAACTTAAATTGCTGAATCTAAATTGACAGAAAACTTAAATTGCAGAAAATCAGAAAACTCTCAGATGGAGAAATTCAGAGAAATTGATCAATCAGAATTTTAGTACCAAAACAGAAATGGAAAATTTCAGATGAATCAAAACAGACTGAAAATTTAGATCAATTTTAAGGTCCTAAAGATAAATTGAAAATTGCAGAAGAGTAAAAAAACAGAAAGAAGATTTAGGTCTCAATTGCTCTCTTAACAAAACAGAAACTAAGAAATTGTAGAAGAAAGGAAAACAGAAAGTAAACTATGATCAGATCTCCAACTCTTAAAACTATCAAGAGAAAAGTAAAAGAAAACTTCAAGATGAAGGAATTCAGATGAATCCTTCAATCTGAAGTCAAAAGAGCCAAGAACAGAAAGTAAAAGTTGTAGAAGAGAGAAAATAAAACAGAAAGGAAAACTCATATATGATCTCAATTCTAAAATTCTAAAAGGAATTTAAAGGAGCGAGCTCCCTAATGAAATCAAATTCCTATCTATTTATACACTTTCCAATTCTAGCTTCATGTACTTGAAGTGGACTTTTTGGCCTTTAATGAAGTGGATCAAAATGGCAATTTGTTGAAGCTTCTAGGGGAACGTTGCATTCTCAAAGTGAGCGCAACGTTCACTTTCCCACGCGCATGCGTCTCTGCCGCGTGCGCGTCCTTTTGCGCTTTTGCTCATCGACGCGTATACGTCACATATGCGTGCGCGTCACTATCAACTCCAGCTCCAAACATGCTCGCGCGCCCCTTTCACGCGTACGCGTCCTCAGTAGCGTTCTCTTATTGAAGCGCTACATTGGCTTAATGAACGCTGCCCCACGCATGCGCGTCATGTACGCGTGCGCGTGGGTAACAAAATCTCAATTCAGGCTTCAGCGCCAGCCACGCGTGCACGTGCTTTGTCCCAGGTGCACCATCGACGCACGCGCGTCAAGTACGCGTGCGCGTCGATTGCAAGACTTTGCCTCCAATTTTGAATCTTGCTCGAAAACGCTGTCTTACTGAACGTAGCGCTCCCTTCAAAAATGAGCGCCAACCACTTCCACGCGTACGCGTCATGCACGCGTACGCGTGGGTCTTCAAAGATTCATCCCTGGCGCGTAGGCGTCCCGTACGCATGTGCATCGCTACTGAGCGTGGCGTTCTTTGTTTGAACGCAACGTTGCTCTGTACTGACCCTCTTTCTCTTTATTTTCTTACCTATGTTCAATCAAAACAGCAATAAAAGTCTCACCAAAATCATAAGAATTTGCATCATTCATTCTAATCACTTAATTCTTGCATAAATCTCCTGATTTTGTATAAAATAGTTAATGTTTGATTAAATCACAATAATCATGAAATTCCACTCCAACCACTTACTTATTGTGCAAGAAAGTGCATAAAACCTAATGAAACAAATGAAAAATGCTTGTGAAACTAGCATAAGATGACTTGTCATTACAACACCAAACTTAAATCTTGCTTGTCCCCAAGTAAGCACTAAAACATGAGAAGAAATGAAAGAAAATAGAAAAGCATATGTGTCCTTATTCAGTAGATAATTGAATTTGGTTCATGGGGTTTTATGCAGACAGAATGCAACTCAATTATTATCAGATTCCAAATGTGAAATGTCTCTGTGAGGATTAACTAGAGTTGCTGCTATAATGCCTTGTTCTTTTATTGATCCCTGTTAGATTTTTCTTCCTTTCTTTTGCTTCAAAAACTTATTTCTTATTGGTAGCTCAGTGTCAAGTGTTACGGCAGCCTTTTGGCTTAATTTTTCTCAACACCTCTTCACTACAGATACTTGGCTCACAATTCTTCTTAGGAACATTGATGCCCAGCACTTCTTTGGGTTACTAAATGTTTTGTAACTAGGTTGCTCTTGATAATGGACTTTCGGTTGGTAATTCCAGATTAGTTAATCCAAGTTGCCAAGTTTTAAAAGACTCCTCATAACCTAATTGTTCAAGCAGATCCTAGTACAAAAAGCACCACAGGCATATGTCCTAAGGTCCAAGATATTGGTGTCTAGCCTTATTGTTTATTTCTTTTAATTTTGTTGCCAATTCTTGGCTTTTCTTTCTTTTCCCTTCTTACTTTTCCTTCTTTTTTTCAGGGATACTTATTAATTGATGGCTTTACAACAGCAACTAAGTTCACACTACAAGAGACATTCTATCCTGCAGCTTTTATTATTGAGCTTATCATCTAATCAAGCAATTATCACCACTAAACTTTATTATTACTCCTACCACAATGGACAATTACTTTCTGTTTCAACATTTTCTCTTGTTTATGCAGGGGAAACAAGACAGATATTTAAGTAGGATGAAAAATGATGCAAACATTCTTTGGCTAGATCACCTAATTGAATAATAAAAGAGATAGTAAACCAACAAAATGCAGACAGAGACAAACTTCATCACAATTAGCACTTCTAGGCATAAACAGTTGAGGAACAACATAACCTTTTGGCATCTTCTTGCTTAGTCCTTCATGGTCCTTCTTAGCTTTTGTGCTTTTCTTGTTGATGATGTACAATCCTTCCAAAAAGTTGAATAGTTTTCTGAACTGGTAGTGGAAGTTGCTTGTTTCCCAAGCACTTGAAGAATAGTTAATATGCATGAATGTTTGTAGGCCTTTGAACTTACTTTGGTGTATAAACACCAAACTTAGTCCCTTGCCAATGCCTCTTATGCAACAAATCAACTATATACATGAAACCTTGTGCCTTTGTTATAGGGATCAAAACTAAAAACTAGAAAACAGACAATGGTTGAGTAGTTTCCCTGCTTGTTTGGAGCTAGTGACCATTTATGCAGAGGGTTGAAATGTGTTTTTAAATGAGATTTTTGGTAGAACACCAAACTTAACACCCTGCTTTCACCCTTAACTTGTTTTGGTGTGCAACACCAAACTTAGCTCCTTGCAATGCAAAGAAATCTACTTAACCTTTTTATTGAAATAGTTAGGAAAAAAAACTACCTATGGTTGGGTTGCCTCCCAACAAGCGCTTGTTTATCGTCATTAGCTTGACGTCTTCCTTCTTTGCTCATCCCAATTCCTGAACACTCTCTTCTTTGTTCCAAGATCCTCCCAGATAATGCTTAGCTCTTTGGCCATTTGCTATGATTATATCCTTTGTGGCTTCATTCAGGAGTTCAAGGCTACTATGTGGGAAAACCTTAGTTATCAAATAAGGGCCAGTCCATTTGGACTTGAGTTTGCCAGGGAAAATCTTGAGCCTGGAATTATATAGGAGTACTTGTTGTCCTGGTTTGAACTCTTTTTTCAAGATTTTTTTGTCATGCCACTGTTTAGCTCTCTCCTTGTAAATCTTTGCATTCTCATAGGCTTCCAATCTGAATTCATCTAGCTCATTGAGTTGCAATAGCCTTTTTTCTCCTGCTGCTTGAGGGTCAAGATTGAGGATCTTAGTGGCCCAGTAAGCTTTATGTTCTAGCTCCACAGGAAGGTGGCATGATTTTCCATAGACTAGCTGAAAGGGTGACTTTCCAATTGGGGTTTTAAATACGGTTCTATATGCCCATAGAGCATCATCCAACTTTCTGGCCCAGTCTTTCCTTGTGATCCTAACTGTCTTCTCCAAGATTCTCTTTAGCTCCCTATTTGCCAATTCAGCCTGTCTATTGGTTTGAGGGTGGTATGGTGTGGCTACTTTATGAATCACTTCATATTTGTGGAGCAACTTTTCCATCTGTCTATTGCAAAAGTGGCTATCACCATCACTAATAAGGCCTTTGGGCACCCCATACCTTGTAAAGATGTGTTTCTTAAAGAATTGAAGGACAATTGGTGCATCACATGTGGTTGTGGCTATAGCTTCCACCTATTTGGAGATATATTCTACTGCTACCAGAATGTATTTGAAAGAATAGGATGGAAAAAAGGGACCCATGAAGTCCATACCCCAGAGATCAAATAGCTCTACTTCCAAAATGATGTTTTGAGGCATTTTATTCCTTTTTGTCAACCCTCCAGCTCTTTGACACTCATTGCATTGATGCACAAACTCTCTGGCATCTTTGAATATAGTCGGCCAATAGAACCCACTTTGAAGTACTTTAGCTGCTGTTCTTTCTGGTCCAAAATGTCCACCATAAGCTGAACCATGACAGTGCCACAGTATGTCTCTCATCTCACTTTCAGGGATACACCTTCTGATCATCTCATCTGGACATCTCTTGAACAAGAAAGGCTCATCCCACAAGAATTTCTTAGCCTCATTATGCAGCTTCTTCACTTGTTGCTTGGTAAACTCTTGAGGAATCTTTCTTCCCACCTTGTAGTTTGCAATGTCGGCAAACCAAGGTGCTTGCTGGACTTGGAGAAGATGTTCATCTGGGAACTTTTCATTCACTGGTTGTGGTGTGTCCTGATTGGCTTCTTATGGTAATCTTGACAAATGATCTGCCACTTGATTCTCGCTTCCCTTCCTATCTCTTACTTCAATGTCAAATTCTTGTAGCAGCAGCACCCACCTGATGAGTCTTGGCTTTGCATCCTGTTTAGACATAAGATACTTGAGAGCAGCATGATTAGTATATACTATAACTTTTGAACCAATCAAGTATTGTCTAAACTTGTCAAATACATATACAATAGCCAAGAGCTCTTTCTCTGTGGGGGTATAATTCTTTTGTGCCTCATTTAACACCTTACTGGCATAGTATATGACATGATGCAGTTTGTCTTTCTTTTGCCCCAATACAGCACCAATTGCAATATCACTTGCATCACACATTAGTTCAAAAGAAAGTCCCCATTCTGGAGGTGTGATGATTGGTGCTGTAGTGAGTTTTCTTTTTAAAGTTTCAAAGGCATGCTTGCAATTGTCATCAAAGATGAAAGGATTATCAACCACTAGCAAATTGCTCAGTGGTTTGGCTATTTTTGAAACATCTTTGATGAATCTTCTATAGAACCCAGCATGCCCAAGAAAACTTCTCACTGCTTTTACATTGACAGGTACAGGGAGTTTTTCAATGATTTCTATTTTAGTTCTGTCAACTTCTATACCCTTGCTTGAAACCTTATGCCCAAGAACAATACCCTCTCGCACCATGAAATGGTATTTTTTCCAATTTAAAACTAAGTTTGTTTCTTGGCATCTTTTTAATACAAGAGTTAGATGATGCAGACAAGTTTCAAAAGAGTTACCAAAAACAGAGAAATCATCCATAAAGACCTCTAAGAATTTTTCAACCATGTCAGAGAATATGGAGAGCATACACCTTTGGAAAGTTGCTGGAGCATTGCATAGCCCAAATGGCATTCTCCTGTAAGCAAAGACTCCAAATGGGCAGGTCAATGAGGTCTTCTCTTGATCCTTGGGGTCTACCACTATCTGATTATACCCAGAATACCCATCAAGGAAGCAATAATAAGCATGGCCAGCCAATCTTTCCAGCATCTGATCAATGAAAGGGAGAGGAAAGTGATCTTTCCTTGTAGCCACATTCAGTCTTCTGTAATCTATGCACATCCTCTAACCAGTCACTGTCCTTGTAAGGATTAACTGATTCTTCTCATTTGATATTACAATCATCCCCCCTTCTTTGGCACAACTTGAACCGAACTCACCCAAGAGCTATCAGAGATTGGGTATATGATTCCAGCATTCCACAGCTTCATCACTTTCTTTTGAACTACTTCCTTCATGGTTGGGTTGAGTCTTCTTTGAGGTTGTACCACAGGCCTTGAGACCTCCTCCAGCAAAATCTTGTGCATGTAGATGGCAGGGCTTATGCCTTTGATATCATCAATTGTCCATCCCAAAGCTGTCTTGTGAGCTTTCAATATTTCAATCAGCTTTGTTTCTTCTTCCATGCTTAAGGAGGAATTGATGATTACTGGCAGAGTCTCTTCTTCTCCAAGAAAGGCATACTTGAGATAAGGAGGGAGAGGCTTTAATTCTTGTTTTGGCACCTCCTCTGTCTTGCCTTCAAAAGAGATTTCTGCTACATCTTCTATGATGTCTAGTTCCACTTCCATTTTCTCGTCTTGTTCATTGGCTTCAAGTAGCTCCTCCTCCAATTCTTCTATCATTTCCACCCTCATATGCTTTTCCTTCTCAGGCGGATGTTGCTTAGCTTTAAAGACATTGATGATCATTTTTTCATCATGCACCCTGAGTGTCATCTCTCCTTTTTCCACATCAATTATAGTCCTTGCTGTGGCTAGGAAAGGTCTTTCCAAGATAATCGAGTTGTGTCCTTCTTCTTCTATGTCTAAAATGACAAAATTAGCAGGGAATATGAATTTTCCTACTTTCACCAGCAAATTTTCCACAACTCGATGAGGTATCTTGAGTGATCTATCAGCCATTTGAAGCGACATTCCGGTGGGTTTGACTTTATCTATTGCAAGCTTTTTCATTAGTGAAAGAGGCATCAAATTGATGCTGACACCTAAGTCACAGAGAACTTTTTCCAAAGTCATATTTCCTATGGTGCATGATATGATGAAACTTCCAGGATCTTTGAGCTTTGGTGGGAGGCCTTTTTGGATTACTACACTGCACTTTTGAGTTAAGACCACTGTTTCCTTTTCATTCCAGCTTCTCTTTTTGTTGATGAGCTCTTTGAGAAACTTAGCATATAGAGGCATATGCTCTAATGCTTCAGCAAGTTGGATGTTGATCTCCAGCTTCTTAAAAACTTCTAGAAACTTGGGGAATTGGTGATCCTTTAGCTCCTTTTTCATTCTTTGAGGGTATGGTAGAGGAGGAGTGTAAGGCTTCACTTCTTTCCGCTATTCTTGTGAATGCTCCTCAATAACTTGCTTTCCCTTCTTTGAAGCTTGTGGTTCTTCATCCTTTTCCTTGAGCTCTTTCTGGTTCTTTTCTTCAATTGCCACTTTCTTCTTACTGCCAACCTTGTCATCCTCCAATGTTCTTCCACTCCTGAGCTGGATTGCTTTGCATTCTTCTTTGGAATTTGGAATGGTATCACTAGGGAAGGTATTGATTGGTATCTCTGGTTGTTTGGACAATTGGCCTATATGTTTCTCCAGGTTTCTCAATGAAGCTCCATGGTTTTTGTTAGCTAGCTCTTGATGTTTCATCATCTTCTCCATCATCATCTCCAGAATGGAGATCCTTTGGGACTCTTGGGGTGATTGTGGTTAAGTGTGAGATGAAGAAGGTTGGTTGAAATTGTTTTGGTTAGTTGATGGGTTGTGGGGTGGATAGAAGTTAGAATTGGGGTAGTTATTTTATGGTTTTCTGTATGGATTTTGGTTAGCTTGCTGATGGTTCTGGTGGTTTGTTCGGGAATTGCTTGAATTTAAATTCCTTTGCCATGAATTTTGGTTCTGGCTGTCTCCCCACCTTAGATTGGGGT
Organism: Arachis ipaensis; assembly: GCF_059453495.1. NCBI lineage: Eukaryota > Viridiplantae > Streptophyta > Magnoliopsida > Fabales > Fabaceae > Arachis > Arachis ipaensis. The sequence continues at coordinate 61,333,991 of NC_142443.1, forward strand.
GGTTCTTCCAGGAAGAGTTGTAAGTGTTACCATGAAATTTATTCTGCCCAGCACCTTTGTTGTGAATATAGTTAACTTGCTCTGGCTGCTGCTCTTCATAGAATTCTTCATTCTGCCCCCACCCAGCTGGTGGTTGATTTATAGTGTTCACTGCTGTAACTTGAAGACCATCAATTCTCTTAGCCATCATCTCCATCTGCTACTGGATTTGTTGATGCATCACCTTGTTTTGTGCCAAAATGGTATCCACACCTTCCAGCTCCAATACACCATTCCTTTGAGCTGGTTGGCGTTTCCTTTGATGACCATAGAAGTATTGGTTGTTTGTCATAGTATCTATCAGATTTTGGGCTTCCTCAGCTGTCTTCATGAGTTGCACTGGGACTCCTGCTGAATAGTCAAGGGCCTCTTGATCTCTCAGTGTCAATCCTTCATAGAAGTTTTGAAGTCTATCCCATTCACTGAACATCTTTGGTGGGCACTTCCTAATTAAGGCCTTATATCTCTCCCAGGCATCATACAGTGACTCTCCATCCATTTGAGTGAATGTTTATTCCTCTGTCTTTAGTCTGATGATTCTTTGGGGCGAATAGAACTTGGCCAGGAATTTGCTTACTAGATCTTTCCAGTTGTTGATGCTCTCCTTGGGGAAGGTCTCTAGCCATTGGGAAGCCTTGTCTCTCAGGGAAAATGGGAATAGCAGCAGCTTATAGATGTCAGGATGCACACCATTTTTTTTGACAGTTTCACAAATCCTTAGAAAGATGGATAGGTGCTGGTTTGGATCTTCAAGTGGACCTCCTCCATAGGAACAATTATTCTGCACCAGAGTAATGAGTTGAGGTTTCAACTCAAAGTTGTTTGTAGGAACATTTGGAGTGAGTATGCTACTCCCACAGTGCCTTGGATTGGGGAACGTGTAAGAAGCTAGAACTCTTCTCTGAGGTGGGCCATTGTTAGCCACTTCTTCTGGCAGATTAGGGGGATTTTCTTCCATCTCTTGGTCTTCCTCTTCTGAGTCTTCTTCTCCAACAACTACCTTCCCTCTTGCTTCTCTTCTCAATCTCAGAAATGTTCTCTTTTTCCTCCTGGCATAAAACACAAACAAAACCAGAAACTAAAAATAAATCACTCTACTACTAGAGTGAGGTTAAGGTTAGCTTAAACAAAACCTCAAATACTTAGTATGCTTAATAAAAATAAAGGAAAAAATGCTTAATCTAGATTATCACCCTACTTAATCATTGTCAATCTTAGATCAATCCCCGGCAACGGCACCAAAAGCTTGATGAGGGAAAAATGATTCCACACAAACTCACTGGCAAGTGTACCAGGTCACATCAAGTAGTAATAACTCACAAGAGTAAGGTCGATCCCACAGGGATTGATGGATTGAGCAACTTTAGTATGGTGATGAACTTAGTTAAGCGAATATTTGATGATTTGGGGTGAAATTTGATTAACAGACAATAAATTCAAAGAAAATAAAATGCAGGAAGTAAATTGGCAGAATCTTAAAGTGCAGAAGGAGTAAATTGTAAAAACTTAAAGTGCTAGAAATTAAAAGAGCTGAAACTTAAATCGCAAGAAAGGTAAATGACTGAAACTTAAAGTGCAAGAAATTTAAATTGCTGAATCTAAATTGACAGGAAACTTAAATTGCATGAAGAATAAAGGGATTTGGGTGTTGGGAATTAAAGCACAACTGGAAAAAGTAAATTGCAGAAAATCAGAAAACTCTCAGATGGAGAAATTCAGAGAAATATTTATCAGAATTTTAGTACCAAAACAGAAATGGAAAATTTCAGAAGAATCAAAACAGACTGAAAACTTAGATCAATTTTAAAGTCCTAAAGAGAAATTGAAAATTGCAGAAGAGTAACAAAACAGAAAGAAGATTTAGGTCTCAATTGCTCTCCTAACAAAACAGAAACTAAGAAATTGCAGAAGAAAGAAAAATAGAAAGTAAACTATGATCAGATCTCCAACTCTTAAAACTATCAAGAGAAAAGTAAAAGAAAACTCCAAGATGAAGGAATTCAGATGAATCCTTCAATCCGAAGTCAAAAGACCCAAGAACAGAAAGTAAAAGTTACAGAAAAGAGAAAGTAAAACAGAAAGGAAAACTCAGATCTGATCTCAATTCTAAAATTCTAAAAGGAAATTAAAGGAGAGAGCTCCCTGATAAACCCATATTTTATGATATATTTTGTGCTTAGTTTGAGTGATTTATTCAATCCTTCACCAACTTATTCATATTAATTGCATGGTTTTACTTCTCCTTCCTTATTATGTGATGTATGTGAAAAGCATGTTTTCTATGCTTTAAAATTAATTATTTTAATTACCTTTATTTCCATTCGATGCCGTGATTAGTGTGTTGAGTAGTTTCAGATCTTCTAAGGCAGGAATGACTTAAAGGATGGAAAGGAAACATATAAAAATGGAAGGAAAGTGCAAAACGGAGTTCTGAAGAAACTGGCATCCACGCGATCGCATGGACGACGCGATCGCGTGCCAAGTACGAATCAACAGCGACGCGGCCGCATGACTGACACAACCGCGTGCCTTAAGCAGAACGAATATGACGCGGTCGCATGACTGACGCGACCGCGTGACAAGAAAAGCTCCGAATGACGTGACCGCGTGACCCACGCGGACGCGTGACAGAGGCCACGCACCAGAAATTGCAGAAAATGCTTCCAGCGATTTCTGAAGCCCTTTTTGGCCCAATCCAGGTCCAGAAGGCATAGACCAGAGGTTATAAAGTGAGGGAATGCATCCATTCAGGGAGAGCTCGCCAATTTAGTTATTTCCCATGTTTTAGATCTAGTTTTGAGAGAGGTTCTCTCCTCTCTCTCTCTCTCGTAGGATTTAGGACTTCTCTTAGTTTTAGGAGTAACTCTCAATCCCAGGTTCTTTATTTTTATTTGTTTTTCCAATTTAGTTTATAAACTCTTCATGTTAGATTATGATTTCCTTTATTAATGCTATTTGAGGTATTTCAATTCATGATTGCTTTCTTTAATTTATGTTATTGTTGCTTTATATCTGAAGGCATTTTTATTCCAGCAAATTTACTTTTTCCTCTTTTGGTCTTAGTTAAGAAAGCAGTAACTCAGAAGTTATCTTATCTCAACATAATTGATAACTGTTATCTTATCTAATTGAACTGAGCTTCAATAATCCCAACCTTTTCTTAGGAAGTAAATAGGATTCGAAGATCAAACTAATTAGTCCCTTGACTTTCCTTTACTTTAGTAAAGGTTGACTAAGTGGAATTAAGATTCAACTTTCATTGTTATTGATAAGAATAACTAAGTCTGGACTTCCAATTTCTCATACCTTGCCCAAAAGTTTACTTTGCAGTATTTATTTATTTTTAATTGTCATTTAAATTATTTGTCATATTTGTTCCTCATTCTTGAAACCCCGAATTTACAATCTCCATAACCAATAATAAGAACATACTTCCCTGCAGTTCCTTGAGAAGACGACCCGAGGTTTGAATACTTCGGTTAACAATTTATTTAGGGGTTTGTTACTTGTGACAACCAAAATGTTTGCACGAAAGGGATTTTTGTTGGTTTAGAGACTATATCTATAACGCGACTGTTTTTATGACATTCTTTACTGGCAAAAATCTTGTTCGTCAAAATGGCGCCGTTGCCGGGGAACTGCTAACGTGTGCCTTATTATTGGTTATTGTAAATATTTTTCTTTTACTTGTTTATTTATTTCTGTTTTTCCTTTTTATTTTTATTTTTATTTGCTACTATGAACTCTCACCCCTCTCGCTTTGAGTTTGGTTCTAACTTTGTTGAAGGAAATAAAAGTTACAGCAGGAATATGCATCAAGGTCAGACCAATCAAGGATGGATGGAGCCAAGAGGATCTAATCAACCCTTTAGGCAACAACACCCTCCAAGATATCACGGACAACGACCATTCTACAATGCATACCCCGCTGATAGATATGGTGGACAACCTTGTAACTACCAACAAGCCCCACCCCGTGCCCATAGACCAACCTCTCAACATAACCTCGAACCACCACACTCACAAGCTTCTCTTCACCATTCACCACCGTATGATCCTTTCCTACCCCAGTTCCAATACAATCACCCCCAAGCACCACCACTTTCTTATGTTTCATGTCCAAATCCATCACCCCGAGAATCAGATGTTCGCCTCAAGGCAACAGTAAATAAACTTTAAACAACCATTATTAGTATCTTCGTGGTATAAGTTAGAACCCATGGATGGCCATTCCTGAGATCCGAAAAGTCTAAACCTTGTCTGTGGTATTCCGAGTAGGATCTGGGAAGGGATGGCTGTGACGAACTTCAAACTCGCGAGTGCTGGGCGTAGTGACAGACGCAAAAGGATAGTAAATCCTATTCCAGTATGATCGAGAACCTCCAGATGATTAGCCATGCCGTGACAGAGCATTTGGACCATTTTCACAGAGAGGATGGGATGTAGCCATTGACAACGGTGATGCCCTTACAGAAAGCTTGCCATGGAGAGAAGTAAGACTGATTGGAGGAAGACAGCGGGAAAGCAGAGATTCAGAGGAACGAAAGCATCTCTATACGCTTATCTGAAATTCTCACCAATGAATTACATAAGTATTTCTATCTTTATTTTCTGTTTATTTATTATTATTATTCAAAAACTCCATAACCATTTGATATCCGCCTGACTGAGATTTACAAGATGACCATAGCTTGCTTCATACCAACAATCTCCGTGGGATCGACCCTTACTCACGTAAGGTTTTATTACTTGGACGACCCAGTGCACTTGCTGGTTAGTTGTGTGAAGTTGTGAAGTTATGTTTGGACCATGGTATTGTGCACCAGTTATTGGCGCCATTACCAGGGAGAGAACGAACAACAAATTTTACAACCTCAGAGTAACAATTTCGCATACCAAGTTTTTGGCGCTGTTGCCGGGGATTGTTCGAGTTTGGACAACTGACGGTTCATCGTGTTGCTCAGATTGGGTAATTTTCTTCTTATTTTATTTTCAAAAAGTTTTCAAAAAATTTTTCAAAAAAATTTTCTTCTTTTTCATTTTTCCCAATTTATATTCGAAAAAAAAATATAAATCTTTTCAAAAATATATTTTTCTTCAGAATTTTTAAGAATGAATTCTAGAGTTTCATGGTAACATGTTGAAGCCTGGCTGGCTGTAAAGCCATGTCTAAATTCTTTTGGACTGAAGCTTCCAAACCATCAGCACAAGAGCAAGCTAGCTGTTCCTAATCCACCTGCTATTGTATGACTGATTTGTATCTTCTAAAGCTTGGCTGGCTATTAAGCCATGCCTAACCCTCAGATTGGAGCTTTAGACTAAGAGTACAAGATTCCTGGAATTCATATTGAAAATTTTGGAAACCTTATTTTTCTTTTTCACATTAATTTTCGAAAAAAAAAAACAAAAAATTTTATAAAATCATAAAAATAAAAAATATTTTGTGTTTCTTATTTGAGTCTTAAGTCAATTTTTAAGTTTGGTGTCAATTGCATTTTTTCTAAAAATTCTTTATGCATTTTTTTCGAAAAATTCATGCATTCATAGTGTTCTTTATGATCTTCAAGTTGTTCTTGGCCAATCTTCTTGTTTGATCTTCATATTTTCTTGTTTTGTGTCCTTTCTTATTTTTCATATGCATTCTTGCATTCATAGTGTCTATACATGAAAAATTTTTAAGTTTGGTGTCTTGCATGTTTTCTTTTCTTGAAAAATTTTCAAAAATAAGTCTTGATGTTCATCTTGATCTTCAAAGTGTTCTTGGTGTTCATCTTGACATTCATAGTGTTCTTGCATGCATCACATGTTTTAATCCAAAATTTTCATGCATTGAGTATTTTTCATGTTTTTCTCTCTCATCATAAAATATTCAAAAATCAAAAAAAAAATATCTTTCCTTTTTTCTCTCATAAATTTCGAAAATTTGGATTGACTTTTTCAAAAAATTTTAAAATTCAATTGTTTCTTATGAGTCAAATCAAATTTTCAATTTAAAAATCTTATCTTTTTCAAAAATCAAATCTTTTTCATTTCTCTTATTTATTTTCGAAAATTTTAAAAATATTTTTCAAAAATTTTTTTCTTAATTTTATTTCATAATTTTCGAAAATATCATCAAAAATTAATGTTTTGATTCAAAAATTTCAAGTTTGTTACTTGCTTGTTAAGAAAGATTCAAACTTTAAGTTTTAGAATCATATCTTGTGATTACTTGTGAGTCAAGTCATTAATTATGATTTTAAAAATCAAATCTTTTTCAAAACTAATTTCAATCATATCTTTTCAAAAATATCTTTTTATCTTATCTTTTTCAAATATCTTTTCTAACTTCTTATCTTTTTCAAATATCTTTTCTAACTTCTTATCTTCTTATCTTTTAAAAATTGATTTTCAAAATTTATTTCAACTAACTAATTAACTTTTTGTTTGTTTCTTATCTCTTTCAAAACTACCTAACTAACTATCCCTTTCTAATTTTCGAAAATACCTCCCTCTTTTTCAAAAATTCTTTTTAATTAATTAATTGTTTAAATTTTAATTTTAATTTCAATTTTCCTTTAATTTTCGAAAATCATTAACTATTTTTCAAAATCAATTTTCGAAATTCCCTCTCTCCCATCTCCTTCTATTTAATTATTCATCTACTAACACTTCTCTTCATCTCATATCTCTGCTATCCTCACCCTTGTGTTTGGATTATCCATTCTTCTTCACTCTTATTCCCTTTCTTCTTCTACTAACAACAAGGGAACCTCTATACTGTGGTAAAAAGGATCCCTATTATTATTTTTCTGTTCCCTTCCTTTTCATATGAGCAGGAGCAAGGACAAGAACATTCTTGTTGAAGCAGACCCTGAACCTGAAAGGACTCTGAAGAGGAAACTAAGAGAGGCTAAAATACAACAATCCAGAGACAACCTTACAGGAATTTTCGAACAAGAAGAGGAGATGGCAGCCGAAAATAATAATAATGGAAGGAGGATGCTTGGTGACTTTACTGCACCTAATTCCAATTTACATGGAAGAAGCATCTCCATTCCTGCCATCGGAGCAAACAATTTTGAGCTGAAACCTCAATTAGTTTCTCTGATGTAGCAGAACTGCAAGTTTCATGGACTTCCATCTGAAGATCCTTTTCAGTTCTTAACTGAATTCTTGCAGATCTGTGATACTGTTAAGACTAATGGAGTAAATCCTGAAGTCTACAAGCTCATGCTTTTCCCGTTTGCTGTAAAAGACAGAGCTAGAGTGTGGTTGGACTCTCAACCCAAAGATAGCCTGAACTCTTGGGATAAGCTAGTCACGGCCTTCTTAGCCAAGTTCTTTCCTCCTCAAAAGCTGAGTAAGCTTAGAGTGGATGTTCAAACCTTCAGACAGAAGGAAGGTGAATCCCTCTATGAAGCTTGGGAGAGATACAAGCAACTGACCAAAAAGTGTCCTTCTGACATGCTTTCAGAATGGACCATCCTGGATATATTCTATGATGGTCTGTCTGAATTAGCTAAGATGTCATTGGATACTTCTGCAGGTGGATCCATTCACCTAAAGAAAACGCCTGCAGAAGCTCAAGAACTCATTGACATGGTTGCTAATAACCAGTTCATGTACACTTCTGAGAGGAATCCTGTGAGTAATGGGACACCTCAGAAGAAGGGAGTTCTTGAAATTGATACTCTGAACGCCATATTGGCCCAGAATAAAATATTGACTCAGCAACTCAATATAATTTCTCAGAGTCTGAATGGAATGCAAGCTGCATCCAACAGTACTCAAGAGGCATCTTCTGAAGAAGAAGCTTATGATCCTGAGAACCCTGCAATAGCAGAGGTAAATTACATGGGTGAACCCTATGGAAACATCTATAACCCCTCATGGAGAAATCACCCAAATCTCTCATGGAAAGATCAACAAAAGCCTCAACAAGGCTTTAATAATGGTGGAAGAAATAGGTTTAGCAATAGCAAGCCTCTTCCATCATCCACTCAGCAACAGACAGAGAACTCTGAACAAAATACTTCTAATTTAGCAAACTTAGTCTCTGATCTATCTAAGGCCACTCTGAGTTTCATGAATGAAACAAGGTCCTCCATTAGAAATTTGGAAGCACAAGTGGGCCAGCTGAGTAAAAGAATCACTGAAACCCCTCCTAGTACTCTCCCAAGCAATACAGAAGAAAATCCAAAAGGAGAGTGCAAGGCCATTGACATAGTCAATACGGCCGAACCTAGAGAGGAAGGGGAGGACGTGAATCCCAAGGAGGAAGACCTCCTGGGACGTCCAATGAGCAATAAGGAGTATCCCTTTGAGGAACCAAAGGACTCTGAGGCTCATCTAGAGACCATAGAGATTCCATTAAACCTCCTTATGCCATTCATGAGTTCTGATGAGTATTCTTCTTCTAAAGAGAATGAGGATGTCACTGAAGAACAAGTTGCCAAGTTCCTTGGTACAATCATGAAGCTGAATGCCAATTTATTTGGTAATGAGACTTGGGGAGATGAACCTCCCCTGTTCACCAATGAACTAAATGCATTGGATCAACTGAGATTGCCTCAAAAGAAACAGGATCCTGAAAAGTTCCTAATACCTTGTACCATAGGCACCATGACCTTTGAGAAGGCTCTATGTGACCTGGGGTCAGGAATAAACCTCATGCCACTCTCTGTAATGGAGAAACTGGGAATCTTTGAGGTGCAAGCTGCTAGAATCTCATTAGAGATGGCAGACAATTCCAGAAAACAGGCTTATGGACAAGTAGAGGACATGTTAGTAAAGGTTAAAGGCCTTTACATCCCTGCTGATTTCATAATCCTAGATATTGGGAAGGATGAGGATGAATCCATCATCCTTGGAAGACCCTTCCTAGCCACAGCAAGAGCTGTGATAGATGTTAACAGAGGTGAATTAGTCCTTCAATTGAATAGGGACTCCCTTGTGTTTAAAACTCAAGGTTATCCTTCTGTAAACATGAAAAAGAGGCACAGTAAGCTTTTCCCACTGCAGAGTCAACCAGAGCCCCCACAGTCAAACTCTAAGTTTGGTGTTGGGAGGCCACAACCAAACTCTAAGTTTGGTGTTGAACTCCCATATCCAAACTCTAAGTTTGGTGTTGGAAAGTCTCAACAATACTCTGAACATCTGTGAGGCTCCATGAGAGCCCACTGTCAAGCTATTGACATTAAAGAAGCGCTTGTTGGGAGGCAACCCAATTTTTATTTATCTAATTTTAATTTATTTTTATTGTTATTTCATGTTTTATTAGGTTCATGATCATGTGGAGTCACAAAATAAATATAAAAATTGAACACGAAATCAAAAACAGCAGAAGATAAATCACACCCTGGAGGAGGATCTTACTAGCGTTTAAACGCCAGTAAGGAGCATCTGGCTGGCGTTCAACGCCAGAACAAAGCATGGATCTGGCGTTGAACGCCCAAAACAAGCAGCATCCTGGCGTTCAGACGCCAGGAATGCACACTGAGGAAGAGCTGGCGCTGAACGCCAGAAACAAGCATCTGGCTGGCGTTCAACGCCAGAAATATGCTGCATATGGGCGCTGAACGCCCAGAACAAGCATCAATTCGGCGTTTAAACGCCAGAATTGCATGCAAAGGCATTTTACATGCCTAATTGGTGCAGGGATGCAAATCCTTGACACCTCAGGATCTGTGGACCCCACAGGATCAACTCCTACCACCACTCACTCTCTTCCCTCTTCTCAATGTTCATCCTCTCTTCCCAATAAACACTCTTCCCCAAAACTCTTCACCAATCAGCTCAATCTCTCTTCCCTATCACCACTTCACCACTCACAACCATCCACTCTTCCCCATAAACCTACCTCATAAACTCTACCTACCTTCAAAATTCAAAATCAATTTCCCACCCAAACCCACCCTATATGGCCGAAATTAACCCCCCTCCCTTCCCTATATAAAGCCTTCCATTCTTCCTCATTTTCACACAACACAACCCCATCCTCCTCTTCTTGGCCGAAACACATCTCTCTCTCCCTCTCCTCCATTTCTTTTTCTTCTTCATCTATTCTTTCTTTTCTTGCTCGAGGGCGAGCAATATTCTAAGTTTGGTGTGGTAAAAGCATAAAGCTTTTTGTTTTTCTATTACCATGGCACCTAAGACCGGAGAATCCTCTAGAAAAGGGAAAGGGAAGACAAAAGCTTCCACCTCCGAGTCATGGGAGATGGAAAGATTCATCTCCAAAGCCCATCAAGACCACTTCTATGATGTTGTGGCCAGGAAGAAGGTGATTCCCGAGGTCCCTTTCAAACTCAAGAGAAATGAGTATCCGAAAATCCGACATGAAATCCAAAGAAGAGGTTGGGAAGTTCTAAACAAACCCATCCAACAAGTCAGAATTCTAATGGTTCAAGAGTTCTATGCTAATGCATGGATCACTAGGAACCATGATCAAAGTAAGAACCCGAACCCAAAGAATTATCTCACCATGATTTGGGGGAAATACTTAGATTTTAGTCCGGAGAATGTGAGGTTGGCGTTTAACTTGCCTATGATGCAAGGAGATGCACGCCCCTACACTAGAAGGGTCAACTTTGATCAAAGGTTGGACCAAGTCCTCATGGACATATGTGTGGAAGGAGCTCAATGGAAGATTGACTCAAAAGGCAAATCGGTTCAACTTAGAAGACTGGACCTCAAGCCTGTGGCTAGAGGATGGTTGGAGTTAATCCAACGCTCCATCATCCCCACTAGCAACCGATCTGAAGTTACTGTGGATTGGGCCATCATGATTCATAGCATCATGATTGGTGAGGAAGTAGAAGTTCATGAAGTCATCTCCCTTGAACTCTACAAAATAGCCGAAAAGTCCTCCCCCTTGGCAAGGCTAGCTTTCCCTCATCTTATTTGCTATCTATGTTACTCAGCTGGAGCTTTCAAAGAAGGAGACATTCCCATTGAGGAAGAGAAGCCCATCACTAAGAAAAGGATGGAGCAAACAAGAGAGCCCACTCATGGAGCTCAAGAAACACATGAGGAAGCTCACCATCAAGAAATCCCTGAGATACCTCAAGGGATGCACTTTCCTCCACGGAATTTTTGGGAGCAAATCAACACCTCCCTAGGAGAATTAAGTTCCAACATGGGACAATTAAGGGTGGAACATCAAGAGCACTCCATCATCCTCCATGAAATTAGAGAAGATCAAAGAGCTATGAGGGAGGAGCAACAAAGACAAGGAAGAGACATAGAAGAGCTCAAGGACATCATTGGTTCCTCAAGGAGAAAACGCCACCATCACTAAGGTGGACTCATTCCTTATTCTTACATTCTCTGTTTTTCGTTTTCTTTATGTTAAGTGCTTATCCATGTTTGTGTCTTATTACATGATCATTAGTATTTAGTAACTTTGTCTTAAAGTTATGAATGTCCTATGAATCCATCACCTCTCTTAAATGAAAACTGTTTTAATTCAAAAGAACAAGAAGTACATGAGTTTCGAATTTATCCTTGAACTTAGTTTAATTATATTGATGTGGTAACAATACTTTTTGTTTTCTGAATGAATGCTTGAACAGTGCATATGTCTTTTGAAGTTGTTGTTTAAGAATGTTAAATATGTTGGCTCTTGAAAGAATGATGACAAGGAGACATGTTATTTGATGATCTGAAAAATCATAAAAATGATTCTTGAAGCAAGAAAAAGCAGTGAATACAAAGCTTGCAGAAAAAAAATAGCAAAAAAAAAAAGAGAGAAAAAGCAAGCAGAAAAAGCCAAAGCTCTTAAAACCAAAAGGCAAGAGCAAAAAGCCAATAGCCCTTAAAACCAAAAGGCAAGGGTAATAAAAAGGATCCAAGGCTTTGAGCATCAGTGGATAGGAAGGCCTAAAGGAATCAAATCCTGGCCTAAGCGGCTAAACCAAGATGTCCCTAACCATGTGCTTGTGGCGTGAAGGTGTCAAGTGAAAACTTGAGACTGAGCAGTTAAAGTCAAGGTCCAAAGCAAAAAAAAAAAAGAGTGTGCTTAAGAACCCTGGACACCTCTAATTGGGGACTTTAGCAAAGCAGAATCACAATTTGAAAAGGTTCACCCAATTATGTGTCTGTGGCATTTATGTATCCGGTGGTAACACTGGAAAACAAAGTGCTTAGGGCCACGGCCAAGACTCATAAAGTAGCTGTGTTCAAGAATCAACATACTGAACTAGGAGAATCAATAACACTATATGAACTCTGAGTTCCTATAGATGCCAATCATTCTAAACTTCAATGGATAAAGTGAGATGCCAAAACTATTCAAGAGGCAAAAAGCTACAAGTCCCGCTCATCTGATTGGAGCAATGATTCATTGATAGTTTGGAATTTATAGTATATTCTCTTCTTTTTATCCTATTTGATTTTTAGTTGCTTGGGGACAAGCAACAATTTAAGTTTGGTGTTGTGATGAGTGGATAATTTATACGCTTTTTGGCATTGTTTTTAGTATGTTTTTAGTAGGATCTAGTTACTTTTAGGGATGTTTTTATTAGTTTTTATGTTAAATTCACATTTTTGGACTTTACTATGAGTTTGTGTGTTTTTCTGTGATTTCAGGTATTTTCTGGCTGAAATTGAGGGACTTGAGCAAAAATCAGATTCAGAGGTTGAAGAAGGACTGCTGATGTTGTTGGATTCTGACCTCTCTACACTCAAAGTGGATTTTCTGGAGCTACAGAACTCAAAATGGCGCGCTTCCAATTGCGTTGGAAAGTAGACATCCAGGGCTTTCCAGCAATATATAATAGTTTATACTTTGGCCGAGTTTAGATGACGCAAAAGGGCATTGAACGCCAGTTCTACGCTGCAGTCTGGAGTTAAACGCCAGAAACACGTCACAAGCCAGAGTTGAACGCCAGAAACACGTTACAAACTGGCGTTCAACTCCAAGAATGACCTCTCCACGTGTAAACTTCAAGCTCAGCCCAAGCATACACCAAGTGGGCCCCAGAAGTGGATTTATGCATCAATTACTTACTTCTGTAAACCCTAGTAACTAGTTTAGTAGAAATAGGACTTTTTACTATTGTATTAGACATCTTATGATTTTTAGTTCATCTTTGAATCATATTGATCACGTTTGGGGGCTGGCCTCTCGGCCATGCCTGAACCTTCATCACTTATGTATTTTCAACGGTAGAGTTTCTACACTCCATAGATTAAGGTGTGGAGCTCTGCTATTCCTCATGATTTAATGCAAAGTACTACTGTTTTTCTATTCAATTCAACTTATTCCGCTTCTAAGATATCCATTCGTTCCCAAGAACATGATGAATGTGATGATTATGTGATGCTCATCATCATTCTCACTTATGAACGCGTGCCTGACAAACACTTCAGTTCTACATGCAACCAAGCTAGAATGAGTATCTCTTAGATATCTAATACAGGGGACCGAGTCCGAATTATTAGTATCTTCGTGGTATAAGTTAGAACCCATGGATGGCCATTCCTGAGATCCGGAAAGTCTAAACCTTGTCTGTGGTATTCCGAGTAGGATCTGGGAAGGGATGGCTGTGACTAACTTCAAACTCGCGAGTGCTGGGCGTAGTGACAGACGTAAAAGGATAGTAAATCCTATTCCAGTATGATCGAGAACCTCCAGATGATTAGCCATGCCGTGACAGAGCATTTGGACCATTTTCACATAGAGGATGGGATGTAGCCATTGACAACGGTGATGCCCTTACAGAAAGCTTGCCATGGAGAGAAGTAAGACTGATTGGATGAAGACAGTGGGAAAGCAGAGATTCAGAGGAACGAAAGCATCTCTATACGCTTATCTGAAATTCTCACCAATGAATTACATAAGTATTTCTATCTTTATTTTCTGTTTATTTATTATTATTATTCGAAAACTCCATAACCATTTGATATCCGCCTGACTGAGATTTACAAGATGACCATAGCTTGCTTCATACCAACAATCTCCGTGGGATCGATCCTTACTCACGTAAGGTTTTATTACTTGGACGACCTAGTGCACTTGCTGGTTAGTTGTGCGAAGTTGTGAAGTTATGTTTGGACCATGGTATTGTGCAGCAGTTATTGGCGCCATTACCAGGGAGAGAACGAACAATAAATTTTACAACCTCAGAGTAACAATTTCGCATACCAACGTTACAGTTGATGCTAAGGAGGATATTGCACAATCCCCAAGGCAAGTCGTTTATGAAGAACTAGACGGAATAACCCAGTACACAAATTCCCTTGATGATGATAGTCACAAGTCTAGCTCTCTTAGTAATGAACTTGCATCCGCAAGTGAATTCTCTGAGATTGAAGAATCTTCCCCAAGTGAATACGAAGATGACGCGGAGGTAGATTTCTCTCAACCTCCAATCTATGACTCAAGTGATGAGGAAGACATAGAAGAGTTTGATCAGGACACAGATGCCTTTGAAGAACCTTACAAGGAAGTGGATGAATTCACAGAAGAGCACAAGGGAGTAGAACTTATAGAACCACCAGAAACACCTTCCCCAAGGCCATTACCACCTAATACAAGCTTCAAGTGGGTACAATCCTTAACTTTTAACTTTACTTTTTCACTTGAATACGGTTTGCTTGAAACAGTTAGCCAGCTTAGAGCTCTCTGCGGCTTTAAGAGTAAGAGGGAAATGGCTCGTGCTCAGAGCTGGCGTAGAAGGTTCAATAAGGTTCCACGCTTCAACTTGAAGTGCATGGATTGGTATCATGTTCAATCGAATGGATCACGGAAAACGTTTGGTTACCATGGTGAGAATCTACTTTCTAAACCGCCCGGATGGAAACATGTAGATCAAGACAGAGGCAGATTTAAAAACAAGGCTTGGGATCATGGATTCTATTCTGACATTCGTCACCCCGGGAGCCTGAGACTCTGTTTGAAGCTGCTCAGAAGCTTTACATGCCTAGTTTGGGACCCCGGAGGCTATTGGCATTCCAAGCATTGGTGGAGATTTTTGGATGAATTTAAGCATAAGCCGCCATAACAGGAAGCTCCTCCAATGTCCAACTTAAGGACTTTAACTAAAAGTGCTAGGTGGGAGACAACCCACCATGGTATGATCATTCCTTTTGCAATTTTAATTTTATTTAGTTTTGTTTGTTTTTAATTTTATTTTATTTTATTGAACCTGGAATCATGCATAGCATTCACATTAAGCACTGCATTCTGCATATTGCCTTTCGCATTCTGCATATAAAAAAAAAGGGTGCGCGACGCGACCGCATGCCTCATGCAATCGCGTCAAATGGCGAACTACACTTCCCACGTGACCGCGTCATCCACGCGGCCGAGTGACCTGGAGATCGGCGTAAAGATCCAACGTCCAGAAAGTTAGGCTGGAATCGTGCGGCCATTGTGCGTTTCGCACAATTGACCCACGTGATCGCGTCATCGACGCGATCACGTCACTCACACAATACCAATCCCATGCGACCGCGTCAGCGACGCGACCGCGTCGCATGGATTGCACGAACACCCCCAAGGAGATAGAGAGTTGTGCTGAAACGACGCTGGATTCGTGCATTTAGCACAAATTCCAGTGACGCGATCGCATGCCCCACGCGATCGCGTCATTTACTCTTTTTGCCCTCCGCGCGATCGCGTCATCCACGCGATCGCGTCAACCACCTTTTTCGCTCCAGCCACGCGACCGCGTGCCCCACGCGGCCGCGTGGATTCAAATTATAACCCCCCCAGGTCACACGAAACCCTATTCTCGCGCCCCCCTGAACCCCACCCCCTTCCTTCTCTCCTCCTCCAAACCACAACCACCAGCCAGCCACCTCCGCACCACCACCCAGACGCCGCCGACCACCCAGACGCCGCCGCCACCCACCCCCTCCCTCCTTCCCCCTTCTTTCTTCCTCTTTCTTCTTTCTCCCTCCTCCTCCGCCACTGCTCCCCTCCGCGCCACCACCCACCACCGCCAACCATCCCCACCGCACCCCACCAGCAACACCACCTCTTTCCCCCCCCTCCCTTCCCCTACCCCCATCGCCCTCTCTTCCCCCTGCCCCGAACAGCCGCGCCGCCGTGCCCACCACAGCCAGCCGCCGTGCCCAGCACCGGACGCCACCATCATCACCACCCCCAGCCACCTTTCTGCCTATTCTCATTATTCAGCCTTCCAGGTTCCGCAACACGCAATCCCTTTTATCCGTTCGTACTTTATTCTTATTTTTCCGTTTATGTTCATGTTTAGGCTAGTTAGATATGCATGTTGTAGTGAATTTTAGGTTGTTAGGTAGCCTAGGATGTGGTTAGTGGATTTAGGTCTGTTTACTTGCACTTTTCATGTTTCTCTTTTATCAAATCTGCTGTTGCTGTGATCTTGTTCATATGCTGTATTTCTTGTATATTGCTGCTCTTTACACTGAATTTTCATGTTTATATTCATTATATGTAACTGCAGCTTGATTTTTTAATTCATATGAACTGTTTGATTACTATTTATTTTCCGGGTAAATCCAATTTTAGCCGGAGTGCTGCCCAAATTTTTATAAATCTTTTTTACTTTCATTCATGTTTTGATTTTGGAATCTTGAACTATGTTTTCCTCTGCTTTAACCAAACCATTCATGAATGTCAGGGCATGCATTCTTATCCTCTTTGATTTCCTAGTTCCTAAACTGCAATTTTGATGTTTAATTCCTATTTTTGCTTTCTTTATCTCTATTTGAATCATCATCAAACTGTTCTACTTGTTTGAATATGAGTTACCTATAGCTTCTACCTGTGATTACTTGTTA
This sequence comes from Arachis ipaensis, assembly GCF_059453495.1. NCBI lineage: Eukaryota > Viridiplantae > Streptophyta > Magnoliopsida > Fabales > Fabaceae > Arachis > Arachis ipaensis. The sequence continues at coordinate 61,350,782 of NC_142443.1, forward strand.
CTTGGACTATTTTCATTATGCCTCTTACTTTAACCCATTTTTCACTAACTCACTAATTTTAACTCTAACCAACCTAACCTTTTCAAAACTTCGTTTTTTTGCTTTTCTTTCACTTTCTTTTAACATTCTAACCAAGGCGTGATGTTAATTTTTCTATTTAACTTGCATTCAATTACATTTTGGATTGTGATTTCTTCTTTTCAGACTTTTCACTCCTATACAATCCTAAATGCACATTTTACTTAACTCATATTCATTATCCTATTGCTTCTTTGCCACTTTATGTTTTCTTTGATTATTTGCCTATTTGCTTTCATATTTTTAGTATATCCTGGTTTTCTGTTATTCAGGATGTCAGATTCCCAGAAAAAGGGAAAGGCAAGGCCACTACTGGCAAAAGGAAAAGAGGAGAAGCCTTCGTGTCTATCATCGACCTCATGCATGATGCCTCCTTGCGGGAGAAAGCCTTTACTCCGCAGGAGAAGGCCGACTAGCTACTTCCCGCCAATGACTCAGTAAAGTTTGCAAACCGATACTGTAAGCTGAAGTATCCGGTGTTTGCAAACTCTAGGAACCTATACCTGGAGCGGACTTTGAAGATCCCAGAAGAACTCCAGTAATACACCTCTGATCAGATCAAACAAAGAGGCTGGTTCTTTTTGGAGAGACCTCTGACTGAGGTTAATGCATCTTGGGTTAGGGAATTCTACTGCAACTACTTCAAAACTTCCCTAGATGCAGTAAACCTCAGAGTGAAGCAGAATCTGGTTACTGAGGAGGCAATAGAAGAGGTTCTAAAACTTCTGCCTAAGACTGATCAGACAGATGGTTATCAGAAAGCTGAGGAGGATATGCGCTATATGCAATTTGACTGGGACGCAGTAAAGGCGAGGATCGCCCTTGACCCGACAGTTCCTTGGATCATGGGTCAGAACACCACCATGCCCAAGGGGATCAAGCGGATTTACCTGAACGATGAGGCTCTGCTATGGCATCAGATATTCAGCAACTACATTATGCCGAGTACTCACGAGACTGAGATACCAGCCACTATGATCACCCTCCTTTGGTGTGTGATGGAGGGCAAGAACCTGTACCTACCACGCTTTATCCGGCACTATATGGCCAGGGTCCACGTCCGAGGCACTCTTCCCTTTCCCTATCTGGTTACACAGTTGGGCCGTCGAGCTGACGTGCCATGGGAGGATGCTGATGAGAGGTCACCTGCTGCGGAATGCAAGAAGATTATCCCGCACAGTAGGAACTTCCTGGCCTTGGGCTACAAACCTCCATTCCTGATTGCCACTGCTGATGATACAGCTACACCATCTGCCGGTCCCTCTTCCTCCACTGCTGCACCACCTACCCCTGCCACCACCACTGCACCTCCACCTACCACAGAGCCTGTCTATCATCTGGTGCACCGCTTGTTTCGACGACTTGACCAGATGGAGCGTCGCAACAAGTGACGCTATGAGCACCTGAAGCTGATGATACGATCCGGCGACATCCCCTCCAAGCCTGACACACCATCCGAGGCATCTGAGGAGGAGGCGGATGCGCCCGAGGCAGAGACCCATCCCCAGGGAGAGGCAGAGCAGGCAGACACCCAGCAGGTAGCACCCCAACAGATCCAGGCTGCAGATCCTAAAATCCCCATTCAGACAGTCCCTCCTCTCCAGCAGCCAGACATTCAGCCAGCCACCACAGAGACACCAGCTACCATCCCTTCCAGTTGTGACACCCCTTCACACCCTGCTTGAGTGAGCATCGGGGACGATGCTACATTTTAAGTGTGGGGAGGTCTCCATCTCTGGCGTATTATTTTGGTGAACCACTACAGACTCTTTTTCTTTTATTTTGGATATTTTTCTGTATTTTTCTCTTTATTTTTATTTTTATTTTCTGAGTACTTATACATTGCTACTTTCATGTATTTTTACTCTATTTCTGCATTTTGCATTTTTAGTTCATATTTTAGCCACTTAGTTTAGTTGCAATTCTAACTTATTAGTTATAGAAATTGTGGATTAATTAGTATAGTTTACCCTTTTTAGCATAAGATAGCTTAGTTTAAATTGGAAAATATAAAAAGGGAAGTAAACTAGAGACTTTAACAGAATCAAAACAACCCACACCTTGTATATATAGCATTACATGTTAGTTAATAATACTTCATCAAGGAGAAACACTAGAACTTTAAAGCCATTTAATATAAGTTTTACATTGAGAATAATGAGAATTTTTAACTAAACCTGCATGACATACATAAGTGATAAATGATTTTTGAGCTAGAGAACACATAGCCTGTGAGTTTTGAGCTTAATTGTATGGTTACATTCAAACCATAATTTTTTATTCCTGTGTGTTCCGCCCTTCTTTTATATTCTGGTATTCTTTACTTTGTTTGAATCTATATGTCCGATTATAGAATGTAGATATATACCAAGAGAGTGATTAAGGCCATTATTTGATTTTAGCTCACTTATCCCAAAATAGCCTACCTTTTACATCACCCTTGTTATCCCCCTTGAGCCTTTAAATCCCCTTTTATTCTATTAGCCACACTACTAGTCTTAAGTAGAAAAACAAAATAACATCCCAAGTTGAATCCTTGGTTAGCTTAAGATAGAAAATTATGAATAGTTTAAAATGTGGGAAACCTATTGGGAACATGGATGATAAAAACAAAAGGTAGAAAAGTTGAAAGGAATAAAATAACTCAAATTAAGAAATTTTGGGAAGCATGCTCATGAGAAATCAAAGTGATTAAATTACCATGTGCATTAAAAAAAGTTATTTTTCAGTATTTAATAAAGGGGATACAAAAGAATTCCCCAAATGCAAAATAAAAGCAATGCACATGGGATAAAAATAAAAATTGAAACATGAGCATGTAACATCAAGTGGGAAAATATGGAAAAATAGGTAAAGAAGTTTTGTTTTACTAAGTATGTATGTTAGGTGAGATCTTAGTCTAATTAAGGATTCACTTATTAGCTCACTTAGCCTTATACATATATCCTTACCTTTACCTTGGCCCCATTACAACCTTAATTAAAGACCTCATGATTTTTGGTATGACTGTATTCTATAATTGTTGAGTGGTTAGATGAAGAACAAAGTTATAGAAAGGAAGAATAAAAAAGAGGAATAGAGTGATTAACCCAATAAACACTGAGTGACTAGAGAGTAAACACAAATCCAGTGAGGGTTCAATAGCTCATTAACATTTATCCCTGTTTGAATTATCTAATTGTCTTGCAAGTTCATAAAATACTTTTTCTCCTATCTCAATTGTAAAAGTGCTTATTGATTATCTAAGGCTTGGCTATATATACATATATGACTCCTTGAGAATGTGAATTAATTTAACTACCTGTAAGCTTTATATATGAGTAAATAAATTAGAATTGCATGATGCATTTAGGTAGCTGCATTTAGATTAGATTGTATTGCATAACATTCCATCACTTTAACCTTACTTATTACCTTGGATTTAGCATGAGGACATGCTATTGTTTAAGTGTGGGGAGGTTGATAAACCCATATTTTATGATATATTTTATGCTTAGTTTGAGTGATTTATTCAATCCTTCACCCACTTATTCATATTAATTGCATGGTTTTACTTCTCCTTCCTTATTATGTGATGTATGTGAAAAGCATGTTTTCTATGCTTTAAAATTAATTATTTTAATTACCTTTATTTCCATTCGATGCCGTGATTAGTGTGTTGAGTAGTTTCAGATCTTCTAAGGCAGGAATGACTTAAAGGATGGAAAAGAAACATATAAAAATGGAAGGAAAGTGCAAAACAGAGTTCTGAAGAAACTGGCATCCACACGATCGCATGGACGACGCGATCGCGTGCCAAGCGCGAATCAACAGCGACGCAGCCGCATGACTGACGCGACCGCGCGCCTTAAGCAGAACGAATATGACGCGGTCGCATGACGGACGCGACCGCGTGACAAGAAAAGCTCCGAATGACGCGACCGTGTGATCCACGCAGACGCGTGATAGAGGCCACGCACCAGAAATTGCAGAAAACGCTTCCAGCGATTTCTGAAGCCCTTTTTGGCCCAATCCAAGTCTAGAAGGCATAGACCAGAGGTTATAAAGTGAGGGAATGTATCCATTCAGGGAGAGCTCGCCAATTTAGTTATTTTCCATGTTTTAGATCTAGTTTTGAGAGAGGTTCTCTCTTCTCTCTCTCGTAGGATTTAGGACTTCTCTTAGTTTTAGGAGTAACTCTCAATCCCAGGTTCTTTATTTCTATTGTTTTTCCAATTTAGTTTATAAACTCTTCATGTTAGATTATGATTTCCTTTATTAATGCTATTTGAGGTATTTCAATTCATGATTGCTTTCTTTAATTTATGTTATTGTTGCTTTACATCTGAAGGCATTTTTATTCCAGCAAATTTACTTTTTCCTCTTTTGGTCTTGGTTAAGAAAGCAGTAACTCAGAAGTTATCTTATCTCAACATAATTTGATAACTGTTATCTTTGCTAATTGAAATGAGCTTCAATAATCCCAACCTTTTCTTAGGAAATAAATAGGATTCGAAGATCAAACTAATTAGTCCATTGACTTTCCTTTACTTTAGTAAAGGTTGACTAAGTGGAATTAAGATTCAACTTTCATTGTTATTGATAAGAATAACTAAGTCTGGACTTCCAATTTCTCATACCTTGCCCAAAAGTTTACTTTGCAGTATTTATTTATTTTTAATTGCCATTTAAATTATTTGTCATATTTGTTCCTCATTCTTGAAACCCCGAATTTACAATCTCCATAACCAATAATAAGAACATACTTCCCTGCAGTTCCTTGAGAAGACGACCCGAGGTTTGAATATTTCGGTTAACAATTTATTTAGGGGTTTGTTACTTGTGACAACCAAAACGTTTGCACGAAAGGGATTTTTGTTGGTTTAGAGACTATATCTACAACACAACTGTTTTTATGACATTCTTTACTGGCAAAAATCTTGTTCGTCACTCCCTAATGAAATCAAATTCCTATCTATTTATACACTTTCCAATTCTGGCTTCCCGTACTAGGAGTGGGCTTTTTCGCCTTTTATGAAGTGGATCAGAATGGCAATTTGTTGCAGCTTCCAGGGGAACGTTGCGTTCTCAAACTCCAAACATGCTCGCGCGCCCCTTTTACGCGTACGTGTCCTCAGTAGCGCTCTCTTATTGAGCGCTACGTAGGCTTAATGAACGCTGTCCCACGCATGTGCATCACGTACGCGTGCGCGTGGGTAGCAAAATCTCAATTCAGGCTTTAGTGCCAGCCACGCGTCTGCTTGCTTTGTCCGAGGTGCACCATCAACGCATGCGCGTCAAGTACACGTGCGCGTCGATTGCAAGACTTTACCTCCAATTTGAATCTTGCTCGAAAACACTGTCTTATTGAACGTAGCACTCCCTTCAAAAATGAGCACCAACCACTTCCACACATACGCGTCATGCACGCATACGCTTGGGTCTTCAAAGATTCATCCCTGGCGCGTAGGCGTCCCGTACGCGTGCACGTCACTACAGAGCATGGCATTCTTTGTTTGAACGTAATGTTGCTCTGTACTGACCCTCTTTCTCTTCATTTTCTTACCTGTATTCAATCAAAACTGCAATCAAAGTCTCACCAAAATTATAAGAATTTGCATCATTCATTCTAATCACTTAATTCTTGCATAAATCTCATGATTTTGTATAAAATAGTTAATGTTTGATTGAATCACAATAATCATAAAATTCCACTCCAACCACTTACCTATTGTGCAAGCAAGTGCATAAAACCTAATGAAACAAATGAAAAATGCTTGTAGAACTAGCATAAGATGACTTGTCATCAACAGACTACAGGTTCAAAGACTTCATGTTTTGCAAGTGAGTCAAGCTCAGCATTCATGGCTTCTTCCCATTTTGGCCAATCATTCCTTTGTCAACATTCATCGACTAATCTTGGCTCAAGATCCTTACTTTCTTTCATGATATTTAATGCCACATTATATGCAAATATTTCATTGATAATTGTCTTATTTTGGTCCCATTTCTCTCCTGTAAAGATATAATTTATCAAGATCTCATCATTTTCACAATTCTCAGGTACCTGAACGTCTTCTGGCGTTAAAACTATATCAGAATTTTGGACAACTACAAATGTCTTTACTATGTCTTTTTCAACAGGAATAGTATTTACCTCTATTTTCTTTCGAGGATTTCTATCTTCGGAACCGATAGGCCTGCCACGCTTTTGGCGTGTATTTGCTTCGGTGGCAATTTGTCCAACTGGGACATCAATTCGAATTGGGGCATTTTTCGCTGGTATATAAGATTTTGTTATCCTCTTTGTATCAGAAAATGCATAGGCAATTCATTTGCTATTCTTTGCAAATGTATAATCTTTTGAACTTTTAGTTCACATTGCCCTGATCGAGGATCTAAATGCATCAAGAATGATGCATTCCAATTAAGTTCCTTTTCAGGAAGCTTATTCTCTCCCCCTAATGTTGGAAATTTTAATTCATCAAAATGACAATCCACAAATTGAGCTTTAAATACATCTCTAGTTTGTATCTCAAGATACCTTACTATAGAGGGAGAATCATATCCAACATATATCCCTAATTTTCTTTGCTGTCCCATTTTGGTGCGAGAAGGTGGTGCAATGGGAACATATATCGCACACCCAAATATCCTTAAATGAGAAACATTTGGCTGCTGACCAAAAACTAATTGCATAGGAGAGAACTGATGGTAACTCGTTGGCCTCAAATGAATAAGTGCTGCATCATGTAAAATAGCATGCCACAAACTGAGGTTGGGAGATTTGTTCTCATAAGTAAGGGTCTAGCAATTAATTGGAGACGCTTAATAAGTGATTCTGCTAACCCATTTTGTGTGTGAACATAAGCTACTGAATGTTCAACACTTATTCCATTAGCCATACAATAAGCATCAAATGCTTGGGAAGTAAATTCACTAGCATTATCAAGACGAATTGCTTTGATTGAATTTTCTAGAAATTGTGCTTTTAATTGAATAATTTGAGCAAGTATTCTCACAAATGCCAGGTTGTGAGAAGATAATAAGCACACATGTGACCATCTCGAAGATGCCTCTATTAGGACCATAAAATATCTAAAAGATATACATGGTGGATGAATAGGTCTACATATATCGTATTGAATCCTTTCTAGGAAATCAAGGGACTCAAATCCAATCTTTACAAGTGATGGCCTTAAAATTAATTTTCCCTGAGAACATGCAGCACAACAAAATTCACTAGATTTAAGAATCTTCTGGTTCTTTAGTGAATGTCCATGGGAGTTTTCAATGATTCTCCGCATCATGGTTGTTCTTGGATGACCCAATCGGTCGTGCCAAGTTATAAATTCATTTGGGCATGTGATTCAATTGCACTAATCTTGGTATAATATAACCCAGATGACAGTGAGGGTAATTTTTCTAATATAACATTTTTATTTAAATCATGAGTTGTGATACATAAGTACTTATGATTTTTCTCATTCATTGTTTCAATATGATATCCATTTCGGCGAATATCTTTGAAACATAACAAGTTCCTTAGAGACTTCGTAAACAATAGTGCATTATTTATTATGAATTTTGTTCCTCTAGGAAACAAAATTATGACTTTTTCGGAGCCTTCTATTACATTGCCTGAGTCAATAATAGTATTAATATATTCTTCTTTTGGCATAAGATGGGTAAAATATATATCACTTTTGAGAATGGTGTGCGAACTTGCACTATCCACAAGGCAAACATCTTCACTATATGTCCTTGCCATTCTCTTCAAAGACAAATAGTAATAAAATGAGTAGAAATATTTATGCAGTAAAATTATTTCCTTGATTGAAAATATTTTTCTAAGAAATATAGTATATACTAAAAATTTCATTATTATCTCGGTACATTTAGTAATTTTAAAATTCAAATGCATAAAACTTAACAAGAAGTTTCTTACATTATTTATTCACATGAATACTTAACAAACACACATATTAAACTATTCCATCATTGATCAAAAGGCCAATATTTTCTTTAGGATCCTCAAAGAAATCAGATACATCATAATGAATGGTAGAATTCTCAATAGCATCATTTGAAATGAAATTTGTTTCCTTTTCCTTGTTATCCTTTTTCAAAGATTTTTTTATAAAGATCGACTAGGTGCCTTGGTGTACGACAGGTATGCGACCAATGGTCCTTTCCACCACAATGGAAACATTTATCCTCAATTGATTTATTTTGCCCAATATTTCTTTCTTTATCCCACTTCTGGTGAGATCCTTTCTTTTGAACAAAAATCTTTTTCCGTCCATAATTTTTCTTGCTACCAAAGCCTTGCCATTCACCACTTTTGGGATAATGATTTGCCGCATTTGCTTCAGGAAATGGGGCGGCGCCAGTTGGGTGCACTTCATGATTCTTTAAAAGTAATTCATTGTTGCATTCAGCAACAAGAAGACAAGAAATTAACTCAGAATATTTTTTTTAAATCTTTTTTCTCGATACTGCTGCTTCTGGAGCATATTTGAGGCATGGAAGGTCGAGAAAGTTTTCTCTAACATATCGGGCTTGAGGAAGTATCACTGTCTTTTGATGATTATACCTTTCTTCAAGGTCTTTCCACAGATCTGCAGGATCTTTTAATGTGAGATATTCATTTCTCAATCCTTCGTCAAGATGACGACGAAGTAAAATTATGGCCTTGGCTTTATCCTTCTGAGATACATTATTTTCAGCCTTAATGGTATCTCCAAGATCCATTAAATTAACATGGATTTCAGCATCTAGTATCCATGATAAATAGTTGTTTCCAGATATATGAAGAGCATTGAATTCAAGATGAGAGAGTTTTGACAGAATGAAAATTTGTTACCTGAGTCTTCCTAAAATTTGATCAGAGTCTCGTGCTGATAACGTGTTGTGAAATAAATAAATAAATAAGGAAGAGGTAATAAACATAAAGTAAAGAAATATAATTAGATAACAATATTAACCATAATTACTATCTCAATATAAAAGAAATGATTCATATATATTTATATATATGTATTAACGTATGAAAGAAAGAAAGAGAAGAAAAGTTTTGTATATAGACAATATAATAGAGAGAGAATTGTTATATTGATTGTAGTGTGTCTTATGCTTCACTATTTATAAGCACATAGAAGCTTTACTTTCAAACATAATTAAATACAATCACTCTTGGTAAACTAAGTATCATGAAAAATGGGCATCCACATCAGTTGTTCTTATTACAACATTTTTCGTTTTATAATTTTGTCTTTTCAAATAATAATATAAAGAGTCCCGCTAGGGAGACAATGAAGTATGTATACAATGGCTACAATGGACTGTTTATTAGACCCAATTTAAATTAAAAGAGAAAATTAACCCATCAATAACCCTAATCTCTTATGCCTGTTTAATTTAGTACACCACCCATTTTCTGCTATTTTCTTTTTTTCCCAAAATCCCAATCCTTTTGGTTGTCACTGTTTGCCTCCCCTACCAAAACCCCTCCCAATCGCTGCACAGACCGCCAATGACGTAAACCCGTGTGCACCGCAAGCTACAACCGCGGAAGGCGACCTGTCTTTGCAAGCGTCCTCATCGCTGCCCTCAAGTCCGGCGCCCTATTATTGCTGAACATCCCATCGTCACTGCAACCGAGCCCTTGGGTGCTACGCCTCCGACCAGAATTGCAGCCAAGGGAGCCCTCCCTGCCGAACCGAACAGCTGCACAATTCTCCTCGTGCGGACGCCATCGTCTCCGAGCAGCAGAGCATCCGACCTTGGAAAAATAGCCGCCTGCTCGTCAACAATTCACCGGAAACACAATGAACATCATGCCCAGAAGAATGCTAACCATCCAAAGTAAGTGGGTGGAGTTGTTCATTTTTCGAATGGTAATCACTGTTGCATGTTGTACTATAGATAAATTTTGTTGCTGATATGAGTGATTAACTATGGTGAGAAAGCAGTAAGTGCGATTTTAGTATCACAGAGCCTGTGGAATATGTAGTTAGTTTAGGTTGTTGCAATTCATGATGATTTAACTTTAGCGCGGGAAAGGTCAAAATAGTTTGGTGATCTTGTTTATATAGCAGTTAAATTTAAAAGTTTTTTTTCTCTTTCCATGTGGACCATGTGCATGCAATGTGACGTAAACTGGCTGACCATTGTTGAAATTTGGTTGATATTTGTCAGATGGCTACTTTAGTAAGGTATTGGATGGTTAGTCTTGCAATTTTTCTTTAGTTTAGACAATTTCTAATTCTTACTATGTTGCTCTTGTCACTGTAACCAAAGAATTACCTGAACTTTTTGTTATTGGTTTGTAATAAAAGTAAAATAAATTTCTTCTCAAGCTTGGACCATTAGATTTTTAACCCTGGATGACAAAATTGCATTAAGGAGACTCTAACAAGGTAATATCTGCTATCTGGATATAAGGAAAGGGTTGATGGACTTGAGGTGCATCTTTGTGTTATGATGTTTTATGCAAACCAAATTTGATTATGTTTTTATTTATTATGTTTAACTCATGCTCCCAGCTACATGAGCAGGATAACTATACAATATTATCTATTTTTTTGTGTGTGCCTCAGGAAGTAATAAAACAATCTCACTATCCCAGGTTCAAGGTTTCTACAAGACAGGTGTCCTTAATTGCTAGGAGGTGAATCCCTTTGGTCTAGTGTTCCTTAGATATTAATTTTCACAACATTTATATTGGTTTCTACGACTTTACATCACGATGTCCACTTTCTATTTTTCTGTATTCATTAATTTGTTTGAAGCCTTTTTAGATTCAGCGTGAATCATGTATCTTTCATCTTTGTTCTAACCTATTGGTAAACAGTTTAGGGTCATCACTGAATCTCGTGCTAAGAAGAGGAATGAAACCTTAAATGTGTCTTTTGTGCATTTTATACTTTGTAAACACTCTTCTTTATTATGTCATTGAATGGTTGGTCCTTATCATAGTTACTGGGGATATTTAATTGGATGGGTACATCAGTATGTAATGTGGCGATCGGTGTTGATAGATGATGTTAACACAGAAAAATTGGGAGAATTTGATTTCAATGACCGTGAATGATATTTTGATGTTATTATGTTAAAGCTACTTCGAAAACACTTAATGTAAATGCTATTTTGATGTTAATATGTTATGTTCCAGTTTATTTTTTCTTTTGGTTTTTGCATGGTTTTTGCTTGTTAAGTAAACATTTCCATTCTAGATGCTCAAATCAGAGTACATCTGAACTGGATAGCTAATTTGTGAATCATTTATTCGCATGCCCTTTTGTGAAGGGAAAAATTGATTTGTGGAGCTGCCAAGTTGATGGATTGTGTGAAAGTAGTTTACATTGATGATTGGTGTGGTTGTAATTGACGGCTGTGCTCCTCCTCTTGGTTTGTTAGTAATATTCGTAAGCAATTTGGATGGTCGCTTTAGTAGGGTATTGGATGGTTGGTGTATCTGATAGACATTGCCTATATTTATTTGGATCATTACTTAAGTTTGTGGTTGGACAGTTGGATTTCGTATTTGTTGCTATGTCTTCATGAATTAGTTTTTTATCTTAATTATAGATGGTTACAAAAGGGAAATTTTGAGGTTTGATCTTGATATATCTTCCGTAGCATAGTAGATATAAGAAAAATGCTAGAATCTTTGAGGCCAATATTTTCTTATCTGCCTCGATACATCAGTGTTATATTCTCGTGCCATATAGCTCCAATAATTAAGGTTACATCAATTGAAATGTAATATTATGCTATTATTTATGTTATTTGGCTGCAGGTCACCTGCCTCTTTTGTAAGAGTTAACGACTTAGAATTCAGGGTGGACTATTGCGTGAGTAAATTATCACGGTGCTCGAACAAACCGATTTCTACACCGACAGAACACAAACTCAGATGGGTAAAAAGGTATCCCATTGATTACATGAATAAATGAACATATTTGGTTATATTTTTTTATGTTATTCTCATCCTTTTTTGTTTTGCTCAACATAAATTAGTCGAGACGTGATGCTCACCTTGCTACATTAACAACTTGTTCACCCACTTGGAACGACATAATGAGCAGGCTAAGTTGGCCAAGATTGAGGCCATTGGATTTGATTTCCTGCTCTGGGTACCACAATGGCATGTGAAGCAGAGCATCATGCTCCAACTAGCTAGGGCCTATGACGTGGAGACAAACACTCTCAGGGTCGACGCAGGGGACATTCGCATTACCGCCGAACTTTTCGACAATGTATTCGGCATACCTTCTCAAGGTTAGTGGAAGTTACGTAAGATGTAAAAATTCCTCTATGTGGTTATGGTTTTTCCATTGTTGACACATACTGATTGTGGTAAACTATTTCTTTTATGCAGGGGACCCAATCCCAGAACTGCAGAAAAAAAATGCATCACATTTGGCAATTAAGAGAGAGTTTCAGAAGAAAACTACAACACAACTGCGGTACTTTGTCTTTGCCTGTCCAATGGAGACCGAGCAACAGAGGATGACCTTTAGAAGATACTTTATCATGGTGGTTTTGAAGATGTTTCTTAACCCTACAAGCCAGCAAACTATTTCTCCATGGCACCTCCCTCTGATATTAGATGTCTCGAACCTAAGAAGATTTCATTGGCCGTATCAGATATTAAAGTGGCTGCGAGATGCGATAAGGAAATTCCAAGACAAAAACCGGAAAACATACGGCGGGTGCATGTTCCTGTTGCTGGTATTGCAAATAAATTATGTAAATTTAAAAACTATGTACGGCTTAAGGTGTAAGTCCTAATATTTAAGTTACTTGTGTATAGGTTTGGTACTTTCAGTTCTTAAAGCATGGTCCGTTGCATGCATGTCAAGTACCCAAGCCGACCATGTTATCTCACAGGTTCAATCTCTAATAATCTTTTTTATAATCTAGTTGAACACAAATACAATTGGAAGTTCACGTTGATTTTTTTCCTCTCTTTGTTGTCCCATGTTGAACACACAGGGTTGCATAGTCAACAATGCAAGGAAAGGGAAAAACAGAAGAAACAGTCTTGTAGTAAAGCAGTTAATGAGAAAGGAAGGTGTAAAAGGCCCCGCAAGGACACTAACCAATCTCCGTCTACCCAAGGCAAGACTACATCCCAACCAAGCTATAAGGAGGCGGATAAGGTGATATGATTTCTTTATGATAGATCATGCGCTTATTGATAGGATGGTTGATCCTTATCATAGGATGGTTGATCCTTATCATAGAATTTGCGGTTACAAAATTGGAAGGTTACTTCAGTACGTGGCTGCATGGTTGGTTTTGATAGATGATGTTTATAAAGGAAAACTTGGGAGAGCTGATTTCAATGACCGTGAATGCTATTTACATGTTTTTATGTTGAAGGCTTGTTTGAATATATTTGTTGTATTTTATTTTTCTTAAGATTTTATTTGGATTGAGTTTGTTAAGTAAACATATGCATTTAAGATGCTCAAATTGGGTTCTGATCTGAACTGGATAGATAACTTATGATTTATTTATTTGGATGGCTTTTTATGTATGAAAGAATTTCTTTATGGGGCTGCCAAGTTGATGGATTGTGTGAAAATAGTTTTCATTGATGATTGGTATGGTTGTAATTGAGGGCTGTGCTGCTCCACATAGTACGTTTATAGTTTTCGTAAGCCATTTGGATGTTTACTTTAGTAGGGTTTTAGACGGTTAGTTTTTATGATAGATAGTGAGTTTTTTCTGTTGGATTGTTACTCGAGTATCTGATTAGATGGTTATTCTTTATCATAGATCTTGGGTTTGTATAATTGGAAGGTAACTTTACTATGTAATCGAATGGTCGGTTTTGATAGATGATGTTTAAACAGGAAAATTGGGAGAGTTGTTTGGAATGGTCGGTTTTGATTTTTTATTTGGATTGTGTTTGTTATGTAAACAGATGCATTTAAGATGTTCAAAGGGGTTATGATCTGAACTGGATTGCTAATTTGTGATTCATTTTTGTTAGTATTTTCATGCATCCTTTCTTTATCTTTGTACATTCCATCATTGTCTGGTGTGCAACATGCTGTGATGTGCATGTAGTTGTTAATTCTTTTGTAATTCCAACAGTGTGACAAGGTCGACAATGGAAGAAAACAGCAGCGCAAAGACTCCGACCAGTCGCCACCTACCAGGAGCCGGTCAAAACCTCAGCATAGGGATATCGATATGCAGAAGGTGAGCTTGGTTAATTACCATTACTTGTGTTATTATCATGGGTGTTTATTTTTTCATGCAAATGACGATATCTATGATGACTAGTTTCAGTATTTTTGATGGAAATAACGATATCTATGATGACTAGTTTCAGTATTTTTGATGCAAATGACGATATGTATGAAATATACACCACAGGAATCCAAGCCTGGTACGAGGAGAAAGTTGCCTATCCGCAGAAGCCAATTTAGAAGTGGCACCAAAAAAGCAATTCCAAGAGAAATTGTCCCAGGAAGCAATGGTGCACCATTGGTAGTCCTGGACTCTGATGATGAGGACGACATGTCGCTTGCTAGAAGGATACGATTGTTCCAACAGCAGCCTCCACCACAGAATGTAAACAAGCAGAGCCCGTGTTCAAGGACAATCATAAAGGTCCTCAAGAAGAAAACACTGACCACAAGGATGCATCTCCACACACGCCACCAGCAGCACATGTCCAGTTCAGTGACTATGATTTTGACCAGTTAGTGGTTTCTGGCTTACCTTGCTGTATGTTTCTCTTCTTTATTTTTCATACCCTGCCTTGTGATTAGCCGTCTAGCTAGGCATAACTTGTCATTTTAGCTAAATAAGAATAAGAATATTTTTTGAAAATTAGAGAGAGAGAATTAGTTAGGTGGTTTTGAAAAAGATATGATTGAAATAGAAAACTTTTAAAATCAAATAAAAAGTCAAGTAGTTAATTGAAAAAGATTTGAAAATCAAATTTGAAAAGATAGGAAGTTAGAAAAGATTTTGAAATTGATTTTGAAAAAGATATGATTGAAAATTATTTTGAAAAAGATTTGAATTGGAAATTAAAAAGATTTGATTTTGAAAATTGAAATTGATTACTTGACTAACAAGAAACTAAAAGATATGATTCTAAAATTTAAAGATTGAACCTTTCTTAATAGGCAAGTAACAAACTCAAAAATTTTTTGAATCAATCACATTAATTGTTAGTAAAGATTTTGAAAAATATGGAATAAAATAAGAAAAAAAAGATTTTTGAAAATCAATTTGAATTTTCGAAAATATGAAAGAAAAAACGAAAAAGATTTTATTTTTGAAAAAGATTTAAAAAGATAGAATTTTTAAATTAAAAATTTGATTTGACTCATAAGAAACAACTAAATTTTGAAAAATTTTTGAAAAAGTCAACTCAAATATTCGAAATTTATGAGAAGAAAAAGGGAAAGATATTTTTTTGATTTTTGAATTTTTAATGAAGAAAGAGAAAAACAACAAAAAGACTTAAAACATAAAAATTATGAATCAAAACAAGAAAAATATGCAAGAACACTTTGAATGTCAAGATGAACACCAAGAACACTTTGAAGATCAAGATGAATACCAAGAACTTATTTTTGAAAATTTTTAAGAAAAGACACACATGCAAGACACCAAACTTAGAAATTTTTAATGTTGAGACACTAACAAATTGAAAATGCATATGAGAAACAAGAAAAGATGCAAAACATGAAAATACAAAGATCAAACAAGAAAAATCATCAAGAACAACTTGAAGATTATGATGAACACCATGCATGAATTTTTCAAAAATTTTTAGTGAAAATTAAAAATATGCAATTGACACCAAACTTAAAAATTGACACAAGACTCAAACAAGAAACATCAAATTTTTTGTTTTTATGATTTTATTATTTTTTTGTAATTTTTTGAAAATTAAATGGGAAAAGAAAAATAACGATTTCAAAATTTCTAATGAAAATTCCAGGAATCATGCAATGTTAGTCTAAAACTCCAGTCCAGGAATTAGACATGGCTTACTAGCCAGCCAAGCTTTCAGTGAAAGCTCCGGTCTAAAACACTAGACATGGCCAATGGCCAGCCAAGCTTTAGCAGATCATTACATACAATAGCTAATTTGCTGAGAAAGACAAAGAAGCTCTTGTGATGATGAGTTGAAACCTCGGTCCAAAAGATTAGACATGGCTTCACAGCCAGCCAGATTTCAACAAATCATCATGAAACTCTAGAATTCATTCTTAAAAATTCTGAAGAACAAAACAAAATTTCTTTTTTTTTTTGAAAATTTTTCGAAAATAAAAAGCATAAAAAAACAAAAACTTAAAATTAAAATAAAAATAAAATTACCTAATCTGAGCAACAAGATGAACCGTCAGTTGTCCAAACTCGAACAATCCTCGGTAACGGCACCAAAAACTTGGTGCACGACGAAATTGTTTGTGATTATTCATTCCCCAGCAACAGCGCCAAAAACTTGGTGCACGAAATTGTGATCTCAATGGCGCCAACAACTTGGTACGCACAATTGTAATATCACTCTTCTTCACAACTTCGCACAACTAACCAGCAAGTGCACTAGGTCGTCCAAGTAATAAACCTTACGTGAGTAAGGGTCGATCCCACGAAGATTGTCGACTAGAAGCAAGCTATGGTCACCTTGTAAATCTCAGTCAGGTGGATTCAAATGGTTATAGAGTTTTAATAATTAAAAGATAAATAAAACATAAAATAAAGATAGAGATACTTATGTAATTCATTGGTAAGAATTTCAGATAAGCGTATGGAGATGCGTTGTTCCTTCTGAATCTCTGCTTTCCTACTACCTTCATCCAACCCTTCATACTCCTTTCTATGGCAAGCTGTATGTTGGGTGTCACCGTTGTCAATGGCTACTTCCCGTCCTCTCAGTGAAAATGGTCCTCTACGGTTTCCCGCATGGCTAATCAGCTGTTGGTTCTCGATCATGTAGGAATAGAATTTACTATCCTTTTGCGTCTGTCACTACGTTCTACAGTCGCGAGTTTGAAGCTCGTCACAGTCATCCCATCCCAGATCCTACTTGAAATACCACAGACAAGGTTTAGACTTTCTGGATCTCAAGAATGCTGCCAATTGATTCTAGCTTATACCACAAAGACTCTGATCTCACAGAATGAAAGGCTCCGTTGTCAGGAGAAGAAACCATGCATCGTGGACCAGGAATCCAAGAGATACACACTCTAGCTTGTTTTCATGTAGAACGGAAGTGGTTGTCAATCACGCGTTCATAAGTGAGAATGGTGATGAATGTCACATAATCATCACATTCATCATGTTCTTGTGTGTGAATGAATATCTTAGAATAAGAATAAGCATGAATTGAATAGAAGAACAATAGTACTTTGCATTAATACTCGAGGAATAGCAGAGCTCCACACCTTAATCTATGGTGTGTAGAAACTCCACCGTTGAAAATACATAAGAACAAGGTCTAGGCATGGCCGAATGGCCAGCCTCCCCAAATGGCATATGAATTCGAAAATAGGGAAAAAGACCCCTAGTACAATAGTAAAAAGTTCTATTTATACTAAACTAGTTACTAGGGTTACAGAATTAAGTAAATGATGCAGAAATCCACTTCCGGGCCCACTTGATGTGTGCTTGGGCTGAGCATTGAAGCTTTCACGTGTAGAGATCTTCGTTGGAGTTAAACACCAGTTTGTAACTTGTTTCTAGCGTTTGACTCTGCTTTGCAACTTGTTTCTGGCGTTTAACGCCAGAATATGGCAGAAAGCTGGCGTTAAATGCCAGTTTGTGTCATCTAAACTCGGGAAAAGTATGGACTAATATATATTGCTGGAAAGCCCTGGATGTCTACTTTCCAACGCAATTGAGAGAGCACCAATTGGGTTTTTGTAGCTCCAGAAAATCCACTTCGAGTGCAGGGAGGTCAGAATCCAACAGCATCTGCAGTCCTTCTTCAGCCTCTGAATCAGATTTTTGCTCAAGTCCCTCAATTTCAGCCAGAAATTACCTGAAAATCACAGAAAAACACACAAACTCATAGTAAAGTCCATAAATGTGATTTTTATTTAAAAACTAATAAAAAATATATTAAAAACTAACTAAATCATATTGAAAACTATGTAAAAACAATGCCAAAAAGCGTATAAATTATCCGTTCATCAGTGGGTCTTCTAGGAATAGAACATAGTTGCTATAACCTTCCTGTGTCATCCATGTCATTAAATTTTTATCGTTTTTTTAATAAATATGTCATGACTGTCATATGATTTGAGGATGTTCTGGTTCTTGCATGGTCGAGGGAGATCAATAGGTTTTTTTTCTTTTTTTTTTCTCACGAGACAAACTCATTCATATGTGCTGCTTGCTGTAGTGGTTATTTCCTAATTGTTGGAGGGGCCATTGGTGGGTATATGTGTTTGAGGTGAATGCGAAGCCCCTAATTATACTCAACAGTTTACATTCTGCACCAGAAGATGATGAACGGGACAAACTCGATGCATATGTGGTAAGCTACTGTACTTCTTTTATTCAATATACAGCTATAGTATCTAATTCGATAGCATGTTGTTCGACTATGTTCGTTCCATGATTTTCAGGGGAGACTGTATGAGGATATGGCAAGCATTGCTATTCCTGTATTCGTTCGGACTATGTACGGCCCAACTCGTTCTTACGCCAGGGTTCCAAAACAATCGAACAAGTGAGATGAAATTATAACCCAACTTTGAGGCTTTTTAGTTTTCTTTCAATAATGGGGCATAGCATGTTAAAACTTTTTGTCATCCTAATTGCAAAAGTATTTTATTTTCCTGTAGCTTTGACTGTGGCATGTGCGTTATTAAGTTCATGGAAAATTGGACCGAAGATCGTGATTTTGATGAATGGGACGAGGTTTGTTCAATAAACATTTGCGCAAATGTCATTCTTCATGTTGTACAAATATCACTGTAACGGTTCTTAATACTAAATCACCTGGTAAATCTACTCACAGGATTCACTCAGATCATACATGGTGGAGTTGATGCTAGACATTATCTGTGGCCCACACAATGCATTGGTTCACCAGCTTATTTCATTATTGAAGGACAAGGTTAAACCTGTTTGGCGCAATCAACCATGGAACAAGAAAAGGGAAGTTAGTTCACCATTCACTGCACCTAGCACGAGGTCATTGATTGAACATGCGGAAGGATTACCGAAGGGGGCAATGCGCAAAGGGAGGAAGAAGTTGCTTACTTAGGTTTAGCTACAGTGAATTGAACTACCATATTATACTTATTTTACTTACTACTTATATTCTTAGGGATTTATATATGTCAGATTAGAATTAGTTGATTCCAGGAAGAAATTTTTTTCTACATTAAAAGGATTTATTGGTTATGTTACCTTAAAAGGATCTATGTTTTTTTGCAGCTTAGATTCCCAAATTAATCAAAGTTGTTTAGTAAAGTAATCATCTTTACGCATATTGAACCGAAAATTTGTTTGGTTATTTATTGTCACACGTTGTCTATTGTGTATTTCAGATTTGACTTGAATATGAGACGTTATGACCTATGGAATCACTTGTTTTGAGAGAAGATGCAGTGACTCCTTTGGAACGCAGGCCACAGATAGTACATGTTGAAATAGGTGATAAATAACCATCCACAAATACTGCTAAACTAAACATCCTAAAGGATACTATAATGAATATCCAGTGTAACTTGGTAAAAATTACAACATAACAACCCTTTAAAACGACTAGCTACGTACCACATGACCGTTTAACATAACACTGCGAAACCGTGATAGTTTAGTAAAACATAACCACCAATCATTGCACACACAATCACCCACGAATAGCCATCCATGTTCAAAGTGAAAATGAACATCTGATCACTTACAGAATTGAACATCCACTTTAGTTGAGAAAAAAAATCGTGTAGTTAATGTCTAGCACAAACGGCTACGTATCGGAAAACTATACAGTAAAGCATGTAGAAATCAAGTACAAATTTATTAACCTAACTTGTAAATTACAGAATAACCATTAACTATACTCATTATGCATTAAGTCTAAACGAAATTAAAAGAGTAAAGTGGTTCATTCTCATAAATGAAAAAAGGGTTCTGGAAATTAATAACATATGGACTTTTGCAACAACTGCCTACAAACCTTAAAACTAATATGAACCCTATAAACACAGAGATGAAAAAATAAAAACTATCACAACCTTGTCCAACTAATCCTAACTTTTGTTAAAGGAGCTTAACAAATACATGAAACCACCGGCTTATTCGGGAACATTCCGGCCAACGACAGTACCATGGTTTACATCTTGAGATGCGTGCAGACGAACCACCTGCAAAAAAAAAAGGCCAACAGTTATGTTCTTGCATAGTACTATCCCAAATAAACATACAAAGTTGAGATTAAGCCAAACATGTACCGAAGATGAATTCTTGTGTTTCCTCCGAGCTAAATTCTTGAAGGACTTCTCAAGGGCAGCGCCGAGCCTCTTACTCTTTTGGCCTGCACTTTGTCGTGACCTTCGATGGGCCTTGGATGTCATCAACACCGACAACGTTCGAACTCTGTGAGCCAATGCTGGTGTGGGTCTTTGACACGCTCTCGAACCTCTTCTTGGCACGGTGCGCAGCCAACTTGGCCCTTGTTTCTTTCAAAGCAGCATGCAACAATGCTGTTTCATCATCATCACTGATGAACTCTTAAGCAACATTATAAAAGTGTGCATACAGTCCCCTGAATGCAACATGACTCTCATCCGACCGACTGACATCATGGCTACTTTTGACATACGTATGCTTGCGCTTTATTTTCTTGCTCTATCGAGGGAGAATATAACAGGTATGTACTTTGTACACTTTATACGAATGGAAAACTTCAAGACAGTGACAGCACAACACACCTAAACTCTCGAAAATATTGCACTCACAACGAACCTCCTGTGTGGAACGGTCAAAGTGAACATCGTACGGAACGTATAGAATAGTATCGTTGACTAGTTTCTCCTCTTTCACCTTGATGCAGACCAATGGACCCTATTCATCAACTACATAAACTCTGCAATCAGCCTTCTTCACAAACTCAGTTTGAACATCCCTAAACATGCTCGTAGTGTACTCTTGCTGAAACTGTTTCTCCATAGGCGAGCTCATTGCACAAGGGTTAACTCCCTCGAGTCTGCAGCATCATCCTCCAATTCCCTCTGCTCTTTGACTCCAAGCACATTGTCATATTCATGAACAAATTGAACCAAGCTAGTCCTACTATGTAACAATCCACCGTAGAATGCGTGCATGCTCTCATTCCTTTGCGTACTCCTTATGGCCGCCCAAAATTCACCCTTGAAGTATATGGAGACCCACATGTGTCGGTCATCATACAAGTCTACAGAAAATAAAGAATCCCAATTTTAGCAAAGAAAGCTTACACCAAACTTATTAATACAAATCAGAAAAATCCAGATACCAAATAATTGTCAATTAAAGCGTATGAATTAATCATACACTAACAGACTTGACAGCCATGTGTTGTGATGTAACTTGTACTCATCTATAAATTCTGACCAGTTATCCTCAAATGACTCCTCAGTCTGAGAGTTCAACACAATGTCATTGAGGTCATCATACAAATCTCTGTACCGGCGGTAACCCCCAAGGTTGCTCGGTAACTTCTTCGTAATATGTCAGATGCACCATCAGTGGCGTGTGGCGGGTAATGTATTTCTGATCGCACGAAAAATGGACCGACATTGATCGGTTATGATACGTTGTGGAGCAATTCCCATGCACTTCACCCATTGGCTGAAAACCGACTCATAACTTGGGATTTCCTCATTCTCCAGCAAAGCACAACCGATGAGGGTTGACTTACCATGGTGGTTGACCCAACGAACGACACAAATGGTAATCCATGCCTACCAGAAAAACCAATCAGTCATAAGAAATGCCAATCATGATTAGATAGAGTTTAAACAAATAAAGGACACAACACCAATTGAACTACTTCATACATGTTTGTACTGTAGGTGCTATCAACTGACACAGCGTCTCCGTAGTATTCATACGACACCCTACATCTTGCATCCACCCTACCTCTTAAATTTACACTCCTCGTCCAACTTCACCGCGTAAAAGAAGTTTGGATTTATGTCCTTCATTATCATGAAGTAGCTCATCATCTCCCTGACATCCGCATTCACGTTGCTAGTTCAAAGCCTTGCTATTATATAGTTTCTTAAATCCTTCTCTGAGAATCCCAAGTTAGAGGGGCCTCCAGCCTCATTTGCCAAAGCAAAGAATGTCTTATTTGGTCGAATCCCAGCCTCATCATTATCCTCGATCACGCACTTCGCATGCATGGTCAGTTGCCTATACTCATGGTAGTGCACTGCCTTTCTCGCTGAACAAGGGGTGTGAGTGCGTCAACTCAACCTTGAACAAAACCCAGTCTTGCATGTCTTTATCAAACTTGACATATATCCTTGCCTTGCACCCAGCAGCTGAAATCGTATTCTTCCGCGTTGGTGCTTTGACACGAGACCCGCAGTACCCGTCGCGATTATAGTGTATAGCTTGGTTAAGGGGAGCCTTTGTGATCTTGTCATATGTTTTCGTCCTTATCTTAGTTGCAAATCCTACTTTCTTTGCATAGGTAACATAAAAGTCATGAGCCATCTGTAACTGCGCAAACCGCATTCCAGCTCTTGGTATTTCGTCTTCTTGTATGCAACCATGATCTGGTAACTACATTTTATATTAATCTGAAAGAAAAAATAATTACCATTACTTATCAAATGAAACATGCGAATTATGACTACACAAAATTAAACTAGATTTCAAAACCACGTCACCAAGCTCCATCTCTTCACTTCCAACCTCAGTAACATTCGACAGTTGTATGGCCTATAATTCCGAAACAAACACAGTAACCAAAAGGAAAAAAATCCTTATTAAAACTCATGTAAATAAAACCTCAAACACAATCACCAAAAACACAGCAACAGCTAGAAATCATGCCAATAGAATTATTTATTCCATTTTATCTATTATTTAAGGGCCTGCACCACCCTTTAGTTGCTTCTTTTTTCATTCAATAACCATCATGTAGAATTAGATACATAACATATTTTCTACACATACATGAAGAACATAAGCACACCATTCATTATAAACCACTCATATAGGCACATAATTAGTATATTCACATCAAATTTAGCACACACATAACCATATAAATCCATCAGTATGAAAAATAAGAAAATAATATGCAGGAAGCATATAGGCAAACCACATAATATGCAGAAAGCATATGAGCATATAAATAAAAAATATGCAAGTATCATATAAGAATACCATGCCATTATAAAACACTCATATAAGTATGTCATGATTAACATGCAGCAAATACAATTACCATACACTTTAAATTAGACCTCGATTTCAGCCCCTACATCACCCTATAGTTGCTTTTTTAATTCATTGAATGACCATCATGTAGCAACAATATATGCGTACCATACATTATATCGGACTCGGAGTTCAATCATATCGCACTCCATTAAATTATCTCGACTCTGTGGTATGCATGAAGGATGACCCTCACTTGAAACACGTTCGTCTTGCGATGTGGCCATTGGGAAGAAGGCCTTCCGACTGCGCACTCTCCTTGCTACAGGTCTGGGTTGCTGCGTCGGCACGAAGATCCCGCAAACCACCCGGACGCAGTGCGAACGACAGGGCGGTGGGAAGAGAGGCAGACGGCAATCAGTGATCGTGGCAGGGCTGAAGCGGCGAGATTCTCGAATTAATCGAGAGAATGGAGGTCACACCGTCTTGAGGGAGAGAGTTCGTTGTTCTGATTCTATAACTGACGGTAATCCTAATTTGTTTCAAATTTTAAATTAAAAAGAAATCAAATTTAATTAATTACCCATAATTTAATTTTAATTTTAATTTTAATTAAATCTCTATTATATGTATTATACAATAAGAATATTATCTCCTCGTACTTTTCCTAATATAAAACATGCCAACTTGTAATTGGTTGTGTACATATGGATGCATACGCAATTAATGTCACACTACTTGGCCAATAATTAATCCGTTATGATCAATAAGAAACATATTTCGGGTTTTAGAAGCTACATTGAAGTGACACACATAAATGACATAATGTACTGACTTATAGTTACGGTCAAAGGAAAAGTTTGGACTTCAAATATAAGTCAAATCGCATGTAATTTATGTTCAGACTCCATGTGGCCGTGTAATTTACGTTTAGAGTTTGTGATCACGGTCCAATTCAAGTCAATTAAAAATTTAAGCGTTACTTTGGGCCTGAGCATCAATTTCAAAGGTTAAATTGAATATTAATTTATATTAAAAATCGTGGGAGTTTAATTCATATTAAAAATCGTGGGAGCACATGTATATATGTTCATACTATCACTATGTAATGGTTAATTCAAATAAGGCATATAAGTACAAGTTCAATTATATTATTAAATTAGGATCTTTAATCTTATTTAAAATAAGAAAAAAAACTAAAGATTTTTATATAAGTACTATCATCGTTATATTATTCTATAACAGGTTATATTTTGATACCAGTATGTATTATATATCTATTTTCTAGACTTATTTTAACAAAATATTTTTTTATAATTATATAAATTATACATAATTAATATTTATATAATATTTATATTTATAACTTTATTATGTACGTGTGCATTAATAGTGCATATATTAATTGAACAATTTCATAATTTCGTGTGGCTAAAGATTATATATAATATGTTTTTAACTTTTTATCGTTTATGAGTCTAAATTTTAGAGTCAAAATATTTTTATAAATTTTTTTTTTACTACATATAATAAAAATGCATCCTTTATTTTTATTATATTAAGATACAAGTTACAATTTTTTTATGATTTTTTATTGATGTAGCTATTCTCTTATTTTTTGATAATTTGATGATTATTTTTATTAAAATTTGATTTTTTTCATCTAATCTTGTAGTGTGATTGTCCTTTACTCTAATTGTTTACAATGCACCACATTCATCAAATACCACCTCGAATTATATTAACTGATTCGAATTCTAATTACATGGATGTAAAAATTTAACAAGAGACAATAAATTTTATTTTACTGAAAAATAGTTGGATCTATTCAAATATTATGATTAACCTAGTGAAATGTGGATAAAATTTTTTTTTTTTAGAAGAGCTCAATTTTTTATTAAGCCAAAATATTTTATTTTGTTTTTTGATTTTTTTTAAACTATTTCATATAATGATAATGGATTTTTTTTTATCGAAATTGATCTTTTGTTAAGATATAAATTATAATTTTATTATTATTTTATAGGATAAATACTATTCTAATTTAATATCAATTAAATTA
Source organism: Arachis ipaensis (assembly GCF_059453495.1). Lineage (NCBI taxonomy): Eukaryota > Viridiplantae > Streptophyta > Magnoliopsida > Fabales > Fabaceae > Arachis > Arachis ipaensis. Next base: position 61,376,277 of record NC_142443.1, read on the forward strand.
ATCATTGGATATATTATTGTAATGAATACATGAAAAAAGAACCAAACAACGTTTGTATTTTGACAAATGGTGTGATACTTTTAAACTATTAATACCTAACAATTAAACTTTTTAAAATAACAATAATTGGAAGCAAACGTACATGTGTGATGCTAAACATAATTGAAACTTAATAATTGGAATTATAATCTCTTTATAAAAAGAATTTTTCATTTGAATTTTGAGAGAAAAAATATTTGAAATAATACTAAACATAAATAAATATAGTATATAAATTTATTATATAATAAAGTAAAAAGAACATGTGATAAAAAAAAAGATAGATAAAGGGTTTTTTCCTACTAGACCTCTAAGAAACCTGTTCTTAGCAACTTAGGTTACCGGAAAGGATTCCCTACTAGACCTTCAAAGAACTTGTCCTTGACAACCTAGATCAGAGGGATGAAAATTGAATCACACAATCTTCTCCATGCAATCAGCGAAGCAAATCACTCACCTCACTCAATCACACTTTAAAAAATGTGCATAAAGCACTAAGAAAATTTTATTCATCAAAGTTATCTAAATTATCTCACCAGAAGGTGTTTAAATAGGCACCTAACAAACTAACTAAAAGATAAGATAACTAATTTAAATCAGATTTGATCTTATTAGATTAGATCAGATTTGATTTAAATTTAAAACCCTAAAAATACTACTAAGCAAATCAAAAGTAAATCAAATCATCCAACAAACTCTAACAGTAAAACAAATTAAAAATAAATGACTAAAATTCAAAAATTAATAAAAATTGTCTCCCATTGAATTTGAAAAGCTTTATTAGGCTTTTTGTTGTCTTGCTTTAGCCCAATGGGCCTTATGAATTGTTGCCCTTTCAGCACAACCCTTTTTGAGACGAACTCTTGGTCTTCTTGATGTCCAAGACTGGCATGACACAATTCTTCTAGATTTTAGATCCTTGAATATGACAAGATTATCATTCCATCCCTTAGCTCTAAGATGACGAAAATGCCCTCTTGACCACGTATCATTCTCTCCCTCTTCAAAAAGATTCGTCCTCGAATCTTGAATGAGATGCTCTTCGTCCCTCCAAGGAATCCAAACCCAATCTCCGGGTTTAAATACCATAGTTTGATGACTCTTCTCTACCCATTGAATTGTGGCTATATCCTTCATGTGTGCCAGTTCAATTTTTCCAGCCATACGTTCACCATCTTGTCCAAAGTGTGTAATTTGTCTTCCTTTCTTTCATCCATATTAATGCCTCTATAATTGATCAGTGAATCTACAAAGCCTGAGAAAGTTGATATAAAAATACTAGGAATTTCTTGGTTAGATGTATGAGAAACTAAGGATTCTGTGGATTTCAATGAGACTAATGCACGCTTGTCTAGGCTAGAACTTTCCAGATCTCTCTCAGAAGTGTGTTTATTGCTTTCAGTTTCTTTGTCACTCATTGACTCCTCTCTTTCACTATTCTCATCTTTTCTCTTAAAACTCTCGCTTTCAAACAAACATGGATTCTTTTCACTCAAAAACTCACTCTCTTTTTCAATTTCTTTTCTCTCATATTTTTCAAATTTCTCATATCCCAAGGACTCAGTTGAGAAATTCTGCACGTTTGAATCTTCCAAGAATACATCACCATCTATAGCATACTCAACAGATTTTTCCATCTCTGGCTTTGAAGAAGAATGAAAGATAGCTGTAGAAGAAATTCTCTTGTTATGGCGATCTCTCATTTGTTGCACCTGCTCCCGACCAATGGCCAAGTTGACCAAATCCTCCATGGTTGCGTAACGGTAACGTTGGACTGTATCTGCAAGTTCTTCACGTAATCCAAACAAAAATCGTTCCATAAGAACCTCAGGACTCCTTTTAATATTAGCTTTGCCCATTAAATATAAAAATTCCATGTAGTACTCCATTACTGATTGTGAACCTTGTTGCAACTTACAAAATCTTCCAAAAAATTCATTGTGGTATGATGATGGCACAACTCCATTCCTCATGTGGTATGATGATGGCATAAACTGTCTCCTCATGATTTTTTTCATCTTCTCCCAGCTGTAAATTGGGCTATTTCCGTACCGTCTTCTAGATCTTCCTAATTCAGTCCACCATATACGGGCATCATCGGAAAAATTGGCTTGTACTAGTCGAACCTTCTTTTCCTCTGAAAGGATGCAATTTACAAAAATCGACTCTACCTTTCTTTCCCAATCGAAATAAGCTTCAGGATTGTTCCTCCCTTTAAATGCAGGAATTTTCAACCGAAAACCCTTTTTCACATATGAGATTCCGTCATCATCACTATCGTAATACTCAATCATTTTTTTTTCTTTTCTTTTTTTTTTTGTTAGACACTGACTTAAAGATAGAATAATTTTAAAACAAAATTGAAAAGAAATTTTTTTCGTTTTTTTTTTTGGACTCTAACATGAATTTACATAGATTAAAGAGAAAAAAAAAAGACTTAACAAGACCATGGAACTTGTAAATAAATAAGAATTTACCTACGACCTGTAACTGATACCAGATGATAAGAAAATAAAAAAAAAAAGATAGATAAATGGTTTTTTCCTACTAGACCTCTAAAAAACATGTTTTTAGCAACCTAGGTCACCGGAAAGGATTCCCTACTAGACCTTCAAAGAACTTGTCCTTAACAACCTAGATCAGAGGGATGAAAATTGAATCACTCAATCTTCTCCATGCAATCACCAAAGCAAATCACTCACCTCACTCAATCACACTTTAAAAAACGTGCATAAAGCACTAAGGAAATTTTATTCATCAAAGTTATCTAAATTATCTCACCAGAAGGTGTTTAAATAGGCACCTAACAAACTAACTAAAAGATAAGATAACTAATTTAAATCAGATTTGATCTTATTGGATTAGATTAGATTTGATTTAAATTTTAAAATCCTAAAGATATGATAACTAATTTAAATCAGATTTGATCTTATTAGATTAGATCAGGATTTGATTTAAATTTAAAATCCCTAGAAATACTACTAAGCAAATCAAAAGTAAATCAAATCATCCAACAAATTCTAACAGTAAAACAAATTAAAAATAAATGACTAAAATTCGAAAATTAATAAAAATTGCCTCCCATTAAATTTGAAAAGTTTTATTGGGCTTTTTGTTGTCTTGTTTTAGCCCAATGGACTTTATGAATTGTTGCCCTTTCAGCACAACCCTTTTTGAGACGAATTCTTGGTCTTCTTGATGTCCAAGACTGGCATGACACAATTCTTCTAGAATTTAGATCCTTGAATATGACAAGATTATCATTCCGTCCCTTAACTCTAAGATAACGAAAATGCCCTCTTGACCACGTATCAACATGTATATCAATATATTAGTATACAAACAATAAGAATTATATATTATTAAAGTTATCATGTGTGTTTTAATATTTTAAATCAATTAATAGAAAATATATTATTATATTATTATAAAAAAATATAATATTTTAATTTATTTCTAATTGCATACATTAAACGTGATTTATATAAATTATACTATAATTATACATAATTTTTAAAATTAGAGAAATAAATTATTATATCATTAATTAATTATTGATTATTAAATTATTATATAAAAATTATCATGACTACTATATTATATTCTAGCATTCAGTTTAATATATTATTAAATTGAGTATTATTTAAATTTTTTATATACTATTTTTTAATATAGGTATGATTTTATTAAAAATGTTGAAGTAATGTTTGAGCATAAAGTGTGAAAATTCAAAGTTAGAGTATTAAATTGTGGAGTATAAAATAATTTAAAACAAAAACACAAAAAACTCTAACCGAAATGATTTTAATTTATGATGAAATAATTGTAATTTGTATACCAATAATAAATTAATTATATATTTTGTACAATTCTTAATTAATTTTTGTTTATATTATTTTATAAAGGTGTCTATATAGTTCACAATTAAACATTTAAATATATCTATTTGAGAAAAAAATATCTTTAGAAAAAATTTATGATATGATTAATCATAGCGTTGATCAAAATATATAAAATTAGATTCAAATCAAACTAGTCATGAACATAGAATTTACCTAAGAAAGAATTTTATTTTGTACTCACTTAAAGACTCTCAATTTTGATAAAATTCTTTTTTGTTTTGAATCAAATAAAAAAATACTCCAAAAAAAAGAGATGTCTCATCCTTGATAAGTAAGGATATACTACTATTTATATTTACATTAGTTGGTTTAAATATATTTTAATGAATTTTTTAGAAATAAAATTTTGTACAATCCTACTTTTAATTTACAGATATAATAGAACTTTTAACTGAGAATAAAAGTTTAAAATTCATAATAAATTTAACAGTGTAGTATTTTTATTGTGCTAAAACTTGATGAGTTACAATAAATTAAAATAGTTGTTAAAATATTTTTACGTTTGATATAAAATGTTTTTAAATTTGTCTTAACGTATTATAGAGATAAATCTAAATTGAAATTCACATTTGGTGAAAATTTTATAAAAAAATTCATAAAAAAAAGTTTTAGAAGCATATTTCAAACATAAATAAAAAAATAAATATTTTCAATGCTTCAGACGAATACCTACACCATTACTTTATATTAATACATAATTTTTTTTATTGAAACAATGCAAATAAATTTTCAAATAATTTTGTCTATTTGACAAAATTTGTTCGAATATCATTCCCAAAGAAAATTAGAAGTAGAACAAGAAGTACTAATCCGCGGCTAATAACGAGAATTAGAAAGATGTGAAGCTATAATGCATTCTTTATTTCATTTTTATTTCTATTTTTATTATTATGAGATAAAATATACCCTTTGTTTATGAAATTTTTGAAAAATTTAAAAATATTTTTAATGTTTATTTTAATTGAATTTTATTTTTGATATTTTAAATAAATTTAAAATTTTATCCGTTCTATTATTTTTTTAACAATAAATAGTTAACTATTTTTTTACACTTTTATTTATCTTAATTCCAATTTCAACCTTAATCATAATTCTTGAATATTGTCAATAGTTTAGAAAAAGAGATTAAATATATGACTGTTTTTTAAATTTGGTCACCAAAACAAATTTGAATCTCACTTACTACACTGTGTTAAAATGATTATGAAAGATAATTTATTTTTGTCTCATAATAACAATATAAAAGACAAAACAAATAAAAGAAGCTTGGATCACTATATATTCTGATTCAGTCATTTAGTGTAATATGATCTATATCCAATCTCTAGCACAACAATAATAAAATTTTCAATATAATTTTAGAGAAATTACATTCACTAATTTTTTAGAATTTTTTTGAATCCTATCAAAGAACACACAAGTTTTTAACCAAGTTTATCACCACTTAGCTAACCCAATTTAGTTGTTCATACTTAAGAGAAAATTAGGATTCTAAAATTTTATAAAGTGCAGAATGAGGGAGAGAGCTCGAAAGGCTAAATCTTTTCTCCTTTTATATCAAACCTAATTAATTTAAAAATAAAATAAAATAATAACTTCTATAACCTAAAAGATTGTGTTTTGTTCTAATAATAATCAAAAGAAAATACAATAAAATAAATAATAACTAAAACTAAACCAAGAAACCCATCTTTGTAATTCAAATTTGTGCTACTGGTGCTAAACACCAGACTCGGCGTTTAGTGCTACTAGCGTGTGGTCTTGGCATTGGTTACGAGACACCTGGCGCTAAATGTCGAGTCGTGGCGTTTAGCGCCAACTCAATAGAAGGCTTGCACGGGATACGAGGTGCCTGGCGCCAAACGCCAGCGCCAGCTCAATAGAATCAAATTTTCTCCTTTTTCTTTTGCATGAACTTTGTCAAACTCGTCCGGATTTTTTTTCTGAAATCAATAAAACCACAATGCGCATTAAAGTAGCATCCAAACAGGCTCCAAACACTAGAATTTTAATAAAACTCAATAAATTCATATCTAAAATACTAAAAAAATATAGAAAAGATGCTCACGCATCAGTGTTCGCGTACGCATGCCTTGCATTTTTCAGAAAAGCTGCTAAGTCTGCAAAAATTACTTTTGCATACTAAACTTTCGACGCGCATAACTTTTTTTTGTTAAAAATCATTTTTAGTCTTTTTTCAAACGGCATAAACTTTATGGGCCCAATTTTCATTTGAAACAAGTTTGATAAATTTTAAGCGCCCAAAAACCAAGTTATGACCCGTCGAAGTTGGTCAAAAATCAAGTTTTACAAAAAAAATGCCAAACCTCTATTTTTACCAAATTTCCATTTCAAAACCAATGTGTTACACCTCAAAATAATACTAAAGTCATTCAAAACACATCCACACACTTTCATTCCTCTCGACAACATATCACTACCCAAACAATTCAAGTATTCCACAATTATATATATGTATTACTCAACAAATTCCACAAACTAGCATTGTTACCACTTATTATCATCAAATATCACAATCATCAACAATCATTCATCATCCTCTATCAACAACATTAATCAATACAATTTCATAATAAAAATTTTTATTTCAAAATAAAAAGATAAAAATAACAATAAATAATTATTTCATATTTCAAAATAATTAACTTTAAAATTAAAAAATTTAAAAAATTTATCCAATATTATTGCAACAAATATTCAGTAAAACAAGTTATCTAGTATATTCGAAATTAAAATTAAAATTATAAAATTCAATTTTAAATAAATAAGAAAACGTAATAAATATTTAATAAATAAATTAATTTAATTAATAAGTTAAATTAAATTAATTAACATTTACTAAGAATACATTCATCACCTAACAAATGCTAATAAGATGCCAACTAACTTATTTTATGTTACTAAAACATAATCTACTCTACTTATGTATAATAACACAATCTATAAAAGTACTTTAACTATAATTATAAGCTTATTTATTTAAAAGAGGAAACCAACAACACTAATCTAAAAGTCGATCGCTCCCGCAATGTGTCAAGTCATATTCAGACAGTTGATGTCATCGTTTCGTGCATCTGCGTGTCCGAATATCTCAAAAATATAAAAAAAAACGTCCGACAAAGAGATAAAGAAAGGTTAAGGCGCAATGAGAGTGACACTTGAGGCACTGTGAACGAATTTCTTATATAGGCACGTCTATACCTTATCTCGTTTATAATGTAAAAAAAAAAAAAATAAGTATGTATATATCTTGTTTATACTGTAAATGAAATAAGCTATGCGTCATAATACGTGTGCAATCGCAATACGTAAAATTCGTAATATGTTTTATCTCGTTTACAGTGTTATAATACGTAGCTTATCTCGTTTACTGTAGACTCAAGATATACACACTTATTCTTTTTACACTTTAAATAAAATAAATAATACAATATAAATCGATCTATATTCATAAATATTTTATTTATTTAAAAAAATTCCTTTGACTCCTTTCTTTTGCCACCTTTGCAAGAAGCATCGGTCAAAATTAAATACTTTTACAAATAAATAGATAAGTTTCACAAATTTAATTATTTTTTTTCAAAGCGAATACCATCCGATATTTCTTAATAAATAAAACACAAAATGTTCACGGGAACAAACATGTGCCATAATATATTTAATTAATCAATACTTTCACTTTTTCAAAGCTAAGGGTTGCTAGATTGGGATATCAAATTTGACTAGTATCTATATTTCCATTTTCCATCTTCCATTTAGAACTGTTTTTCCTTGTAGCCATACACATGGCACATGCAAACAGACAAAGTAACAACATAGAATTTCTATTTTGTCCTAAACAAAAAAATTAATTTTAATATATTATCAGTAAAAATTTTATACGTGTATTTAATTGTATAATATAAAATTAATAAAAATAATTATTTTTTATATTTTCTTAAAAAATGCTATGTGATGATGCATCAAAATTAAACACCCTAAACAAATGTTATGTAAAAAAGTACAGTTTGTGGTGAATCTTAATTTGACACGAAAAATATATAGATAGAGAAATGAAGTTTCAAACTAAGTACGCGTACATAATGGCTACAATGCTACATTAAGTCAAGAACATGATCATAGTAAGCATTCATATTGGGACCATAGCTGATAGGCCATACTATTAATTATAATGATTAACTAACCCAATCAAAGAGGCGAGAACACAACCCCATAATCACGTCTTCTCAAAATTCTCTTGACTAAAGACCTTATTCTCTTCCTTCTCTCTGTTCCTACTTGTTTCATCAAGTTTCTTCTCAGGTTTGTTTCATCTTTTACTTTTGCTCTTTCATTAATCTTTTGTTTATTTGTTTTGGATACCCTTCAATTATGAGTTTGTTCTCTGTGTTTGTTTCTATTTTCTCCTTTTCAAAGTAGCATTTTTTGTTTACTTTTTTGTAATATTTCGTCTTGACTCTTTGAGGAATATATGTTAGTTGTTGTTACTGTTGTTAGTGTATATAGGTAGGCTTTGGTTTCACTAACAAGAACAATACCATCTTGTATGAACAGAACCTCTTATAATCTGGTTTTAGGTCTGGAATTATAGTTGCAAAATTGGTGCTTTTGGTATCAATTATGAACATTTTGTGTGTTATCTGTTATAGAAAACCATGAATATACTTTGTTTTGCCTTTGATTATTCTTCAAGATCTTTGACGCATTTTGATGGTTTCAACTTTCAACCAGGCTATTATTTGAAGCTGTTGATACCATTTGAAATTAGAAAGCTGCTTTCTGAGAATTACACTCAGTCATGACCTGTTTTCCTTTCTTTAGTAAGATCTCATCTTCAGCAAAACAAGAATCACATCCAGAAACTGATGAAGGTAACTTAAATACATCTTACAGCAAACTACATTCACCTATATCGAATTGGAATAGTTCATGCGGATTCTCAGATTCGATTTAGTTTCTCAAGCTGCTGTATTGTTAACATATCTAGTGCATATTGTCCTAAAATAGTAAAATCCCTGAGGTTTGCTAAAATTCATTGTGACACCCCTATATTTGTTCAGTTTACACTAATGTCACTTTTTTTAAACAAATATAAGGGTATTGAGTATAATAATACTTAAATCTTGGGTTAGATCAATGTAGTTTTTTTTAAATAAGGGTAAAATTTACCAAATATACTAGGAAGTGAGTACAATTTTACCCAGATGTCTATGATATTTTATATTGAACAAAATCTGCATATGCTGCTAGATTTTAATTGAATATCATTGTGAACAGATTTGTCTGGTCTTCAACATGTTAGACTTTACACATACAAAGAACTAAGAAATGCTACTAAGGATTTTAGTCCAGCCAATAAAATTGGAGAGGGTGGTTTTGGTTCTGTGTATAAGGTAATCTGGACCACTTCCAAGTATTTCTTGAATCATTATTTATTTATTTCAATGAGATGCTAACAATAGTTCGTGGATGCTGATAATCAGGGACAACTTAAAGATGGAAAACTTACTGCTATAAAAGTTCTTTCGGCGGAATCCAGACAAGGGGTGAAGGAATTCTTGACAGAGATTAATGTGATCTCGGAAATTGAGCATGAAAATTTGGTGAAGTTATATGGTTGTTGTGTGGAAAGAAATAACAGAATATTAGTCTACAATTATCTCGAGAAAAACAGTCTCGCGCAAAGTCTTCTAGGTAACTGAATTTTCCTTTCAGTTGATTAACTTTATGTTGGATCGACCGTTTATCTCTAGTCGAAAACTATAACTTAACTGTTAGGAGTGCAACATTACTTCCTTAGTTTCTCAAAACTGAATCTATCATAAGGGGAAGTTAAGAATAAAGGACTTCATGAAATTAATTTTATTACTGTTAGTCTGCTAGTAGCAAGTCATTGATGCTCAAACTTACTCTAATGCTTTTCTAATCATTTTTCCCCCTTCTATTCAGGTTCAGGTGATCACACTAGCCTTCTCTTCAATTGGCAAACTCGATGTAAAATAAGCATTGGGGTCGCGCGTGGGCTAGCATTTCTTCATGAGGAAGTAAGGCCTCATATTATTCATAGAGATATAAAAGCAAGTAATATTCTACTCGACCGGGATCTTACTCCCAAGATTTCAGATTTCGGTCTTGCAAAGCTTATTCCAGCAAACATGACTCATGTCAGCACGCGTGTAGCAGGAACACTGTAAGTATCATAATTGGAAGACTTTGATCCTTTAGCCTCAGTTTCTCAGTATTTACATTTTAAAAAAATTCAATATATGGAAATACAACACTACCAGAGTTCTTCATAATGGAAAATTCATATGTTTCAATTAAATTATTGTATGTGCATATAATCTTCTTTAAAATAATGATTTTATTTCAGGTTTTTAACTGTTTATTGTTCTGTTCAGAGGTTATTTGGCACCGGAGTATGCAATAGGCGGGAAGCTGACACGAAAAGCGGACATTTACAGTTTCGGTGTCCTCCTTGTGGAGATAGTGAGTGGAACATGTAACACAAATTCAAGATTACCTATGGAAGAACAATTTCTCCTAGAAAGGGTATGGATGTCTCACATTGCTTAATTGCATTGGATTGTAATCAATAATTCTGAAAATCACTTTGTTTCTTCAAATCTTTATCATTCATTTTCTGAGTACTTACATGAATTGAAGTCCCTAAGATAAAATATTTGTGCTCGTTCTCCATATTTACTAGTTAAACTCCTTATTTGTTCTGTAATGCTTGCACACTTTTCAGTGTTATATGTGAAAGTATAGTGTATAGGTTAATCCAACCCATGACTAATTTCTCACGTTACCTAAAGGTTAAGTAAAAATATGAATGGTAGCAGAGTTATCCTTTAAATTAAAATGGAAAATGTAGAAGCTTTATAATTCATCATGGCGTAACTCATCAGCCTATGTTAGTCTTAATTACGATATTAAAACATCATCTTGATCCTTGAATGATTAGCTCGATGACAAAATAGTCCTTCAAAGATTGATAATTTTCCCATGGTATCCAAAAGATTAAATTCAGTGTAAGTGATGAAGACTGTTTTGTTAGAAAACTAATATTTGGAGGGTCAAAATAGGGATTTACTTAGGACTATAATGAAACATCATAATATGGTTACTCCTTGATAAATATATTGGCATTCACAGAATTAAATGACTATTTGTTGAGGAAGATCTTTGTAACTTGTTCATAATATGGAACAATGGAACTGCTATCTTTACATTTTTATTTTCTGGACTGCCAGGTTTTTGAGTTTCATTGCATAGTGTGATCTTATTTTACAGCATTATACAAGATTGCTGGACCTTCTCTCTAATTTTATCTTCTTCTTTTACAGGCATGGAATCTGTACGAGCGAAACGAATTGGTCGCACTCGTAGACATATCACTAAACGGAAAATTTGACGCCGAGCAGGCCTGTAGGTTCCTCAAGATTGGCCTTCTTTGCACTCAAGACTCCCCAAGGATCCGGCCTTCGATGTCTTCGGTAGTCAAGATGCTCACCGGAGAAATGACTGTCGACGACAGCAAGATAACAAAACCAGCCTTAATTACTGACATCATGGACCTTAAAGTTAGAAAGAAACAGGAAATTAATAACTCTAATATGAAGACAACATCTACATACAACACAAACACATCTTCACAGGGTAGTGCTACTAGCACCTTGTCATCACCTCCTTCTACTGCTGTAATTACTTCAACCTTCACTGCAAGATAATATCAAAGCATGTAAAAAAACATTAATTAAGAGCTTTAATTTGAAAATATTTTATTTTATTTGATGTGCCTTGTGTATCCCACTATCCTGCAAATTTTGCTGCTTTTTTAATGTTTTTCTTGTTTGGACTTTGGAATAAGAGCTTTCACAAAATGTACTGGCCTTTAAATATGGACGGACTTGTATTCAATTATAAATTTGAATCCATTTTTATGTAGAAACAAAAAATTTTGAAAATAAAAATTAAAATTTTGAAAATCTTTGTTCAAATTCTAGGTATATTTCAAAACTTGAAAACACTTTTTGTGTGTGTGAAAACACTTTTGGATGACAATGGAAATTGGAAGGAAAGAAAAAAGAGTGGCGTGGGATCTACCCCCAAGTTTTTTCTCTCAAACTTGCGATGAAAATGGATGATAATTCTAAAATGAAAGTCAAATTACTAATTTATCCATGATGTTAAAAAAGGCAAAAGAAAAATGAAGGATATTAATGTAATTTCACTCGGTTATGATTTTTCTTCCATCTTTTTTGTCACCTATTTTCTCTTCATTCAAACAACATAAAAAAAATCAACTTTTTCTCTTATTTTCTTTCCTTTCATTTTCTTTCCTCCTATTTTGTTTCCTTTCATTTTTTATCTTCTATCCAAATAAAGTGCAAGTGACTTTAAAATCACAGACTAAACATTTTTGTTGTTTTGCATTCCTTTTTCAACGTTGTTGTACAAATTCTCAAATCTTATGGTTGTGACTTATCAAAACATAAATACATTAAACTTATGTATATGAACCTTTGGTCATATTTTTTACTACAAAATACATATTTTACTATACAAACATAACAAAAAATAACACTAGAACAAAAACACAAAACTGTAGTGCAAATTTTTCAAGAGAATTAGAAGAAATAAGATAAAGAAAAAGGCGCGTACAAAAAATAAGAAGAAACAAGAGGGTATGTACTATAATAAGAATTGATTGGAGTTGATTACTAAAAACTTTTTATAACCAACATGTTTGTTATATATAAATACATATTATATTTGTATAATTGTGGAAAGGGTGGTGCTACTGTGCTGAAACTTCTTTTTCTCAGTAGATACTGGAACGAGTTGGTTGTGTCGAGAGAAGGACGTGTGTTGTTGTCGCTGCCAGAAGTAGAGATAAGAACTAATCGAATCAGGAGAGGCAAAACCTGTCCGAGCTAATGCAGTGTGTTTACGCTATAGAATGTCATAATTAGCATGAATTAATTTGTTCTTAATTATGCTAACAATTGGGTTGGTCTTTTTTGTTGAGGTTGGATTCTTATTTTTTTTCAAGTGGCTTAGACGGGAAGTGTGTATACTTGATCCAAGCAAGTTTGGCATAAGACCTTTTAAGGATAATAATAATAATAATTGAAGATGTGGTGAGGAGGGGGTGTGTATGGCGAGTCCGAAGATTCGACCCGGTCCCGAACACTTTAGGAGCTAATTTGGTGTAATTTTATCGGGTTTAGGGTTGGGTAAGGTCTCAAAAATAGACGGGTCATTATTTCGGGTCGAGTTTGGACCATAGTTCGGGTCACCTGAACTCGGCCTAGTGGTCTAGTTATCATACACAATTAATATTTTGTGTTATTAGTGCATGATGAATGATGGCTATTCTTATGTGAAATTTAAGTATTGTAAACTTTAATATTTTGTGTTATTAGTCGTTATAAGACTATAAGTTAATGTTTTATATTTAAAATGCATAATACTTTAGACTAATGCAAAATATTGTGTTATTTGTATTGATTTAAATATTTGATGTTATTAGACAATATTAGTATTGATTATGGTTATGCTTTAATTTTAGAGAATGGTTGATTCTTGTTATATTTTTTAAGTGAATTTTACCATGTTAAATAATGGTTGAAGTATTAGAAATTTGGATATTTTCACATGCTAGCTTACAAGAAGGTATCAAGGTAATATAATGTTAACGGTCCGATTTTCACCTGGTTTTTACCCGGTATAATCGTGGTCCGAAAGTGTATAGGTTTTATCGGGTTTAGGACCGGGTTCGGATCTAACAAATAGGCTCGGTATATATTTTGGGCTGGATCTAAGTCACATTAAACCTAATTTCATCCGACCCATAAACACTCCTAGTGGTGAGAGCTAGGACTTTATTTGAAATAAAACTCACATCCAAGAGTGTCCCACCTTCTTTTTATGAAGTAGGCCAAAAAAATAAAATAAAAGAATTTGTCATCCTGCCTCATTTTTAGTTTTTTATCCATTATTTTACCCATCATTTTTAACATATAGATATTTAATGTTTATATAAAAGTTTAATTTCAAATATATATTTTTTAAATTTGTAATGTAAATAATAGTTTTTATGTTTAACTATTTTCATTTTTTATATTCATACAACTAAATATTAAGTTGTTAACTATGTGCATTCAAATAAATATGTAAATTATTATTATAAATCCTGAATACAAATTTTATTTTAATAAATATATTAAAAAATTTTAATATATGAATTAAAATAAAAATTTAATTATAATAAATTTTTTATTTTAATTCATACTTATTTATTAGGTATATATTCGATTTACTGTGTATATCTTATGCATAGTAAATTAAATCAGCTTGATTCGATTTATATGTAAATGCCTAAAAATCAAGTTTATCTAATTCAATTTATATAGATTTATTTAGGACATATATATAACTAATTTTTATTTAGAACATGTGTATAATTTTAGCTTCCAATCAATTTATTAACATAAAAAGATCCTTATTTTTAAATCTAATATATATATATAGAGATAAGAACTAATCGAATCAGGAGAGGCAAAACCTGTCCGAGCTAATGCAGTGTGTTTACGCTATAGAATGTCATAATTAGCATGAATTAATTTGTTCTTAATTATGCTAACAATTGGGTTGGTCTTTTTTGTTGAGGTTGGATTCTTATTTTTTTTCAAGTGGCTTAGACGGGAAGTGTGTATACTTGATCCAAGCAAGTTTGGCATAAGACCTTTTAAGGATAATAATAATAATAATTGAAGATGTGGTGAGGAGGGGGTGTGTACGGCGAGTCCGAAGATTCGACCCGGTCCCGAACACTTTAGGAGCTAATTTGGTGTAATTTTATCGGGTTTAGGGTCGGGTAAGGTCTCAAAAATAGACGGGTCATTATTTCGGGTCGAGTTTGGACCATAGTTCGGGTCACCTGAACTCGGCCTAGTGGTCTAGTTATCATACACAATTAATATTTTGTGTTATTAGTGCATGATGAATGATGGCTATTCTTATGTGAAATTTAAGTATTGTAAACTTTAATATTTTGTGTTATTAGTCGTTATAAGACTATAAGTTAATGTTTTATATTTAAAATGCATAATACTTTAGACTAATGCAAAATATTGTGTTATTTGTATTGATTTAAATATTTGATGTTATTAGACAATATTAGTATTGATTATGGTTATGCTTTAATTTTAGAGAATGGTTGATTCTTGTTATATTTTTTAAGTGAATTTTACCATGTTAAATAATGGTTGAAGTATTAGAAATTTGGATATTTTCACATGCTAGCTTACAAGAAGGTATCAAGGTAATATAATGTTAACGGTCCGATTTTCACCTGGTTTTTACCCGGTATAATCGTGGTCCGAAAGTGTATAGGTTTTATCGGGTTTAGGACCGGGTTCGGATCTAACAAATAGGCTCGGTATATATTTTGGGCTGAATCTAAGTCACATTAAACCTAATTTCATCCGACCCATAAACACTCCTAGTGGTGAGAGCTAGGACTTTATTTGAAATAAAACTCACATCCAAGAGTGTCCCACCTTCTTTTTATGAAGTAGGCCAAAAAAATAAAATAAAAGAATTTGTCATCCTGCCTCATTTTTAGTTTTTTATCCATTATTTTACCCATCATTTTTAACATATAGATATTTAATGTTTATATAAAAGTTTAATTTCAAATATATATTTTTTAAATTTGTAATGTAAATAATAGTTTTTATGTTTAACTATTTTCATTTTTTATATTCATACAACTAAATATTAAGTTGTTAACTATGTGCATTCAAATAAATATGTAAATTATTATTATAAATCCTGAATACAAATTTTATTTTAATAAATATATTAAAAAATTTTAATATATGAATTAAAATAAAAATTTAATTATAATAAATTTTTTATTTTAATTCATACTTATTTATTAGGTATATATTCGATTTACTGTGTATATCTTATGCATAGTAAATTAAATCAGCTTGATTCGATTTATATGTAAATGCCTAAAAATCAAGTTTATCTAATTCAATTTATATAGATTTATTTAGGACATATATATAACTAATTTTTATTTAGAACATGTGTATAATTTTAGCTTCCAATCAATTTATTAACATAAAAAGACCCTTATTTTTAAATCTAATATATATATATATATATATATATATTTTTTTTTTTTAGTTTTATTTTCTTATAAATTCACTATTCTTTTAAACTTTTAATGATTCGTTAATTACGTTGTATTTACTGTGCTCTTCAAATTTTTTATAAAAAATAAAATATCAAAATCATCAAATTACAAAATACTACCAAAAATTATTTTTTCTTTTTAATTCCTGAATATAATAACTTTAATTACGATAGCATATTTTATACAAATAAAATAAAGTCTATCAGATAATAATATTTTTATTCCTAAATATAATTTAATTCATTATTAACATGAAAAATTAATTCTAAAAATAAAAAATAACATTATTAGCATGAACAATAACAATGTAATATTCAAAATTAAACATATCAAGCTTTAATTATTATTAGGGATAAGTACGATTTTGGTCCCAAAAGTTTTGTGCCAGAATCGAAATCGTCCCTCTTCTAATTTTCGATTTAAAATCGTCCTTAACGTTTTTTTTCGTATTAAAATCATCCTTTTAAATAAAATTTTTAATTTAATTCCTAAACTACCCCTATTTTAATATAAAAAAATTTATATAAAATAATTATAAAATAAATATAAAATAAAAAAAAGAAAGAAAGGGGGATACAGAGAAGCGGGTGGGTGGGGAGAGAAAGAAAGAAAGGGGGGAGAGAAGGGGGACGTCATGCCGCCCGCCGCTTCTTCTTCTTCTTCTTCTTCTTCTTCTTCTTCTTCTTCTTCTTCTTCTTCTTCTTCCTGCCACCGCACCGCCGCCCGTTTCTTCTTCTTCTTCTTCTTCTTCTTCTTCTTCTTCTTCTTCTTCTTCTTCTTCTTCTTCCCGCCGTCGCACCGCCACCCGCCGCTTCTTCTTTCCGCCGCCGCACCGCCGCCCGTTTCTTCTTCTTCTTCTTCTTCTTCTTCTTCTTCTTCTTCTTACCGCCGCCCGCCGCTTCTTCTTCTTCTTCTTCTGTGAATTCTGTGAATTGGATTTTTTGTGAAATTTCTGGATTTTTAGTGAAATTTGTTGTGGAATATTATTGTTGCTGATTTGTTGATTTGTTGCTTTTTGTTTCTGCTTGTGTTAAATTTGTGCTTGAATTTTTGCTTCTCTGTGTGGAGATGGAGGTGGGGGGTGGGAGTGGGAGTAAGGGAAGACGGGGAGGGGGAGGGGACGTGTGGGGACGCGGGGTGGGGGGAAGGGGGAGACGGGGAGGGGGAGGGGACGCGGGGTGGGGGTGGGGGTGGGGGTGGGGGGAAGGGGGAGGGGGAGGGGGAGGGGGACGGCGGCGGTGTTGGTGGTGGTGTTGGTGGTGGTGGAGTGGCAGTGGGTGTTGATGATGATGATGATGGTGATGATGATGTTGATAATGGTGGTGGAGTGGCAGTTGGTGGTGGTGGTGGTGAAGGAGGTAATTATGTTGGTAGTGGTGAGGGTATTTTTGTCCAAAAAATTAAAAAGACGATTTTAATACGAAAAAAAACGTTAAGGACGATTTTAAATAAAAAATTAGAAGAGGGACGATTTCGATTCTGGCGCAAAATTTTTGGGACCAAAATTGTACTTATCCCATAATCATTAACATCACAAATTAAATAATCAACAACAAAAATATAAAAATATAATTTTTTATTAACGTGAATTAAATAATATTAAACACCAAAAATAGAATTTTTTTAGAGAAAAAGACAAATAGGTCCCTGACCTTTTGTCCTGCGGACATTTTTGTCCCTGACCATTGAAAAATACTTTTAAATTCCTGACCTTCACAAAACTTGGACGGATTAGTCCCTCCGTCCAAATGCCTCCGCCAGGGACTGATCCGTCCAAATGCCTTCGTCAAGGACTGATCCGTCCAAGTTTTGTGAAGATCAAGGACTTAAACGTATTTTTCAATGGTCAAGGACGAAAATGTACGCATGACAAAAGATCAGGGACCTATTTGTCCTTTTCTCTTTTTTTTATTATCAAGATAAAAAAATCTAAACACATTAAACCTCGGCATGGTTAATATCACAAAAAATAGAATATTCAAGCGGCACAGAAATGACCACCTCAACAAAAAAAATCTAATCCAAACAAATAAATATTTTTAATATAATAATATCACATTAGACATACGTAATTATCCCAACTTCCAACTCCTCAGTTAAACTTTTCTTTGCAAATGCTGCCATGGAGCAGCTTTTGTGTAGGCGTGTGCTCTCAACATTAACACGCGTCCATCAAAAACTGTGCCAAACACATTTTATTACCTGCTAAAATTAAAGGACTTTCAACCAACTTGGATTGGTCGAGTGGTCAGTTCACTTGTCCGCTTAAGCAAGTGTTTGGAGTTCGAATCCTGCCTTGTGCATGCAACAACCCATTGGCCAGCAGCAGATCTTTAAATGGAACTCAGACCCGCGAATGATTAGTCCTTGACCTGTCGGGTTGGAAGATACTGTGGTAAACCAAAAAAAAAAAAAAATTAGAGGACTTCCAGCACGATAGCAATGGTCTTGTGGAAATACAAATCTAACTACATATTATACAAATGGAGAATGCTAGGGAAACAATGACTATTTTGAACAACATGAACAACTACCAATCAAATAAAAACATACTACACCTCTAAATTAATCATCTAAATTTTAATATTAAAATAACCATCCGTACACTAGTAAAATAAACATCCAATATATCTATTATTTACATTGTTTAATATTTTCATTGTCTACCTACACTTTTCCTATACAAATCTTGTACTCAACATTGATTAGGGTAGAGTTATTCCTCCACACTTGCTGCTCTTCACTTCTTGTCTTGTACAATAAAGATTCATTACATGGATATGAAATGCTACAACTATATTCAATTTAAAGTTTGAGAAAAGCCTAAAAAATTAAAGAACAAAATATCACAAATCAATAAAAATAAGAGATCTCACACATATAAATGTAAATTTTTTATGGTATAAATAGTAGAAACAAACTTATATCCACTACGAGATTTATATTTAATTGAGGGAGTTTTTTAATAGAAGTTTTTAAAAACTTTCATAATACATTTTATTTATGACAATTTCTAAAACTTTCCTTAATAATTAATTGATAATTAAAATTTAAACTATCTCCAAAAAAAAAACCCCTCTTTCTTCTTAGTTTTCAAAGAATGGCACCAAGTCAGAGGGCGGAGAAGAGAATGGTGACAAAACCCTAAGTTTTTCACCGCCGATTTTGCTGCTGTTGCAGTCGTCGGTTTTGCCGCCATTGCAGTCGCCGGTTCCGCCACCGTTTTCGCCACAGTTGTTGCAGGAAGGTTCTCAATTGAGCCACCTCCTCTATCAACATTATGGTTTCAGATCTGTTTGCTCTGTAGCTACGGTTGCCGCTACAGTTTCTGCCGCCGCAGCTTCCGCCATCGTTGCCGCTGTAGTTGCTGCGTCAAAAGCTTCTGAATCGAGCCACTGTTTTAGATTTGTTTTCTTTTCTTCTTCAGTTTTCATTTGTTTTCATGTGGAGTGATTCCTGTGGTTAAAGTTCTCTGATTCCACTTAGTTACTAGATAAAAGCAAAGCATTTAATTTACTGAACTATTTTATTTATGTATCTTCCATTTTAGTTCTTTACTCTCCAAATTAGATTTGACAGAAGCTGGTAACTGGAGTTAAATTTTGGAGCTGATCACTTTCTTTTCTTTTTGTTTTTACATCTGTATATTTTCTGAAATCAGATTATAATACATATTCAAGAAATGTTCACATCAGAACAAAGTTAAATATTCACATTTTTTAAAGTGATAATTGTAATATTTAAGTTTTTTTTTTTTTAATAATTTGAAGGGTATGAACATTGCAACTAACCTGTAATTGTTTATGCTTTCTTTGTAGCTTCAACATGAAAACATGTCTATAGATATTATAGAAGTGATCTGAAAAGAATAAAAAGTGAGTTAAAGATAATATCTGAGAAGATCTTAGTACCATAACTGAAATTTCTTTTCTTTCTCAGGTGAAAGCAATAATAACATCAAAGAGCTTAATGCTAAAAACATAATGCAGAAAACAAAGGTAAGATAATATTAGAATAGCACTTTAACATGAAAGAATTTTAGTAGGATCAATTAACAAACTTAATATTATGATTTTTAGGAAAAGAATCTAATGGATTCCAGAAAGAAGTAACAATTCTCCACAGAGTCTTCAATAACTTCTATGACTTCATCATCATGTTCATCTAGCATGTCGTCCCTCGAGTTCAACAGGACAATTCAGACCGAATCGCTATCAACCGGTCGAATCAATGTTCCTGAAACCTTGATTTCTTTTAATTACTCACTAGTTAATAATTTGCAATAATAGTACAGTGAGAGGACAGTTGAGTTCCTATTCAATATTCATAGTTATATTTGATAGTCTTGTCAAATTATTCTTCTGTGGAAAGGAAGAAAGAAAGGAAATAGTGAAATTATTCATAGTGAAGGTGTTCTAATTTATTCTTTTAAATTATCGTTTATTGATGATTTCTCTTAAATTACCTTAATGCTCAGAGATTGGTGTGTATCTTTCCAATATGTTTTATTTTCCAAACTTTACTCTTGACTTTTGTCTTGTTCTTTTGAGAGTATCCTTTACTACAAATGTTTCTTTTCTTGTTTTCATGGTAGTTTATGAGCTTTCCTGTTTTATTAAATCTCTCTTAATTAGTATTTTGGTTGATGCTATTAAATATGTAAATTTGCAATGATTCTGGAGTAATCTGTTCTTCAAATGTTTCTTCTACTAGCTTTGGGTGGTGGTATATTATATTGTAAAAAAGAAACGAGTTCAATTGAAAAGAGTCAACCTACTGCACTTAAAGAGAAGAGATTTCGAAAGCCTACTCTTAGGTACATTGAAGAGACTTCAAATTCAAGGTCAAAGGAAAAGGTACCAACTGTTGGTACAAAAAGAAAACATTCAAGTGCCTCATCATGTGATGAGCTTCATATAAGAATTAAAGCATTAAGAAAGATTCGAGTTGAGAAGTCTAGTAATGGAATTAGTGATGTGACAATCCCAAAGTTGAAAGCTTGTAGGGGCCGACCAAAGAAAGAGGTAGGGTTTTATCTGAAATGAATTTGCCTCATTGTGCATTCCTCGTGTCTTGCTTGTTTCCAAGCGGGTCTTAGATCCATTGTACACTATTTCTCAATTACAAGATCAATAATCACCTCTAGTTTGCTCGTAATTCTAGAATCTGATATTGTTATTAATGCACGATATTCATGAGTAATTCATTCTATATCTGCTTTTATTACTGGACATTATTCTTTTTCATTTAATAAGGCATTTGTTTTTGTAGAAACTTGACGATGAGGAGGCATTTTCCTTGGATTCTGAGGATAAATGTTTGACACCAAAAAGATCTAAAAAGAAAGATCGGAGAAAGCATCAGAGGATGTGGACTCTCTTTGAGGTTATTAAGTTGGCTGATGGCATATATGAATATGGAGTTGGTAGATGGACAAATAAAAAGAGGTTTTCATTTTCATCTTCAAGCTATCGAACACCCATAGATCTCAGGGTATTTCACAAAGCCTTGTCTATTTCAATTGTTTCCTTCTTTGCAAACCTAGAGTTTCTAGTTATTTAAAGTTATGATATCATATATATAATGTAACTTAATCATATTGACCAGTAGAATAGATCAACAGAAAGCTATTTGTCTTGATACTGAGAGTTAGAATCTTTAATGCTTTTTGGAAAGGTCTTCAAGCTCATGTTTTCTTGTAGTTATTCTTTTTTTATGCTGACTTTTTGGTTGTTTTATACTTCTATTAGCTTTACATAGATTCTGTTTAGATTGTGTTAGATAAATCTAAACCTAAGAAAAACATTGAGGATGATTTTCAAGGTAAAAGGGTATTAAGGTAAAAATAAATTTTTAATTTGAAAATATGTAAATAAGATGAGATTAATGAATGATTTGAAATTAAAAATAAATAAATAATTACAGAGTTTGTGAAGGTTTGAAAATCTCACAAAATAGTTAATTTTTGTTAAATTAAAAAAATAATTTGTGGAAATTTTAAACTGTCACAAAAGTGATTTAAAATTGTCACAAAAGTCCAATATAAAACTTCCACTAAATACACACCCCTACTAAATAGATTGTAAAGATTTTTAAAAATTTTCACAAAAGACTTCGTGGCACTTCAAATTTTAGAGGTTTTAGAAATTCCCTATAAATTATTTGGTAGGGATTATAAACCTCTATAAATAAGAGAAAAAATTATCATAAATAAACAAAAACTTTGTAGTGATCAATAAAGCGTGTTCGTATGGTCTCCAATTCAACAAACACTTCGTTTATGTCATTGAGGCTCTATTATAACAATATTTGAAGAACAAAATTAATATTTTAATTAAAAAATTATTTCAAGCATAATAATTATACGATGACAAGAAAAATGTTGAGTTGTCATCAAATTAAAGAGTTAGCAGTGAATATTTTAGAAAAATATTTAAAAATAATAAGTATGAAGCATGCATGGTTTAGATCTTTAGAAAGTAGTGCTTGTAATAAAGAAAT
The DNA here is from genome assembly GCF_059453495.1 of Arachis ipaensis. Taxonomy (NCBI): domain Eukaryota; kingdom Viridiplantae; phylum Streptophyta; class Magnoliopsida; order Fabales; family Fabaceae; genus Arachis; species Arachis ipaensis. Next base: position 61,398,957 of record NC_142443.1, read on the forward strand.
AGGTATGATATTTGTAATTATTACCGGCTTGTTCTTCATGTGTGTGTTTTGTAATAAAGAGATAGGTATGCTATTTGGCTGAGGATTTGATTGTCAATTAAATGTTCTAATAATAAAATATATATTTTTTTAAATTTTTTAATAATTATTAAATAATTTTTATTTAATGTTAACTACAATTTAATTTTTTATATATTATTTAATTATTTTCTATTTTATAAATTATTATTTTATTATTCATCTATCATATTTATTAGCAATTAGAAACAATAACAACAATGAAATAGATCTTCTATTAATCGTGACTTTTATATATATTTTGCAATGCGAATCAATGAGGTTTTTTTTATACTTGATCTATTACATTTGAAAATGCTAAAAAAATCGTGTTTTTTAGTAATTCAATCAATTAGACGTACAACACAATCGATTGAATATGTCACGTTTTTTCAAAATTCAATCGATTTGAATGGTTACACAATCGATTGAATTGTGGTGTAGAATATAAATTTTTTCTTATTCAATCGATTGTAACTACTCAATCGATTGAATTTCACAAAGAAATAAGGGTATTTTCTTATTCAATCAATTGGTATGGTATCACAATCGATTAAATTGTGCTGTAGAATGAAATTTTTGTCGTGGCTAATGTAAGACCCAGAACTTTTGAAAAGTCTTATTATGATCAAGTCTCAAATCATATAGTTATTTATAGCCTTAATTTCGGAAATCATTTTATTAAAGATAATTAAGGCAAGTTGTGATTTATTGAATTTGAGACAAGTTATGATTTATTATCCAATTTTACAACTATTGGATTATTTTCTATATTTAAAGTATAAGGTTGATAGTTATGAAATAATAAGAATTTTATATGATTTGGATTTGATAAGTAATATTTTAAATATTATTACTGCTATCTTGAAAAATGAAGAAAATTAAGTATATTATTTCTAATTTTTAGATTTGGGCATTTTATTGAAAATAAAGTGTGAAATTGATGAGCAAATAGTATTTTATGCACTATTATTGTTGAATTAGAATTTATTTCTAATTACTACATTATACCTATTTTTAAGTGAAATTACTAAAATGCCCTTAACCCTAATTTTTGAAAATGAAACCCTAACCCTAAAACCCTACCCGGTTACCCGTTGCTTCCCCCATGACCCAGCAGCCAAACACAAACAGTTTCCCCAACTAAATGAAAGAAAGAAAGAATGGGTTAGGAGGAAACGAAGGAAGAAGGGGGAAACAGGGGAGGGGTTTGCAGAAGCAGATTGAGGGAGGAGGAAAGGCGGCGCGGTGGACGCCACTGCCACCGTCGCCGCCGCTACTGACAACGAGGGGAAAGATCTGTGAGGGCCGAGGAAAGAGGAGGAGGAGAGAAAGACTCGCGCCGGCATGCGGGCTTCACTGCTGCCATCGCGCCGTCGCCTGACCGGGGGAGAAGACCGTCGCGCCTCACTGCCTCGCCACCGCCGAACTCGTGCGCAGAGAGAGAGGAGATGCACGAAAGGGAGCCACCGCGGGGAAACCATCACCGCCTGTCACCGTCGCCGAGCGTGGGCCTTCACCATTCTCGTCGCCGACCAGCTTGTCGCATCACCGCTGACGCGCCGTCACCACTACATCATCCTCGTCACAGAGCCAGCCGCCGCGTTTCACTGCGGTTGAGGGCGTCTCCACCACCGCACCTTGGCCGACGGTGCTGTCGATCTGTTGCTCCGCGGTGCCTAGCTGGAGTTTCTGTTGCTAATGATGGAGGTCAGTGGCCACCGGAAGACACCATTGTTGTTGCTTCCGAACGAGAGAGAAGCCGTGCCACTGTTCTGGCCGCCAGGAGCAGTCTTGTGACCGCTAGAAACACCGCCGGAGATGCCGTCACTGGGCTCAGTCACTTCTCCTTAGTTACGGTAAGAGTTACATTCCGGAGCCCTTGAAAATCTGCACTGTTATATTTGGGTAGGAATCCTAAGGTTTTGATAACGTAGGGCTGAGTTCGAGTTATGGCATGTCACGGTTAGAGTTGTTGTTGCTGTTACGAGTAGTTGGGGCTGAGGTTGCCTCCATCGCCGGAGCTGTGCCGGGGCCGGTTCGAAACCACAGCTGCTTCGTGTTGTTATTCCGGTAAGAAATTATGTTTCGAAAGCCTTACGTTAGTGTCCCGTACGTGTATTAAAGCCTTTATGGTATTAATGTTCCTAGAGTTAGTAACTGAGGTTGCTTGTTGTAATTTAGAGCTATTTATGCTGCTGCGAAAATGTGTGGGGCTGTGCTTTGAAGCTGCCTTTGATTTTGAGTTGAGGTGAAAAGAACTTATGAGGCGCTTGGATTATGGAATTGTGTTTTGAGGTAGGGGCGCTTTCCGAAAACTACAGTTTATTATTGGAATTATTACATATGGATACTGATGTGAGATATGGTGTAATTAGTGATTGTATCTGCCTTATGTATTATTTGATTGACTCGAATGACTATGGATGTTGGTTTGGCCGAATTGTTGTGTGGCTTGTGAAATGTAATGTTTGAAGTTGATTCTTTAAATATTTGAAATGAGTTTAATCCGTTGATGATTGGTTTGAATTGAGTCAATTATTTTGATGATGTGAAAGATAGAATGCTCTTGAAATTCAGCCTGGGTTGCTTTAATTGCTCTGGTTTTGATAAATGATTTATTGCTGAACCGATTCTTTAAAGCTTTACAAATGAGTTAAATCGGTTGATATTGAGTTGATTTTTGAAATGGTTTCCTTGAGGTATGCCATTGAGGCGACTGTTGGATTTAGCTTGTTTTGAATTGATTTCTGGTTTTGAGCTGTTGAAAAGGAATGAGAAACGGTTTAGTTGGGACCCGAACCGGGTGGCAAAAGTCCAAGTTTTAGGGGAGGTGCTGCCGAAATTTCTACAAAATCCTACTCTTGTTTGTAAAGTTATTTAAAAAGGGTTGGATTTGAGAAATTGTATTAATTGATTTATTAAGAGAATATTTATGTTTTCAAGCTTAATCTATTTAATGAACTTTATGCGTTGAGTTCAGCTTATTTAGAAACGAACTATTTATACAGTTTGAATCACTGAAGGAAAGAATGATGCTCTAATATTGATTTCAATATAAAAAGGAGCTTTTAGTGATTTTAAAGGAATTTAGACTTTTGATTGAGTAATCAAGTTTGAGGCATTTTGGAAGAGTTAGAAAAATGGGTTCCAAAAAGAAACCTGAAAGTGGTTTGATTCAAATGAACCGGTTCCGTTTCAAATGAGTTGATTTTTGGACCGAGTTGGAACTTGTGATTTTGTATGATCGGTTTCATAATAAATTCAGTTTTATTTACTTGAACCGGGAATCTATGATTTTAAAGGTTTCAATGAATTTTAAGGAATTTATATAAGTTGACCTTCCCTAAAGACTTGGGACTCTGCTGAGGAACCTTGTTATAAAATCCCATTGTGGGATGGGCGATTTTGATTGTTCCCAAATTGAATCTTTAACTTCCCATGGTTTTGGAAGTCTTGGAATGAGGATGCTGAGAGCGGCTTTGTTTTAAAAAGGGAACTCACTTTGAGTAAATTTGGCTTATGAGCCTGAGATGATTTGAGAAATGAGATTTCTAAAGCCAAGGCTGAAAAGAGTTGAAACTTGATTTCAAAGTGAAATGAGTTGAGAAAATGATTTATGGCTTAAATGCCGATTTCATGAATTTGATGATTTTGAATGTGGAAGTGCTGTTTTATTGAGAGCCGGAATGGCTGTGTATGTTTATACATATTGATTGGTTCTGGATTGAACCGTGAGCCGGAATGGCTGTGTATGATATGAATATTGGCTGGTTCTAGAATGAACCGTGAGCCGGATGGCTGAGATGGATGTTGATCCATGGATGAGATTGATTGCATGTTTATGCTGAATCATTGATAAATGTGAATGTTGCACTTCCACTATCTGAGATACGAGTTCCCTGGGTAGTAGCAGTGGCTAGCCACCACGTGCTCCAGGTTGAGACTTGATACTCTGTTGACCCTATGTCGTAAGTGTGGCCGGGCACTGTGAAAGCCCCGGATGAGCTCGCCCCCGTAAATATTCACCAGTGAGGGTGATGGATATGGATCATGATTATGATCAAGTTTATGATGAGTATAACTCGAGTTGGGGATGCGCGACAGAGGGACAGTCCAATGGTTAGCTACCAGGACTTGTCGGGTTGGCTCTATAACCGACAGATGATATCATCAGCCACTAAGGACAGGCATGCATCATATGCATTTATGTGACATTGTTTGGGTGTGCATATTATACTTGGTTTGCCTATGTGATTAATTGCTAATTGTTCTACTTGTAATAACTGTTTGTTTGTGTTTGCATCTTCCTATTTGTGTTTGCTACTGGGACTCTGTTGGACTGTGGTGATTGGTTGATGGTTGGATTGTTTGGGCCTAGGGCCGTGGTTGGAATGAGATGAACCGATGGTTGATTTTGGTTTTGTGTTTCTGGTTTGGAATAAAATATGAAAGGCTATTTTGGTTTCGCTTAGATAAACCGCTTTGAAAGGCTTTTGAGTTTTTGAGAATTGAACGGTTCTTCTTTCTGAAAAGATTTCCGACTTTACTTTCATCGTAAACCGTTGTTTTTGAAAAGAGGCATAAGACGGTTATGAATCACTGGTGCGATTATCTTCATGTATCCTATTACAGTAATTCCCAAAAACCCTCTACTGAGAACCCTTTCGAGGATGATGTTCTCACCCCCCTACATTTTTCCCCTTTCAGGATTTGGGCGCAGAAGTTACGAAGAGCTTATTTAATTATTGTTGTGATGCTCTGTATTGTTTTAGTTATGATTTACTGCACCATCGCCTTTATCTTGATATAATCTGTAAGAGGGATAGGAATCGTATTGGATTATGTTTGTAATATTATTTATATATATTTATGTATATATATGGATGTACTCTTTATGGGTTGTTGTAAGTTGAATGGTATTTATGGATGTACGTTATTGAACGAAAGAATTTTTGGGAGCGGTATTGCGGTTTAAAGTTTTAAACAGGCTCATATTTTAGTATTAAATAGTATAAGTGTCGTCGTAATGTCCGAGCTATCAGAGTTACGCAGCCGGAAGCGTGAGCTTTGGTAGTTAGGGTGTTACATTATGGTATCAGAGCAGTTCTTCCTGTAGAGCCTGAGGAATGGACTGACTATGCTTCAGTTGCATACTCTGAGCGTTTGTCATGTATTAGGTCTTGTCGAATGACGAGAATTAGAGCTTTATGCACATGACGATCTATTGATTAATGCTGTTAGTCTTGCATTGCATAATTCCTGATATTAAGTTTGGCCGGCTTAATACTAGCGAAATATGTATATGAAAGCACTGATGGGTTATCAAAGATGAAATCCTAGTTTTGAGTAAAGCGAATCGCGGGTTTTGGAAAAGTTGGAAACTACTTCTCGAGGCTATTCAGTTGTGTGTCTTGATTTCTGTTCGAGTTGACATGTTCTTTCATATCCTAACTTGAAGTTCTTGTTTGCTAGACCTTTTGAAAAGTAATTTGATGTCTTCACTCTATTCCTCTATCCATATGCATTCTCGTTTGACCTTAAGTGCATATGCTGGTTTAAGATCCTTGTTGCATCTATCTTCCTCTGTTTGAGTTCTTCTTGATTCAAGTATTCTTTGATATAGCCTTGAACCTGTCTTAATGTGTTGTGACTTTTAACTCCGGATTCTGAGTCCATTCTTTGAGAAATTGTTGATTCAGTTTTTCTCTTACTTGACAGTGATCACAGCCAATTTTGAGATTTTATAAATTGCTGTTGATTAGATATATACTTTTCTATATATGAGACTTTGAAATTATTTATACAGTTTAACAACTATTTCTTTCTAATACGTTGCCTGTACTTTTACTGGTTTACGCAATTGCACTTATTTTAAAAGTAAATTTTGACCTTCTAGTAATTTTACTATATTTCCAATGGACATCTTTATTTGATTGTGTATTTGGATATTTTCCGAAATACTGGAAAGAAAGGATTTTTCGCTTTTATTCCGGTTGAGTTTCGTTTGATAAGCTTTACTTAACTTATTTTGAATTGAGTTTGGTTTAGCATACTACATAGTTTATGCCATTGTTGTTCTTTTGAAAATATTGGATTCATAGCTTTCTTCTTATGAACGGACTGGTTCCTTCTTAAGCTTTTCACCTCTATGAATGTCATATGTGATTCTGTTTTTAACTAATCTTTTACATCTTGTGAACATTACCATTGATCTTGGTTTGTCCCCTCTTGTGAATCTCATCCTTATGTGGGTCAGTTTGATTCGTTTCAAGATAGTGCATTGTTTATTCTCCCATTATCTCTACAAGAGTTTTTAGTTAAAGATTTATCATTGAAAAATTACAAATGATTGAGTTGTCTTTTCTATGACTTTTGTATTCTTTTGGATCAATTTAAAACTTGTTTGATATTTCATGTTTAGTGGATCTTGTTTGAACTACTCTAATTTAAGATCCTTTCTTGCAAGGCTTGACTCCTTTTTAGTACATCTTAGACTTCTTGAATGTTCTTCCGAGATGGTGATTTCAAGAACGCTTTTGGAGTCTTGTTTTGAACCTTTTAAAGAAGTCTCGAATTCTCTTTGACGAAATATTAAACGGGATTTATTTTCTGTTGTTTGATTGAGATTAAAACCATTGTCCAATTTTGACGAAATTAATTTAAAGTTGCCATGCACCATTTTAAATGAAGTTTTGGAAAGCTCCCTTGTTTAGTGGAAATTGGTTCGTTTGTAATGCACCACTTATTTCCTTTACCAAATTGTAAGCAAATTTTTACTCCGGAGTTTCTTTTCTAAAAAGAGTTTAACTTCCTCTTTCGTACTTGTTATGAATGTTATACACGCTTGTTTGAATACGAAATTTTGAGAATTTTGAACAAGCATTTGATTACTTCCGAGTTTTTATGAACTGCTTTTGGTTTGGTTGTGCACCTAACTATCTTTCTAAAATATTTGAGGAAATATTTTAGCTATTAGCCAAAGTTGTGTGCATTTGTTTTTGGAACTCTACAAAATCTACTTCAACATGAAATTGAATTAAAGCAAAGCCACGATTATGCTTTTATTTTTTCTCTTGAAGGAGGCTTGTTGCTTAACTTTTCTTTTAACCTGCAAAGTGATTTTTCTGCAAGTTTTCGATTCTTTTAAGAATAATGTATTCGAAGGTATTTTAATTATGCTCGAGTTCTGTGAGCTTGACTTGGGTCTGAGATATTCTTTTCTGTAAACCTCTTACTTCTTCGACTCAGCTTGAAATTGTTCCGAACTAATGCGCTGATTCTCCTTCCTATTGATCCTATTGAATTTCCTTGATCCAAGGGTTATCTTTGAAGTTGTCAATTGAATTGTGTCTAGCAGACTTCATTGCTTGAGCATCCTTATTTATCTGGAATTGGATACATTCTCTCAAATCTATGAGTATTACCCTTGACATTTGACTCTCCTTTTTAAATCTTGTATCCTTCTGAGTAGACTCGAGAATTGTTTTGATATCACGTGCGACTTGTAGACGTAGTAACACGATGCGTTAGTTCTTTGAGACGTGATATGTGTATACGGAAGTTGAAGCGGTAGGTGTGCAACGTATGAGTTGTGGGCGTTTTGTTCCTTGCGAACAGGTTTGTGATTGTCAGACTTGTGATCGAGTATGGAATTGTAAAGTGGTTGATGGAGATGGAAAGTTGAAACCTTGAGGTTGATATAAGATTAGTGTGCGGATATTGAGCACATCGTTTTAACTCCATCCTGTTTTCTAGCCTTTGATGCCTTGCCCTACTATCACATGATTGACCCATGTTATCTTTTGCATTGAGCCTATCTTGTAACGTTTGTCTGGCAGTTACACTCCTACCTTTGCATCCTTATGCTTATGATAATCAAAGTATTTGAAAATCGTATATATGATTATATTTTGAGATATTTTTGCTTCTTCTTTAAATGTGTTCAAGGGTGAACTGTTATGGAATTTCTTTCATTTTGTATCAATTTTCGAGGGCGAAAATTTTTATAAGGTGGGTAGGATGTAAGACCCAGAACTTTTGAAAAGTCTTATTATGATCAAGTCTCAAATCATATAGTTATTTATAGCCTTAATTTCGGAAATCATTTTATTAAAGATAATTAAGGCAAGTTGTGATTTATTGAATTTGAGACAAGTTATGATTTATTATCCAATTTTACAACTATTGGATTATTTTCTATATTTAAAGTATAAGGTTGATAGTTATGAAATAATAAGAATTTTATATGATTTGGATTTGATAAGTAATATTTTAAATATTATTACTGCTATCTTGAAAAATGAAGAAAATTAAGTATATTATTTCTAATTTTTAGATTTGGGCATTTTATTGAAAATAAAGTGTGAAATTGATGAGCAAATAGTATTTTATGCACTATTATTGTTGAATTAGAATTTATTTCTAATTACTACATTATACCTATTTTTAAGTGAAATTACTAAAATGCCCTTAACCCTAATTTTTGAAAATGAAACCCTAACCCTAAAACCCTACCCGGTTACCCGTTGCTTCCCCCATGACCCAGCAGCCAAACACAAACAGTTTCCCCAACTCAATGAAAGAAAGAAAGAATGGGTTAGGAGGAAACGAAGGAAGAAGGGGGAAACAGGGGAGGGGTTTGCAGAAGCAGATTGAGGGAGGAGGAAAGGCGGCGCGGTGGACGCCACTGCCACCGTCGCCGCCGCTACTGACAACGAGGGGAAAGATCTGTGAGGGCCGAGGAAAGAGGAGGAGGAGAGAAAGACTCGCGCCGGCATGCGGGCTTCACTGCTGCCATCGCGCCGTCGCCTGACCGGGGGAGAAGACCGTCGCGCCTCACTGCCTCGCCACCGCCGAACTCGTGCGCAGAGAGAGAGGAGATGCACGAAAGGGAGCCACCGCGGGGAAACCATCACCGCCTGTCACCGTCGCCGAGCGTGGGCCTTCACCATTCTCGTCGCCGACCAGCTTGTCGCATCACCGCTGACGCGCCGTCACCACTACATCATCCTCGTCACAGAGCCAGCCGCCGCGTTTCACTGCGGTTGAGGGCGTCTCCACCACCGCACCTTGGCCGACGGTGCTGTCGATCTGTTGCTCTGCGGTGCCTAGCTGGAGTTTCTGTTGCTAATGATGGAGGTCAGTGGCCACCGGAAGACACCATTGTTGTTGCTTCCGAACGAGAGAGAAGCCGTGCCATTGTTCTGGCCGCCAGGAGCAGTCTTGTGACCGCTAGAAACACCGCCGGAGATGCCGTCACTGGGCTCAGTCACTTCTCCTTAGTTACGGTAAGAGTTACATTCCGGAGCCCTTGAAAATCTGCACTGTTATATTTGGGTAGGAATCCTAAGGTTTTGATAACGTAGGGCTGAGTTCGAGTTATGGCATGTCACGGTTAGAGTTGTTGTTGCTATTACGAGTAGTTGGGGCTGAGGTTGCCTCCATCGCCGGAGCTGTGCCGGGGCCGGTTCGAAACCGCAGCTGCTTCGTGTTGTTATTCCGGTAAGAAATTATGTTTCGAAAGCCTTACGTTAGTGTCCCGTACGTGTATTAAAGCCTTTATGGTATTAATGTTCCTAGAGTTAGTAACTGAGGTTGCTTGTTGTAATTTAGAGCTATTTATGCTGCTGCGAAAATGTGTGGGGCTGTGCTTTGAAGCTGCCTTTGATTTTGAGTTGAGGTGAAAAGAACTTATGAGGCGCTTGGATTATGGAATTGTGTTTTGAGGTAGGGGCGCTTTCCGAAAACTACAGTTTATTATTGGAATTATTACATATGGATACTGATATGAGATATGGTGTAATTAGTGATTGTATCTGCCTTATGTATTATTTGATTGACTCGAATGACTATGGATGTTGGTTTGGCCGAATTGTTGTGTGGCTTGTGAAATGTAATGTTTGAAGTTGATTCTTTAAATATTTGAAATGAGTTTAATCCGTTGATGATTGGTTTGAATTGAGTCAATTATTTTGATGATGTGAAAGATAGAATGCTCTTGAAATTCAGCCTGGGTTGCTTTAATTGCTCTGGTTTTGATAAATGATTTATTGCTGAACCGATTCTTTAAAGCTTTACAAATGAGTTAAATCGGTTGATATTGAGTTGATTTTTGAAATGGTTTCCTTGAGGTATGCCATTGAGGCGACTGTTGGATTTAGCTTGTTTTGAATTGATTTCTGGTTTTGAGCTGTTGAAAAGGAATGAGAAACGGTTTAGTTGGGACCCGAACCGGGTGGCAAAAGTCCAAGTTTTAGGGGAGGTGCTGCCGAAATTTCTACAAAATCCTACTCTTGTTTGTAAAGTTATTTAAAAAGGGTTGGATTTGAGAAATTGTATTAATTGATTTATTAAGAGAATATTTATGTTTTCAAGCTTAATCTATTTAATGAACTTTATGCGTTGAGTTCAGCTTATTTAGAAACGAACTATTTATACAGTTTGAATCACTGAAGGAAAGAATGATGCTCTAATATTGATTTCAATATAAAAAGGAGCTTTTAGTGATTTTAAAGGAATTTAGACTTTTGATTGAGTAATCAAGTTTGAGGCATTTTGGAAGAGTTAGAAAAATGGGTTCCAAAAAGAAACCTGAAAGTGGTTTGATTCAAATGAACCGGTTCCGTTTCAAATGAGTTGATTTTTGGACCGAGTTGGAACTTGTGATTTTGTATGATCGGTTTCATAATAAATTCAGTTTTATTTACTTGAACCGGGAATCTATGATTTTAAAGGTTTCAATGAATTTTAAGGAATTTATATAAGTTGACCTTCCCTAAAGACTTGGGACTCTGCCGAGGAACCTTGTTATAAAATCCCATTGTGGGATGGGCGATTTTGATTGTTCCCAAATTGAATCTTTAACTTCCCATGGTTTTGGAAGTCTTGGAATGAGGATGCTGAGAGCGGCTTTGTTTTAAAAAGGGAACTCACTTTGAGTAAATTTGGCTTATGAGCCTGAGATGATTTGAGAAATGAGATTTCTAAAGCCAAGGCTGAAAAGAGTTGAAACTTGATTTCAAAGTGAAATGAGTTGAGAAAATGATTTATGGCTTAAATGCCGATTTCATGAATTTGATGATTTTGAATGTGGAAGTGCTGTTTTATTGAGAGCCGGAATGGCTGTGTATGTTTATACATATTGATTGGTTCTGGATTGAACCGTGAGCCGGAATGGCTGTGTATGATATGAATATTGGCTGGTTCTAGAATGAACCGTGAGCCGGATGGCTGAGATGGATGTTGATCCATGGATGAGATTGATTGCATGTTTATGCTGAATCATTGATAAATGTGAATGTTGCACTTCCACTATCTGAGATACGAGTTCCCTGGGTAGTAGCAGTGGCTAGCCACCACGTGCTCCAGGTTGAGACTTGATACTCTGTTGACCCTATGTCGTAAGTGTGGCCGGGCACTGTGAAAGCCCCGGATGAGCTCGCCCCCGTAAATATTCACCAGTGAGGGTGATGGATATGGATCATGATTATGATCAAGTTTATGATGAGTATAACTCGAGTTGGGGATGCGCGACAGAGGGACAGTCCAATGGTTAGCTACCAGGACTTGTCGGGTTGGCTCTATAACCGACAGATGATATCATCAGCCACTAGGGACAGGCATGCATCATATGCATTTATGTGACATTGTTTGGGTGTGCATATTATACTTGGTTTGCCTATGTGATTAATTGCTAATTGTTCTACTTGTAATAACTGTTTGTTTGTGTTTGCATCTTCCTATTTGTGTTTGCTACTGGGACTCTGTTGGACTGTGGTGATTGGTTGATGGTTGGATTGTTTGGGCCTAGGGCCGTGGTTGGAATGAGATGAACCGATGGTTGATTTTGGTTTTGTGTTTCTGGTTTGGAATAAAATATGAAAGGCTATTTTGGTTTCGCTTAGATAAACCGCTTTGAAAGGCTTTTGAGTTTTTGAGAATTGAACGGTTCTTCTTTCTGAAAAGATTTCCGACTTTACTTTCATCGTAAACCGTTGTTTTTGAAAAGAGGCATAAGACGGTTATGAATCACTGGTGCGATTATCTTCATGTATCCTATTACAGTAATTCCCAAAAACCCTCTACTGAGAACCCTTTCGAGGATGATGTTCTCACCCCCCTACATTTTTCCCCTTTCAGGATTTGGGCGCAGAAGTTACGAAGAGCTTATTTAATTATTGTTGTGATGCTCTGTATTGTTTTAGTTATGATTTACTGCACCATCGCCTTTATCTTGATATAATCTGTAAGAGGGATAGGAATCGTATTGGATTATGTTTGTAATATTATTTATATATATTTATGTATATATATGGATGTACTCTTTATGGGTTGTTGTAAGTTGAATGGTATTTATGAATGTATGTTATTGAACGAAAGAATTTTTGGGAGCGGTATTGCGGTTTAAAGTTTTAAACAGGCTCATATTTTAGTATTAAATAGTATAAGTGTCGTCGTAATGTCCGAGCTATCAGAGTTACGCAGCCGGAAGCGTGAGCTTTGGTAGTTAGGGTGTTACAGCTAACATTGAAATTTTTTATTTTTGTTTCAAAGATGTGTAACTTTTACTATTATTCAATCGTAGCTAATTGAACATTTTTAATATATTAAAAATTATACTTCAAATAATATCTATATACTTTTAATACATGACAAAGACTGCCATAACTAATAAAACAAAATTTTATATATACAAATTGGATACATTATTTTTGCATAATTATAACATACTAATTCATTGAATATGAGAATACCCTTAATCACGTACAAAATTCAATCGATTGTGTTACAAAACCAATCAATTGAATTTTGAGAAAACTTATTCTACGGCACAATTCAATCGCATTATGTTACCCAATCGATTTGCCCTTATTGTTTTGCAAAATTCAATCCATTAGGTAACACTACCAATCGATTGAATAAAAAAAACTTTTATTTTATAGCACAATTCAATGGATTGGGTAACAATTCCAATCGATTGAATTTTGAAGAAACGTGCGAATATTCAATCGATTGAATTACCAAGAAATATGATTTTTTTGGTATTTACAAGATCAAGTATAAAAAACTTTCGTTGATTCACATTGCCAAAATATTTATGAAGATCACTATTAATAGAAGATCTATTTCGTTGTTATTTTTGTTTCTAATTGCTAATAAACATGATAGATGAATAATAAAATAATAATTTATAAAATAGAGAATAGATTTAAGAATTAAATAATATATAAAGGATTACGTTGTAGTTAAATTAAATAAGGACTATTTAAAAATTATTAAAAAACTTAAAAAAACATGTTTTATTACTAGACCATTTAATAGTCCAAACGTTCTAGGACCGTTGTGTAAGAATCGCGAATTAATTAACCGATTAATTAATGTAAAATAATAATAATTTAATTGCCCGGATTAGGTTCAAAATTTTAGAATATTAATTTGAAAATTTAAATATGATATTTGAACTCAGTAAATTTTTCTGAGTTGAAAAATATAATTTTTTCCGAAAAATTGCGTAAAAATGCATACCAGTAAATTGACCGGCAGTACTAGCTTAAGTGTGTCCGATACTGTGCTAGAATAATAAAAACAGTAGAAAATAAATTAAAGTTAAAAATCGGGTATTAATTTTAAAGGTTTGGTCCGAAATTGAGTCAAACGGACCAAAAAAACTAACGGGTTGGACCGAACCCAAATTAAGCCCTAGCCCAACATATAAATACACTCAAATGACCATATTTCAGCCATTTTCTCCCCATTGCAGCAGCAGCAACGTGAGTTGGGAGAAGAGAGTAAGGGTTCCAAAAAATTTACTATTTACATCTCACTTCAATTGATCATATCTTGAGTTACGGTGCTCCAATTTGCGTGTCGTCGACGGCTACGCGAAGCTCTCGCCGAGCTCGTCATTTCTATCTAAGTAATACTGGTATGAAATCACGTTTCATACTCCCTTTCTCAGCCCTAACAATTTTAACATTTTTAGGTTTGGGTTTTGAAGGAATTTTGTGATTTTGATTGTTTAAGGGTGATCTAGCGTTGGAACATTGTTGTGTTTCACCTCTATTTCCTTTGGATAAGGTGAGTTGCTTTAAAACCCTAGTTTGATATTTTGTGGATTCTAGATATTCTTTTTTGGGTATATTGCTTGTGTATAGCTTGAAATTGATATTGTTAGTGTTGATTTGGAGCATTGGATTTGAGTTAGTGGATTATTGGTGATTGAAAGCTTGGTTGGACTCAATTTTGGGATTTTGTACATATTGAAAATTAGTCAAGGTATGGTTTTAGTTTCCTCTATGTAATATATAATATTTCTAGATACTTAGACTAGTGACCCATAAGATAGAATTGAATTAATTTTGTTGCTGAATTGTTGAATGATGATATATAATAATTTGATGAATTTAGATTGTTTTGATGAATTGTGATGTTGAGGTTGATAAAATGATATTGAAGATTGAGATTGAGATTGATCATGATTGACTGTTGGTGATATAATGATGATGAGTGATTGTGTTGGGTGAAAAATGTTTTAGTATGAAATTACTGATAAATTGAAGTTGAGGAATGTATAATGTGAATGAAAATTGTATGAATGGTGAATTGTGGTATAAAAAAGACAAGTTATGTTGTATATTGGAGTTTGGTGGGGTTTTGGTTGAAAATTGTGGTAAGTTGGGAATTTAGTGAACTTTTGAAAAAATGAATATTTGATGAACTTCAATAGATCATATCTTGAGCTACTGCTTTCGAAATTTAATGTATTTTATATCAAATGAAAGATAATTTAACAACCTTTAAAATGGCTTAAATTTTGTGAAAATTTGAATTTTTTAGAAAAAGATATGATCGTTGAAAGTTTGGTGTTGAAATCTGAATTTTGTGAATGTTGCAGAATTTGTGATTTCTGGTTTGTATGCACACGCATAGCCTTGTGCGCACGTACATTGATAAACCCCGTTTTTAGGGTTTATCTTGTGATGAATTTAGAGAATTTTATTAACCTTTCTTCATATTTATTCAATGAAATAGCATGGTTTTGTGATTTTTCCTTAATTTGTGCTTAAATGTGAAAACATGCTTTTAGACCCTTAATTTGATAATTTCAATCTTCTTTTGATTCCACTAGATGCCTTGATGTGTTTGTTAGTGATTTTAGATTGAAAAGGGCTAGGAATGGATCAAAGGAGTGAAGAGAAAGCATGCAAAGTGAAGAAATCATGAAAAACCAAAGATTTGGGATGCGTCCATGGACGCGCACGCGCACTAGACGCATACGCGTGGATCGCGTAAACTGCAGGGACGCGTACGCGTGCTGTACGCGTACGCGTCGATGCCCGCACGTGACTCCTTTAAGAAAATCGTGCCCAACAATTTCTGAGGGGCTTCTGGCCCAATTTTGAAGCTGAACTTTGGCGGGAAAAGGGCTAAACGGACCAAGGGTTGAAGGGGAAGGATCATTCCATTCATTAGACACACTACACATTTTAGATCTTGTTTTAGTTTAGTTTTCTAGAGAGAGAAGCTCTCTTTTCTCTCTAGAATTAGGATTTGGATTAGATTAGAATTTCTTAGATCTAGGTTTTAATTCATGCTTTCATCTACTTCTACCTTTCAATTCCTTATTGTTACATCTTGTTCTTCTATTCTTTTGTTGTAATTTCTTCTATTTTGTTTCTATACTTTGTTGTTGATTTCATCTTGTTCTTTTTATTTTCTTTTAATCCAATTTGAGGTAATTCATGTTAATGGTGATTTCTTTGATTGTTGTTGTTAATTCTTTGTAATTAGTAGTTGTTAGATTTTATTCTTGTTGTTGATTTACTATGCTTTCCCTTTATGCCTTCCAAGTGTTTGACAAAATGTTTGGAAGGATGTTAGAGTAGAATTTTATGTTCTTGGCTTGGGATGGTAACTTAGGAACTCTTGAGTTACTAATGTCTAAGTAATTCATGATTGGAGACATTAACTCTAGTTCTCACTAATTGAATTGGTGGAGAGCTATGACTTATGGACTTGGATTGATATAGCTCATTTGACTTTCCTTTACCAAGTTAGAGGATAATTTAATGGGATTGATCCTTGCAATTATCATGTTGTGGTTAGTGATAAGGATAGAAATTCTTGACCACCAAACCTTGCCAAGACCGTTTATCATTTGGATTTCATTGTCATTTACTTTTCTTGTTTCTTATCCAAAACTCCAAAATATACAACTCATAACCAATAACAAGAACACTACCCTGCAATTCCTTTGAGAGATGACCCGAGATTTAAATACTTCGGTTATTAGGATTATTAAGGGTTTGTACTTGTGACAAACAAAATTTTTGTATGAAAGGATTGTTGTTGGTTTAGAAACTATACTTGCAACAAGATTTCATTAGCAAAATTCTATACCATCAATATTCCATTCATCAAAATGGCGCCGTTACCGGGGAATTTCAATGGTGTTATGTTATTGGTTATTGTACATATGTGAATATTGTGAATATGTTTGTCTTTTGCTTGTTTGTTAGTTTTTGTTAGCTTTAGGACTTAGTTTGTTTGTTTTTTTTTTTGTTTTTCCACTATGAATTCTCACCCTTTTGGCTATGAGTTTGGTTCAAATTGTGTTGTAGGAAATGGGAGCTACAATGACAACATGTATCAAGGATGGAACCATCAAAGATGGGAGGAGTCTCAAGGAATTGATCACTCCTCTTGGCAACAACCTCCGGACACTTATAGGTATAACTCCCATCCTAGTGCATGCCAATTCAATGGCTATGGTGACTCTTTTTGTGACAATCAACAACCACCATCATATGCCTATGAATGTCATCCTCAACATGACTATCAACCATGCTCACAAGCCCCATTTTACCAAGCACCTTTCTATGATCCATATCCATCATATGACCCATCACCCATGCCATATCCTTGTGACCATTATGAGCAAGAACCTTTAAAACCACCACAATTCTATCATGATTACTACCAAGAACCACCTCAATACATACCATCTCCATACCCTTACCAAGAAGAACCACCTTCCTACTATGAACCCTTTCTCCAAAATAAGGAACCTTCCTATCCACCCCAAGCCCCAATAGATGATTCTCTCACTTTGCTACTTCAAGAACTAGAGGCCATGCAGAGGAATACACTAGAATTTATGACTAACTTGACCAAGGTAGTGCACACTTTAGCCTACCAATGCTTGAATACTCAAGGTGTTTCCGTGATCACATGTGAGAAATCAAAAGAAGAGCAAAGTATGAAGAAGAAATTGAAAAATCTGGTGGAGAAGGAAGAGTCAAAATTTATATTGGAGCAATTGGAGAAACCTATGATTGTTGAAGAAAAGGAAGAAGTGATTGAAGACTTAGGAGATGCGGAACTACCATGGGAGCCCCCACAACCTCTGGAGCATATTAAAATTGAAGAATATGAAGAGGTTGATCAAGAGATGGATTCAATCATCAGTGACTTCTTATCAAAAATTGAATTCTTCCCCATTGGATGTGAAATTGAAGCTATTGAAGATAACTCAACACCAAGTGATGTTGGTGACCTCATTGAAGACCCTTCCATTAGATGTGAAGTTGACGTTGAAGTGGATTTCACACAACCTCCAAAGTTTGACTTGATTGATGATGAGGAGGATTTGGGAGAAGTTGACAAGCAAAAAGAAATTGAAAGAAGTTGTCAAGAGGTAGAGATAACTAAAGAAGAGCATAAGGGAGTTGACCTCGCATTGTCTAAGTGTGGGGAGGTTCCCCTTCTTAAGTCACCATCCAACACAACATTCAAGTGGGTAAAATTCTTGACCTTAAGCTTCACTTTTTCACTTGAATATGGTTTGATTGAAACGAATGGGCAACTTAGAGCTCTTTGTAGAACTAAAAGTAAGAGGGAGTTGTGTAGTGGTTGGAAGTTTGGTATTAGGCTCATTAAGGTCGAAGCTTCAAAGCATAGGAACCATGATTGGAGGAATGCTACTTTGTATGAGCCTAGAAGGAGAGTTTAGTGCTTGATGAACGGATTTTTGGTGGTATAGAATTTCACAAATAAAATCTCGTTGAAAGTATAGTTTCTAAACCAACAATAATCATTTCATATAAAAATTTGGTTATCACAAGTAACAAACCCCTATAAAAATAAACCGAAGTATTCAAACCTCGGGTCGTCTCTCAAGGAATTGCAGGGAAGTATGTTACTATTGGTTATGAGATAGTATATTTTTGGGTTTTTTTGAAATAAGGAACAAGAAAGTAAAATAATAAGGAAATAAAATAACAACTAAGGAAAAGTCCTAGCAAGGATTGATAATTAGAAGTCCTATCCTCATTATCTTCCTCAATTGTGACATCAATTGTCCATTGCTCCCACTTAGTCAACCTCTAGTTATGAAGGAAAGTCAAGTGGATAAATCAATTTGATTCCTCAAGTCCTAGTCAACTCCTAAGGAAAGACTAGAGTTAGTGGAATTCAAATCAACTAGCAACTTTCAATTATCAATCAACAAAAGACTTTGATAACTCAAGAGTCTCTAATTACTCAATCTAAGCTAAGAACATAAAAAGCTAATTTAAAATCCAACTAAGCATTTTATCAAACACTTGGAGGGCACAACATGAAAACATAGAAAAACAATAGAGAATGTAAAATCTAAAACTAACAAGTGCAAGCATCAATGATGACAAATAAAGGAAGAAGTAATAAACATGAAATACCTCAAATTGCATTAAAAGGGGAATCAAATCTAACATGGGGATTCAATAACTAAATTGGCAACATAAAGTAATCAATAAGGGAAATAAATAAACTAGAATGTTAAGACAAATAAAAGTAGAAGAGAAACTAAATTAAACTAAGATAGAAATCTGAAATTGAGAAGGAGTAAACTAAGAACCCTAAAACCTAGAGAGAGGAGAGAGCTTCTCTCTCTAGAAAACTACATCTAAAACCCTAACTAATGTGTAAAATGAATGAATGAGAAGTGAATGATTGATTCTGCTCTACTCCTAGCCTCTAATCTGTGTTTTCGGGCTTGAAACTAGGCCAAAAACAGCTCAAAAATCCCCCCCAGCGATTTCTGATACGTACAACACGTGGCTCCGTCACGCGTACGCATCGCCCACGCGTACGCGTCGCTTGTCTGCCGCACTATCCATACACGCGTACGCATCGCCTAATAGCTAGGTGATAAACCACTATTTTATAGTTTATCTTGTGCTCAATTGAGTGGTTTTTATCAAGTCCTTGCACACTTATTCATAAGATTTGCATGATTTTACAATTCCTTCTTAGTTTTGTTCTATGGTTGAAAACTTGCTTCCTAGAAGTCTTTAATTTATGTATTTTAATTCTCCTTTATACCATTCGATGCCGTGATCCGTGTGTTAAGTGATTCAGGCTTTATAGGGCAGGAATGGCTTAGAGAATAGATAGGAAGCTTACAAAAATGGAAGGAACACAAGAAACTAAGGAGATAACCAACGAGTATCGACGTGCACGCATGGCTCACGCGTGCGCGCGACATGGAGAAATTGGCAGCGACGCGTGCACGTTCTTGACGCGTACGCGTGGATTGGAGTTCTGCAAGATGATGCGTGCGCGTGCATGACGCGTACGCGTGCATGACGCGTACGCGTGACTGACGCGTACGCGTGACATGCACGATCTGCATAATTAACAGAAGACGCTGGGGGCGATTTCAGGCCGTGTTTTGACCCAGTTTTTGGCCCAGAAACACAGACTAGAGCCAGGAAACATGCTGAGACTCAACACACATTCTCATTAGCATAGTTTTAGTTTTTAGACCTGAATCGAGAGAGAAATCACTGCTCCTCTAGGTTTTCTTTTACATTCATAGTTTTATAGCTTATTCTTTTGCTTTTGGATTTGGATAATGAGAAGAGTCATCACCTCCGTTAAAGTTACTATTCTAGTTTGTTTCCTTATTCCTTTACTCTTTTAGTTACTTATTAATCCTGTTCATATAATTATGTTGCATTTTGGATTTATTAATACAGAGAATTACTTTTTCCTTTAATTGATTTTCAATCCCTATTTTATTTAATTTATCATGTCTCTTTTCTATTCCAAACTCCCAACAACGAAGATGGTATCCATGTCAATGGAGTAGATCTCCAACTTGACATGGGGGTTGATTAAGAGGAGACACTTGAGTTGGAATGATCAAGTGATTAGTTAAATTGGAAGTTGTTGGCTAATTCTGTATTTACTAACGCTAGACCTTCCCAAGGGAGAGGACTAGGATTTGCGATAAGAGTTAGCTCAATTACTTGACTTTCCTTTATTTAGTAAGGGTTAACTAAGTGAAAATAACAACCTCTTTATACTACACTTGAGAGAATTCCAACAAGGATAGAACTTCCAATTAATCATTCCCCCAGTCAAGGCTTTTTATTTAGAATAATATAAATCACTTTTAACTTTCATTGCTTTAATTTACATTCATATGCTTGTGCCCATTGCCCAAACTCAAAATCTCTCGGAAAACTCATGATTAATAAATTAGCACCCTTTTGTCAACTCGTTGGGAGACGACCTGGGACTTATAGTCCCAGTATTTTTATTCTAATTTTTGTGACAACCCTTCTAAATTGATGAGCGAATTTTAGCTGGTTAAGAACTATACTCGCAACGTATTCCTTATATTAATTTCTTAATTGGCTGACTTCCGCCACGCATCAATTTTTGGCACCGTTACCGGGGAGTTGTAATAGCATGCTTAATTATTAATTGGTGTACAAATTTTTAATTTTTGCATATTTTATTTTTAGTTTATTACCATGAGCTGTATATTTCTTTCATTGAATGACGCGTTCTCTGCCTGATCCGAGCTTAGCCGCATTTGATCCTGAGATTGAAAGAACTCTTTCACGTATTAGGCGAGCTCGGCGTCGATTAGCCTCTGAGGGTGAATCTGAACTGCCATTTGAGGAAGAAACACGCTCCTCTACTACTGATTCAGTTGATCTACGTGCAGGTAACATGGCAGAATCCAGGAGAATTACTCTCCAAGAAGCTGGAGCCCCAGACTTCACCCTGCAACCGTATCAGGCGCGTCACCCAAATCTGGCTGTAGATTTTGAACTGAAGACGTCGCTAATCAACTTGATGCCTAAGTTTCATGGCTTACCTGCTCAGGAGCCCATAAAGCACCTCAAGAATTTTCAGACAGCCTGTTCTACTGTTAGGCGTCATGGTGCAGATGAGACTACTATTTTTCTGATCGCCTTCCTGTTTTCCCTGGAGGGAAAGGCGAAGGAGTGGTACTACACTCAACCTGAGGCAGTGGTTACTAACTGGGATATGCTTAGAAGAGAGTTTCTAGACAAATACTTTCCAGCTGAAGTTACAGACAGACTGAGAAAAAAGATATCATACATTATCCAAGGAGAGTCAGAAACCCTTTATGAGTACTGGGAACGCTTCAGGAACCTCTTAGATTCATGTCCCCACCATAAGATAGATGAGATGGTGTTGATCAGCTACTTCACACAGGGCATGAAGCCTCAGGACAAGACCACACTAAATGCTGCAAGCAATGGCTCTATGAAGAAGTACAAGACAGCAACAGAAGCATGGTAGCTGATTGCCGATTTAGCTGAGTCCACTTGGAATGCTAGACACAGGAGTCACCATCCCAAAGCTGTTGCAGAGGTTTCCTCTAGCAGTGAGACTACTGCTTTCACACAGGCTATATGTGAGATGACCAACCTACTGAAGTAGATAAATCTGAATCAACAACAATCTCAAACCCCCTCACTACAACATAGTCAACAACTGGTTCCTCAAAGAGTATGCGGAATATGTGTTGACTATAGTCATTACACTAATGAGTGTCCGCAGCTCCAACAAGAGGACAACACCTTGGAAGCCACTCACAATTTCTATGACCGCCTGGATGAAGGATACTACCAACAAGACGGTAACTATAACCAAGGTGGAAACTATAACCAGGGCTGGAGGGACAACAGAGGAGGCAGAGACAATAATGGAAATCAGAGGTGGGGCAACAACAACAACAACAGACAGTAGAACCAAAACCAACCTTACAGAGCACCTCACCTAAGGCAATCCCAAGCACCTCAGAACAATTAACAGCAGCCCCCTCAGATCACTTACCCCCTTCCCCTTCTACTAATGAGATGTTTCGTTCTCTTGCACAAGGACAACAAGACATGCAAAATTCACTTAATTCTACCTTAAACAGTCTGACCTCTGCTGTACAAGCGCTTGCCTCACAAATTGGATCAATGAACAATTCCAATAACCAGTCTTCAAGCTCCAGTGGAATTCCTTCTCAACCCCTACCCAACCCAAAAGGTGGCATCAATGCCATCACCTTGAGGTCTAGAACCACACTGCAAGAGAGGAATCATGAGGAGCCAAGCTCACAAGAACATGCCCCAGTGGAGGACATGGTTGAAGTGGAGAACGTTGAAGAGGAAGATGAAGTACAAAACATGGTTGAAGAAGAAGCAGTTCAACCAAGGAATGGAGAAACAAAGGAAGCTGAAGCTGTAAAAGACGCAATTCCTATCCCATTTCCACACCTTTCAAGGAAGACCAGGAAGCAGATGAAACTTGATTCCAAAATGGTAGAAATATTCAAAAAGGTTGAGGTAACTGTTCCCCTTTTTGATATTATTCAGCAAGTACCTAAATATACAAAATTCCTAAAAGATTTGTGCATACATAAGGATAAGATTAATGAATTAGCAACTACTCCTTTAGGTAGTTCCATATCTGCTTTAATGGGGGATATACCTGAAAAATGTAGTGACCCAGGTCCTTGCATGGTTAATTGTACCATTGGGGGTGTAATATTTTCTGACTGCATGTGTAACTTAGGAGCGTGCGTGAGTATTATGCCTTTGTCTATATATGATGCTTTGAGGCTCCCTCCCTTAAAAAGGTCGGCAACTCGTTTTGTGTTAGCAGATAAAAGTATTATTACAGTAGTTAGAATTGCTGAAGACGTGCTGGTGAGCATTAAGGGGCTCACATTTTCCATTGACTTCTATTTCTTGGAAATGCCCCCTAATGACTCAGGAAGACCATCATCAATCCTGCTTGGAAGATCATTCCTAAAGACTTCGAAGTTCAAGCTAGATGCCTTCTCAGGAACTTACTCCTTTGAGATAGATGGCAGAATAGTGAGTTTCAATTTGAATGAAGCTATGAAGCACCCCCCGGAAGATCATTCCATCTTCCAGTGCGACATCATTGATGAAACTGTAGCTGCAGTTCACCAAGAAGAAGTAGAAGAGAAGCACATGGAGCAAGGTCAAAGTGTGGGGACACCCTCTGAACACAATGAGGACACTTTGTCATTGTCACTAGCTTCAGATGATCCAGAGCCTAGCCATGAGCAGATATTGGAATTAAAGCCCCTTCCACCCTACCTCAAGTATGCTTACCTTGAGGATAATCAGAAGCTCCCAGTTATCATTGCAAAGGAACTCACTTCCCAGCAAGAGGAGTAGCTGCTTAGTGTGCTGAGAAGATACAAGAAAGTAATTGGGTGGAGCTTGGCGGATATAGTAGGCATCAGCCCTCAAATTTGTGAGCACAGAATATTCTTAGAAGAGGGAGCAAGGCCTGTCCGTCAACCTCAAAGGAGATTGAATCCCACCATCTTAGAAGTTGTCAAGAAAGAAGTGACCAGATTGCTTGAAGCAAATATCATCTATCCCATCTCAGACAGCGAATGGGTCAGTCCCGTACAAGTGGTGCCCAAGAAGTCTGGAGTCACAACAGTAAAGAATGAGCATGGCGAGCTCCTGACAACTAGAGTGCAGAATTCATGGAGAGTTTGCATTGATTACAGGCGTCTCAACCAAGCTACTCGCAAGGAACATTACCCCTTGCCATTTATTGATCAGATGCTTGATCGCCTGTCAGGTAAATCCCATTACTGTTTTTTAGATGATTATACAGGCTATTTTCAAATTCATATAGCTCCTGAAGATCAGGAGAAGACTACTTTTACATGTCTCTTTGGAATGTATGCATACAAAAGGATGCCTTTTGGCTTATGTAATGCACTGGCTACTTTTCAAAGATGCATGATGAGTATCTTCTCGGATCTTATTGAGAACTGTATGGAAGTTTTCATGGATGATTTTAGCGTATATGGTGATTCATTTAGCCTTTTCTTGGATAGCTTATCTAGAGTATTAGATAGGCGTGTTAGTTCAAACCTTGTTTTAAATTTTGAAAAATGTCACTTTATGGTAAAACAAGGTATTGTACTAGGACATATTGTCTCTAATACTGGTATTTCTATAGACCCAACAGAGGTAGATGTCATTTCTAGTTTACCTTATCCCTCCTTTGTGAGAAAAGTCCGTTCGTTCCTTAGCCATGCAGATTTTTACAGGAGATTTATCAAGGACTTCAGTAAGGTAGCATTGCCTTTATCCAGACTGCTGTAGAAAGATATTGAGTTTGAGCTGAGTGAGGATTGCATGCAAGCATTTGATAAGCTGAAAATCGCCCTAACTCAAGCTCCAATTGTGAGAGGACCAGACTGAAGCCAGCCATTTGAGATTATGTGTGACGCCTCCAACCATGCAGTAGGAACGGCGCTGGCTCAGTGCGAAGGTAAGGATCCTTTCATAATTGCTTATGCGTCTAAGACCTTAGACGCTGCTCAGTCTAATTACACCACCACTGAAAAAGAGCTTCTGGCTATTGTTTTTGCTCTGGATAAATTCTGAGCCTATTTACTTGGTACTAAGGTGGTAGTGTACTCAGACCATGCAGCTCTAAAGTATTTATTAGCTAAAAAAATTTTAAACCAAGGCTGATACGTTGGATATTGCTACTGCAAGAATTTGATTTAGAAATTAAGGATAGGAGTGGTAACCAGAATTTAGTGGCAAACCACTTGAGTCGCCTTGAGTACATTAAGGATGACCCCACTCCTATCAATGATGCTTTTCCATTTGATAGCTTGCACGCAGTATCTAAATTAGTTCCTTGGTATGCACCTGTCACTATTTATCTAGTTAGCCATACATTCCCTCCTAATTTTACTAAGCATCAAAGAGACAAGCTAAAAAGCGAGTCCAAATATTATGTATGGGATGGCCCATATTTATGGAGGTATGGTGCTGACCAGGTAATTAGAAGGTGTATGCCCCAATCATAATTCCAATCCATTTTAGAGGCCTGCCACTCCTCTGAGAGTGGTGTACATTTTGGCCCTCAAAGAACATCTAGAAAAATTCTAGACTGTGGATTCTGGTGGCCTACTCTTCTTAAAGATGCTGCTGCCTTTTGCAAATCTTGTTCCCCATGCCAAAGATTTGGTAATATATCCAAGAGGGATGAGATGCCCCAACAGATTATGCTATTCTGTGAAATTTTTTATGTTTGGGGCATTGACTTCATGGGTCCATTTCCAAACTCTAGTGGTTATGTTTCTAAATGGGTGGAAGTAATTCCTACCCATACTGATGATGCTAACACTGTTGTTTTCTTTATTAAAAACCATATTATCTGTCACTTTGGATCACCACGAGCAATCGTGAGTGATCAAGACACTCACTTTTGTAACAGGAGACTAGCAGGACTATTGAAGAATCATGTGATTGTTCATAAAGTGGCAACAGCTTACCATCCTCAGACCAATGGGCAAGCAGAGGTGTTTAACAGAGAAATAAAACGCATCCTGGAGAAGATAGTAAAGCCTCATAGGAAGGACTGGAGCACCAGACTTGTTGATGCGCTCTGGGCATATCGGACAGCAAACAAGACACCCATTGGGATGAGCCCCTTCCGCTTAGTGTACGGAAAGGCTTGCCACCTTCCAGTAGAGGTGGAATACAAGGCTTTCTGGGTTGTGAGGGAGTGCCACATGGGACTTGAGAAAGCTAGCGCAGAAAGGAAGCTGCAACTAGCAGAACTAGAGACCCTTCGACTCGAAGCTTATGACAACGCTAGATTATACAAAGAGAAGATGAAGGCTGTGCATGACAAGCACATTAAGAGAAGAGAGTTCAGACCTGGAGATTTGGTTCTCCTTTACAACTCCAGACTGAGACTCATGCCAGGAAAGCTGAGATCAAGATGGGAAGGCCCTTATAGAGTAGAGAAGGCAGAGCCATATGGAGTCTTCCACCTGAGTCATCCTTCAAGTCCCAATTTCATCAAGGTCAATGGACATCGCCTAAAGCTTTATCATGGTGAGAAGATGAAGGAACACAAAGATCTAGAGGTCTTCCTCTTGGAGGACCCACCAACAGAAGCAGAATGAGCCTGAAGACTGTCCAACTTAAGGACGTAAAAGCAAAGTGCTAGGTGGGAGACAACCCACCATTGTATGATCGTTCCATTTCAGTCTTAGTTTTATTTTATTTTATTCTAATTTATTTTTCTTAGTGACTCTTCTCATAATTTCTGCATATTTATCTGCATTCTGCATTCTGCATCAAAAAAGAAGAAGAGAGCACGCGACGCGTAAGCGTCGCTGACGCGTACGCGTCATACGTGCGTTCGAAACAAAGAAGAAAAGAAACAGAGAGTTAAGAGGGAGCATGGCTGGAGGCGTGCCCTAGGCACAAACACGCCCACGCGTACGCGTCTCTGACGCATCCGTGCCACTTGAAAAATCAGCCTTCCACGCGTACGCATGATCCACGCGTACGCGTGACCCTGCAAAAACGGCGTAAACAAGGTTTGGGTAGAGAGTTTGATGGCTTGATGCTGGAAGGGTGCTAGGAGCATGAGCAACGTCACGCGTGTGCATAACTGACGCGCCCACATCATTTTCCCCTCCAAGCCATTCACGCGTACGCGTCCCTAACGCGCACGCGTTGGTTGAATTTTTGGCAATAGTGCGTATGAGACAGAGAGTTGTGCATGCGCGAGGCTGCCCTCGCGCCAATAGCACAATTCAAGTCATGCGTACGCGTCCCCCACGCGCACGCGTCACTTGAAAATAACGCAACTCACGCATCCGCGTCGCATGCGACGCACAGTTTAACTAGATCAGTGCCAGAATTCTTATCTTTTCTCCCCCAATCATAATTCTTTCTTCCCCCAATCCTAATTCTTTCTTCTTCCTTCTCTCTTCTTTATTCCTTTTTTTACCTTTTCTTTTCTTCTTTCCCTCTTCATCTTCTTCATCAAGGTTCTTTTCTTCTTCCCTTTTTACTTTTCCACTATCACTTTTATTTATGTTTTCTTCTTCTTTCTTCTTTTTACTTTCATTATCTATGTTTTCTTTATTTTTTTTCTTTTTACATCCTTTTAATTGGTGTTAGAAATTTATTTGGATGATTATTTTCTTCTATATTTTGCTTGTGAATATATTGAGGCATTGTTTGACAATTAATATTAAGGGTTGCTTGCATGTTCAAATTTAATACTTTCAATAACATATTACTATGCATGCTAAGTGTTTGTGAAAAAGCCCGTATAGTATTATGCATTTTTAATTACCCTATTCTTCTACTCTAATGCCTTTTTTCACAAAACCCCTTTCAATATTTTATTGATTGAATATAATTGTCAATACAAATAGATTGTTAGTTTGAAACATTTGATAATCAAATTGGGTAATCAATGCTTGATCTATGCTACTCATGCCTTTGCCGGCATGCTAATAAACATCTTGCATCTTGCCAGAATATGCCCTTGCTATACTTCCAATGATGAACTGATCACATGTAGTCACAACCATGTGATACAAGTCATCCTTCTTTACCTTGGCATTGATTATCACTTGTACTGCGCTCTTCCTTGCTTTAACCCTTGGCTTTACATATTACTTTTCTTTTTCCTTTTCAGGATGGCCACCAAGAAGGGTAAAGAGAACATTGCTCCCAAGCCACCGGCAAGGCGAGGAACAAAAAGAACACTAGCTGCGGAACCATCCTCAACATAAGTCAGACCGACAACAAAGAGGGTCAAGAGGATCATTAAGGTCAATGAAACAGAGAAAGCCTTTCCAGCAAAGGACACTGCGCGGTTCACTAACCGCTACTGTGAGCAGATGTTCCCCATCTTGGCTGAGCGAAACTATAACAATGAGCACCTACTAATCCTCCCTACCCACATTGTTGAGTTTGTTGAGCCCCAGATTAAGCGCAGACAATGGAGATTCTTACGGAGACAGCCACGGCAGGTTAATCTCTCATGGGTAGTTGAATTCTACTTCAATTTTCACATGCCAACCCTGCAGTCTGTCTATGTCCGTCAGAAGCAAATCCCCATAAATGAAGAGGCCATTCAGCAAGATTTAGATCTTTCCCCTGCTCCAGAAGGATTGGACGCATTCCAGGAAGCTTCCTTTAAGTGCCAGACATACCAATTTGAATGGGATACCGTCCTAAGAGTTATAGCACAACTTGGCAGCAGATGGATCTATGGATACCATCGATCCCGACCTAAGGGTATATTGGCTTCCGCACTCACCTTGGAGGCTCGAGTATGGCCACAGATTATGTCTCATTACGTCTTTCCGAGCACTCACGAGTCCTCCTTCACTGCAGACATGGCTGTTCTCCTCTGGTGTATCCTTACAGACTAGCCCCTCAACTTTCCAAGACACATCCGGCATGCCATGGGACACGTACAGATTGCGGGTAACCTATCTTTCCCCGCCTTGGTTTTAGATCTAGTCTCAGCAGCTGGAGTCTCCTACCAAGCTGGGGACACCAAAGCCATGATTCTGCGGGATGATCAGATTGTCCCCAACGGGAAATACATCAGACCTCCAGCAGCAACTACTAGCCGGCCTGCAGACCCAACCGGAGATATTCCTTCTCCTTCCACATCACAAGCACCTTCAACAAATCAACTGCTCCTACAAATACTTGAGAGGTTGGACCGGCTTGACCAGCAAGCAAAGCGAAGGGAGCGCCATAACAAGCGTCAATTCACATACCTCAAGGAGCTGATTGTTGGCAACCACCCACCTGAAGAAGACTCAGACACTCCGGACTCCACTTCACCTACCAGCACAGGGAGCCATGATAATCCCGACTGTGGAGATACTGCTACCAGCCCCCCTTTGTTCCTAACTGATGGCACCGAGGATGGTGCAAAGCTTTAAGTGTGGGGAGGTCGGTCAGTACCTGATTTTCGGAGGTAATTTTTCTTTTCTTAACACCAATAGGTTATTTTTCTTTTGTTAGGATAGGATAGATTGCATAGTAATAGGTTTTCGCATGCATGTTCTATTTGGTTGAAAAATAATAAGTTTCTTTTTAAGACCCTATTTTTGAAAATTTCACTAATTTAAATTAAAACTTTTATGTTTAATTTGTTTGAAGATTGTAAATTGGAACATGGTTTAAAGCTAGAACACACAACCTATGAGATTTGAGCTTAATTATATGGTTACATTATTTAACCATAATATTTTATTCTTGTGTGTTTTCATCTCTATGATTGTAATCTACATTTTGTTCCAGCCTATATGTCCAATGTTTAATGTGTTATATGAATGCATATGATTGAGGCTATTACTTGTTTCTGCTCACTTATCCCAAATAGCCTACCCTTTCAATTACCTTTGTTAGCCACTTTGATCCTTTTAATCCCCATTTGTTCTATATTTTACCACATCACTAGCCTTAAGTGGAAAAATAATTAAACACCCCAATTGAATCTTTGGTTAGCTTAAGATAGAGATTGTGTATAAACTAAGTGTGGGAAAACTGTGGAAACTTGGGTTAATGAAAGTATACAGTGCTTAAATGATAAAATATTGGGAATTTGGGTACCTACTCATGTGAAACTAGAAAAATTGAAATTCCATGTGCATTGATAAGTTATGTTTACTTTTATAAAAAAATTCAAAAATATTCAATAAATAAGTAAATAAATAAGGGGACAAAATTACCCCAATGCTAAGTTAAGTTAAGGAAAAGATTAATGCATGTGTGATAAAATTAAAAGAAAGGTTGATGCATGAGTATGTAATGCAAAAGTAGGAATTTTGGGTAGCTAGGCATGAATTTAAAAGTATATAGAGTGTGTGTATAGGTGAGAGCTTAGGTTAGTCAAGGATTCAATTTATAGCTCACTTACCCATATATATACCCTCACCTTTACCTTAGCCCCATTACAACCTTGAAAAGACCTCATGATGTTTGCATTGGTACATTAAATATTTGTTGATTGGTTAGGTGAAGAACAAAGTTTAGAAAGCATGACTAGGGAAGACTAGAGTGAATTACCCCATACACTTGAGTGATTAGAGTGCATATACACCATCAGTGAGGGTTCAATGCTTGATTCTATGTTCCCTGCTTTCATGAGCTATCTTCTTACAAGTTTACTTGTCTTTTATTGTGTGATTTGAACTAATGGAATCTAATTTATGTTTGTCTTGAAGAGCTTATTTACTTTTAACCATGTAGACAGAATTATATAGTTGCATTCATACATAGGTTGCATTGCATTGCATGAGTTTTACTTTTCCCTACTCATCTATTTTATCTCCTTGAGCTAAGCATGAGGACATGCTAATGTTTAAGTGTGGGGAGGTTGATAAACCACTATTTTATGGTTTATCTTGTGCTCAATTGAGTGGTTTTTATCAAGTCCTTGCACACTTATTCATATGATTTGCATGATTGAACAATTCCTTCCTAGTTTTGTTCTATGGTTGAAAACTTGCTTCCTAGAAATCTTTAATTTGTGTATTTTAATTCTCCTTTATACCATTCGATGCCATGATCCATGTGTTAAGTGTTTCAGGCTTTATAGGGCAGGAATGGCTTAGACAATGGAGAGGAAGCTAGCAAAAATAGAAGGAACACAAGAAACTAAGGCTCATGCGTGCGCGCGACATGGAGAAATTGGCAGCGACGCGTGCGCGTACCTGACGCGTACGCATGGATTGGAGTTTTGCAAGGATAGAACTTCCAATTAATCATTTCCCCAGTCAAGGCTTTTTATTTAGAATAATATAAATCTCTTTTAACTTTCATTGCTTTAATTTACATTCATATGCTTGTGCCTATTGCCCAAACTCAAAATCTCTCGGAAAACTCCTGATTAATAAATTAGTACCCTTTTGTCAACCCGTTGGGAGACGACCCGGGACTCATACTCCCAGTATTTTTATTCTAATTTTTGTGACAACCCTTCTAAATTGATGAACGGATTTTAGCTGGTTAAGAACTATACTCGCAACGTATTCCTTATATTAATTTCTTAATTGGCTGACTTCTGCCACACATCACTAGGCAAATATGGTAAATTGTATGTCATTTCGAAGCCCCAGATATTAGATTTCCAACACAATCAGAACCGCCTCATTTGGACCTCTGTAGCTCAAGTTATGATCGATTTAATACGAAGAGGTCAGGCTTGACAGCTTTGCAATTCCTTCAATTTCTTGTATTCCTTCCACTTTTGCATGCTTCCTTTCCATCCTCTAAGCCATTCCTGCCCTATAAACCCTAAAACACTTAACAAACATATCATGGCATCAAATGGTAATAAGAGAGGATTAAAAATAGCAAATTTAAGGCCAAAGAAGCATGTTTTCAATCATAGCACAAAATTAGGAAGAAAAATGTAAAACATGCGATTTCTATGAATAAGTGTGAGAATAATGGGTAAAATCTACTGAATTAAGTACAAGATAAATCGTAAAATAGCAGTTTATCAATCTCCCCACACTTAAACATTAGCATGTCCTCATGCTAAGCTCAAGAGAACTAAAAGAGTGAAGGCAAAATGGTAGGATGTATGAAATGCAACCTATCTATATGAATGCAACTACATGCAAAAATGCTTCTACCAACTTGGTTAAAAGTAGATCAAATTCTGCAAGGACAAATATGAAATGGGTTCCACTAATTCAAATCATAAAATAAAGTACAAATAGACTTGCAAGAAGAAAGCTCGTGAAAGCTGGGAACAAAGAATCGAGCCTCGAACCCTCAGTGGAAGTGTATACACTCTAATCACTCAAGTGTTTAAGGGTCGAGTCTCTCGGTTCTCTACTAATCTTGCTTTCTAAGGCTTTCTCTTCTTCTACCAATCAACAAAGAATTTAATGCACATATACACATATCAAGAGGTCTTTTAAGGGTTGTAATGGGGTTAGGGTCAAGGTAGGATTGTATTTGGTTAAGTGGACTAGCATCTGAATCCTTGATTAACCTAAACTTCTCATCTAACCTAAGACAATCTATGTAATTACAATGCAAAATCTAACTGCCCATTAACTATGTTTACCACATATTCATGCATCCCAAATTGAGTACAATACATATGCATTGCTAGCAACATTTACTTTGGGGGCATTTTGTCCTCTTTTATTATCGCTCCTTTTCTTTTCTTTTTCTCATCATTTTTTTTCTTTTTTTCAGTTTTTCTCAATGCATATGATTAAGGTATTTCATGCATAAACATGTTCTTAACATTCTCTTTCACATTTTCACAAGAATATACAACACCCAATTCTCAAACCAAACGTCTCCCAACCTAATGTCCCCACACTTAATTCATGAGCACTATCACTAGTCTAAACTAATCAAGGATTCAAATTAAGGACATTATTGTTTTTCGCTTAGAGTTAGTGATGAGCTAAAGTAAAGAACAAAAGGAGTAAAATAGGCTCAACTTTGGTTTGCAAAGGATAATGAAAAGGATAAGGCCATATGGGTATGTAAGCTTAGTGAAAGAAGGCCTCAATCACATAAGTGCATGCATACATCAAACAATGGAAATATAGAATTAAGCAAGACAAAGATCACAATTTTAGAGAGAACAACACACACCAAAACAAAACATTGGTTGATAAAATGCAACCAATCAAATGGGCTCAAAATCTCACTGGTTTTGTGTGTTCGAGCTCTAAAACCATGTTCCAAATAAAAATCTTCAAACAAGGTTAACAAAAGTTTTAATTCAAATTAGTGGAATGCTATAAAACAGTATATTGAAAAGAGAATAATTACTTCAACCAAGTAGTGGTAGAATATGCACAAAAATCTAACAAACATGCAATCAATCATGCAAATGCAATAATGAACTAACAAAGGGAATTAAACATTAGTGTTGAGAAGAAAATAACTAACCCACGGAAGTCGGTATCGACCTCCCCACACTTAAAGATTGCACCGTCCTCGGTGCATGCAAAGATGTGCAAGTGGACGGGCTGCTACAACTGCTGAGTTCCTTCAAAAGCTTGTGCGGAGTGACTTGTTGTTCGCCCTATTTAGAAGTTTTCCGTTTCCCTTCTTGATGGCCATCCCGAAAGAAGAGAAAGAGGAAGAAGAGTAACCCACAAACAAAGATATGTAGACAGATAAACATGGGTGGGCTAATGCCAAATAATAATGAGGTTCTCAACTACATGGTAGCTACAACATGAAGTGAGAAAATAATATGAGCAAATGGCATATCAATAGTGCAAGAATTGCAACAATGGGGAGAGAGAGTGGGTCATGAAAGATAATATAAGTTCATATCAATGCACAAGGAATACAAGTGTTATAAAAGATTAGCATTGATCGATAAATAATATCACCAAACAATATAAACAAGTCGTTGTGCACCAAAACGATGGAAGAAATATTCAACAGATGAGTAAGAAAATTTAACACCAACGGAAAAATGGTAGTCTTAGAAAAGAAAATAAAAACATGCACAAAATTAAATGCAATAAATGAAGGTATGTAAATGAAATAAGTAAAAGAAAATGAAAGAGAATAAGGAGGAGAGGTGAAAGGAGAAGGAAGTGAGAAAGGAAGAGGAGAGAATAAGAAAGGAGAGAAAAAATGGGAGGAACGGAATCTGCGACGTGACGCGTAAACATCGCCCACGCGTACGCGTGGGTGTGCAGAAGAAGAGGCGATGCATAAGCGTTGGTCACGCGTACGTGTGACATCTCGTCGTGCCAGACGCACGACACCAGCCTCCTTCCCGCACAACTCTCAGGTCAAGACACCATTTTACACCGATTTTTCATCCACGCGTACACGTCGCTGACGCTTACGCGTGGAGTGGCCAAATTTCAGGTGACGCGCACGCGAGAGGTACGTGTACACGTGGTCTTGATTGTGTGCAAAGCACGGTTCCTGATCAACTCCCACGTAACTCTCTGTTCAATCCAATATATTTCGCATTCACGTATGACGCGTGCACGTCCTAGACGCTTGCGCGTCGAATGCTTTTGTTTTTTTTTATGCAGAATGCAGGTGATGATGCAGAATTTATGAATTAACACTGATAAAAATAAAATAAAACAAAGACTAAAAAGGGACAATCATACCACGGTGGGTTGTCTCCCACCTAGCACTTTTAGTTAAAGTCCTTAAGTTGGATATTTGGTGAGCTCCTTGTCAGGACGGCTTATGCTTGAACTCTTCCAGGAATTCCCATCAATACTTGCAATTCCAATAGCCTCCGGGATCCCAAACTAGGTGTATAAAGCCTTCAAGCAAGTTGAAGCAAGTGACAAGGCCCTAACAGTGTTGATTGCTAGAATGAATTTCGGGGTCCCAAACCTTGCTTTTGCACCCGCCTTCGTATTGATCATCATTGTTCCAATCGGGTGGCAAGCAATCTGAATTCTCACTGAGACATCCAAAGAACTTCCTAGACCCATTCAATTGGGCTCTACACCAATCCTTGCACTTCAACTTGGAGCATACAACCATATTGAACCTTGCATGACAACTCCAACCACTAACCATCTTCCTCTTACTCTTAATGTCACAAAGAGCGCTAAGTTGACCATCTATCTCAAGTAAACCATATTCAAGTGGAATGAGAAAGCTAAGGGATATGAATTTTACCCACTTGAATGTTGTGAAGGATGATGGTGACTTAGGGGGAGGGGTCTCCAACAACTTTGGCGAGGTGATTTCAAGCTCCACTCCCGTGTGTTCTTTCTTGACAACTTCCACCTCTTTACAAGCTTCTTCAATATCAACCTCTTCCTCTTGGTAGCTTTCTTCCAATTCAATCTCTTCTTCATTGCTCACCAAGGGCGTGGTAGGTTATGCTTCTTCTTCTTTAATTTCCATGTCAAGTCCAATGGGAGAGGATTCAATTGTAGATAAGGATTCATCAATGATTGAATCCATCTCTTGATCAACCTCTTCAAAGTTTTCAACCATGATATGCCTTGGAGGTTGTACACCCTCCTCAACATCAATTTCAAATGCCTTGGAAGGAGGCTCTATGACTTGACTTTCCCATGGAGGTTCTGCATCTCCCAAGTCTTCAACTACTTCCTCTTCTTCGATAATTTTGGCTTTCTCCACTTGCTCTAATACAAAATTAAACTCCTCCTTGATGTCTTCCACTTCATGACAACTTTCTTCAAGAGTCTCTACTACCTCCACCTTTTGGGCCTCCTCTTGCTTCTCTTGAAGTATGGATACGTGAATCCGATCCATTAAGTCCCTAAGACGATCCATTCTCTCTTGTTCCATGTCAATAGCGTAATTGGGATCGTGTTGCTCTTGGATTGATGGATATGGATGTTCTTTCATGGATGGTGGTGGTGGGATGGAGAGATCATTATGTGGTTGAAAAGGAAGTGCACTAGAGCTTGAGGGTTGAGTATTGGATGTAGAGGGTGGATCCATACGGGATATAAGAGCTTGGAGAGTAGTGGTGAGATTAGTGAGAGCAGAGGTAAGTGTGCTTTGAATCTCTTCTTGCCCTTGGCGAATAACATTAAAGGTATCATCTATGGGAGCTTGGAGTGGATAGGAGGGTTCATTTGTTGGGAGAAAGGGCTCATAATACGAAGGTGGTTCTTCTTGATAAGGATATGAAGATGGTGTATATTGAGGTGGTGGTTCTATGTATGGTTCATATGGCTCATAAGGTGGTTGGTATGGTGGATATGGGTTGGAGTCATATGAAGGTGAATGGTGAAAAGGGGCTTGTGAGTAGGGTGGTTCAAAGCTATGTTGAGGAGGTAGTTCATAGGCATGTGGTGGTGGTTATTGACACGTACAAGAAGGACTACCACATCCATTAGATTAGTATGCATTAGGATTGGAGTTATACCTATATGAGACCAGAGGAGGTTATTGCCAAGAAGGTTGAGCATATGCTTGAGGCTCCTCTCATCTTTGATTGTCCCATCCTTGATGCAGGCCTTCATTGTAATGTCCACTTCCTACAACATGATTGTAACCACACTCATAGCCAAAGGGGTGAGAATTCATAGTAGCTAATAAAAATAAAAACTAATAAAAATAAGCAACTAAGTCCTAAATACTAACAGAAACAAACAAACAACAGAAAGCAAATATTTACAATAACCAATAATAAGGCACACGTTTGCAATTTCCCGGTAACGGCGCCATTTTGATGAACGGATTTTTGGTGGTATAGAATTTCACAAATAAAATCTCGTTGAAAGTATAGTTTCTAAACCAGCAATAATCCTTTCATACAAAAATTTGGTTGTCACAAGTAACAAACCCCTATAAAAATAAACCGAAGTATTCAAACTTCGGGTCGTCTCTCAAGGAATTGCAGAGAAGTATGTTACTATTGGTTATGAGATAGTATATTTTTAGGTTTTTTTTGAAATAAGGAACAAGAAAGTAAAATAATAAGGAAATAAAATAACAACTAAGGAAAAGTCCTAGCAAGGATTGATAATTAGAAGTCATATCCTTATTATCTTCCTCAATTGTGACATCAATTGTCCATTGCTCCCACTTAGTCAACCTCTAGCTATGAAAGAAAGTCAAGTGGATAAATTAATTTGATTCCTCAAGTCCTAGTCAACTTCTAAAGAAAGACTAGAGTTAGTGGAATGCAAATCAACTTGCAACTTTCAATTATCAATCAACAAAAGACTTTGATAACTCAAGAGTCTCTAATTACTCAATTTAAGTGGTGCACGAATTGTAAATCACACTTTTTACAACTCGTACCACTAACCAGCAAGTGCACTGGGTCGTCCAAGTAATACCTTACGTGAGTAAGGGTCGAATCCCACGGAGATTGTTGGCTTGAAGCAATCTATGGTTATCTTGTAATTCTTAGTCAGGATATCAATTATAATTATCAGTTTGGATTGCGAAAAATAAAAGAGCATGAATTAAATACTTGTTCTGCGATAATGGAGAATATGTTGGAGTTTTGGAGATGCTTTGTCTTCTGAATCTCTGCTTTCCCCCTGTCTTCTTCTTCACGCACGCAAGTTCCTCCTATGGCAAGCTGTGTGTTGGTGGATCACCGTTGTCAATGGCTACCATCCGTCCTCTCAGTGAAAAGGGTCCAGGTGCACTGTCACCGCACGGCTAATCATCTGTCGGTTCTCACTCCTGCTGGAATAGGATCCATTGATCCTTTTGCGTCTGTCACTACGCCCAACCATTGTGAGTTTGAAGCTCGTCACAGTCATTCAATCCCTGAATCTTACTCGGAATACCACAGACAAGGTTTAGACTTTCCGGATTCTCAAGAATGCTGCCAATGGATTCTAGCTTATACCACGAAGATTCTGATTAAGGAATCCAAGAGATATTCATTCAATCGAAGGTAGAATGGAAGTGGTTGTCAGGCACGCGTTCATAGATTGAGAATGGTGATGAGTGTCACGGATCATCACATTCATCGTATTGAAGTGCGAATGAACATCTTAGATAGAAACAAGCGTGTTTGAATGGAAAACAGAAATAATTGCATTAATTCATCGAGACACAGCAGAGCTCCTCACCCCCAACAATGGAGTTTAGAGACTCATTCCGTCAAAGAGTAAAAAATTCAGATCTAAAATGTCATGAGATACAAAATAAATCTCTAAAAGTTGTTTAAATACTAAACTAGTAACCTAGGTTTACAGAAAATGAGTAAACTAAGATAGATAGTGCAGAAATCCACTTCTGGGGCCCACTTGGTGTGTGCTAGGGCTGAGACTTAAGCTTTACACGTGCCTAGGCTGTTTCTGGAGTTAAACATCAGGTTCTAACCTGTTTTGGGCGTTTAACTCCAACTTGTAACTTGTTTCTGGCGTTTAACGCCAGACTGCAACATGGAACTGGCATTGAATGCCAGTTTACGTCGTCTATCCTTGAGCAAAGTATGGATTATTATATATTGCTGGAAAGACCTGGATGTCTACTTTCCAACGCAATTGGGAGCGCGCCAATTGGACTCATGTAGCTTCAGAAAATCCATTCTGAGTGCAGAGAGGTCAGAATCCAACAGCATCAGCAGTCCTTTTTCAGCCTGAATCAGATTTTTGCTCAGCTACCTCAATTTCAGCCAGAAAATACCTGAAATTATAGAAAAACACACAAACTCATAGTAAAGTCCAGAAATATGAATTCTGCCTAGAAACGAATGAAAATATACTAAAAACAAACTAAAACATACTAAAAACTACATGAAATTAACCCCAAAAAGCGTATAAAATATCCGCTCATCACAACACCAAACTTAAACTGTTGCTTGTCCCCAAGCAACTAGACAAATAAAATAGAATATAAATAAGTCAAGAAGCAATGATATCTCAGAGTTTTTGAGTGAAGCTCAGATTCTAATTAGATGAGCGGGACTAGTAGCTTTTTGCTTCCGAACAGTTTTGGCATCTCACTTTATCTATTGAAGCTCAGAATGATTGGCATCTATAGGAACTTAGAATTCAGATAGTGTTATTGATTCTCCTAGTTCAGTATGTTGATTCTTGAACACAGCTACTTTATGAGTCTTGGCTGTGGCCCTAAGCACTTTGTTTTCCAGTATTACCACCGGATACATAAATGCCACAGACACATAATTGGGTAAACCTTTTCAGATTGTGACTCAGCTTTGCTAAAATCCCCATTTATAGGTGTCCAGGGTTCTTAAGCACACTCTTCTTTTTGCTTTGGACCTTGACTTTAACCGCTCAGTCTCAAGTTTTCACTTGACACCTTCACGCCACAAGCACATGGTTAGGGACAGCTTGGTTTAGCCGCTTAGGCCAGGATTTGATTCCTTTAGGCCCTCCTATCCACTGATGCTCAAAGCCTTGGATCCTTTTTTTTTTACCCTTGCCTTTTGGTTTTAAGGGCTATTGGCTTTTTCTGCTTGCTTTCTTTTTTTTTTCTGCAAGCTTTTGTATTCACTGTTTTTTCTTGCTTCAAGAATCATTTTTTTTATGATTTTTCAGATTATCAAATAATATTTCTCCTTTTTCATCATTCTTTCAAGAGCCAACATATTTAATATTCATAAGCATCAAATTCAAAAGACATATGCACTGTTCAAGAATTCATTCAGAAGACAAAAAGCATTGCCACCACATGTGAATAATTAGAATTTTTCTTATTAAAAACTCGAAAAATATTGCCTCCTGATTCTAAAGAAAATCTGCTATTTTATTCATGTTTAATGATGATGAGAAAAATAAATTATAGCTTAATTGGAGATAAAATCAAAATATAGATACTAATTACTACTACTCATATATAACTTCTAAGGTAAAATGCAAATAAGAACAATTATCACAGAGTTAAGGCTAAGATTAGAACTCAACAACCTTGAATTTGGGAGGTGGATGCCTCTTTAGTCTGTGGAGTGCTTGGTCCTTCAAGAGATAGTTTCTGACGCTTTAATTCCTTCAGTTCACGCCCTTGCTCTTCTTGTTCTCTAAGCAGTTTACAGAGCATGCTGTTTTGATTTTGCTGTTCTTCCTTCAGTTGATCCACAACTTCTTGCAACTTGGTGACAGATGCTTCTAGGTGCTCCCAGTATTCAATTTGAGGGATTACTGGGAGGAACCCCTCTGCTTTTCTCTTGATGGGGTCGTCCTGCACTTGTTGTCCTTCCATAGACTTTTTGGTGATTGGTTGCTCAACTGAGATATACTTATCTATTCTCATCTTTATCCCAGCATCTTTACATAACAGAGAAACTAAGCTTGGATAGGCCAATTTGGCATCTTTGGAGTTCTTGTTTGCAATTTTGTAAAGCTCACAAGCAATCAGCTGATGAACTTCCACTTCTTTTTCCAGCATAATGCAATGAATCATCACTGCTCTTCTGATGGTGACTTCAGAGCGGTTGCTAGTGGGCAGTATAAAGTGCCCAATGAAGTCCAGCCAGCCTCTGGCGACTGGTTTGAGATCTCCTCTCTTGAGTTAGTTCGGGGCACCCTTTGTGTTGGTTGTCCACTTGGCTCCAGGGAGGCATATGTCCTCTAGGATTTTATCCAAGCCCAGGTTTGATCTCATCATTCTCCTATTAAAGGATTCTGGGTTATCTTGCAGTTGAGGCAGCTTGCAAATCTCCCTTATTTTATCAGGGTGGGTGTGAACAACCTTCCCTCTGACCAAAGTTCTATAGTCATAGAATGTGGTTCCAGCTATCCTCTGCCTGTCCGTCTGCCATAGATTAGCATTGAATTCCTGAACAATGTTTCTTCCCACCTTTGTTTCAGGATTAGCTAGGACTTCCCAGCTCCTGTTTTGAATTTGCTCTTGGATCTCCAGATATTCATCTTCTTTCAGATCGAATTTAACTTCCAGGATCACTGACCTTAGACTCATTATTTTGTAAAAATGGTCTGAATGTTCTTTGGTTATGAACTT
Source organism: Arachis ipaensis (assembly GCF_059453495.1). Taxonomy (NCBI): domain Eukaryota; kingdom Viridiplantae; phylum Streptophyta; class Magnoliopsida; order Fabales; family Fabaceae; genus Arachis; species Arachis ipaensis. Next base: position 61,439,564 of record NC_142443.1, read on the forward strand.
CCCTTGATTCCAAAGTGGTTTTGGAATGTTCTCTTTCTTGCCTCTTGAGTCGGTTTGTTTTCCCTTAGGAGCCATGATCTTAGTGGGTATTAGTTTAGTGATCACGGATAAACACACCAAACTTAGAGGTTTGCTTGTCCTCAAGCAAAAGAAAGGAAAGGAGAGGGAAAGAGGGAGAGCCAAGCGCAACTTGTGGAGGAGAGGGGGAGAGGCTGAACCAATATTTAGGGGGAAGGGGGGGTGGGTTTCGAAAATTATTTGAAAAAGATATGATAGAAAAAGTGATTTGGAAAAGATAAGTATGATAGGAAAATATGTGATTTAAAATTGAAAAGATATGAAAGATATTTGAAAAAGATAAATCTGGATTTTGAAAAAGATAATGTGAAGATTTGAAAAAGATATTGATGAGTTGAAAAGATTTTAGAAGGAAAAGAGATAGATTTGTTTTGAAAAGGATTTGAAAATAATTTGAAGAGGATTAAGAAAAAGGGTTTATGAATTAAGATACATTTGATATCTTTTGAAAAAGGATTTGAAAAATTAGGATTTGTAACATGTTTGTGCAAGAAATCATGAATTGAAACATAAAAAATGGAAAAAATTTGAATTGAAAACGAAATTGCCTACTCCCCACAATCTTGGCGTTAAACGCCCAACTGCTGCATGTTTTGGGTGTTTAACGCCTAGTTGGTGCTTGTTTTGGGTGTTTAACGCCCAGCTGTTGCTTCTAGCTGGCGTTAAACGCCAGAAACCCCTTTGTTATTGGGTGTTTTTCTGAACGCCCAGAAGCTGCTTCTTTCTGGCGTTTAACGCCCAGATGGCTATCTTTACTGGCGTTAAACGCCCAGTAGATGCTCCTTTTGGGCGTTTAACGCCCAGTTGTGCCTCTTACTGACGTTTTCTTGCTAGTGAGCTCCTTTTTCCTGTTTTGTGCTCTGAATTCTTCTGTAACCTTGTGGACTTATGCAATTGATTCTTTACCTTGTTAATATTAAGCTCATATATTTTAAAAATAAACAAAATGAAAATAATAGAAAAAGTTTTACTAATGGCGAGGTTGCCTCCCAGCAAGCGCTTCTTTATTGTCTTTAGCTGGACCTTGCTGAGCTTTTAATCTAGCCTCAGCCTTGAGCACTCTTGCTCAACATTGCCTTCAAGATAGTGCTTGATTCTCTGTCCATTAACAATGAACTTCTTATCAGAATCAATGTCTTGAAGCTCCACATAACCATATGGTGATACACTTGTAATCACATATGGTCCCCTCCACCGGGATTTCAGTTTCCCGGGGAATAGCCTGAGCCTGGATTTAAACAACAAAACCTTTTGTCCTGGTTCAAAGACTCTAGATGACAGCTTTCTATCATGCCACCTTTTTGATTTCTCTTTATAAAGCTTGACATTTTTGAAAGCAGTGAATCTGAATTCCTCTAGCTCATTCAGCTGGAGCAATCTTTTTTCTCCAGCTAATTTGGTATCAAAGTTTAGGAATTTGGTTGCCCAGTAGGCCTTATGTTCCAGTTCCACGGGCAGATGACAGGCCTTACCATACACAAGTTGGTATGGAGAGGTCCCTATAGGAGTCTTGAATGCTGTTCTGTAAGCCCACAGAGCATCATCCAAGCTTCTTGCCCAATCTTTTCTACGGGTACTTACAGTCCGTTCCAGGATTCTTTTTAGTTCTCTGTTAGACACTTTAGCTTGCCCATTTGTCTGTGGATGATATAGAGTTGCCACCTTGTGACGAATCCCATACCGGACCATGGCAGAGTAAAGCTGTTTGTTGCAGAAGTGAGTGCCCCCATCACTGATTAGTACTCTAGGAACACCAAACCTGCTGAAGATATATTTCTGGAGGAACTTCAGCACTGTTTTAGTATCATTGGTGGGTGTGGCAATGGCCTCTACCCATTTTGATACAGAGTCGACTGCCACCAGAATATAAGTGTTTGAGTATGATGGTGGGAAAGGTCCCATAAAGTCAATTCCCCATACATCAAACAACTCAATCTCCAAGATTCCCTGTTGAGTCATGGCGTAACCATGAGGCAGATTACAAGCTCTTTGGCAACTGTCACAGTTACGTACAAACTCTTGGGAATCCCTATAGAGTGTAGGCTAGTAGAAGCCGCATTGGAGGACCTTGGTGGCAGTTCGCTCACCTCCGAAATGGCCTCCATATTGTGATCAATGGCAATGCCATAAGATCCTCTGTGCTTCTTCTCTAGGCACACACCTACAGATTATTCTGTCTGCACATCTCTTAAAGAGATAGGGTTCATCCCACAAGTAGTACTTTGCATCAATAATTAATTTTTTCTTTTGTTGCCTCCTGTACTCCTTGGGTATGAACCTTGCAGCTTTATAGTTTGCAATATCTGCAAACCATGGTGTTTCCTGAATGGCAAACAAATGCTCATCCGGAAAGGTCTCAGAGATCTCAATAGAGGGGGGAAACTCCCCTTCTACTGGTTCTATCCAGGACAGATGACCAGCCACTTGGTTTTCTGTCTCTTTTCTGTCTCTTATTTCTATATCAAACTCTTGCAGAAGCAACACCCATCTTATGAGCCTGGGTTTTGAATCCTGCTTTGTGAGTAGATATTTAAGAGCAGCATCGTCAGTGTACACAATCACTTTTGATCATACTAAGTATGATCTAAACTTGTCAATGGCATAAACCACTGCAAGCAATTCTTTTTCTGTGGTTGTGTAATTTTTTTGGGCATCATTTAAAACACGACTAGCATAATAAATGACATGCAGAAGCTTGTCATGCCTCTGCCCCAGTACTGCACCAATGGCATGGTCACTGGCATCACACATTAGTTCAAATGGTAATGTCCAGTCTGGTGCAGAAATAACTAGTACTGTGACCAGCTTAGCTTTCAGAGTCTCAAACACCTGCAGACATTCTGTGGCAAACACAAATGGCATGTCAGCAGCTAGCAGATTGCTCAGGAGTTTTGCAATTTTTGAAAAATCCTTTATAAACCTCCTGTAGAATCCTGCATGCCCCAGAAAGCTTCTGCTTGCCTTAACATTAGCAGGTGGCGGTAATTTTTCAATCACTTCCACTTTAGCTTAATCCACCTCTATCCCCTTGTTTGAAATTTTATGCTCAAGGACAATTCCTTCAGTCACCATAAAGTGACATTTTTTCCAGTTTAAAACTAGGTTGGTCTCTTGGCATCTTTTCAGAATAAGTGCTAAATTGTCAAGGCAGGAACTGAATGAGTCTCCAAATACTGAAAAGTCATCCATGAAGACTTCCAAAAATTTCTCTACCATATTAGAGAAGATAGAGAGCATGCACCTCTGAAAAGTTGCAGGTGCATTACACAGACCAAAAGGCATTCTTCTGTAAGCAAATACTCCAGAAGGACATGTGAATGCTGTTTTCTCTTGGTCCTGAGGATCTACTGCAATTTGGTTGTAACCTGAATAGCCATCCAAAAAGCAGTAATATTTATGACCTGCTAGTCTCTCTAGCATCTTGTCTATGAATGGTAAAGGAAAATGATCCTTTCTGGTGGCTGTGTTGAGCCTTCTGTAGTCAATACACATGCGCCACCCTGTAACTGTTCTTGTAGGAACCAGTTCATTTTTTTCATTATGAACCCCTGTCATGCCTCCCTTCTTGGGAATAACTTGAACAGGGCTCACCTAGGGGCTATCAGAAATAGGATAAATAATCCCAGCCTCCAGTAATTTGGTGACCTCTTTCTGCACTACTTCCTTCATGGATGGATTTAGCCACCTCTGTGGTTGAACCACTGGCTTAGCATCATCTTCCAATAGGATTTTGTGCATGCATCTAGCTGGGCTTATGCCCTTAAGGTCACTTATGGACCACCCAAGAGATGTCTTGTGTGTCCTTAGCACTTGAATTAGTGCTTCCTCTTCCAGTGGATTTAAAGCAGAGCTTATGATCACTGGAAAGGTGTCACCTTCTCCCAAAAATACATATTTCAGGGATGGTGGTAATGGCTTGAGCTCGGGTTTAGGAGGTTTCTCCTCTTCCTGAGGAAGTCTCAGAGGCTTTTTCAATTCCTCTGAACCCTCCAAATCAGGCTAAACATCTATAAAGATATTTTCCAGCTCTGATTCGAGACTTTCAGCCATGTTGACCTCCTCTACCAAAGAGTCAATGAGATCAACTTTCATGCAGTCTTTTGGTGTGTCTGGATGCTGCATGGCCTTGACAGCATTCAACTTAAACTCATCCTCATTGACTCTCAGGGTTACTTTCCCCTTTTGGACATCAATGAGAGTTCGTCCAGTTGCTAGGAAAGGTTTTCCTAGAATGAGAGTAGCACTCTTGTGCTCTTCCATTTCCAGGACTACAAAGTCAGTGGGAAAGGCGAATGGCCCAACCCTGAAAATCATGTCCTAAATCACGCCTGATGGGTATTTAATGGAGCCATCAGCAAGTTGGAGACATATCCTGGTTGGTTTAACTTCTTCAGTTAAACCAAGCTTTCGGATAGTGGATGCAGGTATTAGGTTGATGCTTGCCCCAATATCACATAAAGCTATCTTGGTGCAATTACCCTCTAATATGCATGGTATCAGAAAGCTCCCGGGATCTTTAAGCTTTTCTGGAAAGCTTTTCAGAATGACTGCACTGCATTTTTCAGTGAGGAGAACTCTTTCAGTTTCTCTCCAATCCTTCTTATGACTCAAGATCTCTTTCATGAACTTGGCATAAGAAGGTATTTGCTCAAGTGCCTTTGCAAACAGAATCTTTATTTCAAGAGTCCTGAGATAATCTGCAAAGCGAGCAAATTGCTTATCCTGCTCCTCTTGGCGGAGTTTTTGAGGATAAGGTATCTTGGCTTTATAGTCCTCAACCTTAGTTGCTGCAGGTTTATTTCCTGCAGAGGTGGTTGGAGAAGCCTTTTTAGAGGGGTTGTTATCAGAACTTGTGTATGTCTGATCCCTCACTGACATTTGAATGCCAGGGTTAGAAGCTGGATTGGCATTGGACGCCAACTCCTTACTTGTTCCTGGCGTTTGAACGCCAGAACTGAGCTTCCATTGGGCGTTTGACGCCAACTCCTTGCTTGTTTCTGGCGTTTGAATGCCAGAGTTATTTCTCTCTGGGCTCTTACTGTCCTCAGAGGGATTTTGGATAGCAGTTTGTTCATTTCTTGGCTTCCTGCTGCCTTGAAGTGAGGTATTTAATATTTTCCCACTTCTTAATTGAACTGCTTGGCACTCTTCTGTTATTTGTTTTGATAACTATTATTCTGTTTGCTTCAACTGTACCTCCATATTTATATTAGCCATTCTTGTGTCTTGTAGTATCTCCTTGAATTTGGCCAGCTATTTTGTTAGAAAGTCTAATTGCTGATTGAATTCAGTAATTTGTTCTGCAGGACTGAGTTCAGCAGTTACTGTTTTAGCCTCTTCTTTCATGGAAGATTCATTATTTAGGTACAGATGCTGATTTCTGGCAACTGTATCAATGAGCTCTTGAGCTTTTTCAATTGTCTTTCTCATATGTATAGATCCACCAGCTGAGTGGTCTAGAGAAATCTGAGCTTTCTCTGTAAGCCCATAATAGAAGATGTCTAACTGCACCCATTTTGAAAACATTTCAGAGGGGCATTTTCTTAGCATCTCTCTGTATCTCTCCCAGGCATCATAAAGAGATTCATTATCTCCTTGTTTAAAGCCTTGGATGTCCAGCCTTAGCTGTGTCATCCATTTTGGAGGGAAGTATTGATTCAGAAATTTTTCTGACAGCTGTTTCCATGTCCTTATGCTAGCTTTAGGTTGGTTATTTAACCACCTCTTAGCTTGATCTTTTATAGCAAATGGAAACAGTAATAATCTATAGACATCCTGATCTACTTCCTTATCATGTACTGTGTCAGTAATTTGTAAAATCTGTGCCAGAAACTCTGTAGGTTCTTCCTGTGGAAGACCAGAATACTGGCAACTTTGCTGCACCATGATAATGAGCTGAGGGTTCAACTCAAAGCTACTGACTCCGATGGAGGGTATACATATACTACTCCCATATGAAGCAGTAGTGGGGTTAGCATAGGACCCCAGAGTCCTTCTGGACTGTTCATTTCCACTTAAGTCCATGATGAAAAAAAAAGGGAATCGATATGAATAGCAAATAGAATATATTTTTATTTTTTTTAATTTTTATTTTGTAAAAAGAACAAATAAATAAATATAAAGATAAAATTTTGAAAATTAAATAAGATAATTAGAAATTAAATATAGATTTCAAAAACTAAAAAAAATTTAAAACTAAAATAATTACTTAATTAAGAAGATTTGAAAAACTTTGGATATGATTTTTTTGAAAAAGATTTTAAATTTTGAAATAAAAAAACTGAATTTTAAAAGTAATTTTCGAAAGTTTGCTTTAAAATAGAGAGAAAAGATATTTTTGAATTTAATGAGGAAAGAGAAAAACAGTAAAATAGCACAAGATTTAAAAATTTTTTAGATCTACTGCTCTTTGTTTTCAAAAATTTTGGAGGGAAAACACCAAAGAACACCAAACTTAAAAATTTTAAGATCAAGACACAAGGAAAACTCAAGAACACCTTGAAGACTCACAAGAACAACAAGGACATGAAGAAAGAACACCAAACTTGAAATTTTTAGAAAATCACAATAAAATTTTCGAAAACTAAAGAAAAGCTAACAAGAAAACACCAAACTTAAAACTTGACACAAGATTTGCTCAAAGAAAAATTATTTTTGAAAAAGTTTTAAAAGGAAGATTCCCAATTACCAAGAACATAAACACAACGCTCTAGCCAATTGAGTTATAAATTTAAAGTGTTTTAATATTGTATTTAATAAAGAAAATTTTCTTTGGAAACTGAAATTTTGAAAAAGCACAAGAAAAACAAGAAAAGACACAGAACAAGAAAAACTAAAGATCAAACAAGGAAAATAAACAAGAACAACTTGAAGATGAAGAAAGAACAAAGAACACAAATTTCAAAAATTTAAAGGAAAATAAAAACATGCAATTGACACCAAACTTAAAATATGAAACTAAACTCAAACAGAAAAACTCAATTATTAATTTATAAAAATTGTCGAAAAAATTAAAAAGAGAAAATAAGGATTTTTTTTAAATTTTAACCAAAAAAAAAAATAATAGAAGACTCTAAACCAAAAAAAGAAAAAATTTTCCTAATCTAAGCAACAAAATAAACCGTCAGTTGTCCAAACTCGAACAATCCCCGGCAACGGCGCCAAAAACTTGGTGCACGAATTGTAAATCACACTTTTTACAACTCGTACCACTAACCAGCAAGTGCACTGGGTCGTCCAAGTAATACCTTACGTGAGTAAGGGTCGAATCCCACGGAGATTGTTGGCTTGAAGCAATCTATGGTTATCTTGTAATTCTTAGTCAGGATATCAATTATAATTATCAGTTTGGATTGCGAAAAATAAAAGAGCATGAATTAAATACTTGTTCTGCGGTAATGGAGAATATGTTGGAGTTTTGGAGATGCTTTGTCTTCTGAATCTATGCTTTCCCCCTGTCTTCTTCTTCACACACGCAAGTTCCTCCTATGGCAAGCTGTGTGTTGGTGGATCACCGTTGTCAATGGCTACCATCTGTCCTCTCAGTGAAAAGGGTCCAGGTGCGCTGTCACCGCACGGCTAATCATCTGTCGGTTCTCACTCCTGCTGGAATAGGATCCATTGATCCTTTTGCGTATGTCACTACGCCCAACCTTTGTGAGTTTGAAACTCGTCACAGTCATTCAATCCCTGAATCCTACTCGAAATACCACAGACAAGGTTTAGACTTTCTGGATTCTCAAGAATGCTGCCAATGGATTCTAGCTTATACCACGAAGATTCTGATTAAGGAATCCAAGAGATATTCATTCAATCGAAGGTAGAACGGGAGTGGTTGTCAAGCACGTGTTCATAGATTGAGAATGGTGATGAGTGTCACGGATCATCACATTCATCGTATTGAAGTGCGAATGAACATCTTAGATAGAAACAAGCGTGTTTGAATGGAAAACAGAAATAATTGCATTAATTCATCGAGACACAGCAGAGCTCCTCACCCCCAACAATGGAGTTTAGAGACTCATGCCATCAAAGAGTACAAAGTTCAGATCTAAAATGTCATGAGATACAAAATAAATCTCTAAAAGTTTTTTAAATACTAAACTAGTAACCTAGGTTTACAGAAAATGAGTAAACTAAGATAGATAGTGCAGAAATCCACTTCCGGGGCCCACTTGGTGTGTGCTAGGGCTGAGACTTAAGCTTGACACGTGCCTAGGCTGTTTCTGGAGTTAAACGCCAGGTTCTAACCTGTTTTGGGCGTTTAACTCCAACTTGTAACTTGTTTCTGGCGTTTAACGCCAGACTGCAACATGGAACTGGCGTTGAACGCCAGTTTATGTCGTCTATCCTTGAGCAAAGTATGGACTTTTATATATTACTGGAAAGCCCTGGATGTCTACTTTCCAACTCAATTGGGAGCACGCCAATTGAACTTCTGTAGCTTCAGAAAATCCATTCTGAGTGCAGAGAGGTCAGAATTCAACAGCATCAGCAGTCCTTTTTCAGCCTGAATCAGATTTTTGCTCAGCTCCCTCAATTTCAGCCAGAAAATACCTGAAATTACAGAAAAACACACAAACTCATAGTAAAGTCCAGAAATATGAATTCTGCCTAGAAACTAATGAAAATATACTAAAAACTAACTAAAACATACTAAAAACTACATGAAATTAACCCCAAAAAGCGTATAAAATATCCGCTCATCACTAAGCTAAGAACATAAAAAGCTAATTTAAAATCCAACCAAGCATTTTATCAAACACTTGGAGGGTACAACATGAAAACATAGAAAAACAATAGAGAATGTAAAATCGAAAACCAACAAGTGCAAGCATCAATGATGACAAATAAAGGAAGAAGTAATAAACATGAAATACCTCAAATTGCATTAAAAGGGGAATCAAATCTAACATGGGGATTCAATGACTAAATTGGCAACATAAAGTAATTAATAAGGGAAATAAATAAACTAAAATGCTAAGACAAATAAAAGTAGAAGAGAAACTAAATTAAACTAAGATAGAAATATGAAATTGAGAAGGAGTAAACTAAGAACCCTAAAACCTAGAGAGATGAGAGAGCCTCTCTCTCTAGAAAACTACATCTAAAACCCTAACTAATGTGTAAAATGAATGAATGAGAAGTGCATGATTGATTCTGATCCACTCCTAGCTTCTAATATGTGTTTTCGAGCTTGAAACTGGGCCAAAAACAGCCCAGAAATTGCCCCAGCAATTTTTGATACGTACAGCATGTGACTCCGACGTGTACGCGTCGCTTGTCTGCCGCACTATCCACGTGTACACGTCATACACGCGTACGCATCACCTAACAACTAGGAAACTTTGGCAAATTGCATCTCATTTTAAAGCTCCGGATGTTAGCTTTCCAACGCAACTAGAACTGCCTCATTTGAACCTCTGTAGCTCAAGTTATGATCGATTTAATACGAAGAGGTCAGGCTTGACAGCTTTACAATTCCTTCAATTTCTTGTATTCCTTCCACTTTTGCATGCTTTCTTTCCATCTTCTAAACCATTCCTGCCCTATAAACCCTAAAAAAAATTAACAAACATATCACGGCATCGAATGGTAATAAGAGAGGATTAAAAATAGCAAATTTAAGGCCAAAGAAGCATGTTTTCAATCATAGCACAAAATTAGGAAGGAAAATGTAAAACATGCGATTTCTATGAATAAGTGTGAGAATAATAGGTAAAAGCTACTGAATTAAGTACAAGATAAATTGTAAAATAGCGGTTTATCTATGCTCTAAGGAGAATTCTATGTGTCAACCACCCGGATGGAAGAATCATGAAGATCAACTTGAAGACGGGTGCGAAAATAAGATATGGGATCCCAGAGCGGAGCATGAAGACCAACTATGGGAGCTCCTATCTTGGGTAGAACTTCACCCAAGCTTGGTGAAGATGGTTAGAATTTCTGTCAACCATTTGAGGAGCATGGATCCTTGGAGAATCAAGGATGAGTACAAGCATAAGCCACCATGACAAAGAGCTTCCCAAATGTCTAACTTAAGGACTTAAACTAAAATTGCTAGGTGGGAGACACCCCACCATGGTAAACTCTTTCCACTCTCTTGTAGATTTGATTAATAAGTGATTTGAGTTACCATTGTAGGTAGTTTTTCTCTTCATATAGGCTTGTTTCAATAATTTGATTGTTAGTTTCTTAACATGCAAGTTATGCTTGTTAGTAGTTGAAAAAGTTTCAAAACCAAAAAGATTTTTATAATTTTGTATTTTTGATTGGTTTTGAGTTGTAGGTAGTGTTAGAGAGGTTTTAAGCTGTTTTTAGTGTTTCTGAAAAAAAAAGAAGTAGGGACGCGTACGCATGCTGTATGCGTACGCGTCAATACGCGGCTGCAGCCCCATACATGAATCCAGAGAGTTGGACAAACCTTGTGCAACCATTAAGCTTCTCGCGCAAGCTACAATTCACGCGGACGCGTACATGACGTGTACGCGTCAATGCATTGGTGCAGCACCGATACTTATGACCCGAGAGTTGTGCTAACTCGGGGCCAACACTATGACTCTGGCCCAACTCTCAACCCACGCAGATGCGTACATCATGCGTACGCATCATCGCACACTTTCCTCATCCGCGCTTAAGCGTACATGACGCTCCCGCGTCCCTCATCCTTTTGCCCACCCACGCGGATGCGTACTGGACACGTATACGTGGATTCAAAACACCTTAACCCCATCCACGCGAGAAACGTAACACTCGCGTGCTTCACCCCTCTCTCTCTAACGTTCCCTCTTCGTTTCCCCCTCAACCACCGAAGCTCAACCACCACCACCCTCCTACATCAGCCGCCACCAGTTCGGCGACTCGCTGCCACCGACCGCCGCTGCCCCATCTTCTTCCCTTTTCTCCCCTTTTTCTTTTCTCCCTCACTCCTCTTCACCTCCTCTCTCGGCCAACTCCCCTCTGCCTCCCTCAACCACCGCCACGGTCCTCCCATTGCCGCCGGCGAACTTTGGCCACATCCACCAACACACCTTCTTTCATTTACTCCCTTAGCCCTCATCACTGCAACGGAGAGGAGCTGAACCTCTCTGCCGTTCCTCTGCCCCTGCTCTGCTTTTCTGCTCCACCCCTCAGCACTGTGCTCTGCGCTGCCGTGAGCTCAACCGTTGCCACCAACTCGGTGTGGCACTACCTCTGTTCCTTTCCATTTGCTAGTTCCTTCCATCCCTGCTACCATTCCAGGTCCCCGCCTCATCACTGCTGCTCTGTTTTTCTCTCTTTTTCAATTAATTTTGTTTGTTAATTTTAGTTAGTTAGTTGATTAATTTTGTTTGTTAGGTTAGATAGAAATGTATGCGGTTAGGTAGCTAGGTTGTGGTTAGAGGATTCTAGGCCTGATAACTACTCCGTTCTTGTTTACTTCCTGAATGTAAATTGCTTGGTTACTGATTGGTGATGTCTTGTGTAAATTATGTTATTGCTATGCTGCTTTTTCACTGCTGCTTTGCTGAACTTCAGTTGTGTAAATTGAGCTTGATGCTGCCTAAACATATGCAATCCCTACTTCTATCATGTTTGATGTATTTTTGAATTTATATGTGATTTTTGCTGCTGTTTGCTATTCAGGAACATCCGATTTACTGCCGGAATGCTGCCCAAATTTCTAGAAACTATTTTGTTTTTAAACTTGCTACCTAGAATTGAACTTGACACTTTTGAAATTGAGATTTACTTGACTTACACCAAGTTCAATTCTTAGGTTACTTTGGTTGGCATTTCTGTGTTTATTTTGATTCCCGTGATATGCATTGAAAAAGTTAGTCCAAGGAACTATTTGTCGGATTTCTGTGACAAATAGTATCTTGCCTAACTCTTCAATTTGAACCTTCTTGTGCTTTCACTTTTAAAGTTAAGTCAAATGACTTCTTGGTCAATGTTCCATTTTCTACTCCCTTGACTAATGAGGCCAAAGCTCAGCTTACCATTTGACCTTAACTTGCACTTTTCTTGAATAAGGTTCTTTCACTTGTATTAATTGGTACCTTCCACTAGTGTGACCCTTTTCATTTGAAATTGTTTTCAACATGTTTTAGTCACACAAGGTGCATTTTAATTCTTGCAACACCAATTATTACAATGTTAGTGACCTTGTGCATTGTTGATGACTTGCTTCCCATTATATGCTTTTATGCAAATTTATATTTCATCATCAATGACTACATCTTCCTCATGAATGTGAGTGTACTTGTTTTCCATGCCTTTTGAATCCCTCTTGATTGAGCCAATAACCGTCATACCATTAATCTTTGACTGGTTTTCTAACCTCTAACTTGCTGAATTTTCTTTTTCATTTCGAACTAACCCTTTCACCATTCTTTTGGGTATGACGCTTAATGAGCTTAATAAACAAGCATTGTGCAAATATTGCTTGAATTCTTGGTTTATGGCTTTGATTGTTTTCTGAATCATGTTGCTTGCATTCCAAGAATTCTTTTCTTTTAACTCACTTCATGCATATGTTATTCCTTGCTTTCTATTCCTCTACTTGGCTTAATTGTTTATATCCTGTCATATCTATTTTTCAGGATGTCAGATAGAGGGAAAGCCAAGGTTACTTCTAGAAAGAGGAAGAAACCTCAGGCCTCCACTGTTTTTTCTTTCCACGACTATGCCAAGAACCCTCTTAATGATAAGGAGAAAGCTAATCAGCTGCTGCCTGCCACTGACATGGATAGGTTCCCTAACCTATACTGTGAGTTCTGCTTCCTGAACTACCAGGGGACGAACCTGAACATTGAGAAGAAACTAGCCATCCCCACCGACCTGAGACAGTCCATTGAGGCCCGGATTGAGGGGATGGGCTTAGCCTTTATTGATAGAGAGCTGGGTAGAGTGAACACTTCTTGGGTCCAAGAGTTTTACTGCAATTTCTTCAGACATACCCTTGATTTAGTTTACCTACGAGGCAGCTAGGTACTGATTTCAGAGGCTACTATTGAGGATGCACTTCGCTGTAGGCCCAAGACCAGTGAGAAATATGCTTTTGAGCTGGCTGAGGTGGAGTTGCATTGTATGACATTCGACTATGATGCTTTGAGGGATATAGTTGCCACTCCGGATTCCCCTTGAGTGATGAATTATGATAATAAGAAACCCAAGTGGATGCATTTTACTCATCTGACTAGGTAGGCTAGGTCGTGGCAGCAGATCTTTACCCATTACGTGATGTCAACCACACATTTTACCGAGATTCCGGTGAGCATGCTTGTCCTGATCAGCTGTATTTTGGAGGGGAAGGAGGTGTATTTCCCCCGTCTGATCAGGAGGTTCATGTGGCGAGCACACATCTATGGCACACTCCCGTTTTCGATGTTAGTCACTCAGATGGTTCAGAGAGCCAATGTCCCATGGCTAGAAGATGACGTATCCCCACCCCCTCCAGTCCCCGGGAAGGAGGACATGATTCTGTGGGGGACATGGGTGAATGAGAAGCCTCCATCCTGGCGCCGATCTAGAGCCAGAGCAGCAGCAGCTAGACCTTCTTCTTCATCAGCTGCAACAGGACCCTCTTCAGCAACAGCAGCAGCACCCATTGCACCACCACCACCAGCACCCCAGCCGACTTATCTATTAGTACAGCGTCTCTTCTGCTTCATGGAGCGTAGTGAGTGCCGCATCCTGCGACGCCTTGATAGAGTGGATCAGATGTTTGTAGCACTGGGCGTTGAGTTGCCCCCTCTTCCCAACCCTTCTTCCGCATCCGAGGAGGAGGAGCATGAGGCAGAACCGGCTCAGACAGAGGCACCTCCACAGACACAGGCTACCCCGGAGGCGCAGCAGCCCCCCGAGGAGCCACAGCCTCAGTCTCAGCAGCCAGATGTGACTGTTGACCCCCATCTCGAGCCCGAGCAGTAGCATCGAGGACGATGCTTCATTCTAAGTGTAGGGAGGTCACCGTCGTCGTCGTCGGTGGATAGCTATTTTGGGTGAACATTTTCAGACATTTATCTCTTAGTTTATGCTACTTTACTTTATTTTTCACTTTTGGGATTATTGTATATGCTAGTACTGTGGATACTTTTATTTTAGTTGTTGCATACTTTTATTTTAGTTGTTGTATTTTGCACCATAGATCGGATACATTTCATATTTTAGTTGGATTTTTCTTTATATAGTTGTTTTAGCCTTTTGGTTGTGATTAGAAAAATATTTTAGATTGTTGAAACCTAAGTTGACCCTTTTTGCATATAAAATTTATTTTGATTGAAAAAGGAATAAACTAAGGAATTTTTAGCTTTCTCAATCACAACATTGCATTAATAAGCTTAGTCAAACAATGAGATCTTTCCAAGGAATTTATCTATAGGGTACAACCCCAATTGATTGAAAATTTTGTAGAACTTGCTTGAATTTTATATTTTGTGAAGCATGTTTTGAGCTAAGAACACAAACTTGTAAGATTTGAGCCTAATGGTGTGGTTACATCTTATAACCACTTATTTTCCTTCTTGTGTGCAAGTGTTCCCTTTCTAGGAATGTGATCCTTAATTTGTTTAATTCTATATGTCCATGATTCCTTGTATTCATGCATTTATATGATTGAGGCCATTGTTTCATAAAGCTCACTTACCCAAATAGCCTGCCTTTTTATTCTCCATTGTTAACCAATTTTGAGCCTACGCTTAACCCAATTATTCTTTATTTTAGCACATTACAAGCTTAAAGTGAAAAATAATAGAAGTCCCTTGTTTGGATCTTTGATCAGCTTAGACTAGTGAGAGTGTTTATTATTCAAGTTGGGGAGATTTAGGAATATTGGTTGGGATAAAAAGGTGTTTTGTATCTCTATATTTAGGAATTGGGTGCATGCTCATGTATGGATTAAATGTATAGACCTTATGCATTGATGTTCTTGTACAAAGTTTGAAAGAAAGAAAAAAAATGAGAAAAACAAAAGAAAAAGAAAAAAAATATGGAGAAGGAAAGAAAAAGAAAGAAAAAAAAAAGAAGAAAAGCAATAAAAAGGGGACAAAAATGTCCCAAAGTAAATCCAATAAGAGTCAATGCATAAGTGTTGTGAAATTAAAAAGGAAATGCATGAGTAAGTGAAAAAGTGAAGGATGGGTAGTTTGGTTAGCTTTGAATTCGTATAGGTTGTTATATAGGTTAGATGGGAAAGCTTAAGCTCATCAAAGATTCAAATTTCAAGCTCACTTGACCATATATGACCCTACCTTGACCCTAGCCCCATTACAACCTTTGAGAAAGTCCTCATGATATTTGTATGCATGCATTAAGTAATTGTTGATTGTTAGATGAAGAACAAATTTTGGAAAGCATGATTAAGGGAGAATTGAGTGAATCAACCCCTAAACACTTGAGTGACTAGAGCGGATACACATCCGGTGAGGGTTCGATTGCTCAATTACATGTGTTCACCATAATCATTCTTATTCATGCAAGTTTGTAAATCTTTTTGATAATTCAATACAATTGTGGGTTGGACTTGATTCCATTGCTTAGCCCTTATGCCTAAATATGTGTACTTGGAGGATTGAATGGTTTTGACCAATCAATTGCATTCATATAGATAGTTACATTTAGATAGGTTGGATATAGTTAGTTGCATTAAATAAATGTCATACCCCTTGTTTCCTTCTTGGTTTAGCATGAGGACATGCTAAGGTTTAAGTGTAGGGAGGTTAATAAATCCCGTTTTTAGGGTTTATCTTGTGATAAATTTAGAGCATTTTGTTAACCTTTTTCACATTTATTCAATGAAATAGCATGGTTTTGTGATTCTACCTTAATTTGTACTTAAATGTGAAAACATGCTTTTAGACCCCTTAATTTGATAATTTCAATCTTCCTTTGATTCCACTAGATGTCTTGATGTGTTTGTTAGTGATTTCAGATTGAAAAGGGCAGGAATGGATCAAAGGAGTGAAGAAAAAGCAGGCAAAGTGGAGAAATCATGAAAAGCCAAAGATTTGGGATACGCCCATGGATCGCGTAAACTCCAGGGACGCGTACGCATGCTGTATGCGTACGCGTCGATGCCCGCACATGACTCCTTTAATGAAATCGTGCCCAGCAATTTCTGAGGGGCTTTTGGCCCAATTTTGAAGCTGAACTTTAGCGGGAAAAGGGCTAAAAGGACCAAGGATTGAAGGGAAAGGATCATTCCGTTCATTAGACACACTACACAATTTAGATCTAGTTTTAGTTTAGTTTTATAGAGAGAGAATCTCTCTCTTCTCTCTAGAATTAGGATTAGGATTAGATTAGAATATCTTAGATCTAGGTTTTAATTCATGTTTTCATCTACTTCTACCTTTTAATTCCTTGTTGTTACATCTTGTTCTTCTATTCTTTTGTTGTAATTTCTTCTATTTTGTTTCTATACTTTGTTGTTGATTTACTCTTATTCTTTTTATTTTCTTTTAATGCAATTTGAGGTAATTCATGTTAACGGTGATTTCTTTGATTGTTGTTGTTAATTCTTTGCAATTAGTAGTTGTTAGATTTTATTCTTGTTGTTGATTTACTATGCTTTCCCTTTATGCCTTCCAAGTGTTTGACAAAATGCTTTGAAGGATGTTAGAGTAGAATTTTATGTTCTTGGCTTGGGAAGGTAACTTAGGAACTCTTGAGTTACTAATGTCCAAGTAATTGATGATTGGAGCCATTAACTCTAGTTCTCACTAATTGAATTGGTGGAGAGCTAGGACTTATGGACTTGGATTGATATAGCTCATTTGACTTTCCTTTACCAAGTTAGAGGATGATTTAATGGGATTGATCCTTACAATTATCATACTGTGGTTAGTGATAAGGATAGAGATCTTTGACCACCAAACCTTGCCAAGACCGTTTATCATTTGGATTTCATTGTCATTTACTTTTCTTGTTTCTTATCCAAAACCCCAAAATATACAACTCATAACCAATAACAAGAACACTACCGTGCAATTCCTTTGAGAGACAACCCGAGGTTTAAATACTTCAGTTATTAGGATTATTAGGGGTTTGTACTTGCGACAAACAAAATTTTTGTATGAAAGGATTGTTGTTGGTTTAGAAACTATACTTGCAACGAGATTTCATTAGCAAAATTCTATACCATCAATATTCCATTCATCACACATCCTGTGTGTTTTTTAAAGTGTGCGGACGCACAGCCTTGTGCGCACACACACACAGGGTAAGGCTTGTTGATGAGAGCGTTAGCACACCCGGTGCGCACACACAACCAACGAAGTTTTGCAATCTGTGCGCACGCACAACCCTGTGCGCACGTACATGTTGGAAGGTGCATGATAGAGAGCAAAACCGTCGGTTTAGAATCTCTTCTCGGTGAAAGAGAAATAACCTCGTTGCAAGTATAGTTCTTAACCAACAAGTAATGCTCGATCAAAATTTACAATTTATATTCAAAAACCGAGACTGAGAGTAATTCAACCTCGGGTCGTTCTCCCTAAGAATACAATTGAGAGTGCTACGCTTTCGGTTGTGAGGATAAAAAGGGGTTTTGTGAAATCGAGGAACAAAAGATTAAAAGATCTAAGGAATGCTCAAAACTGGAAATTGATGCAAGCAAAAAGGAAGTAGAATCAAAACTAGTGAAAATGCTATAAACGCATAAAGAAGCCTTGATTTGAGAATGAGGATTCAAGGAATCCTATCATTGCCATAACCACAACTATGGTAATTATCATGAGTTAGTCTCGCTTAGTCAACCCCAAACATCGAGGAGTAAGTCAAGCAAGCATAATTGGCCTTAATCCACAGGTCCTAACCAACTTACCAAACTAGTTGATAAAAGGCTAGCTTTAATGGAAACAAGAGTCAACTAACTCCCCAAGAATTACCATTAAATGTCGGACATTATGACTCTAGTATCCTAGGAACTCAATTCTCAAGCCAAGGTGTGAAAATCTACTCAAAATTTAAAGTTGACATTTTCACAAACACCTTATGTGCATAAAAGTAAAGCATAGAAAATTGCAAGGAAAATTATAATACTATAACCAACCATCAACAAAACCAAACATAAACAAGCAATCAAACATAAAGGAAGCATGAAACACAAAATTCATTGATCAAAACTTTAAGAAACACAAAATTGCAAATATGAACAAAGTAACTTGAACCAAAAAAAATGAAAGGGGTTTAATTAAAAGGAAATTGAGAGTACTTATAATTAAGGAAGCAAAATCAAAGATCAAAGGTTGCTATAAAATGCTACAATGGAAATGGAAGTGAAACCCTAAGAGAGAATTCTACTATCTACACTACTCCTACTCCTAATTACTATGAAAAACTATGTAAAAATTATGTCTAGGTCCTAATGTGTCCCCCTTGATAAGTATTGCATTCTCCTTCATATAGCACTCCAAAATAGCATTCCAGCCTTCCAAAATTGGCCAAGAGGCCTCAGAAATTGCGAAGCACGTGTTTCATTAATGCAATCACGTGCAGGGATCTGTGCGGACGCACAGATATGTGCGTCTGCACACTTGGCTGAAAGTTGACCTGTGCGTACGCACAGGTGATGACAAGTCATCTTAGCCTAGTTTCACTAGCCTTTTTCTTTTGTTTTCAATTGAATTATGCACTTTCTTGAGCCATAAGCAAGCCAATTGGGTAGATTTTCATGCTTCCTTTGATTTAATCAACCATGTATGAATTCATGCTATTTCATGAGGTTTTATGCTATAATTGTCACATATTATGAAAGAATGAATATCTCATGATTTTGGGCATAGCTTTGATGTGTTTGGTTGATTAATGATAGGTGAAGAAAGCTTGGAGAAAGGTTGAAGCAAGAAGGAATGGCTAGGAGTAAAGAGAGGACAATGGAATAAGTGAAAATGAACCAGGAATCAAAAAGCTGGACTAAAAGTTAGCCTCAAACTTTTGCACAAACTTTTGGGTGAAAAGTTAGCCCCAACGTTAGCCCCTAACTTTTGGGCTAACGTTGGCACATGAAAGTTACTCCCTGGGCACCAAAAGTTTGCGCCAACGTTAGCCCCTAACTTTGTGGCTAACGTTGGCATGAGAAAAACACCCCCTGGCCACCAAAAGTTTGCGCCAACGTTAGCCTCTAACTTTTGGGCTAACGTTGGCACATGAACAATACAAAGGGGGAGCAAAAGTTTGCGCCAACGTTAGCCTCTAACTTTTTGGCTAACGTTGGCGCCATGAGTGTGCAAGGGGTATACTTCCAACAAGAATAACTTGAGGTACAGAGCTCCAAATGAGGTGATTCAAAAAGCAATGGAAAGTAGGAATCGAGAGCTTTCCAAGCATATATGGCACTGCATGGTGGACACTAAAATTGAGGGAGAAAACTGCCCCGCAATGAGCATAAACGAACATGGTGGCAACCTGCAGTGAGGCCAACTGACCTCTGCACCTTCAACGGAGTATAACTCGAGCTGTAGAGCTCCAAATGATGTGCTCCCAACGGCATTGGAAAGTAGACATCCAGGGCTTTCCAACAATGTATAATAGTATGGGGTGGACAATATTTTTGAGCCTCCAGAACTGGCGTTTTCGACCATGTTTGCCTCAAACGTCGCCTCAAACGCTGCACACCAAAGCCAGCAACCTTGTCCTCTTCAAATGAGCATAACTTGAGTTGTAGATGTCCAATTGAGGTGATTCCAATTGGGTTAGAAAGCTGACATTCAGAGCTTTCCAACCATATATAATAGTCTATAGTTGGCATGAAATTGGAAATGTTGACAAGAGGACAAAGTAGCACCCCATACATGCACACAAGGGGGCCAACGTTGGAGCAAAAGTTTGACCCCTAACTTTTGCCCCAACGTTGGTATCAGCAAGGAAGGGTGCTGATGTGAAAAGTTGGAGCAAAAGTTAGACCCTAACTTTTACTCCAACTTTTACTCAAGCTTTCATGATTCCAACCCGGTTCAATTCGGTTCTCTCTCCAACTCCAAGAGCAATCAACCAAGGCCTCTATCAACCCAATTCCATCAAGAGCAATGGCCCATTATCATTACTCAAAGGCACAAGAGATAGTTAGAATAGAAATTTTATTTTAATTGTAATTTGTTTTGAATTTCATTTTCATTTTGTAAAAATGCCTATATAAGGCATCATTCTCATTTTAGAAAGGAAGCCCGAATAGAGAGAATAGGGGGCGAGCTCCACTAGGGAGCATTAGGAATACAGAGCTCTCTCTCTGAGTTTCATTTTCTATTTTTGAATCTTGAATTGAGATTGGAAGGAATTCTGTTTTCATTCTCTATTTGCAACTTCTCTTTACTTCTTCTGCAATCTTTTTTAATTCTCTGCACTTTTCTCTTGTTGAATCAAGGAAGGATCCACTCCTGAGATCTTCAACATCCTTTTTAAATTTCTGCAAATTAAGCACAGTCACTTTGCTCTCTGATCTCCTTATTCCCAATTTACTTTCCAGCACTTTTGTTCCTCTGCATTTTACATTTGAGCCACTGTGATCTGAATTTACTTTTCATGCAATTTTAATTTCCTTGCAATTGTTCTAAGCTTTGATTTACTGCTTTCATTTAATTTCCCTGCACCCAGTCCCCTTTACTTTCATGCAATTTATATTTCTTGCAATTTAAGTTTCAGCTATTTTACTTTCTTGCTCTTTAAGTTACTTGCAATTTTACTTTCTGCACTTTATAATTCCTGCAAGTTTACATTCTGTTGGCTTCAATTGTCATTCAAATCACTCAATGTTAGCTTGACTAAACTAATCACCCACTAAAGTTGCTTGATCCATCAATCCCTGTGGGATCGACCTCACTCCCGTGATTTATTATTACTTGATACGACCCGGTGCACTTGCCGGTTAAGTTTAGGTGTTTTGGAGAAATTCGTTTCTCCGCAAAAATATCCCATCAAGTTTTTGGCGTCGTTGCCGGGGATTGATTTAGATCAACAATGATTATGTGGGTGAGAAGTCTAGATCAAGCATTTTCTTTATTTTTGTTTTCTGTTTCAAAGTGAAACCAAGGTGTTTGAGTTTTTGCCTCACTAAGAAATTCTCATCTCTGATATGAGTAATTTCAATTTTCCTTGGTTGTGTGTTTTACAAAACTCAAATGGAGTTCAACTCATCTTATGATCAAACAAATTCTATGGGATATCACCCACCATCACCAATCTCTAATGATGGATGGGAATATCACCAAGAAACTTCAAATTCTGGGCTCTCCAATTCATGGAGCCATGCTTCAGAACCACAAGATGAGAAAGAAAATCATATGGGATACCAACCACCACTACAAAATAATTCAAATTAT
Organism: Arachis ipaensis; assembly: GCF_059453495.1. NCBI lineage: Eukaryota > Viridiplantae > Streptophyta > Magnoliopsida > Fabales > Fabaceae > Arachis > Arachis ipaensis. The sequence goes on from NC_142443.1 coordinate 61,460,941, forward strand.
TATCCTCATGGTAGATGGGAGTATCACCAAAGAATGAAAGAGCATCCACCCTCACGTCCCAGTCTCTCATTTAAAAGTTCTTCATCACTTAATTATGCATCAACACAAAGTTTCCTCCAAAGTCCATACCAGTCATCCCATCAATCACACAACTCATTCCACACCCCTCAACACAACTTCACCACAACACATTCACATCACCAAAATTACTCTCAACCTTCATCTCTTGAATTAACAGATGAGGAATACCTTGAAGCCATTGAAATACAGAGAAAACTAGTGGAAAGATACACAAAATCCCCATCTTGGAAAGAATTCGTATTCAAGAAGATGAATGAGTCCTCAGAGCAATCAAGGGGGAACTTAGAACCATCAAACAGTGAAGATGAAGACCAATTTGTGAGTGAGGAAGTGGAAAAACAAGATAAGGAGGCCACTGCATCAAGTGAACTTTCAATGAAGAATGAGGTGGTTGAACCTGAACTTGCATATTCACAAAGGCCACTTGAGATGACAAGAGAACATGAAGACTCACAACTCTCACAAACCTCCCTGGAACAAAATGGCTCAACAATTGGATCCATGATTGAAAGATATGAAGAGGAGATGAAGAAAGCTTGGGAAGATCAACAAACCTCCTCCATAAAAGAGCTATTAAAACAAATATTGAGTGTAAAAGAGGAAGTGGAGGAGCAAGAAAGTGAAGAAGTCATTCCAAACTCAAGTGAGGTAGAGAAGTACATAAAGGAGGAGTTCATGGAACCACCAATACAAGAGACTCTTGATGAAAAGAAGACTCCAACAATCACACAACCACCAAGACTTGGATTCAAAGAAGTGAAGGCAATTAACAAAAGCACCAAGAAGAGGATTGTGACCAAACTACCAAGGACAACATTCAAGAGGAGGTCAACCACAAGCAATCCAACCCCTGGACCAATAGCAAGCAAGCTCAATCAAGCCATGTACAACAGAAAGTTTGCTAAGAGGAAACCAAGACAGGGGGCAATAGCTGAATCTTCTCCTCTCTTGAAGTCATTCCTCTTAACAAACTGGAAGAAGAGGAAGAAAGTGAACAACATGTCAACCGTAGGTATAATTTCTCTTCTCTGCTTTGTTTTCGTTCTTTGTTTTGTTTAAATTCAATAAATTGGCATATGGTTACATTCTAAGTTTGGTGTTGCCTTGCAACAAATTATTTTTCAATCTTTTTGGATGATTGCATCAAATCAAAAATGAAAGTGACACACCAAGATTCTAAGTTTGGTGTGCCACCTATTTTTCTATGCAAATCATTCAGCAACACCACTTGTCTGCATAACCATATTGTCTTTGCAGTGTTAATTTTCTTTTGGTTTGATATTTTGTTATTCTGTTTACTTTAGTTAATTCTTTGTTTTTAATGCTTTCATTTTAGTTTGCTTATTTGCTGTGTTTATTAATACATCACCAAGAGAGCTTTATTAATGAAAGATTCTTGGCTTAGTGATTGTATTTAATAAAGAACAGTTTCATTTGCTTGGTTTTAATTCAAATAAATGGACATAGGATTGCATTCTAAGTTTGGTGTTGCTATGCAACACAATTTGCTTCAAATCTTTACTGGATACTTGCATTGATTCCAAGTGAAAGTGTCACACTAAGTTTGGTGTGCCACTTATTCTTTATGCAAAGTATTATGCTCACCTTCTTAAGCTTGCAATCACAATGTCTCTGTCTCTTGTGACTTGATTATTATCTTTAATTTTGCTTGCTTGAAACACATGTACTACTAACATTTCTTGTGTAAGACATTCATGATCCATCTTAGCCCCATAGCCACGGTTCTAATAGTTGCTTGAGGATGAGCAAGCATTCTGAGTTTGGTATGGGAAGGAGGAGAATGAGAGGAAAATGACAACAATAGAGAAGATGAACTACAAGGTTGTAAAGTTCCTTTTCCTCTCATTTGTTTCAAGCACTATAAACTGCATGATTGTCTTGACCTTCTCTGTATGCATGTGCGTATGAAAAGGCATAGTTTGATTTCTAAATTGCAACATGGTGCTGTGCCATTGTGATTACCAACTTGAGTTTTGTGAATTCAAAAGCAGTAAAGCATCATGATCATAAACAAACAAGGAACTAAAGAAGAGTTTAGCATGTGCATACAAGTATTGGAAAGCTAGTATGATTAATTGTTGCTCAATTGCATTGGATTTTATTTAATTGAAGTTTTCATCTAGTACAGTTTGTGAAATCTTTTGAAAATCATGAAAACCTTGAAGAAGCAAATACAATTAAAGAAAGAAAAGTAAAAGGGAAAGAATGAAAAAGCTGAAGGCTCTGAGTACCAATGGCAATTTATTTGTTAAGTACTTGTGGTGTTTATGTATCAAGCCAAATGCTTGAAAACAAAACACTTAGAAGTCAAGGTTAGGCTCAAAGTGCAAAAGCACTCCCTCAAAGCTCAAGGCTCTGAGCATCAATGATTAGAGAGTCAAGAAAAGAAAAGGAAAATGAGCTTAATGAAGTCCTCTAATCAAATGCTTGTGGTGCTTATGTATCAAGTGGTAATACTTGAAAACAAAGCATTTAGAAGTCGTAGCTTTGTTATCAACTCATGGGGCAAAGCACCCAAAAGGAGAAGTTAATAAGAAAATCAAAAGCTTGTTTCAAGGAAGAAATATAAGAAAAAGATTTCATAAATTGAGCTAGATGGAAGCATCAATCATTTACATTTCTTTTGTGATTGTAGCATGCTTAGAAAACTAGCTTACCATGAACATTGAGTTGCTATTCTTCTTGCCTTGGATTGTCAATCTTTATTGCATGATTCTTTTCTTGCTTGGGGACAAGCAAGGTTTAAGTTTGGTGTTGTGATGACAAGTCATCTTAGCCTAGTTTCACTAGCCTTTTTCTTTTGTTTTCAATTGAATTATGCACTTTCTTGAGCCATAAGAAAGCCAATTGGGTAGATTTTCATGCTTCCTTTGATTTAATCAACCATGTATGAATTCATGCTATTTCATGAGGTTTTATACTATAATTGTCACATATTATGAAAGAATGAATATCTCATGATTTTGAGCATAGCTTTGATGTGTTTGGTTGATTAATGATAGGTGAAGAAAGCTTGGAGAAAGGTTGAAGCAAGAAGGAATGGCTAGGAGTAAAGAGAGGACAATGGAATAAGTGAAAATGAACCAGGAAGCAAAAAGCTGGACCAAAAGTTAGCCTCAAACTTTTGCACAAACTTTTGGGTGAAAAGTTAGCCCCAACGTTAGCCCCTAACTTTTGGGCTAACGTTGGCACATGAAAGTTACTCCCTGGGCACCAAAAGTTTGCGCCAACGTTAGCCCCTAACTTTGTGGCTAACGTTGGCATGAGAAAAACACCCCCTGGCCACCAAAAGTTTGCGCCAACGTTAGCCTCTAACTTTTGGGCTAACGTTGGCACATGAACAATACAAAGGGGGAGCAAAAGTTTGCGCCAACGTTAGCCTCTAACTTTTTGGCTAACGTTGGCGCCATGAGTGTGCAAGGGGTATACTTCCAACAAGAATAACTTGAGCTACAGAGCTCCAAATGAAGTGATTCAAAAAGCAATGGAAAGTAGGAATCGAGAGCTTTCCAAGCATATATGGCACTGCATGGTGGACACTAAAATTAAGGGAGAAAACTGCCCCGCAATGAGCATAAACGAACATGGTGGCAACCTGCAGTGAGGCCAACTGACCTCTGCACCTTCAACGGAGTATAACTCGAGCTGTAGAGCTCCGAATGATGTGCTCCCAACGGCATTGGAAAGTAGACATTCAGGGCTTTCCAACAATGTATAATAGTATGGGGTGGACAATATGTTTGAGCCTCCAGAACTGGCGTTTTCGACCACGTTTGAGGCAAACGTCGCCTCAAACGCTGCACACCAAAGCCAGCAACCTTGTCCTCTTCAAATGAGCATAAATTGAGTTGTAGATGTCCAATTGAGGTGATTCCAATTGGGTTAGAAAGCTGACATTCAGAGCTTTCCAACCATATATAATAGTCTATAGTTGGCATGAAATTGGCAACGTTGACAAGAGGACAAAGTAGCACCCCATACATGCACACAAGGGGGCCAACGTTGGAGCAAAAGTTTGACCCCTAACTTTTGCCCCAACATTGGTATCAGCAAGGAAGGGTGCTGATGTGAAAAGTTGGAGCAAAAGTTAGACCCTAACTTTTACTCCAACTTTTACTCAAGCTTTCATGATTCCAACCCGGTTCAATTCGGTTCTCTCTCCAACTCCAAGAGCAATCAACCAAGGCCTCTATCAACCCAATTCCATCAAGAGCAAGGGCCCATTATCATTACTCAAAGGCACAAGAGATAGTTAGAATAGAAATTTCATTTTAATTGTAATTTGTTTTGAATTTCATTTTCATTTTGTAAAAATGCCTATATAAGGCATCATTCTCATTTTAGAAAGGAAGCCCGAATAGAGAGAATAGGGGGCGAGCTCCACTAGGGAGCATTAGGAATACAGAGCTCTCTCTCTGAGTTTCATTTTCTGTTTTTGAATCTTGAATTGAGATTGGAAGGAATTCTGTTTTCATTCTCTATTTGCAACTTCTCTTTACTTCTTCTGCAATCTTTTTTAATTCTCTGCACTTTTCTCTTGTTGAATCAAGGAAGGATCCACTCCTGAGATCTTCAACATCCTTTTTAAATTTCTGCAAATTAAGCACAGTCACTTTGCTCTCTGATCTCCTTATTCCCAATTTACTTTCCAGCACTTTTGTTCCTCTGCATTTTACATTTGAGCCACTGTGATCTGAATTTACTTTTCATGCAATTTTAATTTCCTTGCAATTGTTCTAAGCTTTGATTTACTGCTTTCATTTAATTTCCCTGCACCCAGTCCCCTTTACTTTCATGCAATTTATATTTCTTGCAATTTAAGTTTCAGCTATTTTACTTTCTTGCTCTTTAAGTTACTTGCAATTTTACTTTCTGCACTTTATAATTCCTACAAGTTTACATTCTGTTGGCTTCAATTGTCATTCAAATCACTCAATGTTAGCTTGACTAAACTAATCACCCACTAAAGTTGCTTGATCCATCAATCCCTGTGGGATCGACCTCACTCCCGTGAGTTATTATTACTTGATACGACCCGGTGCACTTGCCAGTTAAGTTTAGGTGTTTTGGAGAAATTCGTTTCTCCGCGAAAATATCCCATCAACAGGTGCTTGTGCGCACGCACACATGGAAATCCATTCTTGTGCACACGCACGTGGGGTTGTGCACACGCACACTTCTCTGTGTGTGCTTTTCCTTGTTTTCTTCATGTTTTCTCCCTTGTACATGCTTCCTTCCACTTTTAGCCATCCATTCTTGCCTAAACGACCTGAAATCACTCAACAAATATATCACGGCATCGAATGACATAAAAGTGAAATTAAAAATCACTAATCTAAGCATTAAAACGCATGTTTTCACATTTAAGTTCAAATTAGGGATCAAACACAAAAGTATGCCATTTTGGTGATTAAGTGTAAGCTCATGTGCTAGAATCCATTCAAATTGGGTCAAAATACATTATCAAATTTGGACTCATCAGTGCACTCTGTTGAGGGCGTTCGCACGCCTTGTGTGGATGAACAGAGTTGATATTTTTACTACCTGTGCGTACGCACACCTCTATGCGTACACACACATTTGAAAACTTTCTTGGGCGTGCGCACGCACACCCCTGTACGTATGCACATGCCCTATTTTTCAATTAAACTCTTGTTTTTAACTGTTTTACCTTCTCAACAAGCTTGTAAACTTCCATGACACTTATATAAGACTCTTTCGCATATTTTCGGGTATCAAAATATAGAAAAGGTCCAAGGAGATTTAATTTGGTATTACGTTGAAAGGTTAGAAACCAGAGGCTTAGGTTTCTGGTGTATTGAGGATGGGTTTAGTTGAATGAGAAGCCAGCGTATAGTATTGATGATTATTGATAATGAATTGTGAAAGCGGTGAACTAATGAGTTCGGAATGAAAATTATGAATTGGCAGTGGTTGAGATGAGTCTGTGACTCGGAATGGAGTGATGGATCCATGATATATTGAAAAATGATTTTTGAAAACCACTAAATCACTGTTTTATACTGAAATTGTTGAGATGCTATGCGCCTGGCAGGGACGGTTTGGGTGGATCCTGCCTGTCGAGGTAGCGGCGGTGGTGTAAGGACGGTGGTTCATCCCGCTTACATTGAGATGTGAGGTTCGTGACAATAGTGTCCCGCTCGCATCCCTTCGGATCACTATAGTGTGCATGCACAAAATCCTGGACGGTGTTCTAAGCACCATATCTCGGGGGTTCCCATTATGATTCCGAAGGGCGACATCTCCATGGAGATGTGTCGGGTTGGTAGTTGAACCGACAATGTGATATCACAGCCTATAAGACTGGAATTCATCATGTGCATCTTTTATCTGCTTGCTTGCTTTGTCGACTTGAATTGTATGCCTAATTGGATAACATGCCTAATTGCCTATTTGAATTACTTGATATACATGCTTATACTTGTGCTTTACTTGCATTGCTATTACCTGTGTTTTCTACTGGGATTGAGGAGGATCGGAAGGTGGTGGCGATGGGATCACATGGCGGTTATGTTGGAGAAGGCTATGGGACAACGGTGAACTGATAGTTAGAAATCCCATAAGTTAGATTATCCCTTTTTCATTGTGGTTTTAAAGTTAACGTTATAAATTTATTTATGTTTTAAGCTTGAATCTCATGATGGATATGAAGCTCTAGGATTGCCTCTGGCGTCCAGGAGTCTTATATCTTACATCGTTGGGCACTGTTACCATATTGAGAACCTCCGGTTCTCATACCATATTCTGTTGTTGTTTTTCATATGCAGGTCGTAACCCACCTCGGTGAGTTGCTTTGGTGGTGACAGAGCGGAGGATCTCTATCATGTTTTGAAGTCTTTTGAGTATTTTGTTTAAGATCTCTCACTTTTATATTTATTTAGCCTAGAGGCTTACTTTCAGAGAACGTTTGTATAAGCTGTTTTACTTTATTAAACTCTGTATGTCAGTATCTAACTAGTCAGCCTAAACTCCGCGGCTGTGGCTAGTATCTTATGATTATTATAATCTTATATAACTACATATATCTTGTTATCATACATAGTGGATCTTGTCTTTTACGCTTGTAGCTTCGTGAGAAAGTTCGCGCTTTGTAATTCCGTATTTGAGCTTATTTTCTTCATCGGGCTTCTAGAATTATTATTTCTTTCTATATATATTTATGTATAAGTTATGGATTGTCGTAACCTCTAATTAACCTTTGCTTTACAGCTAGAGGTAAGGCATATGGTAATTAGGGTGTTACATTTAGTGGTATCAGAGTAGTTCGTCCTCGTGAGCCTGAGGGATGGACCAATTGTGCTTCATTGCATACTCTGGGTCATTTTTCTTTCATGCTATTTAGGTTATCTTCTTGATATTTCATAGCATGGTTGTTTGTGAGTGCCTTTTGGGATAATTGAAGCACTAGACTTTTGATATTGAGACTGATCACCTTGATATCGACTACTTGGTATAGACAAGAACCCTAATAGCTACTCACGGACAAGGTCGGTCACGTATACGGAGAGATTATGAGGGTAACCCATCGATGGACAATCACGCTGAACTCGTCGCGGCGATGACTAACTTGTCTAACACGATTCAAGCGGGCACTGCTATGGCTACTCATGCTTTACGGCGGATAAGGCAATCCGTTAGAAATGAAAATGTAGAGGGTATGGAGGACAGCTTAGGTGGTGTTTCGAGGACTCTAGCTGCTTTTTTGAAAGTTGACCCGCTGATTTTCAATGGATCGACAAATCTTACTGAAGCAGACAACTGGTTCCAAGCTGTGGAGCGTGCATTGCGAACTCAACAAGTACTGTATAACTATTTCGTGGAATATGTGACTTATCAACTAGTGGGAGAAGCTCAGCAATGGTGGCAAGGAGAGCGCCGACTACTATACCAACAAAATGTGGACCTTACATAGGCGTTATTCCAGGAAGCTTTCTACAAAAAAGTACTTGCATGAGTCAATAAGGGAGGCCAGAGAGTTAGAGCTCTTACAACTGAAGCAAGGGTCCATGACTATAGCTGAATACACTAGCAAGTTTGAAGAACTTTGTAGGTTCTCGAGGATAAGTCAGGGTACTCCTGAGTCCTTTGAGGACTGAAAATGTGTCAAATACCAAGTAGGGATGAGGGAAGATATTATGTGTGTTGTGGCTCCATTGAAGATTAGGAGATTCTCTGAATTGGTGGACAAGTCAACAATTGTTGAAGATTATACCAAGGAGGCGACATTGGAGAGAGATGTTCGTGGCGGTACTAGTAGCAAAGTTCGTGGGAAGTATGTTCCATCAAGGGGCCATAACTTCAAGAAGGGTAGGCATGCCCCCCAGCAATACCAAGTTCAAGGACATATCGGAGGTATTGACCATGACCAGTATCACCGGGCGAGAGGAGTAGGTAAGCAGGCATGGATCAACAAGAGGATTTAAGGTGCCCGAGATGTGGAAGATACCATCCAGAAAAGTCGTGCATGGATGGGTTCAGTGGATGTTACCACTGCGGATTGTCAAGGCATATCTCTAGACGCTGTCCTTACAAAAAGGACCAAGGTGTAGACCGATCTCCAACTTGAGGTAACGATAAATCGGATAACTGAGTTTTAATCACATTGTAGTGGGTTGTAACTTGACTCTTCTTATTAACTTATGATAGAGAAGGATTTGGAACTAGGAAGATTAGATTAAACGTCAGGCTTAGGACCAGAGTTTAGCTTAGTTTTATTTCATGGGACATTGCCGTTAAGGCTGGCCCAACTTAGCATCGGAAGAACTAATGGGAGAAGATAAGTCTGGTGGGTGCAGCCAAGCGATTTAGGCTCTTAGTGACAACCAATGAAAGTGACACAGCGGAAGGCGTGAGGAAGCATTGACACAGTAGAATTACGAAAGGTGAAATGCGGTAACGACTTGAGTTAGGTTTGGCGGTATTAAGTAGCAGAACACTTCATGGAAAGAGGGACAATTGTAGCTAAGGGTTATATACGCTTGGTGTAACAACCCCAGTTTTTGAGTACGCGAGATCTTTTCTGAAAGTACGGAGAACTCTGGAAGATCAGTAAGGGAAAAACCTTTGATATATCATCAAGTATCTCAATCCTCATTATCATTATGTTATCTTTAAGCTAGAACCTTTTCCGAGGCAAGCTCGATAACACGGTCACGAAGAACCTAGTTTTTAAACCGTATCGGTTAGGAGTTTTGATTCGGTTTTTTGTAAATAGTCTCAGTTTGACAAACTGGACTTGATTTATGATAGAAGAGAGATAATAGGATGATATTAACATTATATTAGTATTAGAAGCTTCTTGAATAATATTATAAGGTTACCTAGTCAGTTTTAGTTAAAAACAGAAAATCGGTTTAACCGGGTTCACAGTTTACTAGTGCAGCTTAGCACCAGCACTCTCTGATGACTTTAGCAATGCTAAGGCCTCATTATACATGTTTTACTCTCATAATAAATATGTTACTAGTGTCATTTATGCTAGTAGCTCAGAAAATAATTTTTAGAGATGTTTTTACAAGTGTTCCGATACATCTAGTTTTAGTAGTTATACACCTGAGATATTTTAATATTATTTTAACCCTCCTCCAAGCCAACCAATCACAACTCACCCTACACCCCCAAAACCCCCCAAGTCTGGCTCATTTTCACTTTGTGGCCGAAAATAGGAAGAGAGAAAAAGAGAGAAACGTTCTTAGTTCCAAATCTTCAAAGCTTGATTTCTGCTGAACTAAAACTCAAATCAAAATTCCAATCCGATCAAAATGATCCTCTCTTCTTTTTCTACATGATCATATGACTTATCAAGGCTTGAATCAAGGTGAGTTGGCTGCACCATCTCTCTTTTGATTCGGTTTCAAGGAAACATGCTTAAATATGTGTTTTCTTGATGTTCTTCCTTAGGAATCATGCTTAACTTGACTTGAGGGCCAAGAAACGTAACTTTCCAGCAAGTCTAAGGTTAGAAATCACCTCCTAACGTTCTAAGGGAGATTTGGTTAGTGGAGGGTTTTTGGATTTAAAGTTGTTCTTGATGTGATTTAGGAGGAAAAGGTGCTAAAGGACCACCTGAAAGTCTAACTGAATTAGGAGCAGGAAAACCAGGTAGGGTTTGACGAATTTAATCTTGATTGATTGTGTTTGATTTGTGTGATTATGATATGGTTTGGTTGTGCTTGAAATTGATTGTTTATATGAGTAATTCTTGTTGAAATTTTGGTGAAAATTTGATGAAATTTGATGAAATTCAAGCTATGAACTTGTGTTCTTGTGGCTACTAAAAAATGAAACCCTAACCCTTAAATTGGGGTTCAATTTGTGTTGAAATCATGTAGAAAAGATGGGGTTTTAGTGGCTGCTAATTTATTATGAATTATAGTAAAAATCGGTTGCTGAAAAGACTGAAAAACGGGTAAAAACAGAGAAAGAATCTGAAGAATTTATGAAGAACATGAAGAACACTTTGAGTGTGATGAAGAACAATGAAGAACAGGCTTTAGATCCTTAAAAGGGCAAGGAAGTAAAATTTTTAGTGTTTGGGGGGTTATTTGGTAATTTCTGAAAGTTAGGGTGGTTAAAGTAGAAATATTAAAAGTAACGGGTGGTAAAAAGTAAATTTTAAAGGTTAAAAGTAAAAGGTGATGTAATTTTCGAAAAATTAATAATAAAATATTAAATAATAATAAAATATTAAATAAAAATATTTAATTAAAAATAATATTTTAATAAAAATAATAAAATAATGCAGAAAAGGCAGTTTTCTGTAAAAGCTTTAGAAAGACAATTTTAAGCGCAGAATCTCATAATTACCTTCATAAAACACTTAGGGAATGGTAAGAACATATTAGTGAGGCAAAGATAAAAGAAAGATAAGAAGTTGAAGAAAAGATAAAAATCGAAAAAAAAGTCTGTAAAGTATTAATGACAGAAAAACAGACAGAGACTAGCGAACGAACTAGGGCAACATAGTTAGTCCTTGAATTGTGAATAGGCTTAGGGATTATATGAAAAGTTAAACTATTTCAGTATAGAGTTAATGAACCTATACTTGGGGCAGGCTAACTAATCATACCGAAATTTACATAAGCTTTAAATACATACGTTAAACAGAGAAAGCAGAATAAAGTAAAGAAGCGCAGAGAAAAGAATAAACAAAGCAGAATAAAGAGACAAAGAGAAAAGAGTAATATGATAAAGAGCAGAGGACCTATTGAGAGGTCATTTGTTGCATTAAGGCAACCCCAGAGATATCTATATCTTCATCTGCTGCATTGTGGCAGTCAGATAGATGATGGTGCGACCACTGAGAAATGCTTTCCTGTGGTACAGATCCATATTTTATTTCTGTAAGGCAGAGGGGTTATTTCCTGCTACAGAGTACCGTGACCACCTGTTCCATTTCTGTAGTGGCAGAGGGGTTATTTCCTGTATACAGAAGGTGTGTCGGCATACATCCCTGCCGTGGCAGATGTGTTATTTCCTGCGCGCAGTGGACCCTGTGGTGGCAGAGGGGTTATTTCCTGTACACAGGGATATAGCCAATAGGAAAGCCATATCCGGCTGGTAATGCTGGGTTACGTCGGGAGCGGGTAGAAACCGACAAATGAGCTCATTACCTGCACTAGGACTAGACATGCATCATTCTTGTCTGTACATTATTCTCTATTGCTTTTCTTCTTGTGTGTATGATCTATTGCTCTATGTTTTTCTGTGTGAATGCTATATCTGTGTTTTATTTTCTTGTATTCTTCTGTTTGTGTTCTGCTTTCTGTTTTCTCTACTTTCTCTACGAATCTTTATATTCTATTTACTGCTTGCTATATTCCATTATTCGCCTGCTAATCGATGCCAAATAAATGAATGTAACTAATAACTCTGGCCCTACTAAGAACTCCCCAGTTCTTACCCTTTCTCTCTCTTCCTCCCCCTCAGATGGAGACGGTCGTGATCTTCTATGAGTTCGAGGACCCTTACGTCTACGAGGATCCGGTACATCACAGTTACTTCATTATGGGTTTGGAGCCTCGTATTAGACGATATGCGTTACCTAATCGAGCTTTTCAACATCCTCTGTCTAGCCTGCATTTTGACCCCGATGCTCCTTACGACTTTCCTTATCCGGGTTACACCCTGACGCACCTAGACATCCTTTTCCTGATGGTCCCGGACCCCCTATACCAGCTCAACCCTTGAACGAGGCGGTACCTGAGCCTATCATTCCTGATGAGCCCGAGTTAGTTGGTGACTACATACCTGTGATTCCACCAGAGTGGGACTTTCCCCTGATCCAATCCCTAACTTTCCACAGCCTGATGAGTCGACACTACCTGACGATGGGGTAGCTCCTATTTACGCGAACGGACCTGTGCTCGCCAATGATTTTGTACATAGTGACAGCAGTATTTCTGGTGGATCTGAGGGTATAGCTGTAGCTGCGGATGATGAGGAGGAAGAGGATCCTGAGATAGAGATAGAACAGGATGAGGAGATGGACGAGCCTCACGATGATTCTCCAAACGGCCACGTGTAGATATAGCTTGACAGCCGTAGGGGCATTCTTTTGATGACACTCTAGTCTGACTTATCTATTAGTTAGTCTCTCACTTGTGTTAGTACACCCGAGAACTAGGAGCTATATAGTGGTTAAGCTAGCCTGGGCGCCAGTTTAGAGGCTTTTTGTGTGGGCCAGGCCCTGGGAGTGTCGCGTATATATTAGCTACGTAGGATGACGAGGATGTAAACTGACTTGATCTTGTGTAATCGCTACATGTTTTGTTATAGTGTACATGATGTATATTATCAGTTGTATTTCTATGTTTCTTTATGCTGCTTTTCTATTACTCTCAATGTATGCTTGTTTATTTTACCTTATCATCCGCAACAAATAAAAAAAAAGTTACTCGTAAAACTGGCATCGCTCTAACAAGGAACATGCTCATATATTAAATAATAGTTAATAATTAAGAAGAACAAGTTGGTAACACTTAGCTTCTTGTATGACCATGGCATATTGGAAGTTGAGTCGTTACAATTTGGTATCAGGGCAGTTCGTTCCCAATAGAGCCTGGGGAGTGGACTGACTATGCTTCATTGCATACTCTGCTTGTGTGTCTCATGCTGTTAGGGTATCTCTAGGATACATTTGGCATGAATGTCTATGAGCGCTCATTTTGGAAATGTTCGTGCCTTACTTGAGATATTAAGACTGATCACCTTAATGTTGATTGTTTGGAGCGGATATGACCTTAATAACTGCGAATAGGCATAGTTTAACCGAGTTCCGAATGACAAATTGATGCAAGGAACAGCTATCCTCATAGCTATTATGATCTCCATGGATCTGGCTATGTTAGATTTGGATGCTGTAAGGAATGAATGCTTGTTTCACTTTTGGGGAACTTGGACACTTGGCGAGGAATTACCCAAAAAGATTTGTTCAGAATCCAGTACGAGCCCAACAACAAGGCCGAGTGTTTGCTATGACTGCTAATGATGCTATGCAATCAGACACCCTGATCTAAGGTCAATGTTATGCCAAAAATCGAATTCTAACTGTACTGTATGACTCGGGTGCATCGCATTACTTTATCTCTTTAACTGTTACTCGTGAGTTGGGACTATATTTCTCTAAGTTGAACTTTGATCTAATTGTCCAGGCACCTGCATCCCAAAATGCTTTGACAAGTTTAGTGTGCCTGCAAGTACCATTCACTATTAGGAATAGATCTTTTATACATGATCTAATCTGTTTGCCTCTATGTGGTTTAGAAGTTATTTTAGGGTTAGATTGGTTATCTAAGTATCATGTTTTTCTTGATTGCTATGAAAGAACTACTGTTATTCCGTATGATAGTTTAGATATTAAACCATTTCTGTCTCATACTTTATATCTGAATTCTGTAAGAGTTATATTAGATGGGAGTGATTGTGAGGGGTACGTTCTGTTAGCGGCTAGCTTGAATGACACTGAATTAAGCTTATAACGAATTCGAGTGGTGAAGGAATTTCTTGATGTTTTCCCGGACGAGATACCTGAGTTTCCTCCTCAGCGAGAGATAGAATTCAGCATTGAATTAGTACCTGGAATCGGACCGATTTCCATAGCACCGTACCGGATGTCACCACTGGAACTTGTAGAATTGAAGAAGCAGTTGGATGAGCTACTTGGAAAGAAATTTATTCGTCCCAGTGCATCACCTTGGGGAGCTCCGGTATTGCTAGTAAAGAAGAAGGATGGTGGAATGAGACTTTGCGTAGATTACCGATAGCTAAATAAAGTCACTATCAAGAACAAGTACCCACTTCCACGGATTGATGATTTGATGGATCAGTTGAAAGGTGCAACTGTGTTCTCGAAGATTGATTTGCGATCGGGCTACCACCAGATTCGAGTGAAAGAGTCAAATATACCGAAGACTGCATTTAGAACTCGATATGGTCTCTAGGAGTATACAGTTATGTCGTTTGGACTAACTAATGCTCCTGCGATTTTCATGGATTACATGAATCATATTTTCCGTCCGTACCTTGATCAGTTCGTAGTAGTTTTCATAGACGATATTATCATCTATTCGAAGACAGAAAGAGAGCATGAAGAGCATCTAAGGACTGTATTGCAGATACTGAGGACTCAGAAGTTATATGCTAAATTATCAAAGTGCGAATTCTGGACAGAGAAGGTAGCATTTTTGGGACATGTTATATCACATGGAGGAATTGTGGTGGATCCTTCAAAAATTGAAGCAGTAGTGCAATGAGAACCACCTACGACCGTTACAAAAGTTCGGAGTTTTCTCCGACTTGCTGGCTATTACCGGAGGTTCATCAAAGGATTTTCATAGATAGCCTTACCTCTGACTTACCTTACACGAAAGGAATTTCCATTTATCTGGACGGCGGAGTGTGATAGAAGTTTCAAGATGCTTAAGAAAAAGCTAACAACTGCACATGTATTAGTACTACCCAATCCGAAGAAACCTTTTGAAGTATACTGTGATGCCTCTCATAAAGGACTTGGATGTGTGTTGATGCAAGACAAAAATGTGGTGGCTTATGCTTCCCGGAAGCTGAGACCTCATGAACGAAATTATCCGACGCATGACTTGGAGTTGGCTGCAGTGGTGTTTGCTTTGAAGATCTGGAGGCACTATTTTTATGGCGCTCAACTAGAAGTTTTCTCTGACCACAAAAGTTTAAAGTATATGTTTGACCAGAAGGATCTTAATATGCGATAGCGAAGGTGGATGGAGTTCCAGAAGGACTATGATTTTAAGTTAAGTTATCACCCAGGAAAAGCGAACGTGGCGGCAGACGCCTTGAGCAGGAAGAATTTGAGTATCTCTTGGATGATGATAAAGGCAGAGAAGCTACTTGCGGAATTTGAGGACCTTAAGTTGGCTATGACTGAGACGTCAAGTGGAGTCCGTTTGGTGCAGTTGCATATAACACCAGATTTTAAGATTAGGATTCAGCAAGCACAAGCACAGGACTCAGAAATGATGACAATGCTAAGACGGATGAAAGTAGAGGAACCAGAAGCTGTAAGACTAGACCGTAGCAGTATCTGGAGATACAAGAACAGAATTCGTGTGCCTAGCTCTGGAGATTTGCGGCAAAGGATTCTTGTAGAAGCTCATCAAAGTAGATTTTCTATGCATCCTGGAGTAACAAAGATGTATCAAGATTTGAAACAAATGTTCTGGTGGCCGGGCTTAAAGAAAGAGGTAGCTGATTATGTCTCAAAATGTTTAACCTGCTAGAAGGTGAATGTGGAACACCAGAAACCGTCAGGAACACTGCAACCCTTAGAAATACCACAATGGAAATGGGAGCAGATCACTATGGATTTTGTCACAGGATTGCCAAAGACCTCAACAGGACACGATGCCATCTGGGTAATTGTGGACAGATTAACAAAGTCAGCGTACTTCCTTCCGATTCGAGTTGACTATACCTTAGAAAGGCTAGCTCAGATATATATTCAAGAAATCATATGATTGCACGGGATACCTTCGTTAATTGTTTCAGATCGAGATCCGAGGTTTACTTCCAGATTCTGGGGAGCTTTCCAGAAAGCGTTGGGAAGAGAATTGCACATGAGTACAGCATACCATCCTCAGACAGACGGACAATCAGAGCGGACAATCCAGACATTAGAAGACATGCTAAGATCTTGTGTGATGGGTAACCAAGGCAGTTGGGATAAATATTTGCCGTTGGTCGAGTTCGTCTACAACAACAGTTACCAACAAAGTATCGGGATGGTACCTTATGAAGCTCTCTACGGAAGGAGATGTCAGACACCATTGTGTTGGAATGATGACGGAGAAGCTAGTGTCTTAGGTCCAGACTTAGTGCAAGAAACTACTGAGAAGATAAAGGGGATTTGCCAGAAAGATCCAGACAGCATAAAGCCGTCAAAAGAGCTATGCCGATAATAGACATAGACCCTTAGAGTTTAGTGAGGGAGACCATGTCTTTCTTAAAGTAACCCTGACTACTGGAATA
The DNA here is from genome assembly GCF_059453495.1 of Arachis ipaensis. NCBI lineage: Eukaryota > Viridiplantae > Streptophyta > Magnoliopsida > Fabales > Fabaceae > Arachis > Arachis ipaensis. The sequence continues at coordinate 61,477,567 of NC_142443.1, forward strand.
GTTAGAGCCCTTAAGACTAAAAAGCTTAACCCTCGATACATAGGACCTTTCCAAATGCTTAAAAGAGTCAGTCTAGTAGCTTATCAAGTAGCCCTTCCTCCATATCTGTCAAACCTTCATGATGTTTTTTATGTCTTGCAACTTAAGAAATATATTCCCGACGAGAGTCACATTTTACAACCAGAGGCAGTACAGTTACAAAATTATTTGACATATCAAGCATCACCAGTTCGGATCGTAGAAAGAAGTGATAAGCAGCTAAGAGGCAAAACTGTTCGCTTAGTCAGAGTAGCTTGGGGACAAAGAGGAGATGAAGAGCACACTTGGGAACTGGAAGATAAGATGAAAGCTGATTACCCGCATCTATTCTCAGGTAACTGAAATTTTGAGGGCAAAATTTTCTTTTAGGAAGGTAGAATGTAACAACCCCGGTTTTCGAGTACGCGAGATCTTTTCTGAAAGTACGGAGAACTCCGGAAGATCAGTAAGGGATAAACCTTTGATATATCATCAAGTATCTCAATCCTCATTATCATTATGTTATCTTTAAGCTAGAACCTTTTCCGAGACAAGCTCGATAACGCGGTCACGAAGAACCTAGTTTTTGAACTGTTTTGGTTAGGAGTTTTGATTCGATTTTTCGTAAATAGTCTCAGTTTGACAAAATGGACTTGATTTATGAGAAAAAAGAGATAATAGTATGATATTATCATTATATTAGTATTAGAAGCTTCTTGAATAATATTATAAGGTTACCTGGTCAGTTTTAGTTAAAAACAAAAAATCGGTTTAACCGGGTTCACAATTTACTGGTGCAGCTTAGTACCAGCACTCTCTGATGACTTTAGCAATACTAAGGCCTCATTATACATGTTTTACTCTCATAATAAATATGTTACTAGTGTCATTTATGCTAGTAGCTCAGAAAATAATTTTTAGAGATGTTTTTACAAGTGTTCCGATACATCTAGTTTTAGTAGTTATACACCTGAGATATTTTAATATTATTTTAACCCACCTCCAAGCCAACCAATCACAACTTACCCTACACCCCGAAAACCCCCAAGTCTGGCTCATTTTCACTTTGTGGCCGAAAATAGGAAGAGAGAAAAAGAGAGAAAAGTTCTTAGTTCCAAATCTTCAAAGCTTGATTTCTGCTGAACTAAAACTCAAATCATAATTCCAATCCGAACAAAATGATCCTCTCTTCTTTTTCTACATGATCATATGACTTATCAAGGCTGGAATCAAGGTGAGTTGGCTGCACCATCTCTCTTTTGATTCGGTTTCAAGGAAACATGCTTAAATATGTGTTTTCTTGATGTTCTTCCTTAGGAATCATGCTTAACTTGACTTGAGGGCCAAGAAACGTGACTTTCCAGCAAGTCTAAGGTTTGAAATCACCTCCTAACGTGCTGAGGGAGATTTGGTTAGTTGAGAGTTTTTGGAATTAAAGTTGTTCTTGATGTGATTTAGGAGGAAAAAGTGCTAAAGGACCACCTGAAAGTCTAACTGAATTAGGAGCAGCAAAACCAGGTAGGGTTTGACGAATTTAATCTTGATTGATTGTGTTTAATTTGTGTGATTATGATATGGTTTGATTGTGCTTGAAATTGATTGTTTATATGAGTAATTCTTGTTGAAATTTTGGTGAAAATTTGATGAAATTTGATGAAATTCAAGCTATGAACTTGTGTTCTTGTGGCTGCTAGAAAACGAAACCCTAACCCTTAAATTGGGGTTCAATTTGTGTTGAAATCCTGTAGAAAAGATGGGGTTTTAGTGGCTGCTAATTTATTATGAATTATAGTAAAAATCGGTTGCTGAAAAGACTGAAAAACGGGTAAAAACAGAGAAAGAATCTGAAGAATTTATGAAGAAAATGAAGAACACTTTGAGTGTGATGAAGAACAATGAAGAACAGGCTTTAGATCCTTAAAAGGGCAAGGAAGTAAAATTTTTGGTGTTTGGGGGGTTATTTGGTAATTTCTGAAAGTTAGGGTGGTTAAAGTAAAAATATTAAAAGTTACGGGTGGTAAAAAGTAAATTTTAAAGGTTAAAAGTAAAAGGTGATGTAATTTTCGAAAAATTAATAATAAAATATTAAATAATAATAAAATATTAAATAATAATATTTAATTAAAAATAATTTTAATAAAAATAATAAAATAATGCAGAAAAGGCAGTTTTCTGTAAAAGCTTTAGAAAGACAATTTTAAGCGCAGAATCTCATAATTACCTTCATAAAACACTTAGGGAATGGTAAGAACATATTAGTGAGGCAAAGATAAAAGAAAGATAAGAAGTTGAAGAAAAGATAAAAATCGAAAAAAAAGTCTGTAAAGTATTAATGACAGAAAAACAGACAGAGACTAGCGAACGAACTAGGGCAACATAGTTAGTCCTTGAATTGCAAATAGGGTTAGGTATTATATGAAAAGTTAAACTGTTTCAGTATAGACTTAATGAACCTATACTTGGGGCAGGCTAACTAATCATACCGAAATTTACATAAGCTTTAAATACATACGTTAAACAGAGAAAGCAGAATAAAGTAAAGAAGCGCAGAGAAAAGAATAAACAAAGCAGAATAAAGAGACAAAGAGAAAAGAGTAATATGATAAAGAGCAGAGGACCTATTGAGAGGTCATTTGTTGCATTAAGGCAACCCCAGAGATATCTATATCTTCATCTGCTGCATTGTGGCAGTCAGATAGATGATGGTGCGACCATTGAGAAACGCTTTCCTGTGGTACAGATCCATATTTTATTTCTGTAAGGCAGAGGGGTTATTTCCTGCTACAGAGTACCGTGACCACCTGTTCCATTTCTGTAGTGGCAGAGGGGTTATTTCCTATATACAGAAGGTGTGTCGGCATACATCCCTGCAGTGGTAGATGTGTTATTTCCTGCGTGCAGTGGACCCTATGGTGGCAGAGAGGTTATTTCCTATACATAGGGATATAGCCAATAGGAAAGCCATATCCGGCTGGTAATGCTGGGTTACGTCGGGAGCGGGTAGAAACCGACAAATGAGCTCATTACCTGCACTAGGACTAGACATGCATCATTCTTGTCTGCACATTATTCTCTATTGCTTTTCTTCTTGTGTGTATGATCTATTGCTCTATGTTTGTCTGTGTGTATGCTATATATGTGTTTTATTTTCTTGTATTCTTCTGTTTCTGTTCTGCTTTCTGTTTTCTCTACTTTCTCTCCCAATCTTTATATTCTATTTACTGCTTGCTATATTCCATTATTCGCCTGCTAATCGATGATGAATAAATGAATGTAACTAAAAACTCCGGCCCTACTAAGAACTCCCCAGTTCTTACCCTTTCTCTCCCTTCCTCCCCCTCAGATGGAGACGGCTGTGATCTTCTATGAGTTTGAGGACCCTTACGTCTACGAGGATCCGGTACATCACAGTTACTTCATTATGGGTTTGGAGCCTCGTATTAGATGATATGCGTTACCTTAACAAGCTTTTCAACATCCTCTGTCTAGCCCACATTTTGACCCTGATGCTCCTTACGACTTTCTTTATCCGGGTTACACCCTGACGCACCTGGACATCCTTTTCCTGATGGTCCCGGACCCCTATACCAGCTCAACCCTTGAACGAAGCGATACCTGAGCCTATCATTCCTGATGAGCCCGAGTTAGTTGGTGACTATGTACCTGTGATTCCACCAAAGTGGGACTTTCTCCTGAGCCAATCCCTAACTTTCCACAGCCTGATGAGCCGACACTACCGGACGATGCGGTAGCTCCTATTTACGCCAACGGACCTGTGCTCGCCAATGGTTTTGTATATAGCGACAACAGTGTTTCTGGTGGATCTGAGGGTATAGCTGTAGCTGCGGACGATGAGGAGAAGGAGGATCCTGAGATAGAGATAGAGCAGGATGAGGAGATGGACGAGCTTCACGACGATTTTCCAAACGGCCACGTGTAGATATAGCTTGACAGCCGTAGAGGCATTCTTTTGATGACACTCTAGTCTGATATCATCTATTAGTTAGTCTCTCACTTGTGTTAGTACACCCGAGAACTAGGAGCTATATAGTGGTTAAGCTAGCCTGGGCGCCAGTTTAGCGGCTTTTTGTATGGGCCAGGCCCTGGGAGTGTCGTGTATATATTAGCTACGTAGGATGACGAGGATGTAAACTGACTTGATCTTGTGTAAACGCTACATGTTTTGTTATAGTGTACATGATGTATATTATCAGTTGTATTTCTGTGTTTCTTTATGCTGCTTTTCTATTACTCTCAATGTATGCTTGTTTATTTTACCTTATCATCCGCAACAAATAAAAAAAAAGTTACTCGTAAAACTGGCATCGCTTTAACCAGGAACAGGCTCATATATTAAATAATAGTTAATAATTGGGAAGAACAAGTTGGTAATGCTTAGCTTCTTGTATGACCATGGCATACCGGAAGTTGGGTCGTTACAATTTAGTATCAGAGCAGTTCGTTCCCAATAGAGCCTGGGGAGTGGACTGACTATGCTTCATTGCATACTCTGCTTGTGTGTCGCATGCTATTAGGGTATCTCTTAGATACATTTGGCATGAATGTCTATGAGCGCTCATTTTGGAAATGTTCGTGCCTTACTTGAGATATTAAGATTGATCACCTTAATGTTGATTGTTTGGTGCGGATAGGAATTTAATGACTACGAATAGGCATAGTTTAACCGAGTTCCGAATGACGAATCGATGCGAGGCACAGCTATCCTCATAGCTGTTATGATCTCCATGGCTCTGGCTATGTTAGATTTGGATGCTGTAAGGAATGAATGCTTGTTTCACTTGTGGGGAACCTGGACACTTGGCGAGGAATTGCCCAAAAAGATTTGTTTGGAATCCAGTACGAACCCAACAACAAGGCCGACTGTTTGCTATGACTGTTAATGATGCTATGTGATTTAAGAAAATTGTCGTGTCGGTATAGAATTTCACACAAAATGAATTCTCGTTGCAAGTATAGTTCTTCACCAACAAACAATCCTCCCAATCAAAAATTTAGGTTGTCACAAGTACAAACCCCAATGAATTTATAATTGAAGTATTTAGACTCCGAGTCGTCTCACAAGGAATTGCAATAAAATGAATGATTATTGGCTATGAAGATGCAAGGGGGTTTTTGATTGATAAGATGGCAATAAAATAAATGATAAGAGAAATAAAGAGAGCAACTAATGAAAAGAGACATTCATGGAAAGGGTTGAGATCATAGGCTTTCTATCCTAGTCATGCAACGATTAATTCATCTTATTTAGTCAACTCCAACAAATAGGGAGAATGTCAAACAAGACTAATCAATCATACCACAATAATAATAAGAATTTATCTTATTATGTCATCTCCAACATTGGAAGAAGGTATCATATTATCTTCCATGAGAGAAAGTCTAATAAGACTAGCTAATCTCAATCCAAAAGTCCTAATCAACTCACTAATTAAATTAGCAAAAGATTAGCGTCAATGGAAACAATATTCCAAAAGTCCTAATCAACTCACTAATTTAATTAGCAAAAGATTAGCGTCAATGGAAACAATATTAACTAACAACTCTAGATCACCAACATGAGTTGGGTTTTCATGACTCAAGATTGCCTAATTACTCTCTCCAAGCCAAGAATGCTAAAAAATCTACTCTAAGGCCCAACCAAGCATTTTGTCAAACACTTGGTGGGTATAAATGGAAAGCATAGTAAAATGTGCAAGAATAGTAAAATCTACTAACTACAAATTGCAAGGAAACAAGATCATAACTCAAATCATCAATAAAAGAAACATCCAACATAAATTTCATTAAAAGAAAATCAAATTCAATATGAACATTCATGAACATAAAAGAGAGCAAAAAGGGAAATTAACACTACAAATCATGAGAATGAAAGAGTAGAAGCAAGAATTCATAAAAGAAACAAGATGAAAACATGTAATTGAACCTAAATCTAAGAGAGATTAACCTAACCTAATTCTAGAGAGAAGAGGGAGCTTCTCTCTCTAGAAACTAACATACATGATGCTATACTACCAAACAATTGTTCCCCCCCCTTTGCCCAAGCTTGAATTCTGCATGAAATAGCATTAGAAATGAGTTGGGTTGGGCCCAAAGTGCTTCAGAAATCGCTGGGGGCGATTTCACCTTAGTGGGCCACTGCAGAATCGGCGTGCACGCGTACATGGCGCGTGCGTGCCCCTTAGCGCGAAGCAACATATGGCAAATTTTATATCATTTCGAAGCCCCGGATGTTAGCTTTTCAACGCAACTGGAACCGCCTCATTTTATGGTTCCTTCATTTCTTCATGAGTTCTCCCACTTTGTATGCTTTTCTCCTCACTTCTTCCATCTAATACTTGCCTTATGAACCTAAAATCACTCAACAAATACATCAAGGCATCGAATGGAATTAAAGTGAATTAAAATTACCAATTTTAGGGTCTAAAAAGCATGTTTTCACATTTAAGCACAAATCAAGGGAGAATTGCAAAACTATGCTATTTCATTGAATAAATGTGAGAAAAGGTGATAAAATCCCCAAATTAAGCACAAGATAAACCACAAAATCGGGGTTTATCAAATTTTTTCACACTTAAACTAAGCATGTCCTCATGCTAAAATCAAGAAAAAAGCAAAGGGGTATCAACATTTATTCAATGCAAACTAACTAAATGCAATCTATCTATATGCAATCTATCTACATGAATACATCCACTTAGTCAAAATAAATCAATTCGCAAGAATACACATACAAACACAAGGGCTAAGGCAATAGCAATCACTCAACCCACAATTCAATTGAATTATTAAAAAGATTTTACAAACTTGCAAGAAAAGAGATTATCATGGGTGGAAACATATAATTGAGCAATCGAACCCTCATCGGATGTGTATCCGCTCTAGTCACTCAAGTGTATGGGGTTGATTCACTCAATCATCCCCTAATCATGTTTTCCAAGATTTGTTTTTCATCTAACAATCAACAATTACTTTATGCATGCATACAAATATCATGAGGGCTTTCCCATAGGTTGTAATGGGGCTAGGGTCAAGGTAGGATGCATATGGTCAAGTGAGCTTGAAATTTGAATCTTTGATTAACTTAAACTTCCCACCTAACCTATGACAATCTATACAATTCTAAACAAACCTAACTACCCATTCTTCACTTTTTCACACACTCATGCATTCTCTTTTGATTACCACACACATGCATTGACTTTTATTGAACCTTGACTTTGGGGAATTTTTGTCCCCTTTTTATTGCTTTTCTTTTTCTTTCTTTTCTATATATTTTCTTTTTTTCTTTTTATATATATATATATTTTTTTTTCTTTTTGTTTTTCTCATTTTTATTTTTCTTTTCAAACTAAAATATATACAAGAACATCAATGCATATGGTTTACACATGATTAATACATGAGTATGTACCGAATTCCCAAGATTCTCAACACAAATACAAAAAACACACTTTTATCTCTATCCAATGTTCCCAACTCTCCCAAAATCAAATGATAAATACTCTCACTAGCCTAAGCTAATCAAAGATCTAAATTAAGGGATATTTATTGTTTTTCACTTAGGCTTGTAATGTGCTACAATTAAGAACAAATGGTTTAAGTATAGGCTCAAAATTGGCTAACAATAGAAGATAAAAGGTAGGCTATATGGGTAAGTGAGCTATTTGAACAATGGCCTCAATCATATAAATGCATGTATACACAAAATAATGGACATATAGAATTAAACAAATCAAAGATTACAATCATAGGAAGAGAATAATGCACACAAGAATGAAAATAAGTGGTTATATATGATGTAACCACACAATTAGGCTCAAATCTCACATGCTTGTGTTCTTAGCTCAAAAATCATGTTCCACAAAGTATATAATTCAAGCAAGTTCTAAAAAATTTTTTTTTCTTTCAATTGGGGTGCCCTATAGATACATCCTTGGAAAATATCATGATTTTGACTAAGCTTAATATATACATATGCAATGCAACCAAAAAAAAAAAAATCTAAGAGTTCTAAAAATGAAATGCAAAAGTGTTGGGATTAGAAACTTGTCACCCAAAAATGCCGAATGGTCGGACGACCTCCCCACACTTAAAAGTTTGCACCGTCCTCGGTGCACTCAAAGATGAGCAAGGGGGTACGGCAACTTTCTGAGTTGCTACCTTCAGTTGGTAGGTCAACCGATGCTGCGTGTTCTTCTCCCGCTTCCGTTTTTGCTTATGGTGCATTAATCATGAAAAACAAAATAAACACCATAAGATAAGACAATACAAAAGCAAGGAAGCGTGAATTGTTGGAATGAGGTAAATCACTAGAATTGAGTGGGTGAATTGGTGTGACATTAATGAAAAATAGGTGTGTGGGTTCTAAAATTGCGCGCGGTTTAGAACACACACACATACTAGTATAAAAAGCTGTGTCACATTTACACAAAAGAAAACATGCACTTCACTCATTCTAGTGTGCTTGAGATACTTTAAAAGACTCATAGGTTAAAACAACCCAACAAGTAGTGAAGACGCATAAAAGCATTCAAGCAAAAATCAAGCAATGGTGAAATTGGATAATGCATGGACTTTGATTGATGTGTAAGTGAACTTAATGAACATAATGGTATATGAAACTCACACAACAACCAATGACACATATTGAAGTTGTTTCAACACCTAAATGACATAGAGGTGAAATACATGGATGCTATGGAACTTAGGAAAAAGAAGATAGAATTGGAAATCAATCACATAGCAAGCATGGTCCACAAAGCTTAGAAAGCTAAAAAATATGTCACTAGGTAAGCTTTCGATCCAATTTCACGATTCCACAAACTCAATGCATGAAATAGGTGATGTGAATAAGGGTAAACCATAAACAAGCATCACCTAAAAAAAATGCAATGATAATATACAATTGCCTAACGATGGATGATGAATGCATGGTGGCCAAAACATGCAATTCAAAAGAGCTAAGAAGCATGAAGGCAATACAACATGTACTTGGTATTCAAAGCATTAAACATGAAAAGTTCCGAACCAAGTAACTAAATATAACCACAATAAAGAATCCAACAATGACAATTAACATCAATGATGTTAAACTAACATCCTATTAGTAATAAACAGCAGTAAATGGTAAACAAGATTAGTAATCCAACACTTATAATGGAAAACAAATATTAAACTAACTAACTAACTAAAAGAAATGGTGTTACACGATATTTGGTAGTGTTAGATGATGTTTCAAGGGTGGAAAGAAAAGAGGAGAAGAGAGAAGAAGGAAAGAAGTGGAAAGAGGAGAAGAAAAGAAGATGAGTGAAACAGGGCAATCCACGCGTGCGCGTCATGTGCGCGTAAGCGTGAATTGATGAAATGGCAGCGACGCGTACGCGTGCAATGCGCGTACGCGTGCATGGCAAAGTAGAAAGTCGACGCGGACGCGCAAGGTACGCGTTCGCGTGCCCTGGGGCACAAAGTTGGCACACTTCAGGCACAACTCTCGGGTGAATGTATGGAAAGTGGAAAAATTCAATCCACGCGTGCGCGTACATGGCGCATCCGCGTGGATGGTTGAAAATGCTTGATTCACGCGTACACGTAGAGTGCGCCCGCGCGTGGGTGGTGCTCTGTTTTTCAAAATTTTTCTATGTTTTTGCACCAAACCAAGCATTCCAAACCTCCAAACAACTACCAAAACATCATAAAACCTTATTTAACCTACTAGACTCCCAAATAAACTCAACTAAGCAATCAAAACAAGGAATTAAACCTATATTACCAATATTTACAAAGAGGAAAAGAGAAAGATGTTACCATGGTCGGGTGTCTCCCACCTAGCACTTTTGTTTATTGTCCTTAAGTTGGACTTATGGGGAGCTCCTCATCAAGGTGGCTTGTGCTTGAATCCATCCTTGAACATCCACCAATGCTTGGACTTCCATTGTGCTTCATCATTCAAAGTTAATAACTCCAAGCTTTGATGGAGTTCTTCACAAACCATAGGCTCCCAAAGTTGATCTTCCTTGTGCGATCCGGGATCCCACACTTTGTTTTCACACCCGTCCTTGAGTTGATCATGGCGATTTCCTCCGGGTGGCAAGAGAGATGAATTCTCATGGAAGCACCAATCTATTCTCCTAGACCCATCCAATTGAGCACTAGTCTAACCTTTACTCCTTGAAGCTTCAACCATAATGAGCCTTGATTTACAACGCCAACCACGAAACATCTTTCTTTTACGCTTCATCCCACAAAGCATCATAAGTTGACCATCCGTTTCAAGCAAGCCATATTCGAGTGGGATAATAAAGATAATAGAAATGAGTTTTATTCACTCAAATGAAGGTGTAGATGGCAACCTAGGCAAAGGTGATTCCAAGAGTCTTGCTAAAGCATATTCAATTCCCATCCTCCTTTTTCTAAGGATCTCCACCTCCTCACAAGATCTCTTAATCTCAATCCTTTGTTCAACAATTTTATCTAACTCTTTTCCCTTACTCAAATCATAAATGGGAGGGTGAGAGACATTTACCTTCACATTGCTTTCCATTTCATCGAGAGAAGGTTCTTCATGCTCAAAGGATTCTTCACCACTAAGACTTGATGCTTGATCTTCATCACCAAGGGGACTCAATTCTCACTCTATCCCATCCGATTCTTCATAAGGGATATGCCTTGGAGGTTGTGCACATTCCTCCTTAGCATCAAATTCAATCATCTTGGAGGGATTTTCTTAAATCCTAGACTCCCAAGGTGGTTCCGCATCTCCTAAGTCTTCAACTACTTCTTCCTCTTGTTCAATAATCTCTACCTCCCCCTATTGTTGCATTTCTTGCTTTAACTCCTCTTCTTCTCCTTGGAGCTTCAAGTTCACTCCCTCACTAAGCTTCTTCGTTGCTTCTCCACATTCCACAATGGAAGTGCCTTGATCGCATAGGCTTAGGCAGGATGAGACTATGTTGCCAATGGCTTCTACCATGATGGCCATTTTTGCTCTTAACTCCTCAAAATTCTTTTCATCCTCCTCGTGTTGCCTTAAAATATGAGATTCAAGATCCTTTAATTCTAGCATAGAGGCTTCATCGGGAGGTGATGGTGGAAGAGAGGGTTCATTGTTTGGGAGAAAGGTATTATAGTTAGAAGGTGGTTCTTCTTGGTAGAGTTGTGGTGGTAAGTAGTATTCATCTTGGTAATAATATGGAGGGGGTGGTTCTTGAAAATGTTGATGTTGGAGTGGTGGTGGCTCTATGTGTGGTTCATATGGCTCATATTATTGTTGGTAAGATGGATATGGATTAGGGTCATATGGAGATGGTTGGTGAAAAGTGGCTTGTGAGTATGGTTGATGACTATATTAAGGATATGGCTCATAGGTGTATGGTGGTGGTTCTTGGAAGTCACAAGGGGATTCACCATAACTATTGGATTGGTATGCATCATAGAATGGCTCCTCTTCATAGTGCATTGGTGGAGGTTGTTGCCATGAGGATTGATCATATGCATATGGCTCCTCCCACCTTTGGTTATCCCATCCTTGATACACATTCTCATTGAAGCTCTCATTTCCTACAACATAGTTGTAATCACACTCATAGCCAAAGTGAGAATTCATAGTGAAAAGTGAAAATAAGAAATAAAAGCTAACATGAAATAATGAAACAAAGTCCTAAAACAAGCAAAAACTAATAAGCAATCCAAAAATCAAGCTATCCACAATATTCACATATATACCATAACCAATAACATAACACCATTGGAACTCCCCGGCAACGGCACCATTTTGATTTAAGAAAATTGTCGTGTCGGTATAGAATTTCACACAAAATGAATTCTCGTTGCAAGTATAGTTCTACACCAACAAACAATCCTCCCAATCAAAAATTTAGGTTATCACAAGTACAAACCCCAATGAATTTATAACCGAAGTATTTAGACTCCGGGTCGTCTCACAAGGAATTGCAATGAAATGAATGATTATTGGCTATGAAGATGCAAGGGGGGTTTTTGATTGATAAGATGACAATAAAATAAATGATAAGAGAAATAAAGAGAGCAACTAATGAAGAGAGACATTCATGGCAAGGGTTGAGATCATAGGCTTTCTATCCTAGTCATGCAACGATTAATTCATCTTATTTAGTCAACTCCAACAAATAGGGAGAATGTCAAACAAGACTAATCAATCATACCACAATAATAACAAGAATTTATCTTATTACGTCATCTCCAACATTGGAAGAAGGTATCATATTATCTTCCATGAGAGAAAGTCTAATAAGACTAGCTAATCTCAATCCAAAAGTCCTAATCAACTTACTAATTAAATTAGCAAAAGATTAGCGTCAATGGAAACAATATTCCAAAAGTCCTAATCAACTCACTAATTTAATTAGCAAAAGATTAGCGTCAATGGAAACAATATTAACTAACAACTCTAGATCACCAACATGAGTTGGGTTTTCATGACTCAAGATTGCCTAATTACTCTCTCCAAGCCAAGAATGCTCAAAAATCCACTCTAAGGCCCAACCAAGCCAAGAATACTCAGAAATCTACTCTAAGGCCTAACCAAGCATTTTGTCAAACACTTGGTGGGTACAAATGGAAAGCATAGTAAAATGTGCAAGAATAGTAAAATCTACTAACTACAAATTGCATGGAAACAAGATCATAACTCAAATCATCAATAAAAGAAACATCAAACATAAATTTCATTAAAAGAAAATCAAATTCAACATGAACATTCATGAACATAAAAGAGAGCAAAAAGGGAAATTAACACTACAAATCATGAGAATGAAAGAGTAGAAGCAAGAATTCATAAAAGAAACAAGATGAAAACATGTAATTGAACCTAAATCTAAGAGAGATTAACCTAACCTAATTCTAGAGAGAAGAGGGAGCTTCTCTCTCTAGAAACTAACCTACATGATGCTATACTACCAAACAATTGCTCCCCCCTTTGCCCAAGCTTGAATTCTGCATGAAATAGCATTAGAAATGAGTTGGGTTGGGCCCAAAGTGCTTCAGAAATCACTGGGAGCGATTTCACCTTAGTGGGCCACGGCAGAATCGGCGTGCATGCGTACATGGCGCGTGCGCGCCCCTTATCACGAAGCAACATATGGCAAATTTTATATCATTTCGAATCCCCAGATGTTAGCTTTCCAACACAACTAAAACCGCCTCATTTGGACCTCTGTAGCTCAAGTTATGGTCGATTGAGTGCGAAGAGGTCGGGCTTGACAGCTTTACGGTTCCTTCATTTCTTCATGAGTTCTCTCGCTTTGCATGCTTTTCTCCTCACTTCTTCCATCCAATACTTGCCTTATGAACCTAAAATCACTCAACAAATATATCAAGGAATTGAATGGAATTAAAGTGAATTAAAATTACCAATTTTAGGGCCTAAAAAGCATGTTTTCACATTTAAGCACAAATCAAGGGAGAATTGCAAAACTATGTTATTTCATTGAATAAATGTGAGAAAAGGTGATAAAATCCCCAAATTAAGCACAAGATAAACCACAAAATCGAGGTTTATCACTATGCAATCAGAAACCCTTATCTAAGGTCAATGTTATGCCAAAAATTGATTTCTAACTGTACTGTATGACTCGGGTGTATTGCATTTCTTTATCTCTTTAACTGTTGCTCGTGAGTTGGGACTAGATTTCTCTAAGTTGAACTTTGATCTAATTGTCCAGGCACCTGCATCCCAAAATGCTTTGACTAGTTTAGTGTGCTTGCAAGTACCATTCACTATTAGGAATAGATCTTTTATACATGATCTAATCTGTTTGCCTCTATGTGGGTTAAAAGTTATTTTAGAGTTAGATTGGTTATCTAAGTATCATGTTTTCCTTGATTGCTATGAAAGAACTACTGTTATTCCGTCTGATAGTTTAGATATTAAACCATTTCTGTCTCATACTTTATATCTGAATTCTGTAAGAGTTATATTAGATGGGAGTGATTGTGAGGGGTACGTTCTGTTAGCGGCTAGCTCGAATGACAGTGAATTAAGCTTATAACGAATTCGAGTAGTGAAGGAATTTCCTGATATTTTCTCGGACGACATACCTGAGTTTCCTCCTCAGCGAGAGATAGAATTCAGCATTGAATTAGTACCTGGAACTGAACCGATTTCCATAGCACCGTACCGGATGTCACCACTGGAACTTGTAGAATTGAAGAAGCAGTTGGATGAGCTACTTGGAAAGAAATTTATTCATCCCAGTGCATCACCTTGGGGAGCTCTGGTATTGCTAGTAAAGAAGAAGGATGGTGGAATGAGACTTTGCGTAGATTACCGATAGCTAAATAAAGTCACTATCAAGAACAAGTACCCACTTCCATGGATTGATGATTTGATTGATCAGTTGAAAGGTACAACTTTGTTCTCGAAGATTGATTTTTGATCGGGCTACCACCAGATTCGAGTGAAAGAGTCAAATATACCGAAGACTGCATTTAGAACTCGATATGGTCTCTAGGAGTATACGGTTATGTCGTTTGGACTAACTAATGCTCCTGCGATTTTCATGGATTACATGAATCGTATTTTCTATCCGTACCTTGATCAGTTCGTAGTAGTTTTTATAGACGATATTCTCATCTATTCGAAGACAGAAAGAGAGCATGAAGAGCATCTAAGGACTGTATTGCAGATACTGAGGACTCGGAAGTTATATGCTAAATTATCAAAGTGCGAATTCTGGACAGAGAAGGTAGCATTTTTGGGACATGTTATATCACAGGAAGGAATTGCGGTGGATCCTTCAAAAATTGAAGCAGTAGTGCAATGGGAACCACCTACGACCATTACAGAAGTTCGGAGTTTTCTCCGACTTGCTGGCTATTACCGGAGGTTCATCAAAGGATTTTCATAGATAGTCTTACCTCTGACTTACCTTACACGAAGGAAGTTCCATTTATCTAGATGACGGAGTGTGATAGAAGTTTCAAGATGCTTAAGGAAAAGCTAACAACTGCACATGTATTAGTACTACCCGATCCGCAGAAACCTTTTGAAGTATACTGTGACGCCTCTCATAAAGGACTTGGATGTGTGTTCATGCAAGACAAAACTCTGAAGATCTGGAGGCACTATTTTTATGGCACTCAACTAGAAGTTTTCTCTGACCACAAAAGTTTAAATTATATCTTTGACCAGAAGGATCTTAATATGCGACAGTGAAGGTGGATGGAGTTCCTGAAGGACTATGATTTTAAGTTAAGTTATCACCCAGGAAAAGCGAACATGGTGGCAGACGCCTTGAGCAGGGAGAATTTGAGTATCTCTTGGAAGATGATAAAGGAAGAGAAGCTACTTGCAGAATTTGAGGACCTTAAGTTGGCTATGACTGAGACGTCAAGTGGAGTCCGTTTGGCGCAGTTGTATATAACACCAGATTTTAAGATTAGGATTCAGCAAGCACAAGCACAGGACTCAGAAATGATGATAATGCTGAGACGGATGAAAGTAGAGGAACCAGAAGCTGTAAGACTAGACCGTAGCAATATCTGGAGATACAAGAACAGAATTTGTGTGCCTAGCTCTGGAGATTTGCGGCAAAGGATTCTTGTAGAAGCTCATCAAAGTAGATTTTCTATGCATCCTGGAGTAACAAAGATGTATCAAGATTTGAAACAAATGTTCTGGTGGCCGGGCTTAAAGAAAGAGGTTGATGATTATGTCTCAAAATGTTTAACCTACCAGAAAGTGAAGGTGGAACACCAGAAACCGTCAGGAACCCTGCAACCCTTAGAAATACCACAATGGAAATGGGAGCAGATCACTATGGATTTTGTCACGGGATTGCCAAGGACCTCAACAGGACACGATGCCATCTGGGTAATTGTGGACAGATTAACAAAGTCAGTGCACTTCCTTCCAATTCGAGTTGACTATACCTTAGAAAGGCTAGCACGGATATATATTCAAGAAATCATACGATTGTACGGGATACCTTCGTTAATTGTTTCAGATCGAGATCCGAGGTTTACTTCCAGATTCTGGGGAGTTTTCCAGAAAGCGTTGGGAACAGAATTGCACATGTGTACAACATACCATCCTCAGATAGACGGATAATCAGAGTGGACAATCCAGACATTAGAAGACATGCTAAGATCTTGTGTGATGGGTAACCAAGGCAGTTGGGATAAATATTTGCCGTTGGTCGAGTTCGTCTATAACAACAGTTACCAACAAAGTATCGGGATGGTACCTTATGAAGCTCTCTACGGAAGGAGATGTCAGACACCATTGTGTTGGAATGATGACGGAGAAGCTAGTGTCTTAGGTCCAGACTTAGTGTAAGAAACTACTGAGAAGATAAAGGGGATTCGCCAAAAAGATCCAGACAGCATAGAGCCGTCAAAAGAGCTATGCCGATAATAGACGTAGACCCTTAGAGTTTAGTGAGGGAGACCATGTCTTTCTTAAAGTAACCCCGACTACTGGAATAGTTTGAGCCCTTAAGACTAAAAAGCTTAACCCTCGATAAATAGGACCTTTCCAAATGCTTAAAAAAGTCGGTCTTGTAGCTTATCAAGTAGCCTTTCCTCCATATCTGTCAAACCTTCATGGTGTTTTTCATGTCTCGCAACTTAAGAAATATATTCCCGATGAGAGTCACACTTTACAACCAGAGACAATACAGTTACAAAACGATTTGACATATCAAGCATCACCAGTTCGGATCGTAGAAAGAAGTGATAAGCAGCTAAGAGGCAAAACTGTTCGCTTAGTCAGAGTAGCTTGGGGACAAAGAGGAGAAGAAGAGCACACTTGGGAACTGAAAGATAAGATGAAAGCTGATTACCCACATCTATTCTCAGGTAACTGAAATTTTGAGGGCAAAATTTTCTTTTAGGAGGGTAGAATGTAACAACCCCGGTTTTCGAGTACGCGATATCTTTTCTGAAAGTACGGAGAACTCCGGAAGATCAGTAAGGGATAAACCTTTGATATATCATCAAGTATCTCAATCCTCATTATCATTATGTTATCTTTAAGCTATAACCTTTTTCGAGGCAAGCTCGATAACGCGGTCACGAAGAACCTAGTTTTTGAACCGTATCGGTTAGGGGTTTTGATTCGATTTTTCGTAAATAGTCTCAGTTTGACAAACTGGACTTGATTTATGAGAGAAGAGAGATAATAGGATGATATTATCATTATATTAGTATTAGAAGCTTCTTGAATAATATTATAAGGTTACCTGGTCAGTTTTAGTTAAAAACAGAAAATCGGTTTAACGGGGTTCACAATTTACTGGTGCAGCTTAGCACCAGCACTCTCTGATGACTTTAGCAATGCTAAGGCCTCATTATACATGTTTTACTTTCATAATAAATATGTTACTAGTGTCATTTATGCTAGTAGCTCAGAAAATAATTTTTAGAGATGTTTTTACAAGTGTTCCGATACATCTAGCTTTAGTAGTTATACACCTGAGATATTTTAATATTATTTTAACCCACCTCCAAGCCAACCAATCACAACTCACCCTACACCCCCAACACCCCCAAGGCTGGCTCATTTTCACTTTGTGGCCGAAAATAGGAAGAGAGAAAAAGAGAGAAAAGTTCTTAGTTCCAAATCTTCAAAGCTTGATTTCTGCTGAACTAAAACTCAAATCAAAATTCCAATCCGACCAAAATGATCCTCTCTTCTTTTTCTACATGATCATATGACTTATCAAGGCTGGAACTAAGGTGAGTTGGCTGCACCATCTCTCTTTTGATTCGGTTTAAGGAAACATGCTTAAATATGTGTTTTCTTGATGTTCTTCCTTAGGAATCATGCTTAACTTGACTTGAGGGCCAAGAAACGTGACTTTCCAGCAAGTCTAAGGTTAGAAATCACCTCCTAACGTGCTGAGGGAGATTTGGTTAGTTGAGGGTTTTGGATTTAAAGTTGTTCTTGATGTGATTTAGGAGGAAAAAGTGCTAAAGGACCACCTGAAAGTCTAACTGAATTAGGAGCAGCAAAACCAGGTAGAGTTTGACGAATTTAATCTTGATTGATTGTGTTTGATTTGTGTGATTATGATATGGTTTGGTTGTGCTTGAAATTGATTGTTTATATGAGTAATTCTTGTTGAAATTTTGGTGAAAATTTGATGAAATTTGATGAAATTCAAGCTATGAACTTGTGTTCTTGTGGCTGCTGGAAAACGAAACCCTAACCCTTAAATTAGGGTTCAATTTGTGTTGAAATCATGTAGAAAAGATGGGGTTTTAGTGGCTGCTAATTTATTATGAATTATAGTAAAAATCGGTTGCTGAAAAAACTGAAAAACGGGTAAAAACAGAGAAATAATCTGAAGAATTTATGAAGAACATGAAGAACACTTTGAGTGTGATGAAGAACAATGAAGAACAGGCTTTAGATCCTTAAAAGGGCAAGGAAGTAAAATTTTTGGTGTTTGGGGATTATTTGGTAATTTCTGAAAGTTAGAGTGGTTAAAGAAGAAATATTAAAAGTTACGGGTGGTAAAAAGTAAATTTTAAAGGTTAAAAGTCAAAGGTTATGTAATTTTCGAAAAATTAATAATAAAATAATAAATAATAATAAAATATTAAATAATAATATTTAATTAAAAATAATATTTTAATAAAATTAATAAAATAATGCGGAAAAGGCGGTTTTCTGTAAAAGCTTTAGAAAGACAATTTTAAGCGCAGAATCTCATAATTACCTTCATAAAATTGTTAGGGAGTGGTAAGAACATATTAGTGAGGCAAAGATAAAAGAAATATAAGAAGTTGAAGAAAAGATAAAAATCGAAGAAAAAGTCTGTAAAGTATTAATGACAGAAAAACAGACAGAGACTAGCGAACGAACTAGGGCAACATAGTTAGTCCTTGAATTGCGAATAGGGTTAGGTATTATATGAAAAGTTAACTGTTTCAGTATAGACTTAATGAACCTATACTTGGGGCAGGCTAACTAATCATACCGAAATTTACATAAGCTTTAAATACATACGTTAAACAGAGAAAGCAGAATAAAGTAAAGAAGCGCAGAGAAAAGAATAAACAGAGCAAAATAAAGAGACAAAGAGAAAAGAGTAATATGATAAAGAGTAGAGGACCTATTGAGAGGTCATTTATTGCATTAAGGCAACCCCAGAGATATCTATATGTTCATCTGCTGCATTGTGGCAGTCAGATAGATGATGGTGCGACCACTGAGAAATGCTTTCCTGTGGTACAGATCCATATTTCATTTCTGTAAGGCAGAGGGGTTATTTCTTGCTACAGAGTACCGTGACCACCTGTTCCATTTCTGTAGTGGCAGAGGGGTTATTTCCTGTATACAGAAGGTGTGTCGGCATACATCCCTACAGTGACAGATGTGTTATTTCCTGCGTGCAGTGGACCCTGTGGTGGCAGAGGGGTTATTTCCTGTACACAGGGATATAGCCAACAGGAAAGCCATATCCGGTTGGTAATGCTGGGTTACGTCGGGAGCGGGTAGAAACCGACAAATGAGCTCATTACCTGCACTAGGACTAGACATGCATCATTCTTGTCTGCACATTATTCTCTATTGCTTTTCTTCTTGTGTGTATAATCTATTGCTCTATGTTTTTCTATGTGTATGCCATATCTGTGTTCTATTTTCTTGTATTCTTCTGTTTGTGTTCTATTTTATGTTTTCTCTACTTTCTCTACCAATCTTTATATTCTATTTACTGCTTGCTATATTCCATTATTCGCCTGCTAATCGATGCCGAATAAATGAATGTAACTAACAACCCCGACCCTACTAAGAACTCCCCAATTCTTATCCTTTCTCTCCCTTCCTCCCCCTCAGATAGAGACGGCCGTGATCTTCTATGAGTTCGAGGACCCTTACGTCTATGAGGATCCGGTACATCACAGTTACTTCATTATGGGTTTGGAGCCTCGTATTAGACGATATGCGTTACCTAATCGAGCTTTTCATCATCCTCTGTCTAGCCCGCATTTTGACCCCGATGCTCCTTACGACTTTTCCTTATCCCGGTTACACCCTGACGCACCTGGACATCCTTTTCCTGATGGTCCCGGACCCCCTATACCAGCTCAACCCTTAAACGAGGCGGTACCTGAGCCTATCATTCCTGATGAGCCCGAGTTAGTTGGTGACTACGTACCCGTGATTCCACTAGAGTGGGACTTTCCCCTGAGCCAATCCCTAACTTTCCACAGCCTGATGAGCTGACACTATCGGACGATGGGGTAGCTCCTATTTACGCGAATGGACATGTGCTCGCCAATGGTTTTGTACATAGTGACAGTAGTGTTTCTAGTGGATCTGAGGGTATAGCTGTAGCTGCGGACGATGAGGAGGAGGAGGATCCTGAGATAGAGATAGAGCAGGATGAGGAGATGGACGAGCCTCATGACGATTCTCTAAACGGCCACGTGTAGATATAGCTTGACAGCCGTAGGGGCATTCTTTTGATGACACTCTAGTCTGACATTATCTATTAGTTAGTCTCCCACTTGTGTTAGTACACCCGAGAACTAGGAGCTATATAGTGGTTAAGCTAGCCTGGGTGCCAGTTTAGCGGCTTTTTGTATGGGCCAGGCCCTGGGAGTGTCACGTATATATTAGCTACGTAGGATGACGAGGATGTAAATTGACTTGATCTTGTGTAAACGCTACATGTTTTGTTATAGTGTACATGATGTATATTATCAGTTGTATTTCTATGTTTCTTTATGCTGCTTTTCTATTACTCTCAATGTATGCTTGTTTATTTTACCTTATCATCTGCAACAAATAAAAAAAAGTTACTCGTAAAACTGGCATCGCTCTAACAAGGAACAGGCTCATATATTAAATAATAGTTAATAATTAGGAAGAACAAGTTGGTAACACTTAGCTTCTTGTATGACCATGGCATACCGGAAGTTGGGTCGTTACACTTGGTGGCGAATGCGACTCTGCGTGGATTACCGAAAGTTGAACAAAGTGACTATGAAGAACAAGTATCTATTGCCGAGGATAGATAACTTAATGGATCAATTGCGAGGAGCTGGAGTGAAGGAGGATAGTAATGGGAGACCAAACATGAGAGAGACTACCAACAAATGCTTGTGACTCAATCTATCTTTCTTTTGTAATCTGCGTTGAAGAACTTTATTCTGTGACCTTTCTTAATAATTAAATTGAATGTTTCCAAAATCAAACCTTGCTCGCATGTACCCTTTCACGAAACCCGTACTCCTTGACCTAAGCTTAAATCTATTTTGACCTAATCAAGTGTGAGGGAGATTACCGTTGAGATAAATCATCAGCAGAGACATATTATGATTCAATGTGCCTTATTATTTCTTCTAAAGATTTTTACTTTGGAATTCCTTTTCCTGAGGTGCACTTTAGTTCTCTTTTTGGTGTATTTTCTCATTTCTATAACCCTATCTGATCATAGTACAATGCATCTTTTCAATTTCTTACGAATACCCTTCAAAGTTATTTGTTCTCTTTTGAGCTTGGCATTCTTTCAGATAACTTGAGCTCACTTTGACATCGCATGCAATTCTTAAACATAACCGTCGACATGTTAGTTCTTTAAGACACGACTTATGAATACGAAGGATGAAACCGATGAATGTGTGACCTTACGAGGCGTTACCGATGACTGAGTTGACAAACAAACGTGCCCATTAGTGAGAACGTCAAATTGTAGAGAAAATTCCTCAAAAAACTTGATAGAAAGATTAACTACTGAGAAAATGTTTGGGTCGCTGAAATCCTGTGAACCAATTAGGACTACGATTTTGAGTTAAGCTATCACCCAGAAATTTTTGAACTTGACGTGGTTTCTACGTGTAGATTATAGGGTGGTTAATATAACATTTAGTATATGATGAATTATTGAGTGCAGAGGTAAGTAGAGAAGGAGAAAAATAAGTAAGAAGAAATTTAGGCTTGAATTTTTACTGAGTTTAACATTTGATTTTAGTTATAATAAATAGAAATTTACCAATTGTTTAGTATGTTTAAGGGAGGTTGAATTGGATACATTGATGAAATTGTAAATGAATTGGATAATTAGATGCAGAATAAACGGTATGGTGGATCTTGGAATTTTGTCATATGGGTAAAGAAAATGAAGAATAGAATATTTTAGGTGTTTGAAATGATTAAGTATGTTATTAGTGTGATTGAGTGGATGGCATTGAAATTATAGTTAGTATAAGAACTGTTACTAGGCTTTGAAGGTGTTGAATGGTTGGAAATTAATGGGGATTGAAATTGGAGCTATGAAAAATTGCTTACGATTGAGAATTTGATGAGACTTTGAATTAGGCATGGAGATGCTATAAGGCCCTATATTAGGAATTAGTCTCAGGATAAGCGTAAACCCTATTTAGGTTAAGTTGAGAAAATTCAGAAGTAAGTTTAGGCTTTGTAATCCGATGAATGATGTATGACTTGATTGAATATTTAGATTAGTTAGTTAATTAGTGGCTAAAAAATCAGAGTGGCATAGCAGAAGCTTGTTGAATGCAATAACGCATGATAGTTGTGAGAAGAGGTCGTAGGAAAATGATTAAACGTATCTTAGGTTTGAATACTTGAAGAGTTTAGTGGATTAAAGTAAGTAAAGGTTTCTAAGAACTAAGTTTAATTGTGATTTCAAGAATAGAATGGTTTAGGATAGGTTGTGAACATGAGGGTAGGTGACTAATTTGGATTTGGATGGCAAGTGAGTACAATTGTCGAGTTTGGAAGGTAAGGATTGCGATGATTGATAAACCCCGATTTTGTGGTTTATCTTGTGCTTATTTTGGGGGGTTTTATCAACATTTCTCGCACTTATTCACAAGAAATGCATGGTTTTATGTTCACTTCCCAATATTGCTCCATGATGGAAAACATGCTTATTTTGCCTTAAAATTGCCATATTTTAATCCACTTCTATTTCCATTCAATGCCGTGATGTATTTGTTGAGTAATTTTAGAAATTATAGGATAGGAATGACTTAGAAGAAAGGGAGAAAGCATGTACAAAAAGGGAGGAACATGAGGAATTGAGATCTTGGAAAAAGCAGCATCGGCGCGATCGCGCACTCCACGCGCACGCGTGGATGGGATTGGCTGGAAGCGGCGTGCAAGAATAAACGCCTCCGCGCGGATCAGGAAATTTCTATCGACGCGCACGCGCACTTGGCGCACACGCGTGGATCGCAAAAGCAATCGGCGTGCACGCACGCATGGCGCGCACGCGTGGGAAGCTGCACGTGACCTCATTAAAGAAAATCGTGCCTGGCGATTTCTGAGGCTCATTAGGCCCAATTTCAAGCTATTTCTGCATAGGAAAGGACCCAAGGATGCTAGGGGAAGAAGAGAGATCACTCATTTACACTAGGACATAATTTTTAGCTAATTTTTGGTTCTTTTGTTGTTCTAGAGGGAGATACCCTTGTTCCTCTCTAGATCTAGTTATAATTTGATTGTCCTTTGTTGATTTGTGACTTGGATCTTGTTAATTACTAGTGTTAATTACTAGGGGTAGATATCATATACTTAAGACTTTGAGAGTAAACTTAATGAGCTTGGTTCCTTATAATTGTCAAGATATAGTTGTTAGACAACGATGGTGACCCCAATTCCCAAGCCTAGCCAAGAGTTACTTTTATTATTCATATTTGAAAATCAACTTTCTCAACCAATTGCTTTAGTTGTAGTTTCTTGTTTGGGTTATAATAGAATTAAGTGGAATGTTGTTTATTCATTGAAGTTGCTCATGTTTTGCTTAGTCAATTGAACTAGTTGACGCATTTTAAGATTACTTGCTTGTTAAGATTCCCAATTATTTTCATACTCATAACTCACAACCCCGGATTTCTAACTAAGGTCGAAGCACATGTTTGCCCATTCCTTGTGAGACGACCCGAGGTTTGAATACTTCGGTTATTTCTATTGGGTTGAACTTGTGACAACCAAATCCCTCTTCTAAATTTGACCCCCGAGGATTGTTGTTGGTAGAGCTATACTTGCAATGCGATTTTATTAAAGAGAATCTTTACCAATACACCCTTGGGACCGTGTCAATGATTGAGCGCAGTGACTTTGGGTTTAGGATTGAGATGGAAAATGATTTATTTGAGAATCGGACTTGGAACATATTGAGTTGAAAGGCCGATGTAGTATGGGAGTTGAGTTGAGGAAATCTAAGAGTAAAAAGCATGAGTATAGCATAGGCTTGAATTCGGTTAAGATAGGGCATTATAAATAGAAACGAAGGATGTAAGTAGGAATCTGAGTTACTATGGAAGGATAAAAAGAAGCATAGTAGGAGGTAATTTCGAGTTGAGGGAACATTTAATGATAGAGATGGGTAAACAAAATTTTGAGGACAAAATTTCTTATTTGGTGGGGAGAGTGTAAGAATTGCAAATTAATTAACCGATTAATTAATGTAAAATAATAATAATTTAATTGCCCGGATTAGGTTCAAAATTTTAGAATATTAATTTGAAAATTTAAATATGATATTTGGACTCAGTAAATTTTTCTGAGTTGGAAAATGTAATTTTCTTCGAAAAATTGCGTAAAAACGCGTATCGATAAATTGACCGGCAGTACCGGCTTAAGTCTGTCCGGTACTGTGCTAGAATAATAAAAACAGTAGAAAAACATAGAAAATAAATTAAAGTTGAAAACCAGGTATTAATTTTAAAGGTTTGGCCCGAAATTGGGCCAAACGGACCAAAAACACTAACGGATTGGACCGGGCCTAAGTTTGGCCCAAGCCCAACATATAAATACACTCAAATGATCATATTTAAGCCACTTTCTGCCCATTGCAGCAGCAGCAACGTGAGTTGGGAGAAGAGAGCAAGGGTTCCAAAAAATTTACTATTCACATCTCACTTCAATTGATCATATCTTGAGCTACGGTGCTCTGATTCGCGTGCCGTCGGTGGCTACGCGAAGCTCTTGCCGAGCCCGTCATTTTTATCTAAGTATTACTGGTATGAAATCACGTTTCACACTCCCTTTCTCAGCCCTAACAGTTTTAACGTTTTTAGGTTTGGGTTTTGAAAGAGTTTTGTGATTTTGATTATTTAGGGGTGATCTAGCATTGGAACATTGTTGTGTTTCACCCCTATTTCCTTTGGATAAGGTGAGTTGCTTTAAAACCCTTGTGGTTTGGTATTTTGTGGATCCTAAATATTTATTTTGGGTATATTACTTGTGTATAGCTTGAAATTGATATTGTTAGTGTTGATTTGGAGCATTGGATTTGAGTTGGTGGATTGTTTGTGATTGAAAGCTTGGTTAGACTCAATTTTGGAATTTTGTACATATTGGAAATTGACAAAGTTATGGTTTTAGTTTCTTCTATGTAATATATAATATTTCTGGACACTTAGGCTAGTGACCCATAGGATATGATTGGATTAATTTGGTTGTTGAATTGTTGAATGATGATATATAATGATTTGATGAATTTGGATTGTTTTGATGAATTGTGATGTTGAGGTTGATAAAATGGTGTTGAATATTGAGATTGAGATTGATCATGATTGATTGTTGGTGATATAATGATAATGAGTGATTGTGTTGGGTGAAAAATATTTTAGTATGAAATAATTGATAAATTGAGGTTGAAGAATGTATAATGTGGATGAAAATTGTATGAATGGTGAATTATGGTGTAAAAAAGGCAAGTTATGTTGTATATTGGAGTTTGGTGGGGTTTTGGTTTGGTTTTGGTTGAAAATCGTGGTAAGTTGGGAATTTAGTGAACTTTTGCAAAAATGAATATTTGATGAACTTCAACGGATCATATCTTGAGCTATTTTTTTTGAAATTTAATGCATTTTATATCAAATGAAAGATAATTTAACAAGATTTAAAATGGTTTAAATTTTGGGTGTAGAACCTATGCACAATTACTCAAGAGGGGGGGTGAATTGAGTATTGCAACAACAATAAATCTTTTTGGGAAAGTTAAAGACAATATACAAAAGTGTTATTGTACTAGTATTTTTCCAAGAGCTTAACTCAATTGCTAAGCATTTATAAGGAGCTTTTACTTTCCAATAGACACCAACTCAAATAAATTGATCAAGCTTTTCACCAATCGGACTTAAGCCATTCCTTAAGTACTTACGAAGCTACTTTTTGATCACAATTTATTTGCTCAAAGGTAAAAGACAATAATATTGAAGAGATGAGTTTGGAGAGATGCAAACGCTATTTAGAGTGGTTCGGCACAATCCTTGTCCTACGTCCACTTTCTTTCTCAATCGCTATTGAGAAGTTCCACTATTGCCAAGCTTCAAGGTGCTCGCGCAAAACCTTTTACAATCCGAGTCCTTAGTTTCTAACACCTCACGGTATATGATCACCACTCGTATACTAACCCACTCCACTTAGAGATTCCTTCTCTAAGATTTGCCTTGAGTACTTAGTATACTCCTTTGGTATCCTCACCGACTATAGTGTTTATAACTCTTGACTCAACCTTGGAGATCACACTCCAATTTACAAAGTGTTACAAGAAAACAATTCTCAAAGAATTGTTGAGATGAAATGAGTACTCTCTAGAAGAGTGTATGATTACAAGTTTAGCACTATTGAACCAATTGATATTGCTCTCTCAAATTGTGTATTATAACACCTTAAAAATGTGTAGAATGAAAGAATATGAACAAGATAGTTTGCAAATACTCACATGTGTGAAATAAGGCTTCAATCCATCTATTTATAGACTTCCCAAACCTTAGAAACGTTGGGGAGTTAATGGGATGGAGCCGTTTTGTTAAAACTAGCCGTTTTTTATGTTTTTGAATCATTTGCATCGATGCATAACACTTTGCATCGATGCAAATGTGTCTTTGAAGCTGAAATTTGAATTTTCAGCTAGGTTGCATCGATGCAAACATCTTTGCATCGATGCAACAAGTCGTTGCATGCTTTGCATCGATGCAAGATGAGTGTGCATCGATGCAAACCTTAAAGAATGGCTTAAAATCACTTCAAAATACTTAGGATTGATCTCAAACTTGTTGGAGTCAATTCCTATGCTTTTGTACCTTTGAAAACAAGTTTTTAAACCATTTGGCTAGCATCGAATTGCAAGATGTGCATCAAATCATTTTGTGAGTGTGTGTTGAGAGATTTAGCAATTGGTTCTTAACAAGAAGTTACCTAAGTCCTAAGACACTATACTTGTCTTCAAATGTTGTGGACTTGAGTTTCTTGTTGTTGTTGTGTTGCTTTCAACTCTTCATTCCTCAACGTTGAATGTTGGTTGATCTTTCAATATGCTTGTTCATTCAAGTTGTTTGTTGGTTTGTCTTTCATGTCGTTTGTTGGTTTGTCATTAATCAAAACCTACGAATACAAACTTCGCATACAAGCAACATGATTTACATTGGGGAAATTTGATTTTGTAGAAAAAGATATGATCGTTGAAAGTTTCGTGTTGAAATCCGAATTCAGTGAATGTTGCAGAATTTGTGATTTCTGGTTTGTGTGCGCACGCACATCCTGTGTGTTTTTGAAAGTGTGCAGACGCACAGCCTTGTGTGCACACACACACAGGGAAAGGCTTGCTGATGAGAGCGTTAGCACACCCTGTGCGCACACACAACCAACGAAGTTTTGCAACCTGTGTGCATGCACAACCTTGTGCGCACGCACACGTTGGAAGGTGCACTCTGTTGAGGGCGTTCGCACGCCTTGTGCGGATGAACAGAGTTGAAATTTTTACTACCTGTGCGTACGCACACCTCTATGCATACGCACACATTTGAAAATTTTCTTGGGCGTGCGCACGCACACCCCTGTGCGTACGCACATGCCCTGTTTTTCAATTAAACTCTTGTTTTTAACTGTTTTACCTTCCCAACAAGCTTGTAAACTTTCGTGACACTTATATAAGACTCTTTGGCTTATTTTCGAGTATCAAAACATAGAAAAGGTCCTAGGAGATTTAATTTGGTATTACCTTGAAAGGTTAGAAACTGGAGGCTTAGGTTTCTGGTGTATTGAGGATGGTTTTTGTTGAATGAGAAGCCAGCGTATGTTATTGATGATTATTGATAATGAATTGTGAAAGCGGTGAACTAATGATTTCGGAATAGAAATTATGAATTGGCAGTGGTTGAGATGAGTCTGGGACTCGGAATGGAGTGATGGATCCATGATATATTGAAAAATAATTTCTGAAAACCATTGAATCACTGTTTTATACTGAAATTGTTGAGACGCTATGCACCTGGCAGGGACGGTTTGGTTGGATCCTGCCTGTCGAGGTAGCAGCGGTGGTGTAAGGGCGGTGGTTCATCCCGCTTACATTGAGATGTGAGGTTCGTGGCAATAGTGTCCCGCTCGCATCCCTTTGGATCACTAGAGTGTGCAGGCACAAAATTCTGGACAGTGTTCCAAGCACCATATCTTGGGGGTTCCCATTATGATTCTGAAGGGCGACATCTCCATGGAGATGTGTAGGATTGGTAGTTGAACCGACAATGTGATATCACAGCCTATAGGATAGGCATTCATCATGTGCATCTTTTATTTGCTTGCTTGCTTTGTCGACTTGAATTGTATGCCTTATTGGATAACATGCCTAATTGCCTATTTGAATTACTTGATATACATGCTTATACTTGTGCTTTACTTGCATTGTTATTACCTGTGTTTTCTACTGGGATTAAGGAGGATTGGAAGGCGGTGGCAATGGGATCGCATGGCAGTTAGGTTGAAGAAGGCTGTGGGACAGTGGTGAACTGATAGTTAGAAATCCCATAAGTTAAATTACCCCTTTTTCATTGTGGTTTTAAATTTAACGTTATAAATTTATTTATGTTTTAAGCTTGAATCTCATGATGGATATGAAGCTCTAGGATTGCTTCTGGCATCCAGGAGTCTTATATCTTACATCAGTTGGCACTGTTACCATACTGAGAACCTCCAGTTCTCATACCATATTCTGTTGTTGTTTTTCAGATGTAGGTCGCAACCCACCTCGGTGAGTTGCTTTGATGGTGACAGAGCGGATGATTTCTATCTTGTTTTGAAGTCTTTTGAGTATTTTATTTAAGATCTCTCACTTTTGTATTTATTTAGCCTAGAGGCTCACTTTAAGAGAATGTTTGTATAAGCTGTTTTACTTGATTAAACTCTGTATGTCAGTATCTAACTAGTCGGCTTAAACTCCGGGGGCTGCGGCTAGTATCTTATGATTATTATAATCTTATATAATTACATATATCTTGTTATCTTACATAGTGGATCTTGTCTTTTACGCTTGTAGCTTCGTGGGAAAGTTCGCGCTTTATAATTCCGTATTTGAGCTTATTTTCTTCATCGGGCTTCTAGAATTATTATTTCTTTCTATATATATTTATGTATAAGTTTAGGATTATCGTAACCTCTGATTAACTTTTGCTTTACGGCTAGAGGTAAGGTCTAGGGTAATTAGGATATTACACGTCGAATCATATGCCATGCTATTTGGAATTATCACCGCGTTACTCTTCTTGTGTGTGTTTGTAATAAAGAGTTAGATATGATATTGTAATGATCACCGCTTTACGCTTCATATGTGTGTTCTGTGTAGTATTCCGACAATGCACAAAATGAAGAATCAAGAAGGGCAAAGAAGTGAGAGTGAGCAATAATTACAAAAGAGAGTGAGCGTGTAATTCCGAGGTGTGTATTGTCCGAGAGCGAGAGAGTGTGACTAAAGTGTTAGTGTGTGTTATTTTATACACATGTAAAAGGTTGTTATAATTTTCTTCTTATAATTGAGAATTTATAATTTTTTATGTAGTAATAACATTTTTAAAATTGTCGAAAAATAAATTATTGTGTTTAGTTTTATTTCTTTTCTCATCTTTAATTTTTAATTGTATTATTCTGTTATGTTACTTTGACATTGACAGTGGTATTGGAGTTTTAAATTTATAATATTTCCATTGTAAAAGAATAGATTTATGTCAATACCATAGCAACAAAATTTAAGATCAAGAAATTCCGCGAGAGTAAGTTCTCCCTTCGAAAACCAAAGATCAAGATAATTTTAAAGAAGGAAAATTGCTTAGATGCAATTGAAGACAGACCCGCAGGTATTGCCAATGACGATTAGAAAGAGATCGATAGCAATGCTGTTGCCAACTTACAGTTGACAATGGCTAACTCCGTATTGTCAAGCATCTGTATGAGGCCAAGTCACTACACAACAAGATATTCTTCAAGAGGAGGCTTTATACTCTTCAGATGAATACATCTACATTAGTCACGGAGCATATCAACAATCTGAATACGTTATTTCACAACTAACAACCACAGACAGTCAGATTAGAGAAAATGAACATGTCGATCTTCTTTTCTAGAGCTTAACAGATTTGTATGATCAATTTATTATCAACATCACCAACAACAATATTACCGATCAATTCTGATTGATGATGTCACTGCCGCTATTCTTGAAGAAGAAAGTAGGTGTACAAACAAGGATGATCGAACGAAGGGTTCAAGGAAAGCAAAAGGTTTGTTAATGGTGAGAGGAAAATAATAGAATGCGGCTCTAGCGGGAGTCAGCGTTGTGACACATCAAAGTCTCGAAAGAGAAAAGAACTTTACTTGATACCACTGATACAATAAATTCACAAGGATGTGTTGCAAGTACCTCTAACATGGAGATATCTTATGCATTGAAGCAGCGATTGGTTGTGTAGGTGGTGGATGACTGACTGATATTTGGTAATGGATGGTGCTGCAACATATACCGTGACTTCACATCGAAACTAGTTTAGCACCTATGAACCAGTTTTATCAGAATCTATGTTCATGGAAGATGATCATGCTTTGGAAATTGTGGGTATTAGTACTATAAAAATCAAAATGTTTGATGGTTCCATACACACAATTCAAGGTGTGAAACATATAAAGAGCCTAAGAAAAAATCTATTGTCTGTTGGGATCTTGGATGCTTAAAAGTACAAAATCAATATTGAAGGTGGAATCTTGAAGGTGTCAAGAGGTTCTTGTGTCATCATAAAAGCCAAAAGGCTAATAACCAATCTCTACTTATTCTTTGGAGACATGGTCCAAGATGCAGAGGTGGCGGTTGCATCTGCAAATCACGAAGTGATGTCGATGATGTGGCATTACAGACTAGGGCACAAGTCATAATGTGTTAACAAGTTCTTGTATAAAGCAATGTTTTTTCTTGGCTCAAATTTGTAAATCTACCTTTCTATGAGCACTACGTGACAAGCAAACAACACAACATAAATTTTGAAAGATCTACTGCTAAAAGTAAGCACATACTAGACTTGATTCACTCTGATACATGGGAACCACTTGTGATAACATTAGGAGGAGCAAAGTATTTTTTCTCCTTCATAGATGATTACTATTGAAGGGTATGGGTGTTCAACATCAAGAAGAAGTTATATACGTTTCCAGTATTCAAGGAGTTGAAAGCACATATTGTGAAACAAAAAAGAAAATCAAGTGCATGAGGACAAATAATGGAGGAGAATATACATATGGTGATTTCATCACATTTTACAAGGAGGGCATTCAATGGCAACTCATAGTGACATACACTCCGCAGCAAAATGGTGTAGGAGAGTGGATGAACAGAAATCTTCTTGGATGAACTCGAGCTATGTTGTGAACTGTTAGATTAGCCAAATCTTTCTAGGCAGAAGCAGTGAAAATAGCCTGCTACTTGACCAATCGATCGCCATGGACAACAATTAGATTGAAAACACCAATAGAGATGTGGCAAGGCAAATCATTGGATTATTCTTCTCTCCATATCTTCGGATGCCCTGTATATGTGATGTTCAAATCCCGAGAAATAACAAAGTTAGATCCTAAATTCAGAAAATGTATCTTCTTGGAATATGTTGACAATTACTATAAGAAAAAACACTAAATATTATCGGATTTACCGACGAAATAATGAAAATAATCTTTCAGTAAATATGTTACCAACGAATTTGCCGTTGAAAATAATCCAACGATATAACCCTTGCCGGTAACTAATTACTATAAGATTTTTTAATCCGCTCATAATTACCGGCGGATTTTGTGGTGTATTCTTCAACTAAGAACTATTTGGTTATTGATGTGAGAAATTATTGTTGGTCTAGTCTTTTACAAAATATAGGTTCGTTGCAAGCATAGTCTAGACCAACAAATAATCCACAATCAAAGTATAAATTTCCAAATACAAATAACTAAGAGTAATTCAACCTCGGGTCGTCTCCCTCGAACGATGCAAATTGAGGTGTCACACTCTTGGTTGTGAAATCATAGGGGGTTTTCAAGCATAAAACGGAAAATGTAAAAGAACCAAGAAATAAAAGAACTAAGAAATGATCAAAAAGGCAATTATTGGAATTAAAGAGAAAATAAGGTCAAAACTAGTGAAAATTCAAAGCTATGTATACAAGATCTGTGACTTGGGAATGAGAGTTAAGGAATCCTATCATTGTCATAACCACAACTATGGCAACTATGATGAGTCAATCTCGCTTCGCCAACCCCTAACATCGAGGAGTAAGTCAAGAAATCATAATTGACCTTAATCCATAAGTCCTAGCTAACTTACTAATTTCTTAGTAAAAAGCTAGTGCCAATGGAAACAAGAATCAACTAACTACCCAAGAATTACCACTAAATATCGGACTTTATGACTCTAGTATCCTAGAAAATCATTTCCCAAGTCAAGGTGTGAAAATCTATTCAAAAATATCAAGTGGCGTTTTCACAAACACATGGTGGGCATAAAACCAAAGCATAAGAAATTGTAAAGGAAAATGAAAACTATAACTAAACTTTTCACAATATTAACAATAGAAACTCAAGCAAGTATATATAAATCATAAAAGACCAAATTCATAAACAAAACTTCAAGAAACCAAAATTGCATATATGAACAAAGTAACTTGAACCAAGAGAAAATGGGAGTAAAGGTGATCTAATTAAAGAGAAATTAAAGAGTACTTACAATAAAGATGAACAAAATCCAAGCTCAAAACCTAAACTATAAAATGCTACAATGAAAACTACATAAACCCTAAGAGAGAATTTTCTATACTACACTACTCCTACTCCTAATTATGGTTTAAAACTATCTAAGTGAGCTCTCTTTGATATAAAATGATCTCCCTTGGTATAGCACTTCCAACCAGCTTCAGCACACTCAAAACTGGGCCAAGAGGCCCCAAAAATCATGAGACACGTGCTTCATTAATGAAGTCACGCGCTGGTACCTGTGCGTACGCACAGATGTGTGCGTACGCACACTTGCTAATTTTTCTACTTGTGCGTATGCATAGATGTATGCATACGCACCCTTGCTGGTTTTGCCACATGTGCATACGCATAGGAGGTTGTGCGTACGCACACGTCAGTGTGTGCTTTTCCTTTGTTTTCTTCATGTGTTCTCCCTTCTTGCATGCTTCCTTCTACCTATAACAACCCATTCTTGCCTAATTGACCTAAAATCACTTAACAAAACATATCACGGCATCGAATGGAATAAAAGTGGAATTAAAATGCTAAATCTAAGCACAAAAACGCATGTTTTCACATTTAGGTTCAATTTTGGATAAAACACAAAATTATGCTATTTTGGTGATTAAGTGTGTGTTTATGTGATGAAATCCATCCAATTCAGCCAAAAATTATCATCAAATATGGACTCATCAATTCTCCCACACTTAAATAATTGCATGTCCTCATGCTACACACGAATAAGGAGAATGATCAAAGGGTAACAACTTATTAAATGCAACTATCTATATGCATCTAAGTATACTATATGCTATACATATCTATCTATACTGTAGTGTTGGTGTGCGAAATCGTGATCTTTACTTCCTTGGTAATGGCGCTGAAAACTTCATACGCACGTTCATATTCTTAATTTTGTTTCAAAACTTCGTACAACTAACCAGCAAGTGCACTGGGTCGTCCAAGTAATAAACCTTACGTGAGTAAGGGTCGATCCCACGGAGATTGTCGGTATGAAGCAAGCTATGGTCACCTTGTAAATCTTAGTCAGGCGGATTCAACTGATTATAGAGTTTTAATAATTAAAAGATAAATAAAACATAAACTAGGATAGAGATACTTATGTAATTCATTGGTGAGAATTTCAGATAAGCGTATAGAGATGCTTTCATTCCTCTGAACCTCTACTTTCCTGCTGTCTTCATCCAACAATTTCTACTCCTTTCCATGGCAAGCTTTGTGTAGGGCATCACCGTTGTCAATGGCTACTTCCCATCCTCTCTGTGAAAATGGTCCGATGCGCTGTCACTGCATGGCTAATCATATGGAGGTTCTCGATCATACTGGAATAGGATTCACCCTCCTTTTGCGTCTGTCACTACGCCCAGTACTCGCGAGTTTGAAGTTCGTCACAGCCATCCCTTCCCGGATCCTACTCGGAATACCACAGACAAGGTTTAGACTTTCCGGATCTCAGGAATGGCCATCCATGAGTTCTAACTTATACCACGAAGATTCTAATATCTCGGACTCGATCCTCTGTATTAGATATCCAAGAGATACTCATTCTAGCTTGTTTGCATGTAGAACGGAAGTGTTTGTCAGGCACGCGTTCATAGGTGAGAATGATGATGAGCCTCACATAATCATCACATTCATCATGTTCTTGGGTGCGAATGGATATCTTAGAATAGGAATAAGCTTGAATTGAATAGAAAAACAGTAGTACTTTGTATTAATTCATGAGGAACAGCAGAGCTCCACACCTTAATCTATGGTGTGTAGAAACTCTACCGTTGAAAATACATAAGTGATGAAGGTTCAGGCATGGCCGAATGGCCAGCCCCCCTAAAGGTCTAAGATAGCATAAAACTAATCAAAGATCCTTTACAAAGATAGTAAAAAGTCCTATTTATACTAAACTAGTTACTAGGGTTTACAGAAATGAGTAAATGAAGCAGAAATCTACTTCCGGGGCCCACTTGGTGTGTGCTTGGGCTAAGCTTGAAGTTGAACGCCAGTTTGTAACGTATTTCTGGCGTTGAACTCCACTTTGCAACTTGTTTCTGGCGCTGAACGCCAGACTACAACATGGAACTGGTGTTCAATACCAGTTTGCGTCGTCTAAACTCAGGCAAAGTATGAACTATTATATATTTCTGGAAAGCCCTGGATGTCTACTTTCCAACGCAATTAGAAGCGCGCCATTTGAAGTTCTGTAGCTCTAGAAAATCCACTTTTAGTGCAGGGAGGTCAGAATCCAACAGCATCTGCAGTCCTTCTTCAACCTCTGAATCTGATTTTTGCTCAAGTCCCTCAATTTCAGCCAGAAAATACCTGAAATCACATAAAAACACACAAACTCATAGTAAAATCCAGAAATGTGAATTTTAATTAAAAATTAATAAAAACATACTAAAAACTAACTAAATCATACTGAAAACTATGTAAAAACAATACCAAAAAGCGTATAAATTTTCCGCTCATCACAACACCAAACTTAAATTGTTGCTTGTCCCCAAGCAACTGAAAATCAAATAGGATAAAAAGAAGAGAATATACTATAAATTCTAAAATATCAATGAAACTTAGCTCCAATCAGATGAGCGGGACTTGTAGCTTTTTGCCTCTTGAATAGTTTTGGCATCTCACTTTATCCATTGAGGTTCAGAATGATTGGCATCTATAGGAACTTAGAATTCAGATAGTGTTATTGATTCTCCTAGTTCAGTATGTTGATTCTTGAACACAGCTACTTTATGAGTCTTGGTCGTGGCCCTAAGCACTTTGTTTTCCAGTATTACCACCGGATACATAAATGCCACAGACACATAACTGGGTGAACCTTTTCAGATTGTGACTCAGCTTTGCTAAAGTCCCCAATTAGAGGTGTCCAGGGTTCTTAAGCACACTCTTCTTTTTGATTTGGATCTTGAATTTAACCGCTCAGTCTCAAGTTTTCACTTGACACCTTCACGCCACAAGCACATGGTTAGGAACAGCTTGGTTTAGCCACTTAGGCCAGGATTTTATTCCTTTAGGCCCTCCTATCTACTGATGCTCAAAGCCTTGGATCCTTTTTATTTACCCTGGCCTTTTGGTTTTAAGGGCTATTGGCTTTTTGCTCTTGCCTTTTGGTTTTAAGAGCTTTTGGCTTTTTCTGCTTGCTTTTTCTTTTTCTTTCTCCTCTTTTTTTTTTGCTATTTTTTTTTCTGCAAGCTTTTGTATTCACTGCTTTTTCTTGCTTCAAGAATCATTTTTATGAATTTTCAGATTATCAAATAACATGTCTCCTTTTTACTTATTCTTCAAGGGCCAACATATTTAACATTCATAAACAACAACTTCAAAAGACATATGCACTGTTCAAGCATTCATTCAGAAAATAAAAAGTATTGTCACCACATCAAAATAATTAAACTAGTTTCAAGGATGAATTCGAAACCATGTACTTCTTGTTCTTTTGTAATTAAAACATTTTTCATTTAAGAGAGGTGATGGATTCATATTCACTACTTTAAGGCATAGACACTTAGATACTAATGATCATTTAATAAGACACAAACATAAATAAACATTTAACATAAAAAACAAAAAATAGAAAATTTAAGAACAAGAAATGAGTCCACCTTTGTGATGGTGGCGTTTTCTCCTTGAGGAACCAATGATGTCCTTGAGCTCTTCTATGTCTCTTCCTTGTCTTTGTTGCTCCTCCCTCATTGCTTTTTGATCTTCTCTAATTTCATGGAGGATGATGGAGTGCTCTTGATGTTCCACCCTTAGTTGTCCCATGTTGGAACTTAGTTCTCCTAGGGAGGTATTGATTTGCTCCCAAAAATTCTGTGGAGGAAAGTGCATTCCTTGAGGCATATCAGAGATTTCTTGGTGATGAGCTTCTTCATGCGTCCCTTGAGATCCATGAATAGGCTCTCTTGTTGGCTCCATCCTTTTTTTAGTGATGGGCTTGTCCTCATCAATGAGGATATCTCCCTCTATGTCAATCCCAGCCGAGTTGCATAGATGGCAAATGAGGTGAAGAAAGGCTAACCTTGCCACAGTGGAGGACTTGTCAGCCACCTTGTAGAGTTCTTGAGGTATAATCTCATGAACCTCCACTTCCTCCCCAATCATGATACTATGGATCATGATGGCCCGGTCTACAGTAACTTCAGACCGGTTGCTAGTGAGAATGATTGAGCGTTGAATGAACTCCAACCATCCTCTAGCTACAGGCTTAAGGTCTAATCTTCTCAGCTGAACCGGTTTGCCTTTTGAGTCAATCTTCCATTGAGCTCCTTCCACACATATGTCCATGAGGACTTGGTCCAACCTTTGATCAAAGTTGACTCTTCTTGTATAGGGGCGTGCGTTTTCTTCCATCATTGGTAGGTTGAACGCCAGCCTTACATTTTCCATATTAAAATCTAAGTATTTTCCCCGAACCATGGTGAGCCAATGCTTTGGATTCGGGTTCACACTTTGATCATGGTTCCTAGTGATCCATGCGTTTGCATAGAACTCTTGAACCATTAGGATTCCGACTTGTTGAATGGGGTTGGTTAGGACTTCCCAACCTCTTCTTTGGATCTCATGTCGGATCTCCAGATACTCATTTTTCTTGAGTTTGAAAGGGACCTCGGGGATCACCTTCTTCTTGGCCACAACATCATAGAAGTGGTCTTGATGGGCTTTGGAGATGAATCTTTCCATCTCCCATGACTCGGAGGTGGAAGCTTTTGTCTTCCCTTTCCCTTTTCTAGAGGTTTCTCCGATCTTAGGTGCCATCAATGGTAATGAAAAAACAAAAAGCTTATGCTTTTACCACACCAAACTTAGAATATTGCTCGCCCTCGAGCAAGAGAAGAAAGAAAGGAAGAAGAAAAAGAGAAAATATGTAGGAAAGTGAGGGGGAGGTGTATTCGGCCAAGATAGAGAGGATATGGTTGTGTTGTGTAAAAATGAAGGAGGGATGGAGGGGTTTATATAGTGAGGGGAGAGGGAGTAGGTTCGGCCATAGTGGGTGGGTTTGGGTGGGAAAGTGATTTTGAATTTTGAAGGTAGGTGGGGTTTATGGGGAAGAGTGGATGGATGTGAGGGGTGGTAGGTAGTAATAGGGAAGAGAGATTGAGGTGATTGGTGAAGGGTTTTGGGGAAGGGTGTTTATTGGGAAGAGAGGATGAATGAGAAGAGGGGAGAGTATGAGTGGAGGTAGGTGGGGATCCTGTGGGATCCACAGATCCTGAAGTGATCCTGTGGGTCCACAGATCCTGAGGTGTCAAAGATTTATATCCCTGCACCGATTAGGCATGTAAAATGCCTTTCCATGCATTTCTGGCGTTTAAACACCAAAGTGATGCTTGTTCTGGGCGTTCAACGCCCATATGCAGCATATTTCTGGCGTTGAACGCCAGCTTCATGCTTGTTTCTGGCGTTCAGCGCCAGCTCTTCTCAGGGTGTATTCCTGGCGTTTAAACGCCAAGATGTTGCTTGTTTCTGGCGTTCAACTCCAGATCCATGCTCTGTTCTGGCATTGAACGCCAGCCAGATGCTCCTTACTCGCGTTTAAACGCCAGTAAGTCCTTCCTCCAATGTGTGATTTTTCTTCTGCTGTTTTTGATTCTGTTTTTAATTTTTGTATTTATTTTGTGACTCCACATGATCATGAACCTAATAAAACATAAAAGAACAATAAAAATAAAAATAGAATTAAATAAATAAAAATTGGGTTGCCTCCCAACAAGCGCTTCTTTAATGTCAATAGCTTGACAGTGGGCTCTCATAGAGCCTGACCTCTTCGTACTCAAACGGCTATAACTTTAGCTACAGAGGTCCAAATGACGCGGTTCCAGTTGTATTGGAAAGCTAACGTACGGGGCTTCGATTTGATATATAATATGCTATAGTTGCCCTGACGCTAGGTGACGCAAACGCGTGATCCACGCGGACGCGTCGCATCTGCGAACTTCAACCCGCGCAGCCGCGTGGACGACGCCTCCGCGTCACTTGTCCATGACCTGAACGTACCAGAATACGCAGGGAGCGATTTCTGGGCTGTTTTTGACCCAGTTTGCGGCCCAGAAAACACAGATTAGAGGCTATAAAGTAGGGGAATGCATCTATTCAAAGGGAGCTCGCCAATTTTCACTTTCCATGATTTAGATTTAGTTAGAGAGAGGTTCTCTCCTCTCTCTCTTAGGATTAGTATTAGGATTTAGGACTTCTCTTAGTTTGTAAGAGTGACTCTCGATCCAGGTTTAATATTTACTTTAATGCTTTTATTCGTGCCTATAAATGTTGCCAACTTGACTTATGAACCCTTTCCATGTTATGATTTGAATTAGTGATTATTGAGGTATTTCAGTTATTGATTGCTTTCTCTTTAATTTGTGTTACCATTGCTTTCCATCTAAGGACATTTTTATTCCAACAATTTTATTTTTCCCTTTTGGTCTTGGTTAAGAAATCAGTAACTCAACATTATTAAACTCAGCATAATTGATAATCGTTATCTTGCTAATTGAACTGAACTTCAATAATCCCAAATTTTTCTTAGGAAATAAATAGGATTCGAAGGTCAAACTAATTAGTCCCTTGACTTTCCTTTACTTTAGTAAAGGTTAACTAAGTGGAATTTAGATTCAACTTTCATTATTGTTGAGAGAGATAACTAAGTTGGACTTCCAATTTCTCTTACCTTGCCAAAAGATTGCTTTACAGTATTTATTTATTTTAATTGCCATTTAAATTATTTGTCATATTTACTCTTGACTCTCAACCCCGATTTTACAACCTCCATAACCAATAATAAGAACATACTTCCCTGCAGTTCCTTGAGAAGACGACGCGAGGTTTGAATACTCGGTTAACAATTTTTAAAGGGGTTTGTTACTTGTGACACCCAAAATGTTTGTAAGAAAGGTTGATTGCTTGGTTTAGTAACTATACTTACAACGAGAGTTTTCTATAACTTCTAAACCATCAATCTTCAGTTCTTCAAAATGGCGCCGTTGCCGGGGAACTGCTAACGTGTGCCTTATTATTGGTTATTGTAAATATTTTTCTTTTGCTTGTTTATTTATTTTTGTTTTTCCTTTTCATCTTTATTTGCTACCATGAATTCTCACCCCTCTCGCTTTGAGTTTGATTCTAACTTTGTTGAAAGAAATAGAAGTTACAGCAGGAATGTGCATCAAGGTCAGACCAATCAAGGATGGATGGAGCCAAGAGGATCTAATCAACCCTTTAGGCAACAGCACCCTCCAAGATATCCTGGACAAAGACCATTCTACAATGCATACCCAGCTGAAAGATATGGTGGACAACCTTGTAACTACCAACAAGCCCCGCCCCGTGCATATAAACCATCCTTTCAACATAACCTCGAACCACCACACTCACAAGCTTCTCTTCACCATTCGCCACCATATGATCCTTCCTTACCCCAGTACCGATCCAATCACTCCCAGTCACCACCACTTTCCTTTGTATCATGTCCAAGTCCGGCAACCCGAGAAGCAGAGGTTCGCCTAAAGGAAACAGTAAATAAATTTCAAACAACCATTCGACAACTGGAGCAAG
The DNA here is from genome assembly GCF_059453495.1 of Arachis ipaensis. NCBI lineage: Eukaryota > Viridiplantae > Streptophyta > Magnoliopsida > Fabales > Fabaceae > Arachis > Arachis ipaensis. The sequence goes on from NC_142443.1 coordinate 61,518,182, forward strand.
TAGTAATTCAATGGTTTTCTAGGCGCTCAAATACACAAGGATCAGCCACAGCCCTATGTGAAAAATCTAATAAAGAGCGTAGCATGAAGGAGATACCAGAAACTCCAGTGAACAAGACAGAGAATGAATTCGTACTAGAACAAGTAGAAGAAGCTGTCATTGTTCAGGAAGAAGAGTTGGTTAAAGATCTAGGAGATGCTGAACCTCCATGGGAATCTAGAACTGAGGAGAACTCCGTCAAGGACGCTACAGTTGATGCTAAGGAGGATATTGTACAATCTCCAAGGCAAGTTGTTTATGAAGAATCAGACGGAATAACCCAGGACACAAATTCCCTTGATGATGATAGTCACAAGTCAAATTCTCTTAGTAATGAACTTGCATCCGCAAGTGAATTCTCTGAGATCGAAGAATCTTCCCCAAATGAATATGAAGATGATGCGGAGGTAGATTTCTCTCAACCTCCAATCTATGACTCAAGTGATGAGGAAGACATAGAAGACTTTGACCAGGACACAGATACAATTGTAGAACCTTGGAAGGAAATGGAGGAATTCACAGAAGAGCACAAGGGAGTAGAACTTACAGAACCACCGGAAACACCTATCCCAAGGCCATTACCACCTAATACAAGCTTCAAGTGGGTACAATCCTTAACCTATAACTTTGCTTATTCACTTGAATATGGTTTACTTGAAACAGATGGCCAGCTTAGAGCTCTTTGCGGCTTTAAGAGTAAGAGGGAAATGGCTCGTACTCAGAGTTGGTGCACAAGGTTCAATAAGGTTCCACGCTTCACCTCGAAGTACACGGATTGGTATCATGCTCCATTGCATGGATCACGGAGAACGTTTGGTCACCATGGTGAGATTCTACTTTTTAAATTGCCCGGATGGAAACATATAGATCAAGACGGAGGCGGATTTAAAAGCAAGGCTTGGGATCCTGGAGTTTATTCTGACATTCGTCACCTCGGGAGCCTGAAAATTTGTCTGAAGCTGCTCAGAAGCTTTACATGCCTAGTATGGGACCCCGGAGGCTATTGGCATTCCAAGCACTGGTGGAGATTTTTGGATGAATTTAAACATAAGCCGCCATAGCAGGAAGCTCCTCCAATGTCCAACTTAAGGACTTTAACTAAAAGTGCTAGGTGGGAGACAACCCACCATGGTATGATCGTTCCTTTTGCAATTTTAATTTTATTTCGTTTTGTTTATTTTTGAATTTTATTTTTATTTTAGTAAACCTAGAATCATGCATAGCATTCACATTAAGCATTGCATCCTGCATTCAGTTAAAAAAAAGAGGGATTCACGACGCGACCACATGCCCCATGCGATCGCGTCATATGGCGAAAACACTGATGCGCATAAACTAGTTATGCTACGATTTAGGAAATTGCACGATCGGCAAAATTCCTTCCGGCAAGTGCACCGGTTATCGTCAAGTAAAAACTCACAATAGAGTGAGGTCGAATCCCACAAGGATTGGTTGAGTGAGCAATTCGGATTAGAAGTGTGTTCTAGTTGAGCGGAATCAAGATTTAGATGAGAATTGCGGAATGTAAAATTGGCGGGAAAAGTAAATGACAAGAAATTGAAATGGCGGAATCTTAAATTGCATGAATTAAAGAGCAGAAGCTAAATTGCTGAAATTAAAAGGGAATAGGGGTGATTGCATGAATTGAGTTGCAGAATATAAAGAGAAAGTGGAAATCAGAAATGGGGAATTCATTGGGTGTTAGGAGATATTGAGATCTCCGAATCAAAACATGTTTATCTCTTCCTCAACCAATGCGTTCATTGAATTTTGCTTGGCAATCTTATATGATTGGATCCCAATCCCTTGGCTCACCAATTCTCTCTAAAAACAAACAAATTCCCAATCCCTTAGTTTAAATGTTCATAAGAAGAGATGATGCTCGATCACTGATTATACCACACAGTTTCATGAACCACAATTTGGTAGGATTACATGTCACAATATCCATCCAAACCCCAATCCAATTCACTGTGAGAAAGCTTCTCTAGCATGAATCCTCCATTCCTTTCCCAAGGTTCCGAAGGATTCCAATTATGGGTAGTTTCTTTCCCAAGACAACTACCCAATGGAATTAGATCGAGAAGCTTTCTAACAAAATTCAAGAGAAAAGATTGAAGAAGAAGATAAACTATTATTGATTCATTGAATTACAATAGAGCTCCCTAACCCAATGAAAGGGGTTTAGTGAGTCATAGCTCTGAATTCAACTACAAAGATATGAAAACTAGCTAAATGAAAAAGTAAAAGTCCTCCCTAACTTAAATTCTATCCTATTTATACACTTTCTATATTGAGCTTCTGTTGTGTTTCTTGGGCTTTGAGGCCTCTCCCTGCTTTCCTTTTGCCTTGGGTTTATGATCCATAATCTTGATGAGGCTGTTGATCCAAATTCTGTAACATTCATTGAGCCAACTTAGTGATAATCAAATAATGACACATGACTCAATAAATTGAAATTTCAGACTCATCAATCCTTCAGGCCCAATCCCATAAACCATGATATTCAATTGGGTTTCATACCAGAGTAAGTTTAAGTTAATGTTTGTGCTCAAATACTAACTTAAACCGCAATATTTTTGGCCCAGAAACCTTTTCCAAGAGTGGCGTTTAAGTTGCAGTTTAAGCTTAAACTGCAGCTTAAACGCCAGACACTTCCAGTGATGCCTTTTGTGGAAGCACGTTTAAGCTTCAGTTTAAGGTTAAACTGAAGCTTAAACGTGGAAATGGAAGAAGGCAGCCCTGGAGGGTAATATAGTCGAACACGTTTAAGCTTCAGTTTAAGGTTAAACTGAAGCTTAAACGTGGAGATAGAAAAGGCAGCCCTGGAGGTCGAACACGTTTAAGCTCCAGTTTAAGGTTAAACTGGAGCTTAAACGTGGAAATAGAGAAAGCCATCCTGGAGGTCGAACACGTTTAAGCTCCAGTTTAAGGTTAAACTGGAGCTTAAACGTGGAAATGGAGGAAGCAACCCTGGAGGTCGAACACGTTTAAGCTCCAGTTTAAGGTTAAACTGGAGCTTAAACGTGGAAGCTGAGAAAGGTAGCCCTGGAGGTGTCGAACACGTTTAAGCTCCAGTTTAAGGTTAAACTGGAGCTTAAACGTGGAAATGGAGAAAGCAACCCTGGAGGAGAAACTTGGTCGAACACGTTTAAGCTCCAGTTTAAGGTCAAACTGGAGCTTAAACGTGGAAATGGCTCCCTGGTGCTTTTCCCTTTTCTGGCGTTTATCCTCCAGTTTAAGGTTAAACTGGAGGTTAAATGTGGAACTACCCCCCTTGGTGCCCTTCTCACTTCTGGCGTTTAACCTCCAGTTTAAGGTTAAACTGGAGGTTAAACGTGGAAATGCTTCTTTGGTGAGACTTTCATTCTGGCGTTTAACCTCCAGTTTAAGGTTAAACTGGAGGTTAAACTTCAATTCCAGCATTTCTTAGCCTTCCTGATTCTGGCGTTTAAGCTCCAGTTTAGGCTTAAACTGGAACTTAAACTCCACATGTGATATTCAAGCTTCCTTTATTGATTTTGTTGCTTCCTTGCTTAGCCTCTTCTTCCCTGAAATCATCCAAACAATTGCATCAAAGTCTTGCAAAATTTCATGAGAAATCTTCCATTCATAGCATTCAAGTAATATAACTAAAACTCATGGAATTTGCATTAAAATCATACTGTTTGGATGGTTCATTGCTTTGTTATTCATTTGACCATTCTTGGTTACTTTAAGCTCAAGAAAATGCATAAAACAACTAAAACTAACAGAAAAATGCTAGTGAAACTAGCCTAAGATGCCTTGGCATCACAACACCAAACTTAATACTTGCTTGTCCCTAAGCAAGTCCTGAGTTATTTGAGAAGAAAGTATGAAACAGAAAGCAATTACATTGGCTCTATTAGCAAGCATTTGAAGTTCATCAGAAGGGTTTTATGCAGAAAGTTGCAGCATCACTTTTTCATACTTATCAGGTAAGATTATCACTTTTTCATTGCATCCATCAAACACTGCTATGGCCTCTTGTTATTCTTATGTCCTTGGCACTTTTCTCTTTTTTGTTTTTCTTTTCTTTTTCTTAGAGCTCCTTTGCTCCTTGTTTGCTTAGTGTCATGTGTTGCACAAGCCTTTGGCATTTTCTTTTTCTTATCAGTGCACTACACATATCCACTTTAGGCATTTTAGTTCACATTTCTTCTTGAGACATTGGTGCCCAGCACCTCTTTGTGTGACTAAATGTTTTGTATTTAGGTTGCTCTTGATAATGGACTTTTGGTTGATAATCCCGGGTTAGTTAACCCAAGTTACCGAGTGTTGAAACACTCCTCAGAACCTATTCATCCAAGCATATCCTTAATACATAAACACCACAGGCATTTGTCTCAGAAGTTCAAACCATTGGTGCCTAGCTTATTTTCTCAATTTTTTTTTTTTTTGCTTTTTGGTTGCCCTTTTTCAGTGGCTTTTTCTTCTTCTTTTTCTTTCTTTTTCATGGCCAAAGACATTTATTCATCAAGATCCATAGACAGTTTTCAATTTCTACATAAAAAATGATAATTCTACACTCTATTTCCAGTGATCTGACTAAACAATCAAGCATGCATACCACCACTTAATTCTACTTGATTTGTCACTAATTGAGCCAAGTTACTTTTGTTCAAAGCTTTTCTTTTATTTTTGGAAACAGAACAAGCATGGCAAGCATTTGATTAAGAAGGTGAAGTTATATCCAAACATCAAGGCATTCACTTTATTCAAAGCAATAAACAGACACTCATACTAAAAACTCCACATAACACTTAAATGACTTATGATGAAAGAAAGCTCATAAAGACAATTCACCAATTATCATTTGATTATTAAGGAACGAGACCACCTCTTATTTATTGCTTGGTTCTTCTTAATTCTTGGGATCCTGCTTCTTCTTGCTTCCTGCCTCTTTTTGACCACTTGTGTTTCCTTTGTCTTTTCTTATGAGCTTTTTCCAGAATCCAGCCTTTTTCATTGTTTCTTCCACTCCTTTTTCAAGGATCATTGCCTTGTTTATTTCTCCTTCTTTCCTCCCTTTGAAATACTCATCAAAAGCTGGGAATGCTGGGTCCATCTTGTGTAAATGTTCCCCTATGTAGTTAAGCTTGATTTGCGAACTGATGTTGTAATCAGCTTGGACTGAGTATCTTGCATTCTGTAAGGTGGTGGCTTCCTTGATTGCCAAGACATTGGCATCTTGGTGTTGGCATATGTGGCTGAAGGATTCCTGTAAGTGTAAATTCTGTTCCCTTTGCAGATCCAAGAATCTTGATTCAAAGTTCCTTTGCATATCCATCATTTTTAGGTGAAAGTCCTCTTGTCTCTCCTGAGACCTCATGTATTGTTGAGACATTCCTTCCATGATTTCCTGCATTCTGCTCATATCCATGGGGTCTCTAGGAGTTCGTTGTCTTCTTTCTGGAATTGCTTGCTCTTCTTGCTCTTCTTCTCTGTCTTCTCCTTCCTGTCCTTCTTGTTCCGCTTCTTGCTCTTCTTCCGCTTGTTGCCCTTCTTCATTTCTTCTTTTTGTGTGTCTTGGAGCAGTTGGGCCAAGAGTCATTCTGTATGCAGTTATGGCCAGTCCCGGATATAGCCAATTAGGTCTTTCATCTTCAAGTGGTACTTGGGCATCGATGCATAGTCTAATGATGGTACTAGGGAAGTGGAGCCAGGATTCAGGGTCACTTTTCTCACTAAACTCTTGTATCTGTTCAGCAATGAGTTTATGAACTTTGATTTCCCCTCCCACCATAATGCAATGTAGCAAGATGGCTCTTTTAGGGACTATTTCTGAAGAGTTTGCAGTGGGTAGGATGGATCTCCTAACTATTGCATACCACCCTTTAGCTTCCGGTGTTAGGTCTCCCCTTCTCAAGACTCTTGGAGCCCCTCTTGTTTTTCTCACCCATTCAGCTCTGATGGCACAAAGGTCTTCAGCAATAGTTGTATAGTCAGGTTCTCCTATCATCCTTTCTTCATAACTTGCTTGGCTGAAATGTATGTTTTTCAGGCCAAGAGTTTTCATGATTGCTTTGGGACTGAAGTCAACTTCCACCCCTCTTACATAGCTTTTGTATGTGGGTTTCTTGGTTGAGTCTTTCCTCACTGCATTTGCATAGAACTCCTTCACCAAGTTGATGTTGATTTTAGTGATTGGCTTAGTCAGGAGCTCCCACTTCCTCTTTTTGATCTTCTCCCAAACACCTGGGAACTCATCCTTTTCAAGGTCAAAGGGGACCTAAGCTAGTACCCTTTTAGGTCTCATCCATTCGGCTTGAATCTCATGGAAAATTGATTTGTATCTCCTTGCATCGAATTCCCTGCTCTCCTCCATTGGTTGCTTGTCTTTTCTTCTTTTGTGGCTAGATGAAGCTGCCATTGGTTCTTTAGTTTTGGGGTAAGTGACAAGCTAAAGTTGACAAGGTGAAGCAAGAAGTGTTGTTGGAAATGTGGGGAGGTTGTTTTCGGTAAGAGATAGTTTATGCTATGATGAAGAAAATGTGCATGAAGGAGATTTGGTGGTGTTGAACTCGTTTCCCAAGTGGTTCTTTATAGGGCCCGTAAGTGAAAAATGGACGGCTAGGGTGGTTTGTGAAGGGTGGCTTGATGGTAAATATATGGATTAGGGAGAAGGACGAATTGCCTTTCATTTTCTTGGAAGTATTCTGGGTGCATTAGGTTGTACATGTAGCAATCTTTTCTTGCAGAACTTCCTTTTCCCATGTGTTAGCTTCAAAGACTTGTGAACTTCCTTTTTGACCAAGCACCGTACCTTCCTTTGTCTTTTTCCTCCCTTTTTGTCTTTTCTTTTGTACCTGCACAAACAAACAAGTTTGCTATTATTTTTCGGTCCATGTGAATGATGAATAGTACTTGCACATGTAAATCAATGATTGACTTCATGAGCTTATAGCCGTGACTTTTGTATGTATGCACACTTATTACTGGACACCAAACTTAGTGTTTGGTAAAGTCTCCTGATGACATGAAATCCATATTGGTTGTCCTTAATGAATGTGCATAATTCTAATAAATCATAGTCACTTTGGCTCTTTGATTCTAAACAAATTTACTACCCTAAGTAATTGAAACCAAAGTATTAAAACATGCGAATGGTATACTTGTCATGAATTTCGAAATCCAGAGGAACTTCTTGCTTTTCATGAACCGTGTTCAAAGAGGAACACCAAACTTAATGTTTGGTTGTGCTCTTTGCATGAAAAATTGAATGCATTTTGAATAAAGTTTGGGGTGCCTTCAGGCACACCAAACTTAGAGACAAATTGTATTTTATATGCAATGTTTAGTGCACTCTTTCAGCAGTTGTCCTGAGGATTCAAGTTCATGCATAAGAAACCATGCTTTATTAGATGCAAAACAAAACAAAAAAAAAAAGTAAGGATATTAAAAACATGGGTTGCCTCCCATGAAGCGCTTCTTTAACGTCACTAGCTTGACGGTTGTCCCTTGTTAGGGTGGATTGTAGTGCTTGACGTCTTCTCCTCTCACTATGCAAACGTCCCCACTTGATTCCTTCATGACCTCTAAATGTTCCATAGAAAGAACTTTCCTGATTGTGAACACTTGAGGGAGCTGGGAAGGAATGGTTTTGAGGCCAGGTGGGATTGGCAGACAATGACTTGATATCACTTTATCTCCCGGAGAAAAACCTTCAGTGGGAATTTTCTTATTTCTCCACCCTCTTGGCAATTTCCCTATCATTCTTCCCTTTCTCTTGAGGATTTCTTCATTGACCCTTATGCCAGTAGGATCCTTCTGATCTGTTTCCATTGATTCTTGTGGCTTTAACTCTTGTAACTCCTGTTTGCCTTCCAAAGACTGTTTTAGAGTTTCAGCTGCTGGATTACTTTCCTCCAAACACAGATGGCTACTATCATCCTTAGGCTTTTCAGGTTCTGGTTCAGGCTCAGATGCAGGTTTGAAAACTTTGAAAATGAGCTGTTCATCATGTATTCTCAGAATTAGCTCTCCTTGTTCTACATCTATGAGTGCTCTAGCAGTGGCTAGAAATGGTCTTCCCAGAATGATAGGGTGTAGGTAGCTTTCCTCCATATCCAAAATGACAAAGTCTGTGGGGAAGTAATAATCTCCCACCTTCACCAGCACATTCTCAACTACCCCTTCAGCTTGCTTCTGAGTTTTGTCAGCCAGTTGTATGATTACATCAGTGGATCTCACCTCATTCAGTTGTAGCCTCTTCATAAGAGTTAGAGGCATCACATTTATGCTAGCTCCTAGATCACAGAATCCTCTGTCAATTTTTGTTTCTCCTATGATGCAAGGAATATGAAAACTTCCTGGGTCTGTTTTCTTAGAGATTGTGTCCTTCTTGATGAGGGCACTGCATTCTTTGTTCATTGTTACCGTTTGTCCTCCCTTCAAAACTCTTTTCTTGCTCAACAATTCCTTTAAATACTTGATGTGTGTAGGCATTTGATGGAGAATCTCAAGAAAGGGAATATTGATATGGAGAGACTTAAATGTCTCTAAAAACCTTGAATAGGTTTTCCCTTTTTCACCTCCTCCTAACCTCTGAGGAAATGGTGCTTTTGGTTGGTATGTTTCCATCGTGCCTTTTTGCAGTTCCTTGGCTTGCTCAGTTTCACTTTCCTGCTTAGCTTCCTCCACACCTTCCTTCAAAATTCCTGGCTCCTGCTCTGAGGGCCTGATTCCTTCTTCTTCTGAAACTTCCTTCAATATGGTGATGGCCTTGCATTCTTCCCATCTCACTCTCTTTTGTTCCCCTTTAGGATTCTTTTCTGTGTCACTAAGGAACACTGCAGTTGATTTGGGGGCCTGTTGAGATAGCTCTCCTACTTGAGACTCCATCCTCTTGAGTTTTTCACCATGGTTTCTTAAGGTAGCTCTCACATCATCCCTGAAGCTTTTCAATTCGGTTATGTCTTGACTCATGGTTGCCATCATTCCTTCTATCCGGTTTAATTGGTCTTGAAATTGTTGGTTCGGATTAGGTTGGGTAGGTTGATTATTTTGGCCATGATATGATGGTTGGGAGTAAGTGTTTTGTGTGGCTTGGTATGATCTTTGGTTGGAGTTTTGGTATGTGGAATTGTTATGTTGGTTGTGGTTGTAAGGTTTGTGGTTTTGTGGTTGGGTTTGTTGGTTCCCCCACCCAAAGTTTGGGTGATTTTTCCATCCTGGGTTGTAAGTGTTGGAATGTGGATGATATGATTGCCTTTGTTGGTTTCCCACATAGTTGGCCTCTTCCCAATCACCTCCTTCAATGCTTACTTCCTCTTGATCTTGTGTGTGTATTGCAGCCACTTGCTTTGTTTCTAATTGCCTGGTAAGCTCTGCTAGTTGCTTGGCAAACACTTTGTTTTGGGCTAGAATTGTATCAACATGGTTCAGCTCCATGACTCCCTTAGTGTTGTGCCTCTCTGATGCATAGTAGTACTCATTCTCAGCCACTGTCTCAATCACTTCAATGGCTTCTTCCACAGTCTTTTTCCTGTTCAATGAACCTCCTGATGAATGGTCTACAGCCTTCCTTGATTCATAAGACAGTCCATCATAGAAAATATGCAATTGCACCCAATCATGGAACATGTCTGGTGGGCATTTCCTTGTCAAATCCTTGAATCTCTCCCATGCCTCGTAGAGAGTTTCACCATCTTGTTGTCTAAAAGTCTGAACCTCAGATCGAAGCCTATTGACCTTTTGTGGGGGGTAGAAACGTGCCAGAAACTTGCTTTCCACCTCATCCCATGTTGTTAGACTCCCCCTTGGGAATGATTCCAGCCACTTAGCTGCTTTGTCCCTAAGTGAAAATGGGAACAAAAGCAGTTTATAGGCATCTTCCTGGACTCCATTGGACTTCACAGTGTCACAAATTCTCAGGAATTTTGTGAGATGTTGGTTGGGATCTTCATTAGCACTCCCACCAAATGAACAATGATTCTCCACAAGTGATATTAGCTGTGGTTTGAGTTCAAAATTGTTGGCCTGAATGGGTGGTTTCTGAATGCTGCTACCACAATTCCCAGAGGTTGGGTTTATGTATGAACTAAGAACCCTCCTCTCAGGAATGGCATTGTTTCCATCAGCTCTCTCATGGTTGTGAACTTCTCTATCCATGTTGAGATCTAGAGCTTCCTCAAAATTGTCCTCAGATTCTCCTTCAGATTCTTCTTCTCCTAGTACTCTCTTCCCTCTTGCTTCCCTTCTAAGTCTATGAAGGGTCCTCTCTGGTTCGGTATATGGAGGAGTTGATGTCTCTCCTCTCTTACCTGTCATACAAGAACACAGCACAGGCAACAAACAAGTGAAATACTCTTGGTTAATGGAAGAGTATGGTTAGAGCAATTGAGGAATTAATTCAAACAGTTAGTGAGTCAGTGAGTTAGTTGCTTGAATTTAAAGGCATAAAGAAAGAAAGCATGTAACAGAGTGCAGAAATTAAAATTCAACAAGTAACTTGTACTGAATTAATCAAAACAAAAAAAAATGCTCAATCTAGTTAACTTCCAATTGGAGAATTGTCAATCGAAAACCAATCCCCGGCAACGGCGCCATAAACTTGATGCGCATAAACTAGTTATGCTACGATTTAGGAAATTGCACGATCGGCAAAATTCCTTCCGGCAAGTGCACCGGTTATCGTCAAGTAAAAACTCACAATAGAGTGAGGTCGAATCCCACAAGGATTGGTTGAGTGAGCAATTCGGATTAGAAGTGTGTTCTAGTTGAGCGGAATCAAGAGTTAGATGAGAATTGCGGAATGTAAAATTGGCGGGAAAAGTAAATGACAAGAAATTGAAATGGCGGAATCTTAAATTGCATGAATTAAAGAGCAGAAGCTAAATTGCTGAAATTAAAAGGGAATGGGGGTGATTGCATGAATTGAGTTGCAGAATATAAAGAGAAAGTGGAAATCAGAAATGGGGAATTCATTGGGTGTTAGGAGATATTGAGATCTCCGAATCAAAACATGTTTATCTCTTCCTCAACCAATGCGTTCATTGAATTTTGCTTGGCAATCTTATATGATTGGATCCCAATCCCTTGGCTCACCAATTCTCTCTAAAAACAAACAAATTCCCAATCCCTTGGTTTAAATGTTCATAAGAAGAGATGATGCTCGATCACTGATTATACCACACAGTTTCATGAACCACAATTTGGTAGGATTACATGTCACAATATCCATCCAAACCCCAATCCAATTCACTGTGAGAAAGCTTCTCTAGCATGAATCCTCCATTCCTTTCCCAAGGTTCCGAAGGATTCCAATTATGGGTAGTTTCTTTCCCAAGACAACTACCCAATGGAATTAGATCGAGAAGCTTTCTAACAAAATTCAAGAGAAAAGATTGAAGAAGAAGATAAACTATTATTGATTCATTGAATTACAATAGAGCTCCCTAACCCAATGAAAGGGGTTTAGTGAGTCATAGCTCTGAATTCAACTACAAAGATATGAAAACTAGCTAAATGAAAAAGTAAAAGTCCTCCCTAACTTAAATTCTATCCTATTTATACACTTTCTATATTGAGCTTCTGTTGTGTTTCTTGGGCTTTGAGGCCTCTCCCTGCTTTCCTTTTGCCTTGGGTTTATGATCCATAATCTTGATGAGGCTGTTGATCCAAATTCTGTAACATTCATTGAGCCAACTTAGTGATAATCAAATAATGACACATGACTCAATAAATTGAAATTTCAGACTCATCAATCCTTCAGGCCCAATCCCATAAACCATGATATTCAATTGGGTTTCATACCAGAGTAAGTTTAAGTTAATGTTTGTGCTCAAATACTAACTTAAACCGCAATATTTTTGGCCCAGAAACCTTTTCCAAGAGTGGCGTTTAAGTTGCAGTTTAAGCTTAAACTGCAGCTTAAACGCCAGACACTTCCAGTGATGCCTTTTGTGGAAGCACGTTTAAGCTTCAGTTTAAGGTTAAACTGAAGCTTAAAGATGGAGATAGAAAAGGCAGCCCTGGAGGTCGAACACGTTTAAGCTCCAGTTTAAGGTTAAACTGGAGCTTAAACGTGGAAATAGAGAAAGCCATCCTGGAGGTCGAACACGTTTAAGCTCCAGTTTAAGGTTAAACTGGAGCTTAAACGTGGAAATGGAGGAAGCAACCCTGGAGGTCGAACACGTTTAAGCTCCAGTTTAAGGTTAAACTGGAGCTTAAACGTGGAAGCTGAGAAAGGTAGCCCTGGAGGTGTCGAACACGTTTAAGCTCCAGTTTAAGGTTAAACTGGAGCTTAAACGTGGAAATGGAGAAAGCAACCCTGGAGGAGAAACTTGGTCGAACACGTTTAAGCTCCAGTTTAAGGTCAAACTGGAGCTTAAACGTGGAAATGGCTCCCTGGTGCTTTTCCCTTTTCTGGCGTTTATCCTCCAGTTTAAGGTTAAACTGGAGGTTAAACGTGGAACTACCCCCCTTGGTGCCCTTCTCACTTCTGGCGTTTAACCTCCAGTTTAAGGTTAAACTGGAGGTTAAACGTGGAAATGCTTCTTTGGTGAGACTTTCATTCTGGCGTTTAACCTCCAGTTTAAGGTTAAACTGGAGGTTAAACTTCAATTCCAGCATTTCTTAGCCTTCCTGATTCTCGCGTTTAAGCTCCAGTTTAGGCTTAAACTGGAACTTAAACTCCACATGTGATATTCAAGCTTCCTTTATTGATTTTGTTGCTTCCTTGCTTAGCCTCTTCTTCCCTGAAATCATCCAAACAATTGTATCAAAGTCTTGCAAAATTTCATGAGAAATCTTCCATTCATAGCATTCAAGTAATATAACTAAAACTCATGGAATTTGCATTAAAATCATACTGTTTGGATGGTTCATTGCTTTGTTATTCATTTGACCATTCTTGGTTACTTTAAGCTCAAGAAAATGCATAAAACAACTAAAACTAACAGAAAAATGCTAGTGAAACTAGCCTAAGATGCCTTGGCATCAAACACTATCCACGCGACCGCGTCATCCACACGGCCGCGTGACCTGGAGATCGGCGTAAATATCCAACGTCCAGAAAGTTAGGCTGGAATCGTGCGGCCCTTGTGCATTTTGCACAAATTGGCCCACGCGATCGCATGCCCCATGTGATCGCGTAACTTGCACAAAACCAATCCCACGCGACCGCGTGAGCGACGCGATCGCGTTGCATAGATTGCACAACACCCTAGGATGAGACAGAGAGTTATGCTGAAACGGTGCTGGAGTTGTGCTTTTAGCACAATGTCCAGCAACGCGATCGCGTGACCCACGCGATCGCGTCATCCCCTCTTCCACCCCTTTCATGCGATCGCGCGACCCACGCGATTGCGTCACCCCCATTATCACCTCCACAACGCGACCGCGTCCCCCACGCGATCACGTGGATTTGAAAATATAACCCCCCAGCCACGCAAACCCTATCAGTCGCGCAGCCCCCCAACCCTCTTCTCCCTCTCTTCCTCCTCTTCTCTCAACCACCACCTAGCCACCACGCGATCGCGTAACCCACCCGGCCGCGTCATATCCTTCTGAAAGCCCACTCACGCGATCGCATGCCCCACGTGATTGCGTCACCCAATATTTGGCAATTAATGATTTTTGAACAGAGAGTTGTACGAGAGTGAGGCTGCACTCGCGCCACTAGCACAAATCGAGTCACGCGATCGCGTGCCCCACGCGTTCGCGTCACCCAACCTTATCGCGCACCACGCGACCGCATCACCCACGCGACCGCGTCGCCAGCGTCGCACAACCTATCCAGATTAGTGCCAATTTTCTTATCTTTTCTTCTCTAATCCTAATTTCTTCTATCTTTCCTTCTTTCTTCTTTCTTTCTCGTCTTCTTTCCCTCTACTCTTCTATCCCTTTAATTTAATGCATTTATTTGTTCTTTCCTTTTTCTTTTTCAATTTTTTTTCATGCATTTTTATGTTGGTGTTGGAGTTTTATTTGGATAAGTGCCTTAATTTATTTGAGCATATGGCTATTCTAAGGAAAGATTTGACAATTGAAATTTACTTATGGCTCTCATATACATTTGGATTACATTATTTTCATCCTTATTTTTAACTTGCACACCCAATGTATTTGAGATTATCATTCATAATTGTCATCATTCCACATGCTCTTTAATTTGGCACATTTATGCTTGAGCCATGCTTCTCATGCCTATTATTTGCATATTTTTATCCTCTTGCATCTAATTATTTTGAATTGCCCCTTTTGATCTTTATTGTTGTCTTTCCTACATGTTGTAGCTACCATGTAGTTGGGTTATCATCTTTTCTTTGGCATTCCTTATCACTTGGAATTTCCTCCCTTCCAGTCTTAGTTTTCTATATTTTACACTCTTTCTTTTTCTTCCTCCTTAGGCATGGGTGCCAAGAAAGAAAAAGAGAAGGTCGCTGACAAGACACCAGCAAGGAAAGGAACCAAGAGATCTCCAACCAAGACACCTCCATCTACAAGCGTCAGTTGGAGCAACCCGTCCACCTGCACATCTCAGCATGCACCGAGGACGGTGCAATCTTTAAGTGTGGGGAGGTCGATACCGATCTCCATGGGTTAGTTATTTCTTGACTCAACACCAAATTTTTTATTTTATTTGTTTGTTCATTGTTGCATTTGCATATTTGTTTGATTTTATGCATCTAGTTACTACTTGGTTAAAGTAATAAAATTCTTCTAAAGACCCTATTTTTGAAAAATTTCAGTAATTTAAATTGAAAATTTTTTTGTTAAATTTGTTTGAAGTTGTATTTGGAACATGGTTTTTGAGCCAAAGAACACACAACCTGTGAGATTTTGTGCTTACTTATATGGTTACACTATTTAACCATAATATTTTTATTCTTGTGTGTTTTCTTCTCTATAATTGCAATCTTAGCTTTGTTCCATTCTATATGTCCAATATTTAGTGTATTTACATGCTTGCATATGATTGAGGCCATTATTTGATTTTAGCTCACTTATCCCAAATAAGCCTACCCTTTAAATCACCATTGTCAGCCACCTTGAGCCTTTTAATCCCCATTTATTCTGTATTTTACCACATCACTAGCCTTAAGCGGAAAACAAATTAATTATCCCAATTGAATCTTTGGTTAGCTTAAGATAGTATGTTAATTAAGTGTGGGGAAATTGTAGGAACATGGGTTAATAAAGGAAAAGTATAATGTTTCTAATTTATTTGAATATCAGAAATTTGGGAACCTACTCATGAAAAACCAAAACAGAAAAATAATAGAAAATCCATGTGTATTGATAAGTTATGTTTGTTTCTCTACAAAAAAAAAAGAGAGAAAAAAGAGAAAAAATAAAATAAGAATTCCCCGGAGAATGAACTCCGGGAAGGTAGTAGAGTAGGGATTTGTATGATAAAATTTCGCACGTGAGGAGTTATTTCTTGGTTTCGTCCAGTCATTAATAACTTGATTATTTTTAGATAATAGTAGATAGAAACAACGCTCGTAAGGAGTCCTATTGAAACCAAGAAATATAGGCCTGCCTGCCATCCACACCAGAATAAATGAAGTTTCCCGAAAAAACCTGCTAGTGGAGGAAGACCTCCTAAGGATAAGAGACATAGGGCTAAAGAGAGAGCCAAAAAAGGAAAAATACTCAATAAATAAGTAAATAAGGGGACAAAATTACCCCAATATTAAGTTTAATAAAAGATCAATGCACATGTGATAAAAATTAAAGAAAAATTTAGTACATGAGTATGGGAATTATACAAAAGTGAGAATTATGGGTAGCTAGGCATGAATTTAAAAGTATATAGAGTATATGTATATTAGGTGAGAGCTTAGGTTAATTAAAGATTCAATTTATAAAGCTTACTTAGCCATATATATACCTTTACCCTTACCTTAGCCCCATTATAACCTTGAAAAAGACCTCATGATGTTTGCATTGGTATATTAAATATTGTTGATTGGTTAGATGAAGAACAAGGTTTAGAAAGCATGACTAGAGAAGAGTAGAGTGATTGACCCTAGACACCTTAGAGTAAGAGTGATATACACTACTAGTGAGGGTTCAATGCTTGATTCTATGTTCCCTGCTTTCATTAGCTATCTTCTTACAAGTTTATTTGTCCTTTATTGTATAATTTGAATTAGTGAAATCTGATTTATGTTTGTCTTGGAAAACTTATTTATTTTTAATCAAGTAGGTAGAAACATTTTGCATGTAGTTGTATTCATATAGATAGGATTGCATTTCATACATCCTACCATTCTTCTTCATTTTTATAGCTTCTCTTGAGCTTAGCATGAGGACATGCTATTGTTTAAGTGTGGGGAGGTTGATAAACCTCTATTTCATGGTTTATCTTGTGCTCAATTGAGTGGTTTTTATCAACTCTATACCCACTTATTCATACTATTTGCATGGTTTTATATTTCCTTCCTGATTTTGTGCTATGATTGAAAACATGCTTCTTTGATCTTATATTTACTTATTATTAATCCTCTCCTATTACCATTAGATGTCTTGATATGTGTGTTAAGTGTTTTCAGAGATTACAGGGCAAGAATGGTTCAGAGGATGGAAAGGAAGCATGCAAAAGTGGAAGGAATACAATAAGTTGGAGAAATTGCTAAGCTGTCCAGCCTGACCTCTTCGTACTCAAACGGCTATAACTTTAGCTACAGAGGTTCAAATGACGCAGTTCCAATTGTATTGGAAAGCTAACGTCTGGGGCTTCGATTTGATATATAATATGCCATAGTTGCTCTGATGCTAGGCGACGCGAACGCGTGATCTACGCGGACGCGTCGCATCTGCGAACTTCAACTCGCGCGGCCGCGTGGACGACGCCTCCGCGTCACTTGTCCGTGACCTGGACGTACCAGAATACACAAGGGGCGATTTTTGGGCTATTTTTGACCCAGTTTGCGGCCCAGAAAACACAGATTAGAGGCTATAAAGTAGGGGAATGCATCTATTCAAAGGGAGCTCGCCAATTTTCACTTTCCATGATTTAGATTTAGTTTGAGAGAGGTTCTCTCCTCTCTCTCTCTCTTAGGATTAGGATTAGGATTTAGTACTTCTCTTAGTTTGTAAGAGTGACTCTCGATCCAGGTTTAATATTTACTTTAATGCTTTTATTCGTACCTATAAATGTTGCCAACTTGACTTATGAACCCTTTCCATGTTATGATTTGAATTAGTGATTATGAGGTATTTCAGTTATTGATTGCTTTCTCTTTAATTTGTGTTACCATTGCTTTCCATCTAAGGACATTTTTATTCCAACAATTTTGTTTTTCCCTTTTGGTCTTGGTTAAGAAATCAGTAACTCAACATTATTAAACTCAGCATAATTGATAATCGTTATCTTGCTAATTGAACTGAACTTCAATAATCCCAACTTTTTCTTAGGAAATAAATAGGATTCGAAGGTCAAACTAATTAGTCCCTTGACTTTCCTTTACTTTAGTAAAGGTTAACTAAGTGGAATTTAGATTCAACTTTCATTATTGTTGAGAGAGATAACTAAGTTGGACTTCCAATTTCTCTTACCTTGCCAAAAGATTGCTTTACAGTATTTATTTATTTTAATTACCATTTAAATTATTTGTCATATCTACTCTTCACTCTCAACCCCGATTTTACAACCTCCATAACCAATAATAAGAACATACTTCCCTGCAGTTCCTTGAGAAGATGACCCGAGGTTTGAATACTCGGTTAGCAATTTTTAAAGGGGTTTGTTACTTGTGACACCCAAAACGTTTGTAAGAAAGGTTGATTGCTTGGTTTAGTAACTATACTTACAACGAGAGTTTTCTATAACTTCTAAACCATCAATCTTCAGTTCTTCACACGTCCTCTACTAGTACATAAGCCATCTTCATAGATTTGTTTGCCATCTCTAATGAGAAATTGGCAGCATGTACCTCAAGGATTCCCAGTTTCTCCATTACAGAGAGTGGCATGAGGTTTATCCCTGACCCAGGTCGCATAGAGCCTTCTCAAAGGTCATGGTGCCTATGGTACAAGGTATTAAGAACTTTCCAGGATCCTGTTTCTTCTGAGGCAATGTCAGTTGATCCAGATCACTTAGTTCATTGATGAGCAAGGGAGGTTCATCTTTCCAAGTCTCATTACCAAATAATTTGGTATTTAGCTTCATGATTGCACCAAGGTACTTGGCAACTTGCTCTTCAGTAACATCCTCATTCTCTTCAGAAGAAGAATACTCATCAGAGCTCATGAAGGGCATAAGGAGGTTCATTGGAATCTCTATGGTCTCTAGATGAGCCTCAGAGTCCTTTGGTTCCTCAAAGAGAAACTCCTTATTGATCACTGGACGTCCCAGGAGGTCTTCCTCACTGGGATTCACGTCCTCTTCCTCTTTTGTGGGTTCGGCCATGATTGTTATATCAATGGCCTTGCACTCTCTCTTTAGATTCTCTTCTGTATTGCTTGGGAGAGTACTAGGAGGTGTTTCAGTGATTTTCTTACTCAGCTGGCCCACTTGTGCCTCCAAATTTCTTATGGAGGACCTTGTTTCACTCATGAAACTTAAAGTGGCCTTGGACAGATCAGAGACTAAGTTTGCTAAATTAGAGGTATTTTGTTCAGAGTTCTCTGTCTGTTGCTGAGAAGATGATGGAAAAGGCTTGCTATTGCTGAGCCTGTTTCTTCCACCATTATTAAAGCCATGTTGAGGCTTTTGTTGATCCTTCCATGAGAAATTTGGATGATTTCTCCATGATGAATTATAGGTGTTTCCATAAGGTTCACCCATGTAATTTACCTCTGCTATTGCAGGGTTATCAGGATCATAAGCTTCTTCTTCAGAAGATGCCTCTTTAGTACTGTTGGATGCATTTTGCCATCCATTCAAACTTTGGGAAATCATGTTGACTTGCTGAGTCAACACTTTGTTCTGAGCCAATATGGCATTCAGAGTATCAATTTCAAGAACTCCTTTCTTCTGAGGTGTCCCATTATTCACAGAATTTCTCTCAGAAGTATACATGAATTGATTATTTACAACCATGTCAATAAGTTCTTGAGCTTCTGCAGGCGTTTTCTTTAGGTGAATGGATCCACCTGCAGAATGGTCCAGTGACATCTTGGAGAACTCAGACAGACCATAATAGCATATATCCAGAATGGTCTATTTTGAAAGCATGTCAGGAGGACACCTTTTGGTCATCTGCTTATATCTTTCCCAAGCTTCATAGAGGGATTCACCATCTTTTTGCTTGAAGGTCTGAATATCTACTCTAAGCTTACTCAGCTTTTGAGAAGGAAAGAACTTAGCCAAGAAGGCTGTGACCAGCTTATCCCAAGAGTTCAGGCTATCTTTAGGTTGTGAGTCCAACCATGTTCTAGCTCTGTCTCTTACAGCAAAAAGGAAAAGCATGAGCCTGTCGACTTCAGGATCTACTCCATTAGTCTTAACAGTCTCACAGATCTGCAGGAACTCAGTTAAAAACTGGTAGGAATCTTCTGATGGAAGTCTATGGAATTTGCAGTTCTGTTGCATTAGAGCAACTAATTGAGGTTTCAGCTCAAAATTGTTTGCTCCAATGGTGGGGATTGAGATGATTCTTCCATCAAACTTGGAAGTAGGTATAGTATAATCACCAAGCATCCTCCTTGCATTATTATTATTTTCGGCTTCCATCTCCTCTTCCTTTTCGAAAATTTCTGTAAGGTTATCTCTGGATTGTTGTATTTTAGCTTCTCTTAGTTTCCTCTTCAGAGTTCTTTCAGGTTCTGGATCAGCTTCAACAAGAATGCCTTTTTCCTTGTTCCTGCTCATATGAAAGAGAAGAGAACAAGAAAAGAAGAAGAATCCTCTATGTCACAGTAAAGAGGTTCCTTATTGTTAGTAGAAGAAGAAAGGGAATAGGAGTGAAGAAGAATGGATAATCCAAACACAAGGGTGAGGATAGGAGCAGTGATTTGAGATGAGGAGAAGTGTTAGTAATTGAATAAATAAATAGAATAAGATGAGGAAGAGAAGAATTCAAAAATTTAAACAAATTAAAAATAAAAATTAAGGTTAAAATTCGGAAATTAAAATTGAAATTAAGTTAAATTAAAATTTAAAACAATTAATTAATTAAAAATAATTTTTGAAAAAGAGGGAGGTATTTTCGAAAATTAGAGAGAGAAGAGTAGTTAGGTGGTGAAAAAGATAAGAAACAAACAAAAAGTCAATTAGTTAGTTGATTGAAAAAGATTTGAAAATTAATTTTGAAAAGATAAGAAGATAAGAAGTTGGAAAAGATATTTTAAAATCAAAATTTTTTTTTGAAAAAGATAAAATTTTGAAAAAGATATGATATAAAGGATATGATAAAAAGATATAATCAAAAAGATTTAATTTTTAAGATTAAAATTGATTACTTGACTAACAAGAAACTAAAAGATAAGATTCTAGAACATAAAGATTGAACCTTTCTTAACAAGAAAGTAACAAACTTCACATTTTTGAACCAATCACATTACTTGTTAGTTAAGTTTCGAAAATTTTGAAATAAAATTAAGAAAAAGATTTTGAAAATAATTTTTGAAATTTTCGAAAATCATAAAGAAAAAATGAAAAAGATTTCATTTTTGAAAAAGTTTTGAAAAAGATAGAATTTTTTAAATTGAAAATTTGACTTGACTCATAAGAAACAACTAAATTTTAAAAAGTTTTGAAAAAGTCAACTCAAATTTTTTAAATTTATGAGTGAAATAAGGGAAAGATATTTTTTTGATTTTTGAATTTTTAATGATGAGAGAGAAAAACATCAAAAAGACTCAAGGCATGAAAATTTTGGATCAAAATATGTGATGCATGCAAGAATACTATGAGTTTCAAGATGAACACCAAGAACACTTTGAATGTCAAGATGAACACCAAGAACTTATTTTTGAAAAATTTTCAAGAAAAGAAAACATGCAAGGCACCAAACTTAAAGATTTTTCATGTATAGACACTAACAAATTGAAAATGCAAATGAAAAACAACAAAAGACACAAAACAAGAAATTTTAAAGATCAAACAAGAAGACTTACCAAGAACAACTTGAAGATCATGAAGAACACTATGAATGCATGAATTTTCAAAAAATGCATAAATTTTTAGAAAAAATGCAATTGACACCAAACTTAAAAATTGACACAAGACTCAAACAAGAAAAACATAAAATTATTTTTGATTTTATGATTTTATTAAAATTTTTTTGGTATTTTTTTCAAAAATTTATTTGAAAAAGAAAAATAAGGATTTCAAAATTTTTAATATGAATTCCAGGAATCTTGCACTCTTAGTCTAAAGCTTCAGTCCAGGAATTAGACATGGCTCACTAGCCAGCCAAGCTTTAGAATACACATCAGTCATACAGCAGCAGATGGATTAGGAACAACTAGCTTGCTCTTGTGATGATGGTTTAGAAGCCTTAGTCTAAAAGAATTTAGACATGGCTTTGCAGCCAGCCAGGCTCCAACATTTTTTATGAAACTCTAGAATTCATTCTTAAAAATTCTGAAGAACATAAATTAATGTAAAATAATTTTTTTTATATTTTTCAAAAATTAAGAGAATAAAAAAAACAAAAACTTAAAATTAAAATAAAGTTACCTAATCTGAGCAACAAGATGAACCGTCAGTTGTCCAAACTCGAACAATCCCCGGCAACGGCGCCAAAAACTTGGTGTGCGAAATCGTGATCTTTACTTCCTTGGTAACGGCGCTGAAAACTTCATACGCATGTTCATATTCTTAATTTTGTTTCACAACTTCGTACAACTAACCAGCAAGCGCACTGGGTCGTCCAAGTAATAAACCTTACGTGAGTAAGGGTCAATCCCACGGAGATTGTCGGTATGAAGGAAGCTATGGTCACCTTGTAAATCTCAGTCAGGCGGATTCAACTGATTATAGAGTTTTAATAATTAAAAGATAAATAAAACATAAACTAGGATAGAGATACTTATGTAATTCATTGGTGAGAATTTCAGATAAGCGTATAGAGATGCTTTCGTTCCTCTGAACCTCTGCTTTCCTGCTGTCTTCATCCAACCATTCCTACTCCTTTCCATGGCAAGCTTTGTGTAGGGCATCACCGTTGTCAATGGCTACTTCCCATCCTCTCTGTGAAAATGGTCCGATGCACTGTCACTGCATGGCTAATCATCTGGAGGTTCTCGATCATACTGGAATAGGATTCACCCTCCTTTTGCGTCTGTCACTACGCCCAATACTCGCGAGTTTGAAGTTCGTCACAGCCATCCCTTCCCAGATCCTACTCGGAATACCACAGACAAGGTTTAGACTTTCTGGATCTCAGGAATGGCCATCCATGGGTTCTAACTTATACCACGAAGATTCTAATATCTCGGACTCGATCCTCTGTATTAGATATCCAAGAGATACTCATTCTAGCTTGTTTGCATGTAGAACGGAAGTGTTTGTCAGGCACGCGTTCATAGGTGAGAATGATGATGAGCGTCACATAATCATCACATTCATCATGTTCTTGGGTGCGAATGGATATCTTAGAATAGGAATAAGCTTGAATTGAATAGAAAAACAGTAGTACTTTGTATTAATTCATGAGGAACAGCAGAGCTCCACACCTTAATCTATGGTGTGTAGAAACTCTACCGTTGAAAATACATAAGTGATGAAGGTTCAGGCATGGCCGAATGGCCAGCCCCCCTAAAGGTCTAAGATAGCATAAAACTAATCAAAGATCCTTTACAAAGATAGTAAAAAGTCCTATTTATACTAAACTAGTTACTAGGGTTTACAGAAATGAGTAAATGAAGCAGAAATTTACTTCCGGGACCCACTTGGTGTGTGCTTGGGCTGAGCTTGAAGTTTATACGTGGAGAGGTCATTCTTGGAGTTGAACGCCAGTTTGTAACGTGTTTCTGGCGTTGAACTCCACTTTGCAACTTGTTTCTGGCGCTGAACGCCAGACTGCAACATGGAACTGGCATTCAACGCCAGTTTGCGTCATCTAAACTCAGGCAAAGTATGAACTATTATATATTTCTGGAAAGCCCTGGATGTCTACTTTCCAACGCAATTGGAAGCGCGCCATTTGGAGTTCTGTAGCTCCAGAAAATCCACTTTTAGTGCAGGGAGGTCAGAATCCAACAGCATCTGCAGTCCTTCTTCAACCTCTGAATCTGATTTTTGCTCAGGTCCCTCAATTTCAGCCAGAAAATACCTGAAATCACAGAAAAATACACAAACTCATAGTAAAGTCCAGAAATGTGAATTTTAATTAAAAACTAATAAAAACATACTAAAAAATAACTAAATTATACTGAAAACTATGTAAAAATAATGCCAAAAAGCGTATAAATTTTCTGCTCATCAAGTGTCCTATTGATTTAGTGAAAACAAACAATCAAATTCCCAAGCAAGAGTATGGACATATAGGACTAAGCAGAGAAGTAATTCAATGCAATCAAAATCCAAAGAATTGATTCAAGTCTCAAAATGAAGCAACTTGCAAGAATACATAATAAGAGGTATGGAAACATAGAATTGGGTAATTGAACCCTCACTAGGTGTGTATACACTCTAATCGCTCGATGTTTAAGGTTCAATTCACTCAATTATCCTTTAATCATGCTTTCTAAAGTTTGTTCTTCATCCAACCAATCAACGAATATTCAATGTATAAATACACTCGTCATGAGGACTTTTCATAAGGTTGTAATGGGGCTAGGGTCAAGGTAAGGTTATATATGGCTAAGTGAGCTAGAATTTGAATCTTTAATCAACTTAATCTCTCACCTAACATATAACACCTATGTAATTCCAACACAATACCTAGTTACCCACAATCTCACTTGTCTCACATACTCATGCATTCTTTTCAATCACAACACATATGCATCATTATTGTTACTCTTCTTTGGGGCATTTTCTCCCATTTTTATTTTTTTTTCTTTATTTTTATTTTTTTTCCATCAACAATAACATAGTATATACCAAAGGAGAATGCATATGGTTCATCTAATTACTACATGAGTATGTACCCCAAATTTTCAAGATTTTCAAAAGGGACATAAACCACATTTTCATCAACCAAAGTTTCCAAATTTTCCCATACTCAAATGACACACACTCTCAGCATCCTAAACTAATCAAAGATTTAAATAGGAAGATTAATTATTTTCTGCTTAAGGTCAGTGATGTGGCAATATAAGGAACAAAAGGGAATTAAAAAGGGTCAAAGTGGCAAACAAATGTCAATGAAATGGTAGGCTATTTGGGTTCAAGTGAGCTAGTGAAGTGATGGCCTCAAATGCATATATACATCAAACAATGGACATATAGAATTAAACAAACCAAAAATTGCAACCATAGAGAAGAAAATAACATACGAGAACAAAAACTATGGTCAAATGATGTAACCATATAATTGGGCTCAAAAACTCACAGGTCGTGTGTTCTTACTCTAAAACTATGTTCCACATAATAGTTCAAGCAAGTTTTAAAAACAATTTTTCAAATCAATTCAATAGCACGCCCTAAAAACAAAATTCTTGGAAATCATTGTTATTTTTTACCAAAATTATTTCCTATTTCAAAAATTTTCTAGTTCTTTTCCTAATTTCCAATATCCAAAAACCATTATGAACAATTATTAGGACTAAAATTGAACTAGGCACTATGCTATTCACAACATCCAATCACAACTTCTATCTATAAAATATATACCATGCAAAAGCAAGAATCCCAAATACAAAAACTAAAAATAAACTAAGATATATACCAAAAGAAAATGCAATGCAACAGTAAAAAAAATACTCCAAATAACTACAAGAAACATAATAAAAGAAAACAAAAACAAAATGTAAAATGTTTGGAAAAGGAAGTCTACGTCCCAAAATTGCGAATCCTCCCCCACACTTAAGCATTGCATGGTCCTCCGTGCATGAACATAATCCGGGGAGAAGAAGCTCTAAGTTCCTCCACCTTCAGCTGGTGGATGCAGCGGCTCGGGTTGCTTGGAAATTGCCAAGTCCAATGCACTCTCGTTATCGCCATCCTCGATGTTCTCCTCCTCTACTGGCTCCTTGCCTTCATGGTCATCCTCAAAAAGAATGAATGGAGTATAATTAAGAATCATAAGACAAGTGGCACAACAAGGTAAAGGAGTAAGTAAATAAGCATCTAATTGAGGAAGTTTGCATAGTGGTGTGGTATGATAAAAAATGAGCCATGTGCATATTCCAATTATGCGCACGATTAGAACACACACAACGGCCGGTGAAAATGGCATCCACACAATCAAAAATTAAGCATGAATTCCTCAATTAAATGACCTAAGTTGCAAGCAATGGATGAGCATGAATTAAAGACAAGAAAGATTAGGCAATTACAACAAGAGTAAATTGAATTTAGGACATATTGGATATTGAAATTGTGCAAGTGAAAGCGCAAGATTGATATAAAATGGCACAACAAACAATAACCAATGCAATGATGAAAAGAAAATTACTTATTCATCCTACAAATTAATGACATAATCACATAGACAAGGTGCTAGTTACAAAAAGTGACAAGCTTGGTAGAATCAAGTCAAGTCAACTCAAACAAATGCAAAGTACTAACAAGAAACAAGGACCTTGTTATATGATTATATTGATTTAAAAACCATGATGAACAAGCAATTCAATTCAATTCACTAAATTTTATATGCACTTGTTCAAAATTTCATCAATTAAGAAACAAATGTCAATTTTTATGTCAAATTGATGCTAGCAACTCAAAGCAATAAACAAGTACATTATTGAGATTTTAATCCAAAAATAGCATCATACTCATTCAAAAGTGCAAAATTCTTTATTAGAATGCCAAATAAGGATCTAGTCTAACATATATGGTAGCTACAACACATGTATTAAACTCAAAGTTCATTCAGGCATTTTATCAAACACATGATATGCAGTGCACATATTCAACAATTTCAAACCAAAATTCAAGCATCAATAACCCATAAATCAGAAATTTGAATACTTGGAATTCAACAAACAAACAATTAAGCAAAAC
Organism: Arachis ipaensis; assembly: GCF_059453495.1. Lineage (NCBI taxonomy): Eukaryota > Viridiplantae > Streptophyta > Magnoliopsida > Fabales > Fabaceae > Arachis > Arachis ipaensis. Next base: position 61,544,259 of record NC_142443.1, read on the forward strand.
TTAAGCTAGATTGTCAAAGTTAAATAAAGAAAACAAAAATTATGCAAGCAAATAAACAAAACCAAGAAGAGTAAAGAGAGAAGAAGAAGAAGAAAGAAGAAGAAAAGAGAATGAAGAAGAAAGAGAGATAGAGAGAGAGAAGGGTAGTGGTGGTAGCTCCAGCAGCGGCGGGGTCGCCGGAAGGATGGGTGGGGTGGGTTGTGGAAGCCGAAAAAGAAAAAGATTGGATTGGGGGGTGAGGCTGGCGTGACTGGGTTCTGTTCCTGTTTAACGCCCTGAACGCGACTTGTGCGTACGCACAAGACAGTGTGCGTACGCACAAGACAGTGTGCGTATGCACACTAGCAAAAATTGGGGGCGTTCATACGCACAACAATATGCGAGCACTCCCGACAGAAGGGGTGTTACTGTGTGTGCGTACGCACAGCGATGTGCGCACGCATAAAAGACTTTCTTTCTCGAAGAACAGGGCAAAAAGGATCATGTGGGCGCACGCACAGACAGGCGTGCGTACGCACAGAATGAAAACTTGCTGGGGTGTGCTCACAAAAGCAGCTACGAGCGCTGTGAACAGAGTGTGTGTAAACAAGTGTGCATACGCACAGGTTGGTGCGTATGCACAAGTGTCGAAAATCAAGGGAAGTGTGCATACTCACAGGGTTGTGCGCACGCACAATGCTTTGTTCCTGCAACATTTTTAATGCCTCTAAGGCACTGATGAACGGATTTTTGTGTGGTAAAGAATTTCACAATAAATTCTTGTTGCAAGTATAGCTTCTAAACCACAAAGAATTCTTTCACACAAAATTTTGATTGTTACATAAGCAAACCCAATAAAAATAAACCGAAGTATTTAAACCTCGGGTTGTCTCTCAAGGAATTGCAGGGAAGTGTAGTTATTATTGGTTACAAAAAAGTATCTTTTTGGGATTTTGAATAAGGAACAAGAAAAGTAAATTGCAAGAATAAAGCTAATAGCTAAGAAAGCTCTTGGCAAGGTATGAGAACTAGAAGTCCTATCCTAGCTATCCTTATCAATTGTGATGAGAATTGTCCATTGCTCCTACTTAGTTAACCTCTAACTATGAAGGAAAGTCAATTGGATGAATTAGTTTGATTCCTCAAGTCCTAGTCAACTCCTAAGAAAAGACTAGCTTTAGAAGGATCCAAATCAACTAGTAACTTTTAATTATCAATCAACAAAGGAGTTTGATAACTCAAGAGTCTCCAATTACTCAACCAAAGCCAAGAATATAAAAATCTAACTTAAAACCCTCCTAAGCATTTTATCAAACACTTGGAAGGCACAACATAAAAGCATAAAAAAATAATAAGAGATAATAAAATCCAAACAACCAATTGCAAGCATCAATAACACAAATAGAAGAAAGCAATCACAAATATGAAATACCTCAAATTGCATTAAATATAAAATCAAATCTAACATGAGAATTCATAAACTAAATTGGCAACATAAAGTAATCAACAAATGAAATAAATAAACTAGAATGCTAGAACAAATAAGAGTAGAAGAGAAACTAAATTGAAATATAGTAGAAATCTAAAATTAAAAATAACTAAACCTAAGAATCCTAAAACCTAGAGAGAGGAGAGAGCCTCTCTCTCTAGAAAACTACATCTAAAACCTAAAAAATATGTGAATGAATATTGTATCAATGAATGGATATTATTCCCCCACTCTGTAGGCTCTAATCTGTGTTTTTCGGTCTTGAAAATGGGCCAAAAGGAGCCCAGAAATCGCCCCCAACGATTTCTGATATGCTGAACTTTCGCACGATCCATGCATACGCGTGATGCGCGCGTGCGTGTCCCTAGAAGCCAGATCAACTATGGCAAATTGTATATCGTTACGAAGCCCCGGATGTTAGCTTTCCAACGCAACTAGAACCGCCTCATTTGGATCTCTGTAGCTCAAGTTATGATCGATTAAATATGAAGAGGTAAGGGCTAACAGCTTTGCAGTTCCTTCAATTTCTTGTATTCCTTCCACTTTTGCATGCTTCCTTTCCATCCTCTAAGCCATTCATGCCCTATAAATCCTGAAACCACTTAACACACATATCAAGGCATTGAATGGTAATAAGAGAGGATTAAAATAAGCAAAATTAAGGCCAAAGAAGCATGTTTTCAATCATAGCACAAAATTAGGAAGGAAAATGTAAAACATGCGAATTCAATGAATAAGTACGAGAATAGTGGATAAAATCCACTCAGTTAAGCACAAGATGTGCCACGAAATAGTGGTGCATCAAATCTCCCCACACTTAAACATTAGCATGTCCTCATGCTAAGCTCAAGAGAAACCATAAGAGTGAAGATGAATGGTAGAAAGTATGAAATGCAACCTATCTATATGAATGCAACTACATGCAAAATGCTTTTGCCTACTTGGTTTAAAAGTAAATAAATTCTCCAAGACAAACATAGATTAGATTCCACTAATTCAAATTACACAATAAAAGATAAGTAAACTTGTAGGAAGATAGCTCATGAAAGTAGGGAACATAGAATCAAGCATTGAACCCTCACTAGAAGTGTATATGTACTCTAATCGCTCAAGTGTCTAAGGTTAATCCACTCTACTCTTCTCTAGTCATGCTTTCTAAAACATTGTTCTTCATCTAACCAATCAACAACTATTTAATGTACAAATGCAAACATCATGAGGGCTTTTTAAGGTTGTAATGGGGCTAAGGTAAGGGTGAGGATACATGTATGGCCAAGTGAGTTATACTTTGAATCTTTGACTAACCTAAATTCTCACCTAACACACACACATACTCTATATAATTCCAAAATCATGCCTAGCTACCCAAAATCTCACTTTTGTATATTTCACATACTCATGCATCAATTTTTAATTCCATCACATGTGCATTGATCTTTTTATTGAACTTAGCATTGGGGTGATTTTATCCACTATTCATTTATTTCTTTTCTTTTTTCTTTTTCCCTCTCTTTTTTTTCTCTTTTTTTTTTACATGAAAACAAACATAACATATCAATGCATATGGTTTTTTTTTCTGATTTCACATGAGTAAGCACCCAAATTTCTAATATTTGTCGGTGAAAACACAACACATTTTCATCAACCCAAGTTCCCACATGTCCCCACACTTAGTTGGCACACAATCTCTATCTTAAGCGAATCAAAGATTCAAATAAGGTAATTAATTATTTTTCCGCTTAAGGCTAGTGATGTGGTAATATAAAGAACAAAAGGGGGTTAAAAGGCTTAAAGTGGCAAACAAAGGCAAATAAAATGGTAGGCTATTTGGGATAAGTGAGCTAATAACAAATGATGGTCTCAATCACATATATGCATGAATATACTAAATAATGGACATATAGAATGGAACAAAGTAAAGATTGCAATCATAGAGAAGAGAACACACAAGAATAAAATTATGGTTAACTAATATAACCATATAATTAAGCTCAAAATCTCACGGGTTGTGTGTTCTTAGCTATAAACTATGTTCCAAATTACAATCTTCAAACAAGTTTAACAAAAATTTTAATTCAAATTATTGAAATGCTATAAAAAGTTTCTTGAAAAAGAATTCGTCACTTCAACCAAGTAATAGTAAAATATGCACAAAATCAATCAATCATGCAATCAAACATGCAAATGCGATAACTAACTAACAAAGAAAATTAAACATTGGTGTTGAGAAGATAACTAACCCACGGAAGTCGAAATCGACCTCTGCACACTTAAAGATTGCACCGTCCTGGGTGCATGCTAAGATGTGCAAGTGGACGGGTTGCTACACTAATGCTTTTCTCCAAAGATTGTGTAGATGGACTTGTCTATCGCCCCAGTGAGAAGCTTCTCCTTTTCCTTCTTGGTGGTCATCCTGAAAAAAGAGGAAAAAAAAAGAAGAGTAACCCACAAATAAAGATAAGAAAACAAATAAAGTATGGGTGGGTTAATGCCAAATAATGAGGATCTCAACTACATGGTAGCTACAACATGCAAGTGAGAAAATAGTAGAAGCAAATGGCATATCAATAGTGCAAAAATTGCAACAATGGGGGAAAGAGAGTGGGTAATAAAGACAGTATAAGTGCATATCAATGAAAATAAAATACAGTGTCATAGAAGATGAGCATTGACTTAAATAATATCGTCCAATCAGAATAAAACAAGTCATGAAGCACCAGAATAATGCAAGAGATATTCAATAGTTGAGCAAGAAAATTCAACATCGAAGAGAAAGTATCAAATTTAGAAAAGAAAATAAAGACAATACCAAAATTAAAATGCAATGAGTGGAAGTATACGAATGCAATAAGGAAAATAAAAGTAAAGAGAATAAGGATAAGAAGTTAAAGAAATAAAGAAGAAGAAAGTAAGAAAGGAGGAAGAGAGAAGAAGAAAGGAGAGAAGAAAGAGGTATGAATTGAAAAACAGTGTGCGACGCGTGCGCACCTATCACACGTACCGTGAAAACTAAAATGGCCATTCGATGTGTAAGCGTCGCCCACGCGTACGCGCGGGTGCCTGAAGAAGAAAAGTGATGCGCGATTCCAGCACAGTGGCAGCCTGATAAACCCATATTTTATGATATATTTTGTGCTTAATCTGAGTGATTTATTCAATCCTTCACCCACTTATTCATATTCATTGCATGGTTTTACTTTTCCTTCCTCATTATGTGATGTATGTGAAAAACATGTTTCCTATGCTTTAAAATTAATTATTTTAATTACCTTTATTTCCATTCGATGCCGTGATTAGTGTGTTGAGTAGTTTCAGATCTTCTAAGGCAGGAATGACTCAAAGGATGGAAAGGAAACATACAAAAATAGAAGGAAAGCATAAAACGGAGTTTTTGAAGAAACTGGCAGCCACGCGATCGCATGGACGACGCGGCCGCATGCCAAGCGCGAAGAAGCAGCGACGCGGCTGCATGACTGACGCGACCGCGCGCCTTAAGCAGAATACATATGACGCGGTCGCATGACTGACGCGACCGCGTGACAAGGAAAACTCCGAATGACGTGACCGCGTGACCCACGCGGACGCGTGACAGAGGCCACGCACCAGAAATTGCAGAAAACGCTCCCAGCGAATTCTGAAGCCCTTTTTGGCCCAAATCCAAGTCCAGAAGGCATAGACCAGAGGTTATGAAGTGAGGAAATGCATCCGTTCAAAGGGAGTCTCCACTTTAGTTAGTTTTCATGATTTAGATTTAGTTTTGAGAGGGAGATTCTCTCCTCTCTCTTCTCTCTTTAGGATTAGGATTCAGAATTAGGATTTTATACGCTTTCTGGATTATCTCTTTATCAGGTTCAATATTCCTTTTTATTTACTTTTGCAATTTAATTTATGAATTCTTCCATGTTACAGATTACTCTTTTGAATTAATGTTATTTAAGGTATTTCAGTTTAATATTGCTTTCTCTTATTTACATTATTGTTATTCCCATCTGAAGACATTTTTATTGCGGTAGATTCACTTTCCTCCTTTTGGTCTTGGTTAAGAAATCAGTAACTCAGGAGTTATCAAACTCAAACATGAATGATAATTGTTATCTTGTTAATTAAATTGAACTTCAATAATCCCAATCTTTTCTTAGGAAATAAATAGGATTCGAGGATCAAACCAATTAATCCCTTGACCTTCCTTTATCTTAGTAAAGGTTAACAAAGTGGAATTAAGATTCAATTCTCATCATCATTGATAAGGATAACTAGGATAGGACCTCTAATTTCTCATACCTTGCTAAAAGTTTATTTATAGTTATTTATTTATTCTACTTGCCATTTAAATTGCTTGTTCTTCATTTACTTTATTTGCTAATTAAACTATTCACTCCTCATTCTCAAAACCCCAATTTACAATCTCCATAACCAATAATAAGAATATACTTCTCTGCAGTTCCTTGAGAAGACGACCCGAGGTTTGAATACTTCGGTTATCAATTTATTTAGGGGTTTGTTACTTGTGACAACCAAAACGTTTGTATGAAAGGACTTTTGAAGGTTTAGAAACTATACTTGCAACGAGGATTTATCCGCAAATTTCTAGACCACGCAAAAGTTTCTCTCACCAAAATGGCGTCGTTGCCGGGGAACTGCAATCGTGTGCCTTATTATTGGTTATTGTAAATATTTTTTTTCTTTTGCTTGTTTATTTGTCTTTATTTTTCCCCTCTTTATTTCTTTTAGCTACTATGAATTCTCACCCCTTTCACTTTGAGTTTGGTTCCAATGTTATTGAAAGGAATGGAAGTTATAACAGGAACATGCATCAAGGTCAGAGCAACCAAAGATGGATGGAGCCAAGAGGATTTGATCAACCCTTTAGGCAACAACACCCTCCAATATATCATGGACAAAGACCATTCTACAATGCATACCAAGCAAATAGACATGGTGGACAACCTTGTAAATACCAACAAGCCACACCGTGTTCTTATAGACCATCCTCTCAACACAACTTCGAACCACCACACTCACAAGCTCATTTTCACCATTCGCCACCGTATGACCCTCATTTACCCCAGTTTCAATCCAATCTCTCCCAAACACCACCACTTCCCCCTGTGCCATATCCAAATCTATCACCCCGAGAATCAGAGGTTCGCCTCAAGGAAACAGTAAATTGACTTCAAACAACCCTTCATCAACTAGAGCAAGCAGTAAGTCAATTATCTTCTAGACGTTCGAACATTCAAGGACCTCCTACAGCCCCATGTGGACAATCTAACGAAGAGCGTAGCATGAAGGAAATACTAGAAACTCCAGTGGACAAGACAGAGCATGGCTTCGTACTGGAACAAGTAGAGGAAGCTGTTATTATTGAAGAAGAAGAGTTGGTTGAAGACTTAGGAGACGCTGAACCTCAATGGGAATCCAAAGTTGTGGAAAATTCTGTCCAGGATGCTACAATTGATGCTAAGGAGGATTGTGCGCAGTCCCCAATGCATGTATTTCATGAAGAACTAGACAGAATAATCCAAGAAGCAAGTTTCCTTGATGACAATAATCTCAAGTCAAGTTCTTCTAGTAATGAACTTGCATCCGCAAGTGAATCCTCTGGGATCGAAGAATCTTCCCCAAGTGAATACGAAGATGATACGGAGGTAGATTTCTCTCAACCTCCAGTCTATGACTTAAGTGATGAGAAAGACATAGATGGCTTTGATCAGAACATGGATACATTTGAAGAATCCTGCAAGGAAGTGGAGAATTTCACAGAAGAGCACAAGGGAGTAGAACTCACAGAACCCCTGGAACCACCTATCCCAAGGCCATTACCACCCAATACAAGTTTCAAGTGGGTACAATCCTTAACCTTTAACTGTATTTTTCCACTTGAATATGGTTTGCTTGAAATAGATGGCCAGCTTCGAGCTCTCTGCGGCTTTAAGAGTAAAAAGGAAATGGCTCGTATTCAGAGCTGGTGCACGAGGTTCAATAAGGTTCCACGCTTCAACTCGAAGTGCACGGATTGGCATCATGATCAATCGGATGGATCTCGGAAAACGTTTGGTTATCCTGGTGAGAATCTAATTTTTAAACCGCCGAGATGGAAAAGTATAGATCAAGACAAAGGCGGATTTAAAAGCAAAGTTTGGGATCCTGGAATCTGTGCTGACAATCATCACCCCCGGAGCCTGACAATTTGTTTGAAGCTGCTCAGAAGTTTCACGTGCCTAGTTTGGGACCCCGGAGGCTATTGGCATTCCAACCATTGGTGGAGATTTATGGATGAATTTAAGCATAAGCCGCCATAACAGGAAGCTCATCCGATGTCCAACTTAAGGACTTTAACTAAAAGTGCTAGGTGGGAGACAACCCACCATGGTATGATCGTTCCTTTTTAAATATTTTTTTATTTAGTTTTATTTGTTTTCAAGTTTTATTTTATTTTATTATATTGAACCTGGAAGTTTTGCATCTCATTCATATTAATCATTGCATTCTGCATGCTGCATAAAAAAAAGGGTGTGCGACGCGACCGCATCACTCATGCGATCGCGTCAAGTTGCCAAAACACTTCCCACGCGACCGCGTGACCTGGAGATCGGCGTAAAGATCCAACGTTCAGAAAGTTAGGCTGGAATCGTGCGGCATTGTGCATTTCGCACAATTGACCCACGCGATCGCGTCACTCACGCGATCGCGTCACTTGCACAATACCAATCCCACACGACCGCGTGAGCGATGCGACCGCATCGCATGGATTGCACAAACACCTCAAAGGAGACAGAGAGTTGCGCTGAAACGACGCTGGATTCGTGCGTTTAGCACAAATTCCAGCGACGCGATCGCATGCCCCAGGTGATCGCGTCATTTACTCTTTTTGCCCTCCACGCGATCGCGTCACCCATCTTTTCGCCCCAACCATGCAACCGCGTGCCCCACGTGATCGCGTGGATTCAAATTATAACCCCCCAGTCACGCGAACCCTATCAGTCGCGCCCCCCTCCCCAAACCCCTCGACTCCCTCTCTTCCTCTCCAACCCCCAACCACCACCCAGCCACCATCACCGCCACCGCCAGACGCCGCCAACCACCCACGCCCCCTTCCTTCCCCTATTACCCCCTACCCCCATTAACCCCTTTTCCCTCCCTTCCTCCGAATAGTAGCCACCGTGCCGCCGTGCCACCGCCAGCCGCCGCGCCAGCCGCCGTCACCACCATCCTCAGCCACCTTTCTGCCCACTCTCCTCAATTCGCCTACCAGGTTCTGACGAATGTCACCCTTCTATCCTTCATAGTTAATTCACATTTTTTCTGTTTATGTTCATCATTAGGCTAGTTAGATATGCATGTTGTAGTGGATTTTAGGTTGTTAGGTAGCCTAGGATGTGGTTAGTGGATTTAGGTCTGTTTAATTGCGCTGTTCGTGTTTCTTGTTTCATTATTTTCGTATTCTGCTGTTGCTGTGATGTTAGTTTTGTTCATATGCTGTAATTTCTTGTTTCATGTTGCTCTTTACTCTGATTTTTCATGTTCTTATTCCTTATATTAATTGCGGCTGTATTTTTGATTCATATGAACTACTCTGTTGTTGTTTATTTTCCGGGACAATCCAATTTTAGCCGAAATACTGCCCAAATTTCTGTAAAATATTTCCATTCATGTCTTGATTTTGACATTTTCAACTATGCTTTCCTAAGATTTAACCAAAACAATTCATGAATGCCAGGGCAAGCTTTCTTATTCTTTTTGTTTCCTGGTTCATAATTTGCATTTTTGATGTTTGATTCCAATTTTTGCTATTTCTATATCTATTTGAATCATCATCAACCTGTTTTCCTTATTTGGATATGAGTTAGTTATAGCTTCTAACTGTGAATACTTGTTACTTGGAATATTTTCATTATGCCACTTACTTTAACCCACTTTTTACTGACTCACTAATGTTAACTTCCTAAACTCTTTTTTAATACTAATCAACCTAAACTTTCAAAACCTCTCTTCTGATTTTCTTTCACTTTCTTTTAACATTCTAACCATGGCATGATGTTAATTTTTCTATTTAACATGAATTCAATTACATTTTGGATTGTGAATTCTTCTTTTCGGACCTTTAACTCCTATACAATCCTTAATGCACATTTACATAACTCATTCTCCTTATCCTTTTGCTCCTTTGCCACTTTGTGTTTCTTTTGATTATTTGCCTATCTGTTTTTCTGTTCTCACTATGTCCTGGTTTTCTGTTTTTCAGGATGTCTGCCAGCCAGAGAAAAGGAAAAGGCAAGGCTACTACTGGCAAACGTAAAAGAGGAGAATCCTCCATGTCCATCATAGATATGATGCACGATGAATCCTTGCGGGAGAAAAATTTTACCCCGCAGGAGAAGGCCGACCAGCTAATCCCTGCTACTGATCCAGTGAAGTTTGCATACCGATACTGTGAGCTGAAGTATCCGGTGTTTGCAACCTTCAGGAACCTATACCTGGAGAGAACTTTGAAGATCCCAGAAGAACTCCAGCAATACACCTCTGACCAGATCAAACAAAGAGGCTGGTTCTTCTTGGAGAGAAACCTGACTGAGGTCAATGCATCTTGGGTTAGGGAATTCTACTGCAATTACTTCAAAACCTCCCTAGATGCAGTGAACCTTAGAGAAAAACAGATTCTGGTCACTGAAGAGGCCATTGAAGATGTTCTGAAGCTTCTGCCTAAAACTGATCAGCTGGATAGTTATCAGAAAGATGAGGAGGATATGCGCTTCATGCGATTTGATTGGGATGCAGTCAAGGTCCGGATAGCCCTTGACCCGACCGTTCCTTGGATTATGGGTCAGAACACCACCATGCCAAAGGGCATCAAGCGGATTTACCTGAATGATGAGGCTCGGCTATCGCATCAGATTCTTAGCAACTTCATTATGCTGAGTACTCATGAGACTGAGATACCAGCCGCTATGATCACCCTCCTATGGTGTGTGATGGAGGGTAAGAACCTGTACCTGTCACGCTTTATCCGGTACCATATGGCCAGGGTCCACGTCCGAGGCACTCTTCCCTTTCCTTATTTGGTTACACAGCTAGGCCGTCGAGCTGACGTGCCTTGGGAGGATGCTGATAAGAAGCCACCTGCTGCAGAATGCAAGAAGATTATCCCTCACAGCAGGAACTTTCGGGCTTTGGGCTACAGACCTCCATTCCTCACTGCTACTGCTGACACAGCCACACCATCTGCCGGCCCCTCTTCTTCCACAGCTACCCCTGCCACCACCACTACACCTCCACCTGCCCCAGAGCCCATCTATCATCTAGTGCACCACCTGTTTCGACGGCTTGACCAGATGGAGCATCGCAACAAGCGACGCTATGAGCACCTGAAGCTGATGATACGCTCTGGCGACATCCCCTCCGAGCCTGACACACCATCCGAGGCATCTGAGGAGGAGGCGGATGATCACGAGGCAAAGACTCATCCACAGAGCGAGGCAGAGCAGGCAGGCACCCAGCAGGCAGCATCACATCAGGAGGCTACGCCTCAGATTTAGGCTGTAGACCCCGAGATCCCTATCCAATCAGCACCTACTCTGCAGCAGGCTGCTCCTCAGACCACCACCACAGAGACCCCAGCTACCCACCCTTCCAGTGATGACACCCCTTCACACCCTACTTGAGTGAGCATCGGGGACGATGCTACATTTTAAGTGTAGGGAGGTCGCCATCTCTGGTGTTCTTTTCTTTGGTGAACCACTACATACTTAAAGAGAGAAACTTTTGCGTGGTCTAGAAAATTGCGGATAAATCCTCGTTGCAAGTATAGTTTCTAAACCTTCAAAAGTCCTTTCATACAAACGTTTTGGTTGTCACAAGTAACAAACCCCTTTGAAATTGATAACCGAGTATTTAAACCTCGGGTCGTCTTCTCAAGGAATTGCAGGGAGGTATGTTCTTATTATTGGTTATGAGTCTTGTAAGGTAGGGGTTTTAGAAAGTAGGGAAGCAGTATGTTGAATGATAAGAAAAATAAAATAATAATAATAAAATAAACTCTTAGCAAGGTATTAGAATTGGAGGTCATATCCTTATCAATTGTGATGAAATTTGGATTTTAATCTCACTTTGTTAACCTCTAACTATGAAGGTAGATCAAGTGGATTAATTAGCTTAATCCTCAGGTCCTAGTCAATTCCTATGGAAAGACTAGAGTTATTGGAGCAACTCCCAATTTCAATCACTGCTTTATTGACAGCTCAAGCATTACCAATTACTTAACCAAAGCCAAAAGGAAGAAAATATCTAAATTAAAAAGCATCAATATAAATAAAGCAAAGAAAAATTAAATCTGAAAATACCTCAAATTGCATTAACAAAAGAAATTAAATCTGGCATAGATATTCATAAATTGAATTGAGAAAATAAATAAAAAGAACATTGAACCTGGAATTGAGAGTCACTCCTAAAACTAAGAGAAATCATAAATCCTAATCCTAAGAGAGAGGAGAGAACCTCTCTCTCTAAAACTACATCTACTCCTAAAATTATGAATATGAAAAACTTGATTATAAATGGATGCAATCCCTCTACTTTATAGCCTCTAATCTGTATTTTTTGGGCCGAGAACTGGGTCAGAAACAGCCCAGAATTCGCTGGTTGCGAATTCAAACATGCTGAATTTCTGTCACTGCAACGCGTCCGCATGAAGCACGCGGTCGCGTCGCCTAGCATCAAGGCAACTATGGCATATTATATATCAAATTGAAGCCCCGGACGTAAGCTTTCCAACGCAACTGGAACCGCGTCGTTTGGACCTCTGTATCTAAAGTTACAGCCGTTTGAGTGCGAGAGGGTCAGGCTGACAGCTTTGCGGTTCCTTCAACTTCTTGTATTCCTTCCACTTTTGCATGCTTCCTTTCCATTCTCTGAGCCATTCCTGCCCTGTAATCTCTGAAAGCACTTAACACACATATCAAGGCATCTAATGGTGATAAGAGAGGATTAATATTAGCAAAGATAAGTCCAAAGAAACATGTTTTCAATTAAAGCACATAATTAGGAAGGCAAATGTAAAACCATGCAAATAGTATGAATAAGTGGGTAAAGAGTAGATAAAAACCACTCGATTGAGCACAAGATAAACCATAAAATAGTGGTTTATCAACCTTCCCACACTTAAACATTAGCATGTCCTCATGCTAAGCTCAAGAGAAACTATAAAGATGAAGAAGAATGGTAGAATGTATGAAATGCAACCTATCTATATGAATGCAACTACATGAAAATGTTTCTACCTACTTGGTTAAAAATAAATAAATTCTCCAAGAATAAATATGAACTGGATTTCACTAACTCAAATCATGAAAATGAAGTACAAATAGACTTGCAAGAAGAAAATAGCTCACGAAAGCAGGGAACAAAGAATCGAGCATCGAACCCTCACTGGTAGTGTATACACTCTAATCACTCATGTGTTTAAGGTTCGATTCTCTCAATCCTCTACTAACCTTGCTCTCTAAGGCTTGCTCTTCATCTAACAATCAACATAAATTTAATGCATAGATACACATATCAAGAGGTCTTTTAAGGGTTGTAATGGGGTTAGGGTCAAGGTAGGATTGTATTTGGCCAAGTGGACTAAAATCTGAATCCTTAATTAACTTAAACTTTCCACCTAACTTTAGACAATCCGTGTAATCACAATACAAAATCTAACTATCCATCAACCATGTTTTCCACATTATTCATGCATTCTAATTCTAAGTACCGTACATATGCATTGCTTTCACCACTTACTTTGGGGCATTTTGTCCCCTTTCTCTTATTTGCACTTTTTCTCTTCTTTTTCTCTTTTTCTTCTTCTTTTTTTTATATTATATATATATATATATATATATATATATATATATATATATATATATATATATATTTTCAATGCATATGGTTAAATTATTGAATGCATGAACATGTCCTAAACATTTCTTTCACATTTTCAGAAAAATTCTAACATACTCAATTCTCAAACCAAATATTTTCAATCTCAATTTTCCCATACTTAAATTATAAGCACTCTCACTAGCCTAAGCTAACCAAGGATAAGGACATTATTATTTTTCGCTTAGAGTTAGTGATGAGCTAAAGTAAAGAACAAAGGGGTAAAATAGGCTCAAAATTGGTTTGCAATGGATAATGAAAGGGTTAAGGCCATATGGGTATGTAAGCTCAGAGAAATAAGGCCTCAATCATGTAAGTGTATGCATACATCAAATAATGGAAATATAGAATTAAGCAAGACAAAGATCACAATTTTAGAGAGAAAAATACACACTAAAACAGAATTTTGGTTGATAAAATGAAACCAATTCAAATAGGCTCAAAAATCTCATAGGTTTTGTGTGTTCGAGTTCTAAACCATGTTCCAGTATAATATTTCTTCAAACAAGTGTAACATTAAATTTTATTCAAATTAGTGAAATGCTCTAAAAGGTTTCTTGAAAAAGAAAATATTACTTTAACCAAGTGGTAAAATATGCAAAAAAATCAAACAAATATGCAAATGCAACAACTAATAAGGAAAATAAATTATTGGTGTTGAGATAGGAAGGTACTAACCCACGGAGATCGGTATCGACCTCCCCACACTTAAAGATTGCACCGTCCTCGGTGCATGCTAAGATGTGCAAGTGGATGGGGGTTGTGGTTCCTCAGCTGGGACTCTTTTCGTTCCTTTCCTTGCCGGTGGTTTAGGAGTAGCTTTCTCCTTTCCTTTCTTGGTGGCCATCCTAAAGAAGGGAAGAGAAAGTAAAATAAATTTAAAGGGATAGAGCAAGGAAGAGGGTGGTGTAAGTGATAATCGATGCACAATAAAGAAGAATGATGTTAACACATGGTCCGGACGACATGTGAAAAGTTCATCAATGGAAATATAGCAAGTGCATATAGGGACAAGTAAATGCAAGGGGTTTATTGGCATGCAAGCAAAGGCATGAGTAGCATAGATCAAGCATTCAATGTCCAATTGAAATATGTTATCACTCCTAACGAACCATCACGTTTGTATTGACAATTAAATTCAATTAATAAAATAGTAAAGGGAATTTGTGAAAAGCAAGCATTTAGTGTAGTAGAATAAAAGAAATCTAAAAATAGTGCAGAATGCCATACGGGCGTTTTCACAAACACATAGCATGCATGGTAAATAAGCTATTGAAAATAATAAATTGAACATGCAAGCAACCCTTAAAAATTGGTACATAATTGCCAAACAATTCCTTAATAATCCATAAAAATATAGAAAATAAGGACCCAAATAAATTTCTAACACCAATAAAAATAATGCAATGAATGAAAGTATGCAAATAAATTAAATAAAATAGAATGGAAGTGAAAGAAAATAAGAAAGGAAGAAGAAAGAAATAAGAAAAAATAAGAAAAATAAGGATTAGAGAAGAAAAGATAAGAAAATTGGCTGATCTGGATATTCTGTGCGCCGCTTGTGACGCGGACGCGTGACTGACGCGGTCGCGTGGTGCGTGATAAGGTCAGGTGGCGCGGACGCGTGGGTCACGCGATTGCGTGGCCTGTTTTGTGCGATTGGCGCGAGTGTAGCCTCGCGGTCGCGCAACTCTCTGTTTGAAACTCTTTTGCCAAAAATCTGGGTGACGCGATCACGTGGGGCATGCGATCGCGTGAATGGCCATCTTTTAAAAACGACGCGGACGCGTGGAGCACGCGTTCGCATGGTGAGGCTTGGGCTTGGGGAAGCTATTTTTCAAATGACGCGGCCGCATCGGCGACGCGGTCACGTGGATCAGTTTGTGCCATTAGCGCGCCTCCAGCCACGCTTTCGCGTAACTTTCTGTTTACTTTCTTTTCTTCACAACGCACATACGACGCGGACGCGTCGGCAACGCTGTCGCGTCGCGTGCGAAAATCCCTTTTTTTATCTGAAAAAAAAATGCAGAATGTAGTGTTAATATGAATGTGATGCAAAACTCCATGTTCAATATAATAAAATAAAATAAAACTCAAAAACAAATAAAACTAAATAAAAATGAAAAAGGAACGATCATACCATGGTGGGTTGTCTCCCACCTAGCACTTTTAGTTAAAGTCCTTAAGTTGGACATTTGATGAGCTTCCTGTTATGGTGGATTATGCTTGTATTCATCCAGGAATCTCCACCAATGTTTGTATCTCCAGTAACCTCCGGGGTCCTAAACTAGGCATGTAAAGCCCTTAAGAAGCTTCAAACAGATTCTTAGGCTCCCGGGGTGACAAATGTCAGAGTAGATTCCAGGATCCCAAACCTTGATTTTGCACCCGTCTTCTTGTTGATCATCATGATTCCATCCGGGTGGTTCAACCTTAGAATTCTCACTGAGGCGTCCAAACAACTTCCTAGACCCATTCAGTTGAGCTTTACACCAACCCTTGTATTTAAACCTTGAGTATGCAACCATGTTGAACCTTGCTTGACAACTCCAACCACTAACCATCGTCCTCTTACTCTTAATACCACAAAGAGCTCTAAGTTGACCATCCGTCTCCAGTAGCCCATATTCAAGTGGAATTAGAAAGCTAAGGGATATGAATTTTACCCACTTGAATGTTGTGAAGGATGATGGCAACTTAGGGGGAGGTATTTTTAATGAAATTGCAAGCTCCACTCCATTGTGCTCTTCTCTGATAATTACCACCTCTTTGCAAGCTTCTTCAATTTTAACCTCTTCCTCTTGGTAGCTTTCTTCCAATTCAATCTCCTCTTCATTGCTTTCCAAGGGCATGGGAGGTTGTGCTTCTTCTTCTTGAATCTCCATCTCTTGATCAACCTCTTCCAAGTCTTCAACCGTGATATGCCTTGGAGGTTGTACACCCTCCTCAGCATCAATTTCAAACGTCTTGAAAGGGAGTTCTATGACTGGACTTTCCCATGGAGGTTCTGCATCTCCTAAATCTTCAACCACTTCTTCCTCTTCAATAATTACAGCTTCCTCCACTTGTTCCAGTACAAAGTCATGCTCCGTACTGTCCACAGGAGTTTCTAATATCTCCTTCATGCTATGTTCTTCATTAGATTGCCCACATGAAGCCATGGGAGCACTTTGAGTGTCCGAGCGTCGGGAACCTAATTGACTTATCGCTTGATTTAGTTGATATAGAGTTGCATGAAATCGATCCGCTGCTTCCTTGAGATGATCCCTTGATTCATCCTTCACTAATTCTTCAACCACTCCTTCGACTTCAAGGGTTTTTACTACCTTCACCCTTAGGGCCTCCTCTAGCTCCTTATGAAGTATAGATTCGCGAAGATGATCCCTTCTCTCTTGTTCCATGTCAATAGCATCATTGGGATCATGTTGCTCCTGGATTGATGGATGTGGGTGCTCTTCCATGGATGGTGGTGATGGGATGGAAAGATCATTCTGTGGTTGAAAAGGAAGTGTACTAGAGCTTGAGGGTTGATTGTTGAAGGTATTTGGTGGTCCGATTTGGGCGAAGAGAGCTTGTATAGTAGAGTTTAGATCGACAAGTGCTTTCTCTATGGAGGTTTGGGGTGGATAGGAGGGTTCATTTGGTTCATAGGGTGGTTGGTATGGTGGATGTGGGTTAGGGTCATATGGTGGTGTTTGGTGGTGAGGGGTTTGTGAGTATGGTGGTCCAAAGTCATGTTGAGGAGAGGGTTTATAGGCATATGGTGGTGGTTGTTGATAGTCCATTGGAGGTGGTTGTTGCCATGAGGGTTGATCAAATCCTTGTGGCTCCTCCCATCTTTGATTGTTCCAACTTTGATGCCTGTTCTCATTGTAATCTCTTCTTCCTGCAACATAATTGTAACCAGACTTATAGCCAAAGGGGTGAGAGTTCATAGTAGCAAATAAAAATTAAAAATGAAAATAAAAACAAATTTAAATTAAAAGGTTATTTAAATTTTGAATTTGAAAATTAAATTTTGAAATTTGAAAAATTTTTAAATTTGAATTTTGAAAATTTTTAAATTTGAATTTTGAAATTTGATTTTTGAAATAAGATAAGATAAAATAAAAATTTTAAAATAAAAACCAATAACCTCTTAACTTAAGAAAAAGCAAAAATAAAAACAAAAATAAAAACAAATAAACAAGCAAAAAATAAAATATTTACAATAACCAATAATAAGGCACACGTTTGCAATTCCCCGGCAATGGCGCCATTTTGAAGAGAGAAACTTTTGCGTGGTCTAGAAAATTACGGATAAATCCTCGTTGCAAGTATAGTTTCTAAACCTTCAAAAGTCCTTTCATACAAACGTTTTGGTTGTCACAAGTAACAAACCCCTTTGAAATTGATAACCGAGTATTTAAACCTCGGGTCGTCTTCTCAAGGAATTGCAGGGAGGTATGTTCTTATTATTGGTTATGAGTCTTGTAAGGTAGGGGTTTTAGAAAGTAGGGAAGCAGTATGTTGAATGATAAGAAAAATAAAATAATAATAATAAAATAAACTATTGGCAAGGTATTAGAATTGGAGGTCCTATCCTTATCAATTGTGATGAAATTTGGATTTTAATCTCACTTTGTTAACCTCTAACTATGAAGGTAGATCAAGTGGATTAATTAGCTTAATCCTCAGGTCCTAGTCAATTCCTATGGAAAGACTAGAGTTATTGGAGCAACTCCCAATTTCAATCACTGCTTTATTGACAGCTCAAGCGTTACCAATTACTTAACCAAAGCCAAAAGGAAGAAAATATCTAAATTAAAAAGCATCAATATAAATAAAGCAAAGCAAAATTAAACCTGAAAATACCTCAAATTGCATTAACAAAAGAAATTAAATCTGTCATAGATATTCATAAATTGAATTGAGAAAATAAATAAAAAGAACATTGAACCTGGGATTAAGAGTCACTCCTAAAACTAAGAGAAATCATAAATCCTAATCCTAAGAGAGAGGAGAGAACCTCTCTCTCTAAAACTATATCTACTCCTAAAATTATGAATATGAAAAACTTGATTATGAATGGATGCAATCCCTCTACTTTATAGCCTCTAATCTGTATTTTCTGGGCCGAGAACTGGGTCAGAAACAGCCCAGAATTCGCTGGTTGCGAATTCAAACATGCTGAATTTCTGTCACTGCGACGCGTCCGCATGAAGCACACGGTCGCGTCGCCTAGCGTCAGAGAAACTATAGTATATTATATATCAAATCGAAGCCCCGGATGTTAGCTTTCTAACGCAACTGGAACCGCATTGTTTGGACCTCTGTAGCTAAAGTTACAGCCGTTTGAGTGCGAGAGGGTCACGCTGACAGCTTTGCGGTTCCTTCAACTTCTTGTATTCCTTCTACTTTTGCATGCTTCCTTTCCATCCTCTGAGTCATTCCTGCCCTATAATCTCTGAAAGCACTTAACACACATATCAAGGCATCTAATGGTGATAAGAGAGGATTAATATTAGCAAAGATAAGTCCAAAGAAACATGTTTTCAATTAAAGCACATAATTAGGAAGGCAAATGTAAAACCATGCAAATAGTATGAATAAGTGGGTAAAGAGTAGATAAAAACCACTCAATTGAGCACAAGATAAACCATAAAATAGTGGTTTATCAATACTCTTTTTATTTATTTTGCTACTTTTCTGTATTTTTCTCTTTATTTTTATTTTTATTTTCTCAGTACTTATATATATTGCTATTTTTATGTATTTATTCTATGTTGCACTTTAGTTCATATTCTAGCCATTCAGTTTTAGTTGCAATTCTAACTTATTAGTTATAGAAATTGTGGATTAATTAGTATAGTTTACCCTTTTTAGCATAAGATAGCTTAGTTTAAATTGAAAAACATAAAAAGGAAGTAAACTAGGAACTTGAACATAATAGAAACAATCCACACAACTTGTATATATAGCATTACATGTTAGTTAGTCAACAACATTTCATCAAGGAGAAACACTAGAACTTTAAAGCCACCTTAAGTTTTACATTGAGAATAATGGGCATTTTTAACTAAACTTGCATGACATACATAAGTGATAAATGATTTTTGAGTTAGAGAACACACAGCCTGTGAGTTTTGAGCTTAATTGTATGGTTACATTCAAACCATAATATTTTATTCCTGTGTGTTCCGCCCTTCTTTTTATTATGATGTTCTTTACTTTGTTTTAATCTATATGTCCGATTATAGAATAGAAATACATACCAGGAGAGTGATTGAGGCCATTATTTGATTTTAGCTCACTTATCCCAAAATAACCTACCTTTCACATCACCCTTTTTAGCCCCCCTTGAGCCTTTAAATCCCTTTTTTCTATAAACCACATTACTAGCCTTAAGCAGAAAAACAAAATAAAAATCCCAAGTTGAATCCTTGGTTAGCTTAAGATAGAAATTGTGTATGATTTACATGTGGGAAACCTATTGGGAACATGGATGATAAAAAAAACAAAAGGTAGAAAAGTTGAAAAGAATAAAATAATTCAAATAAAAATTTTTGGGACGCATGCTTATGTGAAATCAAAATAATTGAATTACCATGTGCATTTAAAAAAAAAAGTGTTATTTTTCAATAGTTGAATAAAGGGGACACAAAAGAATTCCCCAAATGTGAAATAAAGCAATGCAGATGGGATAAAAATAATAAACATTGAAACATGAGCATGTGACATCAAAAGTGGGAAAATATGGAAAAATAGGTAAAGAAGCTTTGCTTTACAAAGTATGTATGTTAGGTGAGATCTTAGACTAATTAAGGATTCACTTATTAGCTCACTTAGCCTTATACATATACCCTTACCTTTACCTTGGCCCCATTACAACCTTAACTAAAGACCTCATGATTTTTGGTATGTCTATATTCTATAATTGTTGATTGGTCAGATGAAGAACAAAGTTATAGAAAGTAAGGATAAAAAGAAGAATAGAGTGATTAACCCAATAAACACTGAGTGACTAGAGAGTAAACACAAAATCCAGTGAGGGTTCAATAGCTCATTAACATATATCTCTGTTGAAATTATTAATTGTCTTGCAAGTTTATAAAATGTTTTTCTCTCCCATCTCAATTGTAAAGGCACCTTATCAACTATCTAAAGTTTGGCTATATATATATATGACTCCTTGAGAATGTGAATTAATTCAACTACATGCAAGCTTTATGTACAAGTGAATAAAAATAAGAATTGCATGATACATCATTCATTTAGGTAGTTGCATTTAGATTAGATTGCATTGCATGACATTCCACCACTTCAACCTAACATTACTCTTGGACTTAGCATGAGGACATGCTATTGTTTAAGTGTGGGGAGGTTGATAAACCCATATTTTATGATATATTTTGTGCTTAATCTGAGTGATTTATTCAATCCTTCACCCACTTATTCATATTAATTGCATGGTTTTACTTTTCCTTCCTCATTATGTGATGTATGTGAAAAACATGTTTCCTATGCTTTAAAATTAATTATTTTAATTACCTTTATTTCCATTCGATGCCGTGATTAGTGTGTTGAGTAATTTCAGATCTTCTAAGGCAGGAATGACTCAAAGGATGGAAAGGAAACATACAAAAATGGAAGGAAAGCATAAAACGGAGTTTTTGAAGAAACTGACAGCCACGCGATCGCATGGACGACTCGGCCGCATGCCAAGCGCGAAGAAGCAGCGACGCGGCCGCATGACTGACGCGACCGCGCGCCTTAAGCAGAATACATATGACGCGGTCGCATGACTGACGCGACCGCGTGACAAGGAAAACTCCGAATGACGTGACCGCGTGACCCACGCGGACGCGTGACAGAGGCCACGCACCAGAAATTGCAGAAAACGCTCCCAGCAAATTCTGAAGCCCTTTTTGGCCCAAATCCAAGTCCAGAAGGCATAGACCAGAGGTTATGAAGTGAGGGAATGCATCCATTTAAAGGGAGTCTCCACTTTAGTTAGTTTTCATGATTTAGATTTAGTTTTGAGAGGGAGATTCTCTCCTCTCTCTTCTCTCTTTAGGATTAGGATTCAGAATTAGGATTTTATTCGCTTTCCAGATTATCTCTTTATCAGGTTCAATATTCCTTTTTATTTACTTTTGTAATTTAATTTATGAATTCTTCCATGTTACAGATTACTCTTTTGAATTAATGTTATTTGAGGTATTTCAGTTTAATATTTCTTTCTCTTATTTACATTATTGTTATTCCCATCTGAAGACATTTTTATTCCGGTAGATTCACTTTCCTCGTTTTGGTCTTGGTTAAGAAATCAGTAACTCAGGAGTTATCAAACTCAAACATGAATGATAATTGTTATCTTGTTAATTAAATTGAACTTCAATAATCCCAATCTTTTCTTAGGAAATAAATAGGATTCGAGGATCAAACCAATTAATCCCTTGACCTTCCTTTATCTTAGTAAAGGTTAACAAAGTGGAATTAAGATTCAATTCTCATCATCATTGATAAGGATAGCTAGGATATGACCTCTAATTTCTCATACCTTGCCAAAAGTTTATTTACAGTTATTTATTTATTCTACTTGCCATTTAAATTGCTTGTTCTTCATTTACTTTATTTGCTAATTAAACTATTCACTCCTCATTCTCAAAACCCCAATTTACAATCTCCATAACCAATAATAAGAACATACTTCCCTGCAGTTCCTTGAGAAGACGACCCGAGATTTGAATACTTCGGTTATCAATTTATTTAGGGGTTTGTTACTTGTGACAACCAAAACGTTTGTACGAAAGGACTTTTGAAGGTTTAGAAACTATACTTGCAACGAGGATTTATCCGCAAATTTCTAGACCACGCAAAAGTTTCTCTCACCACAGCCCAACTTTTCGTTCAATTTGCTCTTTACGCCGATTTTCATGCCTACGCATACGCGTCGCTGACGCTTACACGTGGGTTGAAAAAATTTGCAGGGGACGCATATGTGTGAGGCATGCATACACGTGGGGTGGCTTGTGCGCCACGCACCCCTCCCACGTGTCTCCATCGCAACTCTCTGTTCGTTTTCTTTTTTGTTGCGTAGTCACACACGACGCGTGCGCGTCTATCCCTTTCTTTCTTTTTTATGCAGAATGCAGGTGATGATGTAGAAATTATGAATGAACACTAATAAAAATAAAATAAAATAAAACTAAGAATAAAAATGGACGATCATACCATGGTGGGTTGTTTCCCACCTAGCACTTTTAGTTATTGTCCTTAAGTTGGACATTTGGTAAGCTCCTTGTCATGGTGGTTTGTACTTGAACTCGTCTTGAAACTTCTACCAAAGCTTGGACTTCCAATAAGCTCTATCAATTCCAAGTAAATTCTCCAAGCCTTGATGAAGTTCCTCACAAGCTTTGAGCTCCCAAAATTGATCCTCTTGTATGCCGGGATCCCAAATCTTATTTCTACACCCGTCTTGAAGTGGATCATCATCGTTCCATCCAGGTGGTAAGCAAGATGAATTCTCAAGTAAGCACCTAAATAAATTTTTAGACCCATTCAATCGAGCTCTACACCAATCCTTGCACTTCAATTTGGAGCGTGCAGCCATATTGAACCTTGCAGGACAACTCCTACCACTAACCATCTCCCTCTTACTCTTAAAGCCATAAAGAGCTCTAAGTTGACCATCCGTTTCCAGTAAACCGTATTCAAGTGGGAAAGTAAAGGTCAAGGATAAGAATTTTACCCACTCAAATGTTGTATTGGATGGTAAGGGCCTCGGGAGAGGTGTTTCTAATGATCTTG
Organism: Arachis ipaensis; assembly: GCF_059453495.1. NCBI lineage: Eukaryota > Viridiplantae > Streptophyta > Magnoliopsida > Fabales > Fabaceae > Arachis > Arachis ipaensis. The sequence goes on from NC_142443.1 coordinate 61,567,438, forward strand.
CAGGCTCCACTCCCTTGTGCTCTTCTTTGAATTCTTCCACCTCTTTGGAAGCCTGTTCAACTTCAACCACAACCTCATCAAATTCTTCTAATTCTTTCCTATCACTCAAGTTATAAGTTGGAGGTTGAGAAAGTCCACCTCTACATCACCTTCAGATTCACTCGGAGAAGGTTCTTCAGAATCAAGGGGTCCAGTCGCGGGTGCAAGTTCATCACTAGGAGGTTGTGATGTGGGAACTTCATCACCAAACGGATTTGTTTCTTGTTCTATTCCATCAAATTCTTCATAAGGAACATGCCTTGGAGGTTGTGCAATATCTTCTTCAACATCAATTTCAAGCTTATTTGAGGAATACTCTACAACTTTAGATTCCCATGGAGGTTCAGCATTTCCTAAGTCTTCAACCACTTCCTCTTTTTCTATAATTTCAGCTTTCTCCACTTGCTCTAATACAAAATCGAACTCCTCCTTGATGTCTTCCTTAACTAATTCTTCAACTACTCCTTCATCTTCAAGGGTCTCTACTTCCACATTTTGGGCCTCCTCATGCTTCTCTTGTCCCGTGTCAATAGCATAATTGGGATCATGTTGCTCTTGGATTGATGCATCCACACAAGATATAAGAGCTTGGAGAGTAGAGTTGAGACTAGTGAGAGTAGAGGTAAGTGTGGTTTGAAGCTCTATTTGCCCTTGGCGAATAACACTAAGGGTGTTGTCATCTAGTGGAGGTTGGGGTGGATAGGAGGGTTCATTATTTTGGAGAAAAGGTTCATAATAGGAGGGTATTTCATCTTGATAAGGATATGGAGATGGTTCATTTTGATAGGGATATGGAGGTGGTGGTTCTTGAGAGTAATTGGGTTGGAATTGTGGTGGTTCTATGTATGGTTCATTTGGCTCATAAGGTAGTTGGTATGGTGGGTATGGGTTAGGGTTATATGGAGGTGAATGGTGGAAAGGGGCTTGTGAGTAGGGTTGAGGGCTATGTTGAGGAGGTGGTTCATAGGCATGTGATGGTGGTTGTTGACACGTACAAGAAGGACTACCACATCCATTGGATTGGTATGCATTAGGATTGGAGTTATACCTATATAAGACCGGAGGAGATTGTTGCCAAGAAGATTGTCTATAAGCTTGTGGCTCCTCCCAACCTTGATTGTTCTATCCTTGATGCATATCCTCATTGTAGCTTCCATTTCCTGTAACATAGTTTGAACCAAACTCATAGCCAAAGGGGTGAGAATTCATAGTAGCTAATAAAAATAAAAACTAATAAAAAGAAGCAGCTAAGTCCTAAAACTAACAAAAAACCAACAAATAGCAAAAAGCAAATATTTACAATAACCAATAATAAGGCACACGTTTGCAATTCTCCGGTAGCGGCACCATTTTGATGAACGGATTTTTGTGTGGTAAAGAATTTCATAATAAATTCTCGTTGCAAGTATAGCTTCTAAACCACAAAGAATCCTTTCATACAAAAGTTTGATTGTCACTTAAGAAAACCCAATAAAAATAAATCGAAGTATTTAAACCTCAGGTCGTCTCTCAAGGAATTGCAAGGAAGTATAGTTATTATTGGTTACGAAAAAGTATCTTTTTGGGATTTTGAATAAGGAACAAGAAAAGTAAATTGCAAGTATAAAGCTAATAGCTAAGAAACAAGAAAAGTATATTTCTAATACGCTGAACTTTTGCACGATCCATGTGTACGCGTGATGCACGCGTGTGCGTCCCTAGACACCAAGTCAACTATGGTAAATTGTATATTATTGCGAAACCCCGGATGTTAGCTTTCCAACGCAACTAGAACCGCTTCATTTGGATCTCTGTAGCTCAAGTTATGATCGATTGAATACGAAGACGTCAGGGCTGACAACTTTGCAGTTCCTTCAATTTCTTGTATTCCTTCCACTTTTGCATGCTTCCTTTCCATCCTTTAAGCCATTCATACCCTATAAACCCTGAAGCCACTTAACACACATATCAAGGCATCGAATGGTAATACGAGAGGATTAAAATTAGCAAAATTAAGGCCAAAGAAGCATGTTTTCAATCATAGCACAAAATTAGGAAGGAAAATGTAAAACATGCGAATTCAATGAATAAGTATGAAAATAGTGGATAAAATCCACTCAATTAAGTACAAGATGTGCCACGAAATAGTGGTGCATCAGGCACCAACCATGACATCAATCAAAGGTTTTCAACCTTAAAACATATCATTCTTCAAAAACACATGATCAAATATAAAATGCAACTAAATTAAGCCTATAATTCAATCAAACTAAGCTAATCAAAGAGATAAAATTCAATAAGCAAAAACTAAAAGAAAGAAGAGTTAGAAGGATATTACCATGGTGGGGTGTCTCCCACCTAGCACTTTAGATTAAAGTCCTTAAGTTGGACTTTTTGAGTGAAGCTTGTGTCAAGGTGGCTTATGCTTCCACTCATCCTTGAGTTTCCACCCATGTTTGTTCTTCAAAAATCCTTTGAGATCCCAAACAAAGTACATCAAGCTCTCAAGCAACCTCAAGCAAGCAATTGGTACCCAAAATTGTTGATCATTGGAACTTATACCTGGATCCCATACTTTAGTTTCTCTATCATCCTCTTGTTGATTGTTACTCTTGCACTTGGATGAACAACCTCCCAAATTTCCTTTTAAGCACCCAATTAAATCTTGGACTCCTCCTAATTGAACCTTGCACCACTTATGCCTTGAACTCCTTCAGCAACCAACATCCATCTCTTTATTGTTGAACACCTCAAGAAGAAACTTAAGTTGGTGATCCGTTTCCAAGAGAGCATATTGGTGTAGGCCTATGAAGCTCATTGAGGATATTGTTACCCACTCAAATTGTCATTGGATTGGAGTTATTCTATTGGACTCTTGCATGAAATCTTTTACTTCTTGGGTGGCTACCTCTTCCTCACCACCTTTTTCTAGCCCTTTCCTCACCAACCTCCTCTAAGTTTTCTCTACTATCATTCAACCCAAACTTAGGAGGTTGTGTGAGGTCTACTTCCATATCTCTCTCAAACTCAAAGAAAAAGGGCTCCTAAAGATCATTGAGGGGATTGACCAAGGTGGACAAAATATCATTGATGATGGAATCCACTTCTTGATCAAACTCCCTCAATTCTCCATTTACCTATTGTGGTTCAATTTTTTTACCTTCCTCCTTTTATGACTCAAACCTTGACTCCACTTCTCTTTTAGACTTCATGTTCTCTTCCTCACTACACTCCTTAGTTAATCCTCCACATTCTTCGAGAGGAATGTCTTGATTGCTTGAACGTAGTGACGCTAAGCGGTTCACTACTTCGACTATGGTAGCCATGAACTCCCCTTGCTTCTTTCGGAATTCTCCTTGCTCTTGGAGAAAAGCTTGAAGGTCTTGTTGTTCTTAGGGCAAGGGTTGGAGATCTTCACATTTAGGTGAAAAAGAAGGTTCAATGGTTAGGAGAAAGGTTGTAGAGTTGGAAGGTGTGTAAGAAGGTGATGGTTCATATGGCTGGTGGTAAGGTATACAAACATTTTGATTCCATGGAGATGGATGGTGTGGTGTTTAAAAGTTTAATGGTTGAGGGTTTTGTAGGGGGTACCGTTCATATCTTTGGGTTTGGTATGCACATTGGGGAGAGTTTGGTTCATTGTAGCATGGGGAAGGTGGTTGCCAGAGTGTTGCTCATACGCATACAGTTCCTCTCTCAATTGATTCTCTCACTCCATGATGCAATTCCAATTTGAAGTCATCAAACCCTACAATATAATCACAACCAACTCCAAGCAACAACGGTGATAGCTCATAGAGAAAATGAAAAAAATAAAAGCAAAAAGCATCAATAAACAAGAAAAACAAACACCTAAGTATTAGTAAAAACAACCAAATAACCAAAAAGTAAGCTATTTACAATATTGACATATTCACAACAACAAAAAATATAACACCGTTTGCATTTTCCGGCAATGGTGCCAAAAACTTAATGTGAGAAATTTTGTTGGTCTAGTGTTTCACAAAATATAGGTTTGTTGCAAGCATAGTCTAGACCAGCAAAAAATCCTCAATCAAAGTTTAAATTTTCAAATACAAATAACCGAGAGTAATTAAACCTCGGGTCGTCTCCCTCGGATAATGCAAATTGAGGTATCACACTCTTAGTTGTGAAATCATAGGGGGTTTTCAAGCATAAAACAGAAAATGTAAAAGAACTAAGAAATAAAAGAACTAAGAAATGATCAAAAAGGCAATTAATGCAATTAAAGAGAAAATAAGATCAAAACTAGTGAAAATGCAAAGCTATGTTTAAAAGAGTCTTGACTTGAGAATGAGAGGTAAAGAATCCTATCATCGTCATAACCACAACTATGGCAAGTATGATGAGTCAATCTCGCTTCGTCAACCCCTAACATCGAGGAGTAAGTCAAGCATAATTGACCTTAATCCATAAGTCCTAGCTAACTTACCAATTTCTTAGTAAAAAGCCAGTGTCAATGGAAACAAGAATCAACTAACTACCCAAGAATTACCACTAAATGTCAGACTTTATGACTCTAGTATCCTAGGAACTCATTTCCCAAACCAAGGTGTGAAAATCTACTCAAAATTACCAAGTGGCATTTTCACAAACACATGGTGTGCATACAACCAAAGCATAAGAATTTGTAAAGAAAAATGAAAACTATAACTAAACTATTCACAATATCAACAATAGAAACTCAAGCAAGCATATATAAATCATAAAAGACCAAATCCATAAAAAAAACTTCAAGAAACCGAAATCGCATATATGAACAAATTAACTTAAACCAAGAGAAAATGGGAGTAAAGGTGATGTAATTAAAGAGAAATTAAAGAGTACTTACAATAAAGATGAACAAAATCCAAGTTCAAAACCTAAACTATTAAATGCTACAGTGAAAACTACATAAACCCTAAGAGAGAGTTTCCTATACTACACTACTCCTACTCCTAATTATGTTGTAAAACTATCTAAGTGAGCTCTCTTTGATATGAAATGATCCCCCTTGATATAGCACTTCCAACCAGCTTCAGCACGCTTAAAACTGGGCCAAGAGGCCCAAAAAATCGTGAGCCACGTGCTTCATTAATGAAGTCACACGCTGGTACTTGTGCGTACACACACTTGCTGATTTTTCTGCTTGTGCATATGCACAGATGTATGTGTACGCACCCTTGCTGGTTTCGCCACTTGTGCATACGCACAAGAGGTTGTGCATACGTCAGTGTGTGCTTCTCATTTGTTTTCTTCATGTGTTCTTTCTTTTTGCATGCTTCCTTCCTCTTCTACCAACCCATTCTTTCCGTGTTGACCTGAAATCACTTAACAAAACATATCACGGCATCGAATGGAATAAAAGTGAAATTAAAATGCTCAATTTAAGTACTAAAGTGCATGTTTTCACATTTAGGTTCAATTTAGGGATAAAATACAAACGTATGCTATTTTGGTGATTAAGTGTGAGTTTATGTGATGAAATCCACCCAATTCAGCCAAAAATTATCATTAAATATGGACTCATCAGTTACCGGCGAAAACTTTTTGCCAGTAAGTTTGGGGCCACACTATATTGTTTTGTGCCAACTTACCGTCGGATTTTTCCCCGGTAAATCCGACGGTAAACTCAATTTTTTTTAATACAATTAGTACTCAAAATCAATTTTTATTATTTTAAATTTTTTATACAATTAGTAGTCAAATTCTAAATCATAGAAACTAAATAATGATTTTATTAAACAACAAATATACGTAATAAAAAGTCAAATAAATAAAATAAATCAAATAGCTTAGAACAAAATAATAATCACTACAGATCCTAGTAGTCGCTGTCATCCCCTTGGTTCTGCTGAGGTGATGGACTAGGCAGTGATGTTGGTGTCCTTCCATCAGCGCCGTTGCCATTAGTAGTGCTACTGCCACCATCGTGCATCTGCTCGTGGTACACCATCATCTGTTGCTACATCCGCTGAATCTGCTCCAGCTCCTGCCTAAGCTCCATCCTAAGGGAGATCGTATCTGACACACATGCGAGGATCTCGTTGTACCTCTTCTCATACTGTTGCAGCTACTAAGTCTGTTGGTGAAGGCTCTAGGTGAGATTCTATACCTACTCACTTAAATCGATGCTATCCTCGACTTTGACAGGGATGGTAGCAGAGGTAGTTGAAGCCCTCAATGTGGAGGTGAGGAGGTTGTTGACGAAGAACAATCCCAACTCATAAACGCGATTCTTGTACGGCTCATTTGCGGTCTCACTCCACACCATATTAGGATCGTCGACTGAATCAACAGAGTTGTTGACGTCCTCTTCAGCACACTGAGATTGTTGGATTGCGGCCTCCAGTCTCTGCGTGTTGGACTTCTGTGTAACACATGTTATGATTAGGACGAAAGTTAATTGAAAACTTATATCACTTGACGTTCACTCACATAATGATCTGTAGACTACTGATCAACAAATGTTTTCTTGTATGATCCAATGACTTAGATTAAACATATTGAAATAATATGTTAAATCAAGTAATAATAAAATTAAATGTCAAGGACAAAATAAACTTAATAGCAAAATGAAATAAGTTACATACCAGGCTAGCCTTTGTCTTTATGAAAGTCGCTGACCCGCCAGAATACCTCGATGACCTAGCTGTTGTCCTGATAGCTCTGTTTGTGAGACAATGATCCTTGAATCCCTCATCAGTCTCCCAATAGATATACAATGTCTTCTTAATGTCTGGGAGCAGCCAAATAGTGAGGTGGTCTCACCTCTCACGTACGTCCTACTTCATCTGTTGAAGCTGCCTAGCCATTCGATGTTCAAAGATCTTCTTGATCATGGCATCGTGAATCTTCTCCCATATAAATTTCTCCTACACAAAGAAATATTTAGTACTACTTAATTGAAATTAAATATATAATTAAACAAAATAGAAGATATAAACTAGCTAAGGTTTGAATATGTTGAGTTCTTACAGCCCACTTCTAAAATCATCACGCTCTAGTCTCAGTAGGGATCTTCTTATAGCTCGGCCATGGATGGTCGAACATCAATTTAATAATATTGGTATACTCCTGTGTACATGCGTTGTTATTTGGCGTAAACCTATCAATGGAAAACTTAATATTTATATGTTGAATAAGAATATCAAAATAGATTGCATTTCAAAACATTAAAATAGTACTCACACTGTCAAATAATCAAGCTAAATTGTCATCCGTACGATGGGCTGTAATGGAGGGCATTTAGGTGGGATCCGAGGGAGGATTCCGACACTGCGGTGTTTATCGCTGGAGGTGGTGTCATTGACGGAGCTAAGTCGTCGGTTAAGAATTTTGATGAAGCGGAGATTGTTGTGTCGGTATAGAATTTCACAAATGAAATCTCGTTGCAAGTATAGTTCTAAATCAACAAAAAATTCCTTCAATAAAAAATTTAGTTGTCACAAGTACAAACCCCAATAAAAATAAACCGAAGTATTTAAACCTCAGGTCGTCTCTCAAGGAATTGCAAGGAAGTATTCTTGTTATTGGTTATGAAGTACGTTTTGGGGTTTTTAAATAAGGAATAAGAAATGTAAATGGCAAAAGAAACAAGCTAATAGCTAAGAAAGCTCTTTGCAAGGTATGAGAACTAGAAGTCCTATCCTTATTATCATCATCAATTGTGACAAGAATTGTTCATTACTCCACTTAGTTAACCTCTAACTATAAAGGAAAGTCAAGTGGATATCAATTTGAGACCACAAGTCCTAGTCAAATCCTAAGGAAAGACTAGCTTTAGTGGCATTCAAGTCGACTAGAAACTTCCAATTATCAATCAACAAGAGAGTTTGATAACTCAAGTATCACCAATTACGCAACTCAAGCCAAGAGATGGAAAAACCTACTCTAACATCCTTCCAAGCATTTTGTCAAACACTAGGAAGGCATAAAAAGGAAAGCAAGATAAAATTGCAAAAAATGTAAATCTATAACTACCAATTGCAAGGAAATTAGCAACAACAAAGCAAATCAACAATAAAAGAAAAAAAAAACATAAATTGCATTAAAGGAAAATAAAAGGAACAAGAGTGCATCAACAACAAAGTAAACAAATACAAAGAGTAAAATACTAAACTAGGAAAGCAAAGGTAAAGGAGCAAGAAATGAAAAAAGAAAAGTAAATCAAGGCATGAATTAAACCTAGATCTAAGAAATTCTAATCTACATCTAACCTAATTCTAGAGAGAAGAGAGAGCTTCTCTCTCTAGAAACTAACTAAAACATGATGAAAACTACTCTAAGTGCCCCCCTTGATCCCTCTTGAATTCTGCATGTAATAGGCTCAGAAATGAGTTTGATTTGGGCCTAGGAAGCTCAGAAATCGCCCCCAACATTTTCACTTTAATGATGTCACATGTGAGCAGCGACGCGTACACATGGGTCACGCGTGCGCGTTGATTAGCATTTTACTTCCCACGCGTACGCGTCATATCATGCGTACTGTAAAACCTGGTTAATTTATGGCTAATTAACCCATAAATTAAAATATATTCTAGAAAGTGAGAAATGAGGTTTTTATGGTTTAATATGATAGAGAATTTTAAAATGAGAATTTCGACACCAATTTTAAAGAAATCGGCCCAAGATTAGGCCAAACGGGCCAAACTGGGCCAACCGGACCCAAGTTGGGCCCAAGGCCCAGCTAAACTTTCTTTTAATTAGAGAGCTCAGCTCTCTCTACCTCAAAAGCAACGCACACACGCTGCTGGTAAGGAGAAGGGAAAGTCAACCCCTTGCTCCTATTCACATCAAACTTCCATTGATCATATCTTTTGATCCGGAGCTCCGATTGACGCACCATTTGCAGCTACACGACCGCCACTTTGACCTTTACAAAACCCACACAAGCAATCTTGAGGTAAGTCACAGTTTCATATTTGAATCCCAGCCCTTGATTTTCCAGTTTATTGGGCAAAAATGTTGAAATTTGTGGGCTCCTTGTGTTGTAGGATCTAATTAACTTGAGGCGAAGGCTTGTTCTTGCTCTCTTGATCCTTGAGTGAGGTAAGAGATCTCAAACCCTAGTAAAAATGTTGAATTTAAGGTATTGGGTATTGAGTTATTGTGTTTTGGTGTGATATTGTGGCTTAGGCATTAAATATATGTGTATTGGAGCTTAATTGGTGGTTTTGGAAAGCTTTGGTGTTGAACCCCCAAGCTTGAAAATCGGTCAAGGTATGATTTTGGGTTTATGTATCTAAAATGTAGTGTAGTGTGAAAACTTACGCTAGAGACCCTAAGATAGGATATTAATTAATAATGTTGTTGATGTATTTAAAAGAATTGTATTGTTGTGTATGAATTTAGTGGATTGTGGAATGTTGGTGTAGTTGTTGAATAAATTGGATTGAGATTACTATTTGGGTAGTGGTTGGATGATTGTGAATGATGATAATTGTTGGGGCAATATGTGAAAGTTGTATGTGATGTGGGTTAATATGCTTAATGGATGATAATGGTGAGACTCTTGTTGATGAACATGAGTTGAATGGGTGAGATTGATATATGTATGTATTTATGGTGATTGATAAAATTGGAATGTTTGATTGGGAATTGTAATATAAATTGTTGGTTACGAATTGGATCATTGAGTTAAGATTTGGTTAAATATGGAAAAATTTGTGGGTTGTTGATTTAATGAGGAGTAGAAATATTTGATGTTGGAGTGGTTGAGTTTTGAATAGTTTTATGTGAGAATTAGAAATGTATGTTTGAAAATGGGGAGTTTATAAGTTTTGGAAAAACTGGAATTTTGATGAACTTCAACGGATCATATCTTGAGCAATTATTTTCGGAATTTGATGATTTTTTTATCGATTGAAAGACAATTTCATAATCTTTAAAATGGTTTAAATTTGGTTGAAATCTGAATTTTGTGGAAGGAGATATGATCATTGGAAGTTTGGGTCAAAATTCTGAATTCTGCAGATTCTGTAGAGTTTGTGAATTTTGGGTTGTGTGCGTACGCACACGTGGAAATGGGGCTACTGCTGGGAGCGCTAGCACGCTCTGTGCGCACGCCTGGCCAAGGAAGTCTTGCAAGCTGTGCGTGCGCACGCGACCCAGTCCTTTTCTAAAGCTATTGTTTTCAACACTTTCACATTCCCAACAAGCTTGTAACCTTCCGAAATGTCATTTTTCACTTATAAACCCCCCAATTTCATCCTTTAAGTCTTAAATTGATATAGAATGCCTAGTGAATGAGAGTAACTATAGGAGAGGGTAACTTGTAGGTGAAGAAAGGAGATAGTATGATAAGTTATGACTAATGATAATGAGATGAGTTGTTAAGGAGGATGGTGGAGTGTTGTGTATGATGTGAACCGAATGGCTGAGGGTGATATGAGCTGATGGGCTGTGTGTGATGATGGTTAAGGCTGATAATGAATTATGAATTTTTTTTAAGCCGGATGGCTGAGATGAAGGTTAATATATGGCTGTGATTAAATGCATATATGCTGAATTGTTGATATTGTGATTATTGCACTCCACCTATCTGAGATACGAGTTTTCCTGGGTGAAATCAGTGGCTAGCCACCACATGCTCCAGGTGGAGACTCGATACTCTGCTAACTCTGTGTCTTAAGTGTGGCCGGATACTGTGAAAGTTACGGATGAGCTCGCCCCGTGAATATACACCAGTGTGGGTGTTGGATATAAATTATAATTATGTTTGTGGATAACTCGAGTTGGGGATGCGCGACAGAGGAACAGTCCAATGGTTAGCTACTATGACTTATCGGGTTGGCTTTATAACTGACAGATGAGACTCATCAGCCACTAGGACAGGCATGTATCATATGCATTATACGTGATTTGTTTGGAATGCCTAATTGATTGCATCGTTACTTGCTAATTGCCTAATTGTCCTATCTGTTTTCTACTTGTGCATTTCTTGTTTGATATACTTGTGTTTGCATCTCCATTACTGTTGGCGGTTGGGAGGTTTGCAGGATTTGGAAAGGGGATATATACAGTTAGACCGAAGATCCTTAAGTTAGTCGCCTGATTTTGTTTTCATGGTTTAGTATGTTTATACGCTTGATTATAATCTGGAAGTTCTAGGATCGCCTTCGGCTTTCCCAGGACATTACATGTTAGGTATTTGGGCACTGTTACCATGCGGAGAACCTTCGGTTCTCACCCATGCGGATATTGTGGTTTTCAGATGCAGGACGTGAGTCTCCTCGCTGAGGCATGCTGGAGACTTCCTTTTGGCGGAGATCCTTAGCTTTTGGGATTTTATTTTGATCTGACATACTTGTTTAGATACTTATATTCTCCACTATATATGTATTTTGTACTCACTCCTCTTAGAGGCTATTTTGGAGAAACAGGATTTATATATTATCTTTTGGGTTGTCTTTTGGGATTTCCTTACTATGTATGTATGTATACTGTATGCTCAGACCGGTTATCTTCGCAAGCCGAGTCCTGAGTCTTGATATGTGTATTTTGGCACTCTTTTGTATATCTATTCGCTTTAGCTTAATCTCTAACTATTCGTTTAAGTTAACAATCAGAGTGTTGCGCTTTTCTACTTATCGGTTTTGATTTACCTACTTTTCTTCAAAGGCTCCTAGTTATAAACATTTTTGCAATACTATACGTACTAAATTTTTCTTTTAGAGGTCGTAATACCTCGCCACCTCTGTTTTATGACTTAAGCATAAGACTCTATGTGGTAGGGTGTCACATTATGGTATCAGAGCAGTTCGTTCTTGTAGAGCCTAAGCGACGGACTGACTATGCTTCTGCGATGGACTGACTATGCTTCTGTGCACTCTCTGTGTATGTGTTTATGTGCTATTAGGATATCTGACTGATATAACTGGCATAAACGTTCATGAGCATGCAGTTGGAACTTTGAAGCACTAGACTTTTGAGATTGAGACTAATCAACTTGATATCAATTGTTTGGTGTGTATAGGAACCAGATGGCGTCTCGTGGGCGCAGTCGTGGGCGTAATCGAGGTCAGGGACGGAGAGGTAATGAGGTAACCATATCGGCAGGTAGTTTAACCGATTTTGTGACCGCGATAACGAGTGTTGTTGCTGCCATTAGTGCTGTTGCTACTGCGACCAGCCAAGTGATAGATGGGATGAGACCATAACCTAGGACTGGCAACGATGGTGGTAATAAATATGAAGGTGGAAATGATGTCTTGAGCACTAGAGTACCAGTGGGTTATCCGGAGCGAGTTAACACGGGTCATGCAACGGGAGAAAGCTCAAGGAGGACTGAGGTTGTAAGGAGTAATCATTGGGAACCCTTCATAAAGAAAAAGCAAAAGATTACACCTAGGAGCCAAAGTTTCAAAAGAAGTCGTTATGTCACTGCCCATTCTAAGTACCGGAACTATGATCGAAGAGGCGACAACCGTCAGTGACAGGATTCAGAGGGCAGACTAGTACTCACCCGGAAGATTTGAAGTGCACAAGATGCACCAAATACCATCCAAACAGACCATGCAAGGCCGGACTAGACATATGTTATAGGTGCGGGAGACCAGGGCATATGTCTTGGAATTGTCGATATAAAGAAGGCCGGGATGCAACCGAATCTGATTCTCAGACCTGAGGTACTTGCAAATTAGCAGTTGAATTTTTAACTACCTTGCATACCATTAATATGTAATGATCATTCGTGACGCATGATAAGTTTTAATAATCGTGAAGTCCAAGTCGATGACTAGTCGAAGACTATTAGTTGTTGAGACGGGGTAATATTTAGTTAATTTAAAGTAGTGGCTAAGCTCTTGAAGGATAAGGATCAAAATGTCGTGGCGGAAGCAGGTTGGATTATATCTAAAGAATGAGGAGTGTTAAGGGGTATGCAGAGTTATTATTTGAAATCTAGTGACGGTGGAACTTTGAGGAAGAGGAATAAAATGAATTCAACCTTTAGCTGTTAATTGTTAAAAGGCGTGTGAAGATGAGGCTAAATTCCTACTACGAGAAAGCTTTTGAGACAACTCTTGAAGGTGTGCCAGAATTTCCATCTCAGAGAGAGAGAAAATGAGCTTGTGATAGACTTGTGCTGAAAGTCAGATCAGTGTTTATTGAACCACAAGAGAAGACACCATTACAATCAGTAGAACTTATGATTGAGTTGAGGGGAGTACTGGAAGAGAGAATTGTCCAACTAAGTGTTATCTTGTGAAAAGCGCCCGTTATGCCAGTGAAGAAGGGAGAGGACGACGGGAGACTTTATACGAGAAGAAATGTGCCAACGAATCCTTATAACCCGATCTAATCTTCCTTTTGAAACCTGCGTTGAGACTCTATGCGGAGTTCTTCTTAAATGACTAAATCATATTTCTAGTTGTTCTCTTTATGCGCATGAACCTTGTTTCTTCCAGGATGAGTTTGAGCTTGTCCCGGTATAATCACGTAATCCTTGAAGCGATTTTAAATCCGAACTCCTGAAGGCTCATCAAAACGATGACGCGTTGTCTAAGGTGTTGCCGGCCATTGAGCAAGGGAAGCAGTGGAGAGTGTCAGAGGATCAAGATGGGTTATAGAGATTCAAGGGTCGGATTATTGTGTCTGATGTTGGGACTTTGCGGCAGGATATCTTGAAAGAAGTGCACAAAAGCAGATTTTCTATTCACCCTGGGGGTACTAAGATGTACCATGACTTAAAAGTTATGTTTTGGTGGCCTGATATGAAGGATGAAGTCGCAGAATATGTCTCAAAGTGCTTAACTTGTCAAAGAGTGAAGATTGAACACCAGAGACCTTCTGGGACGTTACAACCTTTAGAGATCCCACAATGGAAGTAGGAGAGCATTGCATTGGATTTTATGTCGGGATTGCCAAGGACTAGAACCGGATTTGATGATGTCTAGGTAATTGTGGACCGGCTAACGAAGTCGGCTCACTTTCTACCCATTCGAATGAACTATACTCTTGAGGAGTTAGCACGCCTGTATATCAAGGAGATTGTGAGACATCATAGTGTGCCTACTACTACAATTTTTGATAGAGATCCCTATTTCACTTCAAGGTTCTGGGGTGCATCTCAGAAAGCTTTCAGAACCCGTTTAAGCTTAAGTACAGCTTACCATCCTCAAACCGATGGTCAATCTGAGAGGACAATCTAAACCCTAGAAGATATGTTGAGGGCTTGTGTTCTGGATCAACCGGCAAGCTAGGATTGGTATATGCCGCTAGTGGAGTTTGCGTACAATAATAGCTACCATGCGAGCATCGGAATGGCCCCGTATGAGGCTCTGTATGGGAGGAAATGTCAATCTTTGCTATGCTGGTATGAATCTAGGGAGAAAAGTCTGTTGGGGCCTGAATTGATAGCTGAAACTACTGAACAAGTCAAGAAAATCAGAGATAGGTTGCTCACTACTCAAAGCCGTCAAAAGAGTTACACCGATCAGAGGCGAAAACCCTTAGAGTTTGAGGAAGGAGGCCATGCTTTCCTTAAGGTTACTCCGACAATAGGAGTAGTTAGAGCGATTAAGACGAAAAAGCTGAAGCCTCGATACATCGGTCCGTTTCAGATTCTTGAGAGGGTTGGACTGGTGGCATATCGGATGGCTCTACCGCCTCACCCTTCGAACCTACACGACGTATTTCACGTGTCGCAGCTTCGAAAGTACACTCCTGACGCTAGCCATGTGTTGGGACCGGAATCGGTTCAGTTAAGAGAATATTTGACTTTGCCGGTGACTCCGGTCAAGATTGATAACACAAGTGTTAAGAAGTTGCGTGGAAAAGAGATTCCATTAGTGAAAGTGGCATGAAGTCGAGCCGGTGTTGAAGAGCACACCTGGGAGCTTGAGTCAGAAATGCGAGCAGACTACCCACACCTGCTTTCAGGTAACTAAATTTGAATTTTGTGGACAAATTTCCCATTTAGGTGGGTAGAATGTAAAACCCGGTTAATTTATGGCTAATTAACCCATAAATTAAAATATATTCTAGAAAGTGAGAAATGAGGTTGTTATGGTTTAATATGATAGAAAATTTTAAAACGAGAATTTTGACACCAATTTTAAAGAAATTGGCCTAAGATTGGGCCGAACGGGCCAAACCGGGCCAACCGGACCCAAGTTGGGCCCAAGGCCCAGCTAAGGTTTCTTTTAATTAGAGAGCTCAGCTCTCTCCCTCAAAAGCAATACACACACGCTGCTGGTAAGGAGATGGGAAACTCAAACCCTTGCTCCTATTCACATCAAACTTCCATTGATCATATCTTTTGACCCGGAGCTCCGATTGACGCACCGTTTATGGCCACACGACCATGGCTTTGATCTTTACAAAATCCATACAAGCAATCTTGAGGTAAGTCACAGTTTCATCTTCGAATCCCGGCCCTTGATTTTCCAGTTTGTTGGGCAAAAATGTTGAAATTTGTGGGCTTCTTATGTTGTAGGATCTAATTAACTTGAGGGGAAGGCTTGTTCTTGCTCCCTTGATCCTTGGGTGAGGTAAGAGATCTCAAATCCTGGTGAAAATGTTGAATTTAAGGTATTGGATATTGAGTTATTGTGTTTTAGTGTGATATTGTGGCTTAGGCATTAAATATATGTGTATTGGAGCTTAATTGGTGGTTTTGGAAAGCTTTGGTGTGGAACCCCAAGTTTGAAAATCTGTTGGTGGAGTTTGGAAACCTTGGAAGTTGAATTTGAGAGTGTTCTGGGTTGAACGGGAATCGTCCAAGGTATGGATTCGGTTTCCTGTATCTAAAATGTAATGTGGTGTGAAAACTTAGGCTAGAGACCCTAAGATAGGAGTTGAATTATTAATGTTATTGATGGATTGAAAAGAATTGTGTTGTTGTGTATGAATTTAGTGGATCGTGGAATGTTGATGTAGTTGTTGAATAAATTGTATTGAGATGACTATTTGAGTAGTGGTTGGATGATTGTGAATGATGATAATTGTTAGGGCAATATGTGAAAGTTGTATGTGATGTGGGTTAATATGCTTAATGGAAGATAATGGTGAGACTCTTGTTGATGAACATGAGTTGAATGGGTGAGATTGATATATGTATGTATTTATGGTGATTGATAAATTTGGAATGTTTGATTGGGAATTGTAATATAAATTGTTGGTTACGAATTGGATCATTGAGTTAAGATTTGGTTAAATGTGGAAGAATTTGTGTGTTGTTGATTTAATGAGGAGTGGAAATGTCTGATATTGGAGTGGTTGAGTTTTGAATAGTTTTATGTGAGAATTAGAAATGTATGTTTGAAAATGGGGAGTTTATAAGTTTTGGAAAAACTAAAATTTTGATGAACTTCAACAGATCATAACTTGAGCAATTGTTTTCGGAATTTGATGATTTTTTTTATCAATTGAAAGACAATTTCATAAGCTTTAAAATGGTTTAAATTTGGTTGAAATCTGAATTTTGTAGAAGGAGAAATGAAGATTGGAAGTTTGGGTCAAAATTTTGAAATCTGCATATTCTACAGAGTTTGTGAATTCTGGGTTGTGTGCGTACGCACAGACCTGTGCGCGGTCTGTGCGCACGCACAACCCATGGAATTCTTGAGCCTGTGTGCACGCACAGCCCTGTGTGTATGCACACATAGAAATGGGGCTACTGCTGGGAGTGCTAGCACGCTCTGTGCGCACGCCTGGCCAAGGAAGTCTTGCGAGCTGTGCGTACGCACAAGTTGGGAATGGCACGCTGGTGGT
Organism: Arachis ipaensis; assembly: GCF_059453495.1. Taxonomy (NCBI): domain Eukaryota; kingdom Viridiplantae; phylum Streptophyta; class Magnoliopsida; order Fabales; family Fabaceae; genus Arachis; species Arachis ipaensis. The sequence continues at coordinate 61,584,172 of NC_142443.1, forward strand.
GGCGCTAGCACACGTTGTGCGCGTGCCCAACCATGGAGATTTTGTTTTTTGTGCGTACGCACAGACCTGTGCGTACACACACTTTTAAAAATACTCCTGGTCGTGCGCACGCACACCCCTGTGCGTACGCATGCGACCCAGTCCTTTTCTAAAGCTATTGTTTTCAAGACTTTCACATTCCCAACAAGCTTGTTACCTTCCAAAATCTTATTTCCCACTTATAAACCTCCAATTTCATACCTTAAGTCTTAAATTGATATAGAATTCCTAGTGAATGAGAGTAACTAGGGGAGAGGGTAACTTGTAGCTGAAGAAAGGGGATAGTATGATAAGTTATAACTAATGATGATGAGATGAGTAGTTAAGGAGGATGGTAGAGTGTTGTGTATGATGTGAGCCGAATGGCTGAGGGTGATATGAGCCAAAGGGCTGTTTGTGATGATGGTTAAGGCTGATAATGAATTATGAAATTTTTTTAAGCCAGATGGCTGAGATGAATGTTAATGTATGGCTGTGATTAAATGCATATATGCTGAATTATTGATATTGTGATTATTGCACTCCACCTATCTGAGATACGAGTTTTCCTGGGTGAAAGCAGTGGCTAGCCACCACGTGCTCCAGGTGGAGACTCAATACTCTACTGACCCTGTGTCTTAAGTGTGGCCGGACACTATGAAAGTTCCGGATGAGCTCGCCCCAATGAGGGTGTTGGATATAAATTATAATTATGTTTATGGATAACTCGAGTTGGGGATGCGCGACAGAGGGACAGTCCAATGGTTAGCTACCAGGACTTGTCGGGTTGACTTTATAACCGATAGATGAGACTCATCAGCCACTAGGACAAGAATGCATCATATGCATTATACGTGATTTGTTTGGAATGCCTAATTGATTGGGTTGTTACTTGCTAATTTCCTAATTGTCTTATCTGTTTTCTACTTGTGTATTTCTTGTTTGATATACTTGTGTTTGCATCTCTATTACTGTTGGCGGTTGGGAGGTTTGCAGGATTTGGAAAGGGGATATATATAGTTAGACCGAGGATCCTTAAGTTAGTCTCCTGATTTCGTTTTCATAGTTTAGTATGTTTATACGCTTGATTATAATCTGGAAGTTCTAGGATCACCTTCGGCTTTCCCAGGACATTACATGTTAGGATTTGGGCACTGTTACCATGCTGAGAACCTCCGGTTCTCACCCATGTGGATTTTGTGGTTTTCAGATGCAGGACATGAGGCTCCTCGCTGAGGCGTGCTAGAGACTTTCTTTTGGCAGAGATCCTTAGCTTTTGGGATTTTATTTTGATCTGACATACTTGTTTAGATACTTATATTCTCCACCATATATGTATTTTGTACTCACTCCTCTTAGAGGCTATTTTGGAGAAACAGGATTTGTATATTGTCTTTTGGGTTGTCTTTTGGGATTTCCTTACTATGTATGTATGTATACTGTATGCTCGGACCGGTTATCTTTGCAAGCCGAGTCCCGAGTCTTGATATATGTATATTGGCACTCTTTTGTATATCTCTTCGCTTTAGTTTAATCTCTAACTGTTTGTTTACGTTAACGATCGGAGTGTTGCGCTTTTCTACTTATCGGTTTTGATTTACCCACTTTTCTTCAAAGGCTCCTATAGTTATAAACATTTTTGCAATACTATACGTACTAAATTTTTATTTTAGAGGTCGTAATACCTCGCCACCTCTATTTTATGACTTAAGCATAAGACTCTGTGTGGTAGGGTGTTATACATACGCGTCGCCATGCGACTTCATATTCCATGCGTGCGTGTCTGCTGCGCGTTCGCGTTGATGTATAGACTCCAAATCCTTGATTTTCCATGACTTCTCCACCTTGCATGCTTTTCTCTTTACTCCTTTGATTCATTCCTAGCCTTTTCAACCTGAATTCACTAACAAACACATCAAGGCAGCTAGTGGAATCAAAGGGAAATTAAAATTAGCAAATTAAAGGTCTAAAAAGTATGTCTTTAAACTTAAGCACAAATTAAGGGAAAGTCATGAAACCATGCTATTTCATTGGATAAATGTAAAAAAAGTTGATAAAATTCTCTAAATTAAGTACAAGATAAACCCTAAAAATGGGGTTTATCAACCTCCCCACACTTAAACCAAGCATGTTCTCATGCTAGAATCAAGGAAGAACAAAGGGTATCAACATTTATTCAAAGCAAACTAATTAAATGCAACCTATCTACATACAATCTATCTAAATGAATATAACTATTTGGTCAAAATAGATCAATTCCCAAGAAAACACATATAAGCATAAAGGCTAAAGTAATAGCAATTAAATCAAATCCACAATTGAATTGAATTATTAAATATTTTTACAAACTTGCAAGAAAAGTGATGATTCTAGGTGGAGACATGTAATTGAGCAATCGAACCCTCACCGGATGTGTATCCGCTCTAGTCGCTCAAGTGTATAGGGTTGATTCACTCAATTCTCCCCTAATCATGCTTTCCAAGATTTGTTTTTCATCTAACAATCAACAATTATTCCATGCATGTATACAATTATCATGAGGTCTTATTCATAGGTTGTAATGGGGCTAGGGTCAAGGTAGGTCATATATGGTTAAGTGGACTAGAATTTGAATCTTTGATTAACCTAAACTTTCCACCTAACTTATGACAACCTATACAATTTCAGTGCTAACCTAACTACCCATTCTTCACTTTTTCACATACTCATGCATTCTCTTTTGATTACCACACATATACATTGATTTTTATTAAACTTACTTTGGGGCATTTTGTCCCCTTTTTATTGCATTCTTTTTCTTTTCTTTTCTTTTTCAATTTTTTTATTTTTTTTCTTTTGTTTTTCTCTTTTTCTTTTTGATGTAATTATATACAAATGTATCAATGCATATGGTTTAAACATTTAATTAACACATGAGTATGTACCCAATTCCCAATATTTCTAACAAAATACAAAAACACCCTTTCACCTCAACCAATTGTCCCAAGTTTCTCCACACTTGAATGATACATACACTCACTAGCCTAAGCTAATCAAAGATCCAAATTAAGGACATTTATTGTTTTTCACTTTAAGGCTTGTAATGTGCTAAATTAAATAACAAAGTGGGTTAATCGTAGGCTCAAAGTTGGCTAACAAAGGTTGATAAAAGGTAGGCTATTTGGGTAAGTGAGCTAATTGAAATGATGGCCTCAATAATATAAATGCATGTATACATGGAATAATGGACATATAGAATCAAACAAATCAAAAATTACAATCATAGAAAGAGAACAATTACACACAAGAAGGAAAATAAGTGGTTATAAGATGTAACCACACAATTAGGCTCAAAATCTCTCATGCTTGTGTTCTTATCTCAAAAACATGATCCACAATGTATAGTTCAAGCAAGTTCAATGAAAAGTTTTCACTCAAATCAATTGGGATGTCAATGCCCTATTAAGAATATTTTTCTTGGAGAATTTCATTATTTTGATTAAGCTTATTTTATATATATATATATATATATATATATATATATATGCAACTAAAAATCCTAAAATAAATAAAAAAGTGTTGGGATTAGGAATTGTCACCCAAAAATGCCGACTGGTCGGACGACCTCCCCACACTTAAAAGTTTGCACCGTCCTCGGTGCATTCAAAGATGAGCAAGGGGGTACGGCGACTCTCCAGTTGCTACCTTCAGCTGGTAGGTCAACCGGTGCTGCATGTTCTTTTTCCTGCATCCGTTTTTGCTTATGACAAAACATCCTGAAAATAGAAAACAGGATAGTGAAAAAAGTAAATGTAAAAGCAAGGAAGCCTAAATTGTAGGAATGGGGTAATAATCACTAGAATGAAGTGAGTGAATTAGTGTGACATTGATAAAAAATAGGTGTGTGGGTCCTAAATTGTGCGTGATTTAGAACACACACACACACTAGCATAAAGAGCTTTGACACAATTACACAAAAGAAGCATACACTTCACTCATTCTAGTGTGCTTGAGATACTTTTAAAAGACTTGTAGGTTAAGACAACCAAACAAGTAGTGAAGAAGCATGAGAGCATTCAAGCAAATATCAAATAATTGTGAATTGGATAATGCATGGATATTGGTTGATGTGTAAGTAACTTTAATGAACAAAATGGAATATGAACTTATACATCAATCAATGACACATTTTGAAGTTGTTGTAACACCTAAGTGATATAGAAGTAGAACACATGGATGCTATGGAACATAGGGAAGAGAAGATAGAAGTTAAACTCAATCACATAGCAAGCATGGTTCACAAAACTTAGAAAGCTCAAAAATATGTCACTAGGTAAGCTTTCGATCCAATTTTCACAATCCTAAAATCTCAATGCATGAAATAGGTGATGTGAATAAAGGTCAATTAACAACAAGCACCACCTAAAAAAATGCATTGATAATGTACAATTGCCTAACAATAGATGATGAATGCATGGTGGCCAAAACATGCAATTCAAAAGAGTTAAGATGCTTGGAGGCAATGTAACATATACTTGGTATTCAAAAGTGCTAAGCATGAAAAGTTCAAAACCAAGTAACAATGTATATCTTCAACAAAAAAACCAACAATAAATACAAACACAATGATGTTAAGATAACATCCTATTAGTACTTAGAAGCAATAAATAGCAAACAATATTCATAATCCAACACTCATAATGAAAAATAGGAAATTAAATGAAAATTTAACTAATTAAACAACTAACTAACTAACTAAAAGAAATGGTTATAGATGGTGTTTGGTAGTGTTGGATGATGATTGAAGAAGGGAAAGAAAAGAAGAGAAGAAAGAAGAAGGAAAGAAATGGAAAGAGGAGAAGAAAAGAAGAGTGGAACAGGGCAATCCACGCGTACGTGTGGTGTGATGCGTAAGCGTGGATAGGTGAAATGGGAGCGACGCATACGCGTAGGTCACGCGTACGCGTGGTGGGTTATTTGGAGGTGCGACGCGTATGCGTAAGGCGACGCGTACGCGTGGGTGGATTTTGTACTAGAGGCACAATTCCAGCCTAAAACTCGCACAACTCTCGAGTTTTTGTATGGAAAGTGGAAATTTGGGACCCACGCGTACGCGTGGGTGATTCGTACGCGTGGATGGTCGAAAAGCTTGGGCTCACACGTACGCGTGGGTGATGCGTACGCGTGGGTTGATGCTTTGTTTTTCAAAATTTTTCCAAGTTCTTGCACCAAACCAAGCATTCCAAACCTCTAAACAGCTACCAAAACACCATAAAACCTTATTCAACATACTAAACTACCAAACAAACACAAAAAACTAAACAAAACTTGAAATTAAACTAATTTCTACCAATATTTACAAAAGAGAAAAATGAAAAGATCTTACCATGGTGGGGTGTCTCCCACCTAACACTTTTATTTATTGTCCTTAAGTTGGACTTTTGGGGAGCTCCTTGTCATGGTGGCTTGTGCTTGAATCCATCCTTGAACATCCACCAATGCTTGAATCTCCAATAAGCTCTATTCTTCAAAATTAATGCCACCAAGCCTTGATGGAGTTCCACACGAGCCATGAGCTCCCAAAGTTGATCCACATCTTGTAATCCATGATCTCATACTTTGTTTTCACACCCATCTTCAAGTTGATTATCATTACTCCACTTGGGTGGTAAGCAAGATGAATTCTCAATGAAACCTCCAAACAACTTTCTTGACCCATTCAATGTAGCATGACTCCAACCTTTACAATTCAACCTTAATGGTCCAACCATAATGAGCTTCAGTTGTTGTTTCCAACCAATAACCCTCTCTCTTTTACTCTTAATCCCACAAACATTCCTAAGTTGACCATCCGTCTCAAGCAACCCATATTCAAGTGGAATGAGAAAGCTAAGGGATATGAATTTTACCCACTTGAATGTTGTAAATGATGATGGTGACTTAGGGAGAGAGGTCTCCAACAACTTTGGCAAGGTAATTGCAAGCTCCACTCCCTTATGTTCTTCCTTGACAACTTCCACCTCTTTGCAAGCTTCTTCAATTTCAACCTCTTCCTCTTGGTAGCTTCCCTCCAATTCAATCTCTTCTTCATTGCTTACCAAGGGCATGGGAAGTTGTGCCTCTTCTATCTTAATCTCCATGTCAAGTCCAATGGGAGAGTATTCAATTGTAGATAAGAATTCTTCAATGATTGAATCCATCTCTTGATCAACCTCTTCAAAGTCTTCAACCATGATATGCCTTGGAGGTTGTACACCCTCCTAAACATCAATTTCAAGCTTCTTGGAAAAGGGCTCCATGATGCTACATTCCCATGGACTTTCAACATCCCCTAAATCTTCAACCACTTCTTCCTTTCCTTCAACAATCATGGCTTCCTCCAATTGCTCCAATACAAAATCCCACTCCTTGTTCTCCACCGGGGCTTCCAATCTCTCTTTCATATTCCGTTCCTCATTAGATTCTTTACATATGGCATGGAAGTACTTTGAGTGCATGAGTATCGGGAGGCCAAAGTGCTTACTACCTTGGTCAAGGTAGCCACGAATTCTAGTTCGCTGTTTTGCATATCTTCTTGCCCTTGAAGAAGAAGGCCAAGGGTGTCATCCATTGGAGATTGGGGTGGATAGGAGGGTTCATTGTTTTGGAAAAAGGGTTCATAATAAGAAGGTGGTTCTTCTTGGTAAGGGTATAGAGATTGAGTGTATTGAGGTGGTTCTTGGGAGTAATTGTGTTGGAATGTGGGTGGTTCTATATGTGGCTCATATGGCTCAAAAGGTGGTTGGTATGGTGGATATGGATTAGGGTCATATGGAGGTGTTTGGTGAAAAGAGGCTTGTGAGTATGGTTGAGGGCTATATTGAGGATATGACTCATAGGCACATGGTGGTGGTTGTCGATAGTCACAAGGAGAATCACCATAGCCATTTGATTGGTATGCATCATAGAATGGCTCTTGTTCATAGTTCATTGGTGGAGGTTGTTGCCAAGAGGATTGATCACATGCATATGGCTCCTCCCACTTTTGATTGTTCCATCTTTGATGCACCTCTTCATTGAAGCTTCCATCCCCTATAACATAATTATAACCACACTCATAGCCAAAATGATGAGAATTCATAGTAGCAAATAAAAACAAAATCTAACATAAATAAGCAAAAAAGTCATAAACCTAACAAAAACTATAAAACAAGCAAAAGGCAAACATATTCACATATTCACAATAGCCAATAATATAACACCATTGTAATTCCCCGGCAACGGCGCCATTTTAATATAACTCCTTGCCGGTCGCCGCTGCTTTCGATCAGGTTTGCTGTTTTCTTGGTCCACTTGGCAATCATTCCTATTACTGGAACTGGGATTAACCCAGCTAGGAGCCTTGGTGCTACGATCATATTCAACAAAGACCATGCATGGAATGATCAGGTATGTCTTCTTCATTTCTGCATTTTTTTCTCACTCATTTCTTTTTGAATTTCATATCTCCTTTTTCTTCATTGTAGTGGATTTTCTGGGTTGGGCCTTTTATTGGAGCTGCTCTTGCTGCCATGTACCACCAGATAGTCATCCAATTTTGCCTCTGTTTATGCTTCTGATTACATTGATTTTGCTTCTTAGTACATTGGCCCTTTCTTTGTGTTTTTGCTTCTGTTTATGCTTCTGTTTCACTCTGATTCTGATTCTGTTTATGCTTCTGATTACATTGATTTTATTTCTGATTTTATTATTGTTACCATTGGTGTTATTGTTCTTCTGCTCCTAATTGTTGTTGCTTCATTATTGCTGCTGCTTCTGCTTTGTTTCTGGTTGAATTTGGGGAAGAAGGGGAAGGGGAAAGGGATTCTGGTTGATTTTGGGGAAGAAGGGAAAGGGGAAGGGGAAGGGTATTTTAGTCCAAAGGACGATTTTAAAACTAAGTTAAATGTTTGGGACCATTTTGTAGCAAAAAAAAGGCCAGGGACAAAATAAATTTTCAACCCCTACCTTAGGGACCAAAATCGTACTTAACCCTTATTATAATTGTGTTCGTTATTTGATTCCGATTTATTGTTATAAGTTTCGTTTTGATTTGTTATCAGTATTTTGTGTTCATTATTTGATTCTGATTTGTTATTAGAAGTTATTATAATTTTGGTTCAGATTTGTTATTATAATTTTGTGTTTGTTATTTTGATTCTGATTTGTTGTTATAATTGTGTTCGTTATTTGGTTCCGATTTGTTATTATAAGTTTGGTTCAAATTTGTTATCATAATTTTGTGTTTGTTATTTGAATATGATTTGTTCTAATTATAATTTTGGATACGTTGTGGCTGTTTGTAAGTTGTAATTCATGATTGAGGTTGGTTGGATTTGTATGAATTGTAAAAGTTGATATATGTCCAACTTTAGGGGAGGTTATGCTAAAATTTTTTCCACATAATATAAATGTACACAAGACTCCAAGGAGAGATTTGCCAATCAACGGGCCATGGATCATTACGTGAGTAAACATCATGTGAGATCCCTACTCATAAAATGTGTTACACAGGACTCCTACACGTAGAGATTGGAGGCTGCAACCCAACAATCTCAGCGTATTGGAAACGAAGGCAGAAACTTCACTACACCAGCCGTCGATCCTGATAGGGTTTGGTGTGAGGCCGCATCCGAGCCATAAAAGAATCGCTTGTACAGACTGGGATCATTCTTCACCAACAACCTTTGCACATCCATGTTGAGACAATCATCTACCTCTGCCACCAATCGGCCCATTGATCCTGGGGACAACATCAATTTGTGGGAGAAGGTGCTGCTCCTTACTCGGAACCTTTACCAACAAGCTCAGTAGCTACGGGAGTCTGAGAAAAGATATCAGGTGATCCTCTTATGCATGATAGACACAAATGACCTCAGGTTGGATGGAGGTGAGAGCTAGAGCGGCTTCAATAGATGGAGCGAAACATAGCACCGTACGATGATTAAATACGCGCTGGTTGTAGTGGCATTGCTCCTGGTGGAAGTGGTGCTGCTGGAGGGGCACATACATCACTGCCTAGGCTGCCGCCTTAGCAGCAGGACCAGCGGGATGAGGACGACGATAATGATGTTGATGACGATGACTTTCAGTGACTAGGGATTAATTATACACTGTTTGATTGTATCATATCCTCTATTATTTGACATTTCATTTTATTCGTGCACTTGATAATTTAACATATTTGGCTTCTACTATTTAGAATTTGACTACTAATTGTGCAAAAAATAAATTTAAATAAAAAAATTTAGAATTTCACCACTAATTTCATCAAAAAAAATATTTGAAAAAAATGAACTTACCGTCAGATTCTCCGACAAAAATATCCGACGGTAAAAATGCGGGAACATAAAAAATTTGGCGCAAAGTTTACCATCGAAAAAAACCGGCCGGTAACAGACACCAGCTTTTTGTAGCTTAAAAACTAAATCTGCCGCTAAGTCCGCCGAAAGTTACTGATGAATAATAAAATTTGATGGTAAACATTCATCGATGAGGCTTATACCGTCGGATTAGAACCGACACAAAATCCGACGATAAATTTATTGCCAGCAGATTAATTTTTTTTCTATCAATAAATCCAACGGTACTCGGCTTTTTTTATAGTGAAGGCAAGTTAGATTCTCCTTTGTACTCCACCCGGATAGCATTATGCAGCAAAATCACTAATTGTCCATAAGAGAGCTGCATGAAAATTTTTATTTCTTGCGGCATCGTATGTTTCTACCCCCAAGTTCCAATAACTCCTTCATTTCCTTGATCAATGGTTGCAGGTACATGTCAATGTCATTTCCTGGCAATTTTGGTCCCAAGATTAATAGAGAAAGCATTAAGTATTCTTGTTTTATGTACACTATGGTGGCAAGTTATAAGTCATTAAAATAACCAGTCATGTGCTATGAGATATACTCATAGTTCGAAAAGGATTGAATCTGTAAGAACCGGAATTTTTCACGTCAAAACCGTTTTAATAAAATAATTTTAGTACTCGAAATATATTCAAAATTTAGAAGTTTTAATGTGAAAATTTAAAGGTGAAATTTTATTTTAATGAATTTTTCTGAGTTGGAAAATGTATCTTTTTCGAAAAGTTTTTGTAAAAATCTGTACTGGCGCTTAAGTTGGCAGTACCGGTTCTAGTCTGTCCAGTACCACGTATTTTGGAAAATAAGATTTTAAAATTTGATTTATTATTTTGAAAGGATAAAAATAATTTAGAATAAAAAACCGGACACTAATCTTAAAGGTTTTGGCCCAAGGTGGACCAAAAATGCTTCGTGGTTGGACTGGGTCCAAGTTGGGCCTAAGTCCAACTCATATAAAGCAAAAAATGAGCCAAAGAAGCTCATTTTAACACCAAGAGAGAGAGAGAGAGAGAGAGAGAGAGAGAGAGAGAACTCGGATAGGTAGAAGAGAGGAGGAGGAAGATATTGGCATTATTCACATCCACCTTTCGGGAGCCATATCTTTAGGAAGATATTGGATTTTACCCCTAATCTCGTTGGATAAGGTAAGGTTTCACTAAACCCTGGTGTTTAGTTGTTTTTTGTAAACCTTAGGTTTGATGTTGGTATGTTTTATGATGTTAGATTAAGTTTTGGTGTTTGTTGGAGTTGGATTGAGGCTTTGGATTGAGCTTGGTGGCTTCGTTTTGATGTTTAGTGCATTTTGAGAATCGGCCAAGGTATGGTTTCGGTTTCCTTTATGTAATATGTAATGTTTCTGAACACTTAGGCTAGTTGACCGTAAGATAGGATTGAATGTTTGGGTGTATGATTAATTGTATATAAATTTGATGCTTGATGATAAGTTGTATGGAGGTGGATGATGAGTGTTGTGATTTATTTGTTGTTGATGAAGGATTGATGATATTGATGATGAGTGGGAGGTTGATAAGGGGTATGAGGGTATTGGTGTTAATGATAATATTATGATGTGGGTTGATGGTAATGAGTATGTATGTTGATTGTGGTAATGTAAATGTTGATAGTGATTGCTAATATTGAGGTTAATTGACGACTATCATTGAAGGATATGAGTTTTATGAGGATTTGTAGTGATTGTTGATGTTGTTGAAGTTGTTGATTAATGTTGTTGATGTATGATGTGTGATGAATTTGGATGAGAAATATTGTTGATGTTGTTAAACAATATTGATTATTGATATTGAGAATCAATGAGGTTGATGTTGATGAATTGAAAGTGGTAAAATGATTATTGTTAAGTTTGTTGGATGAGAAGGGATTTTAGTGTGAAATCATGGATAATTGGGTTTGAGAATTGATGATATGAGTAGTGGATTATGGCATAAATAGTAAAATCTGATGTGGGATGGAGTTAATATGGTTCAGATTTGGTTTTGGTAGTGAAAATGGAAAATTGAGAGCTTTGTGGAATTTTGGTAAAAATTAGTTTTTAGTGAAATTTGAAGGGTCATAACTTGTGACTCAATTTTCAAAAGTTGTTGAAATTTGTTTAGAATTAAATTCCATTGAAAACCCTTCAAATTGATATAAAGTTTGTAAAATTTGGACTTTTGTGGAGGAAGTTATGATCATTCAAAGTTTGGTGTCAAAATCCGAAAATCTGCAAAGTTGCAGAATTTTGTAATTTCTGATATGTCCGTAAGCACAGCCTTGTGCGCACGCACAACCCTGTGAAATTTTAATCCTATGCGCACGCACAGCCTTATGCGTACGCACAAGCAGGGAAAGGCTTGTTGGTGAGAGCGCTAGCACGACCTGTGCGCGCACATATCCAATGGAGTATTACAACCTGTGCGCACGCACACGTTGGGAAGGTCAGTCTGTTAGGGGCGCTAGCACACCTTGTGCGAGCGGACAGAATTGTGAAATTTTGTATTTGTGCATACGCACACCCCTATGCATACGCACACGTTTTAAAAATCTCTCTGGGCGTGCGCACACACACCCCTGTGCATATGCACACGCCTTGTTTTTCAAACTTAAACTTTGTTTTCAATTATTTCACCTTCCTAACAAGCTCGTAAGCTTCTGTGACACCATTTTAAGACTCTTTGGCTTATTTTCGGGTATCAAAACATGGGAATGGTCTTAGGGAATGTAATTTGGTATTATTGTGAAAAGTTAGCAAACAGAGGTTTATGTTTCTGGTGTATTGAGTATGAGTTAGTTGAAACAGAAGGAGAAGTAGTGAACTTAGTGATTGTTGACAACGAGTCGAGAAACTGATGAACTAATGAGTTGGGGATGGAAAATTGATGATGGTTATGATGAGTTAAGGACTCAGAAAAGAATGATGAACTTGTTGAATGTTGAGAGTGTGCCAGGCACTATATCCTTGGGTTAAGTAAGATGAGAACTTAAAGAGGAATGATGATCTTGTTGAATGTAGAAAGTGTGCCAGGCACTATATCCTTGAGTTAAGCATGATAGTGTGCAGGGCACTATATCCCTGGGAATGAATTATGATTAATAACCTTTTCTGCTGCAAGAGTGTGCCAGGAACTATATCCTTGGGTTACACATACGAGTGTGCCCGGCACTATATCCGTGGGTCAGTAGAGTGTGCCCGGCACTATATCCATGGGAGTGGCAGAAAAGCTACATTCGAAAGGATGTATCGGGTTGGCATTTATGGACCGACAAGTGATATCACGAGCCAATAGGATAGACAATCATCATATGCATTTCTTATGTGCTTGTTTGCTTTGATTACTTGAGTTTGCCTAATTGTATAATATGCCTATTTGCTTCCTGAATCTTGATATATATGAATACTACCCGTGTTTTACTTGCTTACATTATCTGTGTTTGTTTGGTGCTGAGGAGGTAGGTAGGCGGTGGCGATGGGATCGCGTGGAGGGTAAGGTTGGTGACGGCTGTGGGATATTAGTTAGAAATCCCCTAAGTTTAGATAACCCTGTTTATGGTTTATGGTTTAAGTTATTTATTTTGTTAAGACTTGAATATCTGTTTAATGTGAAGTTCTAGGATTGCCTTCGGTGTCCCAGAACCTTACATCTTACATTATTGGGCACTGTTACCATACTGAGAACCTCTGGTTCTCATACCATATTCTGTTGTTGTTTTTCATATGCAAGTCGCAACCCACCTCGGTGAGTTGCTTGATGGTGACAAAGCGGAGGGTCTTATTCATGTTTTGGAGTCTTTTTCTTAAATTGTTTGTATCTCTCACTTTTGTATTTTACTTTCGCCTAGAGGCTTATCTTAGAGAGAGAAAATTTGTATAAGCTGTTTTTACTGTCAGATTTCTGTATGGTCTGTATATAGCTAGCCGGCTTAAACTCCACAAGCTGAAGTTAGATCTTTACATTATTATACTCTTATATCTATATATGATCTTTTCTCTCGCATCTATATCTTGTATCTTATGCGTTAGCTTCGTGTGAATATTTCGCGCTTTTGTAATTCTGCTTTTGAACTCAATCATTCATCGGGCTTCTAGAATATATTATTTCCTTCTATATAAATATGTATAAGCCTTAGAATTGTCGTAACCTTTGATTAACCTTTGCTTTACGGCTAGAGATAAGGCTTAGGGTAATTAGGGTGTTACAGAATCCATCGCTAACCAAACCAAGTCTCAAGTTACGAGGTTCTTTGGCAAATTTTGAATGTCGGTTATAGAAATTCTTACAAGATTGACCATTTTTAGGATGCTTTAGGGTGTATTTGGAACATTTTTATTTTCTATTTTTAGTTTTAGTGTTTTCTATTTTCTGGATTTTGTGAAGAAAAAGGTAAAAACAAGAGGTGAAAATAGAAAACAGGATTTTACTATTTTCACTATTTTCACTTTTCCTTCACAAAGTCCAAAAAATAGAAAATACTGAAAATAAAAACAGAAAACAAAAACGAAAACCAAATGAACCCTTAGCTTTCCATCCTTTTTATGCTCTTCTTGATGGTAACTCATATTCTTAGCGATCTTTGAGCACAAGAATAGCCTTTGAAGCTTGGGAATTAGGAGAAAGTGTCACAATGTCTTTGTAGGAATGTTGTGAGCTTTTTTTGAAGATACGTTACCTTTAACTACCGCATGCTCAATCCAACAAAATGTTCCACATTCATGGCAACATATTTCATTTTTGTGCTCTTTTCTATACAGCATGCAGTCATTTGGACATGCATCAATATTTTTGTAATGAAGATCTAAATCTCTCACTATAGCCTTGGCTTTATTGAAAGAAGAAGGGAAATTCAAGTTAGGAATAGCCTCTTTCAACAACTCCAAAAAGGAAGTGAAAGAGACATTGCTCCATCCATATAAACACTTCAACAAGTATAGCCGGATGGTGAAAGATAACATAGAGAATCCCTTGCAACCAATATATAATTCCTTGGTAGCCTCGCCAAGCAAATTATAGAACTTCTTTACATCTTCGTTCATACCTTCTTTTTCTCCCTCAACATCTGCCATATTCCTAAACTTTTCTTGTAGCAAGGCTTTAATAATGTTATCGCATGAATAAATCTCATTGGTATCATCAGTATCGACATCCATACTAATTACACTTTTTCCATGATTAACCCATTGTGTATAGCCTTTAACAAATCCAAAGTATATAAAATCACATAAACAGACTGTCTTTGACCCCAAAGAAAGTTGTAACATTTTGTACAAGGACATAGAATTTCCTTTCCTTGAGAATTTCAAACAGAGCAAGCATAGTCCAAGAAGATATTGACGACATCCCTAAACTCTTGGCTATGTCTTGGTAAACTCATCCATTTCTTGGATAAGTCCTGGAAAAATCTTATTATTTAGTGATAATAATATTAAAATAAGAATCTTAGTAACAAAAATCATGTAATTTATATGTCCATTAACAACACCTAAAAAGAATATTAATAGATGAATGAATTCTATTAATAATTCAAAGATAAGCAAACACTGCATTAGAAGAACAATATACATAAAAAAAGTGCAAAAGAATAATATACACATGTAAAAGTAAATAAGTATGAGATAGAAATATCTTACGAGGTCTTGACACAACAATTTACTATATATACACAATTTGCACTTAGTGTTCGCTAAAGAACTACAAATATATTTTATCAATCTAATTCAGGAGAAAAAGGTTTACTTACGTAAGTTCTTAGGAAGCTTAATATTTAAAATAAACAAGGTAGTTTACTTACATTCTAAAACATCAAATTAGCCAATTTTTTATTAGAGAATTAAAGCATAATAACCACTAATAATATATAAGAATAAGTAACTGACTAGAAGTAATTCTCTTTTTAAGTACACGAATGGATAAGTAACTACTTCTCAGTTTTGGTTACATTTGCAATTGTTTATTGAAGTGCTTCTCACTTTTGGTTCTATTAAAAAATTTTGTGCATATAATGGAGCATCTCACGTTATTAGTCAACACCATTTGTTATGCTAATGGGCCACTAAACAATGCTAATTCACTAATATTGGATTAACTACAAAACAAAGTTACTTTTGGAATAATTTCAGGTCTAAAACTTAAATTTTAAAATTCTGAGAAGTACAAAAGAAACACATTTGCAATTTTGTTAAAACCAAATTCAACCAATCTCTAAAAAGAAAAATCGAAGTAACATTTTGTTAACTAATGTATACACTCAAGTGGAAGCTGTTCGAGCCTATGACATAGCAGCAATTGAGTGCAAAGGAATTAATGCAATAACAAACTTTGATTAAGTAATTGCTTAAGTTATATTATTGACAATAATGTAAAATATGATGGATATATTGATTTTTGTTCCATGTTTTCATATCTTAATAGCATTAAACTTTATAACAGATGTTAATGATAATTGCTAAAAGAAATTAAAAAGCATAGTTGACAAGAGCATATGAATATGCATGAATTCACAGTTAACAAGATCCTATTTTGTTGTTATATTTGAACCATTAACATATATAAAACAGATTAACTATTGTTAATTGTGCTTTCATAAAAGTTAAAAATCATTTTATCCAAACTTCCTTTACATTCAAAAGAACCAAAAATACCTGAAAGTTCCTTTTAGGATAGAATATCTAAGCAACAAGTTTTATATACCCAAAAATTAGGATTTAAAACATAAAAACAGAAAAAAAAAAACAGAGACAAAATCATCAGTACCTACAGAACAATGACTAGTGGTGATGAACACTAGCAGAAGAACGCCGGAAAATTGGAAGAGATCAGAGATGAACGACGAGCAGAAACTAGAAAAGCTCCAAGCGCGAGTAAACACACAAGAACTGATCATTGAGCATGGCGATGAATATTACCAAAAACACTATAATAGCAACAACAACATTATTAAAATTAGGATTCAAAGTGAAAAAATGGAAAAGAAAAAGAAATATGCAGAATCAAATACGAAATAGTAACCGATAGTGATGAACAAACGCAAGCAGAGAGGATCGAAGCTCAAAACTAAAGAACAATGATGAATGAGCAAAGAGGAATGCGCGTCAATGTCTCTATTGCCATCATCGAATGGGTTGAACGAGATGAGAGGAATGAGACATTTCGAATGATTTTGTGTTTGTGATTTCAAAAATTTAGGGTTGGGGTTTTGTTTCACTAAAGAAGATGAAGATGATGAATTGAATTGGGGTTTTGTTTCACTGAAAGGGGTTAGGTTTTGTTTTTCTTTTCTTTCTTTTCAATTAAGGAGGGAAAGAGTGATTTTTGTTAAAATATTTGGAGGGAAGATTATAATTTTAAGAAAAAAAATACTAATTTATTTCAGGCAACATTTATAAGTTTATGTTTATTAAAAATTTAAAAGTAACTTTGATTAAATGTAATATATGAATACAGTAAACGTTGCCTATTTAATCTATTAAAGCAACATTTTTTATATGTTTTTTAATTGTCTAAAAAGAAACACTTATAACATATTGATTAAAAATTGTTGCAATAGGCTTATTTCCTTCCAACATATATTAAGAGTTGTTTTTTTATTATTTTAGACAACACTTTTTAAATATTGCCTAGAATACATGTTGCCATAGATAAAAATTATTGTAGTGTATGTTACCCATGTAATCTTTAAATATCACAAAATTGACGAAACAAATAATGATTTTATTCAAAACATATGAGTTGTATGTTGTGCAATTCTTAAATACCTTCTAATTAATCTCTATCCAATCAATCACAAAGGTTAAGTGATATGTTGATAAAATTTAATTAAGAAAATAGGTTAAATATTTAAGTCATCAAAACTTATGCAAAATAATCAATAACAATAAAACCTAAAAGAAAAAAAAATCAAAACATCAACTTTGATAATACTACTATTGTATGACCTAAAAAAGATAATATTTTAATATCTATTATATATCTCTAATTTTACAACCAAAATATGCCACATGTCACTTTTTCATTGCAATTGGAATCAAATCTTTCTCTCCAAAATTAAGGAATTCTCCTCTCTTCCTTACTAATTTTACAACAAAAATATGCCACGTGTCACTCTATCATTGTAATTGAAATTAGAGTAAAGTATCATTTTTGTTCTCAACGTTTGGGGTAAGTCTCAAAGTTGTCCCTAACGTTTCAATCGTCCTATTTAAGTCCCTAACGTTTCAAAACTGACTCAATGTTGTCCTCCCGTTAGGAATCCGTTAATAGAATTGACAGCAGGACAAAATTGAGACGGTTTTGAAACGTTAAGGACTTAAATAGGACGAAAACGTTGGGGACAAAAATGATACATAGAAATAAATTTTAATTTTATCCTTCAATAATATCATTTTTTACTATACATAGTATTCAATTATTTTTTAAGCACATCTAAGTAAATTACACTTAATCATATTACTTTCATTTTAAATAAATTAATTTTTTTTATAATTTTACTCTTAAAGATTCTTAGTTATCATGAAATGTTTGTAGAATGACTAGTATATAAACTTGTAGAAAAGAAAAAAAATAATATATACAATAAAATATAAATTATACCTTTTATCTCTAATGTATCAGAATTCTTTAAAATTATAAAAAAATTATTTAAAATGAAAGTAATGTGATTAAGTGTAATTTATTTAGATGTAATTAAAAAATAATTGAATACTATGTACAGTAAAAAATTAATATTATTGAAAATAAAATAAAATTAAAATTTATTTTTATGTATCGTTTTTGTCCCTAACGTTTTCGTCCTATTTAAGTCCCTAACGTTTCAAAATCGTCTCAATTTTGTCCCGCCGTCAATTCTGTTAACGGATCCCTAATGGCAGGACAACATTGAATCAATTTTGAAACGTTAGGGACTTAAATAGGACGATTGAAACGTTAGGGACAACTTTGGGACTTACCCCAAACGTTGGGGACAAAAACGATACTTTACTCTTGAAATTAAATCTTTGCCTCCAAAATTAAAGAATTCTTCCCTCCTCATTACTAATTTTACAACCAAAATGTGCCACATGTCACTCTCTCATTGCAATTGAAATCAAATCTTTCCCTCTAAAATTAAAAAATTCTCCCCTCCTCCCTCTTCCTTTTCTCTATTTCTCTCATTTCTTCAACCACTCTATCTATTTTATATATGATTATCAATATCAATGACTAATTACTAATTTGACATTCAAAATGTGTAACATGCCATTTTTTAATTACATTAAAATTAAAATTAAAATATTAAAATTGAAATTAAAATATACATATATTATATATCATATATTACTATCTAATTTAATAATCAAATGTGTCACATGACACTCTCTTATTAAAATTGAGAGAAAATCTTTTTTTTTCAAAATTAATAAACTCCTTTCCTAAATTCTCTCATCTACCTCTGTCCATTTTTCTATTTCTCTCTACTATTTTTACTCTAGATATAATTTATATTTTAAGTTAGTAATTTGATAAATCAAAATATGTCATCCGATATTTTTTTGCAATTAAAATAAAATTTTTTCTTCCAAAATTAACAAACTCTCACTCTCATTCTTCATATTTATCTTTCTCTCTCTTTTCTCTCATTCTCTATTTTTTCTATCTTTCTCTTCTACATAAAACAAAATTAACAAAATAATATAATTTAAATAAAAATATTATTATTGTTATTATATACAATTTTTTTATTTTTATTTAGTTTTAAATTTTTACCGCTTATCTTTCTGATTTATATTTTTATTTCTCTTCTTTCAAATATATATTAGATATAATTTGGAGAGAATACTAATGTTATAATTAAAAGTTAGAATCAAGATTCAATTGTTTTAAAAAAATTAATTTTGAGTTAATTTTATAACTATCAGTATAATTTTTTTATGCTAATATCTAATTATATTTTTTATATACATAGAGAGAAAAAATATTATTTTTAAGTAGCAAGTATAAAAATTAGTTATTTCTATTTGTGCAACAGACTTAACAATTAACACCTAATTAAATGTAAAAGTATACACATTAAATTATTTTGAATTTTAGATAACGAATGTTAAAATTAATTATTAATAAAAAAATTAGACTTTTTAATATAAAAATAATAACTAAAAATAATATTATTTGATTTTTTATCTACAGATATCTTGGTCTTCTTAGTCAGAGACTTTTGTCAACCTACGATTTTTTTTGGAAAAGTAATTTGATTTTATAAATATTTTGTGCCAATGCATAATCTATACTGTCAGAACAAAGTGGAGCCTAGTTTTAAAAAATTTATATTTTCGTAATGTTATTACGGGTAAAAATACTAGTAATACTCTAATCATGAAGCGTATAATTCAAACAAAGAAATTTGAAAACAACGTTGATGACTTGTATCACTAAAGAATGAATAATGATCAACTCTTGGTTGACGATTTGGTCCACCTTTAAGATAAGCTTGACAAATTTTATCTCTTTTATTTGGATGAAATTTTTTCATTGGCCGAATTCTCGAATTTCTTACCAAATAACATACATCCATTGAAATCTTAGACTTCGGAAATAGTTGATTAACACAAGACACTGATGTTTAAGAGAGAGATTCACCTTGACTTTTATTGGCCAGGAGAATTAATACCATTTTGAAACTGTGTTGGATCTAAACTAAAAACTAAATGAATAGTAAAAAAGGAGATGAAAAAGTGTAGCTCCATATCCCAATATTTCAAATAGTCACAACTAGAAAATGGATTAATACAGACAGATTTACAGACGGATTTAGTCTTTATTACAGACGGATTTTTGGTTACCGACGAAATTACCGACGGATTTTGTCCTTCTGTAAAAGCCCCGTCGGAAATTATTTACCGACGGATTTTTTTTCCGTCGGAAAATTACAGACGGATTTTTACCAGTTACCGACGGATTTTCCCTCTGTAAATTTTCTATCCATTTTCCAAAGGCGACGAACTTTCCGACGGATTTTCCGTCTGTAATTACAGACAGATTTTCCGACAGATTTTCCGTCTGTAATTACAGACGGATTTTCCGACGGATTTTCCGTCTGTAATTTGAACTTTGGAAAATCATCTTACATTCTAATTACAAACAGAAAATCCGTCTGTAAATCCGTCAGTAAGGTAAAATAGAATTTTTTATTTATTTTTCTAATTACAAAATAAACTTATTTTCATACAAAATAAATATAAATTTAATAAATACAAATTTTTATTGATGGTATAAATAGAAAAACACACCAGTGAGTACAAAACACGTTCTTTATAATAAGAAGCAATTATTTCCATGCAATAATACAATCTAAATACATTAGATGACAAATAACTACTAGTGGACTCATCAAGATTCAACATCCTAATTTTTGGATAGCTTCATTCTTTCTTGAGCTTCTTAGTGATGATGGCAATATACTTGCTTTTTGAGATTCTTGGTCCATCAAAATTATTCGCTGCTTCCCACTTTCTGAACAGAGGATGTCTACCTTACTATATCCGATCTACACTCAGCCAACAAATAAGGCAATTATTAGAAAAAAGAACCAAAAAGGAGTTGTTACCACTGCAGTTACTTTTTAAAGATCATGGACGCTGCTAAATAGCAATAGCAGATTTGGAACATGTAATGCACACAATGCAATAAATAGTTTTTGAGAGAGAGAGAGAGAGAGAGAGAGAGAAGAATACTATATATTCAACAAAAACTATTTTCTGCAATTCAGATTTTCACTAGCAACACTTTCAGGTCTCTCTCTCTCTCTCTCTCTCTCTCTCTCTCTCTCTATATATATATATATATATATATATATATATATATCTTGATGTATATGAATGAGGCAATGGTGGCAAAAATGTATAAGAGTTTTACACTATTATTATCAATCACATACTACTTCTATAGTGTGGCAGCGCATAATTAAATATTTGTACAGGTGTAATAGAACCATAGCTCATTACAGCCAACATTAGTCAATTCACTGAGCGCACTCTTGGTCTAAGTGGAATTCATCCCCAATTTAACTCCAAAAGTTCAGTCCAAGTATTACCTCCTAAATATATTTTGAAGCATTCTAGAAGCATTCATGAAAACTATGGAAGCTGACCTTTAGACTTGGTAGAAAAGGAATCAACATCAGAACTCAATCTGGAACCAGTTCCACTGCTGGAGATGCTTGTATCATTAAAGCTATTCTCAAATATTCCCGAGCCCATTGACTGTAATGGGCCAAAACCTCCTTTATAATTATCACCTCTGTTCTTTATAATCTGTATATTACATGAATTGCCTTTTGATTAAATGATGCACACTATTAGAATTTAAAATAAACAAAAATTAAAAAGAAAATCACATCCAGTCATACCTTGTTTTTATCAATCTCATTAGCTTTCCTTTTCATTTCATCCTTTGCTTCTCTAATCTTGTCCTCCCTCATCTGTCTGTGCAGCTTCTCTTCATGACTCTCCATCTCACAGTATTGCTTAACTTGTGCAACAGTCACATTTTCCTTGTGTCCAAGAGAGATTAAAATCAGGTCAAATGCACATTTGCAAATACTTTCTTCAAAGTAGTCAGAATATTCAGGTACCTAAAATGTTAAGGATTAAGGAATAAACTAATTGTAAGCTAAATTTTGACAAAAATTTCATAACGCACATTGGCTGGTAAACATAACGCACATTCTCAGTCTCAACATACGTGTGTTGTTTTCCAGTTCCTATCAACTTGGGAAATGCTGCTAGAAGACCTTCATTCTCATGCGAGTCATATCCACAAACTGTCTAGAAACCAAAACTGCAAAAGAAGTAAAAGGCTTATCAGCATAAGGGCATTGATGCTGAATCCAAAATAATTTAGCAATACCAGACTCGACATCAATTCAGGACTTATCTGCAGTTTGCAAACTCAATAATTACATAATAAAGTGGCCACATGTTCATAATAAACACTTCAATTCTTCCAATTACAAAGATAT
Organism: Arachis ipaensis; assembly: GCF_059453495.1. Classification (NCBI taxonomy): domain Eukaryota; kingdom Viridiplantae; phylum Streptophyta; class Magnoliopsida; order Fabales; family Fabaceae; genus Arachis; species Arachis ipaensis. The sequence continues at coordinate 61,606,536 of NC_142443.1, forward strand.
CAAACATTAATCTAGTACTAGTGTACTCCTTGGAGAATAGAAAATACTGTCTGAATAAGCAGAAAAATTCCAGCAATAGAAGCTACCGTCTTCCATGGAGTGTTGCAATAATCACACCGTGCACAAAAAGCATTCAACCTTTGAAAAATAAGGGAATATTGCACATTAAAATCTGGATACATAATGTTCACTCCAAGACCATTGAACATTTTGGCCACTGCATTTCTATCACCTAACCAATTCTCAATTATTCCATTCTTAATAAGCAAATCTACATCTTTGTCTGTGTTAATAAGAAAATCTAACACAGCAATATAGTCAGCAAGGTAGGATACATTGATACAGTGACATTGCTCGAAAGCTAACAAATTTCTCAAAACAACCTCAGTAATATCTTCCACTCTAAAGAATGGGATTCTCAAAGTATGACCAGAAAGTTGCAAGTCTAGTAAGCATTGACTAGCTTTCTTTACCTCAAACTTTACTCCTGCTTCCTTCAACTCAGTTGCACTATAAATTTGCACTATCTGTGCTTCTCTTGAACATCTAGAGATTGAAAAGTTACAGGATAATAATAGAAGCTTTCTAGAAAGAAAATGAGCTATTCCACCAAGATTGGATACTCATAGCTGAGATTGGGAAAAAAATAAAGACAAGTATAATGATCTTAGCTTGCAAATATAAGACAAGTATATCGTTTTTTTCTTGGATGCTCTAAGGCAAGTATCACTGAGATTATGAAATAAGAAACATATTTATTCAAGGCTCAGCCTCAAGATTATACCATGATCAGTGATTGACACATTAGTTACAAACACCTTTTCTTTTTGGCATTACAAGAGTAGTGTGGGTTGAGATTTAATAACTAAAACCTAAATTTTAATACTAACAAAATGAGTTCATATACTTAATTTGCTGAAGCATATCATATGTTTGCCAAATTAAAGTTACTTTGATGTTTAACTAGGCTCGCCATTATTTATTTACTTAATAGCTTCTCTTGTTTTCTTTAAGATAGAACATGATGTTTAATTTGAATACTAATTTCAGAATAAACGTGTAAATAATGTAAAGAAAGTAACAATAAGAAAAATATAAAATTCAAATGTTGATACAACTGCAGAGTAGCCTTATATATATAATATAAGGGCTATACATGTGTTCATAACAAACATGATATATTGAGCATTGAATATATAATCATCATCCAAGCTACACAGCACATGCATTAAGCTAGTACTACTTGGAGGATAGAAAATACTGTCTGAATAATAGTGACAATAAGGAGAAAAATTCCAGCAATTGAGTGCACCTCTAATATGGGTAGCAAAGACCAAAAAGCAGAGAAACCAGTGCTTCTAGGACTATCTAGTATCTATTGATCTATAACCTACAGCCAACTCAATCAAACAAACTAACAATTTTCATATCTATAAAAATACTTCTCCTATCAACCAGTCATACATTATTTCATCACTAGGCCCTGTTTTGTACATTGTATAAGGCATGATAGAATTATTTAACAATATCAAATCGAATTTTATCACATGTTTGAAGCTATATGAGTTAAAAACTAAACTTAAAAGAAGAAAACACAAAGAAATGATTTAGCAGATACCTGCATACTCAAACAAGAACTCCTCTTTCCGAATCCACTGGTCAGAATGCAAACACCACCCTTTCCTTGCATCCCTCACAATCTTCACCCGAACAGCAACCCCATTCTGAATCGACCGGTTTCCGCACTCTGGTCCGCACCCACATCCCGGCCCGCACTCACTGCCCACGTCATCCAGCACACCCAAGCCCAAACAAGGGCAGTCGGAACCCACACCGCCACAAGCCTCGCAGTCGCAACCAGACAACACACTCTAACCTAACTCGTCGACCAAACTCACCGATTCCGCGGGGATCCGACTCGGCGCGGAGGCGGGAGGAGCAGCGGATCCCCAGGGTTGGCGGAGGAGGCGGGATGCGGCGGAGGAAAGGATGAGGAAAGGGGTGTAGAGGAAGTAGGCGTAGGGGTAGTGGTCGACGGTGTTGCGGAAAGGGACTGGAAGGTTCTCGAAGGTTCTAGAAGCGTCGGAGGATCGGCGGGTGGTGATGGAGGCAAAAGAAGCGTCAGCTGAAGAAAAATACAAAATACGAACGAATAGAAAAGTTAGGGTTTGCGATCTACCAGCTGCGCGAAGGGAATCTGATAAAGAAAGCACTGATCTGGAACGAAAAGAAGCTGGGATTCCGACGGCGACGGATCTTCTACGGTGGCGGTGGAGGCTGTGTCTGTGTAGGGGCTGCGGTGGCTGCGCCGCTGAGGGGCTGCGAGGCTGTGGGGTGCAGGGCGAAGTGAATGGCGAGTGAATGGAGTGAATGAAGAGTAACTAGGTGTGGATGGCGAGTGAATGGAGTTAATCTTCAACTAGAGTTTTCAACATTTTCGACGGATTTCATTTAAATTACAGACGGATTTTCTGTCTGTAATAATTTAATAAAATGCGCGTTTTGTCTACTTAATTACAGACGGAAAATTCGTCTGTAACTATTCGCACGGAAAAAAAAATTAATTTTTCTGACAGAATTATAGACGGATTCTCTTTTCCGTCTGTAATTTATGCTAATCTATTTTTTTTGTTTTCCGACAAAAAAATTCCTCTGAAATTCCGTCTGTATTTCAGTGGGATAAAATCCGTCGGAAATATCCGTCTGTAATAACTAGTTTTCTAGTAGTGAGTATCGTATTTTATTATTTTAATAACAAAAAAATTTCAAATAAAAAAAAGTGAGATACTTACAAAGTTCAATAACTCATCATTAAAAATATTCTAAATATTTGCATGTTACAATCTTTTTCTTTAAAAGAAAAAAAAAAGCGATAGTGCCTGCTAGCTCATCCTACCAAACCCGTAAACTACGTGGTGTAGGTTAGGAGAGTTTTTCGACTCAAATTTAATGTTGAATCAGTCTAAATAGATTGACCTTGACATGTTATGGGCTATTTGCCACTTCTACCTACAAGCTTGGTGCACGAATTGTTCACACTTTTCACAACTCGTACCACTAACCAACAAGTGCACTGGGTCATTCAAGTAATACCTTACGTGAGTAAGGGTCGATCCCACGGACATTGTCGGCTTGAAGCAAGCTATGGTTATTTTGTAATTCTTAGTCAGGAAATCAATAATAAAAATGATTGAGTTTGTGAAGAGTAAATAACATAAAATAAATAATACTTGTTATGCAGTAATGGAGAACAGGTTGAGGTTTTGGAGATGCTCTGTCTTTTGAATCTCTGCTTTCCTACTGTCTTCTTCTTCACGCACGCAAGGCTCCTTCCATGGCAAGCTGTATGTTGGTGGATCACCGTTGTCAATGGCTACCATCCGTCCTCTCAGTGAAAATCGTCTAAATACACTGTCACAGCACGGCTAATCATTTGTCGGTTCTCACTCATGTTGGAATAGAATCCATTGATTCTTTTGCCTCTATCACCACGCCCAACACTCGCGAGTTTGAAACTCATCATAGTCATCCCTTCCCAGATCCTACTCGGAATACCACAGACAAGGATTAGACTTTCCGGATCTCAAGAATGGCCGCCAATAATTCTAGCCTATACCACGAAGACTCTGATCGTGAACCAGGAGGCTAAGAGATACACACTCAAGCTAATACAGATAGAACGGAGGTGGTTGTCAGGCACACGTTCATAGGTGAGAATGATGATGAGTGTCACGGATCATCACATTCATCAGGGGGAAGTGCGAGTGAATATCTTAGAATAGAAACAAGCGTGATTGAATGAAAAACAGTAGTAATTGCATTAATTCATCGAAACACAGCAGAGCTCCTCACCCCCAACCATGGGGTTTAGAGAATCATGCCGTCAGAAATACAATGTGAAGTGTAAAAATGTCATGAGGTGCATAGTAAGTCTCTAAAAGTTTTTTTTTTATACTAAACTAGTAGCTAGGGTTACAGAAAATAAGTAACTAAGTGCAGATAGTGCAGAAATCCACTTCCGAAGCCCACTTGGTGTGTGCTTGGGCTGAGCATTGAGCTTTACACATGTAGAGGCTTCTCTTGGAGTTAAACGCCAGGTTGTAGCCTATTTCTGGCGTTTAACTCTGGTTTGCAACCTGTTTCTGGCGTTTAACGCCAGAATAGGGTAAAGACTTGGCGTTAAACGCCAAGTTGCATTATCAAAACTTGGGCAAAGTATGAACTATTATATATTGCTGGAAACCCCTGGATGTCTACTTTCTAACGCAATTGAGAGCGTGCCAATTGGTCTTCTGTAGCTCCAGAAAATCCATTTCGAGTGCAGGGAGGTCAAAATCCAATAGCATCTGCAGTCCTTTTTCAGCCTCTGAATCAGATTTTTGCTCAGGTCCCTCAATTTCAGCCAGAAAATACCTGAAACCATAGAAAAACACACAAACTCATAGTAAAGTCCAGAAATGTAAATTTTGAATAAAAACTAATAAAAATATACTAAAAAGTAATTAAAACATGCTGAAAACTACTTAAAAACAATGTCAAAAAGCGTATAAATTATCCGCTCATCACAACACCAAACTTAAATTGTTGCTTGTCCCCAAGCAGCTGAAAATCAAATAGGATAAAAAGAAGAGAATATACTATAAATTCCAAAATATCAATAAAACTTAGTTCCAATTAAATGAGCGGGACTAGTAGCTTTTTGCCTCTGAACAGTTTTGGCATCTCACTTTATCATTTGAAGCTCAGAATGACTAGCATCTATAGGAACTCAGAATTTAGATAGTGTTATTGATTCTCCTAGTTCAGTATGTTGATTCTTGAACACAACTACTTTATGAGTCTTGGCCGTAGCCCTAAGCACTTTGTTTTCCAGTATTACCACCGGATACATAAATGCCACATACACATAACTGGGTGAACCTTTTCAGATTGTGACTCAGCTTTGCTAAAGTCCCCAATTAGAGGTGTCTAGAGTTCTTAAGCACACTCTTTTTGCTTTGGACCTCGACTTTAACCACTCAGTCTCAAGCTTTTCACTTGACACCTTCACGCCACAAGCACATGGTTAGGGACAGCTTGGTTTAGCTGCTTAGGCCAGGCTTTTATTCCTTCGGGCCCTCCTATCCATTAATGCTCAAAGCCTTGGATCCTTTTTACCCTTGCCTTTTGGTTTAAAGGGTTATTGTTTTTTTGCTCTTGCCTTTTGGTTTAAAGAGCTATTGGATTTTTCTGCTTGCTTTTTCTTTTTCTTTCTTTTTTTTTTCTTTTCGCCCCTTTTTTTTTGCAAGCTTTGTTATTCACTGCTTTTTCTTACTTCAAGAATCAATTTTATGATTTTTCAGATTTTCAGATAACATTTCTCCTTTTTCATCATTCTGTCAAGAGCCAGCAAATTTAACATTCATAAACAACAAATTCAAAAATATACACTGTTCAAGCATTCATTCAGAAAACAAAAAGTATTGCCACCACATCAATATAATTAAACTAATTTCAAGGATGAATTCGAAATCATGTACTTCTTGTTCTTTTGTGATTAAAACATTTTTCATTTAAGAAGGGTGATGGATTCATAGGACATTCATAGCTTTAAGGCATAGAAACTAGACACTAATGATCATATAATAAAGACACAAACATAAATAAGCATAAAGCATAGAGAACAAAAACAGAAAAAATAAATAGACCAGGAGATTAAGGAACGGGTCCACCTTAGTAAGGGTGGCATCTTCTTCCTCTTGAAGAACCAATGGTGCTCTTGAGCTCCTCTATGTCTCTTCCTTGCCTTTGTTGCTCCTCCTTCATAGCTCTTTGATCTTCTCTAATCTCATGGAAGGTGCCATATGGTTAAAAAGCGGGGCTTTTTCCACACCAAACTTAAAATATTTGCTCGTCCTCGAGCAAAAGAAGAAAGAAAGGAGGAGATGGGAGGGGGCAAGGACTTAGCATCCCTGCTCCATTTAGGCGTGTAAATGCCCTTAGAGTGCAATCCTGGCGTTTAACGCCAGACTACTGCTTGTTTCTGGCGTTAAACGCCAACTTTTCTCCCTTTATTGGCGTTTAACGCCAAGTTAGTGCTTGTTTCTGGCGTTTAACGCCAGACTGCTGCTTCTTTTTGGCGTTAAATGCCAATCTGATGCTTCTTACTGGCATTTAAACGCCAGTAAGCTCTTCCTCTAGGGTGAGCTGTTTTTAATGCTGTTTTTGATTTTGCTTTGATTTTTGTGACTCCACATGATCATCATCCTAAAGAAAACATAAAATAAAAATGGAAAACAAAAAATTAACATAGATAAGTAAACATTGGGTTGCCTCCCAATAAGCGCTTCTTTATTGTCTTTAGCTGGACCTCACTAAGCTTTTAATCTAGTCTCAGCTTTGAGCATTCTTGCTCAACATTGCCTTCAAGATAATGCTTGACTCTCTGTCCATTAACAATGAACTTCTTATTAGAATCAATGTCTTGAAGCTCCACATAGCCATATGGTGACACACTTGTAATCACATATGGTCCCCTCCACCGGGATTTTAGTTTCCCAGGGAATAATCTGAGCCTAAAGTTAAATAGCAGAACCTTCTGTCCTGGTTCAAAGACTCTAGATGACAGCTTTCTGTCATGCCACCTTTTTGCTTTCTCTTTGTAAAGCTTGGCATTTTTGAAAGCAGTGAGTCTGAATTCCTCTAGCTCATTCAGCTGGAGCAATCTTTCTTCTCCAGCTAATTTGGCATCAAAGTTTAGGAACCTGGTTGCCCATTAGGCCTTATGCTCCAATTCCACGGGCAGATGACAGGCCTTACCATATACAAGCTGGTATGGAGAGGTCCCTATAGGAGTCTTGAATGCTGTTCTGTATGCCCACAGAGCGTCATCCAAGCTTCTTGCCCAATCCTTTCTACGGGTACTTACAGTCCGTTCCAGAATTCTTTTTAGTTCTCTATTAGAGACTTCAGCATGTCTATTTGTCTGTGGATGATATGGAGTTGCTACCTTGTGGCTAATTCCATATCGGACCATAGCAGAGTAAAGCTGTTTATTGCAGAAGTGAATGCCCCCATCACTGATTAGTGCTCTAGGGACACCAAACCTGCTGAAGATATGTTTCTGGAGGAACTTCAGCACTGTCTTAGTATCATTGGTGGGTGTTGCAATGGCCTCTACCCATTTGGATACATAGTCGACTGCCACCAGAATATAAGTGTTTGAGTATGATGGTGGGAAAGGCCCCATGAAGTCAATACCCCATACGTCAAACAACTCAATCTCTAAGATCCCTTGCTGAGGCATGGCATAACTATGAGGCTAATTACCAGCTCTCTGGCAGCTGTTACAGTTACGCACAAACTCTCGGGAGTCTTTATAGAGAGTGGGCCAGTAGAAGCCACATTGGAGGACTTTTGTGGCTGTTCGCTCACCTCCGAAATATCCTCCATATTGTGATCCATGACAATGCCATAGGATCTTCTGTGCTTCTTCTCTAGGCACACACCTACGGATTATTCCGTCTACACATCTCTTAAAGAGATATGGTTCATCCCACAGGTAGTACTTTGCATCAGTAATTAATTTTTTCTTTTGTTGCCTGCTGTACTCCTTGGGTATGAATCTTGCAGCTTTATAGTTTACAATGTCTGCAAACCATGGTGTTTCCTGAATGGCAAAAAATTGCTCATCTGGAAAGGTTTCAGAGATCTCAATAGATGGAAAGGATGCCCCTTCTACTGGTTCTATCCGGGACAGATGGTCAGCCACTTGGTTCTCTGTCCCTTTTCTTTCTCTTATTTCTATATCAAACTCTTGCAGAAGAAACACCCATCTTATGAGCCTGGGTTTTGAATCCTGCTTCGTGAGTAGATATTTAAGAGCAGCATGGTCAGTGTACACAATCACTTTAGATCCTACTAAGTATGATCTAAACTTGTCAATGGCATAAACCACTGCAAGCAATTCTTTTTCTGTGGTTGTGTAATTTTTCTGGGCATCATTTAAAACACGGCTAGCATAATAAATGACATGCAGAAGCTTGTTATGCCTCTATCCCAGTACTGCACCAATGACATGGTCATCGGCATCACACATTAGTTCGAATGGTAATGTCCAGTTTGGTGCAGAAATAACTGGTGCTGTGACCGGCTTAGCTTTCAGGGTTTCAAACGCCTGCAGACACTCTATGTCAAACACAAATGGCGTGTCAGCAGCTAGCAGATTGCTCAGAGGTTTTGCAATTTATGAAAAATCCTTTATAAACCTCCTATAGAATCCTGCATGCCCTAGAAAGCTTCTGATTGCCTTAACATTGGCAGGTGGTGGTAATTTTTCAATTACTTCCACTTTAGCTTGATCCACCTCTATTCCCTTATTTGAAATTTTATGCCCAAGGACAATTCCTTCAGTCACCATAAAGTGACATTTTTCCCAGTTTAAAACTAGGTTGGTCTCTTGGCATCTTTTCAGAACAAGTGCTAGATGGTTAAGGCAGGAGCTGAATGAGTCTCCAAATACTGAAAAGTCATCCATGAAGACTTCCAAAAATTTCTCTACCATATCAGAGAAGATAGAGAGCATGCACCTCTGAAAGGTTGCAGGTGCATTGCACAGACCAAAAGGCATCCTTCTGTAGGCAAACACTCCAGAAGGACATGTGAATGCTGTTTTCTCTTGGTCCTGAAGATCTACTGCAATTTTGTTGTAACCTGAATAGCCATCCAAAAAGTAGTAGTATTCATGACCTGCTAGTCTTTCTAGCATCTGGTCTATGAATGGTAAAGGAAAGTGATCCTTCCTGGTGGCTGTATTGAGCCTTCTGTAATCAATACACATACGCCACCCTGTAACTGTTCTTGTAGGAACCAGTTCATTCTTTTCATTATGAACCACTGTCATGCTTTCCTTTTTGGGGACAACTTGGATAGGGCTCACCCAGGGGCTATCAGAAATAGGATAAATAATCCCAGCCTCCAGTAACTTGGTGACCTCTTTCTGCACCACCTCCTTCATAGATGGATTTAGCCGCCTCTGTGGTTGAACCACTGGCTTAGCATCATCCTCCAATAAGATCTTGTGCATGCATCTTGCTGGGTTGATGCCCTTAAGATCACTTATGGACTACCCAAGAGATGCCTTGTGTGTCCTTAGCACTTGAAGTAGTGCTTTCTCTTCTTGTGGATTTAAAGCAGAGCTTATGATCACCGGAAAAGTGTCACCTTCTCCTAGAAATGCATATTTTAGGGATGGTGGTAGTGGTTTGAACTCGGATTTAGGAGCTTTCTCCTCTTCCTCAGGAATTTTCAGAGGCTCTTTTATTTCCTCTGATTCCTCCAGATCAGGCTGAACATCTTTAAAGATGTCTTCTAGCTCTGATTCGAGACTCTCAGCCATGTTGATCTCCTCTACCAGGGAGTCAATAATATCAACACGCATGCAGTCTTTTGATGTGTCTAGATGCTTCATTGCCTCAACAGCATTCAGCCTGAACTCATCCTCATTGACTCTTAAGGTCACTTCCCCTTTTTGGACATCAATGAGGGTTCGTCCAGTTGCTAGGAAAGGTCTTCCTAGAATGAGAGTTGCACTCTTGTGCTCCTCCATTTCCAGCACTACAAAGTCAGTGGAAAAGGCAAATGGCCCAACCTTGACAATCATGTCCTCAATTATGCCTGATGGATATTTAATGGAGCCATCAGCAAGTTGAAGACTTATCCAGGTTGGTTTGATCTCTTCAGTCAAGCCAAGCTTTCTGATAGTGGATGCATGGATTAGATTGATGCTTGCCCCAAGGTCACATAGAGCTGTCTTGGTACAAGTACCCTCTAATGTGCATGGTATCATAAAACTTCCGGGATCCTTAAGCTTTTCTGGTAAGCTTGTTAGAATGATTGCACTACATTCTTCAGTGAGAAAAACTTTTTTTGTTTCTCTCCAATCCTTCTTATGACTTAAGATTTCTTTCATGAACTTAGCATAAGAGGGTATTTGCTCAAGTGCCTCTGTAAACGGAATCTTTATTTCAAGAGTCCTGAGATAGTCTGCAAAGCGAGCAAATTGTTTATCCTGTTCCGCTTGGCGGAGTTTCTGAGGATAAGGTATTTTGGCTTTATATTCTTCAACCTTAGTTGCTGCAGGTTGATTTCCTACAGAGGTAGGTTGAGAAGCCTTCTTGAGGGAGTTAGTATCAGCATTTGTAGGTGTCTGATCCCTCACTGGCGTCTGGACGCCAGAACTGGACGTGGAATTGGAGTTTAACGCCAGTTTTTTACCTTTTTCTGGCATTTCATTGCCAGACATATTCCTCTCTGGGCTCTTACTGTCCTCAGAGGGATTTTGGGTAGCAGGTTGCTCATCCTCTGTCAGCTGTTCTTTTCTTGGCTTTCTGCTGCTTTGAGTTGATGTATTTGATGTTTTTCCACTTCTTAATTGAACTGCTTGGCACTCCTCTGTTATCTGTTTTGATAACTGCTATTTTGTTTGATTCAATTGTGATTCCATATCCTTGTTAGCATTTTTGGTTTCTTGTAGCATCTCCTTAACTTCTGCTAACTGCCTTGTTATAAGAAGATAGTTGCTGATTGAGTTCAGCAACTTGTTCCTAAGGACTAAAGTCAGTTGATACTGCCTTAGCTTCTTCTTTCATGGAGGACTCATTACTTATGTACAGATGCTGATTCCTAGCAACTATATCAATAAACTCTTGAGCCTCTTCAATAGTCTTTCTCAGGTGTATAGATCCACCAGCTGAGTGGTCTAGAGATATATGAGCTCTTTCTGTAAGCCCATAGTAGAAGATGTCTAATTGCACTCACTCTGAAAACATTTTAGAGGGGTATTTCCTTAGCATCCCTCTATAGCTCTCCCAGCCATTATAAAGAGATTCATCATCCTCTTGTTTAAAGCCGTGGATGTCCAGCCTTAGCTGTGTCATCCTTTTTCGAGGGAAATATTGATTCAGGAATTTGTCTGATAACTGTTTCCATGTTCTTATGCTTGCTGTGGGTTGGTTGTTTAACCACCTTTTAGCTTGATCTTTTACAGCAAATGAAAACAGTAATAATCTGTAGACATCCTGATCTACTTCTTTGTCATGTACTGTGTCAGCAATTTGTAAGAACTGTGCCAAAAACTCAGTAGGTTCTTCCTGTGGAAGACCGGAATACTGGCAATTTTGCTGCACTATGACAATGAGCTGAGGATTTAGCTCAAAACTGCTTGCTTTGATGGGAGGTATACAGATACTACTCCCATATGTAGCAGTAGTGGGATTAGCATATGACCCCAGGGTCCTTCTGGACTGTTCATTTCCATTTAGATCCATGATGGAGAAAGGGAGATGATGTGGATTGTAAAAAAAATTTATTATTTTTTTAAAATTTTTTTTTGAATATCAAAAATTAAAAGGAAAATAAAATAAAATAAAATAATAATAAAAAAATTAACTATAATTTCAAAAATTAGAAAAATAGATAAAAAAGGAAATTGAAAATTAAAATAAGTAATTAATTAAAAAAGATTTGAAAAAGGTATAATTTTAAAATTTGAGATTGGAAAAGATAAGATAAGATTTTAAAAAAGATATGATTTTAAAAATTTTGACCAAATCAACCTAATGAATTTGAAAATTATGAGCAATTAAAGGAAAGTATTTTTTTTTTTTTTGAATTTTATGAGGAAAGAGAAGAACACACAAAAGACACAAGACTTAAAATTTTTAGATCTAATACTCCTTATTTTTCGAAAATTTTGGAGGAAAAACACCAAGGAACACCAAACTTAAAAATTTTAAGATCAAAACACAAAGAAGACTCAAGAACACCTTGAAGACTCACAAGAACAACAAGAATAAAATTCAAAGACTCAAGAACATAAAAAGAACACCAAACTTAAAAGTTTGACACAAGATTTAATCAAAGAAAAATTATTTTTGAAAACGTTTTAAAAGGAAGATACCCAATTACCAAGAACATAAGCACAACGCTCTAGCCAACTGAGCTATAAATTTAACGTGTTTTAAAAAAGGTATTTAATGTATATAAATTTTTTGAATACTGATAATTTGAAAATGCACAAGAAAAATAAGAAAAGACACAGAACAGGAAAAACTAAAGATCAAACAAGAAAAATAGCAAGAACAACTTGAACATCAAGAAAGAACAATGAACACAAATTCGAAAATTTAAAGGAAAATAAAAACATGCAATTGACACCAAACTTAAAATATGAAACTAAACTCAAACAGAAGACTAAATCATGAAGTTATTGGTTTTAAAAATTTTCGAAAATAATTTAGAAAAATAAAATAAGGATTTTAAAATTTTAACCAAAAACAATAATAGAAGACTCTAAACCAAAAAGAAAAATTTTTCCTAATCTAAGCAACAAAATAAACCGTCAGTTGTCCAAACTCGAACAATCCCCGGCAACGGTGCCAAAAACTTGGTGCACGAATTGTGATTCACACTTTTCACAACTCGTACCACTAACCAGCAAGTGCATTGGGTCGTCCAAGTAATACCTTACGTGAGTAAGGGTCGATCCCACGGAGATTGTCGGCTTGAAGCAAGCTATGGTTATTTTGTAATTCTTAGTCAGGAAATTAATAATAAAATGATTGAGTTTGTGAAGAGTAAATAACATAAAATAAATAATACTTGTTATGCAGTAATGGAGAACAGGTTGAGGTTTTGGAGATGCTCTGTCTTTTGAATCTCTGCTTTCCTACTATCTTCTTCTTCACGCACGCAAGGCTCCTTCCATGGCAAGCTGTATGTTGGTGGATCACCGTTGTCAATGGCTACCATCCGTCCTCTCAGTGAAAATGGTCCAAATGCGCTGTCACCGCCTGGCTAATCATCTGTCGGTTCTCACTCATGTTGGAATAGAATCCATTGATTCTTTTGCGTCTGTCACCACGCCCAACACTCGCGAGTTTGAAGCTCATCACAGTCATCCCTTCCCAGATCCTACTAGGAATACCACAGACAAGGTTTAGACTTTTCGGATATCAGGAATGGCCGCCAATAATTTTAGCCTATACCACGAAGACTCTGATCGTGAACCAGGAGGCTAAGAGATACACACTCAAGCTAATGCAGATAGAACGGAGGTGGTGTCAGGCATGCGTTCATAGGTGAGAATGATGATGAGTGCCATGGATCATCACATTCATCAGGGGGAAGTGCGAGTGAATATCTTAGAATAGAAACAAGCGTGATTGAATGAAAAACAGTAGTAATTGCATTAATTCATCAAAACACAGCAGAGCTCCTCACCCCCAACCATGGGGTTTAGAGACTCATGCCGTCAGAAATACAATGTGAAGTGTAAAAATGTCATGAGGTGCATAGTAAGTCTCTAAAAGTTGTTTTTATACTAAACTAGTAGCTAGGGTTACAGAAAATAAGTAACTAAGTGCAGATAGTGCAGAAATCCACTTCCGGGGCCCACTTCGTGTGTGCTTGGGCTGAGCATTGAGCTTTACACATGTAGAGGCTTCTCTTAGAGTTAAACGTGAGGTTGTAGCCTGTTTCTGGTGTTTAACTCTGGTTTGCAACCTGTTTCTGGCGTTTAACGCCAGAATAGGGTAAAGACTTGGCGTTAAACGCCAATTTGCGTCGTCAAAACTTGGGCAAAGTATGGACTATTATATATTGCTGGAAATCCCTGGATGTCTACTTTCCAACGCAATTGAGAGCACGCCAATTGGTTTTTTGTAGCTCCAGAAAATCGATTTCGAGTGCAGGGAGGTTAGAATCCAACAGCATCTGCAGTCCTTTTTCAGCCTCTGAATCAGAGTTTTGCTCAGGTCCCTCAATTTCAGCCAGAAAATACCTGAAACCACAGAAAAACACACAAACTCATAGTAAAGTCCAGAAATGTGAATTTTGAATAAAAACTAATAAAAATATACTAAAAAGTAATTAAAACATGCTGAAAACTACTTAAAAACAATGCTAAAAAGCGTATAAATTATCCACTCATCAAAGCTATAATAGGCAATTTTGTAGATATTAAGTCGGGTTTGAAGCATGAAATTTAAAATAGATAAAAAAATAAAATATACAAAAATAATAGCAATAATAAATAATTAAGACATTAAGAAAAATACAAGAGTAAAAAATAAAAAGATTAGTATATTGGTTATAACATTTTTATGCAAAAGTTCAAACCCCACTCATTGCAAAATATATTTTAATAATAGCAAATATGTTTCTCTTAATTTTTTTTTGAACATTGAAATGATAAAATTTAAAATTTTTAACCTATTTAATTCAAGACTACTTCTATAGCTCTACTATGCATACCTTAAACCTGGCTAAGTTGTCTATGAGTTTTAAGTATTCTATTTTGTATGTATTTTTGCAATTACACAATTGAGGTAACCATCGAATATTTCCTCTCACTACCAGTGTGCATCCTTTCCCTCCTTTGGATTTCTCTACCGAAGGAGATTAACGACACCAAATTTGACAATACTAATAGAGAAAGTCTAGGAGATCAAGACTTTTATTAATATATGGCCAGTACTTAATCAGCAAAAGAAAAGTGAGTAATTTTACACCATTAAATGTAATCTCACACCCTTAAAAATACTAATAATGGTTAATTGATGGCTACAAATCACAAAACCTGCTGCCACCCTAACACTCCTCACACTAATATTATCTCAAAGTTGTTTTGAGCTTTTGTCCTCCTAACGCCTGAGGACCACATCGTAGCCATGTGTCACCATCGCTGTAATGTCAAAAGTGCCAAACCTGTAATAATAATTGACACAACAATATAACAACATAGCAAAATAAATAAATAAATAAATAAAACCCAACAACAAGAACAACTAAGCCTCGATAACAATACAATAAAAACTTTAATAAATTAAATTCAACAAGAAACAACTAACATAATAGTAATTAACAAATTAACTAATTATTAACAAATTAACAAATAGCATCAAGAAGTGAACAATACAACAACCGCCCGCAATAGCAAGTAGGCATCAACAGCAATATAGCAAAAATATATTTAATAACCCCAACATGAAATAATTAACAAAATTAAAATAATGAGAGATGAACACTATAAGGATCAAAGAGTGGTAAAGGACTAGAACGTCTAGAAGGAATTGGAAGGCATGATTGGAAGGCAAGAACAATGTGAATGAAACAACGATGCGAAGGCAAAGATGACGAGAAGAAGAAGATGAGGGAAGGTTGAGCTTGGCGAATTCGAGGAGAGGGAGAAGGGAACTTGTGTCTTCAAGGAGAATAATGCAATGGTGGAATTAATAATAGTTGGGACTTTGGAGAAGAGCATTCTATGTAACAACCCTGATTTTTGAGTACATAAGATCTTTTCTGAAAGTACGGATTTTTCTGGAAGATCAGTAAAGGGAACACCTCTATTATATCATCAAGCATCTCAATTCTCATTATCATTATGTCATCCTTAAGCTAGAACCTTTTTCCGAGGCAAGTTCGATAACGCGGTCACGAAAAATCTAGTTTTTGAACCGTATCGGTTGGCAGTTTTGATTCTGATTTTCGTAAATAGTCTCTGTTTGACGAACCGGACTCGATTCATGAGAGGAGAGAGATAATAGTATAATATTATCATTATATTAGTATTAGAACATGCTTGAATGATATTATAAGGTTACCTGGTCTGTTTTTGTTAAAAACAGAAAATCGGTTTAACCGGATTTATAGTTTACTGGTGCAGCTTAGCACCAGCACTCTCTGATGAATTTAGCAATGCTAAGGCCTTATTATACATGTTTTATTCTTATAATAAATATGTTACTAGTGTCATTTATGCTAGTAGCTCAAAAAATAATTTTTATAGATGTTTTTACAAGTGTTCCGATACATCTAGTTTTAGTAGTTGTACACCTGAGATATTTTAATATTATTTTAACCCACCTCCAAGCCAACCAATCACAACTCACCTTACACCCCCAAGACCTCCAAGACTGTCTCATTTCATCATTTTGGCCGAAAATAACAAGAGAGAAAAGAGAGAAACTTTCATGAACACTTAATCTTCAAAGCTTGATTTCTTCTGAACTAAAACTCAAATCAAAACTCCGATTTCACCAAAATGATCCTCTCTTCTTCCTCTACATAACCATGTGACTTATCAAGGCTGGAAATAAGGTGAGATGGCTGTCTTCCTCCCATTTTAATTTGATTTTCAAGGAAAACCATGCAAAACATGTATTTTCTTGATGTTCTTCCTTAGGAATCATGCTTAACTTGACTTGAGGGCCAAGAAACGTGAATTTCTAGCAAGTATAAGGTGAGATATATCTTTCTAACATACTGAGTGAGATTTGGTCAGTTGAGAGTTTTTGGATTTAAATTTGTTCTTGATGTGATTTAGGAGGAAAAAGTGCTTAAGGACCACCTGAAAGTTTAACCGAATTAGGAGCAGCAAAACCAGGTAGGGTTTGGTAAAATTAATGTTGATTGATTGATTGTGTTTGAATTGTGTGATTATGATATGGTTTGGTTATGCTTGAAATTGATTGTTTATATGAGTGATTCTTGTTGAAATTTTGGTGAAAATTTGATGAAATTTGATGATATTCAACTTTGAATTTGTGTTCTTCATGGATGCTGGAAAAACGAACCCTAGACCTTAAATTGGGGTTCAATTTGTGTTAAAATCATGTAGAAAAGATGAGGTTTTAGTGGCTGCAAATTTATTATGAATTATGGTAAAAATCGGTTGTTGAAAAGACTGAAAAACGGGTAAAAACAGAGAAAGAATCTGAAGAATATACGAAGAACACGAAGAACATTTTGAGTGTGGTGAAGAACATTTAAGAACACCTTTTAGATCTTAGAAAGGGCAAGGAAGTAAAATTTTTGGTGTTTAAGGGTTTATATGGTAATTTCTGAAAGTTAGGGTGGTAAAAGTAGAAATATTAAAAGTTACGGGTGGTAAAAAGTGAATTTTAAAGGTTAAAGGTAAAGTTAAGGTAATTTTAGAAAATATATTAATAAAATAATAAATAATATTTTAATAAAAATAATAAAATAATGTGAAAAAGGCAGTTTTCTGTAAAAGCTTTAGAAAGACAACTTTAAGCGCAGAATCTCATAATTACCTTCATAAAACACTTCGGGAGTGGTAATAACATGATAGTGAGGCAAAGATAAAGAAAAGATAAAAAGTTAAAGAAAAGATAAAAACCAAAGAAAATTCTGTAAGGTTTTAATGACAGAAAAACAGATAGAAATTAGTGAACGAAGTAGGGCAACATAGCTAGTCCTTGAGTTGCGACTAGGGTTAGGTATTATATGAAAAGTTAAACTGTTTCAGTATAGACTTAATGAGCCTATACTTGGGACAGGCTAACTATTCATACCGAAATTTACATAAGCTTTAAATACATACGTTAAGCAGAGAAATCAGAGCAGAGTAAAGAAAACACAGAGAACAGAGTAACCAGAGAAAAGTAAAGAGATACAGAGAAAAGAGTAATCAAAGCAGAGTAAAAAGACAAAGTGAAAAGAGTAATATGATAAAGAGAAATGGTTTGAGCCAAGATATTGTGAAATTGAAAGATGTAAAGTTTGTATAGTATGATTGAATAGAGAAAGAAAGAAGTACTGCATAAGAATGTGAAAGTGATGATGAATAATGAGAATGATATTGAATGATGATAATGAGAAAAGATAATATAACAAAGAGAATAGAGGAGAATAGTATAAAAATAAAGAGTTAAGCCTTGTGGCATGATATTCTATTATATGTTCATCTGATGCTTTTCTATTGGCCCTAGAGGTCCTGTAGGCCCAAGTTCACCTACAGTAAGTTGTTATTCCTGTAGGCCGAAGTTCACCTGCAGTGAATATCAATTGTGTATCTCAGGGTGTTGCTCCTGTAGGCCGAAGTTCACCTACAGAGAGTTGTGATACCTGTAAGCCGAAGTTCACTTACAGGGGCACTATTTCTGTAAGCCAAAGTTCACTTACAGAGGTGTCATTTCTGTAGGCCGAAGTTCACCTACAGAAAGTTGTTGTGCTGTAATTAGACTTTTCTGTAAGCCGAAGTTCACTTACAGAGGTGTTATTTCTGTAGGCCGAAGTTCACCTACAGAAAGTTGTTGTGTTGTGTTTAGACTATTCTTGTAAGCCGAAGTTCACTTACGGGAGTGCTATTTCTGTAGGCCGAAGTTCACCTACAGAAAATAAGCCATATCTAGGACTAGTTCCTAGGTGATGTCGGGCTGCAGGGTATAAACCGACACGTGAGCTCATGGCCTGCATAGGACAGACATGCATCATACTTGGTTGCGCATTTCCTCTGTTATGATTGTTGTTTGAATGTATGCTTTCTTTGTTTTTATTCTATTCTCTGTGTCTGTGTTTTGTTTTCTTGTATTCTTTTGTTTGTGTTTTGCTTTCTATTTTCTCTATTTATCTGTTTTTTCTGTCTACTGCTTCTCGGTATTCTGCTATTTATCTGCTAAACAAAACAGAATTAATGAACTTAACTAATAACCCCGACCCTACTAAGAACTCCCCAGTTCTTACCCCTTCTCTCTCCCTTCCCCCTTCAGATGGAAGTAAGAGTACCTTACAGTAGCTCGTTGATGATGGTTCTGCAAAGAGGATTCTGCTCTAGATAGTCTTCTGAGTCTAGGGTGAATATCGTTCCCTGTTTATATGTATATACTGTGAGACTAGCCAATGTCTACACCCCGTTTGTTCTTGAACTTTAACTTAAATCCTGTGTACGAGACTCCTGTTGTGTGGCTACTTGATGAGGTACCAGAGACACGTTATATGGCAATGTCTGATCGTGCAAAGGAGTAGTAGATGATGTTCTACCTTTTGCTGATGTTCCACCTGACTTGATTTTTGAAGACTTAGAACGTACTTTTCCTCGCTTTAGTAGTTTAGAGGGACTAGGTGAGTATAGAATCTAGGCTAGCCTGGGCGCCAGCTTAGGGACTTCTTAAACAGGTCAGGGCCTAGGATGTTGTTTGTATATATATGTATATATATGTATATAGTTATTATCTAGCTATACCTAGGGGTGTTCTAACTAAAAGTCTATACTTAAATAAAAGTTGGATCACTGAATGTTGTTGACTGCTTGTGATGTATTTATGTGTGGTTGTTTATAACTGTTTTATCTGTTATCAGTTGTGAATTGATTATGAATGATTCCGTCTATTAATCCAAATGTTTTCAAAAAACAAAACCCGCAAATTAACTATGTTTTTAACAACGAATCAGGCTCATATGATAAATAATAGATAATAATTAGGAAGACAAATTGGTAGCGCTCAGTTTCTGGTATGATCTAGACATATTGAAAATTGGGTCGTTACACTCTACTTGCTGAAAGAAGGGAAAAAGTGAGAACCTTGCTTGGCTAGGAGAAAAAAAAGTGTCCATTGCTCTAGGAGGAGCATAGGATGAGAGATTAAATTAAGATTTCTCTCTCATTTTTTTTTAATTTGTCCTTTTTTTTTACTCGGTGACATTGTTTTGGCCTCTATTCATTTTAGTATTTATAAATTTCTTAAAAATATTTGTAACTTTCTTATTTAACTTATATTCAAATTTATTTGACTTGCTAGGGGATATTTTTTCTGAGCCCAATCATGACTCATTTTGGACCGTGACACTTATTACTTTTTCACTGCATAATCGCATGCAAAGTTAGGCACTAAATTAGCTCAAGTCCCACCGGGCGTGCTAATTTATTTCACTCGATTTTTATTCGACTTCAACACAAATGTCGATCAAGTTTTGTGTTAATAATCCCAATTCGAAGAGCAGATATGACTCCTCTAAAGAGGTGAGCTCGACTAGGGACCTATTGGTTCCAGTATCAATGTTAACTTTAAAAACAACGAAAAATGAGATAGATGTGACCAGGTAAGAGGCAGTGGCACTGACCACTCGCTCTGGGTATATGTTAAGGAAGTGCAAAAATATTGAAAATGTATGGGAGATGAATTAATGATTGAATGATTATGAATGAATTAGGAATGATAATGAAAATGAGTTTGAATTTGATTGTAATATGCCTCCAGGTAAGATGCAGTGGTGTTATCCGCTTGCTCCGGGTAAGAGGCGAGAATGCCAGGTAAGATGCAGTGGTATCATCCACTTGCTCCGGTTAAGAGTTCAAAGCTACTGGTAAGATGCAGGGGTAGAATTCTATCACCTCTTGCCCCGAGTTGAGAACTGTAACACCTCCTGGGGAAGAGGTAGGGTGAAGTTGTCTCCTGCTCCAGGTACGCGGGTAAGATGCAAGGGTTGCAGCATTGTCCTATTGCTCCGTGTTTGGTGTTCCGTCCAGGGTTAGCTACCGAACATGTCAGTTTTGCCTTTATAACTAACAAATGAGATTCATCAGCCCTAGGACAGGCATACATCATATGCATATTATTTGAATTCCTTGCTTGTGCATTAATTGGGAATGCCTAAGTGAATTTAATATGTTTAATTGTTATATTTGCTATCTACAGTACTTGTATTCTACATGTATTTGCTATTGTCAGCTTGTCTGTCTATGTGATTTCACCAGTGTTGGAGGATTGGAAGAAATGTGGGGGTTTTAAGGGTCTTTGTACGGTTTTGGTTAAGTTTAGAACCTTAGAGAACCACCCTTGTTTATGGTTTCCATTCTAAATCTTTAAGTTTTATAATTTGAGAGTCAGATTCTAGGATTGCCTCTGGCTTTTCTGAGACCTTATATCTTATTTATGTGGGCACCGTTACCATGCTGAGAATCTCCAGTTCTCATACCATATATACGTTGTTGTTTACAGATGCAGGTCGAGAAACACCTCGGTAAGCGTCTAGAGTTCATTCTGCAAGCGAAGTGTTATATTTGGGACTCTATATTTTGAGCTTATGCTTTATATTCTGTAGTTAGATTCTCCTCTGTATGTATAACTTTATTTTATCCCTCTTAGAGGTTAATTTGGAGAAACAGGTTATGTAAAATGTATTTTGGGTCTTTCGAGGGTTCTCTTATATATGTATAAATGTATATAGGCTCTGGTTGATTTTCACTTCGCGAGCTGAGTCAGTAGTTTTGTTATATGTATATTTGGAATTCTTTGTCTATGTATATATGTATATGCCACTTTTTTCTCATCTCGCCTAGTTTTCGTTTATCGCTTACGCGAGTGATGCACTATTCTGTTTAACACTTTTATTTATCTTTTCTTCAAAAGGCTCCTAGATAAACTCTTTTTCAACTATATATATATATATATATATATATATATGTGTGTGTGTGTGTGTGTGTGTGTGTGTGTGTGTGTGTGTGTGTGTGTTGTACTTTTAGAGGTCGTAGCGCCTCGCTACCTCTGTTTTACATTCTAGGTGTAAAGTTCTATGTGGTAGGGTGTTACACCTGTAGCAAGTGAAATTTCAATGAAGAAGGAGGTAGTGGAGGAATACAAGCCTAGGATTCCATATCCTCAGAGGCTACAAGAGGTGACAGATGAACATGCAAAGTCCCTCTCAAAAGAATCAATGCAAACTCATGCAAAAAGGGAGGAGAGCAACCAAGAAAATTTATACTCCAATGAAGCAGAGAGTGGCATAGAGGGTGAATTCATTGAACCACCAATTCAAGAAATTTTTTATGAAGGATACACTCCACCCATCACACAACACCCAAGTCCTGAAATCAGAGACGTGAAGGCAATCAAGGAATGCACTGAAAAGGAGATTGTGACTAAGAAACAAAAGACAATATCCATGAAAAATAGAAGGTCAGCAAAAAATAATCCAACTCCTACCCCAACAAGTAAGATGAATCAAGCTAATAATAATAAAAGAAAGATTGTTAGGAGAAATTCAAATCCGAGGGCACTAATTTTCTCCTCTCCTCCCTTGGAGTCATTTCTTTTAACCAACTAGAAGAAGAGGAAGAAAATTCAAGAATAGATGTCAAGCTAGTTACGTTGAAAGAAGCGCTTGTTAGGAGGCAATCCAACGTTTGGTATCTTCTTTTCATTCTTCTTTTTGTTTTGTTTAAGGTTGTGTATGTGTTCATGGATTAAGTTTGGTGTGCTACACCAAATTTGCATCCCACTGGGTACTTGGTCTAGTTTCATATAGATTGTATCACACTAAGTTTGGTGTCCTCACACCAAGTTTGGTGTTGCTACAATCACCACACAACACATTAGCAATCTAGCTATTTTATACTGTTTTAGTTTTCCTTGAGTTTTGTTTTAATTTGATTAGTTTCTTTTGAGTAAGCCTCTGCATTGCTTGATTTATTTTCACTTGATAGTCCTATTTACTCTTATTTCCATCACCATTATTTCTCTTTCTTTGTTGCTTGAGGACAAGCAACTATTCTAATTTTGATGTTGGAAGCTATGCTCTACATAGCTTAAAAGGGGATAAAGAAGAAGATGATAAAGAGAAAGGCAGAGAAAACTAAGGTTGTTTCCTTCCTTTTTAATTATATGCATGTGTGTTATTCCTTTTAGATAAGCATAATATAATTTTGAACTGTAACATATTGCCTTTATATCGTAATTATCATCTTAAAATTTGTAAGTCAAAGCAATTAAGCATCATGATCATAAACAAACAGGATAATTAAGAAGAAGCTAGCATGAGCATATGAGTATTGGAAGGCTAGCATGACTATTTTTGCTCAAACACATTTGAATTTTGTTTGATGAAATTTTTATCTAGAACACTTTATAAAATCATTGAAATTTTGAAAACCTTGAAAAAGCTTGTCAATTAATGATCAAGTAAAAAAAAAAGAAAGTAAAGAAAAAGAGAAAATGATAAAGTTGAAGGCTCTGAGTACCAATGACAACTCATTAGTCAAGTACTTGTGGTGTTTATGTATCAAGCAAAAAGGTTGAAAATAAAACACTTAGAATCAAGGTTAGGCTCAAGTGCAAAGCACTCCCTTAAAGATCAAGGCTTTAAGCATCAATGATTAGAGAATAAAGAAAAAAAACAAAAACAAAGCTTAAAGAGTTCTATAGTTATATGATTGTGGTGCTTATGTATCAGGTAGTAATACTTAAAAACAAAGTATTTAGAGTCGAAGCTATAGAAATAAATGGTGTAAAGCACCCAAGAAGCTAAGAAAAGAAAGAAATGAAAAGCTTGTTTCAAGGAAGGAATATAAGAAAAAAATTCATAAAGTGATCAAGATAAAATTATCAATCATTTGAAATTCTTTTGTGAGTGTTGCATGCATAGTAAACTAGCCAACCATGAATATTAAATTGCTATTCTTCTCACCTTAGATTGTCAATTTATATTGCATGATTCTTTGTTTGCTTGAGGACAAACAAAATTTAAGTTTGGTGTTGTGATGCATGCACATCATGTTGTATTTTTCTATGCTTTTTCATATAAGAAATAAATGCATAATACTTAATTATGGAGAGTTCTGGTACTTAAACTAGATATTCCTTTGATCCTTTTGATTTCATGGTTCTTGTATGGAAATTTTAGGAAAAGAGAAGTAAAAGCACAAGGAGAAACCAAGAATCGAAGACAAGTGCAAAGAGAATTCGTGGATGCTGTCAACCCTGACCTCTTCACACTACAATGAATATAACTTGAGCTACAGAGGTTTAAATGATACGGTTCTAGCGGTATTGGAAATCCAACTTTTAGAGCTTTCTAATGATACATAATAATCTATACTTCTCTTCTGGAATCATGGCACCAAATGCCCCCAAGGTGGCGCTAAACTTCATCCAACCCAAGTTTGACGCCAGGACTCATAATACACCACATTTGATGCGGCCTTGGTGGTGCCAAACTTTATCCAGCTCAAGTTTGGCGCCAAGAACTCATAAATATCTTATTGGATGCGGTCATAGTGGAGCCAAACTTGGAGTTTGGCACCAGACTGCTGATAAAGAATAATACCAGCGTGATCTTTATGATTTCGTTTGATTTAATTTGGTTTTAGAATTTATTTTTGAATTAATAAAATATATTTTAGGTTTCAGAAAATATATTTTACATTTACTAGGATTAGATATAAAAGGAGAAGATATCTTGACCTAGGGTTTCTTCTTCTTCTCTTTCGCACTTTTTACTTTTCTCTGCTAGGGTTTACTTTCTCCATGAGCAACTAAGCCTCCATTGTCAAGGTTAGGAGCTCTATTTACATTGATAGATTAATAATTATTTATTCTTTTACTTTTGATTAATATTTTGATTATTGTTTAAGAATTGGTTTCGTTCTTCATCTTAAGAATTAGTGATTATTGGGAAATAACTCTAATTCAACTTGAATTCTATTTGAGTCTTGAAAAATTTATATCATTAGAATTATAGCTTGAAACCAATTTCTCACAATTCTCTAGTTATCTGGATTTAATGCGATACGTGACATATAATCGTCTTATCTTTTGGATTCTTAGGGTTTGTGTGGCTTATAAACTAGAACTTAGACTTAACCTTCTAATTTAATTAAGTGACCAAAGAATTGGCGGTTGATTAGGTTAGAAGAGATTGAATTACCTAGGAATAGAAATTTAATCGTTTGGGGTTTGCCATGAATATAATCCTTGCACGATCAAGGTAGTTGATATTGAGTATTAATCCGAAAATTTAAATATCTCTGACACTTTAACTATTTTTATCATATTATTTTCTTAACCAATTTTAGTTTGCTTTTATTTAACTCTCTTTTTATGTTATTTGCTATTGAAACCCTAAATTTTGATCGTCTGACTAGAATAATCAATTGACTATTGTTTGCTTAATCCATTAATCCTCGTGAGATCGATACTCACTCACTTGTGTTTATTACTTGGTACGATCCGGTTCACTTGCCGGTAAGTTAGAGATTGCAAAATCCGCACAAGGAGGCAGAGCAACGATGCGAGTGGAGGAGGAGAAGCGACATATGTAAGAACCGAAAGTTTAATTAATCAATTAATTAAAATAAAATAATAATTTAATTTTCAGAATAAGTTCAAAAATTTAGAAATATTAATTTAAAAATTTGAAGGTGAAATTTGGATTCAGTGGATATTTCCGAGTGGAAAAGTGTACTTTTCTTTGAAAATTTGCGTAAAAATACGTACCGATAAATTAGCCGGCAGTACCGACTTAAGTCTATCCAGTATTGTATAAGAGTAATAAAAAATGTAGAAAAACTTAGAAAAATATTTAGAATTAAAAATCGGACAATAGTTCTAAAGGTTTTGGCCCAAAGTTGGGCCAAATGAACCTAAAATACTAACCGGTTAGGCCAAATCCAAATTAGGCCCATGACCCAACATATATAAGTTCATTATGAGGCCATCTCAGCCTCATTTATCACAAAGAGAGGAAGAGTGCAGCTGGGATATAGTGAAGCAGAGAAGAGAAGAAAAGGGTTTACTATTCACCTTCATCTTCCTTGGCTCATATCTTGAGTTACGGAGCTCTGATTTGCATGTTGTTTGCAGCCATGCATAGTTCTCGTTGAGCTCTTCGTTTTCATCCGAAAAAAGTGATAAGAAACTTTCAATTTCTTTTCCAGTCCTTTCTTCCACATAATTTCAAATTTTGGGTTTGGTTATTAAGTGAGTTTTATGATTTTGGTTGTTTAGGTGCCAACTAATAGTGAAAAATTGTTGGATTTTGTCTCAATCCACAGTGGGTAGGTAAGAAAACTCTTAACCCTTGTGGTTTGATATAATTGTGAGTCTTAGTATTAATTTTGGTAATTTGTATGGATATAGTTTGAATTATTGTTGATTGGAGTTGAATTGAAGAATTGATGCACTTGGAATTGAGCGAATTTGGGCTGGAGCTTTGTTGAACTTATTTAGAGGTCATTTTTGGTGATTTTGTGCTTATGTGAAAATCGGCCAAGATATGGTTTCAAATTTCTTTAAATAATATGTAATGTTATAGGCAACTTAGGCTAGTGGCCTTTAAGATAGGATTGAATGATTGAATGGGTAATATGTGATTAATTGTATGTGAATATTGGATGAATATTAAAATGTGGATTGAGTTGTATGATGGAAGTTTTGTTTATGCATTGAATTGTTGAAAATTGTGCATTTTGAAGACGATGGATGAAAATTATATGGTAATTAATATGGAATAATGGTGTTAAAATTTGGAAAAAATTACAGTTTTAATGGATTGATGGATTGGTAAATTGAATGTTTAGGTTTGGAATGATTAAATTAAGGATTTGATATGTGTAGTAGTATTAGTATTGAGTTTGGTATGACAATTATTGAATTTAGTTTGGTTTGGTTTTGAGTTTTGGAAAACAAGAGGACTTTGCAAAATTTGATAAAACCTTGATTTTAACCAACTTTAACGTCATAACTTGGCCTCCAGACCCTCAATTTTGATGAAACTTATTTTGAATGAAAGTTGGGTCTAAGATGTTTATGACGTTTGAAGAACGGAGAAAAAATCATTTTTAACGAAAAAGTTATATGCATTTGAAGTTTGGTGTGAAAAACTTATTTCTACAGCAAATATCACGGTCAATAGGACAAGAATTTATCATATGCATTCTTATGTGTTTGTTTTCTTTGTTTACCTGCATTTGTCAACTTGTATAACATGTTTAATTGCTAATTGAACTACCTATTACATTGTGTATTACTTGTGTTTTACTTGCTTGCATTACTTCTGTTTTCTACTGGGATTGAGGAAGCTCAATAGGCAGTGGCGATGGGATCGCATGGAGGATAGGTTGGTAAAGGCTGTGGGACAGTGGTGATCTGTTAGTTTAGAAATCTCTTAAGTTAGATGACCTTTCTATGATTTAAGTTTTTATTATAAGTTGAATCTTTATATCGGTTTGAAGTTCTAGGATTGTCTTGGCTTCCAGAACCTTATATCTTATCTATTGAGCACTGTTACTATACTGAAACCTTTGATTCTTATACCATATTTTTTTGTTATTTTTCAGATGCAAGTCGCAACCCACCTCGGTGAGTTTGTGGATGGTGACAGAGAGAAGGATGGCTCGCTTTTGTCTTTTGTTTATTTTGCTACAGTTTTTCTCTCACTTTTGGTTATTGTACTTGTTGCCTTAGAGGCTTAAACTTTGAGAGACAGGATATATTCATTTTTAACTTTCAAAAACTCTGTTATATTCTGTTTAACTAGTTGGCTTAAACTCCACGGGCTGTGACTAGGTTTCTTTTGTATATATATGTAGGATTACCATGTGTTCATAACACGCAGCGGAAGAAAAGAAAGTAATCCTAAAGATCTATTTTGTGCTTAAATTTTATTCGAATAAACAATTATATGTATAGATCAGATCTAAATACCTGTGTACGCTAGTAAAAATCTTTTTCTCCTACGATGGTACGAAGGCGCTATGTGTATCCACACCGAGACCAACCTTTGCTGTCAACTCTTTGACCAGTGGACATCTGATCTAAATTGAGAAACCTCTTGCAACTCTTTGCACGCCATAAAATTCTTCTCTAAGAATCAGGCTCACATAAATTTATGTGTGTAGAGGTAAAAGAATAAAAACCTTTGTTAATCTCTCACCTTTCCTCTACTCTTGGCATACATATATATAGTATGAGATTTGTTACCGATTTCAAATTTGATTCTCAATTCAAACTTAAATCATATCTTGAAATTCCAAATTTGAATCCTTCAAATTTTATGAATCATATCACAACAATTTAAAAACATAATCGATTTGGATCTCATTCAAATTTATAATTCAAATTCAGAAATAGAATAACTAATTATTCTCAAATCTCATTTGATATTCTCAATTATCATACTATTATCATATTCTTGGTGCTAGCAAATAATATAATAATATTCCATCTGAATTAATATAATTATTTATTTGATCAAATCAAAATAATAATTAAATAATTATACAGCAAAGATTAGAACACTCGTTAATGTGTGACCCCATAGGTTCAATACTAAGCGGGTAGTAAATTAGTCATACTAAATTTACTAATCAAGGTTGGCGTCTAGCAACACTCCTTAATGACCCAATAGTATGAAGTAATATATTTTTACTAAGATCCTCAGAAGAACAAAGTATAACCCTTCCATCTTTCCAGCTATTGGTTAACCCTTAGAGTATGGTTTAATTGTCAAACTCTAACTTGTTACCATTATTACAATGAACTGTGAATGACCTAAGAAACTCATTTCTTCATTCATTCAATCCCCTTGGTGAAGGTTATATTCGTCTTAATCATTATAATCATAAAGCTCAAACTCTTTACCGAGAGTTGACAGATTCTTTATTGACTAATCATTAATTCTACAAGTATTTAAATCATACCCAATGTCCATTTAACTATCACCCTGGGGTATTAGGTGTCCGAAATCAAAGTATAATAAATACATTGTTAATTACGATGACAGTCGCAGGTCAAAGGAAACTCTATTACCATGTTCATCTTGAGAATATCCTATTGACAAATATGCGGTAATTATAACCATTTGGAATTCTCAGAGTGAGTCAGTTTAATGGTCATATCTCTATATGCACCATCTATATATATAATTTAATAAATGAGATCTATTAATCTTCATCCAATGAAGACCATTATATATATATATATATATATATATATATATATATATATATATATATATATATATATATATATATATCTTTTCAGATTATTAATGTCCTTTTAATAATCATATGACCAAGAACAATTTAGATTAAATTATAAAAGATTTATCTCTCAATATTATGATCACTATCACAATGATAAATTATTAAATTTAATCAAGGAATTTATTATATTAACATTTTAATATAATAACAATAACAAATAATTTGACACATGATTGATTGGATTGTGGTCATACTACTTATTCCCAAAAATCTTCCACTTGCACAAGAGCCAATCATGATAGATTGGATCTTGGGCATACTATTATCACAATAATCTCCCACTTACACTAGAGCCAATCAATCATGTGTATAATTTTTCAATGCACATTTGTGTTTATCAAAACTCTTTTGACCTTAAATACCTTAGCTTTTGAGCATATGTGCTTGACCTTTTGCAAAATACACCTAGTGCATAATAAATATCATGTTTTCTCAAAACATGAAATCTCCCATTACAATAGTGCATAATTTTATTTTAAGGACAATCCTTATTAAACATGATTATAAAAAAATCTAAGTAACCATTAGATCTATCTTTATAGAATTGTATCATTATACAAATAGGCTAATTTTTTGAAAAGTTAGTTTGACAATCAAACCTTTTAGGATTTCAGGAGTAAGTATATCCTCTATTGAGTGGTATACAATTCTAATAAAAGTAATTATACTCCCACTCTTTCTTTAAGATGGAATCCCTTTTCTAAAAGAGTTTAATCTCTTATCACAGACACTTTGTCATAAGAAGAGTGATAAAAATAATCTCATTATTTTTTTAGGGTAACCAATAAATCTCATTTATCGGACCTAATATTAGTTCTATTGTTGTGCAATCTCTTAACACATATTAGACATATTCGAACTCTAATGTTCTTGAGTTTCGGCTTATACCCTTTCCATATCTCATATAGGTAAAAAACTAATTTAGTGAAAAATTTGTTAATTTAGCAACATTTCTAAACCGTAGTCTAAATATTTAACAAACAGTGATATTCAATTAAATCAAATTTCATGTTTCGTAAACATGATGGAGTACATAGAGTACTAATATTTGTGCATTGAGAGAATCTCATTCTCTATTCAATAGAATATCAATTAAATAATTAGAGATTTTACTTTAAGCTCTTGTAATAAAAATACTCAATATTTTTATTATTGGTCAAACCAACCATTAAGAGCAATTTTAATTCACATCCTCAATATTCATATTGAGTTTTTCCAAAAAGATCACAAACCTTAATCATATTAAGGAAAATTCTATTTGTAACAAAATAAATCTCTAAAAATATTTGCAAGAACAATTCTCGCTAAAGCTATTTGTCTAATGGCATTTCAATTTCTAAAGTTGTTTAATTCAAAATATATTGCCCAATACTCCCACTAGTTTAAATAAAATCTTTGATAGTCATACTATCTTACTTTGGGCATCATACATCTTCTCAAGATGTTTAATAATAAATAGTATGTTGTCTTTAAAATTGGAACTCATGGTTGTCAAAACAACCCATGTTGCAGTAAAGTAATATTCCAAATTCTTCACAACTTCTAACCATTTCATAACCAAATTTATTGGAGAATATTATTGTAATAAAATTGTCATTTTAATGATAACCTTTTGAAAAAACAATTCTAAATTGTAGCCAATACATTACTTTCAAGTATGCCATATAAAATGGACATATTTAAAAATTTAAAATATGAAAGTAAATTAAAAAATCTATATTTCTGTTAAAATTATTTAGAATCGTGAATGAGTACCTTGGTTGTCAAGTTGTTACTCATACCTATTCTAAATAAATATGATTAAATTGTATCACATACAATTATAATCGCAAATAATTATCTGATTATCAGACAATTATTTAACTGAATTATATATTATACCCCCAGGTTGTCTAGGTTCAAGTATAAAACTAATTCTCCTTATGCATTATCATATGCATAAATAAATTCTATCTTTGACTACAAGTCTCCCAGTTTTCAGGTTGCTCCTTGTAAACAAGAGATAAATTTATTTTTAGCAAACTCCTAACTTTTAGTATTTATCTCAATTATTAGAGAATTTCTACCAGTATTCATAGATTAAATTTTATACTCTCAGATTGTCTATATAACAATGTAAAATTAATCCTTAATATATCAAATGTATACACTGATTATTATTTTGAAAATAGAACTCCTGGTTGTCAGGCCGCTCTTTAAAATCAAGAATATTAGAAAAATTAATTTCTAAAATTATAGTAAAACACATCAATCAAATCAAAATGTGATTTTTCATGTACTAATGTTTAGCCTTAAAAAATTATCAAATCAAATTTGACCTTTATATATGCACTTATATATATAAGAAATAAACAAAAAATATTTTGCATCTTATTCCTTTTATTGTGATCAAAATCACAATAAAATTTAATATATAAACAAAATATTTGATTATAAATATAATTTTTATATTAAAAGAATGACAATTTAATCATAATTAAATAATTAAAATAAATTAACTATTAATTTATTAGAAAACCATCTCAATGGAAATAAATATACCACATGCTTAAAAAAACAAAATTTGAATTAATAATTCACAAATTTTTAAAAAAATAGGAATACAAATTTAAACACAAAAAAGCCAAACCTCTGATACCACTGTAGGATTACCATGTGTTTATAACACGCAGCGGAAGAAAAGAAAGTAATCCTAAAGATCTATTTTGTGCTTAAATTTTATTTGAATAAACAATTATATGTATAGATCAGATCTAAATACCTGTGTAGGCTAGTAAAAATCTTTTTCCCCTTCGATGGTACGAAGGCGCTATGCGTATCCACACTGAGACCAACCTTTGCTATCAACTCTTTGACCAATGGACATCTGATCTAAATTGAGAAACCTCTTACAACTCTTTGCACACCATAAAATTCTTCTCCAAAAATTAGGCTCACATACGTTTATGTGTATAGAGGTAAAGGAATAAAAACCTTTGTTATTCTCTCACCTTTCCTCTACTCTTGGCATACATATATATAGTATGAGATTTGTTACTGATTTTAAATTTGATTCTCAATTCAAATTTAAATCATATCTTGAAATTCCAAATTTGAATCCTTTAAATTTTATTAATCATATCATAACAATTAAAAAACATAATCGATTTGGATCTCATTCAAATTTATAATTCAAATTCAGAAATAGAATAACTAATTATTCTCAAATTTCATTTAATATTATCAATTATCATACTATTATCATATTCTTGGTGCTAGCAAAAAATATAATAATATTCTATCTGAATTAATATAATTATTTATTTGATCAAATCAAAATAATAATTAAATAATTATACAGCAAAGATTAGAACACTCGTTAGTGTGTGACCCCATAGGTTCAATACTAAGCGGGTAGTAAATTAGTCATACTAAATTTACTAATCAAGGTTGGCGTCTAGCAACACTCCTTAACAACCCGATAGTATGAAGTAATATATTTTTACTAAGAACCTTAGAAGAACAAAGTATAATTCCTTCCATCTTTCCAGCTCTTGGTTAACCCTTAGAGTATGGTTTAATCGTCAAACTCTAACTTGTTACCATTATTACAATGAACTGTGAATGACCTAAGAAACTCATTTCTTCATTCATTCAATCCCCTTGGCCAATGTTATATTCATCTCAGTCATTATAATCATAGAGCTCAAACTCTTTACCGAGAGTTGACGGATTCCTTATTGACTAATCATTAATTCTACAAGTATTTAAATCATACCCAATGTCCATTCAACTATCGCCCTCGGGTATTAGGTGTCCGGAATCAAAGTATAATAAATATATTGTTAATTACTATGACAGTCGCAGGTCAAAGAAAACTCTATTACTATGTTCATCTTGAGAATATCCTATTGACAAATATGCGGTAATTATAACCATTAGGAATTCTCAGAGTGAGTCAGTTCAATGGTCATATCTCTATATGTACCATCTATATATATAATTTAATAAATGAGATCTATTAATCTTCATCCAATGAAGACAATTATATATATATTGATCTTTCTGGATTATTAATGTCCTTTTAATAATCCTATGACCAAGAACAATTTAGATTAAATTATAAAAGATTTATCTCTCAATATTATGATTACTATCACAATGATAAATTCCTAAATTTAATCAAGGACTTTATTATATTAACATTTTAATATAATAACAATAACAAATTATTTGACACATAATTGATTAGATTGTGGTCATACTACTTATTCCCAACTATATATATATATATATATATATATATATATATATATATATATATATATATATATATATATATATATATATATATATATATATATATACCTTATTTATCTTGTATCTATAATATCTTTTTCTTACCTTTGCGCTTTAGTTATCGTGTGTGAATGTTTCGTGCTTTTGTATCTCTATTTTCTGCGTGTTTGAGCTTTTATTCCTTCATCATACTTCTAGCATATTATATTTCTTGATTATATACTACTGTGTGAGCTTTAAAACTGTCGTGATGCTTTGTCGTCCTTTGCTTTAGAGGTAAAGTTTAGGATGATAGGGTGTAACAACATAGGTTGAGGCAACGGTGATGGGATGCTGTTGGTGGAGGCAGAGGTACCGCTAGACTGCTAGAGGTGAGCAAATTATTGTAGGTAGAGACAGAATAATGACACGAGTGGAGGAGGAAAAGCGACACAGGTAGAGCAGTAGTGACAGGAACTCTGTTCGTGGAGACAGAGGTATAACTGGACTGCTGGAGGCAAGCAGATTATCGCGGATGTAGCTAAAGCAACGACACCAGTGGAGGAGAAGAGGCAACACAGGTGGAAGTGGAGGCATAGGCTTGAGAGGAAGAAGGAGATTAGACTGTTCTCTGATGGAAGAAAGTCTCTGAGTCTGAGAGATAAGGCACTGGGTCTAGGTGAGGAAGAGTGAATGAAAAGATTGTGGGTCATTGGTGAAGGTGGAAAAGAGGTGATGGAGAAAGATGAAGATGAAAGAAGAAGAAGAAGGAATATAAAGGATGTGATAGGGCAGAGCATGATATTTTTTTATTATCAAATTTTATAAAGGACAAATTTATCAAAAAATATAATTTTAATACTAAATGTAATGTTAGAGACCATTTTGAATTAAAAAAAAAAGTTAGTGACAATTTTGATTTTGATCCCAAATCTTAAGAACCAAAACAATACTTATCTCTGTTTAATTTTTAATTTATAAAAAGTCATAATAGTAGTGTCTGATATAATTTTTAAAATTAATTTGTAACTTTTTTAAAAATTTATTTAAAGTATTTGTAAAGAAATTAAAAAAGTGACTTCTCCAACAATAAAAAATTGTACATTACTTGACTTCTCCTTTAAAATAAATACTTCTATGATTAAAATACCAAATATAAAATAACTTATTTATAAGCTATTTTTAGTATATGCCCTTATGTTTCAAGTTCTTTTTTCAAAATATCTTTTCAAAAGATCTCAATAAAGTTGTTTATTTAAATTGTGAGAGAAAGAGAGAAAGAATTTTGCTTATTTTTCTGAGTATAATAACCATGAAATTCATGTTAAAACTCCTTTAGTATTCAAAATCAATAAAAAAAAACTTAGAAATGGACTAGGAGTAAGAGAAAGAGAGAGAGACAATTCTGAAATATGTAGGCCGACTATCATTGTCCATCTCGAAATGTCTATTAATTGACTTTAGGTGACCTTCTTAATTAGCCTATAGGAGCCTTTTGATTGGGTCTATTTGGACCACGAGTCCAAGATTTTTTCAGAGAAATGGTCTCTTAGTCCTAATTCCTATGGGTTTTATTCATGGATATAGGATCAAGTTGATATAGAGTTGACGGTATGGATAACATTATATATCTTTCTTTTTTTTTTTAATTTGATAAATTTTTAATTTGTATTACTAGAATATTAATATGATTAAGTTCTAATAATTGTTATAAAATAAAAGAACTTAATCATATTAATATTCTAATAATAAAAATTAAAAAAATTATCAAATCAGAGAAAGAAAGAGATATATAATGTTCTCCACAGTGTCAATCCTATGTTAATTTGATCTTATATACATGAATTACAATAATAAAGATTTACATGACTAAGAGAAGATTCCTCTGAAAAGATCGTGAGATCATGGCCCAAATAGAGCTGATAAAAGAAGCTCCTACGAGCGAAGAAAGTCACCTAAAATCGGTTGACTAAAGATGGATAATGATAGTTGGCCTACATATTTGAGTTGTCTAACAGTTCCATAGTTTTGTCCGTCTTTGAATTTATTTGGGTGTCATTAAGTTAAGAAAAATATATTTTTCTATTTTTAGTGTATTTAGTAAAATTTCAATAATAAAAATAAAAATACTAAAAAAATATAAAAAAAATATTTTAAAAATTATAATTTACATCTTTTTATAAAAAAATATTTTACTAAAATATAATATTTTAAACATAATAAATAAATAAATAAATACTTTTATATTATTGTACTCAAATATAATTGTTAAATAAAAAGTTATTTTTATATGAGATACTAAATATGAAATTACTTTTATTTTTTTTAAATTATTAAAAAAATGACTAAAAAAATCTTTTTTATATAAATGTACATAAACAAGCCTTTTGTTGTCGTAATCCTTGGACATAGGATCAAACTGACATAAAATTAACACTATGGAGAACATTATATATCACTTTTCTTCTCTAATTTGTTAATTTTTTTATTTTTATTACTAAAATATTAATATGATTAAGTTCTTTTATTTCATAATAAAGATTAAATATTATTGACATACGATTTATTCAAATAATAGTAATATACCAAATCAATTCAAAAGAATTTTTAGTCGGGTAATTTAATTTTTAGCAAATTTTAATTATTAAACTAGTTTCTAACTTTTTATTTTGTTTCTCATATAAATTTTTATATTTAATTTTAATAAAAAATTAGATAAATTGATTCGTCATTTTTTTAAAAAGTCATAATTTCTAAATTTTTTTTAAATTCTCAATCAGCTCTTTCATATAGATAAAATATATGATGTGGAGACTAATTTATTTAATAAAGTAAAATTTTAAGAATATTCGATAATTAAAATTTGTTGAGAACTAACAGACTAAAAATTTCTAATAACTAATTTGGATATTAATCTCAAATTAATTTACAATTTCTTAATATTAGTATGAACAAAAATATTAGAAAATCAGAAATTCTTCGCATACAAGCGATGAAGGCTTGTAAGCCTTACAAGTCCAATTAAAACTAACGCTAAAAATGCGCTTCTTCTTCTTCTTCTTCTTCTTCCTCTTCCTCTTCGTCTTCTTCTTCTTCTTTTCTTTCGTTTCTTGCCTTCTCTTTCTCCTTCTTCTTCTTCTTGCTGCATGTTCTTCTTCCTCTTCTTCTTCTTCTTCTTCTTCTTCTTTTCTTTCGTTTCTTGCCTTCTCTTTCTCCTTCTTCTTCTTCTTGTTGCACGTTCTTCTTCCTCGTCTTCTTCTCCTTCTTCTTCATTTACGTGCTTTTCTCTCTGTTTTCTTTCTTCGTTATTCTCGATTTCCATTATTTTTTGACATCAAGCTCTGAAATCGTTTTTGAAGAAGAAGAAGTAGCAAAAGATGAGGAGGAGAAAGAGAAAGAGTTCTGAATTATGCATAAGGTATACTTCAACGAATTTTGGGTGTATTTCTTAAATCCTTTGGGTGTATTTCTGTAATCCTTTGGGTGTATTTCTATAATTGTTTGGGTGAATTCCTGTAACCGTTTGGGTATATTTCTGTAATTCTTTGGGTGTATTTCTGTAATCGTTTGGGTGTATTTCTATAATCATTTGGGTGTATTTCTTAATATTAGTATGAACAAAAATATTAGAAAATATATACAGAACAGAAAAATGGCTTTTATGATATTTAAATTAAACAAATTTAATATTTACTAAAATATCTAATCCGTAAAGTATTTACTAATTTAAATATATATTATACATTTCGAATATTGAGACACAAAAATTATAAAAAATACAATCCGGTAATTTACTACCTGGGATAATTAATAATGTTTGAAAATAAATAAATCGGTTGTATCCCGAATGCATACAAATTGCATATTTATTTATAAATCGGATACTTAGTACTCGAGATATCTGTATATATATTCATATTTAGGTGTCTCAGTATTTGGGATAGGTGTGTTATTATAACGATTTAACAATAATATTACATACTCGTATTGTTGTACACATATGGTTAATTGGATATTCGATTTGAAAAACAGAATTAACGATTTAAAATTTTTTAAATTAAAAAATTAACTCAGAACTAGAAAATGGATTAATACAGACAGATTTACAGATAGATTTAATTTTTATTACAGACAGATTTTTGGTTACCGACGGATTTTGTGTCTCTGTAAAAGCTTCGTCGGATATTATTTACCAACGGATTTTTTTCCGTCAAAAAATTACCGACGAATTTTTACCAGTTAACGACAGATTTTTCCTCTATAAATTCTCCATCCATTTTCCTGAAACGTCGAACTTTCCGACGAATTTTTCGTCGGTAATTGGCAATAGATTTTTCGACAGATTTTTTGTCTGTAATTTGAGCTTTGGAAAATCATCTCACACTCTAAATACAGACAGAAAATCTGTTTGTAAATCTGTCAGTAAGGTAAAATAGAATTTTTTTTAGACTTTTCCAATTAAAAAATAAACTTGTTTTCATACAAAATAAATATAAATTTTATACAAATTTTTATCTAATTTGTATTCGAATATTTATAATATTTCAAAAAATAAACAAATTCATCGTAATATCAAACTAAAAGAAAAGTACTATAAACAAGCAAGTTAATATAATTCAAAACATAAACAAAGTGTATTGATCATCAACTATAATTCCTAGAATATTGTTCAACCATACTAAAACTATCAGCTATAGTCTTCAGTGTCATCTTCATCCTCATCATCATCATAGTCCTCATCCAAAGAGATTGAGGGTGGCGGCGGTGGCGGTGGTAGTGGAACTGCACTAGAACTACTTGACGCTCTAACCTTCTCATAATAGCTAACATAAGCCTCATTCCATGTCTTCTTTTTCAGCTTTTCCTTCTTGGCCTTTTCAATTGTTCGTTCCAACTTTTTTAACTTATTTTGAGTCTTTTCCAAAGGAGCCAAGCGTGTATCTAACAACTTACTAATACGCTCATCTGTTTGTTGAGTAACACGCTGAAAAAGCTCTTCATTGAGATTATGAATCTGTTCTCATAAATCAGGAATAGAATTTTGATTTCTAGGTGCTCTTCCAGGTATAGAATTGATAGAAGTGGTTCCAGACTTGATAGAGCTAGAAAAGAATGACTCTTTTCCGTAAACTCGATTCTTCTTTTGCCCACCACACACTTTCTCCCAAATCAAGTGTTCATCAATTGGTGGTAGCTCTATTCCCTGTGCTTGAGCCTCGGCATGTTGCGCCTGAACTTCTGCCAACTTTTTTATAAAGTTTTCCTGTTGCACAATGATAATAACAATTATATAATCAAGTTTCAAACAATATATTTTGTATTTTGTATGAATGTGGTTACAAAATGGCTCGGAGAGGAATATTCTAATTTAGGTGACATCATGGGCTTAGAAAGAAAGAAAACAGTGTACACTATAACACCCTAATTAGCCTAAGCCTTACCTCGCGTCGTAAAGCAAAGGTTAATCAGAGATTACGACAATTCTAAGCTCATACATTATATATATATATATAATAGTATAATCTAAAAGCCCGATGAAGGATATAGCTCAAAAACTGCATTTCAAAGCGCAAAACGTACTAACGAAGCTACTAGCTTAAGGCACAAGAAACAGATAAGATATAACAAAAGATAAGTATATAATATCATAGGAAACTAGCCACGACTCACGGAGTTTAAGCCGGCTAGCCATATACAGGTATACAAAACCATACCGTGAAAACAACTTATACAAGTTTTGTTCTCTCAAATACATGCCTCTAGGCAAAACAAAATACAAGAGATATGCATAAACAAAATAAACCAAAAAGACTCCAAAAGAATCCAAGATCCTTCGCTTCTATCACCATCCAAAGCAACTCACCGAGGTCAGTTGCGACCTGTATTTGAAAAACACAACAGAAAATATGGTATGAGAACCTGAGGTTCTTAGTATGGTAACAGTGCCCAGTGATGTAGGATATAAGACCCCGGGACGCCAAAGGCAATCCTAAGCTCCATATCCATCACAAGATTCAAACTTAAGCATACTAAAACAAATAAGCATAACTAGAACAACATTAACTTAAATAAACCGGGTAATCTATCTTAGGGATTTCTGCTCTAATCAAGCACCGCTTCCCACAGCCTTCACGAACCCATCCTCCATTCGATCCCATCGCCACCGCCTTTCGAACCTCCTCAATCCCAGTAGAAAACACAAGTAATATACAATGCAAGTAAAACACAAGTATTGACATATAAGGCAATTAATTCAACTAGCAATTAGGCATGTTATACAAATAGGCAAGCCATTACAAGTAAACAAAGCATGCAAACAGATAGAAAATGCATATGTTGAATGCCTGTCCTACTAGCTGTGATATCACATTGTCGGTTCAACTGCCAACCCGACACATCTCCATGGAGACGTCGCCCTTCGAAATTCTCATATGGGAACCCCTACGGATCACTGTCTAGGTACCAACGCCTGCACGCTCTATAGATCCGAAGGGATCCAACCGACGTCCCTGCCGGGCGCATAGCGTCTCATAATCTCAATATAAAATAATGGTACAGTGGTTTTCAAAAAACATTTTCAGTATAAAGTGGATCCGTCAATCTCATTCAGAGTCCTCGACTCCACTCAACCACCGTCAATCCGCAATTCAGTTTCTAAACATCAACAATTCACAATTTCTCATCTCCTATATCAATCATCCTTCACATAACATCAAACCATCCTTAACACGCCAGAAACCTAGGCTTCCGTTTTTTAATTTGTCTTAAAAATCATTTACTAAAATCCTTAGGTTATATCTGATGTTCTAATACTCAAAACCAAGCCCAAAAGTCTTAAAATAGTGTTATAGAAGCTTACAACCTTGTTGGGAAGGTGGAATAGTTGAAAACAAGTAAAATTTGAGAAACAGGACGTGTGCGGCCGCACAGGGGTGTGTGCGTGCGCACGCCCAAGAGGTTTTAAAAGTGTGCGTACGCACAGGGGTGTGTGCGTACGCACAGATACTGAAATCCACAAGGTCTGTTCACTCGCACATGGTGTGCTAGCGCCCCTAACAGACTCCTCTTCCCGACTTGTGCGTGCGCACAGGGGTGTGTGCATCCGCACAGGTCGCAATTCTCCATTGATGTGTGCGCGCACCAGCTGTGTTAGCACTGTAACCAGTAGGCACTTCCCTGCCTGTGCATGCACACAGGTGTGTGCGTCTGCACAGAATATGATTTTCGCAGGGTTGTGCGCGCGCACAAGGCTGTGCGTGCGCACACATCAGAAATCCTAAAATTCTGCAACTTAGCAAAATTTTAGATTTTTAACACCAACTTTGAATGATCATAACTTTCTCTACAAAATTCCAATTTTTACAAACTCTATATCGATTTAAAGGATTTTCAAAGATCTTTAATTCTAGATAAGTTTCAATCAATTTCAAAAATTGAGGCAAAAGTTATGATCAATGTTCTGAAAATCGGTTCGAACCAGCTGGTCGAACCGGTCGAATCATGAACCGGACCCCAAAATGATTTGGTCAATCAGCAAAACCGCAAAATCTGAAAACCGATGTTGAACCAGTGAACCGGCCAGTAACCGGTCGGTCGAACCGAACCGTGACCCGGTCGGTTTTTTGGCAAAACAGCAAAATGCTGCCGTTTCCCTCTCTGAAACCCTAAATCAATGTTCTGATCCCTAATTGCCTTCACAAAATCACAATTCTCATCGAGCTTCAGAATCAGAGAATGCCATCACAGTCTCACACAGCCACACGGGTTCGCTGTCTAGTAGTCGCCTCCGTCGCACAGTCACCTCCGTCGAGCAGTCATTTCCGTCGAGCAGTCACCTCCGTCGCGCAATCACCTCCATCGCACAGTCATCTCCTTCGACCAGTCACCTCCGTCGTGCAGCTGCCGTCGTTCATGCTCCACCACTGCTTAGTTCACTCGGCGTCGCTATCTCCCACTCTCCTTGTTGCATGTTCTTCCCTTTTCCCCAACTTAAGAGCCAACACGACACATCACAACGCAAAAGAGTAACCATTAATCATCCCTGTATACTTGAAGAGGATTCATCTGAAACTATTTTCTTCTCTTCCTCTGAGCTCATCCTTCAATAATGGCGACCGTGATGCAGAAAAGAAAGGATATTTGGTCGAACCAAACCGTGACCTGATGTGTATTTTCGGAAAACGAATTCCAAACACACAAATCTAACCGGCAAGTGCACCGGGTCGCATCAAGTAATAAAACTCACGGGAGTGAGGTCGATCCCACAGGGATTGAAGGATTGAGCAATTTTAGTTTTGTGATTGCAAAAGCTAAATTGCTTGAAATGTAAAGGGAGAAGGGTAGATTGCAGAAAATTAAAGAGCAAAGAAAGTAAATAAGCTGAATCTTAAAGAACAAGTAATGTAAATTGCAGAAACTTAGATTGCAAGAAATGTAAATTGCAGAATCTTAAAATGCAAGAAATGTAAATGGCTTGAATTGTAAAGGGAATTGGGAAGTGGATTTGCAGAAATTAAACAAGGAAAAGTAAATTGCATTAATCAGACAAGTAGAAAGTGACTTGAATTGAACCGGATCTCAAACGGAAATGTAATTGAACTTGAAAAGCTTTAAACAGAGAATTTAAAATGCAAACTCCAGATCTCAGGACCCAAGAGACTAGATAACCGAGTCTAGATCTCAATGCCTTCCTAGATCCAAATGTAGAATTCAATTGCAAGAAATTAAAGATCAAAACAGAAGAAAGCTTGAATGTAAATCTCAATTCTCCAATGGTGCAGTAAAAGAAACAGAAAGAGATCTCAAGGTGAGATTGAGACAGAATTTCCCCAATTCTCAACACCCAAGACTCAAGACAAGTGTAATTGAAATTGAAAACAAGAAAACTAAGAGGAAGAGAATTCAATTCTCCTTCCCCAAACTCAGAGACTCAGAACAATTCAAAATCCAAAAGCTCTCCAAAAACTACCCAGCAAAACTAAGAAGGAAAAGCTCCCTTAAAACTTAAATCCTAAGGTATTTATACACTTTCTTCAAATGGTCTTCAAGCTTTGAATTGGGCCTTTGCTCTTGATGAAATTGGGTTGATAAAGGCCTTGGTTGATTGCTCTTGGAGTTGGAGAAAGATCTATTGTGAACCGGGTTGAAATCATAAAAATTTTGAGTAAAAGTTTGAGTAAAAGTTTGAGGCAAACTTTTACTCAAACTTTTTATACTAGATGGCTTCTCTTGCTGCTACCAATGTTTGGGCTAAAGTTTGGGGCCAAACTTTTGCTCAAACGTTGGCCCCCTTGTGTATTTGTGTGGCGCCAACGTTTGCCAAAAAGCTTGAGGCAAACGTTGGCACAAACTTTTCTCCTCCAGGGTGTGCAAGTGTGGCGCCAACGTTTGCCAAAAAGTTTGAGGCAAACGTTGGCGCAAGCTTTTCTCCTCCAGGGTGTTGGTTTTGTGATGCCAACGTTTGCCAAAAAGTTTGAGGCAAACGTTGGCTCAAGCTTTTCTCCCAAAAGTTTGAGCTAAAGTTTGAGGCAAACTTTTGCTCAAGCTTTTTTTTCCTCTGGAGTGTTTTCAATTCTTCCAAAAGTTTGAGCTAAAGTTTGAGGCAAACTTTGGCCCAAGCTTTTTTCCTCTGGCACATTTTCAACTCTTCTAAAAGTTTTAGCTAAAGTTCGAGGCAAACTTTGGCTCAAACTTTTTGTTCTCTCTTGCTCCTAGCCATTCCTTCTTCCTTCAACCTTCTTCAAAACTCTTTCCACCTATCATCAATCAATCAAAACAATCAAAGTTATGCCCCAAATCATGAGATTGTGTTTCTTTCATAATATATGACAATTATAGCATAAAATCTCATGAAAGTGCATGAATTCATACATGGTTGATTGAATCAAAGGAAACATGGAAATCTACCCAATTGGCTTGCTTATGACTTAAGAAAGTGCATAAAATCAATTGAAAACAAAAGAAAAAGGCTAGTGAAACTAGGCTAAGATGACTTGTCATCACAACACCAAACTTAAAGCTTGCTTGTCCCCAAGCAAGAAAAGAATTATTGAGAAAAAAGAATGAAATGGAAGAGGATGTTCATGCTAGCAGAGTATTATTGGTAGTTCATGGGGTTTTATGTGGATATGTAAACACTCACTTTTTATTGACTTTTAGGCCTAGAAAGTCTCCTTCAAGCATCAAGCAACACACTGCTATGACCTCTCATTATTCCTTTGTCCTTGACTATTGTTTTTCTCTATAAGCTTTAGTTCAGTGTCATGTGTAACAAGTTCTTTTCTTTCTTTATACTTGACACATTATTCACTATAGACACTTGGCTCACATTCCTTCTTAAAACATTGATGCCCAGCACCTCTTTGGGTTACTAAATGCCTTGTAGTTAGGTTGCTCTTGATAGTGGACTTTCAGCTGATGATCCCGGGTTAGTTAACCCAAGTCACCGAGTGTTGATGCACTCCAAAGAACTTAATAATCCAAGCAGATCCTAGTACAAAGACACCACAGGCATATATTCTAAGGTTCAAGCTATTGGTGTCTAGCTTTACTTCTTTTTATTTTTCTTTTGTTCTGCTGCCACCTTTGGCTTTTTCTTTTCTCTTTTTATTTTTTTTTAACCAAGGACTTTTATTTTATTGAGATTCATAGACAGTGAGCTACTTTCTACTTAAAAGGAGACAGTCTGGTTCTTTTATTCACTAAAAGTGAGCTATCATACAATCACACATACATACCACCACTTACTATTATTGTACTTCCAGCTAACAAAGAACTATCTTACTTCACATTCCAAACATTTTTTTTATTGAATTAAAGATGCAGGGGACAAAGCATGCATTTAGTTAAGTGAAAGTAAACACACAAGCACACACTTAGACTAGCTTACTTATTGCAAAAAAAATGATTCTACTTGTACTAGATGAACACTTTAGCAAGACATAAATCAAAGCATTTCTCAACAGCAGAAGTTAAGTATAGATACAACCTATTGGTTTGCAGTTCTTTTGTCCTTCCTTCTGTTGTGTCCCTTTTGAGTTATGATGCATAATGTCCTCAAATGGTGGTTAGTTCCCTGCATAATTCTCAAAAGTTGCTTGCTTCTCAAGCCCTTAGGTGACTGGTTAGTATGCATGAATTGAGTGTGGCTTTTGGATTTAATTTGGTGTGAGAACACCAAACTTAATTCCTTGCCACTGTCTCTAATGCAACAGGTTGTACATTTATGAATTCTTTTGGCCTTGCTAAAGGTTATGGAACCAAAACTAAAAGAAATTAAATGGTTGAATAATTTGTCTGATTGCTTGGAGCTAGCATTATGCAGGAGGTGAGAGTATGCTTTTAAATGAGATTTTGGTGGAACACCAAACTTAGAATCCTTCATTCTCCCTTAAATTGTTTTGGTGTGCAACACCAAACTTAGCTCCTTGCAATGCATATCAATTATTCAACATTTTTATTGAAAAGGCTATGAAAAGAAAACTACCTCAGGTTGGGTTGCCTCCCAACAAGCGCTTCTTTATTGTCATTAGCTTGACATCGATCCCCTTAGATCATGGGGGTTGAAAATCATAGTGCCTCAGCTTTTCTCCTCTTACTGTGAACTTCCTTCCGGTCTCTTTTTTGATGATCTCTAGGTGTTCAAGTGAAAAGATCCGGTTCACAGTGTAGTATTTAGATGATTGTGGGGACACCTTCATTGGTTGGGTGTTTAACACTACTTTATCCCCTGGTGAAAAGCCTTCAGTAGGGATCTTCTTGTTTCTCCACCCTCTTGGCCTCTTCTTCTTTTCTTTCTCAAGAGATACTCCCTGCCTTGGTGGTTCCTTATCTGAGATGTTGAATTTCTCATCTGGAGGTTTTGGATCTAGTTCCTTCTTGATTTCTTTGGTCTGTTGCACCATCTCTACTTCTTTCAAGCATGGATTTGGAAGTCTTGAAGCTAACTCATTGACTACCTCCTTCAAATTTTGATCTCTGGCCTTATCCTCCGTACACTCTTTTTCTTGAGTGGGCTCATGTGGGGTTTTGAAAACATGGAATGCTAGGTGCTCATCATGCACTCTCAGCAACAATTCCCCTTTTTCAACATCTAT
This sequence comes from Arachis ipaensis, assembly GCF_059453495.1. Classification (NCBI taxonomy): domain Eukaryota; kingdom Viridiplantae; phylum Streptophyta; class Magnoliopsida; order Fabales; family Fabaceae; genus Arachis; species Arachis ipaensis. Next base: position 61,651,491 of record NC_142443.1, read on the forward strand.
CAATGCTCTGCCCGTAGCAAGAAAAGGCCTCCCCAGGATGATGGGAGTGTTAGGGTCTTCCTCCATATCCAGGATGACAAAATCAACTGGGAGAAGGAATTTTCCCACTTTTACCAGCACATTCTCTACAACTCCAAGTGCTTGTTGAATGGACTTGTCAGCCATTTGAAGAGTTATTCGAGTGCGTTTCAGCTCAAAAATTTTAAGCTTCCTCATAAGAGATAGAGGCATCAAGTTTATACTTGCACCAAGGTCACAGAATGATTTCTCAATAGTTATGTTTCCTATGGTACAAGGTATATAAAACCTTCCAGGATCATCCTTCTTCTCTGGTAGACCTCTTTGGAGAATAGCACTACACTCCATTGTCATTTCAATAATCTGTCCTTCCTTCAAGGGTCTTTTCTTTGTTAGCACTTCTTTCATAAATTTAGCATATAATGGCATCTGTTCAAGTGCTTCTAAGAAAGGAATATTGATGCTGAGTGTCTTGAATATGTTCAGGAACTTTGAGTATTGCTTATCCTCGTTTTCTTTTTTGAATCTTTGAGGATATGGAAGTTTGAGGATATATGGCTTCATCCCTTCCTTCTTCTCTTGTAGTTGTGTTTCAGGGATGTCCTTATCTCTCTTTGAGCTTTTTGCATTCTTGGTCTTTCTATCCTCTTCACTTCTCTCTTCTGTCTCTTCTTGTGGAATTTGTTTGTTGTGTTCTTCCTGATTGATGGCTTCCTTCTCCCCAGTCTTCTCACTTCCCACTATGATTGCTTTGCACTCCTCCCACTTTGTAGCTTTTCCTTTGTCCCTTGGGTGGTTTTGAGTGGCACTAGGGGATGCATTTGGTTGCTTCTCACCCATCTCTGTAATTTGTTTAGCTACTTGTTCCATTTGCGTCTCAAAATTTTTTATTGAAGCTTCTTGGTTTTTGCTTATTATGGCTTGATCTTTTCTTACTGCTTCTTGATCTTTTCTTGCTGTTTCTTGATCTTGTCTGGCCATCTCTTGATTTTTCATGAGTTTTTCCATCATTATATCTTGGTGCTTCATCATCTTTTCTATCAATATCTCCAAATTGGAGATTCTTTGAGTGTCTTGTGACGCTTGTGGCTGGTTGTGAGATATTGAATGTTGATGGTAGGTGTTTTGGTTAGTGGTTTGGTTATTGGGTGGATAGTAACTGGAATTTGGGTGGTTGTTTTGGGGTTTTCTATATGGATTGGGGTTAGTGTTTTGCTGGTTGTGGTTTTGGTTATTTCTTGAGTTGTTTTGGTTTGAATTTCTTTGCCATGGTTGCTGGTTTTGAGTGTGGTTATCTCCCCATCTTATGTTTGGATGGTTCTTCCAGGATGGATTGTAGGTGTCACCATAAACTTCATTTTGGCCGCAGCTTTAGTTGTGCACATATTGAGGTTGTTCATGCTGCTGATCTTCTTGGTTTTCTTCATTTTGCCCCCATTTGGTTGATGATTGGCTTGTGTTGATTGCTGCAACTTGGAGACTATCAATCCTCTTGGCCATTTGATCAAATTGTTGCTGAATTTGCTGCTGCATCATTTTGTTTTGAGCCAGAATTGAGTCCACTCCTTCCAACTCCATCACTCCTTTCCTTTGTGATGGCTGACGTTGTCTCTGATGAGCAAAGAAATATTGATTGTTTGCCACCATATCAATGAGGTTTTGGGCCTCTTCAACTATCTTCATGAGTTGCATTGAGCCTCCTGCTGAATAGTCAAGTGCCTCTTGAGCTTTCATTGTCAGTCCTTCATAAAAATTTTGGAGTTTATCCCATTCATTAAACATCTCAGGAGGGCACTTCCTGATTAGAGCTTTGTATCGTTCCCATGCCTCATACAAGGGTTCAGCATCCATTTGTGTGAATGTTTGTACTTCAGTCTTCAGTCTAATAACTCTTTGAGGTGGGTAAAACTTGTCAAGGAGCTTGGTTACTAGATCATCCCAGTTGTTGATGCTGTCTCTTGGGAAGGATTCCAATCATTGAATGGCTTTGTCTTTGAGGGAAAATGGAAATAGCAGCAATTTTGTAACTGTCAGGATGCACACCATTGGTCTTCACTGTGTTACATATCCTCAGGAAGGTGGATAGGTGCTGGTTTGGATCTTCCAAGGGGCCTCCTCCATAGGAACAGTTGTTCTGCACCAAGGTGATGAGTTGGGGCTTCAATTCAAAGTTATTTGCATCGACATTTGGGGTAAGGATGCTACTCCCACAATGCCTTGGATTAGCAAGTGTATATGAAGCCAAGACTCTCCTCTGGGGTTGACCATTGTTGTTGGCTGATGAGCGGATAATTTAAACGCTTTTTGACATTGTTTTTAGTATGTTTTTAGTAGGATCTAGTTACTTTTAGGGATGTTTTCATTAGTTTTTATGTTAAATTCACATTTCTGGACTTTACTATGAGTTCGTGTGTTTTTCTGTGATTTCAGGTATTTTTTGGTTGAAATTGAGGGACTTGAGCAAAAATCAGATTCAGAGGTTGAAGAAGGACTGCTGATGCTGTTGGATTCTGACCTCCCTGCACTCAAAATGGATTTTCTGGAGCTACAGAACTCCAAATGGCGCGCTTCTAATTGCGTTGGAAAGTAGACATCCAGGGCTTTCCAGCAATATATAATAGTCCATACTTTGGCCAAAAATAGATGACGTAAACTGGCGTTCAACACCAGCTTTCTGCCCAAATCTGGCGTCCAGCGCCAGAAAAGGAGCCAAAACCAGAGTTGAACGCCCAAACTGGCACAAAAACTAGCGTTCAACTCCAAGAAGGACCTCTACACGTGCAACACTCAAGCTCAGCCCAAGAACACACCATGTGGGCCCCGAAAGTGGATTTATGCATCAATTACTTACTCATGTAAACCCTAGTAACTAGTTTATTATAAATAGGACATTTTACTAGTCTTTTTGACATCTTTGGATTATCTTTTGATCTATTGATCACGTTTTGGGGGCTGGCCATCTCGGCCATGCCTGGACCTTTCACTTATGTATTTTAACGGTAGAGTTTCTACACTCCATAGATTAAGGTGTGGAGCTCTGCTGTTCCTCAAAGATTAATGCAAAGTACTACTGTTTTCTATTCAATTCATCTTATTTCGCTTCTAAGATATTCATTCGCTCTTCAACCTGAATGTGATGAACGTGACAATCATCATCATTCCCTATGAACGCGTGCCTGACAACCACTTCCGTTCTACCTTCGACTGAATGAGTATCTCTTAGATCTCTTAATCAGAATCTTCGTGGCGTAAGCTAGAATGATGGCGGCATTCAAGAGAATCCAGAAAGTCTAAACCTTGTCTGTGGTATTCCGAGTAGGATTCAATGAATGAATGACTGTGACGAGCTCCAAACTCGCGATTGCAGGGCGTTAGTGACAGACGCAAAAGGATAGTAAATCCTATTCCAGCATGATCGAGAACCGACAGATGAATAGCCGTGCCGTGACAGGGTGCGTTGATCATTTTCACTGAGAGGATAAGATGAAGCCATTGACAAGGGTGATGCCTCCAGACGATTAGCCGTGCCGTGACAGGGCATTGGATCATTTTCCCGAGAGATGACCGAAAGTAGCCGTTGACAATGGTGATGTATCACATAAAGCCAGCCATGGAAAGGAGTAAGACTAATTGGATGAAGATAGCAGGAAAGCAGAGGTTTAGAGGAACGAAAAGCATCTCCATTCTCTTATCTGAAATTCCTACCAATGATTTACATAAGTACCTCTATCCCTATTCTATTATTTATTATTTGAAAACACCATTATCAATTTATATCTACCTAACTGAGATTTGCAAGGTGACCATAGCTTGCTTCATACCAACAATCTCCGTGGGATTCGACCCTTACTCACATAAGGTATTACTTGGACGACCCAGTGCACTTGCTGGTTAGTTACACGGAGTTGTGAACCATGGTCTTGGCATCATGTTTTTGGCGCCATTTCCAGGGAAAGAAAGAGCAATGAATTTTACATAATTGAAGTGTAATCACGATTCCGCGTACTAAGTTTTTGGCGCCGTTGCCGGGGATTGTTCGAGTTTGGACAACTGACGGTTCATCTTGTTGCTCAGATTAGGTAATTTTCTTTTTGTTTTCTTTTCAAAAATTTTTCAAAAATCTTTCAAAATTTTCTCACCTATTTTCGAAAAAAAAAATTTACTAAAAAATAATGTTTTCAAAAATAAATTATTCTATGGCTTCAAAAATTTTTAAGAATGAATTCTAGTGTTTCATGAAGCATGTTGAAGCCTATCTGGCTGTAAAGCCATACCCAAACTGCTTTGGGATTGGCTAATCACCTCAGTGGAGTCATGCCCAATCCTTCTGGATAGGGTATGTCAGGCTTGTCATGTCTGAATTACACTCATATTTTTATTAAAGCTTGGCTGGCTATTAAGCCATGCCTGACCCTTTGATTGGAGCTTTAAGACTAACATGACAAGATTCCTGGAATTCATATTAAAGATTTTGAAATCCTTATCTTTGTTTTTCAAATAATTTTCGAAAAAAACCAAAAAAAAAATTTAGAAAATCATAAAAATCAAAAATATTTTTGTGTTTCTTGTTTAAGTCTTGAGTCATATCATAAGTTTGGTGTCACTTGCATATTCATCTTGCATTTTTCGAAAATTCATGCATTCATAGTGTTCTTCATGATCTTCAAGTTGTTCTTGGTCAGTCTTCTTGTTTGATCTTGATGTTTTCTTGTTTTGTGTCTTTTCTTGTTTTACATGTGCATCTTTCGTTTATTAGAGTCTAAACATGAAAGATTTCTAAGTTTGGTGTCTTGCATGTTTTCTTTGCATATAAAAGTTTTCAAAAATATGTTCTTGATGTTCATCATGATATTCACGGTGTTCTTGGTGTTTATCTTGACATTCATAGCATTCTTGCATACATTCATTGTTTTGATCTAAAAATTTCATGCATTGCATTATTTTACTTGTTTTTCTCTCTCATCATAAAAATTCAAAAATCAAAAAAATATCTTTCCCATTTTCTCTCATCAAAATTCGAAAATTTGGATTGACTTTTTCAAAAATTTTTAAAATCAAATTGTTTCTTATGAGTCAAATCAAATTTTCAATTTGAAAATCTTATCTTTTTCAAAATCTTTTTCAAAAATCAAATCTTTTTCAAAATTCTTAGTTATTTTCGAAAATTCCAAAAATATTTTTCAAAAATCTTTTTCTTATTTTTATACCAAATTTTCGAAAATAACAATAACAATTAATGCTTTGATTCAAAAATTTCAAGTTTGTTACTTGCTTGTTAAGAAAGATTCAAACTTTAAGTTCTAGAATCATATCTTGTGATTTCTTGTGAATCAAGTCATTAATTGTGATTTTAAAAATTCAAATCTTTTTCAAAAACTAATTTCTATCATATCTTTTGAAAAATATCTTCTTATCTTATCTTTTTTTTTTCAAAAAATTTGATTTCAAAATATCTTCTCTAACTTCCCAACTCCTTATCTTTTCAAAATTGATTTTTGTTTCAACTAACTTTTTGTTTGTTTCTTACCTTTTTCAAAACCACCTAACTAACTCTCTCTCTCTATTTTCGAAAATATCTTCCCCCTTTTTCAAAAATTTCTTTTTAATTAACTAATTATTTTATTTTTATTTTGAATTTTCGAAAAAAAAAAAACTACTAACCTTTTTCAAAAACTATTTTCAAAAATCACTAACTCTTTTTCAAAAAATTGTTTTCGAAAATTCACTTCCCCCTCTCATCTTCTTCTATTTGTTTATTGATATACTAACATCTTTCCTTCAACTCACCAAAAATCCGAACCCCCTCTCTCTCTGAGTTCGGATTTTCTTTTCTTCTTTTTTTTTACTAACACAAGGACCTCTATACTGTGGTATAAAGGATCCATATTAGTATTATTTTTTTTCTGTGCCTTCTTCTTTGTCATATGAGCAGGAGCAAGGATAAGAACATTCTTGTTGAAGCAGATCCAGAACCTGAAAGGACTCTGAAGAGAAAATTAAGAGAAGCTAAATTACAACAATCCAGAGATAACCTTTCAGAAATTTTTGAACAGGAAAAGGAGATGGCAGCCAAAAATAATAATAATGCAAAGAGAATGCTTGGTGACTTTACTGCACCTAATTCCAATTTACATGGAAGAAGCATCTCCATTCCTGCCATTGGAGCAAACAACTTTGAGCTGAAACCTCAGCTAGTTTCTCTGATGCAGCAGAACTGCAAGTTTCATGGACTTCCATCTGAAGATCCTTTTCAGTTCTTAACTAAATTCTTGCAGATCTGTGATACTGTTAAGACTAATGGAGTAGATCCTGAAGTCTACAGGCTCATGCTTTTCCCATTTGCTGTAAGAGACAGAGCTAGAATATGGTTGGACTCTCAACCTAAAGATAGCCTGAACTCTTGGGATAAGCTGGTCACGGCTTTCTTAGCCAAGTTCTTTCCTCCTCAAAAGCTGAGCAAGCTTAGAGTGGATGTTCAAACCTTCAAACAAAAAGATGGTGAATCCCTCTATGAAGCTTGGGAAAGATACAAGCAGCTGACCAAAAAGTGTCCTTCTGACATGCTTTCAGAATGGACCATCCTGGATATATTCTATGATGGTTTGTCTGAGTTATCAAAGATGTCATTGGATACTTCTGCAGGTGGATCCATTCACCTAAAGAAAACGCCTGCAGAAGCTCAAGAACTCATTGACATGGTTGCTAATAACCAGTTTTTGTACACTTCTGAGAGAAATCATGTGAGTAATGGGACGCCTATGAAGAAGGGAGTTCTTGAAATTGATACTCTGAATGCCATATTGGCTCAGAATAAAATATTGACTCAGCAAGTCAATATGATTTCTCAGAGTCTGAATGGAATGCAAGCTGCATCCAACAGTACTCAAGAGGCTTCTTATGCAGAAGAAGCTTATGATCCTGAGAACCCTGCAATAGCAGAGGTAAATTATTTAGGTGAACCTTATGGAAACACCTATAACTCATCATGGAGAAATCATCCAAATTTCTCATGGAAGGATCAAAAGCCTCAACAAGGCTTTAATAATGGTGGAAGAAACAGGTTTAGCAATAATAAACCTTTTCCATCATCCACTCAGCAACAGACAGAGGACTCTAAACAAAATACTTCTAATTTGGCAAACTTAGTCTCTGATCTGTCTAAGGCCATTGTAAGTTTCATGAATGAAACAAGATCTTCCATTAGAAATCTGGAAGCATAAGTGGGCCAACTGAGTAAAAGGATCACTGAAATCCCTCCTAGTACTCTCCCAAGCAATACAGAAGAGAATCCAAAAGGAGAGTGCAAGGCCATTGACATAAGCACCATGGCCGAACCTGTGAGGAGAGGAGAGGACGTGAATCCCAAAGAGGAAGACCTCCTGGGACGTCCAGTGACCAATAAGGAGCTTCCCTCTGAGGAACCAAAGGACTCTGAGGCTCATCTAGAGACCATAGAGATTCCATTGAACCTCCTTATGCCCTTCATGAGCTCTGATGAGTATTCCTCTTCTGAAGAGAATGAGGATGTTACTGAAGAGCAAGCTGCCAAGTTCCTTGGTGTAATCATGAAGCTAAATGCCAAATTATTTGGTATTGATAACTGGGAAGTTGAACCTCCCTTGTTCATCAATGAACTAAGTGATCTGGATCAACTGACATTACCTCAGAAGAAACAGGATCTTGGAAAGTTCATAATATCTTGTACCATAGGCACCATGATCTTTAAGGCTCTGTGTGACCTTGGTTCAGGAATAAACCTCATGCCCCTCTCTGTAATAGAGAAACTGGGAATCTATGGGGTGCAAGCTGCTAAAATCTCATTAGAGATGGCAGACAATTCAAGAAAACAGGCTTATGGACAAGTAGAGGACGTGTTAGTAAAGGTTGAGGGCCTTTACATCCCTGCTGATTTCATAGTCCTGGATACTGGAAAGGAAGAGGATGAATCCATTATCCTAGGAAGACCTATCCTGGCCACAGCAAGAGCTGTGATTGATGTTGACAGAGGAGAATTAGTCCTCCAAATGAATGAGGACTCCCTTGTGTTTAAAACTCAAGGATCTCTCTCTGCAACCATGGAGAGGAAGCATGAAAAGCTTCTCTCAAAGCAGAGTCAACCAAAGCCCCCACAGTCAAACTCTAAGTTTGGTGTTGGGAGGCCACAACCAAATTCTAAGTTTGGTGTTGAACTCCCATATCCAAGCTCTAAGTTTGGTGTTGGGGAGTCTCAACAAAGCTCTGCACACCTGTGAGGCTCCATGAAGAGCCCACTGTTAAGCTATTGACATTAAAGAAGCGCTTGTTGGGAGGCAACCCAATGTTTATTTATCTAATTTTTATTTTCATTATTTTTCATGTCTTTATAGGTTCATGATCATGTGGAGTCACAAAATAAATAGAAAAATTGAAAACAGAATCAAAAGCAGCAGAAGAAAAATCACACCCTGGAGGAGCATCTGTCTGGCGTTCAGCGCCAGAACAGAGCATGGTTCTGGCGCTGAACGCCCAAAATGGGCAGCATCCTGGCGCTGAACGCCTAAAACAAGCATGGTTCTGGCGTTCAACGCCAGAAATGGCAACAAATGGGCGTTGAACGCCCAAAATGGGCACCAACCTGGCGCTGAACGCCCAGAGTTGTGTGCAAGGGCATTTTACATGCCTAATGGGTGCAGGGATGTTAATCCTTGACACCTCCGGATCTGTGGACACCACAGGATCACCTCAAGATCTGTGGACACTACAGGATCATCTTAGGATCTGTGAATCCCACAGGATCCCCACCCACCTCACCCTCTCTCTCTCCATTCATGACCATCCCTTCTGTTTTCCATTCACCACTCACATCCATACACACATCCCTCCATCTCCTCCATATCTTCTTCTTCTTCTATTCTTTCTTCTTTTGCTCGAGGGCGAGCAACATTCTAAGTTTGGTGTGGTAAAAGCATAAGCTTTTTATTTTTCCATTACCATTGATGGCACCTAAACCTCTAAAAGAGGGGAAGGGAAGACAAAGGCTTCCACCTCCTAGTCATGGGAGATGGAAAGATTCATCTCAAGGGTCTATAGCTCAGTGGTAGAACATGTGGCTGTAAATCAAGAGATCCCTGAGATACCTCAGGGGATGCACTTCCCTCCACATAAATATTGGGAGCAAATCAACACCTCCCTAGGAGAATTGAGTTCCAACATGGGACAACTAAGGGTGGAACATCAAGAGCACTCTATCATCCTTCATGAAATAAGAGAAGATCAAAAAGCAATGAGGGAGGAGCAACAAAGACAAGGAAGAGACATAGAAGAGCTCAAGGACATCATTGGTTCCTCAAGAAGGAAACGCCACCATCACTAAGGTGGATTCATTCCTTGTTCTTATTTCTTCTGTTTTTCGTTTTCTATGTTATGTGCTTATCTATGTTTGTGTCTTCATTACATGATCATTAGTAGTTAGTAACTTTGTCTTAAAGTTATGAATGTCCTATGAATCCATCACCTTTCTTAAATGAAAAATGTTTTAATTCAAAAGAACAAGAAGTACATGAGTTTCGAATTTATCCTTGAACTTAGCTTAATTATATTGATGTGGTGACAATGCTTCTTGTTTTCTGAATGTATGCTTGAACAGTGCATATGTCTTTTGAAGTTGTTGTTTAAGAATGTTAAATATGTTGGATCTTGAAAGAATGATGACTAGGAGACATGTTATTTGATAATCTGAAAAATCATAAAAATGATTCTTGAAGCAAGAAAAAGCAGCAAAGAACAAAGCTTGCAGAAAAAAAAAATAGGCGAAAAAAATAGAAAGAAAAAGAAAAAGCAAGCAGAAAAAGCCAAGGCTCTTAAAACCAAGAGGCAAGAGCAAAAAGCCAATAACCCTTAAAACCAAAAGGCAAGGGTAAATAAAGAGGATCCCAAGGCTTTGAGCATCAGTGGATAGGAGGGCCTAAAAGGAATAAAATCCTGGTCTAAGCGGCTAAACCAAGCTGTCCCTAACCATGTGCTTGTGGCTTGTAGGTGTCAAGTGAAAACTTGAGACTGAGCGGTTAAAGTCAAGGTCCAAAGCAAAAAAAAAAGAGTGTGCTTAAGAACCCTGGACACCTCTAATTGGGGACTTTAGCAAAGCTGAGTCACAATCTGAAAAGGTTCACCCAATTATGTGTCTGTGGCATTTATGTATCCGGTGGTAATACTGGAAAACAAAGTGCTTAGGGCCACGGCCAAGACTCATAAAGAAGCTGTGTTCAAGAATCATCATACTGAACTAGGAGAATCAATAACACTATCTGAACTCTGAGTTCCTATAGATGCCAATCATTCTGAACCTCAATGGATAAAGTGAGATGCCAAAACTATTCAAGAGGCAAAAAGCTATAAGTCCCGCTCATTTGATTGAAGCTATGTTTCATTGATAGTTTGGAATTTATAGTATATTCTCTTCTTTTTATCCTATTTGATTTTCAGTTTCTTGGGGACAAGCAACAATTTAAGTTTGGTGTTGTGATGAGCGGATAATTTATACGCTTTTTGACATTCTTTTTAGTAGGATCTAGTTACTTTTAGGGATATTTTCATTAGTTTTTATGTTAAATTCACATTTCTGGACTTTACTATGAGTTTGTGTGTTTTTCTGTGATTTCAGGTATTTTCTGGCTGAAATTGAGGGACTTGAGCAAAAATCAGATTCAGAGGTTGAAGAAGGACTGCTGATGCTGTTGGATTCTGACCTCCCTGCACTCAAAATGGAGTTTCTGGAGCTACTGAAATCAAAATGGCGCGCTTCCAATCGCGTTGGAAAGTAGACATCCAGTGCTTTCCAGAAATATATAATAGTCCATACTTTGGCCAAAAATAGACGACGTAAACTGGCGTTCAACGCCAGCTTTCTGCCCAAATCTAGCGTCCAGCGCCAGAAAAGGAGCCAAAACCAGAGTTGAACGCTTAAACTGGCACAAAAACTGGCGTTCAACTCCAAGAAGGACCTCTACATGTGCAACACTCAAGCTCAGCCCAAGCACACACCAAGTGGGCCCCGGAAGTGAATTTATGCATCAATTACTTACTCATGTAAACCCTAGTAGCTAGTTTATTATAAATAGGACATTTTACTAGTCTTTTTGACATCTTTGGATTATCTTTTGATCTATTGATCACGTTTTGGGGGCTGGCCATCTCGGCCATGCCTGGACCTTTCACTTATGTATTTTAACGGTAGAGTTTCTACACTCCATAGATTAAGGTGTGGAGCTCTGCTGTTCCTCAAAGATTAATGCAAAGTACTACTGTTTTCTATTCAATTCATCTTATTTCGCTTCTAAGATATTCATTCGCTCTTCAACCTGAATGTGATGAACGTGACAATCATCATCATTCCCTATGAACGCGTGCCTGACAACCACTTCCGTTCTACCTTCGACTGAATGAGTATCTCTTAGATCTCTTAATCAGAATTTTCGTGGCGTAAGCTAGAATGATGGCGGCATTCAAGAGAATCCGGAAAGTCTAAACCTTGTCTGTGGTATTCCGAGTAGGATTCAATGAATGAATGACTGTGACGAGCTCCAAACTCACGATTGCAGGGCGTTAGTGACAGACGCAAAAGGATAGTAAATCCTATTCCAGCATGATCGAGAACCGACAGATGAATAGCCGTGCCGTGACAGGGTGCGTTGATCATTTTCACTGAGAGGATAAGATGAAGCCATTGACAAGGGTGATGCCTCCAGACGATTAGCCGTGCCGTGACAGGGCATTGGATCATTTTCCCGAGAGATGACCGAAAGTAGCCGTTGACAATGGTGATGTATCACATAAAGCCAGCCATGGAAAGGAGTAAGACTAATTGGATGAAGATAGCAGGAAAGCAGAGGTTCAGAGGAACGAAAAGCATCTCCATTCGCTTATCTGAAATTCCTACCAATGATTTACATAAGTACCTCTATCCCTATTCTATTATTTATTATTTGAAAACACCATTATCAATTTATATCTACCTAACTGAGATTTGCAAGGTGACCATAGCTTGCTTCATACCAACAATCTCCGTGGGATTCGACCCTTACTCACGTAAGGTATTACTTGGACGACCCAGTGCACTTGCTGGTTAGTTACACGGAGTTGTGAACCATGGTCTTGGCATCATGTTTTTGGCGCCATTTCCAAGGAAAGAAAGAGCAATGAATTTTACATAATTGAAGTTTAATCACGATTCCGCGTACCATTGGCCATTCTCACTGGTGGATTTGTTGGATTTGTTGAGTGTTCCTCCAATTCATCATATTCTTCATCTGATTCTTCCTCTCCAGCAACATTTTTTTCTCTTGCTTCTCTTCCTAGCCTTCGGAGGATTCTTTCGTCAGTTTCATGAAAGGTAGGGATCTCTCTTCTTGTATCTGACGTACAAGCAAAACACAAGAAACACACAAAAACCAGTGACACTTCAATCTGTTGCTAGAATGAAGTTTGAGTTAGCTTAAGCAAAAATTCAAACAGTTAGTGGGTTAGTCAAAAATTAAAGAAACCGAAAAGAAAAAATGCTTGATCTAGATTTCCACTTCACTTAATCATTGTCAATCTAAATCAATCCCCGACAACGGCGCCAAAAACTTGATGTGTATTTTCGGAAAACGAATTCCAAACACACAAATCTAACCGACAAGTGCACCAGGTCGCATCAAGTAATAAAACTCACGGGAGTGAGGTCGATCCCACAGGGATTGAAGGATTGAGCAATTTTAGTTTAGTGGTTGATTTAGTCAAGCGAATCAAGTATTGGTTGGGTGATTTGTGATTGCAGAAGCTAAATTGCTTGAAATGTAAAGGGAGAAGGGTAGATTGCAGAAAATTAAAGAGCAAAGAAAGTAAATAAGCTGAATCTTAAAGAACAAGTAATGTAAATTGCAGAAACTTAGATTGCAAGAAATGTAAATTGCAGAATCTTAAAATGCAAGAAATGTAAATGGCTTGAATTGTAAAGGGAATTGGGAAGTGGATTTGTAGAAATTAAACAAGGAAAAGTAAATTGCATTAATCAGACAAGTAGAAAGTGACTTGAATTGAACCGGATCTCAAACGGAAATGTAATTGAACTTGAAAAGCTTTAAACAGAGAATTTAAAATGCAAACTCCAGATCTCAGGACCCAAGAGACTAGATAATCGAGTCTAGATCTCAATGCCTTCCTAGATCCAAATGTAGAATTCAATTGCAAGAAATTAAAGATCAAAACAGAAGAAAGCTTGAATGTAAATCTCAATTCTCCAATGGTGCAGTAAAAGAAACAGAAAGAGATCTCAAGGTGAGATTGAGACAGAATTTCCCCAATTCTCAACACCCAAGACTCAAGACAAGTGTAATTGAAATTGAAAACAAGAAAACTAAGAGGAAGAGAATTCAATTCTCCTTCCCCAAACTCAGAGACTCAGAACAATTCAAAATCCAAAAGCTCTCCAAAAACTACCTAGCAAAACTAAGAAGGAAAAGCTCCCTTAAAACTTAAATCCTAAGCTATTTATACACTTTCTTCAAATGGTCTTCAAGCTTTGAATTGGGCCTTTGCTCTTGATGAAATTGGGTTGATAAAGGCCTTGGTTGATTGCTCTTGGAGTTGGAGAAAGATCCATTGTGAACCGGGTTGAAATCATAAAAAGTTTGAGTAAAAGTTTGAGTAAAAGTTTGAGGCAAACTTTTACTCAAACTTTTTATACCAGATGGCTTCTCTTGCTGCTACCAACGTTTGGGCTAAAGTTTGGGGTCAAACTTTTGCTCAAACGTTGGCCCCCTTGTGTATTTGTGTGGCGCCAACGTTTGCCAAAAAGCTTGAGGCAAACGTTGGCGCAAACTTTTCTCCTCCAGGGTGTGCAAGTGTGGCGCCAACGTTTGCCAAAAAGTTTGAGGCAAACATTGGCGCAAGCTTTTCTCCTCCAGGGTGTTGGTTTTGTGATGCCAACATTTGCCAAAAAGTTTGAGGCAAACGTTGGCTCAAGCTTTTTTTTTCCTCTGGAGTGTTTTCAATTCTTCCAAAAGTTTGAGCTAAAGTTTGAGGCAAACTTTGGCTCAAGCTTTTTTCCTCTGGCACGTTTTCAACTCTTCTAAAAGTTTGAGCTAAAGTTCGAGGCAAACTTTGGCTCAAACTTTTTGTTCTCTCTTGCTCCTAGCCATTCCTTCTTCCTTCAACCTTCTTCAAAACTCTTTCCACCTATCATCAATCAATCAAAACAATCAAAGCTATGCCCTAAATCATGAGATTGTGTTTCTTTCATAATATATGACAATTATAGCATAAAATCTCATGAAAGTGCATGAATTCATACATGGTTGATTGAATCAAAGGAAACAAGGAAATCTACCCAATTGGCTTGCTTATGGCTTAAGAAAGTGCATAAAATCAATTGAAAACAAAAGAAAAAGGCTAGTGAAACTAGGCTAAGATGACTTGTCATCATGACCCAGCCAGTTTTTTGGCAAAACAGCAAAATGCTGCCGTTTCCCTCTCTGAAACCCTAAATCAATGTTCTGATCCCTAATTGCCTCCACAAAATCACAATTCTCATCGAGCTTCAGAATCAGAGAACGCCATCATAGTCTCACACGGCCACACAGGTTCGTTGTCGAGCAGTCGCCTCCGTCGAGCAGTCACCTCCGTTGCGCAGTCACCTCCTTCGACCAGTCAACTCCATCGCGCAGTAGCCGTCGTTCGTGCTCCACCACTGCTTGGTTCATTCGGCGTCGCTGTCTCCCACTCTCCCTATTGCATGTTCTTCCCTTTTCCCCAGCTTAAGAGCCAACACGACACATCACAATGCAAAAGAGTAACCATTAATCATCCCTGTATACTTAAAGAGGATTCATCTGCAACTATTTTCTTCTCTTCCTCTGAGATCATCCTTCAACAATGGCGACCGTGATGCAGAAAATAAAGGATATCGAAGATGAGGTACCCTATGCTTTGTCTCTAATGCTTCCTTCCTTCCTTCCATTGTATTCTCAACGGAACTTGGTTGCACGCCTCGATTCGTATCCGTGAAAGTATAACATTTTTGGACTACAAACTAATCCATAAGTTGTTTTCCTCTGTAGTAGTAGGGTTACTACCGTTTGATTACGAATTACAAAATTTTAAAGCCATATCCTAGGATCCAGTTTTAAGGTGTTATTAATACAAATGATTTATACTTAATATGATTCTTAAGAAGCTCTATGCATTTCTAGAGTTGGAATAGAAGCTGTGCTTAATTGTGATTAATGTTCCTTAATCGGAATTATTCTCGCCAGAAACTCCTAAATTCTATTTTCGTTGGACTTCATATTTCAGTACATATTGCAACTTTATCTGATTAGTGATTACGTTCAATAATATTTAAGCATCAAGTAAAATGGGATTGTAATAAATTCCTTGTTACTCAGAATAAGTGAAGTTTTTATGTTTAGGCTAAAACTAAAACAACTAATACTGTAGATACCTCTAAGTCGTAATTCTGGTTGAATATGTATAGATTGAGTTTGAGAGATTGACAGCTACGATAAGGTTTCATATTATTTCTGTGCATGTGCTTTGTTTCCTTTACTCCCTGCAGATGGTAATCAAGAACTGAGGAACTGTATTGATTGTTCAAAGATAAGCTTTCCAAGGTTCTGTATTGTTAGGGACAATTTTGTATGGAAAACTATCATTTTTCTGAGGGGTGTATAAAAATTCAGAAAAGCACCCTGCATCATATCAACTAATAATACACAAGGTTCTGTATTGTTAGTGATTAAATGTTTGTTTTAAACCCGGCTGCTGTTGTTTTTAAATTTATGAGTATGCTATTTTTGAATTTTTGTTGATAGATTTATTGATTTCAGAGTTTAGGGTGATTCATAAAATTGAGAATTGGATTGTTGGTACTTCTCTATATGTATAATTGTTCTATGTCTTGGTGTTGAGTCTTACAAATATTCTCAATTACTTATAGCTATGGTTTCCTTCTTGAATAAGATTTTATTTTTCCAAAAGAAATCATAGAGGATTAGGGTTGTGGATTTTTTAATTGAGTGATGAGTGTAAAGTTGAAGATGATGATGACAAAAGTGCTTGAAAACATATATTTTAAGAGTGTTTTAAAAAAACTTTTGAGTTTGTAAATTGATAAGATCATATAGTTTTGGTGTGTGTATTTATATTTTATTTATTATTTTATTATAAAACGGTTTTTCCGATTCAACTACGATTGAACCGGTTAAACCTATAAACCGGTGAACCAGTAGCTAGAGCGGTTCGATGACCGGTTCGGTTTTCAGAACCTTGGTTATGATCGAACAAAGTTCACCAAAATTCCCTTTTTACCCAAATTTTGCATATACTCAAATTTACCAAATTCACAAGCCACATCCAACTAGATCAATACCAAACCCCCATTTACAACACAATTTACCTTCTAGGGTCACCAATTACCATTCTCAAACATCAACATCAAATATATGACTCTAAATCAACCCTTCTCCAATACATTCACCAATCATTACCCCATTCAAGCTTTAAATCCATATCCAACATTATACAATCATTCAAAATCATCAAGCATCATATCCCAACATCATTAATTCTCAACATATCAATATCATTTCAGCATACAACATCAACCAACCACATAAATCTAAACCTATCCTATAGGTCACTAGCCTAAGTGTCCATGAATATTATATACTACATAGAGAAAACCGAAACCATATCTTGGCCGATTTTCAATATGCACCAAAACTCCAATTTAGCACAAACAAGCTCCCAACCACAATCCAAGCTTTCAATTCCACTCCAATAAGCACAATTAAGTTCCAATAGCTCCCAAAGCCACAATAATCAAACTATACACATATAAATCACCTCAAATCAACCTAGGATTCCATTTAAATATAAATTCACAAGGGTTTAATGGCTCTTACCTTCTCCAACAGATTTAATAGCAAGAATCCAAGGCTAAGCAAGGATTAGAGCAAACCTAAACATCCAAAATCACAAAAACTCACTTAATCACAAGCCCTAAGAACCAAAATTTTGGAGAGAAGAATAGAAAAGATTTCGTGGTTACCTCCCCAGTTTCTTGTATGGACTTTGTAGAGCTCTTCACAAGGAACGCGTAGCCGTAAACGCTGCGGCGATCGGAGCTCTCTAGCTCAAGATATGAGCTTTGGAAGATTGAGATGACTAGTGTTCAAGGGTTTCACTTCTTCCCTTTCTCCTTCAGCTGGGTGTGTGTGTTTGTTAGTGTGTTGTGATGAGATGGGTTCATTAAATAAGCTTTTTATATGTTGGGCGTGGGCCCAACTTGGGTCCTGTCCAACCCATTAGCGTTTTTAGCCCGTTTGGCCCAACTTCGGGCCAAACCTTTAAAATTAACGCCCGGTTTTCCATTTCTAATGTTTTTCTAAGGTTTTTTACGGTTTTCACTTTTCTCGTGCGGTACCGGGTAGACTTGAACCGGTTCAACTAGTTCAACTGCTGGTTTGTGGTTTTTACAGTTTTTCACAGAAAACACATTTTCTGACTAAGAAAGACCCACTGAGTCTAAAAATCACCTTTAAATCCTCAAATTCTCACTTTAACTTTTCAAAATCTAATTTGGGCAATTAATCACTTAATTAACCAGTTGATTAGTTGCGGTTCTTACATTCTCCCCACCAAATAAGAAATTTTGCCCTCAAAATTTGAATTACCTGAGAAAAGCTCGGGATAATCCTTTCGCATTTCAGACTCCAATTCCCAAGTGTGCTCTTCAATTCCTGCTCACTCCCAAGCAACTTTAACCAATGGAACATCCTTTCCTCGCAGCTTCTTCACACGACTGTCGTCAATTCTCACTAGTGTCACTTGGAAAGTCAAGTTCTCTTTCAACTCGACCGATTCAGGCTCCAACACATGAGCCGCATCTGACGTGTACTTACGGAGCTGTGACATGTGGAATACGTCATTCAAGTTAGACAGATGAGGTGGCAAAGCTACTTGATACGCCACCGGCCTGAATCTCTTCAAAATATCAAACGGTCATATATATCTTGGGTTCAACTTCTTGGTCTTGATTGCTCTTCCAATCCCAATTGTCGGTGTAACCCTAAGGAATACGTGCTCTCCCACTTCAAACTCTAACAGTTTCCTTCTCTGATCCGCATAACTCTTTTGTCGACTTTGAGCAGTTAGAATCCTTGCACGAATATTCTTAATGTTCTCAGTAGTCTCTGCTATTAAATCAGGACCCAAAACACTTACTTCACCGGATTCATACCAACAAAGTGGAGATTGGCACTTTCGTCCATACAATGCTTCATACAGAGCCGTCCCAATGCTCGCATGAAAACTCTTGTTGTACGCAAACTCCACCAATGGCATGTAATGATCCTAACTCCCGGGTTGATCCAAAACACATGCTCTGAGCATATCTTCTAATGTCTGAATAGTCCTTTCCGACTGTCCATCGGTTTGCGGATGATATACGGTACTGAGACATAGCTTCGTACCGAAAGCTCCTTGGAAAGCTCCCCAAAACCTTGAAGTAAATCAGGGGTCACGGTCTGATACTATGCTTGACGGCACACCATGCAACCTTACTATCTCCTTGATGTACAATCTCACTAACTCCTCCATAGAACAGTTTACTCGAATAGGCAGAAAATGAGCGAATTTGGTTAAGCGATCCACGATCACCCAAATCGCATCAAATCCCGACCTAGTCCTTGGTAAACCGGTCACAAAATCTATCACAATTCCTTCCCACTTCCACTGAGGAATCTAAAGTGGTTGTAGCATTCATGATGGTTTCTGGTTCTCTATCTATACTTTCTGGCAAGTCAAACACTTGGATACCACTGTAGCTACATCACCCTTCATCCCAGGCCACCAGAACATCTTTTTTAAGTCATAATACATCTTTTTGCCTCCGGGATGAATAGAAAACCCACTATTGTGAGCTTCCAACAACAAGTCTCGCCTCAAACTCCCAACATCTGGTACACAAATTCTTTCCTTATATCTCCACAATTCTTTATCATCCTTAGTGAATTCTTCACGCCTCTTTTCACCAACTGGCTGAAACAATTGCTGAAGCTTCTGCTCATCTTTGTGAGCCCTTTGTATCTCTGATTTAAACGTGCTTGAGATCTGTAACTGGTTCAAACAAGCTCTTCCGGTAACTTCACCAATATCCAGCTTAAGATCCACAAAATTATCTACTAGCTCCTCTTCCTTGATTCTCATCCAAGCAATTGTTAAAGATTTCCGACTCAATGCGTCTGCTACCATATTCGCCATTCCGGGATGATAACTTAGCTCAAAATCATAATCATTTAGCAACTCCATCCACCTTCTCTGGCGCATATTAAGCTCTTTCTGATCAAAGATGTACTTGAGACTCTTATGATCAGAAAAGACGCTAAACTTCACTCTGTACAAATGGTGTCTCCAAATCTTCAATGCAAACACAATCGCTGCTAATTCCAAGTCATGAGTGGGGTAATTCACCTCATGCGGTCTCAGCTGACGTGATGCGTAAGCCACCACATTTCGGTGTTGCATCAACACGCAACCTAAACCTTTCAGTGACGCATCACAATACACTTCAAAAGGTTCATGCGGTTCCGGCAAGATTAAAATAGGTGCTAAGGTTAATCTCTACTTCAAAGTCTAAAAACTCTCTTCGCATTCCGACGTCCACACAAAAGGCGCTTCTTTCCTTTTCAACTTCAACATCAGTAGTGCAATCCGGGAAAACCCTTCGATAAATCTTCGGTAATATCCGGCTAAACGCAAGAAGCTTCTGACTTCCGTCACTGTTGTTGGTCTTTCCCATTCCATCACCGCCTCTACCTTAGAAGGATCTACAGCTATTCCTCCTTTGCTCACCACGTGTCCTAAGAACTTTACTTCCTCCTTCCAGAACTCGCACTTTGACAACTTAGCGTACAACTTTCGCTCCTTTAAGATTTGCAACACAATTGATAAACCACTATTTTATGGTTTATCTTGTGCTCAATTGAGTGATTTTTATCAACTCTTTACCCATTTATTCATACTATTTGCATGTTTTACATTTTCCTTCCTGATTTTGTGCTATGATTGAGAACATGCTTCTTTGGTCTTATATTTGCTAATATTAATCCTCTCTTATTACCATTAGATGCCTTGATATGTGTGTTAAGTGATTTCAGAGATTACAGGGTAGGAATGGCTCAGATGATGGAAAGGAAGTATGCAAAAGTGGAAGGAATACAAGAAGTTGGAGAAATTGCTAAGCTGTCCAGCCTGACCTCTTCGCACTCAAACGGCTATAACTTTAGCTACAGAGGTCCAAACGATGCGGTTCCAGTTGCGTTGGAAAGCTAACATTTGGGGATTCGATTTAATATATAATTTTCCATAGCTGACCTGAAGTTAGGTGATGCAAACGCGTGAATGACGCGCCCGCGTCGCATCTGCGAACTTCAATCTGCGCGGACGCGTGGACGACGCCTCCGCGTCACTTGCCCGCGACCTGAACATAACAGAAATCACAGGGGGCTGCTTTTGACCCAGTTTTCAACCCAGAACACACAGATTAGAGGCTATAAAGTGGGAGAATGCATCCATTCAAAAACAAGCTTTCATATTCACAATTTAGTTTTAGATGTAGTTTTTAGAGAGAGAGGGGCTCTCTCCTCTCTCTTTAGGATTAGGATTTAGATTAGGATTTTATTCGCTTTTAGGATTATCTTTTTTTATCAGGTTCAATATTCCTTTTTATTATTTTCCCAATTTTATTTATGAATTCTTCTATGTTACAGATTACTCTTTGAATTAATGTTATTTGAGGTATTTCAGTTTATTATTGCTTTCTTTTATTTACATTATTGTTATTCCTATCTGAAGACATTTTTATTCCAGTAGATTTACTTTTCTCCTTTTGGTCTCGGTTAAGAAATCAGTAACTCAGGAGTTATCAAACTCAAACATGATTGATAATTGTTATCTTAGTTAATTAAATTGAACTTCCATAATCCCAATCTTTTCTTAGGAAATAAATAGGATCCGAAGATCAAACCAATTAATCCCTTGACCTTCCTTTGCCTTAGTAAAGGTTAACAAAGTGGAATTAAGATTCAATTTTCATCGTCATTGATAAGGGTAGCTAGGATAGGACCTCTAATTTCTCATACCTTACCAAAAGTTTATTTACAGTCATCTATTTATTTTACTTGCCATTTAAATTACTTGTTCTTCATTTACTTTAATTTCTAATTAAACCATTCGCTCCTCATTCTCAAAACCCCAATTTACAACCTCCATGACCAATAATAAGAACATACTTCCCTGCAGTTCCTTGAGAAGACGACCCGAGGTTTAAATACTCGGTTATCAAATTTAAAGGGGTTTGTTACTTGTGACAACCAAACGTTTGTACGAAGGGATTTCTGTTGGTTTAGAGACTGTATCTACAACGCGACTGTTTTTATAAAATTCTTTACTGGCAAAAATCTCAACGTCAACAATCCTCAAGTGTTCCTCATGCTCATTTGCCGTCTTAGAATAAACCAAGATGTCATCTATGAAAACCACCATGAATTTGTCCAAAAAGGGATGAAACACTCTGTTCATGTAATCCATGAAAACAGTAGGTGTATTCGTTAGCCCAAAGGACATTACCGCAAATTCGTAGTGTTCATAGCGTGTTCTAAACGCAGTCTTAGGGATATCACCCTCTTTCACCCTTATTTGATGGTAACCAGATCTCAAATCGATCTTGGAAAACACCCCAACTCCTTGCAATTGATCCATCAAATTATCTATCCTTGGCAGTGGGTACTTGTTCTTCACTGTCACTTTGTTCAACTGTCAGTAATCCATGCACAAGCGCATTCCTCCATCCTTCTTCTTTACCAATAAAACTGGTGCTCCCCACGGTGATACGCTCAGTCAAATGAACCTCTTGTTCAGAAGTTCCTCCAATTGAGTCTTTAACTCTGCCAGCTCTATCGGAGCCATTCTATACGGCATAATCGACATTGGTCCAGCTCTCAGCACCAATTCAATTGCAAATTCAATTTCCCTTTGAGGTGGAAACTCAGGGATATCTTCCAGGAATACTTCAGGAAAATCTCTAACCACCGGTATCTGATCCAAGTTTTGGCATCACCCAATGCATTAGCAGCCAACAGAATATAACTCTGACACTCCTTCCCACTACAATGCACCCTCACAGAGTTCAGGTAATACCCCATAGCTACCACTGCTCCATTTTCTCTTTCCGGCATAAACCGAATAGTCCATTCAAAGCAATCCAACAAAACCCGATTCCTTGACAACCAATCAAACCCCAGAATCATCTCTAGCCCCACCATGGGTAAACAGATCAAATCATGTACAAAATCTCTACAACCTGACCTAGTCATAACTGTCTGATGCAGAGTATGTACATGCAGATCAAAAGGTAACTCTGACACTTTCAAGCCTAATTCCTCAACTTTAGCAAATGAAATAAACGAATACAAAGCTCCAGTATCACATAATGCAACTAAGGATTTACCACCAACTAGACATGTACCTCTCATCAACAGATCTGCCTTGGAAGCATCATTGGCGTTCACAGCAAAAACTCGCCCCTGGTGTTGACTCTGACCCGCACTTTGGTTCTTCCCACGTGTGCAATCCCTTGAAAAATGACCAGGCAAGCCATAGTTGAAGCACCCACTATACCAATCTTGTAAGAGTCATATGGGTGAAAACGTCCACAACGATTACAAGCTAAATCCGGAGAACTCTTACTCTGATTTCCTCTCCCTTTGTCACGCTGAAACTGATCATGGGTGTTCCTTCTAAAGCCTCCTTGACCTTGAGGCGCATATCCTCCTCTCTTGAAGCTTTGTCCTCTCGGATGAAAATACTTGCCACGCCCCCGACTAGAGCTCCTTTCATGAGTGTCCTTGGATGCCGCCACAGTCTTGGCATACTCTTCCACTACTCTAGCCTTGTTCACTAATTCAGAGAAGACACAGATTTCCATAGGAGCCACAGCAGTCATGATGTTGTCCTTCAGCCTCCTTTGGTATTTAATGCACTTTCAACTCTAATAAGTCTCCGGGGCACCCTGACATACCCTAGAAAACCTACAGAGTTCCTCAAACTTGTTGGTGTAATCTGCCACAGACATGGAACTTTGTTTCAGCTGCATTAGTTTCATCTCCTTTGCTTCCCTCGCAGACTCTGGGAAGTATTTCTTGTAGAAGGCCGTTTGGAACACCTCCCATGGAATGTCGGCGTTCTGAAGCTGTAGCAAGTGACACTCTGCTAGCCACCAGGGCTGGGCCTCTCCCGCTAGCTGATAAGCGGCAAACTCGACATATTGATTGAGGGGAACATGCTGCGCCTGTAAAGCACGCTACATAGCCTGGAACCAGTGGTCTGCTTTAGTAGGGTTAGTGGATCCTCGAAAAGTTGGCGAATGAACCTTGAGAAACGTCGCCAAGGCCATTGGAACATCACCCGTGTTATCGCCGTTTCCCTCAACATTATCATTGGCATTCCCTACGACATTCCCATTGCCATTTTCGTTTCCGGTCGGTTGGCCTAATCTCTGCACAGCTTGCAGAGTCACAGCAGCATTAGCTTCCATGGTATTAGCGAGATTCGCCATTGCCGCCATGAATTCGGCATGATTGTCATCCGATTGCTCATTCCTAATTTCCCGTGTACGTGATCGACCTCTGGTGCGTATTTTTACAACCACAAACTAACCGGCAAGTGCACTGGGTCGTACCAAGTAATACCTCAGGTGAGTGAGAGTCGATCCCACGAGAATTGATGGATCAAGCAACAATAATTGGGTGATTGGCTTAGTCAGACAAGCAGAAAATAATGTTTGAAAGTTCAAGGAGCATTAAACAGTAAATTCAGAATTCAAAGATAGGCAAGTAAATAAGTTGGGAATAAAATATGGAGAAAGCAGTTAAGGTTTCAGAGTTATCTATTTTTTCGGATTGACTCTTCTTATTAATTTATTTTAATCATGCAAGATTTAATTTATGGCTAACTATATGTGACTCGACCCTAATTCCTTAGACCTTTCTAATCTCCTCTAATTCTCATCAACTACCAATTCCTTGGTCAATTAATTCTAATTAGAGGATGAAGTTTAATTCTAGTTATTATGCCACAAAAACTCTAATTACCCAAATATAAAAAGATTATATGTCACGTATCCCGTTAAGTCCAGATAATTAAAAGTTTAGGAGAAATTGTTTTCAAGCTGTTGTTCAAGTAAAGAGCTTTTCCAAGTTATACAAGAACTCAATTAGAAAGAGGGTCATACTTCCGTTCCACCCAAATTCAAAAGATAAATAATGAAAATAATTCTTAAATTATAAATCAATACATAAATTAAAATAAAGAAAATAATAGAATTAATCCATACAAATAGACAGAGCTCCTAACCTTAACAATGGAGGTTTAGTTGCTCATGCTTCAGAGAAGAAAACTAGGATTGTAAATTGGGCTGAGGTGGAATGAAAAGTTAACTAATGTTGGAATAGAATAATATGGGATCCTCCCTCAGGGAAGTTTCTTTTATATCTAATCCTAATAATTTTAAAATCTAATTTCTCAAACTAAAATAATATCTTTTCCTAAAATAAGATTTAAATTTAAATCAGAATTAATTAAATAATCAGCAAGTCTTCAATTGATGGATGGGGACCACTTGTTTCATCCATTCTACAGCTTCTAATGTGTTTTTCTGGGCTGGAAACTGAGTCAAAACAGCCCAAAAATCCCCCCAGCATTTTCTGCGTTTTCTACACGTGGTGCATGTCACGCGTACGCGTCAGTCACGCGTACGCGTCGCTACTCGCTGCCATCTCCTTTGCTGCAGAAACTCCATCAGATCGAGCCGAATTCTACCTAAAATAAATAGAATTGCATAAGACTCAAAGTAGCATCCATAGTGGCTAAAAGATAATTAATTCTTTATTAAACTTAACAAATTAAATGCAAATTTACTAGAAAAAGATAGGAAAGATGCTCACGCATCAACCTCGCCCGCGAGTGGCCATTAGGGTTCCTGTCTACACCAAGAAATCGATATCAAGGTGATCAGTCTCAATATCAAAAGTCTAGTACTTCAATTATCCCAAACAGGCACTCACAAACAAGCATGCTATACATATATCAAGTAGATAACCTAATAGCATCAAAGAAAAGACACACGGAGTATGCAATGAAACACAATCGGTCCATCCCTCAGGCTCACGAGAACGAACTGCTCTGATACCACTAAATGTAACACCCTAATTAGTCTAAGCCTTACTGACGTTAGGATTTTTGCCAGTAAAGAATTTCATAAAACCAGTCGCGTTGTAGATATAGTCTCTAAACCAATAGAAATCCCTTCGTACAAACGTTTTGGTTGTCACAAGTAACAAACCCCTTTAAAATTGATAACCGAGTATTTAAACCTCGGGTCGTCTTCTCAAGGAACTACAGGGAAGTATGTTCTTATTATTGCTTATGGAGATTGTAAATTCGGGGTTTTAAGAATGAGGAACAAATATGACAAATGATTTAAATAGCAATTAAAATAAATAAATACTGTAAAGCAAACTTTTGGCAAGGTATGAGAAATTGGAAGTTCAAATTAGTTACCCTTCTCAACAATAAAAAAGATTGAATCTTAATTCCACTTAGTTAACCTTTGCTAGAGCAAAGAAAAGTCAAGGGATTAATTAGTTTGATCTTCGAATCCTATTTATTTCCTAAGAAAAGATTGGGATTATTGAAGTTCAATTCAATTGGCAAGATAATAATTATCAATTATGCTGTTGAATTGGATAACTCCTGAGTTACTGATTTCTTAACCAAAACCAAAAGGGAAAAAGTAAATCTACTGGAATAAAAATGCCTTCAGATGGGAAGCAATAATCATGTAAATAAAAGAAAGCAATGATAACTGAAATACCTCAAATAATACTAATTCAAAGAAAATCATAACATGAATGTAGCATAAGCCAAATAGGCAACATAACTAATATAAGCATTAAAGTATCTGAAAGTAAGAGATAAATATAAAGTAAAAGAACATTGAACCTGGGATTGAGAGTCACTCCTAAAACTAAGAGAAGTCCTAAATCCTAATCCTAAGAGAGAGGAGAGAACCTCTCTCTCTAAAAACTACATCTACTCCTAAAATTGTGAATATGAAAGCCTCTTTATAAATGGATGTATTCCTCCACTTTATAGCCTCTAATCTGTGATTTCTGGGCCGAGAACTGGGTCAGAAACAACCCAGAATTCGCTGGTTGCGAATTTAACATGCTGAATTTTCGTCACTGCAATGCGTCCGCATGGAGCACGCGATCGCGTCACTTAGCGTCAGAGCAAATATGGCATATTATATATCAAATCGAAGCCCCAGACGTTAGCTTTCTAACGCAACTAGAACCGCGTCGTTTGAACCTCTGTAGCTCAAGTTATGACTGTTTGAATGCGAAGAGGTCAGGCTGACAACTTTGCAGTTTCTTCAACTTCTTGTACTCCTTCCACTTTTGCATGCTTCTTTTCCATCCTCCAAGCCATTCCTGCCCTATAATCTCTGAAAGCACTTAACACACATATCAAGGCATCTAATGGTAATAAGAGAGGATTAATAACAAGCAAATATAAGATCAAAGAAGCATGTTTTCAATCATAGCACAAAATCAGGAAGGAGTTGTAAAACCATGCAAATAGTATGAATAAGTAGGTAAAGAGTTGATAAAATCCACTCAATTGAGCACAAGATAAACCATAAAATAGTGGTTTATCAACCTCCCCACACTTAAACAATAGCATGTCCTCATGCTAAGCTCAAGAGAAGCTATAAAGGAATGAAGAGGAAAGTAAGAATGTATGAAATGCAACCTATCTATATGAATGCAACTACATACAAAATGTTTCTACCTACTTAGTTAAAAGTAAACAAATCTTTCAAGAAGAAATATGAACTGGATTTCACTAATTCAAATCATGAAAATGAAGTACAAATAGACTTGCAAGAAGAAAATAGCTCATGAAAGCAGGGAACAAGGAATTGAGCATCGAACCCTCACTGGTAGTATATACACTCTAATCACTCAAGTGTTTAAGGTTCGATTCTCTCAATTCTCTACTATCCTTACTTTCTAAGGCTTGCTTTTCATCTAACAATCAACATAAATTTAATGCACAAATACACATATCAAGAGGTCTTTTAAGGGTTGTAATGGGGTTAGGGTCAAGGTAGGATTGTATTTGGCCAAGTGGACTAAAATCTGAATCCTTAATTAACTTAAACTTTCCACCTAACTTTAGACAATCCATGTAATCATAATACCACATCTAACTATCCATTAACCATGTTTTCCACATATTCATGCATTCTAATTTCAAGTACAGTACATATGCATTGCTTTCACTATTTACTTTGGGGCATTTTGTCCCCTTTTACTTATTTGCTCTTTTTCTTTCTTTTTCTCTCTTTATATATATATATATATATATATATATATATATATATATATATATATATATATATATATATATATATATATATATATATTTTTTTTTTTTTTCTTTTTCTTTTTCTTTTGTTTTTCTCAATGCATATGATTAAATTATTGAATGCATGAACATGTCCTAAATAATTCTTTCACATTTTCAGAAAATTCTAACATACTCAATTCTCAAACCAAATGGTTCCAAACCCAATTTTTCCACACTTAAATCATAAGCACTCTCACTAGTCTAAGCCAACCAAGGATTCAAATTAAGGACATTATTGTTTTTCGCTTAGAGTTAATGATGTGCTAAATAAAAAGAACAAAGGGGTAAAATAGGCTCAAAATTGGTTTGCAAGGGATAATGAAAGGTAAGGCCATATGGGTATGTAAGCTCAGTGAAACAAAGGCCTCAATCATGTAAGTATATGCATACATCAAATTATGGAAATATAGAATTAAGCAAGACAAAGATCACAATTTTAGAGAGAAAAATACACATCAAAAATAAAATATTGGTTGAAAAATGCAACCAATTCAAATAGGCTCAAAATCTCACAGGTATTGTGTGTTCGAGCTCTAAATCATGTTCCAGTATAATATCTCTTCAAACAAGTGTAACATTAAATTTTATTCAAATTAGTGAAATACTCTTTAAAAGGTTTCTTGAAAAAGAAAATATTACTTCAATCAAGTGGTAAAATATGCACAAAATTAAACAAATATGCAATCAAACATGCAAATGCAACAATGAACAAACAAATAAAATAAAAATTTTGGTGTTGAGTCAGGAAATAACTAACCCATGGAGATCGATATCGACCTCCCCACACTTAAAGATTGCACCGTCCTCGGTGCATGCTGAGATGTGCAGGTGGACGGGTTTCTCCAACTGATGCTTTTCTTCAAGATTTTGTAGATGAACTTGTCTGCCTCCCCATGTTAAACGTCTTCCGCTTCCCTTCTAGGTGGCCATCCTGAAAGAAAAAGGGAAGAAAGGTAACCCAATAATAGAGATAAGAAAATAAATGAAGTATGGTTGGGTTAATGCCAAATGATAAGGGTCTCATTTACATGGAAGCTTCAACATGTACGTGAGAAAATAATAGAAGCCATGGCATACCAATGGTGCAAAATTTGTAACAATGGGGAAGAGAGTGGGTAATGAAAGACAATGTAAGTTCATGTCAATGCAAAAGGAATATCAGTATTATAAAAATTAGTATTGATTTAAATAATATTACCCAATCAGAATTAAACAAGTTACTAAGCACCAAGAAAATACCAGAAAAGATGTAACAGTTGAATAAGAACATTTGAACACCAATAATAAATTTAAAAAAGAAAATAAAAAAATAAAAATATACAAAATTAGAATGCAATGAATGAAAGTATGCAAATAAATAAAATAAAATAAAAGATAAGAAGAATGAGAAGGGAGAGAAATAAAATAAGAAAGAAAGAAGAAAGAAGAAAAGATAGAAGAAATTAGGATTGGGGAAGAAAAGATAAGATAATTGGCTGATCTGGATAAGCTGTGCGGCGCAAGTGACGCGGACGCGTGGGGCACGCGGTCGCGCGACTTGCGCTTAAACTGATTGACGCGGTCGCGCCGGTCACGCGGTCGCGTGACCCGTTTTATGCCACTGGCGCGAGGGCAGCCGTGCACTCGCACAACTCTCTGTTCAAAATCATATTAGTGCCAAATTTTGGGTGACGCAATCGCGTGGGGCATGCGATCGCGTGAATGGTCACTTAGTAGGATGTGACGCGGTCGCGTGAGATGGACTGCGCGTCCAGCGCCAGTCCAGCACCACTCTAGCACAACTTTCGGCTGTGCACCATTATTACGTCGAAATCCTGGTCATGTGGCCGCGTGGGGCACACGGTCGCGTGGGGTGATTTGTGCCATTGGCACGCTTCCAGCCCTGCTCCTGCGTAACTTTCTGTTCATTTTCTTTTCTTCCCATTGCACTGGTGACGCGGACGCGTCAGCAATGCTGCCGCGTCGCGTGCGTGCCTTTTTTTTTTATGCATGAAAAGTGCAGAATGCAATGCTAATGTAGATGCAAGAAATGATTCCAGGTTCAATAAAATAAAATAAAAACAAACAAAACGAAATAAAATTGAAAAAGTAACGATCATACCATGGTGGGTTGTCTCCTACCTAGCACTTTTAGTTAGAGTCCTTAAGTTGGACATTTGGTGAGCTCCCTGTTATGGTGGCTTATGCTTGAACTCATCCAGGAATCTCCACCAATGTTTGTGATTCCAGTAACCTACGGGGTCCCAAACTAGGCGCAGAAAGCCTTCAAGTAAGTTAAAGCAAGTTACAAGGCCCCAAGAGTGTTGATTGTTGGAATGAATTCCGGGGTCCCAAATCTTGCTTTTGCACCCGTCTTCAAGTTGATTATCATGATTCCATCCGGGTGGTTCAGCTTTAGATTTCTCACTGAAGCGACCAAACAACTTCCTAGACCCATTCAATTGAGCTTTACACCAACCTTTGCGTTTAAACTTTAAGCTTTCAACCATAATGAACCTTGCAGGATAGTTCTTACCACTGACCATCTTCCTCTTACTCTTAATGCCACAAAGAGTTCTAAGTTGACCATCCATCTCCAGTAGCCCATATTCAAGTGGAATTAGAAAGCTAAGGGATATGAATTTTACCCACTTGAATGTTGTGAAGGATGATGGCAACTTAGGGGGAGGTATTTTTAATGAAATTGCAAGCTCCACTCCCTTGTTCTCTTCTCTGATAATTACCACCTCTTTGCAAGCTTCTTCAATTTCAACCTCTTCCTCTTGGTAAATTTCTTCCAATTTAATCCCCTCTTCATTGCTTTCCAAGGGCATGGGAGGTTGTGCTTTTTCTTCTTGAATCTCCATCTCTTGATCAACCTCTTCCAAGTCTTTAACTGTGATATGCCTTGGAGGTTGTACACCCTCCTCAACATCAAATGCAACTGTTTTGAAAGGAGATTCTATGTCTTGACTTTCCCATGGAGGTTTAGCATCTCCTAAGTCTACAACCACTTCTTCCTCTGCGACTATTATGGCTTCCTCCACTTGTTCCAATACAAAGCCATGTTCCTCATTGTCCACCGAAGTTTCTAGTGTTTCCTTCATGCTTTGCTCTTCTTTTGATTCTCCACATGTAGCCATGGGAGTTCTTTGAGTGCTCAGATATTGGGAAGCTATTATATTTACTAACTCGCCGAAGGCGGCCGCGAAATTTTGCACACTCTTATTCATCCTTTCTTGCCTTTGAAGAATAACACGAAGTCTGTCATCCATTGGAGGTTGGGGTGGATGTGAGGATTCATTGGTTGGGAGAGAGGGTTCATAATAGGAAGGTGGTTCATCTTGATAATGATATGGAGATGGTGAATATTGAGGTGGTGGTTCATGAGAGTAGTGATAAGTATTTTGTTGGAAAAATGAATTTCTCCCAAAACACACAAATCTAACCGGTAAGTGTACCGGGTCGCATCAAGTAATAAAAACTCACGGGAGTGAGGTCGATCCCACAGGGATTGAAGGATTGAGCAATTTTAGTTTAGTGGTTGATTTAGTCAAGCGAATCAAGATTTGGTTGATTGATTGGTGATTTGCAGAATTTAAATTGCAAGGAAAGTAAAGGAAACGGGTGATAGGCATGAAATTAAAGAGAACAAGAATTAAATTGCTGAATCTTAAAGTGCAAGTAACATAAATTGCAGAAACTTAGATTGCAAGAAATGTAAATTGCAGAATCTTAAAGTGCAAGAAATGTAAATGGCTTGAAATGTAAAGGGGATTGGGGATTGGATTTGCAGAATTTAAACAAGGAAAAGCAAATTGCATCAAGCAGAGAAGTAGAAGAGGAGTGGGATCAATTTGGATCTCAGAGCAGAAAAGTAAATGAACATGGAAAACAGTAACAGAGAATGTAAAATTGGGAAATTAGATCTCAGGACCCAAAGACTAGAAAACCAGGTCTAGATCTCAATGCCTTCCTAGATCCAACAAGAACAATTGCAAGGGAATTGTAAATTGCAAGGAAAATAGATGAAGAACAATTAACCGAAACTGAAATTCAATTAAGCAGTAAATAAACAGAGAGATCCAAGGATGAGATTGAAACAGAATTTCTTCAATTCTTCAACCCAAGATCCAAGACAATTGTAATTGAAATTGAAAGCAATAAAACTGAGAGGAAGAGAAGTGAATTCTCCTTCCCCAAGACAAAGAAATTAAAGATCACTCAATATCCAAAGCTCTCCGGAAACTATTATGAAAATTCAAAAAGCAAAAGCTCCCGAAGAACTTGAATTCTATCCTATTTATACACTTTCTTCAAATGATCTTCAAGCCTTGAGTTGGGCCTTTGCTCTTGGTGGAATTGGGTTGAAAGAGACCTTGGTTGATTGCTCTTGAAGTTTGGAGAAGAACCAAAGTGAACCAATTGAACCGGGTTGGAGTTTTGCAAAAGTTGGACCAAAAGTTGGAGAAAAAGTTAGGGTCTAACTTTTGGTCCAACTTTTCATATCAACTCCCACATCTTGCTGATACTCACGTTGGTGCAAAAGTTAGGGGTCTAACTTTTGCACCAACGTTGGCCTTCCTTGGTGCACTTGTGGCGCCAACGTTAGCCTCCAAGTTAGGGGCTAACGTTGGCGCAAACTTTTGGTGCCCAGGGGTGATTTTCATCATGCCAACGTTAGCCTCCAAGTTAGGGGCTAACGTTGGCGCAAACCTTTGGTGCCCAGGGGTGATTTTCATGTGCCAACGTTAGCCTCAAAGTTAGGGGCTAACGTTGGCGCAAACTTTTGGTACCCAAGGAGTGATTTTCAAGTTCCAACGTTAGCCCAAAAGTTAGGGGCTAACGTTGGGGCTAACTTTTCACCCAAAAGTTTGTGCAAAAGTTTGAGGCTAACTTTAGGTCCAGCTTTTTGCTTCCTGGTTCAATTTCACTTGTTCCATTGTCTTCTCTTTACTCCTAGCTATTCCTTCTTGCTTCAACCTTTCTCCAAGCTTTCTTCACCTATCATTAATCAACCAAACACATCAAAGCTATGCTTAAAATCATGAGATATTCATTCTTTCATAATATGTAACAATTATAGTATAAAACCTCATGAAATAGCATGAATTCATACATGGTTGATTAAATCAAAGGAAACATGAAAATCTACCCAATTAGCTTGCTTATGGCTCAAGAAAGTGCATAATTCTAATGAAAACAAAAGAAAAAGACTAGTTAAAATAGGCTAAGATGACTTGTCATCACAACACCAAACTTAAAGCTTGCTTGTCCCCAAGCAAGAAAAGATTTATTGAGAAGAAAGAATGAAATGGAAGAGGATGTTCATGCTAGCAGAGTATTATTGATAGTTCATGGGATTTTGTGTGGATATGTAAATACTCACTTCTTATTGACTCCTAGGCCTAGAAAGTCTCCTTCAAGCTTCAAGTAACATACTGCTATGACCTCTCATTATTCCTTTATCTTTGGCTATTACTTTGTTTATAAGCTTTATTTGAGTGTCATGTGTAGCAAGTTCATTTCCCTTTTCTTTATACTTGACACATTATTCACCTTAGACACTTGGCTCACATTCCTTCTTAAAACATTGATGCCCAGCACCTCTTTGGGTTACTAAATGCCTTGTAGTTAGGTTGCTCTTGATAGTGGACTTTCAGCTGATGATCCCGGATTAGTTAACCCAAGTCACCGAGTGTTGATGCACTCCTAAGAGCTTACTAATCCAAGCAGATCCTAGTACAAAGACACCACAGGCATATATTTTAAAGTTCAAGCTATTGGTGTCCAGCTTTGTTTCTTTTTGTTTCCTTTTGTTCTGCCACTTTTTGGCTATCTCTTTTCTTTCTTTCTTTTTGTTTTTCTTTCTAACCAAGGAATTTTTTTTATTTAATTGAGATTCATAGACAGTAGGCCACTCTTTACTTAGAATGAGATATCTTAGCTCTTTATTCACTAAAAGTGAGCTATTATACAACCACACACATACCACCACTTACTTTTATTCTACTTCTATCTAACAGAGATCATCTTGCTTCACATTCAAACTTTTCTTTTATTGAACTTAAAGATGCAGGGGATAACACATGCTTCTTGTCAAGTGAAAGTAAACACACAAGCACACACATAAACTAGCCTACTTATTTTAAAAGAAACAAACATAATGCAAAGACTTTTAATTAAAAAGAACTACTTAAAGATGCAAAGACAACTTAGAACAGATAGAATGCATGCTTTTTTCTTTGTAGTGATGAACAAGGAGCAAGTCCACCTTTCATTTGTCATGCTTTTTCTTTCTCCTTTCATACACTTGGCTGCTAGTGTTCCCACCATCCGTGTTTGGTGCCTGTTGACCTCGCCAAAAGCCAGCCTTATTCATAGCCTCCTCCACTCTATCTTCAAGCCTCATGGCGTTGCTTACTTCTACCTCACTTCTCTTTTTGAAGAATTCATCAAAAGTTGGGAAAGCCGGATCCATGTTGTGCAAATGTTCTCCAATATAGTTCAGTTTGATTTGGCTATTGATGTTGTAATCGGCTTGTACTTCATACCTTGCATCTTGGAGTGTTGTGAATTCTTTGAGAGCCCTCAAATTTTCAGCTTGCATTTGTTCCAACTTCCCAAAAGATTCATGAGATTGAAAGGCATGTTCTTCTTGCATCACAAGGAATCTTGACTCGAATTCACTTTGTTTGTTCATTATTCTTAGCTCCCTTTCTTCTTGTGCTTGTTGGTTTTTCATGTATAGAGAATGGTATTCCTCTTGCCTTTCTTAAATTCTCATGTACTGTTGTGACAATCTTCCTATTGCTTCTTGCATTTGAGTCATATCCATATTGCCATGTGGGAAAAAGTGTGGCTGTTCCTCCTCCTCTTGTGGCTCTTCTTCTATGTGTGGCTCATCTTCTTCCATTGGTTCTTCTCTTTCCCTTCTTCCATGTGGTCTTCGGCCTTGATGTGCTTCAAGGGGCATCATCATTCGTTCAATGGTTATGGGCATGCCTTGGCTTAACCACATTGGATTCTCCTCTTCCATTGGAACTTTGGCCTTTGCACACAACCTCCAAATAGTGCTCGGATAGTACAACCAAGATCCGGCCGAATTCTTCTCAGCCAGCTTTTGAATGTCTTTTGCAAGGATTTCATGAACTCTTATCTCTCCTCCCACAATGATGCAATGCAGCATCACGGCTCTCTCCCTGTTAACTTCTGAGGTGTTCACTGTGCCCAGAATTGATCTTTTCATCAACTCATACCATCCTTTTGCTTCCGGGGTGAGGTTACATCTCTTCAGGTACTTATATCTGTTCTTATCATCTCCTTCCCACTCTGAGTTCTCCATACAAATGTCTCTCGCAATCTCATCATAATCCTGATCCTCATTCAATCTTTGTTGGTATTCCGGTTCACTAAAGCGGACTGACTTTAGTTTCAAGACTTTCTTGATTGCATCCGGGCTAAAGTCTACTTCCACCCCCCGCACATAGCTCTTGT
This sequence comes from Arachis ipaensis, assembly GCF_059453495.1. Classification (NCBI taxonomy): domain Eukaryota; kingdom Viridiplantae; phylum Streptophyta; class Magnoliopsida; order Fabales; family Fabaceae; genus Arachis; species Arachis ipaensis. Next base: position 61,686,534 of record NC_142443.1, read on the forward strand.
ACGTTGGGGGCTCACGCATGTCAAGCCTTGGGATATTTGCATAGAACTCTCTTATGATATTGGCATTGATTCGGGTGGCTGGTGATGCAAGTTCCTCCCACCTCCTCTTCCAAATTTTGTCCTTCATTTCTTGACATCCATCATCCGGCAACAAGAGTGGAATTTCAGGATAGATTCTTTTCTCGTTCATCCATTGAATTTGCATTTGATGAAACCAAGACTTGAATCTCCGTTGGTCATATTCATGTGTGTCTTCCTCCACCATGGGATCTTTCCCTTTTCTTCGTTTGGTTCTTGAGGAAGAGGCCATGATCACTTGGTTGGTTGAGTTTTGTGAGGTTAGAGAGAGTGTGGAGAATGTTGGAGAATTTGATGCGTGTTTGGAGCAAGAAGAGATTGAGACCGAACTTGTTATGACAAGAAATGATGAAGGGAGGTTTAAATGGTTGGAGTTTAAAGCAAGAGAAATATTGAACAGAGCTTGTTATGTTGAGGAGAGATGAAGGGAATGAAGTTCCAAGGGTTAGAGTGATTCGGTCATGTGCATGGCTTGAAGGTGGTGTGTTTTTAATTGAACAATGAAAGGCTAGGATGCAATTAGACTTATAGGAATCAAAGGTGTGCATGTAAGGATAAATGAAGACAAAACTTGCTTCTTCACTTGCTTTTGCCGTGATCATTCTCAAGGAGTGGCAGATTTCTTTTTTGAGGCATGTGATGGGATTTTGTCCTCATGCTATGCTTTCCTTTGTCTTGTCTTTTTCTTTGAAGATTCTTTGACCTCCTAGTCACCACAACAAGACAACATACATTAGTTTTATCCAACCGTAGCAAGAGTGTTCTTTTTATTAATACTATGTGAACCATCAATTCTTATATCATTTGAACCGTGATACTCTCCTTGGAGGACACCAAACTTAATGTTTGGTCATATATAAAGAAAATGAGTATCTTCCTCCAATTAGTGAGATTCAAATGTTAAATGTTCATAAGAATTGTTTTCATCATACTTTCTTTTTCTCTTTTTTTTTCATGAAGGATCAATTGTATCCCTAAATCGGTGCATCAAAGTTTGATGAACACCAAACTTATTTCTTGTCAAAGGGTACATCACAATTAATGCCTTCATTACCGGAAAAGAATTTTTCCATTTATAAGATTTTGGAAAACAACAATTGCATGATTATTGATGCATGAGTTTCTACTTTTCATGAAGCTATGTGGACACCAAACTTAGTGTTTGGCCATATGCTTTGTCAAGATACTCCAAACATGCAAAATGGAATTATTTGTAACATTGGTTTAGTGTGCTTGAAGGCACACCAAACTTAGCATATGTTTCAAAATAGTGCATGCAGTCAATGGACATGTTCATGAAAAGAGAAAAGAATTCATTCTCAATTGATCATAACTTATTGAATTTAAAATGACATGAATCTTAAAGCATGGGTTGCCTCCCATGGAGCGCTCTTTTATTGTCATTAGCTTGACATTGAGGCTTTCTTTTATGGTGGTTGGTGCTTGTAGGGCCTCAATTTGTCTCCTCTGACCGTGATCCTCTTCTTTGTTCTCTGGTGTTCAATTTCAGCATGCTCTAATGAGAGTATGTTGCTGACAGTGTAGTAGTCCTCGGTTTGTTGATTTGCCCCCAGCTGTTGATATATCAGTTGCACTTTGTCACCTTTGGAAAGCCCCTCTGTTGGAATCTTTCTATTCTTCCAACCCCTTTTTGCTTTGTTTCTGCGTTTCATCTTTCCTTTTGTTGATCTTTCTTTTCTGGCCGTAGGCTTTCCTTGGGGATCTCTCTTTTCAGTGGCTAATACTCTAATATCCTCTTGGGTTTCTTCATCAGTCTGCACAATCCTTAGCATTGGGATGTTGCTGTGACCTTCCTGGTCATTTTTCATATAGTCTTTCTTCTCCTTGCTAAATTGTGCCTCTGGTAATACTTTCAGAGTGACACTCTGGTCATGCATCCTGAGAGTTAATTCCCCTTCCTCTACGTCTATGATAGCTCTAGCAGTGGCCAAGAATGGCCTTCCCAGTATAACAGAGTCACCATCATCATCGTTTGATTCTAGAACCACAAAATCAGCAGGGTATATAAAACTGTCCACCTTGACCAAAAGATTTTCAATTACACCCCTGGGGTATACCATTGACTTGTCTACCAGCTCCAGAGACATTTGTACTGGTTTGACCTCCTCTATATGCAGCTTTTTCACCAAGGAGGATGGTATTAAGTTAATACTTGCTCCGAGATCACACATTGCTTTAGTGATGGTCAATTCCCCAATGGTGCAAGGCAACAGGAAGCTCCCTGGGTCCTCAAGCTTAGGAGGAAGCCCTTTTTGAATCAAGGCCCTGCATTCCTCAATAATCATTATGGTTTCTTTCTCATCCCAGCTTCTTTTCTTGTTGATAAGATCCTTCAGAAACTTGGAATATAGAGGCATTTGCTCAAGTGCTTCAGCCAAGGGGATATTGATTTCCAGCTTCTTAAAAATCTCAAGGAATTTGTGAAAATGCTGGTCTTTAACCTCTTTGTTGAATCTCTGGGGATATGGCAGTGGAGGTGTGATGCTCTTTCCTATTTGCTGCTGTCCCTGAGCCATTTTCTTTGAGCTATGTAGCTGGTTGTCCTTCTCTTTAAGTTTCTCAGTGCTTTTGTTTGGCATCACAACTTGCTCTTTAGCTTCATCGTCCTTTGCTTGCTTCTCATCCTCTGTTGGTTCTTTGCTGTTCTCTGCTTGTTTCTTTGTAGTGTCATCGTTGCTTATCAATGTTCTCCCACTCCTTAATTGTATTGCCTTGCACTCCTCCTTGGGATTTGGGATTGTGTCACTGGGCAGTGAGTTTGAAGGTCTCTCAACAGATACTTGCTTGGAGAGTTGCCCAATCTGCCTCTCTAGACTCTTTAGTGATGCTTCATGGTTTTTGTTTGTTATTTCCTGGTGTTTCATCATTTTTTCTATCAAGGTTTCTAAATTGGTGAGTCTTTGAGGTTCAGGTGGTGCTTGTGGTAGGTTGTGAGATGTGGGTGGTGGATGATAGGCATTTTGGTTGGTGGGTTGGTTATTGGATTGGTACTGGTTGAGATTAGGGTAGTTGTTTTGAGGTTTTCTGTATGTGTTTTGGTTAGTCTGCTGATGGTTGTAGTTTTGGTTGTTTCTTGGGTTGTTTTGATTTGAGTTCCTCTACCATGGGTGTTGGTTTTGGTTGTGAGTGTCTCCCCATCTGAGGTTGGGGTGATTTTTCCATGAGGGGTTGTAGGTATCACCATAGAATTCATTTGGATTTGAATGCATGTACTGGACTTGTTCCTGCTGTTGCTCCTCTTGGATTTCTTCATTTTGCCCCCATGTGGCTGATGGTTGGCTGGTGTTAACTGCTGCAACTTGGAGGCCATCAATCCTCTTGGTTATTTGCTCAAATTGTTGTTGAATTTGCTGCTGCATTAATTTGTTTTGAGCCAGGATTGAATCCACTCCTTCTAGTTCCATTACTCCTCTCCTTTGTGATGGTTGGCGGCCTCTTTGATGAGCAAAGAAATATTGGTTGTTGGCCACCATATCAATGAGTTCTTGAGCCTCCTCTGCAGTTTTCATGAGTTGCAAGGAACCTCCAGCTGAATGATCCAAAGCTTCCTGGGATTTCAGTGTTAAGCCTTCATAGAAGTTCTGCAGCTTCTCCCACTCATTAAACATGGCAGGGGGACATTTCCTGATTAGAGCCTTGTACCTCTCCCATGCCTCATAGATGGGTTCAGCCTCCATTTGTGTAAATGTTTGTACCTCAGCCTTCAACCTTATAATCCTCTGAGGTGGGTAAAACTTGGCAAGAAACTTGGTTACCAAATCATCCCAGTTATTGATGCTGTCCCTTGGAAAAGATTCCAACCATTGAGTGGCTTTGTCCCTGAGAGAAAATGGGAATAGCATCAGCTTGTAACTGTCAGGAGGCACACCATTAGTTTTGACAGTGTTGCATATCCTCAAGAAAGTGGATAAGTGTTGGTGTGGGTCTTCAAGTGGTCCTCCACCAAAAGAGCAATTGTTCTGAACCAAAGTGATGAGTTGTGGCTTGAGTTCAAAATTGTTAGCATTGACATTTGGGGCCAAGATGCTACTCCCACAATGTCTAGGATTTGCAAAGGTATAGGAAGCCAAAACTCTCCTCTGGGGTGGGTTGTCATTGTTGTTGTCTGCTCCACCTGGTGGATTGGTTGAATGTTCCTCCATCTCTTGGAATTCTTCGTCTGATTCCTCTTCTCCAACAATATTTTTCCCTCTTTCAGCTCTTCTTAACCTCCTGAGAGTTCTTTCGTCTTGTTCATGAAAATTGGGTATGGTTCTTCTTGTACCTGACATACAAGCAGAGCATGAGAAATGCACAAAACCAGTGACACTTCAATCTACTTCTAGATTGAAGTGTTAGTTAGTTTAAGCAAAAAATCAGACAGTTAGTGGGTTAATCAAAATTAAAGAAAAAGTGCTTGATCTAGATTACCACCTCACTTAATCATTGTCAATCTAATCAATCCCCGGCAACGGCGCCAAAAACTTGATGAGTATTTTGTTGGAAAAATGAATTTCTCCCAAAACACACAAATCTAACCGGCAAGTGTACCGGGTCGCATCAAGTAATAAAAACTCACGGGAGTGAGGTCGATCCCACAGGGATTGAAGGATTGAGCAATTTTAGTTTAGTGGTTGATTTAGTCAAGCGAATCAAGATTTGGTTGATTGATTGGTGATTTGCAGAATTTAAATTGCAAGGAAAGTAAAGGGAACGGGTGATAGGCATGAAATTAAAGAGAACAAGAATTAAATTGCTGAATCTTAAAGTGCAAGTAACATAAATTGCAGAAACTTAGATTGCAAGAAATGTAAATTGCAGAATCTTAAAGTGCAAGAAATGTAAATGGCTTGAAATGTAAAGGGGATTGGGGATTGGATTTGCAGAATTTAAACAAGGAAAAGCAAATTGCATCAAGCAGAGAAGTAGAAGAGGAGTGGGATCCATTTGGATCTCAGAGCAGAAAAGTAAATGAACATGGAAAACAGTAACAGAGAATGTAAAATTGGGAAATTAGATCTCAGGACCCAGAGACTAGAAAACCAGGTCTAGATCTCAATGCCTTCCTAGATCCAACAAGAACAATTGCAAGGGAATTGTAAATTGCAAGGAAAATAGATGAAGAACAATTAACCGAAACTGAAATTCAATTAAGCAGTAAATAAACAGAGAGATCCAAGGATGAGATTGAAACAGAATTTCTTCAATTCTTCAACCCAAGATCCAAGACAATTGTAATTGAAATTGAAAGCAATAAAACTGAGAGGAAGAGAAGTGAATTCTCCTTCCCCAAGACAAAGAAATTAAAGATCACTCAATATCCAAAGCTCTCCGGAAACTATTATGAAAATTCAAAAAGCAAAAGCTCCCCGAAGAACTTGAATTCTATCCTATTTATACACTTTCTTCAAATGATCTTCAAGCCTTGAGTTGGGCCTTTGCTCTTGGTGGAATTGGGTTGAAAGAGGCCTTGGTTGATTGCTCTTGAAGTTTGGAGAAGAACCAAAGTGAACCAATTGAACCGGGTTGGAGTTTTGCAAAAGTTGGACCAAAAGTTGGAGCAAAAGTTAGGGTCTAACTTTTGGTCCAACTTTTCATATCAGCTCCCACATCTTGCTGATACTCACGTTGGTGCAAAAGTTAGGGGTCTAACTTTTGCACCAACGTTGGCCTTCCTTGGTGCACTTGTGGCGCCAACGTTAGCCTCCAAGTTAGGGGCTAACGTTGGCGCAAACTTTTGCTCCTCCCCTTGTAGTTTTCATGTGCCAACGTTAGCCTCCAAGTTAGGGGCTAACGTTGGCGCAAACTTTTGGTGCCCAGGGGTGATTTTCATCATGCCAACGTTAGCCTCCAAGTTAGGGGCTAACGTTGGCGCAAACTTTTGGTGCCCAGGGGTGATTTTCATGTGCCAACGTTAGCCTCAAAGTTAGGGGCTAACGTTGGCACAAACTTTTGGTACCCAGGGAGTGATTTTCAAGTTCCAACGTTAGCCCAAAAGTTAGGGGCTAACATTGGGGCTAACTTTTCACCCAAAAGTTTGTGCAAAAGTTTGAGGCTAACTTTAGGTCCAGCTTTTTGCTTCCTGGTTCAATTTCACTTGTTCCATTGTCTTCTCTTTACTCCTAGCTATTCCTTCTTGCTTCAACCTTTCTCCAAGCTTTCTTCACCTATCATTAATCAACCAAACACATCAAAGCTATGCTTAAAATCATGAGATATTCATTCTTTCATAATATGTAACAATTATAGTATAAAACCTCATGAAATAGCATGAATTCATACATGGTTGATTAAATCAAAGGAAACATGAAAATCTACCCAATTAGCTTGCTTATGGCTCAAGAAAGTGCATAATTCTAATGAAAACAAAAGAAAAAGACTAGTTAAAATAGGCTAAGATGACTTGTCATCAAGTAGTTGTGTTGGAAAGGTGGTGGTTCTGTGTATGGTTCATTTGGCTCATAAGGTGGTTGGTATGGTGGATACGAGTTAGGGTCATATGGAGGTGAATGGTTGTAGGTGGCTTGTGAGTATGGCGGTTCAAAGCTGTGTTGAGGAGAGGGTTTATGCATATGGTGGTGGTTGTTGATAGTCCATTGGAGGTGGTTGTTGCCATGAGGGTTGATCAAATCCTTGTGGCTCCTCCCATCTTTGATTGTTCCAACCTTGATGCCTGTTCTCATTGTAATTTCTTCTTCCTGCAACATAATTGTAACCAGACTCATAGCTAAAGGGGTGAGAGTTCATAGTATCAAATAAAAATTAAAAATGAAAATAAAAATAATTTTAAATTAAAAGGTTATTGAAATTTAAATTTTGAATTTGAAAATTAAATTTTGAAATTTTGAATTTTAAATTTTTGAATTTTGAATTTTCGAAATTTGAAATTTGAAAACTTTTAAATTTTGAATTTTGAAAATTTTTTTTTTAAATTTGAATTTTGAAATTTGATTTTTGAAATAAGTTAAGATAAAATAAAAATTTTAAAATAAAAACCAATAACCTCTTAACTTAAGAAAAAGAAAAAATAAAAAACAAAAATAAAGACAAATAAAAAAAGCAAAAATAAAATATTTACAATAACCAATAATAAGGCACAGGTTTGCAATTCTCCGGCAACGGCGCTATTTTGACGTTAGGATTTTTGCCAGTAAAGAATTTCATAAAAACAGTCGCGTTGTAGATATAGTCTCTAAACCGACAGAAATTCCTTCGTACAAACGTTTTGGTTGTCACAAGTAACAAACCCCTTTAAAAATGATAACCGAGTATTTAAACCTCGGGTCGTCTTCTCAAGGAACTGCAGGGAAGTATGTTCTTATTATTGGTTATAGAGATTGTAAATTCGGGGTTTTAAGAATGAGGAACAAATATGACAAATAATTTAAATAGCAATTAAAATAAATAAATACTGTAAAGCAAACTTTTGGCAAGGTATGAGAAATTGGAAGTTCAAATTAGTTACCCTTCTCAACAATAAAGAAGATTGAATCTTAATTCCACTTAGTTAACCTTTGCTAGAGGAAAGGAAAGTCAATGGATTAATTAGTTTGATCTTCGAATCCTATTTATTTCCTAAGAAAAGATTGGGATTATTGAAGTTCAATTCAATTGGCAAGATAACAATTATCAATTATGCTGTTGAATTGGATAACTCCTGAGTTACTGATTTCTTAACTAAAACCAAAAGGGAAAAAGTAAATCTACTGGAATAAAAATGCCTTCAGATGGGAAGCAATAATCATATAAATAAAAGAAAGCAATGATAACTGAAATACCTCAAATAATATTAATTCAAAGAAAATCATAACATGAATGTAGCATAAGCCAAATAGGCAACATAACTAATATAAGCATTAAAGTATCTGAAAGTAAGAGATAAATATAAAGTAAAAGAACATTGAACCTGGGATTGAGAGTCACTCCTAAAACTAAGAGAAGTCCTAAATCCTAATCCTAAGAGAGAGGAGAGAACCTCTCTCTCTAAAAACTACATCTACTCCTAAAATTATGAATATGAAAGCCTCCTTATGAATGGATGCATTCCTCCACTTTATAGCCTCTAATCTGTGTTTTCTGATATGAGAATTGGGTCAGAAACAACCCAGAATTCACTGGTTGCGAATTTAACATGTTGAATTTCCGTCACTGCGACGTGTCCGCATGGAGCACGCGGTCGTGTCACCTAGCGTTAGGGCAAATATGGCATATTATATATCAAATCGAAGCCCCGGACGTTAGTTTTCTAACGCAACTGAAACTGCATCGTTTGAACTTCTGTAGCTCAAGTTATGACTGTTTGAATGCGAAGAGGTCAGGCTGACAGCTTTGCAGTTTCTTCAACTTCTTGTACTCCTTCCACTTTTGCATGCTTCTTTTCCATCCTCCAAGCCATTCCTGCCCTATAATCTCTGAAAGCACTTAACACACATATCAATGCATCTAATGGTAATAAGAGAGGATTAATAATAAGCAAATATAAGATCAAAGAAGCATGTTTTCAATCATAGCACAAAAACAGGAAGGAGTTGTAAAACCATGCAAATAGTATGAATAAGTGGGTAAAGAGTTGATAAAATCCACTCAATTGAGCACAAGATAAACCATAAAATAGTGGTTTATCACTTACCTCGCGTCATAAAGCAAAGGTTAATTAGAGATTACGGCAGTTCTAAGCTCATGCATAGTATATATATAGAAAGAATAGTATAATCTACAAGCCCGATGAAGGATATAGCTCAAAAACAGCATTTCAAAGCACAAAACGTACTAACGAAGCTACTAGCTTAAGGAAAAAGAAACAGATAAGATATAACAAAAGATAAGTATATAATATCATAGGAAACTAGCCACGACTCGCGGAGTTTAAGCCGGCTAGCCATATACAGGTATACAAAACCATACAGTGAAAACAGCTTATACAAGTTTTGTTCTCTCAAATACATGTCTCTAGGAAGAACAAAATACAAGAAAAGATATGCATAAACAAAATAAACCAAAAAGACTCCAAAAGAATCCAAGATCCTCCGCTTCTGTCACCATCCAAAGCAACTCACTAAGGTGGGTTGCGACCTGCATCTGAAAAACACAATAGAAAATATGGTATGAGTACCGGAGGTTCTCAGTATGATAACAATACCCAGTGATGTAGGATATAAGACCCCAGGACGCCAAAGGCAATCCTAAGCTCCATATCCATCACAAGATTCAAACTTAAGCATACTAAAACAAATAAGCATAACTAGAACAACATTAACTTAAATAAACCGGGTAATCTATCTTAGGGATTTCTACTCTAATCAAGCACCGCTGTCCCACAGCCTTCACCAACCCATCCTCCATGCGATCCCATCGCCATCGCCTTCTGAACCTCCTCAATCCCAGTAGAAAACACAGGTAATATACAATGCAAGTAAAACACAAGTATTGACATATAAGGCAATTAATTCAACTAGAAATTAGGCATGTTATACAAATAGGAAAGCCATTACAAGTAGACAAAGCATGCAAACAGATAGAAAATGCATATGATGAATGCCTGTCCTACTGGCTGTGATATCACATTGTCAGTTCAACTGCCAACCCGACACATCTCCATGGAGACGTCGCCCTTCAGAATTCTCATATAGGAACCCCCGAGATATAGTGCTCGGATCACTGTCTAGCTACCGGCGCCTACACACTCTATAGATCCGAAGGGATGCAAGCGGGATACTCTTGCCACAGACCTTACATCTCAATGCAAGCGAGACGAACCACCGTTCTTACGCCACCGCCGCTACCTCGACAGGCGAGATCCAACCGCCGTCCCTGCCGGGCGCATAGCGTCTCATAATCTCAATATAAAATAATGGTACAGTGGTTTTCAAAAAACATTTTTAGTATAAAGTGGATCCGTCAATCTCATTTAGAGTCCTAGACTCCACTCAACCACCGTCAATCCACAATTCAGTTTCCAAACATCAACAATTCACAATTTCTCATCTCCTATATCAATCATCCTTCACATAATATCAAACCATCCTCAGCACGCTAGAAACCTAGGCCTCCGTTTTCTAATTTGTCTTAAAAATCATTTACTAAAACCCTTAGGTTATATCCGATGTTCTAATACTCAAAACCAAGCCCAAAAGTCTTAAAATAGTGTTATAGAAGCTTACAACGTTGTTGGAAAGGTGGAATAGTTGACAACAAGTAAATTTTGAGAAACACGGCGTGTGCGGCCGCACAGGGGTGTGTACGTGCGCACGCCCAAGAGGTTTTAAAAGTGTGTGTGCGCACAGGGGTGTATGCATACGCATAGAGACTGAAATTCACAAGGTCTGTCCACTCACACAGGGTGTGCTAGCGCCCCAACAGACTCCCCTTCCCGACTTGTGCGTGCGCACAGGGGTGTGTGCGTCCGCACAGGTCGCAATTCTCCATTGATGTGTGCGCGCACCAGCTATGCTAGCGCTGCAACTAGTAGGCACTTCCCTGCCTGTGCGTGCGCACAGGTTTGTGCGTCCGCACAGAATATGATTTTCGCAGGGTTGTGCGCGCGCACAAGGCTGTGCGTGCGCACACATCAGAAATCCTAAAATTCTGCAACTTAGCAAAATTTCAGATTTTTAACACCAACTTTGAATGATCATAACTTTCTCTACAAAATTCCAATTTTTACAAACCCTATATCGATTTAAAGGGTTTTCAAAGGTCTTTAATTCTAAATAAGTTTCAATCAATTTCAAAAACTGAGGCAAAAGTTATGATCAAACAAAGTTCACCAAAATTCCCTTTTTACCCAAATTTTGCATATACTCAAATTTACCAAATTCACAAGCCACATCCAACTAGATATATACCAAACCCCCATTTATAACACAATTTACCTTCTAGGGTCACCAATTACCATTCTCAAACATCAACATCAAATATATGACTCTAAATCAACCCTTCTCCAATACATTCACCAATCATTACCCCATTCATGCTTTAAATCCATATCCAACATTATACAATCATTCAAAATCATCAAGCATCATATCCCAACATCATTAATTCTCAACATATCAATATCATTCAGCATACAACATCAACCAACCACATAAATCTAAACCTATCCTATATGTCACTAGCCTAAGTGACCATGAATATTACATACTACATAGAGGAAACCCAAATCATATCTTGGCCGATTTTCAATATGCATCAAAACTCCAATTTAGCACAAACAAGCTCTCAACCACAATCCAAGCTTTTAATTCCACTCCAATAAGCACAATTAAGTTCCAATAGCTCCCAAAGCCACAATAATCAAACTATACACATATAAATCACCTCAAATCAACCTAGAGTTCCATTTAAACATAAATTCACAAGAGTTTAATGGCTCTTACCTTCTCCAACAGATTTAATAGCAAGAATCCAAGGCTAAGCAAGGATTAGAGCAAACCTAAACATCCAAAATCACAAAAACTCACTTAATCACAAACCCTAAGAACCGAAATTTTGGAGAGAAGAATAGAAAAGATTTTGTGGTTACCTTCCCAGTTTCTTGTATGGACTTTGTAGAGCTCTTCACAAGGAACGCGTAGCCGCAAATGTGATGACATGTCATCATGTCATGTTTTTTTATGCTTTTTGATACAAGAAATTGATGATTAGTGCTTAAATATTGAATACTTTTGTGCTTAAATGGTATATTTCTTTGATCTTTTGATTTTATAAACTTTATAGGAAATAAGAAGAAAAAGAAGCAAAAAAGCACAAAATAAGTTAAAAAGGAGAAAAGAGAAATTCTGGGGCACATTTTGGAGTTTGGGCACGCTTTGGAGCCTTAGGCCACGCTTTTAAAAGTGTGGCCCATGACTAAATCAAGAAAGCGTGCTCTGTTTTCACAATCAGTGCTCATTTGCAAAGAGAACGCTAAGTTAACTAACAGTGCGGCGATCGGAGCTCTCTAGCTCAAGATATGAGCTTTGGAAGATTGAGATGAATAGTGTTCAAGGGTTTCACTTCTTTCCTTTCTCCTTCAGCTGGGTGTGTGTGTTTGTTAGTGTCTTGTGATGAGATGGGTTCATTAAATGAGCCTTTTATATGTTGGGCTTGGGCCCAACTCGGGCTCGGTCCAATCTGTTAGCGTTTTTAGCCCGTTTGGCCCAACTTCAGGCCAAACCTTTAAAATTAACGCCCAGATTTTCATTTCTAATATTTTTCTAAAGTTTTTGACGGTTTTCACTTTTCTCATGCGGTACCAGGCAGACTTGAACCGGTTCAACCGGTTCAACTGGTTCAACTGCCGGTTCGCAATTTTTCACGATTTTTTCAGAAAATACATTTTCTGACTCAGAAAGACCCACTGAGTCCAAAAATCACCTTTAAATCCTCAAATTCTCACTCTAACTTTTCAGAATCTAATTTGGGCAATTAATCACTTAATTAACCAGTTGATTAGTTACGGTTCTTACATACACTATTGGGGTAACTAATTTCTAAGTAACAAAGTGCTATTAATGCATGTATATCTATATATTTCTTTGTGAATAAGGTAGTAGTAACTGTTGAAGGGGATAAGCAGTTAAAGATGAAATTTATTGGTAGCATATAATGCTAGAAAAAAGAGGGAGGATAAGGAAAAGAGCCATTTACTAAACGTTACCTTATAAGGGCGATACACAAGTGAGTTTAGACAGCAGCATGTTTTGACTATACAAGCTTTAAAGACGAATCTAGTTGGGACAGTAACAAGTCCTTTGGATAATGACTAGTTAACACAGAGTCCATTAATTAATTAAATCCATATACTAGTAATGCATGGTAATGCATGGTAGTGTCTTAATTAAGCATTCCTAGTTGAATATATATATACATGCATATGTGTATATAAATATTCAAGTGGCAGCATGTATATTAATTTAACATTTATGCTATATCTCACATGAGTGTCTTGAGAGCGCTTGTCCATCCATTTAGATTTGTCACTTTTAAGTGTGTGGGTTTCTTTGAAGACCTCCTCGTGGGTTGGTGTACGGCCCAACTGCTTTTTCTGTTCCATATAAAACACAAAAAAGAAAAATTTTACATAAATAGATGTCTATTAAATAAGATCTAAAGCCACTTAAATTATGTTACCATCCTCTCTATAGTTGAGCTCAATGGAATAGAACCACCGTAATGGACAGAATCACCTAAGAGTGACACTCGATTCTCCCTTGCTTTTTTCCTTATATGTTTCACAAGTGACAACAACCAGCCAGTCTGGCCAAACAGCTAGAGCAACTAAATTTAAAAGGCCAATAAAAGGTGCAGAGCATATAGCTATAGTCACCCCAGCAATAGTAAGAATGCGCCCCTGTATTACAATAAAAATATATGTACTTTTCAAATGAGTAGAAATGCAACCGAAATACTGACATTATAACAAGACAAACAAATAATTCAAAAAATGAACAATTAAGTGAATCACTGGACTGAGTGCATGGATGAGTCTGTTAAAGTGTTTAACTAGAACCAGGAGTCCAGGATTTTGTTGAGCAAGACTCCGATGATGATCTAATTTTGGTGAACTAGCAAAGAAAAATGAGAAGTGTAGAAGAATGGTCAAAGACAAGGCTGTTGGTGGTAAAACAACTTTCTCTTAGCAAATTTTCCAAACTTATCTGAAACTCATTCCTATCAAAACAATAATTTCAGTAAATTGATCAATAATATTCATGAGTCATGATGTGTGTGTGTGTTTTGGGGTAGGAGGGTTGTTTTTGTTTACCTTCTTGTTTTTAAACTTCAATTAATGACTGTAGGGGACCTTGATGAGAGAAGGATCTTGAACTGTAGGTCCTGTTTCACCAACCAGCAAAGCTTGTAAATTCTAACCTCCTCCTACTTTTTATAAAATTCAAGAAAGAAAAGAGGAAGAAGAAGAAATTAAGCACAAAATAGAAATTGAACAACTTGGCAGAGAATAATTAGAAGAAGAAGAATTAAATTCCAGATCTCAATCACAACCACCACAGCACCAAGAAGGATCAAAAATTACAGATTAACCAAAATTACATCATATAGATATAGAAATTACAACTTCAAGAATTCAACGATCTTCTTCAATACCTCAACATCAGTTCTCAGCATCATCAATCACAATTCCAGATTTTACAACACTGGCAATCCAACCAGTAGATGATGAAGGCGAGATCAAAATACAGATGTTCTTACCAAATGCAGCATCCGATGAAACGAAGTTGAGTAACTTAATATCTGATCTCATGAGGAGGTAAAAAGATATAACAGATACAAAAATAGCATGAACAATAGAGAATTTTCTGCAATACAAAATTTTGTTCAAGCAAAAGTATCAATTATGGAACAAATCTACAAAGTAAAATCATAACGCAAAGGAATTTTACCTATTATTCCATTTTATTTTTTTATTGCTCAATTTAACATATCTCATGAACAACAGAGAACTCATAATAACTATCTATCTATAAATTAAACAAAATAGGTTGAATAGATAAGCAGAAACACAATTCTGCTAATACTCCAAATGCAAAACTACCGAGAAGAAGCATTACCAGAGAAGAAGCCATTAACTGAATTAAATTTCTGTTCTAGACAACATTCATCAAGCTCATATTAACAATTTTCAGCATTGTTCAGCAATCCAGATTAACAATCTAAACATTTCTCAGCTATTTAGAATCAAAACCTAATCTAATCCTATTTTAACAACCTAAAAATCCACTAATCAAAAAATAAATCTAACTAAAATAATTACTAAAATCAAACTAACTAAACAAAATTAATTGAACTCAACAGAAATTAAAACAATTTTGAAACCAAAACTTGGAAGCAGAGACAATCAAAACAGGGCAGAGGGAAAGAAGGATGCTCAGGTCTCTACGGTTCGAACAGGGGGAAAGAGAGAGGTGGCACCGCGGCTGACGGTGGAACCAATTTTGGTCGCCACGGAGCTAGGGCTTGCGCGAAGGTAGCCGCAGCATTGACTGGAGGAGATGATGGTTGTAGTGCTGGAAGAGATGATGGCTATAGCCAGAACTGAGGGTGATAAAAGGAGAGAGAGAGGCACGGCGGTGATGGAGCTTGAGCTTGCTTTGTTCTGTGAATGAGAAAGAACGAGAGAGACAGGGTTTGTGTTCTACTGGTTCAGTGTTTAAAAAAGAGGAGAAGAAGGAGAAGGTAGCTGCAGTGGTTAGGGTGGTCAGCGGTGGTGCTGTGGGTGAGGAAAGGAGAAGAAGAAGTAGCCTGTTGACAGAGAAGAAGAGGTAGCTGCTAGGTTTATCTCGTTTGATTTGTGTGCTGTGAATGGAGCTCGGGCAATGGTAGGTTTAGCTTATTATTTCTGACAGAAAATCCGTCTGTAATAATTTAATGGAACGTAGCGTTTTTGTCCATTTAATTACAGACGAATTTTTCATCTGTAACTATTTCCCACAAAAAAAAATTAATTTTTCTGACAGAATTATCGACGGATTCTCTTTTCTGTCTGTAATTTATGCTTATTCATTTTTTTATTTTCCGACAAAAAATCTCTCTAAAATTTCGTCTGTATTTCCGTGGGATAAAATCCGTCGAAAATATCCGTCTGTAATAACTAGTTTTCTAGTAGTGACTTTTTACAATTTTAAAATTATCCAAGATATATAAAAAAGAATTTGTGCAGTGTTGTGTTGGTTTGATTTTATTTTTCTATTTCATCTAACTTTCTTGGAATAATTTAAAATTTTAAAATTTAGATAATTATAATTTAAAGAGTAAAGTATTATTTTAGTCTCCAATGTTTGGGTCAAATCCTAATTTAATCCCTAAAATTTCAAGTGTCTTATTGCTGTCCCAAAAATTTCAAACAGGTTAAATATTATCCTACCGTTATATTAATAGTTAACGTAATAAGTGACATAGACGTTAATAACGTTATTAGGTAAGTCATATCTTCTTCCATGAGTTAGAAAAACATAACCAAAATCTTCTTATAACATTTTTTTCCTCAATTTTTTTTCTATACAACATTTTAAATTCTAACAATCAATCATTAATGCTTTAAAATCAACGAAAAAATTTTTATATTTGAGATCGTTGATAAATCGATTTCACTTACATATTCAACTCGAATGGTAATAATTTTTTCAGTATGCGAATTTTTTGTGTCAAATTTAATGATGGAACAACATTGAACTCACTTAAATTTTTTTTTGGAATTGAAATAGGATGTTTGAAAGTTTTTGGAATTGAAATAGGACGTTTGAAATGTTAGAGACTAAATTAGAATGCAAAATTAAATATTTTGTAATTTTAACATTTTAAATTATTTAAACAAAATTGGATGAAATAGAAAAAAAACAAGCCAACACAACACTACCCAAAAGGTTTTGTATATATCATGTATAATTTTAAAATTTTAAATAATTAATTTTTTAATTTAAAAATTTAAATTGTTAATTTTTTTTCAAATAGAATATTTAATTAATCATACAAGTATAATAACATAAGTACGTAATATTATAATTAAATTGTTATAATAATACACATATTTCGTATTTTCAGTACACTAACATTAAATTTATTATGCATGTATATACACGTATCCAAGACTATTACTTAACAACAATGCTAGGGAACCAAGAAGGTATCATCCAAAAACCAGCTAAATGCCTCTGAGTGAATCTAAAATCTCTACGTGGATGGTGCTTATGCTAGGCATTAGGATGTTTCTTTTCTTTGTAAATCGGATGGTTTTAAATCTATTTTTTGATTTATCATGTTTTAGGCATTTGGAGAGAGAAGGAGGGTGAAGAGACAGAAGCTAATTGAATTAGTTTCTGTGATTCACGTTGCAATGATACTGAACGTATCTCCTCCTAATTTGAATGTGGTGAAACATTTAATAACCAATATTTTAAATCATAAATAAATAAGTTAATATACATGGATGTTTCTTCTGTTAAGTATTAGAATGTTTCTTTTTTATACTAAATGGATGTTCTTTTATATATATTTTGAATATTTTTGTATTGCAAATGTGAATATCTTTATTTTTTTTTAAGAATTTCATAGATTTTTAAGAATTCTTCTCCTTCGTTCTTTCCTTTCCACAGTCGTCGCCCTCTCTTCCATCCTCAAGATCCTCAAGTTCGAGGTGTTCGATGAAAGGACTCCCGGTGCCAGAGAAGCCATGGAAGCCATTGTTACTGCCATCATAGGTTGCCGACTCGAGAAAACTGATCCGGTGTCTGAGGACGCCGTTATGATGAAGATTCTTCAGGTTCTTGCAAATCACTTATTACTCTCCAAAGAAAACGACGGTAACAAGAACGTTGCCTTTTCGCCTTTGTGCATCAAACTCCTTCTTGGCATTGATGCCGCCGGGTCCAAAGGTCCGGTTTGTGACGAATTCCTCTCGTTCCTCTCTGATCAGAATCCATCAACAATCTCAACTCCGTGGCAACTCAGCTCTTATCCTCTGTGCTTGTCGACCGTTCTGCGAGCGGCAGACCTCTCCTCTCTTATGCTAATGATGTTTGGGTTGACAAAAGCCTATCTATGAAGCCTTCCTTCTCACAAGTTTTGGAGAATACTTACAAGCCCACTTTGGCTTCACTTGATTTCACTAACAAGGGTGAAATAGCGAAGGAGATTAACTCATGGGCTGAAAGGGAGACGAAAGGCGTTGTTATGTGGAAGAGAAGAGGAAGGTTTTTATAAACTTTAATTAAGTTTATTTGATCAGTTTAAAATTTTTTAAATTTTGAATTTAAAATTTTAAAATTAATTATTAATAATTATAATTAATTGAGTTATTCATTTTTTGGTTGGTTAGACACTTGGTTCCTATACTTTTCCATTACTTAAATATGCCTATACACATATTCTGGGTAAGACACCTAAATATGCAAATACAGATGGCTGTATTTGTTTATAAGGATGGGATATTGAGACAGAGATATAAAGACAAAAATTATATTTGATAGATGAGACATGAACAGAAACATTGTATCTAGAGACGCTAAATTAGTGTATTTTGTGTCCATCCTGTCACGAAGGACACAGAAACACTAACAAATGACACAACTTATTTTTTATTTTTTCTTTTATTATTCTTAGTGCTTGTTTGGGCGCCATTATCTTGATAAAAAATGAAAAAAGATCTGTTTTTATTTTTTAGCGTGTTTGGCAAATTTCTAGTAGTAAAAATAAAAGCACTAGAAAAATAAAAAAAAAAATCTTTTTTGAGAAGCTGTAATTTACATCTTTTTTTAAAAAGATCTTTTTTTCTTAAAAAAAGATATTTTTTATATAATAAATAAACAAAAAGTACTTTTATATTGTTATACCCAAACATAATTGATAGATAAAAAGATCTTTTTACATGAGATACCCAAACATAAAATTACTTTTACTTTTCCATAAGATCTTTTAAAAAAAGATCTTTTCTTAGAAGCTCACCGAAACAAGTCCTTATTAGTTTTTCAAAATTATATTTTTTATTATTATATTTTTTTCTCAAATTTTTTGATGAAAAAAATGAGAATAAATTGAATTTTTATAATTTGTTCTAATTTATCACCAAACAGAATACAAAAATATAAAATTTTGTGTCTCTATCCTTTTTCTTGTCATGTCCTGTTCTCAGAAACAAATACAACAATAGAGATGACAATGAGACTCTGCGGGAACGGGGACCTTCCCCCGCTCCCTCATCCCCATTTAATAAAATGCTCCCATATCACCGCCTCATTCTCATTGCGCGTCCCCATTTATTTACCCCTGCCAAAAAGATAGATATCTGCGGTATCCATGAATATTTAGTTTTAATTTTTTTTAAAAAAAATTAATACAATCATAATAAAATTCAATGTAATTCAACTAAATATATCAAATTAAAAAGCGATCAAACAGATGTCTAACATAAATCAATATACACACAAAATTTTTAACATACAAATTAAAATAAAATGACACAAATTTAAATAATTAGCTATTGTAAATTTAAATATACACATAATTAATTTGTTCTTTTATAAAATTTAAAAAAATAAAAATAAAGACCATTAAACATACATTTATATAAAGATATTCAAGTAATTTTTTTTTTAGAAATTTATGGATCTTTTTGAGTCGGGTTCGCCCCCACTTCCATTTATTTATGAGGATGGATTAATTTGTTGGAAGCTTCTAGCATGAGGAAAGTATTTTAAGGTCCTTAATGGACCAGGATAAATTAAAAATATGTAAAAAATATTGGGGTCACTTTGAAATATGATAAACAAGTAATTAACCTTTACATGACTATCACATTCATATGATCATCACGTGTGTTTAAAGAGAATTCAAAACCCATATTCTTGAAGAGTTCATACCATTCTTTACACGTGTCAACATCACTAATAAGAGAAATACTGCAAATTTAAATTACTTGTTCATTTCTAAAAATAATTTCATTAAAAGATCTAAAATATTTTTGTTAAAAATGTGTTAGTCATAAAAAGTAACAATAATAACAGTAATAATAATAATTATAATAATATCAATTAATGTACTACATTAATATCAATAATAATAAAAGTTATTATAATTATAATAAAAAATTTATCTCTTTAAAATTAATGTTAAGAAAAATTTCTATTTTCTTAAAATGAATTTTATGTAAATTTTAGTCTTTTTATAATAAAATTTAAATATTAACTTTTAATACAATCAAATATCTTTAAATCTAAAAGAAATTTTAGAATTTTTTAAAATTAATACAAAAAAATTATTTTTATTTGAGTTTTAAAAAAGGTACCTTAGTCATTTAAAATGAGTATTTTAGTCTTGTTAAAATCAAATTCGAATTTTTCATTTCTAATATGATCAAACAATATGAATTTAATCTATAATGGTATTTTAATTTTTTTAGATTAACTTTAAAATGTTATTTTGTTATTTTAAAAATTACTTATATGAATATTTTAATTGTTTTGAATGTTAAATTTACAATTTCTAATACAATTAAGTAATTTTTATTCTAAAATAATATTTTATTTTTTTAAGGTTAATGCTAAAAAAAGTTGTTTTGGTATTTTAAAATTAACTATAAAATGTTTTAATCTTTTTAATATTAAATTAAAATTTATAGTTGCTAATAAATCAAATAATATTATTTATTCATATAAAATGTGTAATAGTAATTTTAAAATTATTACATAAAGAATATTTTGGTATTTTAAATTTAATGCTAATTAACAAATATTTTAGTTTTTTAATATGAATTCTATAGATATTTTAATATTTTAAAATAGAAATCAAATTTTAAGTTGTAATACAATTAAAAAACTTTAAAAATAAAAAGCTTTTTAATCTTTTAATAGTGATATCAAAATATTATTTCTTCATAATGTTAAAAAAATTCTTTTAATTTTTTTTAAAAATTAATGAAAAAGATATAATTAATTTTCAATTATTTTATCAATTTATTATTTAATCTAATAGAACCTTTCATAATTAGTACAACTTTAAAGTAGAGTTTTATAAATTTACACATTTTTTATATGGCATTAATATAAGCCATTAAATTGGAATATTTTTTCCTAGTCCTTTAAGAACCGTTTCAAGTTTCCCCACCTTAGACAATTCCTTTTTTGTTATTCCTAAATACATATATCTAAGTACCTGATTTATGAACAAAGGTATATTTTGTATGTTTCTCCCGAATGCAAGGGTTTATTTAACTGTTACACCCTAATACTTTTTAACTGAGTTAAGCTTTATTTGGATTATATTTAGTAGCTGATATTTAAAATTTTGCGAAATTTTTCTTTTAAAACAAATGTGAAATATTTATATAAAATAATTTATAGATAAAAATATTGAATAATTAGTTTTTATTAGAATAGTTACTAGTTGAAAAATATAAGTGGATTTGAAAATACTAACATGAAAAATCGGTGTGTTAAACTATGAAGGCACAACAATGACAAGCTTTACTCATACCAAATAAAAAAGGAAACATAATAGTTACAATTGCAATCAGTCAATAAGGATAAAACAAGACACATAGGAAATTCTAATTCTCTTAATTTGTTTAATTATGGCTAAAACAATCGCATATTCTTCCTTTTTAAGGTAAACGTTTAATGTTTTGTATCTACGTCCTCGATGGCTTGCTCCCACTAGTGCACCTATCTTTTCACCTCAACTGTATTGTTTCGTACTGCATCGTTCCTGAAGATAGTACAGAGAGAGGGGTGAGAAACAAAAGTTTCTCAGTAGTTTATCTATATGGTGTCATCGTATCCATCTCCAACCACTCCGAGTTTTAAAATAAAAACAGTGATGATGCAATGTTGTTCAATTATTATTTTCAAAAGTCTTGATTAGTCGGAGTGGTGTAACTTTTAGATGCTTCTCATTTACTTATGTTATGACATGTGTAATGCATACAAAATGCCTATAGCGTTAAAACATATAAAGGTAACTCATAAACCTTGGTATGATATTTTCATAGGCCATAAAGCAAGACGAAATAAATAATAAATAAGAGAAGAATAGTAACATTACTATAGATAAGTCAAACAGAATAGATCTGAATAAAATAAAGATCTTAAACAATATCACACATCATACAAAAAGGAACTTTGAAAAAAAGAAGGATATTTGAATGCAATAATAAACATAATCACAAATAAAAATAAAAAAATAAAAGAAGAACAATCATGATCACACTTTTCATTGCACTCTTCATTACTTTTTCTTGTAGCTTTTATGGAAGGTATTGAGCTCAAACCGGTATAAAAGGTAGGAGTCCCCTTCCCTTACCGAAGGTTCTTATCCCAAACGTTTTGACGATCACCTTCCCTTACCGAAGGATCATATCGATATCTTGTCTTTAGGGGTCACCTTCCCTTACCGAAGGATCATTCCCTCAGTTCAATTTACAATCAAGGTTATTTAGACATACACAAGAAAAGAGTTATATCAACAAAGATATCTTATTATATAAAATTGATGGGAGTCTCCTTCCCTTACCGAAGGTTCCCAAAAGTTTGCCGATCACCTTCCCTTACCGAAGGATCATCTCGATTATCTTGTCTTTGGGGGTCACCTTCCCTTACCGAAGGATCATTCCCTCAGTTCTTTATGCACATAAAATTTTTATTATAATGCATAATGCGTATGAAGGGAAGAGACATTATATCATGACATGTAATGCTAACATCTATATATGACATAAAAATTAGCATAAAACCCCTACCTCGAGTGAAGTTCCGCTAGGTATTCCGATGCAAATAGATGCGGTTTGTTAGTGAAGAGAGACTTGTTTCATGATTAGACTTTGTGTATACTAGAATTTTTTGTATAGAAAAGGGAATAGAATGATAAAGGAAGGATCAAATAGCTCTCAGGTATGTGCAGATTATGTTAAGAGGCATTTAGGTGAAATCTTCAATCTGGATCGTCACTTTGTGAGCCCTATAACTTTTTCTACGTTTGAAATTTGGAATTAGCTAATAGAGACAAATTTATGGAGAATTGAATTAGCTTTAAAACTAATATCAAACGAAATCAATCGGATAACAACATCTTGATATATTCTCAAAATACTGTTAGTATATCAGGCTGGCTGATAAGAGCGCAATTTTCTACTATGAACTCATAACTGATTTATCTATCTAATTTAATTTGAATTTGATTTTATACTGAACTTAAGGAATAGAGCTAGTATTCTTATCTTTTCATATAACTAAATATCATTCAAATCTAATAAATGTAGAATTAGTTATGACTATATTTTAAAAGGTTGTTTACTGTCGGTTAGAGATTTACTACCACTAGTGCTTTCATATGTTTAAATTTTAAATTCAAATCTTAAATCATTACCATTTTAATTAATTAATTAGTTATTAAAAAAGAATAAATGACCATTTGTACCCATGAGAGATGAAAACGCTGACATTTGTACCCATGAAAGCTCGAAACTAATCTTGTACCCATGATAGATGCTGTCCGTGTGACAAAAGTACCCTGACTTGGATCTGAGCTTGGTTCGTGCGTTTCCGAACCTACGTGGTACTCTCAACCTCCCCCCCCCCCCCAAATCTGAGCCAACCATTCATCATCTTCATCTTCTTCACCATCACCATCACCATAACCTCCATAACCTCCATCACCATCACCTCAGCACCGCTACAGCCACCTCCCTTCACCACAACCTCCGGCGACAACCCACACCGCCGCGCCCCTTTCTCTTCTTCTTCCCCTCTTCTCACTCCTCCTCTCCACCAAACAGCCGCGACACCCAACCTTCTCCGCAGCGTCTGTCCGAACCCTACCTCCCCCAAAGCTCCCAACAGTATCAGACAAGCCAAAAATTTCAAACAGTAGCATGAATCAAAAACAGCAAAATTTTCAAACACCAGCATGAATCAAAACAAACCTAAATCCACTAACATGCATTTTTAACTAACCAAATTAAGCAAAATGAACTAAAAGCAATACAGTGAAAGAAACAGAACTCAGGGAAAAACGCAGGGGATGGAAGACACAGGGAAAAACGGAGGGGATGGAAGACACAGAGGCTGCACCCTGTTCTGGTCGTTCCATGGGAGAACGGGAAACGGGGCTGGAATCGCGACGGTGCTAGGCTGGTTCGCGATGGTGAGACGGGATGACAGAGAAGGAAGAAAAAAGGGGAAAAGGGGCTCATCGTCGGCGTTGCTGTGGCTCGTCGACGGCGCGGCGGTTCGGCCAGTGAGAGAGAGGGAGGAGAAGGTGGCCGGTTCGTTGGTGTGGCTGAGGAAGACAGAGATCACACAAAGGGAAGAAAAGGGAAGAGGGTTGCGGTGGCTCGTAGAGGCCGACGGTGATGGTTGGCGGAGCTAGGGTTCGGACAGGGGAGTGGTGACGGATTGGAATGCCGTAAGGACGCTGCGGAGAAGGTTGGGTGTCGCGGCTGTTTGGTGGCAGACGAGAGGAGACCCAGGAATGGAGAAGATGGCCGCTGTCGCTCTAGGCTTTGGTGGAGAGGAGGAGCTAGCGCTGTGGTTTCTGGGCTCAGCGGAGGTGAGAAGAGGGGAGAAGAAGAGAAAGGGGCGTGGCGGTGTGTGTTGTCGCCGGAAGTTGTGGTGAAGGGAGGTGGCTGTGGCGGTGCTGAGGTGATGGTGATGGAAGTTATGGAGGTTATGGTGATGGTGATGGTGAAGAAGATGAAGATGATGAATGGTTGGCTCAGATTTGGGGGGGGGGGAGGGGGAGGTTGGGAGTGCCACGTAGGTTTGGAAACCCACGAACCAAGCTCAGATCCAAGCCAGGGTACTTTTGTCACACGGACAGCATCTATCATGGGTACAATATTAGTTTCGAGCTTTCATGGGTACAAATGTCAGCGTTTTCATCTCTCATGGGTACAAATGGTCATTTATTCTTAAAAAAAATGACTTAATTCAAAAAGTTGGGATGTTACATTAACACGGTTAGATTTAGAGCCCGTTTGAAAAAGTTTAAAATTAACTTTTTTGAAATTTTGACTTATGAATTTTTCTGGTATAATTTTTAAAATTAAATTACAACTTTTTGAGAAGCTATTTAGGAGCTTATAGAGAAGTTAAAAAAATGACTTCTCTCATAATACTTATACTTTTTATCACATTTCAATAAAATAAGTATTTTTAGAGTTAAAAATTCAAACACAAAATAACTTATTTATAAGCTACTTATAATATAACTATTTATTGTTTAAGCTATTTTGTCAAAAGAAACTTAATTAAGCTATTTACCCAAACTGAACCTTAGTTATTTTCAAACCCTCTTACTTACTTATCCCTAATACTGAGTCATTAAATTGTATTTTTTTAAAGGTAAATACCAAATCGGTATCCGAAAGATTCTGACGCTGACAAAACAGTACCTGACTTTTGTTATTGACAAAATAGTTCCTTAAAGATTTTAAAATTTGACAAAATCGTCCAACCGTGAAAGGATGATATCACAGTGAATGAAAAATGCTAATTGGTCGTCAGAAGAGAGTTTCAATGATGGTAGAGAGCTCTAGCGACGTTTCTGATCTTCTTCTTCTTTGCCATGGCAGAAGGGGACGCAGCGGCGAGGTGATGCCATGGCGGAGGGGACGCATAAGGGACGCAACAATGTGTTGAAGAAGAAGCGGCGAACACGAGAACGCAACGAGATATTGCCATGGCAGAAGGGGACGTAGCAGCATGCCATGGTGGTCTGGCAAAAGGGGACATAGTGACGTGTTGAAGAAGAAGAAGCGGCAAATACGAAGAACACGGTGAGGTGCAGCGACGTGACATGGCGGTCTTCTTCAGCTGCCATGGCAGAAGCGGACACAGTGAACACAAAGAAGAAGAAGAGGACACAGTGGCATGTTGAAGAAGAAGAAGCAGTGAACACAAAAAAGAAGAAAAAGGTGGTCAGAAAAATGTCACCAGAGCTCTCTTCCGACGACTACATCAGCATTTTTCATTCACTGTCATCCTTTCATGGTTGGATGATTTTGTCAAATTTTAAAGATTTTCAGGAGTTATTTTGTCCATAACAAAAGTCAGGTATCATTTTGTGCTAGAATCTTTCGGATAGCAATTTGGTATTTATCTTTTTTTTTTATATATAATTTGTGTGTCTTAGTATTCAAGATGTATAATCTTATTTAAATTAATTAATACTATACGGATTACAAATTTCATAAATATTAAATTTATTTAATTTAAATATAACAGCAGTAACTTTCAATAATTAATGACCCATTGAAAGATCAAGGTGTCCACTCTCCAGTCCAATGCACAAACCATGACTATCGTCTCTGTTAGATAGATTGGACCTTTCAGATTCATCTCAGAACCTATTACATTTCATTACCACAAAACCATGAATACCGCCGCCTTTAAGGTTGCTGTGGTGGGAGGTGGAAGTATGCACTTTACTCATCTTATCTATTGCCAACTGATCTTACTTTAATTTCTTTATCTTTCTTTATTTGTTCATCTTTTTGGCTTCTAGTGCTTCCGTTGATTAAAATATTGAAGTTTACAAAGTAAAACAATAATAATGTCGATTAATTATGTTAAAATAAAATAACCAAAAAATGGATTGTTGGCAGTTTCAGGAGCTGTGTGTGCATCTACACTCGCCAGAAATGGAGTTTCAGTCACTCTCTTTGAGTCAGCTAGAGGCCCTGGTGGACGCATGTCCCATAGAAGGTTTCTTTTTTTTATTCATTATTAATTTATAGATTTTAAAATTTGAATGGCTCCTATTCTGTGTAATAACTTGTTTATTATTTATTTGTAGTAGTATTTTGAAGCTATTATCTTTTTGTTGTTGAATTTTTTATCTATATATATTTATTTATTTATTCATGAAAATTGCTTATATTGATTTATGATAAAACTTCTGCATCCTGTTATTGTTTTCTTTTATGAGGTTGTGCTATTTGGTTTTGCTTAAAGGATGCCAGAGTTAAAAAATTTAGTTGCTTAAAACAAGTTTTAGTGGAAAATTCTTTCATTGGTTTGATGGTGATTGAAAGAGGATCCTAATTTTGTTTGTTTCTGTGGAATCCAGAGAGAAAACTGAAGATGGGAAGGAGCTGAGCTTCGACCATGGGGCTCCGTTTTTCTCAGTTAGCAAGCCTGAAGTGCAGTCTATTGTTCAAGAGTGGGAGTCAAAGGGTCTTGTAGCTGAATGGAAAGAAGAGTTTGGCTCGTTTGATTTCCACACTCGTAAATTTAACAACATAGAGCAGCAGGTTGAAATTATTCTTCATATGTTTAAATTGTTTTTGCATAATAATAAATGATAGGGTGTTGTCTCAGTTTTTCTTGTTCATTGATTATGTCGTGTTATACTTTCATTTTGTATAAATGTTTATGGTATTTTGATTACGGGATAGAAGTTGGATGAAAATGATCATGATTGAAATCATCCATGAGAGTTTTCACTAAATTCGTATCCTCCAGCCAAACATGCCCTTAGTGTTGTCAATGCTCATGATAGTGTAACTTCCTCTGTATTGTTAACATCTTTCCATCATGTTTATAAGTGATGTATTGATTTGGATTGGATTCATGTATATATATCATTTGTTAGAATAATTGCTTCTCTAACTTGAATCTCTCTTAGGTAGGATTAAGCAAGAGATTTGTTGGTGTTCCAGGCATGAACTCGATATGTAAAGCTTTATGCAATGAAAGTGGTATCTACTTCTATTTATGACTTAGTCTTTTTATTCACAGTTCACTGTGGACCTAGTGAAGAGCTTATTTACTATGTTCTCATCATTAGGTGTGGAAAGTAAGTTCAGTGTAGGTATTGGAAAAGCTGAATGGTTGGATGATGAGAAATTGTGGTCATTGACGGGTGTGGACGGACAAAATCTTGGTCAGTTTAAGGGGCTCGTTGCATCAGACAAGAATATAGTCTCTTCTAGAGTCACAGAAGTCACAGGACAGCCGCCACCACTTGGTATGATGTCTTTCTTTCATCTCACTTTATTCTTCCATGTTCAAGTGATTCATGATTCATTATCCTTTGTGGGGACAATATTGTGCTCTTTTAATAGGTCTTTTTCCCAAAACTTCAGTTGTGAGAATTTTAGATGGTATGAGCCAATTGTCATAACTGTAAGTTGCATGCTAATATACATTTGCGTTGAATGGAACTTTCTGTCTCTTTTTCATTAAATCAGAATTTTCAGTATGAATGAACATAAGTAGAAATTGATGAGGGGAAGTATCGAAACTCACCTGATTTCTTTACAATTTTTAATATGAATATTCTCTTACTTCAACTGGCATGTAACATGAAATTTACTTATGTAATTAACAGGGAGGACGAATGATTTGGTTCCTGATAGATCAAATGCCAACGAATTAGTCACTAGATGGTCTTTTATTTGTTTGTGTTGTTGCTAATGCACTAAAATAGTGTTGACAAGAGATACTTTGGGAACTAATTTGTCACTTGTCAGGTTGTTGATTTTTTAAGGACTAATTTGTTAGCTCATTGATCGTTGGGGTGCTCGATAGAATATAATTTGTCAGCAGTGATCTTTTGAGGATCAAATTGGTGGTTCTCCTTAATTAACATAAGTTAAATTTGGGAAGAGATCAAATTGTCAACTACGCAGATTCAACACAATATTGAAATCAATCTGGAAATGTATCTATAAGAACTGGTACCTGCATGGAACAGAACACACACATACAAATAGAAACAGAGAGATTGATCAAGGTGATCTCACCCCAGTACTTTATTGAAACTATGAAATGCAGAAGTACACAGAGATAACGCTGGGCTTTGATTAGAGAGCCAGCCTCTCTCCTACTCGTATTCCAATCCTCACTCCAAATCTGCCCCTCTCTTCCTAAATCTGTTATTCAAATACTCTCCTCCCTCATGCTTCCCTCACCCCCTTGTCCATGTGGCAAGTTAGTTAGAAAAATATTCCCAATTGCATTTTTCCTATTCTTTCTGCTGTAGTGAAAAGGCAAGGGAGGAATCTTCCCTTCCTGATTCTTGGAAGCTTCTATTTCATTCTCTCCTGAGCTCACTGACCTAATTGGGTTTGTTACAGTATCCTGGTGTTTCAGCTACTCCTAATAGGCATCCTTATGATAATCACATTGGTATTAAGACAATAACAGAGACACACATTCATATAATGAAAACAGAAAAAAGCTGTTTGTATGCCATGTGTGAAATCAACAATTTTTCGTCCATTTGCTTACTGGCTAATCAACAGTTTTCTTGACATTTGTGTGGTATGCAGATTTCAATTTGGTGCCAGAGTTGTCGGCAAAATTGCAGAATCTTCCTGTTCAGCCATGTTTTGCTGTGATGCTGGCATTTGCAGAGCCTCTGTCATCAGTAAGATATAGCTATATGCTTCCCAAACTGTCAATGATTGTTAAAGTTTGATAATTCATGAATTTGACATGAGTTGGACCTATTTCATTAGTCACACTTTTGTTTTGGAAACACAATTTATATTTCCTTTTTATGTGTAGTCTAGTACAGTAGTATCTAGTTCTCTTTTCCTAGGGAAAAAATTAGTGTAGCTTGATATCTACTATATCAAAAAAATGAAGTGTGACATGGGAGTTGTTGCATCCAAAAAATAGTAGAACATGAGAACGAATTGCCAAGATAAACAAGTTGAGATGGCTTTTCTAAATAAAATTTCATGCGGGAAGATATTAGGCATAATCAAGTTGACTTAAAGGCTTTGTTATATCTAATGTTTTAACTTTCCTTCCAAGATCATTTTATCCATGATGTGGAACTATAAGGATCTTAATTCATCACAATGTTACTTATGATTCAGATACCATTCAAAGGCCTCTCTTTCGAAAATTCGAAGGTCTTAAGCTGGGCGTATTGTGATAGCTGCAAGCCAAACCGTACCACCACAAGGTATGTGATCGATGCTGTTGGCACGTTGTGAGAGGATTTTCTAAGTTCAGATTCCTTTTATTGCTATTTAATTTCTTGTTGGCTTCTTTATAGTGAAAGATGGGTTCTTCATTCAACAGCAGAATATGCTGAGGGTATAATTTCTCAAATGGGAATGAAGAAGCCCTCAGATGCGACACTGAATAAAGTAGCCGAACAACTTCTCCAAGAATTCCAGAGTACTGGAATTCACATACCGGAACCCTTTTTTAAGAGAGCACATAGATGGTAAGTAACTATATATGTATATGCTTAGGTAGCATTACTATATATTTCAGGTTGCACTAAGATGGACAGTGGAAATTGACTCTAAAAGCTGTACCTATTATGCATTTATTTTGTCAGATTATAGAGTATCATCATTTGCTTTACCTCCGGTTGATGTTTATATGATACCAGTTAGCA
This sequence comes from Arachis ipaensis, assembly GCF_059453495.1. Taxonomy (NCBI): domain Eukaryota; kingdom Viridiplantae; phylum Streptophyta; class Magnoliopsida; order Fabales; family Fabaceae; genus Arachis; species Arachis ipaensis. The sequence continues at coordinate 61,716,462 of NC_142443.1, forward strand.
AACCTTTATCTTGTTACAAATTTTGATCGTAAACAGTCTTTGCTTGTTGTTAAGTCGAGTCGCCTGTTATGGTTTAAGAAGAATATAAAATGACTACGGCAGAGCTGAATATGTGTTGTTAAAGATGAAAGGCATAACTTGAAATGTTGTTTGTTTTTGTAGGGGAAGTGCATTTCCAGGTGCTAGAGTTGCCCCAGAGGAAAAATGTCTATGGGACAGAAACAAGAGAGTAGTAATCTGTGGAGACTTTTGTGTTAGTCCCAATGTTGAAGGTGCCATAGAGAGTGGCTTGGCAGCTGCATTAAGGCTTAAAGATAGTGCAAGTTGTTTATAGTTGCTCAAACAAGACCATGCCTTTCTTTTGGTTGTTCATTTCTTATTTTGTCTGATCAAAGGTAGAAAAGGTGAAAATATGCTATCTACTATCACTATCTAGGTTTAAACAAAGCTATCTTATCCTTTTCCCTTGCTATGATATTTATAGGGGAATAAGGAACTGAACTCGGATAGAACAATTTGCAATAAGAATAGCATTTATTTTTAAGCCATTGCATCATTACTAAATAACCATCACCCATTTTGGCTAATAATATTGCTAATCACACATGATTGTTCAATATAATAATTTGTAGAAATTTATAGAAAATAAATGTTAAAGCTTGAAACTTGTTTATGCTCGGGAGAAGAAAAAAAGCAGCCTGCGGCACAAGTATCCTGCGTTAATGTAGGATCTGGGAAAGAGCTACATCCAAAGAGTGTAATTTATGTAACCTAATCTAATAATTATAGCCGTAGCTGTTTTCATGGTTCGGAGAAGAAAATTGTTATTTTTTACTAATATTCCAAACTCTTTACGAATATTCCAAATTCTGCATAGTCTTGAAAATGTTTTAGAGCTATGTACAGTTTAATTTGAGAATCAAATAAATAAAAAAAGAGAAAGCTTATATAATAATATAATATAATATAATATAATATAATATAATATATTTGTGGTCAATATTCAATGGGCTAGAGTTATTTTATCATAATTTCCATTCGATTATTTATTCCTTTTTCTTTTCCTATTTTACGTTTCCTAATAATTTCATGAAAGGAAGGAATATCCATGTGTCTTGCATCAAGATTTTGTTTGTATGTCCCTGAAACAAAAGGTGAAAATTTCATCCATTTAGATAATGTTTTGCAGCACCATATCCTCCACTCTGCCACATATATTCTGCCACGTGTCACAGCACCAATCACCAACCTCTTGTCACTCCTAATAATATCATCATACATAGAACCTTGTTTTTGTTGTCCCCTACACCACCAATTGAAGCAGTTTTAGAAGCACAAGAAGAGAAGCAAAAAAGTACAGAGCAATGGCATCATCAGTGATGGCTTCAGTGAGCTTAAAACCTGCACCTTTCACTGCTGAGAGGTCCTCAGTTAGAGGGATCCCATCCCTTTCAAGGGCATCCTCTTCCTTCAAAGTCGTGGCCAGTGGTGGCAAGAAAATCAAGACTGATAAGCCTTATGGTTAGCAATAATAATAACCACTTTTGTTAAATAGACATCAAAGAGGCCTTTATTTGTTTATTTTTATTCTTTTTGCTTATTTTTGTTGTGAATGATTGTAGGAATTAATGGAGGCATGAACTTGAGGGATGGACTTGATGCATCTGGCAGGAAAGGAAAGGTTTGTTTTATTTACTTTTTTATTTTCTTCAACTTCAGCTTCTTACTCTTAACTAAAACATAGTGATAGATCACTGATAATTTAGTCATGGATTCTATTATTATTTTTAATGTAACTAACTTCAGCAAATGGACATTGATATGTCTATTAATTGTGTAAACTATCGTTTTTAACTATGAAAAATTTGAACTGCACATAGTTTCTAACTTCTAACCATAAAACAATGTAAATCAACTTAGATACTCATCAAGGTTAAATGAATATGGCAAAACTATCCAAAATGTTCGACAAAATTATCGAACAAACTACCGATCCTGGATAATTTTACGAGCAAACCCAATCTTTGATGGGTAGTTAGAATTGCTAGCATTTAGAATTTTGATGGTTAGAAATGGTTGTTTATTCTTTTCTAATTTTAATCTTAATTTTTTCGTGTTTATAATTAATCAGACATGGATATTGCTTGATTACTTGAGAGCGTGCCCTTGTTGAGATATTTGAATTGATTTACTAATTATAATTTTGATTTAAACATTTGATTCAACCTTCTAACTATTGAACTTCAATTCAGGGAAAGGGTGTGTACCAGTTTGTGGACAAGTACGGTGCTAATGTCGATGGTTACAGGTACACAACATCTTTTAGAATAATAATTTCAGGTGCCTTTATTATGTGTTAATCGAATTAATAATGAAAATTTTCACTAATTTCATATTTGTTTATATCGATTGTTGTACAGTCCTATCTACGATCAAAAGGATTGGTCTCCCACTGGTGATGTCTACACTGGCGGTAAGGAAATTTAATGCCTGAAAATTTCATTAAAATTAGCATGAGCACATAGTAGAGTTCAATTTGCTGATATATCTCTCTAACAAGCTTCGTTGAGTTATCATTTCTGTGTGCCAAACACATTTCACTGGTCGAACTCGTCCGACACACATATCTACTATGTCCAACCGTGTTTTAATAAAAAATAAAAATTTTTTTTCGGATACACTTGAACACACTTAAATACTATCACGTGTCAGTTTGTCTAACCTTATTCTTAACATGTATTCTTGAAATAAATTTAAAAATAGTATATATTATTATTTATTAAAACAAAAAATATTTTAAATATTTTATATAATTAAAATAAGACATTAAAAAATTAATAAATTATTTTATGTTTTAATATCAATAAAATATTAAAATATCATTATAATTTATCTAAAAAATACTTTATATTTCGTGTATCGTGTCTGTGTTAGTAAATTGGTCATGGTGGACTCACCTGTGTTAAATAATCCAACAAAACATTTGCATATAAAATAGAGAGAGAAAAAAGGTTTCATTTTCATGCACTCTAATTAAGTCGCAAATTGGTCCTAGTCATTGGCCCTTGCACTAAAATAGTCATCGAATTTTAAGTGCACCTATTATGTCTTTGAAATTGACAAAAGTGCACCAAATTAGTCTTTGACGCATAATGAATCACTTAATAGAAAAAAACTAAGGGATTAATATGATAAGCTTTTGCCAATCTCAAAATATATATCTTTTTGGGATCTTAATTAAATTTGTGGTTGTATGAATTGTAGGTACGACTGGCTTGGCTATCTGGGCTGTGACTCTTGTTGGCCTTCTTGCTGGTGGTGCACTTCTTGTCTACAACACAAGTGCTTTGTCACAATAGACCCAGTGTTATACAATTATATGTAACTAAGATTGAAGGGATATAATTGTTCAAGTACTTCGTGGATATTATGGTTTAATTTCCTTCAGTTTAGATGTATGTATGTTGTGTGTATTAAAAAGGTTACTGCTCCTTGTTCCTCTTTTAATCTAAGACCTGTTACGCAAGTCTCCAATTTTGTTATTGAAAATAACATAAACATTTCATGTAACGGTAAAACATGTTGCATTGCAGTCTATTTTCTCTTGGAGTTGCCGAAATAAAAAATGCAGCTACAACCTACAATCTATATATTCTGAATTCTTAAGTCAAAGTTAAAAGCACATATGATCTAATAACAAAAACACATTCGAAGTTCAAATTAAAAGGCAATCTCTTCACACTGAATACAATGGATCTTGGAGATACCATTAAGAATGAAAATAAAACATCCCAGAATGATAAAGCTAAAGCCATGATCTTCTTTCGTCGTCATCTTAACGAATGATTAAAAAATAAATATCTCATACTAAAAGATCCTGCAGATCTGTGGAAGAACCTTGAAAAAATGTATAATCATCAAAAGACAGTGATACTTCCTCAAACCCGATATGAGTGGACACACAGGGTAATCAGGGACTTTAAAGAATGTCATTGGGAAGAAAAAGCAGGGAGAGGTTACTGAAGATGGAGAAAGTATTTAGAGGCAAGAGTTATTAGAAGGGTCTCATAGGAGCGGATTCTCTATTCATTCTAGAACCACGAAGATGTATCACAATTTAAAGAAAGTGTTCTGGTGACCTGAGATGAAGATGATGCAGCATCGATTGTGTCAAGAGTCTGATATAATTAGAAGGTGAAGATAGAACATCAAAGACCGTCAAGAAGGCTACAACCTCTCAAAAGTTTCCATTGGAAGTGGAAAGGAGTTGCCATGGATGTCGTAAAGGGTTTGCCAAGGATACGGGTAGGATTTGGTGCGGTCAGAATCAATCAAATGTGTTGTCGTTAGCACTGGCGGAAACAAGGAGGTCGTTAATTGACATTGATGGATGAGATGCCTAGACGATTTGATTAAGTTGATGATGTTAGGAGACGAACGCTTCGTGGAGGAAGGAGTTTCGAGAATATGGACGTGATTAATTTTAAAGATTAGCAGACAATTGAGGAACTACGAGTTGGAGAAAAAGAGAACAAGGTTAGGGTAGGTTTCAAATCGGTGTCAATAAACATTGCGTGTGACGGACCATTTTAAGGATTATTAAAAGCTCGGGAAGCTATACGTTGAGTTGAAAGAGATCTACTCTCGTGTGTTTATATGGTGACTAACATTTTCGAGAGTGAAAATTTCTATTAGGAGGGAAAAATGTAAGAACTGAAAATAATTAACAGATTAATTAACGTAAAATAATAATAATTTAATTGTCCAGAATAGGTTCAAACATTTAGAATATTAATTAAAAATTTAAATATGATATTTGGACTTAGTAGATTTTTCTGAGTTGAAAAATGTAACTTTCTGTAAAAAATTGTGTAAAAACGCGCACCGGTAAATTAGCCGGCAGTACCGGCTTAAGTCTGTTCAGTACTATATGAGAGTAATAAAAACTGTAAAAAAAACTTAGAAAAATAATTAAAGTTGAAAATCGGGCGCTAATTCTAAAGGTTTGGCCTAAATTTGGGCCAAATTGGCCAAAAATGCTAACGGGTTAGATTGGGTCCAAGTTGATCCCAAGCCCAATATATATATACCTCACTTAAGAGCCAATTCAACTCATTTCCACCCAAAAATAAAGAAAGGGGCACTACTGAGTCGAGAGAAGAGAGGAGAGGGTTTACTATTCCCCATCATCTTCCTTGAGCCATAACTTGAGCTACGGAGTTCTGATTGACGAGCCGTTTGTGGCCACATGAAGCTCTTGTCGAGTTCTTCAATTTTAGCTAAACAACGTTGATAAGAACTCAAAACTCACACTCCAGTTTCTGCCCTAATAAAATCCGTGATTTTACGTTTGGTTTTTTAGTAGATTTTTTTATTTTGGTTATTTAGGTGTGATCTAGTAGCAGGTTATTGTTAGGTTTTGTCCCAAATTACAGTGGGTAAGATAAAATTTCCTTAAACCCTCATGAAAGTATGATTTTGGTAAACTCTAGGTATTGATTATGATGAATTAATTGTGTATAGCTTGGAATTTATGATTATTGGAGCTTTTGGATTGTGTGTCGTGGCTTGTTGAACTTGACTTGTCGAAGCTTGGTTGAGGTCAAATTTGGCATTTGGTGCATATTGAGAATCGGTCAAGGTATGGTTTCGGTTTCCTTTATGTAATACATAATGTTTTTAGAAACTTAGGCTAGTTGACCCTAAGATAGGATTGAATGATGGTTGTGTATGATTAATTATATGTAAAATTATGTTTGATGATGAAAAGGATGATATGGAGTGTTGGAATGTGTGATATATGAAATACGATGAATATATGATGAATATTGATGTTGAATATGATTATGATGACTGGTGATAAATATTGATGATGATATTGGGTGTTGAATGTTGTGGTTAGTGTTAATATTGAATGGTGGTGAATGAGGTTGATCAAGAGTTAAATTGTGTGAAAATTGTTGAGGTTGAGATATTGAATCATGAATTGTGGATTTTTGTTGAATTATGGTGGAAAGATTGAGTGAAATGGGTGTAGTATGTGGTAAAGTGTAGTATGTGGTAGTGTTTTGTACTGAAATTGGGTATGTTTTGGTTTGGTTTGGTTATGGAATTTGAAAATTGTAAGAATCGCGAATTAAATTAATCGATTAATTAACGCAGAATAATAATAATTTAATTGTCCGGAATAGGTCCTAAATTTTTTAGAATATTAATTAGGAAATATAAATTTTATATTTAGACTCAGCAGATTTTTCTAAGTTGGAAAATGTACTTTTTGCGAAAAACCGCGTAAGTCTGTCTGGTACTGTGTAAGAGCAGTAAACACAGTAGAAAAACTTAGGAAAATAACTAAAGTTGAAAATCAGGCACTAATTTTAAAGGTTTGGCTTGAAATTGGGCCAAATGAGCCAAAAATGCTAACAGGTTAGACCGGGCCCAAGTTGGGCCCAAGCCCAACATATAAATACACTCAAATGAACCCATTCAGCCATATTCATCCTCATAACATAAACACAACAGCAGCTGAAGTGAGGAGAGAGGTGAGAGCTTTCCACCATTGTCACTATTCACTCCTCTCTTCCGGTGACCATAACTCGAGCTACGGTACTCCGATTCACGTGCCGTCAGTGGCTACGCGAAACTCTCGCTGAGCTTGTTAGTTCTATCTAACCTTTGTTGGTAAGATTTTGAATTTTTATCTCCTTTACTCTGCCCTGAAAATCCAAAAATATGGGTGATGATTTTGAAAGAATTTTTGTGTTTTGATTGTTTAGGTGGTACTTAAGGTTGGGCAATTGGTGGTCTGTACCCCAAACACCATCAAAAAAGGTAAGGAAGATCTTTACCTTGTGAAGTTGAGATTTTGATGAACCCTAGGTTGATTTGGTTGTAAATTATATGTATATAGCTTGATGTTGTGATTGTTGGCACTCATTTGGAGCTTTGGATTGATTGTTGGTGATTGGAGGCTTGAGTTGGACTCAATTTGGTGATTTAGTGCATATTGGGAGTCGGCCAAGGTATGGTTTCGATTTTTTCTATGTAATATATAATATTTCAGGACACTTAGGCTAGTAGACCTTAGGATAGGATTGAATTGGTTGGTAATGAATATTGATATGTGATGATTTTGATGAAGGTATGATTTTGATGAATGTTGAAGTTAATTTATGATGTGGGATTGAAAATGATGAATTTGGATATTGATAATGATTTATGAAGTATATTGATGTTTATAAATAATGATAATAATAAAATGATGCTTTGAGTTGTAATAATTGAGAATTGGAGGCTTGAAAGTGGGAATTTTGGATGGAAATGGGTGAAATTGTATATTAATAGGTTGAGGAATGATTTGAGAGTATATGCATATGGTTTAGGTACATTAGGACTCTTTTAAAAGTGGAATAAGTAATTTTGGATTGAAAGTTTGGTAAAATTGAGGTTTAGGAGTTTTTGGTAAAAATGGATTTTTGGCTAAATTCGATGGATCATATCTTGAGCTACGGTTTTTGAAATTGAATGATTTCTATATCAAATTAAAGATAATTCAAAAAACTTTAAAATGGTTTAAATTTTGTGGAAATCCAAATTTTTTAGAAAAAGATGTGATCGTTAAAATTTGGTGTCTGAAATCTGAATTCTGTGAATGTTGCAGAATTTTTTATTTCTGGTTTGTGTGCGCACGCACACCCTGTGAATTTTTTAAAATACGCGCACGCACAGCCTTGTGCGTACGCACGCACGGGGATATGGCTACTGCTGGGAGCAAGGTTCTGAAAACCGGACCGGACCGGCCGGTTCGACTAGTTTAACTGCAAACCGGCGACGCAAACGGTCCGGTCCTCCTGTAGAAACCGTCCTGGAAAGAACCGCCAAAAAACCGGTGAACCAGCCAAAAACCGGCCGGTTCCGCATAAACCACGCCGTTTTATTGTTTTTTAAAAAAACCCTAGACCCGACCCGACCCGTGGAGCACCCTGCACCCCACCCCCTTTCTTCCCCCGAACCCATTCACTCATGATTCAGCTGATTCTAAATCATATTCATCTCACAGTGAGAGAACAGAGAAGAGTGAACCCTAGCCGCCCAAATCCTAACCTGCCACCGCGCCCTCCTTCGTCGCCGCGGTCACCGGTCATCAGCGTGACTGCCGTTGCCTGGTCGTCAGCCCAAGTAACCCTCCTTCTTCGCCTGGTTCCCTGCCCAGTAGCCCTCCATCTGCGTCGTCTTCATCTTCTCAACACCAGCAGGCAGTAGCCCGTCTCATCGTCTTCATCGTCGCGCGGTCCTCAACAGTCAACACCAGTAGCCCTCCGTCGACCCCAGGTGAGTGACTCGTCCTCTGCTCATCTTCTTTGTTCTTCGCCTCTGTGAACTTCCTCTGTGAAATTGATACTATGTGAACTTCGACTTCCTCTGTGAACTCAGATTTCAGTTTAATTGTGAACTTCCTCTGTTTGTTGGTTAGCATGACTATCAAAAAATCTGTTTGTTGGTTAGCATGAGAAATAAATAATCTGTTTGTTCCTTAGCAGATTTCTGTTGTTGGTTAGCATGAGAAATAAATAATCTGAAAATTAACTAGCTGGTTTGCAGATTTTTATTTGTTGGTTTGCAGTTCAATTTCTGTTTGTTGCTTAATTTCTATTTGTAGTTCAATTTCTGTTTGTTGCTCAATCGCTGGCTTTGTTTGTAATTGCTGGGTGAAAGTTTAGTGTTTTGTGATTATTGGTTAATGTTTTGTTTTGGTGTTCTCTCTTTTCCAAATTTCCCTTCTCTTGTATTTCTACATGTTGCTGAATTGGTAATCAATAAATTTGCCTTTTTGCTATAAATCGGGACTTTACTAGGATTTGTTAAATTTGTTGCTTGTTGCTGAATTTGTTGCTTCCCAGTCACAGCATCAGAAGAGAAGCCTGTGAATAATGTTTTAAACTGTGAAATGATGTGTTGTTGCTTGAATTTTAGGAGAAAGAGCAATGTAATGTATTCCTATTTATGATTCCATAAGACCAAGGTTAAATTAACAATTCAGGTGGAGTTGAGTTTTGTTTATGAGTAATTAAATGCACGAAACAAGAATAGGATTGCTAATTAAATTTGGAATTTCGGATTAGTGACTTGTTAAGGTGTTGTTGTTGTTATGCTGCTGTTTTGTTATGGCACTGTTGTTGTTATGCTGCTGTTTTGTAATGGTTGTTGCTGAATGCTACTCTGTTTTTATTGTGTTGTAGTTGCTGGTTTTGCTTTGATTTGTAGTTGCTGGTTGTGTTGGTTTTGCTAGCTTTGTTTGTAATTGCTGGTGAAGGTTTAGTGTTTTGTAATTGCTGGCTTTGTTTTCTAATTTCTGGCTTTAGCTGAAGAAATTGGAGGGGCTGGATGAGGAGACATTGATGCCTCAGAAGACACCACCACCATCAACATATTAATAAGATTATATGAATTTGATTGATGACATTTAATGTAGTTTTTTAAATTTGAAAACTATTTTAATATTTATGTTATACTATAATTATATTTTAGCATGTTTATTTATAATTTATTTATTATTTTATTTTAAAACAGTTTTTTCGGTTGAACCACCGGTTAGACTGGTTGGACCAGTGAACCAGTAGTTAGAGCGGTTTGATGACCGGTCTGGTTTTCCAAACCTTGGCTAGGAGTGCTAGCACGCTTTGTGCGAACCAACAAAGCTTTGCAAGTTGTGCGCACGCACAGCCTTGTGCGTACGCACACGTTGGAAGGTGTATTCTGTTGAAGACGTTCGCACGCCTTGTGTGAGCTAACAGAATTGAAAAATTTTACTCCTGTGTGTACGCACACCTCTACGCGTTCGCACACATCTTAAAAATCCTCCTGGGCGTGCGCACGCACACCCCTGTGTGTACGCACATGCCCTGTTTTTCAACTAAAATCTTGTTTTTAACTGTTTCACCTTCCCAACAAGCTTGTAAACTTCTGTGACACCTATTTAAGACTTTTTGGCTTATTTTTGGATGTTAAAATATAGGGAAGGTCTTGGGTAGAATTATTTGGTATTTTCTTAAAAAGTTAGAGAACGGAGGTTTAGGTTTCTGGTGTGCTGTGGATGGGTTTGGTTGAGTGAGAAGGAAGAATAGTATATTGGTAATTAATGATAAGGGATTGTGAAAGTGGTGAACTGATCAGTTCGGAATGAAATTTAGGAGTTGGCAGTGGTTGAGGTGAGTCTAGGACTCGGAATGGAATGATGGATCCGTGATATATTGAAAAATGATTTCTGAAAACCACTGAATGACTGTTGTATACTGAGATTGTTGAGACGCTATGTACCTGGCAGGGACGGTTTGGTTGGATCCCGTCTGTCGAGGTAGCGACGGCGGCGTAAGGGCGGTGGTTCGTCCCGCTTATGCTGAGATGTGAGGTCCGTAGTAATAGTATCCCGCTCGCATCCCTTTGGATCACTAGAGTGTGCAGGCACAAAATCTTGGACAGTGTTCTGAGCACTATATCTCGGGGGTTCCCATTATGATTCCGAAGGGCGACATCTCCAGGGAGATGTGTCGGGTTGGTGATGGGAAGATTATCGTTGGTCTAGAATTTTCGTCAATAGAAAACTAATGTCATTGTCATAGTATAGTCCTAAACCAACAATGGATCCTCAAATCAAATTTTAATATGGTTGTCACAAAGTCAACCCCAATATAAAGTAACCGAGAGTATTGGTCTCGGGTCGTCCTCAAGAGAATGGGCAAACATGTGCATCAATATTAGTTAGAATTCCGGGGTTGGGAGTCATGACCAAGAATTTAAACTAGTAAACTTAACATGCAAGAAATCTTAAAGTGCAAGAAACTAAATCAAAGTAATTAAAGCAAGGTATGAGCAATTTCAATCTAGCAAGGGAACATATAAATCTACCTCTATTCTAGGACTAAGTAAACAACTAAACTAACTATAGCAAGAATCAAACAATTAGGATTTTTGGGTTTCAAATATGAATAATAAAAGGAACTCTTGGCTAGGAATGGGAATTGAGGTCACCATCCTTGTCTAATAACCATATCTTGACAATTATGAGGAACCAAGCTCATTAAGTCTACCTCTATGCTTTAAAATATGTATAATGTCTATTTCAAAGCTTGAAGTACGTCAAATGACTTGATCAATCTCAACTCATAAGTCCCAATCCAACTTCCAATTGGCTTAGTAGTAGATTGGTGTCAATGGGTATCAATTTGACCACTAGGATTCTCAAATCACCAAATCAATTAGACCCAATGACTTAAGTTTTTCCAATTCCCTTAGCCTAGGCCAAGAGTAAAGAAAACTACTCCATAATCAAAGGAAACATTTCATCAAACACATGGTATGCACTAACTAAAGACATATTCAAATTACAAATTAATTGGAAATTACAAATACCCACTAACAATTATCAATAGAAATTCAAGGTCCATAAAGTTCATAAAATGAGAAGAAAAGGGAAATAACAAGAAAACATAAATTCAACACAAGATCTAAACAAAATTAAAACTAGAGAACTCAAATTAAGTAATTGAAACTAAAATTAACAAAACCCAATTCAGAATTTTAACAAGGAAAGATCAAATTAACTAGATCTAGAGAGAAGTAAGAGTTTCTCTCCCTAGAACACAAGAACCAAAAACTAGCTAAAATTGTGTATAAGGTGTGAATGATTGATCCCCCCTTTCCCCCTTCAATTCCTGGGTCTTTTCCATGTAGAATCCAGTTCAAATTGGGCCTGGAGCCCCTCAGAAATTGCCAGCCACGAGTTCATTAATGATGTCACGTGCTGGACGTCACGCGTGTGCGTTTGCCATGCGTGCGCGTCATCTGAGTTTTGCGAGCCACGCGTACGCGTCAGGCATGCGTACGCGTTGGTGGGATTTTTGCCAATCCACGCAAATGCGTCAGCTTTTGCGCGCCAATCCTAGCAATATGCTTCCACGCGTACGCGTTAGTCATGCGTGCGCGTCGCGGCCAATTCTCTGAAGCTCCATTCTTTATGTTCCTTCCACTTGTGCATGCTTCTTTCCATATTCTAGGCCATCCTTGCCCTATAGATCCTGAATCCTCTTAACAAACACATCACAGCATCGAATGATAATGGAAGAGGATTAAAATATCGCACTTTTAAGGTAAAAGAAGCATGTTTTAAACCATGAAGCAAAATTAGGAAGGAAACACAAAACCAAGCAATTTACATGTTTTAAAGTTATGGTTTTAATTTTAGTTATGCTTTAAGCTTGAATCTTGTGTTGATATGAAGCTCTAGGATTTCCTCTGGCGTCCCAGGGTCTTATATCTTACGTTACTGGGCACTGTTACCATACTAAAAACCTCCGGTTCTCATTCCATACTTTGTTGTTGTTTTTCAGATGTAGGTCGCAACCCACCTCGGTGAGTTGCTTGATGGTGACAGAGCGGAGGACCTTTATCATGTATTTAGAGTCTTTTGATTTATTTTTATTAGTACTCTCACTTTTGTATTTTATTTTGCTTTAGAGGCTTACTTTATGAGAGATATTTTGTATAAGCTGTTTTACTTTCAAAACTCTATATGTTAGTAGTTAACTAGTCGACCTAAACTCCGCGGACTGTGGCTAATATCTTATGATTATTATACTCTTATATAACTACATATATCTTGTTATCTCACATAGTGGATCTTGTCTCTTACGCTTGTAGCTTCATGTGAATGTTCGTGCCTTGTACTTCCGTATTTGAGCTTATTTTCTTCATCGGTCTTCTAGAATTATTATTCCTTCTATATATTTATATATAAGCCTTAGGATTATCGTAACCTTTGCTTTACGTCATGAGGTAAGGCTTAGGGTAATTAGGGTGTTACATTTAGTGTTATTAGAGCGGTTCGTCCTCGTGAGCCTGAGGGTTGGACCGATTGTGCTTCATTGCATACTCTGGGTCATTTTTCTTTCATGCTATTTAGGTTATCTACTTGATATTTCATAGCATGCTTGTTTGTGAGTGCCTTTTTAGGATAATTGAAGTACTAGGCTTTTGATATTGAGACTGATCACCTTGATATCGATTGTTTGGTGTAGACAGGACCCTGAATGGCTACTCGCGGACGAGGTCGTACTCATACTCGAAGAGAGAATGAGAGTAACTCATCGACAGACAATCACGCTGAACTCATGGCAACGATGGATAACTTAGCTAACACGATTCAAACAAGCACTGCGATGACTACTCATGCTATGCGGCGAACAAGGCAATCAGCCGGAAACGAAAATGTAGAAGGTGCTGAGGACAGCTTAGGTGGTGTTCCGAGGACTCTAGCTGCTTTTTTGAAAGTTGACCCGCCGATTTTCAATGGATCGACAAATCCTGCTGAAGCAAACAATTGGTTCAAAGCCATGGAGTGTGCCTTACAGACTCAACATGTCCCGAATAATCAGTTCGTAGAATATGCGGCTTATCAACTCGTAGGAGAAGCTCAACATTGGTGGCAAGGAGAGTGTCAATTTCTACAACTACAGAATATAGATATTCCATGGGAGCTGTTTCGGACTATTTTCTACAAGAAGTATTTTTCTGAGTCAGTGAGGGAGGCCAGAGAGTTAGAGCTTATGCACCTGAAGCAAGGTTCAATGCCTGTGGCTGAGTATATGAGTAAGTTTGAAGATCTCCGTAGGTTTTCAAGGGTATGTCGATGAGCCCCTGAGTCCTATGAGGGTTGGAAGTGTGAAAAGTACCAAGTAGGGCTGAGGGAAGATATCATGCGTGTTGTGGCTCCATTTGAGATTAAGAGATTCTCGAAATTGGTGAACGAGGTAAGATTCGTGGAGGATTGCATTGAGAAGATGACTTTGACGAGGGATACTCGCGAGGGTACCAGTAGCAGAGGCCGTGGAAAGCACTTTCCACTAAGAGGCTGGATCTTAAAAAGGGATGGACATTCCACTCAGCACCTTCAAGGTCAAGGAAACTTCAGAAGGAACAACAATGCCTAGTTTCACCGGGCGAAAGGAAATGGTCGATGCTACACTTGTGGATTGTTTGGACACATTGCCAGGGATTGCCGTCGTAGGAAAAACCAGGATGCGAGTCAGAACCAACAATAAAGCCATGTATTCGCTGTGAACGCCATATGGGGGAGCCTGAGAAAAGAGGTAGGTGTATAACTGGTTATAAAACTTTAGCTGCATTGTGTGATATTGGAACACTGCGTTTACTTATAGCTTGTGATGGAGAGAAAGGTTTGAGGATAAAGGTGTAAAACTTAGTATTAATTTTTGGACCAAGCTCACTTGTGTCGTGTAAAGTATTGCCACTAGAGCCGACAGAACTTAGGGACGTTTCTGGTTGACGTAGGTGAATCATTAAATCCTTAAAGACCAACGAGTTAGAGTAACGCCGCGTAAGCATGGTGATCTTAATGACGGTGTGAGGTTTTATACGAATGAAAGTACTAATATATCCTTGTGAACCGACCTATCTTTTCCCTTGAAAATTGCATTAGAGCTCTTTATTTCGAAATCCTTCTTGGTGAGCAAATTAAACTTTGCCTAATCCTATTCCTTGTTTGCACATATTCTCACACGAACCTTGTATTCCTTGATGTGAGCCTGAATGTGTACTGTTGAGGTAAACCGCCTTTATTTAAGGGCTTGTAATATCCTCTTGAAATCAGTACAGACGTATTTTGATTCAATCTGCTTTATTGTATCCTCTAAAGATTCTCAAATTGCAATTCCATTTTGAGGTGCACTCTAATTCTTTTTCTGGTGTATTTTCTAAATTTCTACAACCCTATCTGATCCCAAAACAATGCATTTTTTCAACTTCTTACGAATACCTTTCAAATTGTTTGCTTTCTTTCAAGCTTGATATTTCTTCGGATAGCTTGAGCTCATTTCGACATCGCATGCAATCTTTAAATGCAACCATCGATATGTTAGTTTCTTATGACACGAATTATGAATATGAAGGACGGAACTTGCGAGGGTGCGACATCGCGAGGAGTTGTGAAGCTTTACGTTTGCAAATGACATTACCTATAATTAAATTGACATACAAGGAGGCCCCATTGGTACAGACGTCAAACTGTGGAGAAAATTCTCAAAGATTTGAAAGAAAGATCAATTACGGAGCTAATGTTTGTGTTGCCGGAACCTTATGAACCAGTTGGGATCTATAATAATGCTTCGTTGGAAATCTTGGAGTGCATTCTGGTGTAACATTAGGATGTAGTGGGTTAGGCATCACGACGATTGAGGCTGTAACGAAGTAATTCTGACTCACGATATGGAGCCTGCTGCGTTTGTGCTCGTATTGAAAATGTGGTGTAAGGAGGAACTACTGCATGGAGATGGATGAATTACTAAAAGATTATAATCTTGAGATAAGCTGTCACCTAGGAATTTCTGCACTTGACTTGGTTTCTTCATGTAGATTATAGGGTGGTTAAGGTAACATCTGGTACATGGTGAATTATTGAGTGTAGAGGTAAGTAGAGAAGGAGAAAAATAAGTGAGAATAAATTTTAGGCTTGAATTTTTGGCTGAGTTTAACATTTGATTTAGTTATGATAAGTGAAAACACGTAGGTTGTTTAGTATGTCGAGTTGTAGCGTTGCACTTAAAGTAAAGATGAACAACCGGAATAGATACCCTATTTGTTGTTGAGGTTCTAGGTACTAGGTAATATAATTATAGAGATTGAGGATTTAATGAGACCTTGAATGAGGCATAGAGATGCTATAAGGCACTAAATTATGACATAGTCTTAGGATGAGCCTAAACACTATTTGGGTTAAGTTGAGAGAATTCAAAATTGAGCCTAAGTTTTGTAATCTGATAATGATGTATGACTTGATTGAACATTTAGATTAATTAGTTAATGAGTGACTAAAAATCAAAGTGGCGCAGCGGAGCTTGCGGAAAGAAATGGCACATGATAGTTGTGAATATAGGTAGTGGGATGGTGACTAGACATATCTTAGGCTTGAATACTTGAAGAGTTTAGTGAATTAATGTAAGTGAAGGTTTCTAAGAACTAAGTTTAATTGTGATTGTAAAAATAGAATGGTTTAGGATAGGTTGTGAACATGAGGGTAGGTGACTAATTTGGATTTGGATGGCAGGTGAGTATAATTGTCGAGTTTGGAAGGTAAGGATTGCGATAATTAATGCGTGGTGACCTTGGGTTTAAGATTGAGATGGGAAATGATTTATTTGAGAAGCGGACTTGGAACATATTGAGTTGAAAGGCCGATGTAGTATGGAAGTTGAGTTGAGGGAATCTAAGAGTAAAAAAGATGAGTACAATATAGGCTTGAATTCAGTTAAGATATGGCACTATAAATAGGAATGAAGGATGTAAATAGAAATTTGAGCTGACGTGGAGGAATGAAATGATGAATGGTGAGAGGTAGGTTTAAGTTGAGGGAACATTTAAGGATGATGATGGCTAAGCTAAATTTTAAGGACAAAATTTCTTATTTGGTGGGGAGAATGTAAAAACTGCGAATTAAATTAACCGATTAATTAATGCAGAATAATAATAATTTAATTGTCTAGAATAGGTCCTAAATTTTAGAATATTAATTAGGAAATATAAATATTATATTTGGACTCAGTAGATTTTTCTGAGTTGGAAAATGTACTTTTTGCGAAAAACCGTGTAAGACTGCGAACTGGCAGATAAACCGATAAAATTGGTTTAAGTCTGCCCGGTACTATATAAGAGTAGTAAAAACAGTAGAAAAACTTAGGAAAATAATTGAAGTTAAAAACCGGCCACTAATTTTAAAGGTTTGGCCCAAAATTGGGCCAACCAGGTCAAAAACGCTAACGGATTGGACCGGACCTAAGTTGGATCCAATCCCAACATATAAATACACTCAAATGAACCCATTTCAGCCACATTCATCCTCATAACATAAACACAACAGCAGCTGAAGTGAGGAGAGAGGTGAGAGCTTTCCACCATTGTCACTATTTACTCATCTCTTCCGGTGACCATAACTCGAGCTACGGTGCTCCGATTCACGTGCCGTCAGCGGCCACACGAAGCTCTTGCCGAGTCCGTTAGTTCTATCTATCCATTGTTGGTAAGATTTCAAATTTTCATCTCCTTTCCTCGGCCCTAAAAATCCGAAAATATGGGTGATGATTTTGAAAGAATTTTTGTGTTTTGATTGTTTAGGTGGTACTTAAGGTTGGGCAATCAGTGGTTTGTGCCCCAAACACCTTCAAAAAAGGTAAGGCAGCTCTTTACCTTGTGAAGTTGAGATTTTGATGAACCCTAGGTTGATTTGGTTGTAATTTATGTGTATATAGCTTGATGTTGTGATTGTTGGCACTCATTTGGAGCTTTTGATTGATTGTTGGTGATTGGAGGCTTGAGTTGGACTCAATTTGGTGATTTAGTGCATATTGGGAATCAGCCAAAGTATGCTTTTGATTTTCTCTATGTATTATATAATATTTCTGGACACTTAGCCTAGTAGACCTTAGGATAGGATTGAATTGGTTGGTAATGAATATTGATATGTGATGATTTTGATGAAGGTATAATTTTGATGAATGTTGAAGTTAATTTATGATGTGGGATTGAAAATGATGAATTTGGATATTAATAATGATTTATGAAGTGTATTGATGTTGATAAATAATGAGAATAATAAAATGATGCTTTAAGTTGTAATAATTGAGAATTGGAGGCTTGAAAGTGGGAATTTTGGATGGAAATGGGTGAAATTGTATATTAATAGGTTGAGAAATGATTTGAGAGTATATGCATATGGTTTAGGTACATTAGGACTCTTTTGAAAGTGGAATAAGTAATTTTGGATTGAAAGTTTGGTAAAATTGAGGTTTAGGAATTTTTGGTAAAAATGGATTTTTGGCTGAATTCGACGGATCATATCTTGAGCTACAGTTTTTAAAATTGAATAATTTTTATATCAAATTAAAGATAATTCAAAAATCTCTAAAATGGTTTAAATTTTGTGGAAATCTGAATTTTGTAGAAAAAGATATGATCGTTGAAAGTTGGTGTCTGAAATTTGAATTCTGTGAATGCTACAGAATTTGTGATTTCTGGTTTGTGTGCGCACGCACAGCCCTACGCGCACGCACACCATGTGAAGTTTTGAACCTGTGCGCACACACGCATGGGGATATGGCTACCGTTGGGAGCGCTAGCACGCTCTGTGCGCACACACAACCTATGAAGCTTTGCAAGTTGTGCGCACACACAGCCTTGTGCGCACGCACATATTGGAAGGTGTATTCTGTTGAGGGCGTTCGCACGCATTGTGCGAGTGAACATAATTGGAAAATTTTACTCCTGTGCATACGCACACCTCTATGCGTATGTATACATCTTAAAAATCCTCCTGGGCGTGCGCACGCACACTCCTGTGCGTACGCACATGCCTTGTTTTTAAACTAAAATCTTGTGAAAATCTGAAATTATGATCATTCAAAGTTTGGCGTCAAAATCTGAAATTCTGCAAAGATGCAGAATTTTGTGATTTCTAGTATGTACAGCCTTGTGTGCACGCACACCCCTGTGAAAATTTAAACATGTGCGCTCGCACAGCCCTGTGCGTACGCACAAGCAGGGGAAGGCTTTTTGTTTAGAGCACTAGCACAGCTTGTGCGCGCACATAACCAGTAAAGAATTATAATCTGTGCGCACGCACAGCCTTGTGCGCACGCACACGTTGGAAAAGGCAATCTGTTGGGGGCGCTAGCACAGCTTGTGTGAGCGAACAGAATTATGAAAATTTGTACCTGTGCGTACGCACACCCCTATGCGTACGCACACGTTTAAAAATTTTTTTGGGCGTGCACACGCACAGCCCTGTGCGCACGCACACGCCCTATTTCTCAAACTTAAACTTTGTTTTCAACTATTTCACCTTTCCAACAAGATTGTAAGCTTCTGTGACACCATTTTAAGACTTTTGGGCTTAATTTTTGGCATGAGAACATGGGAAAGAACCTAAGAGATTTAGTTGACGTTATTTTGAAAAATTAGAAAACGCTGGCTTAGCTTTCGGGTGTACTGAGGATGGTTTGATGGCATGTGAAGGTAGATTGGTATATGAAATGAGAACTGATGAACTGCTGAGTTCGGAATAGAAATGTGAATTGACAGTAGTTGAGATGAGTTGAGAACTCAGAATGGAAATGTTGATTTGACAGTGTTTGAGACGAGTCGAGGACTCGAATGTGCAATGATGAATCATTGATGTATTGAAAATGTTTTTTGAAAAACCACTGAACTACTGTTTTATACTAAGATTGATGAGACGCTATGCGCCAGGCAGGGACGGTGGTTAGTCCCGCCTGTCGAGGTAGCGGCGGCGGCGTAAGGACGGTGGTTAATCCCGCTTACGTTGAGATGTGAGGTCTGTGGCAAGAGTATCCCGCTCGCATCCCTTCAGATCAATAGAGTGTGCATGCACAAAATCCTAGACGGTGATCCGAGCACTATATCTCGGGGGTTTCCAATGATGATTTCGAATGGCGAAATCTCCATGAAGGTGTGTCGGGTTGGCAGTTGAACCGACAATGTGATATCACAACCAATAGGACAGGCATTCATCATGTGCATCTTCTATCTGTTTGTTTGCTTTGCCAACTTGTAATTGTTTGCCTATTTGTATAACATATCTATTTGCCTATTTGAATTATTTGCTATATATGCCTATACTTTTATTTTACTTGCATTGCAATTAATTTTACTTTCTATTGGGATTGAGGAGGTTCAGAAGGTGGTGGCAATGGGATCACATGGAGGATAGGTTGGTGAAGGCTGTGGAACAGCGGAGATCTGTTATACTAGAAAATCCTCTACGTTAGATTACCCTTTTAATATGTTAAGGTTTTATATATGCGTTACTGTTTTAGTTATTTCTTAAGATTGAATCTTGTGATGAATATGAAGTCTAGGATTGCCTTTGGCATCCAGGGGTCTTATATCTTACATCACTGGGAACTGTTACCATACTGAGAACCTCCGGTTCTCGTACCATATTCTGTTGTGTTTTTCAGATGCAGATCGCAACCCACCTCGGTGAGTTGTTTGGATGGTGACAGAAGTGAAGGATCATGATACTTTTTGACTCTTTTTTATTATTCTGTCTATATATCTCTCACTTTTGTATTTTGTTTTGCCTAGAGGCTTGTATTGAGAGAGAAAAAATTCTATAAGTTATTTTTAAATTTCAGGTTCTGTTTTGTCTATATATATGGCTAGCCAGCTTAAGCTCTGCGAGCCGTGGCTAGATGCGTATGATTTTTGTTATATTATATCTATATCTTGTGTCTTAAGGTAGTAGTTTCGTTAGTACATTTTGCGCTTTTCAATTCCTGTTTTTGAGCTATATCCTTCATCGGGATTCTAGATTATATTAATTCTTTCTATATAGTATATGTATAAGTTTAGAACTGTCGTAACCTTTGATTAACCTTTGCTTTACGACGCGAGGTAAGGATTAGGCTAATTAGGGTGTTACATATAGTGGTATCAGAGCAGTTCATCCTCATGAGCCTGAGGGATGGACCGATTATGCTTCATTGCATACTCTGCGTGTCTTTTCTTTGATGATATTAGGTTATCTACTTGATATTTTATAGCATGCTTGTTTGTGAGTGTATGTTTGGGATAATTGAAGTACTAGGCTTTTGATATTGAGATTGATCAGCTTGATATCGATTATTTGGTGTAGACAGGAACCCTAATGGCCACTCGCGGATGAGGTCGTACACGTTCTCGAGCCGAGAGTAGGAATGCGCAACCGGCGGATAACCATGCCGAATTCATGGCGGCAATGGCGAATTTAGCGAACACCGTGAAGCTAATGCTGCTGCGACTTTGCAAGCTGTGCAAAGGTTAGGCCAACCGGCAGGGAATGGAAACGGGAATGGCGAAGGAAATGCAAATGACAATGCTGAGGGAAACGACGATAACATGGGAGGTGCTCCGATGACCTTGGCAACTTTTCTGAAGGTTCATCCGCCAATTTTCCGAGGATCAACCAACCCTATAGAAGCAAACAACTGGTTTCAGGCCATGGAGCGTGCTTTACAGGCGCAACATGTTCCGAATAATCAGTATGTAGAATTTGCTGCTTATCAGCTTGCAGGAGAGGCCCAGCATTGGTGGCAAGCAGAGTGTCTCTTGTTACAGCTTTAGAATGCCGACGTTCCTTGGGATGTGTTCCAAACGGCCTTCTATAGGAAGTATTTTCCTGAGTTTGCAAGGGAAGCAAAAGAGATAGAACTTATGCAGCTGAAGCAAGGTTCCTTGTCTGTGGCAGACTACACAAGCAAATTCGAGGAGCTTTGTAGGTTTTCTAGGGTCTGTTAGGGTGTCCCGGAGACCTACGAGAGCTGGAAGTGTATTAAGTACCAGAGGGACTTGAAGGATAGCATTATGACTCCTGTGGCTCCTATGGAGATCCGTGTTTTCTCCGAGTTGGTGAACAAGGCGAAAGAGATAGAAGAATATGCAAAGACGGTAGCTTCATCCAAGGAAACTCACGGAGGAAGCTCTAGTCGGGGACGTGGCAAGTATTTCCCTCCGAGGGGTCAGAGTTTCAAGAGAGGAGGATATGCGCCTCAAGGACAATGAGGCTTCAGAAAGAACACTCAGAATCAGTTTCAGTATGCCAAAGAGAGAGGAAATCAGAGTAAGATTTCTCCGGATTTGACTTGTGTGCATTGTGGGTGTTTTCATCCATACGACTCTTGCAAGATTGGTTTAGGTGGTTGCTTCAACTATGGGTTGTCTGGCCACATTGTGAGGGATTGCACTCGCGGAAAGAACCCGAATGCGGGTCAGAGTCAGCACCAGGGGCGAGTATTTGCTGTGAACGCCAAGGATGCTTCTAAGACGGATACTTTGATGAGAGGTATATGTTTAATTGGCGATAAAACCTTAATTGCATTGTATGATACTGGAGCTTCGCATTCGTTTATTTCATTTGCTAAAGTTGAGTAACTAAGCTTGAAAGTGTCAGAATTAGCATTTGAATTGCATGTACATACTCCGCATCAGACGGTTATGACTAGGTCAGGATGTAGGCAAGTCGGTTTCAAGCTTGAGGATAGAGATTTTGTGCATGACTTGATTTGCTTACCAATGGTTGGGTTGGAGATGATTTTGGGGTTTAATTGGTTGTCGAAGAAACGAGTTTTGTTGGATTGCTTTGAGCGGTCAATTCAATTTATGCCGGAAGGAGAAAAGGGAGCAGTGATAGCTGGGGGTTACTACCTGAACTTGGTAATGGTGCACTGTAGTGGGGAAGAGTGTCAGGGTTCTATTCTGTTGGCTGCAAATACATTAGGTGATAATTAGGAACTAGATCAAATTCCGGTAGTTAGAGACTTTTCGGAGGTGTTCCCGGAAAATATTCCTGAATTTCCACCTCAGAGGGAAATTGAATTTGCGATTGAATTGGTGCCAGGAGCCGGACTAGTGTCGATTGCGTTGTATCGAATGGCTCTGATAGAGCTGGCAGAATTAAAAACTCAGTTGGAAGAGCTTCTGAACAAGAGGTTCATTCGACCGAGTGTATCTCCGTGGGGAGTGCCAGTTTTACTGGTGAAGAAGAAGGATGGAGGAATACGACTGTGTGTGGATTATCGATAGTTGAACAAAGTGACTGTGAAGAACAAGTACCCGCTGCTAAAGATAGATGACTTGATGGATCAATTGCAAGGAGCTGGAGTGTTTTCCAAGATCGATTTGAGATCCGGTTACCATCAGATAAGGGTGAAGGAGGATGATATCCCTAATACTATGTTCAGGACGCGCTATGGACACTACGAGTTTGCGGTGATGTCCTTTGGATTAACGAATGCACCTGCTGCTTTCATGGATTACATGAACAGAGTATTTCGTCCTTTTTTGGATAAATTCGTGGTGGTTTTTATAGACGACATCTTAGTTTATTCTAAGACGGAAAATGAGCATGAGGAACACTTGAGGATTGTGTTGCAAATCTTAAAGGAGCAGAAATTGTATGCAAAGTTGTCGAAGTGTTGTTTTGGAAGGAGGAAGTGAAGTTCTTGGGTCACGTGGTGAGTAAAGGAGGTATAGCCGTAGATCCTTCGAAGATAGAAACGGTGATGGAATGGGAAAGACCAATGACGGTGACGGAATTTAAGAGCTTCTTAGGATTAGCCGGATATTACTGGAGATTTATTGAAGGATTTTCCCGTATAGCACTGCCGATGACTAAGTTGACAAGGAAGGAAGTGCCTTTTGTGTGGACGCCGGAGTGTGAAGAAAGTTTTCAAACTTTGAAGTAGAAGTTAACTTCAGCACCTATTTTTATTTTACCGGAACCGCATGAACTGTTTGAAGTATATTGTGATGCTTCTTTGAAGGGTTTGGGTTGCGTGCTGATGCAACACCAGAACGTGGTAGCTTATGTATCGTGTCAGCTGAGACCGCATGAGGTAAATTACCCAACTCATGACCTGGAATTAGCGGCGATTGTGTTTGCCATGAAGATTTGGAGACACCACTTGTATGGAGTGAGGTTTATCGTCTTTTCTGATCATAAGAGTCTCAAATACATCTTTGATCAGAAAGAGCTCAATATGCGTCAGAGGAGGTGGATGGAACTTTTAAAGGATTATGATTTTAAACTAAGTTATCACCCTGGAAAGGCGAATGTGGTAGCAGATGCATTGAGTCGAAAGTCCTTAACAATAGCTTGGATGAGAATTAAGGAAGAGGAGTTAGTGGATAAGTTTGTGGATCTTAAATTGGATATTGGTGAAGTTTCCGGAAGAGCTTGTTTGAATCAGTTGCAGATCTCGAGTACATTTAAAACATAGATTCAGAGGGCTCAGTAGGATAAGCAAAAGCTTCAGCAACTATTTCAACCAGTTGGTGAGAAGAGGCTTGGAGAATTCACCAAAGATGATGAAGGGTTATGGAGATATAAGGGGAGAATTTGTATACCGGATGTCGGGAGTTTGAGGCGAGATTTGTTATCAGAAGCTCACAACAGTGGGTTTTCTATTTATCCCGGAAGTACAAAGATGTATAAGATGTTCTGGTGGCCTGGGATGAAAGGTGACGTAGCTACAGTGGTATCCAAGTGCCCGATGTATCAGAAGGTGAAGATAGAGCATCAAAAACCATCGGAAATGCTACAGCCACTTGAGATTCCTCAGTGGAAATGGGAAGGAATTGCAATGGACTTTGTGACCGGTTTACCAAGGACTAGATTGGCATTTGATGCGGTTTGGGTGATCGTGGATCGCTTAACCAAATTCGCTCATTTTTTGCCTATTCGAGTGAACTATTTTATGGAAGATTTGGCGAGATTGTACATCAAGGAGATAGTAAGGTTGCATGGTATGTCATCGAGTATAGTGTCAGACCGTGATCCCCGATTCACGTCAAGGTTTTGGGGAGCTTTCCAAAATACTTTTGGTACGAAACTATGTCTCGGTACTGCGTATCATCCACAAAGTAATGGACAGTCGGAAAGGACTATTCAAACATTAGAAGATATGCTGAGGGCGTATGTATTGGATCAACCTGAAAGTTGGAACCGTTACATGTCATTGGTGGAGTTTGCGTACAATAATAGTTTTCATGCGAGCATTGAGATGGTTGCGTATGAAGCCTTGTATGGACGGAAGTGCCAATCTCCACTTTGTTGGTATGAAACCGGTGAAGCAAGTGTTTTGGGTCCTGATTTGGTAGCAGAGACTGCTGAGAACATTAAGAAGATTCGTGCAAGGATCTTGACTGCCCAGAGCCGATAGAAAAGTTATGCGGATCAGAGAAGGAAACCGTTAGAATTTGAAGTGGGAGAACACGTGTTTCTAAGGGTTACACCGATAACTGGGATTGGAAGAGCGATCAAAACCAAGAAGTTGAATCCAAGGTTCATTGGACCGTTTGAGATTCTGGGGCGATTCGAGCCAGTGGCGCATCAGGTAGCCTTGCCACCTCACTTATCTAACTTGCATGACGTATTCCATGTGTCACAACTCCGTAAGTACACGTCGGATGCAGCTTATGTGTTATAGCCTGAGTCTATCGAGTTGAGAGAGAACCTGACATTTCAAGTAACACCGGTGCGTATCGACGACACTAGTGTGAAGAAGCTGCGAGGAAAAGAAGTTTAGTTGGTTAAAGTAGCTTGGGAGTGAGCAGGAGTCGAAGAGCATACTTGGGAATTGGAGTACGAGATGCGGAAAGATTACCCCGAGCTATTCTCAGGTAATCACTAAATTTTGAGGGCAAAATTTCTTATTCGACAGGGAGAATGTAAGAACTGCTACAAATTAATTGTCTAATTAGTTAATTAACATTGCCCAAATTAGGTTCCAAAAATTTAGAGTGAGAATTTGACGATTTAAATATGATTTTTGGACTCAGTAGGTTTTTCTGAGTTAGAAAATGTATTTTCTGCGAAAAACCGAGAAAAACTGCGAACCGGCAGTTGAACCGGTCAGACCGGTTCAAGTTTGCCCGGTACTGCGCAAGAAAAAATGAAAACAGTCAAAAACTTTAGGAAAGTATTAGAAATGAAAAACCGGGCGTTAATTTTAAAGGTTTGGCCCAAAGTTGGCTGAACGGGCTAAAAACGCTAACGGGTTGGACCGGGCCCAAGTGGGGCCCAAGCCTAACATATATATACCCTCATTAAAGACGCATTTCAGCACAACACTCACTTAAACACCACACACTTAGCTAAAAAGAAAAGAGGGAAGAGGAAGAAGAAAACACTATTCATCACCATCTTCACAAGCTCATATCTTGAGCTACGGAGCTCCGATCGCTGCACCATTTGCAGCTACGCGTTCCTTCCGAAGAGCTCTACGAAACTCACCCAAGAAACTGGTAAGAAAACTACGAATCCTTCTCAGTCCTTCTCTTCAAAAATTTGAAAATTTAGGACTTTTGATTAAATGAGTTTTTGTGATTTTGAGTGTTTAAGTGCACTCTAGCCCCTGATTGACGTTGGTTTTGGCTTCCAAAACTGTTGGAAACGGTAAGAGGTCTTGAACTCTTGTGAAATTTTAATTATGATAAGCCCTAGGTTGATGAGTTATGATTTATGCGTTTTATAGCTTGATTATTGTGAGTTTGGAAGCTATTGGAGCTTTTGGTGCCTGTTGGAGTGGAATTGGAGGCTTGCTTGTGATTGAAAGCATAGATTGTGCTCAATTTTGGGTTTTAGATATATTGAAAATCGGCCAAGGTATGGTTTCGGTTTTCTCTATGTAGTATATAATATTCATGGACACTTAGGCTAATGACCTATAGGATAGGTTTGATTTGATGTGGTTGTTGATGATGGTCGGTTGATGATGTATGATGAATTAAATTTGTTAATGTTGATAAGTAATGATGTGGAGGTATGATGTTTGATGAATTTGAATTAATATATATTGTTGACTATTGATATAAAGCCTTAATGAGGTTGATAATGAGAATTTATAGTGATGGAATGATGATTGGTGAATGTGTTGATGGAGGATTAATTTTAATGTTATCTATAATTGATGTTGATGATTGAGAATGGTGAAATGTGATGGAAAATTGTATAAATGGTGAATTGTGACCCAAGAAAGTAGATTGTGCTGTAAATGGAAGTTTGGTATTGATTTAGTTGGATATGGCTTCAGAATTTCGGAAAATGAATTACTTGTGGAATTTGGTAAAAATGAATTTTGGTGAGCTTTATCTGATCATAACTCATGCCTCAGTTTTCAAAATTTGTTGCAATTTGTATAGAATTAAAGTCCATTGAAAACTCTTCAAAATGATATAAAGTTTGTAAAATTTGGGCTTTTGTAGAGGAAGTTATGATCATTCAAAGTTTGGTGTCAAAATTTGAAATTCTGCAAAGATGAAGAATTTTGTGATTTCTGGTATGTGCGTACACACAGCCTTGTGCGCACGCACACCCCTGTAAAAATTTAAACCTGTGCGCACGCACAGCCCTGTGCGTACACACACGCAGGGGAAGGCTTTCTGTTTAGAGCGCTAGCACAGCTTGTGCGCGCACATAACCAATGAAGAATTACAATCTGTGCGCACGCACACGTTGGGAAAGGCAATCTGTTGGGGACGCTAGAACAGCTTGTGCGAGCGAACAGAATTATGAAAATTTGTACCTGTGCGTACGCACACCCTTATGCGTACACACACGTTTAAAAAAATTTTTGGGCGTGCGTGCACGCCCTGTTTCTCAAACTTAAACTTTGTTTTCAACTATTTCACCTTCCCCAGAAGATTGTAAGCTTCTGTGACACCATTTTAAGACTTTTGGGCTTAATTTTTGGTATGAGATCATGGAAAAGAACCTAAGAGATTTAGTTGACGTTATTTTGAAAAATTAGAAAACGGTGGCTTAGCTTTCGGGTGTACTGAGGATGGTTTGATGGTATACGAAGGTAGATTGGTATATGAAATGAGAACTGATGAACTGTTGAATTCGGAATAGAAATATGAATTGACAGTAGTTGAGATGATTCGAGGACTCCGAATGGAAATGTTGATTTGACAGTGGTTGAGACGAGTCAAGAACTCGAATGTGCAATGATAAATCATTAATGTATCGAAAATATTTTCTGAAAAACCACTGAACTACTGTTTTATATTGAGATTGATGAGACACTATGCGCCCGGCAGGGACGGTGGTTAATCCCGCCTGTCGAGGTAGCGGCGGCAGCGCAAGAACGGTGGTTAATCCCACTTACGTTGTGATGTGAGGTCTGTGGCAAGAGTATCCCGCTCGCATCCCTTCGGATCAATAGAGTGTGCAGGCACAAAATCCTGGATGGTGATCCGAGCACCTTATCTCGGGGGTTCCCAATGATGATTCCGAAGGGCGACATCTCCATGGAGGTGTGTCGGGTTGGTAGTTGAACCGACAATGTGATATCACAGCCAATAGGATAGGCATTGATCATGTGCATCTTCTATCTTTTTGTTTGCTTTGCCGGCTTGTAATTGTTTGCCTATTTGTATAACATGTCTATTTGCCTACTTGAATTATTTGCTATATATGCCTATACTTGTGTTTTACTTGCATTGCAATTAATTGTGCTTTCTATTGGGATTGAGGAGGTTCAGAAGGCGGTGGCGATGGGATCACATAGAGGATAGGTTAGTAAAGGCTGTGGGACAGCGGAGATCTGTTAGACTAGAAAATCCTCTAAGTTAGATTACCCTTTTAATATGTTAAGGTTTTATATATGCGTTACTATTTTAGTTATTCCTTAAGATTGAATCTTGTGATGGATATGAAGTCTAGGATTGCCTTTGGCGTCCAGGGGTCTTATATCTTACATCACTGGGTACTGTTACCATACTGAGAACCTTCGGTTCTCGTACCATATTCTGTTGTATTTTTCAGATGCAGGTTGCAACCTACCTCGGTGAGTTATTTGGATGGTGACAGAAGTGGAGGATCATGATACTTTTGGACTCTTTTTGATTATTCTGTCTATATATCTCTCATTTTTGTGTTTTGTTTTGCCTAGAGGCTTGTATTGAGAGAGAAAAACTTCTATAAATTATTTTTAAATTTCAGGTTCTGTTTTGTCTGTATATATGTCTAGCCAGCTTAAGCTCCGCGAGCCGTGGCTAGATTCTTATGATATTAAACTCTTATCTTTTGTTATATTATATCTATAGCTTGTGCCTTAAGGTAGTAGTTCCGTTAGTACGTTTTGCGCTTTTCAATTCCTGTTTTTGAGCTATATCCTTTATCGGGCTTCTAGATTATATTAATTCTTTCTATATCGTATATGTATGAGCTTAGAACTGTCGTAACATTTGATTAACCTTTGCTTTACGACAAGAGGTAAGGCTTAGGCCAATTAGGGTGTTAGATTTCACCTTCCCAACAAGCTTGTAAACTTCTGTGACACCTATTAAAGACTTTTTGGCTTGTTTTTGGATGTTAAAACATAGAGAAGGTCTTGGGTGGAATTATTTAGTAATTCCTTGAAAAGTTAAAGAACAGAGGTTTAGGTTTCTAGTGTGCTGTGGATGGGTTTGGTTAAGTGAGAAGGAAGAATAGTATATTGGTAATTAATGATAAGGGATTGTGAAAGTGGTGAACTGATGAGTTTGGAATGGAATTTAAAAATTGGCAGTGGTTGAGGTAAGTCTGGGACTTAAAATGGAATGATGGATCCATGATATATTGAAAAATGATTTCTGAAAACCATTGAATCACTTTTTTATACTGAGATTGTTGAGACGCTATGCGCCTAGCAGGGATGGTTTGGTTGGATCTCGCCTGTCGAGGTAGCGGCGGCAGCGTAAAGGCGGTGGTTCGTCCCGCTTACGTTGAGATGTGAGGTCTGTGGCAATAATATCCCGCTCGCATTCCTTCATATCACTAGAGTGTGCAGGCACAAAATCCTGGACGGTGTTCCGAACGCCAAATCTCGAGGGTTCCCATTATGATTCTGAAGGTCGACATCTCCATGGAGATGTGTCGGTTTGGCAATTGAACCGACAATGTGATATCACAGCCAATAGGGCAGACATTCATCATGTACATTTTCTATGTGGTTGCTTGCTTTGTCTACTTTCATACTATGCCTACTTGTATAACATGCCCAATTGCTTCTTGATTTACTTACTATACTTGATTATTTCTTCTGTATTACTTGTATGTAATTATTTGTGCTTTCTACTGGGATTGAGGAGGCTCGGTAGGCGGTGGCGATGGGATCGTATGGCGGTTAGGCTGGTGAAGGCTGTGGGACAGTGGTGATCTGATAGTTAGAAATCCCTTAAGTTAGTTTACCCCTATTTATAAAGGTTTTGAAGTTATGGTTTTAATTTTAGTATGCTTTAAGTTATATCTTATGATGGATATGAAGCTCTAGGATTGCCTCTGGTATCCCGGGGTCTTATATCTTACATTATTGGACACTGTGACTGATGGTGGCAGAAATTGGCGAGTTAAGAATTGTTATAAGATATGCGTTGCAAGTATAGTTCTCAACCAACCAGAAATCCGCTTATCAATTTAAAAGGGGTGTCACAGAAATTAAAATTAAAATACCGAGAGTATGAATCCCAGGTCGTCTCCCAACGAGTTGCAGGAAAGTGTGCTATTTTATTAATCAGATGGTTTTCAAAAAGATTTGAGTTGAATGACAGGAAATTAAATCAGAGAATTAATGTAATTTAAATAAAAGCCTTGACTGGGAGTAGATTAGTTGGAAGCCCTATTCTTGTTGCAGTACTTTCAAGATTAATTAATAATTGGGGTTGTTCTGTTTAGTTATCCCTTACTAGGTAAGGGGAAAGTCAAACAAGTTGGAATGCTGTTTCTATTCACAAGTCCCAATCCGCTTACTTGGAAGGACTGGCGTTAGTGACTAGAGAGCAAACCAATAATAAACCCAATTACAATTTCTCCCTTGAGCACTCCAACTCAAGGGTTCCCTTCAATCAACTCCCCATCAAGTTAGGGAACTACTCGCTCATTGTGAATGTAGAATTCATAACATAGGAAAGGGAATTAAAGGAAGACATGATAAATAAGACTCAAAGGAATTAATCAAAAATAAAAATAACTCTTGTATTGATAAATTCTAAAATAATCCAACAGTAAGATTGAAATAAATTAAAGGACATGGAAGAGTAAAGCCAAGTAAAGAAAACAAACTAGAATGACGAAGTCTTGATGAGGTAATAACTCTTCTCAATATCACAATGCAAAAAGCAATTAAAAATCCTAAGAACTATGAATGTGTAGAGAAAACCTAGAGGAGAGGAAAACTAGATCTGAAAAACTAAAACTATCTAGAATGAATGTTGTTTCGGTTTCTGCATGTTCTCTGGCTCTAGTCTGCTTTTCTGGGCCGAAAACTGGGTCAAAATAGGGCCCAAAATCGTCCCCAGCGATTCTGCAAATTATGCAGATCGCGCACGTCACGCGATCGCGTCATTCGTGCGGACGCATCATTTGGCATTTTGCTTCTCCACGCGGACGCGTCGTCCACGCCTCCGCGTCACTTATGCTATTCCAATCCGCACGGTCGCGTGAGCCATGCGGCCGCGTCACTTCTCGCTGGTCATCTCCTTAATTTCTTGTGTTCCTTCCATTTTTGCAAGCTTCCTTTCCAATCTCCAACTCATTCGTGCCCTATAAAGCCTGAAACACTTAACACACAGATCACGGCATCGAATAGAATAAAGGAGAATTAAAATACATAATTAAAAGTCTCTAGGAAGCAAGTTTTCAATCGTGCAATGATTTTAGGAAGGAAATATAAATGCATGCTAATTATATGAATAAGTGGGTAAAGATCATGATAAAACCACACAATTAAACACATTATAAACCATAAAATAGTGGTCTATCAGTGACCATACTGAGAACCTCCGGTTCTCATTCCATACTTTGTTGTTGTTTTTCAGATGCAGGTCACAACCCACCTCGGTGACTTGCTTGATGGTGACAGAGTGGGGGATCTTTATCATGTATTTAGAGTCTTTTGATTTATTTTTATTAGTACTCTCACTTTTGTATTTTATTTTGCTTTAGAGGCTTACTTTATGAGAGATATTCTGTATAAGTTGTTTTATTTTTAAAACTCCGTATGTCAGTAGTTAACTAGTCGACCTAAACTTCATGGGCTGTGGCTAGTATCTTATGATTATTATACTCATATATAACTACATATATCTTGTTATCTTACATAGTGGATCTTGTCTTTTACGCTCGTAGCCTCATGTGAACGTTCGCGCTTCTAATTCCGTATTTGAGCTTATTTTCTTCATTGGCCTTCTAGAATTATTATTCCTTCTATATATATTTATGTATAAGCCTTAGGATTATCGTAACCTTTAATTAACCTTTACTTTACGGCATGAAGTAAGGTTTAGAGTAATTAGGGTGTTACATTTTTCCTCTCTTATAAGGCCAGTTTTGTCTCATGTATAACATCTTTAGAATTTCTATCATCATGGATGCACTTAGTTGAGATTGACTCTTCACTAGAAGTTAAGTACTCCACCATTTCTAAATCAAGAGAACCTCCTCTCCCCACTTGCGTATCCACATTCTCTATGCTCCCATAAAAGATCTTCATCCATATCACCAACCTCTTTGCTCATATTATGCTTTGTATTCATCACTAGTGCTGCAACATCATTATCTTCTTTTCTATTATGGAATTGAACATTTAAGCTTTCATATTTTTCATTTTCATGGCCTTTATCTTTAGAATAATGCTTTATAGCATTATTTTTCCATTATTATTCTCCAAATTTGTTTTCTTCACAAAGATATCATATTTCTCTTTATTCAGACTTTATTCTAAGAAAAATATTGATACGATGAGTCTAGTTAGAGTCAACCAAAATTTTGACAAAATTGAAGTAGTAAAATATTATTATGATAAGTATGAATGGATGGATGTCCATTTGTGACTTTCTTCACAATATTGGGCGGCCAACTTTCTCAAGATTGAAGGAATCAATCTTCAAGATAAATGCAAATAAATAAACTTTGAAAAAGTAAGGCTTAGTATGTGTAGAAATAAAGGTTTAAACCTCTGACAACACACACGATCAATAATAACAAATATTCTCTCTCTTTATACTGAATACTTCTCTCTCTCTTTATATGCATTATATATAATATTAGTAATATATATATATATATATATATATATATATATATATATATATTGAGCTAATTATATTAATATTAGAGTCTTCTATTTATACATCTTTATTTTATATTTGGTATATCTTTTATTTATTTTACAACACGTTATCAGCACGAGACTCTGATCAAATTTTTAGGAAGACTCAGGTAACAAATTTTCATTGTGTCGAAGCTCTCTCATCTTGAATTCAATGATCTTGATATATCTGAAAATAATTATTTATCATGGATACTAGATGCTGAAATCCATCTTGATTCAATGGATCTTGGAGATACCATTAAGCCTGAAAATAATGCATCCCAGAAGGATAAAGCCAAAGCCATGATTTTTCTTCGTCGTCATCTTAACGAAGGATTGAAAAATGAATATCTCACATTAAAAGATCCTCCAAATCTTTGGAAAGACCTTGAAGAAAGGTATAATCATAAAAAAATGGTGATACTTCCTCAAGCCCGATACGAGTGGACGCACTTGCGTCTGCAGGATTTTAAATCCATAAATGAATATAATTCTGCAATGTTTCGAATCACCTCACGAATGAAATTATGTGGGGAAAAGATAAATGATCATGATATGTTGCAGAAAACTTTCTCAACCTTCCATGCTTCGAATGTGCTCCTGCAGCAGCAGTATCGAGAAAAAAGGTTTAAAAAATATTCTGAGTTAATTTCTTGCCTTCTTGTTGCTGAACACAACAATGAATTACTCTTAAAGAATCATGAAGCGCGCCCAACTAGCGCCGCCCCATTTCCTGAAGTAAATGCCGCAAATTACCCCAGAAGAGGTAAATGGCAAGGTTTTAATAACAAGAAAAATTATGGAAGGAAAATGAATTATATTCAAAAGAGAGGATCTCACCAGAAGTGGGATAAAGAAAGAAATTCTGGACAAAATAAATCAACAGAGGATAAGTGTTTTCGTTGTGGTGAAAAGGGCCATTGGTCACGTACCTGTTGTACCCCAAGGCAGCTAGTCGATCTTTACCAGGCATCTTTGAAAAATGATGACAAAGGAAAGGAAACAAATTTTGTTTCAAATGAAGCTTAAAATTTCACCACTCATTATGATGTATCTGATTTCTTTGAGGACCCTGAAGGAAATATTGGTCATTTGATCAATGATGGAATAGTTTAATATGTAAAATTGTTAAGTATCCATGTAAATAAATAATGTAACGAACTTATTGTTAAGTTTTATTTTCTGTGTATTTAAGTTTCAAATATGATGTATTTAAAACTCGGTTTGCGGATTGTCATTTTGATGAATCAAAATTTCCAACATTAGGGGGAGAGAATAAGCTTCCTGAAAAGGAACTTAATTGGAATGCATCATCCTTGATGCATTTAGATCCTCGATCAGGGCAATGTGAACTAGAAGTTCAAAAGATTATACATTTGCAAAGAATAGCAAATGAATTGCTTGATGCATTTTCCGATACAAAGAGGATAACCAAATCCTATATACCAGCGGAAAATGCCCTAATTCGAATTGATGTCCTAGTAGGACAACTAGCCACTGAAGCAAATTTACGCCAGAAGCGTGGCAGGCCTGTCAGTTCCGAAGACAAAAATTCTCGAAAAAGAAAAGAGGTAAATACGATTCCTGTTGAAAAAGACATAGTAAAGACACCTGCAGTTGTCCAAAATTCTGATATAGTTTTAACGACAGAAGACGTTCAGGTACCTGAAAATTGTGAAAATGACGAGATCTCGATAAATTATGTCTTTACAGGAGAGAAATGGGACCGAAATAAGACAATTGTCAATGAAATATTTGCATATAATGGGTCATTAAATATCATGCATGAAATTAAGGATCTTGAGCCAAGATCAGTCGAAGAATGTCGACAAAGGAATGATTGGCCAAAATGGAAAGAAGCCATGAAGGCTGAATTAGACTCACTTGCAAAACGTGAAGTCTTTGGACCTATAGTCCGTACACCAGAAGATGTAAAACTTGTTGGATACTGATGGGTATTTGTGAGAAAATGAAATGAGAAAAATGAAGTTGTGCGCTACAAAGCCCGACTTGTGGCACAAGGTTTTTCACAAAGGCCCGGTATAGATTATGAAGAAACATATTCCCCTGTAGTGGATGCGATAACATTGTGTTATTTGGTCAGTTTATCTGCATATCATAAACTGCATATGCATTTATTGGATGTGGTAACAGCCTATTTATACGGCTCATTAGATCGGGATATCTATATGAAAGTCCCTGAAGGACTAAAGATATCTAAACCATCCAATGAATATTCATAGGGGTTATACTCAGTCAAATTGCAAAGATCTTTATATGGTCTAAAGCAATCTGGACGAATGTAGTATAATCGTCTTACTGAGTATCTGGCCAAAAATGAATTCAAGAATGATGATATCTGTCCATGTGTTTTCATAAAGAAATCTGCATCTGGATTCATTATAATTGCTGTGTACGTTGATGATTTAAATATAATTGGGACTCCTGAAGAGATTCTAACAATTATAAAAACTCTAAAAGAAGAGTTTGAGATGAAAGATCTTGTAAAGACTAAGTTTTGTCTCGGTTTGCAGATCGAGCATATAAAAAGTGGGATCTTTATTCATCAAACAACATACACAGAAAAGATCTTAAAGAGATTTTATATGGATAAGTCACATCCATTAAGTACCCCAATGATCGTAAGATCTTTGGATATGGAGAAGGATCAATTCCGTCCTAAAGAAGAAAATGAAGATATCATTGGTCCTAAAGTACCATATCTTAGTGCCATTGGAGCACTAATGTATCTTGCTAATAATACACGACCTGATATATCATTTGCTGTGAATTTACTAGCAAGATATAGTTCCTCTCCAATCAGAAGACATTGGAGTGAAATCAAACAAATCTTTCGATATCTTCATGGAACGGTTGATATGGGGTTGTTTTATCCATATGGATCCAAGTCACAACTAGTTGGCTATGCAGATGCTGGATACTTGTCTGATCCACATAAAGGGAGATCTCAAACAAGATACTTGTTTACATATGGTGGAATGGCTATATCTTGGAGGTCCACGAAACAGACAATTGCTGCAACATCTTCTAATCATGCCGAAATACTAGCGATTCATGAAGCAAGTCGCAAGTGTTTTTGGCTCAAGAGTTTGATCCAATATATTCTGTCATCATGTAGACTGATTGATCATAAGATAGCTCCAACTATCCTGTTTGAAGATAATACAACATGCATTGCTCAACTTAAAGGCGGATACATCAAAGGTGATAGAACAAAGCATATTTCTCCCAAATTCTTCTTCACTCAAGATCTTTAAAATCAAGGGACAATTGATATCCAACAGATCCGCTCAAGTGATAATCTAGCAGATTTATTTACAAAGTCACTCCCAAAATCCTCCTTTGAAAGATTGGTACATGAGATTGGGATGCGCCGATTTCGAGACATCAAATGATGTCGACAAGAGGGGGAGACTGTACTCTTTTTCCCTTGGTCAGGTTTTTTTCCATTGGGTTTTTCTTGACAAAGTTTTTAATGAGGCAGTCCCCATTACAAAGGATATTGTACTCTTTTTCCTTCACTAAAGTTTTTTTTCCACTGGGTTTTTCTTTAGTATGATTTTAATGAGGCATATTCCTAAATAGCCATCCAAGGGAGAGTATTGTGATAAGTATGAATGGATGGATGTCCATTTAATATATTGTGACTTTCTTCACAATATTGTGGGGGCCAACTTTTTCAAGATTGAAGGAATCAATCTTCAAGACAGATGCAAATAAATGAACTTTGAAAAAGTAAGACTTAGTATGTGTATAAACAGAGGTTTAAACATCTGACAACACATACAATCAATAATAACAAATATTCTCTCTCTTTATACTTAATACTTCTCTCTCTTTATATACATTATATATAATATTAGTAATATATATATATGAATTATTGTTATTAAACTAATTATATTAATATTAGAATCTTCTATTTACACATCTTTATTTTATATTTGGTATATCTTTTATTTATTTTACAACAAATATCATTTTTTAATAACTTAGTATTAACTTTTACATGATATATATGGATAGATTTTAATACTAAATATACAACTCTTAAGTCTTAAGAACTGTAAGTTTGAAATTCATAATTAATTAGTCCAAAATTATACATAAATAACTCACGAACACATCTTTTTCTTTAATTTGTGGACTCAAATTCATGAAACCGAGGGAAGAATTTTTAATACTTATTTAAAGCAATTTTATATTTACACAGATAACATGCATTACATACATATACATGTGTAATTTTGTTACACAAAGCTAGCTAAATAAAACAATATATTAAGGAATAAGAGAAATGCTATAATAATTGACTTGTTATCCAAAATATTATTGTGAGAATGTTTTGTTTTTCATTTAATTCTTTAAAGATTATTCTTAATCATATTCTGCTTTCTGTTGTTGAGAGAATAATTATTAATTATTTTTTTATAATTATAAAACTTCACCAAAAATCAAGATAAAATGTAAATCTTATAACATTTTTTTTGTTTTTATATTTCTAGTCAAGTCACTAGTAAAATTTATTTCGTTAGTTTTTTTCATAATAAATACTATTATATGGAAGTTTGATCAATATTATTGTCAAAATTGGATCAAACTGACTAATTTGACAAAAAAAATTAATGAATCAATTATATGATCAGTTCAATTTAAAAATATGATCGCATGAGTAATTAAATCGTTGATCGGTCAAATTCGCTAAGAATCGACTAATTTGATTGCAAAACCGTATACAGCTACAAATCGGGCATGAATTCTCCATGCACCAGCAACTTACCAAAACATGAAGGAATACTCGTTGATCCACCAATATTCCAACGGAATTTTAAAATATATACCAAAATGATTATTAATTTAATAACTATTTTGACAAAAACTGAATTATAATTGAACAGAGTCTATTTAAAATAAACCAAATTTTTTAAGTAAAAACTGAAATGAAACTACTGTTTTTAATAAAAATTAGTTTGATAATTTTTACGATTCACTTTTTTTTTAAAGCAAATTTTTTAAGTAAAAACTGAAATGAAACTACTGTTTT
This sequence comes from Arachis ipaensis, assembly GCF_059453495.1. Lineage (NCBI taxonomy): Eukaryota > Viridiplantae > Streptophyta > Magnoliopsida > Fabales > Fabaceae > Arachis > Arachis ipaensis. The sequence continues at coordinate 61,754,223 of NC_142443.1, forward strand.
TAATAAAAATTAGTTTGGTAATTTTCACGATTCACTTTTTTTTTTAAGCCAAATAAAATTGCCTTTTACACCCCCCCTCCTTCTCTTTCTCCCCCTTCTAGTGAAACTCAATGCTCTCACCCTCCCCTCTAACTGAAGCAAAGTTCAAGTTTGGTACCAAACCAAAACCCTAGGTTCCTCTTTCGCTTCTTCCTCCTTACCCTCTTGTAGATCGGCACGTTGTCCCCATCCTCCGTCTTCATATTCTCGGCGCCATCGTCAACTCGTCATCTTCTCTCCATCGTCTGGTCGGCGTCTTCTGTCAATCAACGGTTGGTCGGCGTCGTCTTCGAAGGTCAGTGGCTCAATGCTCGCTTGTTCTTCACTTGTTCAGTTTTTGTTCTTTTTTTCTTTTATACTCTGTTTTTGTGATTTCTGGATTGACTTCAGCGAATGCATGTCTTGCTGCCGTGAGCCCAAGGACTGCGAGCTCGTCCGTGAGGACTACCTCGGGTGCCTCCATCACTCCAAAGAGGTCTTCCTTCTTTCTTTCGTATTATTATTGCTGTTGTTCTGTTTCGTTCTTCATTGCCTCCTTCTTTCCTCTTTCATTCTCCAAACCCCTAATTCCCAATTACTCTATTCAACTCCACTTTCATTCGTTCTGCGCTTTCAGATCTTAAGGCCTTTATAGTATAGCGTTGTTGTTATATGTTATCTTCATGTTTTGGTCATTTTGTTAAGTAGCGATTTCATAAACCACCAACGCAGGTACTACGGGGCACAAAATCAGAGCATGCCCGATAAATTATGCCAAGCATGCTCGAACAGTGTTATTCTTTTACCACCATATAATATTTTTTTGCCACTAAATTTTGGTAGATTTTCTTTCGGCAAATTCTTTTTGCTGTAAAGTATTTTTCTAAATTATCACCCAGTTTCTATTAGTCATTGGATAATTCTTCTATCTATTAGTTAGTAGCCAATAACTGACACAAAAAACTTAGCTTGCGTTCAAAATACAATAGTTTTGTAACAACAACTAAACTATATACTTTATATCCTATGCTATGATGAACTCCTCCTTCTACTTGATTTATCACCCCTAACGGCTTCTCAACCTTGTGGTTATTCAATGAAACCTCCCAAATGTGTTCAAAAGGTTTAAGGATGTGGATGGAAATTTCAATGGAAAACTTGCCACAGAAGTTGAGGGACTCTTAAGCTTATTATGAAGCTTCACATCTTAGGATTCATGGAGAAGACATATTAGATGAAGCTCTTATATTCACTTCGATTCACCTTAAATCCATTACTCTTATGAACGTTATTTTGTTTTATTTTATTTTTGGGTAAAATATACTTTTTGTCCTTGAACTTTGGCAAAAGTTTCAAAAGCATCCTTAAGTTTTATTTTGTTTCAATTTTGTCCTAAAAGTTTTCGATTTGCATCAAATATACCCCCAATGGCTAAATTTTCAAAAAATTTAAGACCAATCTAACAATAATGCATGAAAATGATGCTTGATTTGCTTGTGTTGAGGGTTGTTCTTATGAGATTGTTATTGAATTGATCTTAAATTTTTTGAAAAATTACCCGTCAAGGGTATATTTGATGCAAATTGAAAACTTCTGGGACAAAATTGAAACAAAATAAAACTTAGGGGTATTTTTGAAACTTTTATCAAACTTCAGGGACAAAAAATATACTTTACCCTTTATTTTTCAATTTGATGATATCTTTGATCTTTGTTGCCTATGTTGGTGTTTGTTGATGGCCTGGAGTTTTGAGCCGTTTGTTAGATGAGTTTAGATTTTGATAAAATTTGATAATTGTTATGTTTTGAGAAGGTTTGGTTCAGTGATTAGGTTGAACTTAATTGTAGAAGAGGTCTTGCTACTTAGTTGTAAGAGATGTACAATATTAACTTATTAAATGATTAGAATTGCATTTTGTTTGAATAATGTTGACTTATTGAATAGTATTCACCGATTGGAATTGCATTTTGCTATAGATGGTGATGATTTTCTTGTGGAATGATTAAGTTTGTATTAGACTACAAGTATGTATTAGGGTGTTTATTTATAATTTATTTATCATTTTATTATAAAACAGTTTTTCTAGGTAGACCACGGTTGAACCGGTTAGACCAGTGAACCAATGATCAGAACGGTTCGATGACAGGTCCGATTTTCAGAACCTTGGAAAAAACCTTAGAGTCCCTCGTCCTCTCCTGCTCCCGCCGCTACCAAGCTCCCACGCCACCACTACCATCATTACCATCATCGTTGTCGAACTACTCTCCGTCGGCAGATCCGCAGTTCTGGCATTACACTAAGATTAAGTGATTGTGAGTCCCTGTTCCCACTTCTCTAATTTTTCTGTTAAGTTTCTTGCCTTCTTCTTCACCCAATTAATTAATTTGCCAAATTTTGCTATAATTTTAATAATAAAGTTGATTTAGGTTTTGAATTTTTGATAACTTAAATTAATTTTCTGTTTCACTGTTGTAATTATAAGGTTGATTTAGGTGTAGCTGTTGTTGTGATTGTTGCTGGTGTTGTTGCCAGTTTGCTGTGATCGAAGGGAAATTGGGATTCTTTTCTGATTTTGTTTAATTGTCATGGTGATAATTAGGAAAATGAAAAAGAGAGCAGTACCTACGCAGTACCTATTGTTTTGTCTAATTAGTTGTGTATAGTACTTATTGTTCTGCCAATAATTTTTAGGTTTTTTTTATTGTTTGTCGCTGTAGGTTCTGTAATGAACTTGAAAAGACAAGTGGCTATTTTATTGTTGATAATAACGGTTACTATTGTCTTATATATGGGTTTTTTGTATTACTAAAAGAAATATAGACAAATTTACGAGGATATTATTCAACTATATTGGAGACTAAGAAATGTTTTAAGTTCGACTAGAGAGCAAGACAATTTCAGTAAGTATTTAAGCTTTATATCTTAAAAATTTGATTCTTTATATTTATCCTATCTCTTACACTCTTAAATTTTTCAGACAATTGTTGAGCACTCATTATATGTACTTCTATTGAAGCATTGCATTATATAGGGGCATAGCGGATTCTTCTCTCTTTGCAGGATTTAGTGAATTGTATGGTCAAGAAGAAAAATGACAAAATAGATGAATTTTCAATAGAAGATATATTCGTTGGATAAACGAAAACTGCATGGTGTTCGAAGAAGAAGATTGTAGTTTTCCAAGGTAAAATGAGATCATTTTACCTTACAAAAAGACTACAATCTTCTTCGAACACCATGCAGTTCTTGCTTATCAAACGGAATGTATCTTCAATTGAAAATCCATCCATCTTGTCATCTTTCATCTTGACCGTGCAATTCACTAAATCTTGTGGAGAGAGAGAAGAAGTTACTCTGCCCCTTCATGTTGATATGGTGCAATGTTTCAATAGAAGTACATGCAATAAATAAATGCACAGTAGTTGTCTGAAAATTTAAAAAAGTAAGGGATATGATAAAAATAAATAATCAAATTTGTAAGATATAAAACCTAAATAGTTATTGAAATTGTCTTGTTCTCTAGTCGGATTTAAAATATTTCTTAGTCTCCAATCTAGTTGAATAATATCCTCATAAACTTGCTTACATTTCTTCCAGTAGTACAGAAAAACCTTGTATAGGACAATAGTAACCGTTATTGTCAATAATAGAATAACTACTTGTCTTTTCAAATCCATAACAGAACCTACGGCGACAAACAATAATCATCTAAGCAATTAAACAACAATAGACTCTAAGGTACTGTTCTCTTTTATTTTCCTAATTATCATCTAAGCAATTAAACAACAATGAACCATATTGGATTGTCCATTGTCGAAAACTCTTACGGACAATCCTGGCCATCCAAGGCCTTTGGAAGGATCAGTAGGAGGAAGCTGATGATTACCTTAGGTTTCGCACCAAGATGTATTAGAGATCCTAACGAAGGTATCCGCTACTACATTTTATATATTTAGTAATGTTTGTCTCTTAACATTTGTTAAAATGTTAGCAATGTAGATAAAATTATATTTTAGAAAACATTTATAATAAAACTATAGTTAATTTTCTTAAAAAGTTGAAAGAACTGTTTCCTATTCCTATTCTTGAACACACTAAGGGTTCATACTCTCCCCAAAACCCTCTCACGAACCATTGCGTGTTTTCTCACTCGGTGCTTCCAATCGGTTCTCACAATCATTGTTTCCTTTGAAATCAAGAATCAGAAAACCATTCTCCATCATAATCTGTTCCTCTCTTTGGATCGTGATTTATTCTACTTCGAACCTTTCTCAATCTCAATCTAGTTCTAGGGTTTGATTATTCTCTATTCTGATTGTTTCATTTTCGTTTCATGCTTGTTCCGATTTCTTTTTAATTTTGTTCCAAAAAGTTACTTGCAGAAGAAGAGTAGCATTATTCTAATCTGATCGTAGTGTGCGTGAGTGATTGAATTGAAACTGCAATGAGAAGGGGAAAATTCAAGAGGAAGCCCACTGGTAGCCACCAGTTCTCCATGCCGGAAGATCTCTGTAAGCATCGCATGTTCTCACTCTCACTCTCAGTGTTCTGAATCTCTCGATCTTGTTCCGTCTTCTTCTCAATCTCTCGGCACTTTGAATCTTTGGATCTCATTCTGCCTCCTCAATTGCTTTCTACTTGTAAGTTAAATTTCCATTGTCTTCTTTCTTGTTCTCTTCAATTTGGGAATTTAGGTCCTCTCGAGTAAGCAAGTTCATTCTGCTGTTATTTATTACTGAAAATTGAAATAATTGACTCATATTTTGGACATTTTGGATCATGGTTTTTTTAATTAATGCTGATTTTACATTTAATCCTGCATCAAATTGATATATATATATATATATATAATTCAGCTTATACAAATTCAGGTCTTGTAAACCATGCTTGCTTGAGACTAATGACTATGAATGTTCATTTGATTTCTAGTTCTAATGAAGACAGTGTAATGGTGAGTAATGAGTTGTCAGAAAAAGAGAAAGCCACCAGTAATATTAGAAGTTAGAAATACTAAATACAGCAAATTAAAAATTAAAGTGAACAACAACTGCATAAAGGGAAATACTATAGACTAATTAGTATCTTCATTGTTTAAAGTTTAAACACTAAAATACTCTTTAATGTCATCGCTAACTTAATGATCAAAGATAAAGGAATCATAATCTTAAATTGTTTGAGCTGTTAATTGAAGTGTAATTAATGCAGAAGAAAATTCTACTAAAACTTCATGCCACATACACATACCTCTTCCTAAGATTTTGTTTTGGCATTTGAATTAGGTGAAGCTGCAGCTTTATTTTTGCCCTTTCTATGATTGAAGGTGTTGAAGCAGGGCTACGACTGCTTGAACTAAGATATTGAGGTGTGCTTTGAACACCAACATCTCTTGTCATTCCTTCTTTTTTCTTCTTTGCATAAAAATATTAGATTCAGAGTTGAATTAAGCAACTTCTTAAAAATAGGATACTAGGAGAATGCAGAAGAAAATTCATTCATGATTATTGAATAATTAGGCATTAGTTATTTGATTAGTCTATAGAAATGAAGTGAAGTTTAATTGCTTATAGTGATTGCTTATAGTCTTTTAATATTTCAATTATGTTATATAATTGACTATGTTTTCTATATTGTTCTGTTTTAAGGGGAAGAGAATTCCGGTCCTTTGAAGAATAAGATTACACAAGAGGCTATAGCGGACATTTTACGATGATTTAGTCACTACCGAGGCAGTTGGGACATTGCGAATTGCCATTATTGGGTTGTAAGTTCTGTTACTATTTTTCTGTTTACTATGTTCTTAAATGGCTGCTTCATTATGTTCTTCATGCCGATCGAACAATGACAAATAGAGAAGTTCTAAATGAATAATCTATTCCGTTTATTTTATCTAGTTAAAATGATAAAATGAAGACTAGTAGTGCTTAATTTATCTTATTTTTTTAATTAAATGAAAACATTTTTTTATCATTAGAATGCCGACGTTCCTTGGGATGTGTTCCAAACGGCCTTCTATAGGAAGTATTCTCTTGAGTCTGCAAGGGAAGCAAAGGAGATGGAACTTATGTAGCTGAAGCAAGGTTCCTTGTCTGTGGCAGACTACACAAGCAAATTCGAGGAGCTTTGTAGGTTTTCTAGGGTGTGTTAGGGTGCCCCGGAGACCTACGAGAGCTGGAAGTGTATCAAGTACCAGAGGGGCTTGAAGGATAGCATTATGACTTCTGTGGCTCCTATGGAGATCCGTGTTTTCTCTGAGTTGGTGAACAAGGCGAAAGAGATAGAAGAATATGCAAAGACGGTAGCTTCATCCAAGGAAACTCACGGAGGAAGCTCTAGTCAGGGACGTGGCAAGTATTTCCCTCCGAGGGGTCAGAGTTTCAAGAGAGGAGGATATGCGTCTCAAGGACAATGAGGCTTCAGAAAGAACACTCAGAATCAGTTTCACTATGCCAAAGGGAGAGAAAATCAGAGTAAGATTTCTTCGGATTTGACTTGTGTGCGTTGTGGGCGTTTTCATCCATACGACTCTTGTAAGATTGGTTTAGGTGGTTGCTTCAACTATGGGTTGTCTGGCCACATTGTAAGGGATTGCACTCGCGGGAAGAACCCGAATGCGGGTCAGAGTCAGCACCAGGGGCGAGTATTTGCTGTGAATGCCAAGGATGCTTCTAAGACGGATCCTTTGATGAGAGGTATATGTTTAATTGGCGATAAAACCTTAATTGCATTGTATGATACTGGAGCTTCGCATTCGTTTATTTCATTTGCTAAAGTTGAGGAACTAGGCTTGAAAGTATCAGAATTAGCATTTGAATTGCATGTACATACTCCACATCAGACGGTTATGACTAGGCCAGGATGTAGGCAAGTTGGTTTCAAGCTTGAGGGTAGAGATTTTGTGCATGACTTGATTTGCTTACCAATGGTTGGGTTGGAGATGATTTTGGGGTTTAATTGGTTGTCGAAGAAACGAGTTTTGTTGGATTGCTTTGAGCGGTCAATTCAGTTTATGCCGGAAGGAGAAAAGGGAGCAGTGATAGCTGGGGGTTACTACCTGAACTTGGTAATGGTGCACTATAGTGGGGAAGAGTGTCAGGGTTCTATTCTGTTGGCTGCAAATACATTAGGTGATAATTAGGAACTAGATCAAATTCCGGTAGTTAGAGACTTCCGGAGGTGTTCCCGAAAAATATTCCTGAATTTCCACCTCAGAGGGAAATTGAATTTGCGATTGAATTGGTGCTAGGAGCCGGACTAGTGTTGATTGCGCCGTATCGAATGGCTCTGATAGAGCTGGCAGAATTAAAAACTCAGTTGGAAGAGCTTCTGAACAAGAGGTTCATTCGACCGAGTGTATCTCCGTGGGGAGTGCCAGTTTTACTGGTGAAGAAGAAGGATGGAGGAATACGACTGTGTGTGGATTACCGACAGTTGAACAAAGTGACTGTGAAGAACAAGTACCCGCTGCTAAAGATAGATGACTTGATGGATCAATTGCAAGGAGCTGGAGTGTTTTCCAATATCAATTTGAGATCCGGTTACCATCAGATAAGGGTGAAGGAGGATGATATCCCTAAGACTGCGTTCAGGACGCGCTATGGACACTACAAGTTTGCGGTGATGTCCTTTGGATTAACGAATGCACCTGCTGCTTTCATGGATTACATGAACAGAGTATTTCGTCCTTTTTTGGATAAATTCGTGGTGGTTTTTATAGACGACATCTTAGTTTATTCTAAGATGGCAAATGAGCATGAGGAACACTTGAGGATTGTGTTGCAAATCTTAAAGGAGCAAAAATTGTATGCAAAGTTGTCGAAGTGTTGTTTTGGAAGGAGGAAGTGAAGTTCTTGGGTCACGTGGTGAGTAAAGGAGGTATAGTCGTAGATCCTTCGAAGATAGAAACGGTGATGGAATGGGAAAGACCAATGACGGTGACGGAATTTAAGAGCTTCTTAGGATTAGCCGGATATTACTGGAGATTTATTGAAGGATTTTCCCGTATAGCACTGCCGATGACTAAGTTGACAAGGAAGGAAGTGCCTTTTGTGTGGACGCCAGAGTGTGAAGAAAGTTTTCAAACTTTGAAGTAGAAGTTAACTTCAGCACCTGTTTTTATTTTACCGGAACCGCATGAACTGTTTGAAGTATATTGTGATGCTTCTTTGAAGGGTTTGGGTTGCGTGCTGATGCAACACCAGAACGTTGTAGCTTACGTATCGTGTCAGCTGAGACCGCATGAGGTAAATTACCCAACTCATGACCTGGAATTAGCGGTGATTGTGTTTGCCATGAAGATTTGGAGACACCACTTGTATGGAGTGAGGTTTATCGTCTTTTCTGATCATAAGAGTCTCAAATACATCTTTGATCAGAAAGAGCTCAATATGCGTCAGAGGAGGTGGATGGAACTTTTAAAGGATTATGATTTTAAACTAAGTTATCACCTTGGAAAGGCGAATGTGGTAGCAGATGCATTGAGTCGAAAGTCCTTAACAATAGCTTGGATGAGAATTAAGGAAGAGGAGTTAGTGGATAAGTTTGTGGATCTTAAATTGGATATTGGTGAAGTTTCCGTAAGAGCTTGTTTGAATCAGTTGCATATCTCGAGTACATTTAAAACAGAGATTCAGAGGGCTCAGTAGGATGAGCAAAAGCTTCAGCAACTATTTCAACCAGTTGGTGAGAAGAGGCTTGGAGAACTCACCAAAGATGATGAAGGGTTATGGAGATATAAGGGAAGAATTTGTATACTGGATGTCGGGAGTTTGAGGCGAGATTTGTTATCAGAAGCTCACAACAGTGGGTTTTCTATTTATCCCGGAAGTACAAAGATGTATAAGATGTTCTGGTGGCCTGGGATGAAAGGTGATGTAGCTACAGTGGTATCCAAGTACCCGATGTGTCAGAAGGTGAAGATAGAGCATCAAAAACCGTCGGGAATGCTACAGCCACTTGAGATTCCTCAGTGGAAATGGGAAGGAATTGCTATGGACTTTGTGACCGGTTTACCAAGGACTAGATTGGCATTTGATGCGGTTTGGGTGATCGTGGATCGCTTAACCAAATTCGCTCATTTTCTGCCTATTCGAGTGAACTGTTCTATGGAAGAGTTGGCGAGATTGTACATCAAGGAGATAGTAAGGTTGCATGGTATGTCATCGAGTATAGTGTCAGACCGTGATCCCCGATTCACGTCAAGATTTTGGGGAGCTTTCCAAAATGCTTTCAGTACGAAACTATGTCCCGGTACTGCGTATCATCCACAAAGTGATGGACAGTCGAAAAGGATTATTCAGACATTAGAAGATATGCTGAGGGCGTGTGTATTGGATCAACCTGGAAGTTTGGACCGTTACATGTCATTGGTGGAGTTTGCGTACAATAATAGTTTTCATGCGAGCATTGAGATGGTTGCGTATGAAGCCTTGTATGGATGGAAGTGCCAATCTCCACTTTGTTGGTATGAAACCGGTGAAGCAAGTGTTTTGGGTCCTGATTTGGTAGCAGAGACTGCTGAGAACATTAAGAAGATTCGTGCAAGGATCTTGACTGCCCAGAGCCGATAGAAAAGTTATGCGGATCAGAGAAGGAAACCGTTAGAATTTGAAGTGGGAGAACACGTGTTTCTAAGGGTTACACCGATAACTGGGATTGGAAGAGCGATCAAAACCAAGAAGTTGAATCCAAGGTTCATTGGACCGTTTGAGATTCTGGGGCGATTCGAGCCAGTGGCGTATCAGGTAGCCTTGCCACCTCACTTGTCTAACTTGCATGACGTATTCCACGTGTCACAACTCCGTAAGTACACGTCGGATGCAGCTTATGTGTTATAGCCTGAGTCTGTCGAGTTGAGAGAGAACCTGACATTTCAAGTAACACCGGTGCGTATCGACGACACTAGTGTAAAGAAGCTGCGAGGAAAAGAAGTTCAGTTGGTTAAAGTAGCTTGGGAGCGAGCAGGAGTCGAAGAGCATACTTGGGAATTGGAGTACGAGATGCAGAAAGATTACCCCGAGCTATTCTCAGGTAATCACTAAATTTTGAGGGTAAAATTTCTTATTCGGTAGGGAGAATGTAAGAACCGCTACAAATTAATTGTCTAATTAGTTAATTAACATTGCCCAAATTAGGTTCCAAAAATTTAGAGTGAGAATTTGACGATTTAAATATGATTTTTGGACTCAGTAGGTTTTTCTGAGTTAGAAAATATATTTTCTGCAAAAAATCGAGAAAAACTGCGAACCGGCAGTTGAACCGGTCAGACCGGTTCAAGTTTTCCCGGTACTGCGCAAGAAAAAGTGAAAACAGTCAAAAACTTTAGGAAAGTATTAGAAATGAAAAACCGGACGTTAATTTTAAATGTTTGGCCCAAAATTAGGCTGAACGGGCTAAAAACGCTAACGGGTTGGACCGGGCCCAAGTTGGGCCCAAGCCTAACATATATATACCCTCATTAAAGACCCATTTCAGCACAACACTCACTTAAACACCACACACTTAGCTAAAAAGAAAAGAGGGAAGAGGAAGAAGAAAACACTATTCATCACCATCTTCACAAGCTCATATCTTGAGCTACGGAGCTCCGATCGCTGCACCATTTGCAGCTACGCGTTCCTTCCGAAGAGCTCTACGAAACTCACCCAAGAAACTGGTAAGAAAACTACGAATCCTTCTCAGTCCTTCTCTTCAAAAATTTGAAAATTTAGGACTTTTGATTAAATGAGTTTTTGTGATTTTGAGTGTTTAAGTGCACTCTAGCCCTTGATTGACGTTGATTTTGGCTTCCAAAACTGTTGGAATCGGTAAGAGGTCTTGAACTCTTGTGAAATTTTAATTATGATAAGCCCTAGGTTGATGAGTTATGATTTATGCGTTTTATAGCTTGATTATTGTGAGTTTGGAAGCTATTGGAGCTTTTGGTGCCTGTTGGAGTGGAATTGGAGGCTTGCTTGTGATTGAAAGCATAGATTGTGCTCAATTTTGGGTTTTAGATATATTGAAAATCGGCCAAGGTATGGTTTCGGTTTTCTCTATGTAGTATATAATATTCATGGACACTTAGGCTAGTGACCTATAGGATAGGTTTGATTTGATGTGGTTGTTGATGATGGTTGGTTGATGATGTATGATGAATTGAATTTGTTAATGTTGATAAGTAATGATGTGGAGGTATGATGTTTGATGAATTTGAATGAATATATATTGTTGACTATTGATATAAAGCCTTAATAAGGTTGATAATGAGAATTTATAGTGATGGAATGATGATTGGTAAATGTGTTGATGGAGGATTAATTTTAATGTTATCTATAATTGATGTTGATGATTGAGAATGGTGAAATGTGATGGAAAATTGTATAAATGGTGAATTGTGACCCAAGAAAGTAGATTGTGCTGTAAATGAAAGTTTGGTATTGATTTAGTTGGATATGGCTTCAGAATTTCGGAAAATGAAGTACTTGTGAAATTTGGTAAAAAGGAATTTTGGTGAGCTTTATCTGATTATAACTCATGCCTCAGTTTTCAAAATTTGTTGCAATTTGTATAGAATTAAAGTCCATTGAAAACTCTTCAAAATGATATAAAGTTTGTAAAATTTGGACTTTTGTAGAGGAAGTTATGATCATTCAAAGTTTGGTGTCAAAATTTGAAATTCTGCAAAGATGAAGAATTGTGATTTCTGGTATGTGCGTACACACAGCCTTGTGCGCACGCATACCCCTGTGAAAATTTAAACATGTGCGCACGCACAGCCCTGTGCGTACGCACACGCAGGGGAAGGCTTTCTGTTTAGAGCGCTAGCACAGCTTGTGCGCGCACATAACCAATGAAGAATTACAATCTGTGCGCACGCACAGCCTTGTGCGCACGCACACGTTGGGAAAGGCAATCTGTTGGGGGGCGCTAGAACAGCTTGTGCGAGCGAACAGAATTATGAAAATTTGTACCTGTGCGTACGCACACCCTTATGCGTACACACATGTTTAAAAAATTTTTTGGGCGTGCGTGCACGCCCTGTTTCTCAAACTTAAACTTTGTTTTCAACTATTTCACCTTCCCCACAAGATTGTAAGCTTCTGTGACACCATTTTAAGACTTTTGGGCTTAATTTTTGGTATGAGATCATGGAAAAGAACCTAAGAGATTTAGTTGACGTTATTTTGAAAAATTAGTAAACGGTGGCTTAACTTTCGGGTGTACTGAGGATGGTTTGATGGCATACGAAGGTAGATTGGTATATGAAATGAGAACTGATGAACTGTTGAATTCGGAATAGAAATGTAAATTAACAGTAGTTGAGATGATTCGAGGACTCGGAATGGAAATGTTGATTTGACAGTGGTTGAGACGAGTCGAGGACTCGAATGTGCAATGATGAATCATTAATGTATCGAAAATATTTTCTGAAAAACCACTGAACTACTGTTTTATATTGAGATTGATGAGACGCTATGCGCCCGGCAGGGACGGTGGTTAATCCCGCCTGTCGAGGTAGCGGCGGCGGCGCAAGAACGGTGGTTAATCCCGCTTACGTTGTGATGTGAGGTCTGTGGCAAGAGTATCCCGCTCGCATCCCTTCGGATCAATAGAGTGTGCAGGCACAAAATCCTGGATGGTGATCCGAGCACCTTATCTCGGGGATTCCCAATGATGATTCCGAAGGGCGACATCTCCATGGAGGTGTGTCGGGTTGGTAGTTGAACCGACAATGTGATATCACAGCCAATAGGATAGGCATTGATCATGTGCATCTTCTATCTGTTTGTTTGCTTTGCCGGCTTGTAATTGTTTGCCTATTTGTATAACATGTCTATTTGCCTACTTGAATTATTTGCTATATATGCCTATACTTGTGTTTTACTTGCATTTCAATTAATTGTACTTTCTATTGGGATTGAGGAGGTTCAGAAGGCGGTGGCGATGGGATCACATGGAGGATAGGTTAGTGAAGGCTGTGGGACAGCGGAGATCTGTTAGACTAGAAAATCCTCTAAGTTAGATTACCCTTTTAATATGTTAAGGTTTTATATATGCGTTACTGTTTTAGTTATTCCTTAAGCTTGAATCTTGTGATGGATATGAAGTCTAGGATTGCCTTTGGCGTCCAGGGGTCTTATATCTTACATCACTGGGCACTGTTACCATACTGAGAACCTCCGGTTCTCGTACCATATTCTGTTGTGTTTTTCAGATGCAGGTTGCAACCTACCTCGGTGAGTTGTTTGGATGGTGACAGAAGTGGAGGATCATGATACTTTTGGACTCTTTTTGATTATTCTGTCTATATATCTCTCATTTTTGTATTTTGTTTTGCCTAGAGGCTTGTATTGAGAGAGAAAAACTTTTATAAATTATTTTTAAATTTCAGGTTCTGTTTTGTCTGTATATATGTCTAGCCAGCTTAAGCTCCGCGAGCCGTGGCTAGATTCTTATGATATTAAACTCTTATCTTTTGTTATATTATATCTATATCTTGTGCCTTAAGGTAGTAGTTCCGTTAGTACGTTTTGCGCTTTTCAATTCCTGTTTTTGAGCTATATCCTTTATCGGGTTTCTAGATTATATTAATTCTTTCTATATCGTATATGTATGAGCTTAGAACTGTCGTAACATTTGATTAACCTTTGCTTTACGACGCGAGGTAAGGCTTAGGCTAATTAGGGTGTTAGATTTCACCTTCCCAACAAGCTTGTAAACTTCTGTGACACCTATTTAAGACTTTTTGGCTTGTTTTTGGATGTTAAAACATAGAGAAGGTCTTGGGTGAAATTATTTAGTAATTCTTTGAAAAGTTAAAGAATGGAGGTTTAGGTTTCTAGTGTGCTGTGGATGGGTTTGGTTAAGTGAGAAGGAAGAATAGTATATTGGTAATTAATGATAAGGGATTGTGAAAGTGGTGAACTGATGAGTTTGGAATGGAATTTAAAAATTGGCAGTGGTTGAGGTAAGTCTGGGACTCAAAATGGAATGATGGATCCATGATATATTGAAAAATGATTTCTGAAAACCATTGAATCACTGTTTTATACTGAGATTGTTGAGACGCTATGCGCCTGGCAGGGACAGTTTGGTTGGATCTCGCCTGTCGAGGTAGCGGCGGCAGCGTAAAGGCGGTGGTTCGTCCCGCTTACATTGAGATGTGAGGTCTGTGGCAATAATATCCCGCTCGCATTCCTTCAGATCACTAGAGTGTGCAGGCACAAAATCCTGGACGGTGTTCCGAACGCCATATCTCGAGGGTTCCCATTATGATTCCGAAGGTCGACATCTCCATGGAGATGTGTCGGTTTGGCAATTGAACCGACAATGTGATATCACAGCCAATAGGGCAGACATTCATCATGTACATTTTCTATGTGGTTGCTTGCTTTGTCTACTTTCATACTATGCCTACTTGTATAACATGCCTAATTGCTTCTTGATTTACTTACTATACTTGATTATTTCTTGTGTATTACTTGTATGTAATTATTTGTGCTTTCTACTAGGATTGAGGAGGCTCGGTAAGCGGTGGCGATGGGATCGTATGGCGGTTAGGCTGGTGAAGGCTGTGGGACAGTGGTGATCTGATAGTTAGAAATCCCTTAAGTTAGTTTACCCCTATTTATAAAGGTTTTGAAGTTATGGTTTTAATTTTAGTATGCTTTAAGTTAAATCTTATGATGGATATGAAGCTCTAGGATTGCCTCTGGTATCCCGGGGTCTTATATCTTACATTATTGGACACTGTGACTGATGGTGGCGGAAATTGGCGAGTTAAGAATTGTTATAAGATATGCGTTGCAAGTATAGTTCTCAACCAACCAGAAATCTGCTTATCAATTTAAAAGGGGTGTCACAGAAATTAAAATTAAAATACTGGGAGTATGAATCCCAGGTCGTCTCCCAACGAGTTGCAGGAAAGTGTGCTATTTTATTAATCAGATGGTTTTCAAAAAGATTTGAGTTGAATGACAGGAAATTAAATCAGAGAATTAATGTAATTTAAATAAAAGCCTTGACTGGGAGTAGATTAGTTGGAAGCCCTATTCTTGTTGTAGTACTTTCAAGATTAATTAATAATTGGGGTTGTTCTGTTTAGTTATCCCTTACTAGGTAAGGGGAAAGTCTAACAAGTTGGAATGCTGTTTCTATTCACAAGTCCCAATCCGCTTACTTGGAAGGACTGGTGTTAGTGACTAAAGAGCAAACCAATAATAAATCCAATTACAATTTCTCCCTTGAGCACTCCAACTCAAGGGTTCCCTTCAATCAACTCCCCATCAAGTTAGGGGAACTACTCGCTCATTGTGAATGTGGAATTCATAACATAGGAAAGGGAATTAAAGGAAGACATGATAAATAAGACTCAAAGGAATTAATTAAAAATAAAAATAACTCTTGTATTGATAAATTCTAAAATAATCCAACAGTAAGATTGAAATAAATTAAAGGACATGGAAGAGTAAAGCCAAGTAAAAAAACGAACTAGAATGACGAAGTCTTGATGAGGTAATAACTCTTCTCAATATCCCAATGCAAAAAGCAATTAAAAATCCTAACAACTATGAATGTGTAGAGAGAAAACCTAGAGGAGAGGAAAACTAGATCTGAAAAACTAAAACTATCTAGAATGAATATTGTTTCGGTTTCTGCATGTTCTCCGGCTCTAGTCTGCTTTTCTGGGCCGAAAATTGGGTCAAAATAGGGCCCGAAATCGTCCCCAGCGATTCTGCAAATTATGCAGATCGCGCACGTCACACGATCGTGTCATTCGTGCGGACGCGTCATTCGGCGTTTTGCTTCTCCACGCGGACGCGTCGTCCACGCCTCCGCGTCACTTATGCTATTCCAATCCGCGCGGTCGCGTGAGCCATGCGGCCGCGTCACTTCTCGCTGGTCATCTCCTTAATTTCTTGTGTTCCTTCCATTTTTGCAAGCTTCCTTTCCAATCTCCAACTCATTCGTGCCCTATAAAGCCTGAAACACTTAACACACAGATCACGGCATCGAATGGAATAAAGGAGAATTAAAATACATAATTAAAAGTCTCTAGGAAGCAAGTTTTCAATCGTGTAATGATTTTAGGAAGGAAATATAAATGCATGCTAATTATATGAATAAATGGGTAAAGATCATGATAAAACGACACAATTAAACACATTATAAACCATAAAATAGTGGTTTATCAACCTCCCCACACTTAAACATTAGCATATCCTCATGCTTAGTTGAAGGAGATAAAATAAATGAGTAGGAACATGTGAAACTCATGCAATGCAATGCAACCTATATATGTAAATGCAACTATATGATTCTTGTCCACTTGATCAAAAGTAAATAAGCTCTTCAAAACAATTACAAATCAAATTCCACTAATTCAATTCTTATACAGTAAGAACAGCTAAAAATGCAAGAAAATAGCTCATGAAAGCGGGGAACATAGAATTTTAAGCATTGAACCCTCACTGAAGATGTATGTACACTCTAGTTTCTCTAGTGTATAGGGTAATTACTCTATTCTTCTCTAATCATGCTTTCTAATTTTCGTTCTTCTCCTAACCAATCAACAACATTTAATATACCAATGCAAACATCATGAGGTCTTTTCAAGGTTGTAATGGGGCCAAGGTAAAGGTAAGGATGTATATATGGCTAAGTAAGCTTATAAATTGAATCTTTATTTAACCCAAGCTTTCACCTAACCTCTATGTATATTCTATATAACTTTAGAATGCATACCCAGCTACCCAGAAATTCCCTTCATATTCCATACTCATGTTTCAACTTTTTATTTTAATTTTATCATACATGCATTGATCTTTGAATTCTTAACTCAGCATTGGGGTAATTTTGTCCCCTTATTTATTTATTGAATATTTTTGGATTTTTTTTTCTTTCATAAACATAAGAATAAACATAGCTTATCAATGCACATAGATTTTTAATTCTTATAGTTTCACATGAGTAGGTATCATTATATTATCATGACACATTCCCTTATTATCTTTTGTTCCCACAATTTCCCATACTTAAATAACACACACAATTCTATCTTAAGCTAACCAAAGATTCAATTTGGGATATATAATTGTTTTTCCGCTTAAGGCTAGTAATGTGGTAAAATATAGAACAAATGGGATTTAAAGGCTCAAAGTGGCTAAAAAAGGTAATTGAAAGGGGTAGGCTTAATTTGGATAAGTGGGCTAAACAAATAATGGCCTCAATCATATGCAAACATATAAATATAATAAACATTGGACATATAGGATGAGACAAAATATAGATTACAATTATAGAGAAGTAAACACACATGAATAAAACAATTATGGTTAAATAATGTAACCATTCATAAAGGCTCAAATCTCACAGGTTGTGTGTTCTTTAGCTCAAAAATTATGTTCCAAATACAACTTCAAGCAAATTTAACATAGAAGTTTTGATTAAAATTAGTGAAATTTTGTTCCAAAGATAGGGTCTTAGAAGAAACTTATTGCCTTTTCAATCAAGCAGAACATGCTTGCAACTAACCTATTACTATGCAATTTATCCTATTCTACAAAAGAAAAATCTAGCTAAATATCCTAATTTATTGATGTTTAGGGAAGGGAAATTACCTCCGGAAGTCAGGTACTGACCGACCCCCCCACACTTAAGGCTTTGCACCATCCTCGGTGCCATCTGTCAGGAACAAAGGTTGGTTGGTATCAGTATCTCCATCATCGAGGCCATCATGGCTCCCTGTGCTGGTAAAGGAAGTGGAGTCCGGGGTGTCTGAGTCCTTGAATTTTTCCAAAATTAGCTCCTTGAGGTATGTGAATCGGCGCTTGTTACGGCGCTCTCTCATCTTAGCTTTCTGTTCCTGCCGATCCAACCTTGCAAGTATCTGCTAGAGCAGGTGGTCTGTAGTAGGTGCTTGTGGTATTGAAGAAGGAATATCTTTAACTGGTTCAGTAGACTGGCTAGTAGTGGCTGCTGGAAGTCTAAGGTACTTCCCGTTAGGGACATACTGATCATTCCGGGGAAGCATGACTTTGGTGTCCCCAGCTCTGTAGGAGACTCCGGCTGCTGAGGCAAGATCTGAGACCAAGGCGGGAAAAGGTAAGTTGCTCGCAATTTGTACGTGTCCCATGGCATTCCGGATATGTCTAGGTAGATTCAGAGGTTAGTCTTTAAGGATGCACCATAGAAGAACGGCCATGTCCGCAGTGAAGGAGGATTCGTGAGTACTCGGAAAGACGTAATGGGACATGATCTGTGCCCATACGCGAGCCTCCAAGGTAAGTGCTGAAGCCGAAATTCCCTTAGGGCGGGTACGATGGTATCCGTAGATCCAACGGCTGCTAGGTAGTGCGATCACTCTAAGAACGCTGTCCCAGTCAAATTGGTACAGCTGGCGCTTGAGTGCGGCTTCTTGAAAGGCATCCAATCCTTCTGGAACAGGGGGAAGACCTAGAGCTTTTTGAATGGCCTCTTCCGTAATGGGGTCTTGCTTTTGACGGACGTAGACAGACTGCAGGGTTGGTAGGTGAAAGTTGGAGTAGAAATCGACTACCCAAGAAAGATTGACCTGCCTTGACTGTCTCTGTAGGAAATCCCATTGTCTTCGTGCAATCTGCGGTTCAACAAATGTAGCAATATGGTTTGGGAGGAGAAGAAGGTATTCGTTATTTTAACTCCTTTCTGCCAGGATGGGGAACATCTGCTCACAGTAGCGATTGGGGAATCGCGCAGTGTCCTTTGCTGGGAAGGCTCTTTCTTTATCATCAACTTTTATAATCCTCTTAATTTTCTTTGTTGAGGGCTTAACCGCAGTTGAAGAGGGTTCTACCACTAATGCTCTTTTTGTTCCTCTTCTTGCTGGTTGTTTGGGAGTAGCTTTCTCCTTTCCTTTCCTGGTGGCCATCCTGAAAAAGAAAAGAGAAAGTAAATTAAATTCAAAGAGATAGAGCAAGGAAGAGGGCGGGAAAAGTGGTAATCATTGCATAATAAAGAAGAACGACGTTATGATAGTTAAAATTGTGTTGGTTAGGAATTTCTCTTATAGAAAGAAGAATTTCGTTGTAAGCATAGCTCCAAACCAACAAACAACTCTCACATCAAATTAAAATATGGTTTTGTCACATGTACAAACCCCAAATAAGAATTAACCGAAGTATTTAGACTCCAGGTCGTCTCACAAGGAATTGCAATGAAGTGATCAATTATTGGCTATGAAAATGCAAGGGGGTTTGATTTTTGATAATTGACAAGAAAAGTAAATAGCAAGAAAGTAAATAATAAGAACTAGTAAAATAAAGGAAAAGAACTCTTGGCTAGACATAGGTAATTGAGATCACTATCTTTGGCTACAAACCATATATTGATAATTATGAGAGGCAACCTATTAAGTCTACTTCCAAAGCCTTAAGTACGTAATATCTACTCCTAGGCTTGAAGTACGTCAAATAGGCTTGATCACATCAACCCAAAAGCCCCAACCTACCTACTAATTAGATTAGTAGTGGGTTGGCATCAATGAGTATCAAATTGATCACCAAGGGTTCTCAAATCACCAAATCATTGAGACCCAATGACTCAAGGTCACTCAATTCCCTTAGCCTAGGCCAAGAGTCAAGAAAACTACTCAAACTAGAGAAAGCATTCTATCAAACATCAAGAGTGCAAGAAAAGTAAACATCATGAAATGCAAGAATTAAAAGAACCAACAACTAACATAAGCAAGAAATCATAATAACAATCAAGATCAACATAAAAGAAATATGGAAACATAAAATTTGTATTAAAGGAAATTTAAGATCCAACAAGGTTCATGAACATAAAAGCAACAAAATAAAGGAAATGAACAAGAGAAACTAAGAAGATTAAGATATGATAACAAGAAATTAAGAGAGAAAGCTAAATCAAAACAAGAATTAAAACTTGGATCCAAGAAGAATTAACTAAAACTACCCTAAAATCTAGAGAGAGGAGAGAGCTTCTCTCTCTAGAATTCTATCCTAAAACATGATGAAAACTAAACTATGACTACTTGGTTCATTCCCCCTTCAATCCTTGGGTTCAATAGCATCAGAAATGGGTTGGATTGGGCCCAAAATGAGCTGCAAAATCGCTGGGGGCGATTTCATTAAAGTGGACCCACGGGCAGAATCGGCGCGCACGCGTACATGGCGCGTGCGCGCCCCTGAGCGCGAAGCAACATATCACAAAATTTATATCATTTCGAAGCCCCGGATGTTAGCTTTCCAACACAACTGAAACCGCCTCATTTGGACCTCTGTAGCTCAAGTTATGGTCGTTTGAGTGCGAAGAGGTCAGGCTTGACAGCTTTACGGTTCCTTCATTTCTTCATGAGTTCTCCCACTTTGCATGCTTTTCTCCTCACTTCTTCCAACCAATACTTGCCTTATGAATCTGAAATCACTCAACAAATATATCAAGGCATCGAATGGAATTAAAGTGAATTAAAATCACCAATTTTAGGGCCTAAAAAGCATGTTTTCACATTTAAGCACAAATCAAGGGAGAATTGCAAAACCATGCTATTTCATTGAATAAATGTGAGAAAAGGTGATAAAATCCCCCAAAATAAGCACAAGATAAACCACAAAATCGGGGTTTATCAAATATCCCCACACTTAAGCCAAGCATGTCCTCATGCTAAGAATAAAGAAGGACAAGAAAGGGGTATGAACATTTATTCAATGAAAATAAAATATATGCACCTATCTATATGCATGAAACTAAATGCAATATGATTCTACCTACTTGGTTAAACGAAAATCAATCCCCAAGAACACATATGCACATGTAGGGCAGAGTAGTATGATGATTCATGAATCCTACCAATTTGAATATCAAAATAAAGTACAAATAGACTTGCAAGAAGAACGCTCATGAAAGCCGAGAACAAGGAATTGAGCATCGAACCCTCACCGGAAGTGTATCCGCTCTAGTCGCTCTAGTGTATAGGGTCGATCACTCAATTCTCTTCTAATCATGCTTTCCAAGATTTGTTTTTCTTCTAACAATCAACAATTATTCAATGCATGCATACATTCATCATGAGGACTTATTCATAGGTTGTAATGGGGCTAGGGTAAAGGTAAGGATGCATATGGTCAAGTGAGCTTGAAGTTTGTATCTTTGATTAGCCTAAGCTCTCACCTAACACATGTAACAACCTATACAATTCTAATATACAACCTAGCTACCTATGATTCCCACTTTTTCACATACTCATGCATTCCCTTTAATTCACCACACATATGCATTGATTTTTATTGAACTTTACTTTGGGGCATTTTTGTCCCCTTTTTATTTCTTTTTCTCTTTTTCTTTTTCTTCTTTTTTTTATATATATTTTTTATACATATATATATTTTCTTTTTTTTTTTAAAGTATATACAAACGTATCAATGCATATGGTTTTACATATAGTGTATGAGTATGTACTCAATTTCCAATATTTTTAACAAAAATAAAAGTTACACTTTTACCACAACCAATGTCCCAAGTTTTCCATACCCAAATGATACACACCCTCACTAGCCTAAGCTAATCAAAGATCCAAATTAAGGACATTTATTATTTTTTACTTAGGGGTAGTGATGTGCTAAAATTAAGAACAAAAGGGATTAAATAGGCTCAAATTTGGCTAACAATGGTTGATGAAAGGTAGGCTATTTGGGTAAGTGAGCTAAATGAAATGATGGCCTCAATCATATAAATGCATGTATACATGGAATAATGGATATAAAGAATCAAACAAATCAAAGATTATAATCATAGAAAGAGAATAATGCACACAAGAATGGAAATAAGCGGTTATAAGATGTAACTACACAATTGGGCTCAAACTCACATGCTTGTGCTCTTAGCTCAAAAACCATGTTCCAAAATAAATTCTTCAAGCAAGTTTAACAAGAAATTTTTTTTTTCAAATTGGTAGGGTGCCCTAAAAACAATTTTTCTTGGAAAAGAAATCATCACCCTAACCAAGTAGTTGTAACATAAAAAGAAGTGGTAAAATATGTACAATTTCTAACTAGCATGCAACCTATCATGCAATGCAACAACTAACTAACAAGGACAAAAATTAAGAATTTGGTGTTGAAAAAGAAAGTTGTTACCCATGGAGGTCGGTCGGACGACCTCCCCATACTTAGAAATTTGCACTGTCCTCGGTGCATGCAAAGAAGAGCAAGGTGGATGGGTTGCTACAATTGATGAGCTCCTTCAAAAGGTTGTGCGGATGAACTTGTTTGTTGCCCCATTTATAAGCTTTCTCATTCCTTTCCCTCTTAGTGGCCAACCTAAAAGGAAAGAAAAAGAAAGAAAATTATGCCTACAACAAAGATATCAAAGCAAATAGAACATAGGCGGGGGCTAATGCCAAATAAGAGTAAGGTTCTCACTACATGTTAGCTACGCATGTGAGTGAGGAAGCAATATAGGCAAAGGGCATATCAATTAATACTTGATGCAAGAGTAAAGTCAAGGCATGAAGAGCACTCAGAAGCATCAAGTTCGACTAGAAAGAGTGGGTCATGAAAGACATGTAAGCTCATATCAATGCACAAAGAATATAAGGATCATCAAAGGTTAAGCATTGAATTAAATATTTCATTACCCATCAATATCAAACAAGTCTAGAAGCACCAAGATTAACCAAGAAATTCTCAACAATTGAGTAAGAGAATTCAACACCATTATTAAAATAAGAAACTTAGAAAAGAAGATAAGAACAAGCTATAAAAACAAAATTAAAATGCAATAAATGAAAATAAGCAAATGTAATAAAAGAAAATGGAAGAAAAGAAAATTTTTTTTACCGGCGCGGACGCGTCATGCACGCTTCCGCGCCGATGCACAGTTTGGCTAAAGGATGCGTACGCGCCAGGTGCGCGCACACGTGAGTTGTAGGCACAGAATAGGCACAAACTGGGCATAACTCTCTGGAACATGTACCAGGAGGGCAGGTGACGCTATCGGCGCGCACGCGCGGGTGGTTTGTGCCTCAGGCATGGTGCTGGCGCAGTGTAGGCACAACTCTCGGGTCAATGTATGGAGGGGTGAATTTTTCAATCCATGCATCCGCGCACATGGCGCGCCCGCGTGGATGGTCGAAAATGCTTGAGGCGCGCATACGCGTGGGTTGGTGCTCTATTTTTTTTTCAAAATTTTTTCCAAGTTCTTGCACCAAACCAAGCATTCCAAACCTCCAAACAGCTACCCAAACACCTTAAAACCTTATTTAACATATTATTCTACTAAATAAACTCAACAAACAAAACAAAACATGAAATTAAACTAATTACCAATATGTACAAAAAAGGGAAAATAAAAAGATTTTACCATGGTGGGGTGTCTCCCACCTAGCACTTTTGTTTATTGTCCTTAAGTTGGACTTATGGGGAACTCCTCTTAAGGTGGCTTGTGCTTGAAGCTATCCTTGAACATCCACCAATGCTTGAGTCTCCAATAAGCTCCATTCTTCAATTTTAATATCTTCAAGTTTTGATGGAGTTCTTCACAAACCATGAGCTCCCAAATTTGATTCTCCTTGTGCGATCTGGGGTCCCATACTTTGTTTTGATACCCATCTTCAAATTGATCATCATGATTCCAATTTGGTGGCGTGACCTTAGAATTCTCAATTAAGCACCCAAACATTCTCCTAGACCCATGCAATTTGGTTCTACACCAACCATTGCTTTTCAACTTTGAGCATGCAACCATCATAAACTTAGAGTGATGTGTCCAACCACTACACAACTCTCTCCTACTCTTGACTCCACAAAGAGCTCTAAGTTGCCCATCCGTCTCAAGCAAACAATATTCAAGTGAGAAATTAAAGCTTAGGGATAAGAATTTTACCCACTTGAATGTTGTATTGGATGGTGATTTAGGAAGGGTGGTCTTAATGATCTTGCAAGTTCTACTCCCTTGTGCTCTTCTTTAACTACCTCCACCTCTTCACAAGCTTCTTCAAATTCGACCTCTTCCTCTTGGTAGCTCTCTTCCAATTCAATCTCTTCTTCATTGCTTACCAAGGGCATGGGGGGTTGTGTATCTTCTTCTTTGATCTCAATTTCAAGCCCAATGGGAGAGGATTCAATTGTAGATAGGAACTCCTCAATGATTGAATCCATCTCTTGATTAACCTCTTCAAAGTTTTCCACCATGATATGCCTTGGAGGTTGTACACCCTCCTCAACATCAATATCAAGCTTCTTGAAAGAGGGCTCTATAATGATACATTCCCATGGACTTCCAACATCTCTTAGGTCTTCAACCACTCCTTCCGGCTCAATTGTCTCATCTTCCTCCCCTAGTGGCAATTCTTTCTTCAACTCCTCTTCTTTATCTTGAAGCTCTAAACTCACTCCCTCACTATGCTCCTTGGTTTCTTCTCCACATTCGTCAATGGGAGTGCCTTGGTCGCTTAGGCTTAGTCAGGAGGAGGCCATACTGCTAACGGCTTCCACTAAGATAGCCATCTTGGCTCCTAACTCTTTAAAATTCTTTTTATCCTCCTCTTGTCGCCTTAAGATATGAGATTCAAGATCTCTCAATTCATGCGTGGGGGCTTCATCAGGAGGTGATGGTGGAAGAGAAGGTTCATTGTTTGGGAGGAAGGTATCATGTTTGGAAGTTGGTTCATCTTGGTAAGGGTATGGAGTTGGTGTATATGGAGGTGGTTCTTGAGAGTAGTTGTGTTGGGATTGTTGTGGTTCTATGTATGGTTCATATGGTTCATAAGGTGGTTGATATGGTGGATAAGGATTAGGATCATATGGGGATGTTTGGTGATATGGGGCTTGTGAGTAAGGTGATTCAAAATCATGTTGAGGGGGCGGTTCATAGGCATGTGGTGGTGGTTGTTGACAATCACAATAAGGGTCACCACATCCATTAGATTGATATACATTAGGATGAGAATTATACCCATAAGAAACCGGAGGTTGTGGTTGCCAAGAAGGTTGATCAATCCCTTGAGGCTCCTCCCATCTTTGATTGTTCCATCCTTGATGCACATCCTCATTGTAGCTCCCATTTCCTACAATATAATTTGAACCAAACTCATAGCCAGAGTGATGAGAATTCATAGTAGCAAGAGAAAATAAAACAAATACTAATAAGAACAAATAAAAACTAACTCCTAAAATAAGCAAAAACTAGCAAAGAAGCATATTAACATATATACAATAGCCAATAACATAACACCATTGCAACTCCCCGGCAACGGCGCCATTAATTTGATAGTTAAAATTGTGTTGGTTAGGAATTTCTCTTATAGAAAGAAGAATTTCATTGTAAGCATAGCTCCAAACCAACAAACAACTCTCACATCAAATTAAAATATGGTTTTGTCACATGTACAAACCCCAAATAAGAATTAACCGGAGTATTTAGACTCCGGGTCGTCTCACAAGGAATTGCAATGAAGTGATCAATTATTGGCTATGAAAATGCAAGGGGGTTTGATTTTTGATAATTGACAAGAAAAGTAAATAGCAAGAAAGTAAATAATAAGAACTAGTAAAATAAAGGAAAAGAACTCTTGGCTAGACATAGGTAATTGAGATCACTATCTTTGGCTACAAACCATATATTGATAATTATGAGAGGCAACCTATTAAGTCTACTTCCAAAGCCTTAAGTACGTAATATCTACTCCTAGGCTTGAAGTACGTCAAATAGGCTTGATCACATCAACCCAAAAGTCCCAACCTACCTACTAATTAGATTAGTAGTGGGTTGGCGTCAATGAGTATCAAATTGATCACCAAGGATTCTCAAATCACCAAATCATTGAGACCCAATGACTCAAGGTCACTCAATTCCCTTAGCCTAGGCCAAGAGTCAAAAAAACTACTCAAACTAGAGAAAGCATTTTATCAAACATCAAGAGTGCAAGAAAAGTAAACATCATGAAATGCAAGAATTAAAAGAACCAACAACTAACATAAGCAACAAATCATAATAACAATCAAGATCAACATAAAAGAAATATGGAAACATAAAATTTGTATTAAAGGAAATTTAAGATCCAACAAGGTTCATGAACATAAAAGCAACAAAATAAAGGAAATGAACAAGAGAAACTAAGAAGATTAAGATATGATAACAAGAAATTAAGAGAGAAAGCTAAATCAAAACAAGAATTAAAACTTGGATCCAAGAAGAATTAACTAAAACTACCCTAAAATCTAGAGAGAGGAGAGAGCTTCTCTCTCTAGAATTCTACCCTAAAACATGATGAAAACTAAACTATGACTACTTGGTTCATTCTCTCTTTAATCCTTGGGTTCAATAGCATCAAAAATGGGTTGGATTGGGCCCAAAATGAGCTGCAAAATCGCTGGGGGCGATTTCATTAAAGTGGACCCACGGGCAGAATCGGCGCACACGCGTATATGGCGCGTGCGCGCCCCTGAGCGCGAAGCAACATATCACAAAATTTATATCATTTCGAAGCCCTGGATGTTAGCTTTCCAACACAATTGGAACCGCCTCATTTGGACCTCTGTAGCTCAAGTTATGGTCGTTTGAGTGCGAAGAGGTCAGGCTTGACAGCTTTACGGTTCCTTCATTTCTTCATGAGTTCTCCCACTTTGCATGATTTTCTCCTCACTTCTTCCAACCAATACTTTCCTTATGAATCTGAAATCACTCAACAAATATATCAAGGCATCGAATGGAATTAAAGTAAATTAAAATCGCCAATTTTAGGGCCTAAAAAGCATGTTTTCACATTTAAGCACAAATCAAGGGAGAATTGCAAAACCATGCTATTTCATTGAATAAATGTGAGAAAAGGTGATAAAATCCCCCAAAATAAGCACAAGATAAACCAAAAAATTGGGGTTTATCACGTTAACACATGGTCATGACTACATGTGAAAAGTTCATCAATAAAAATATAGCAAGTGCATGTGGGGACAATTAAATGCAATGGGTTTATTGGTATGCAGGCAAAGGCATGAGTAGCATAGATCAAGTATTCAATGTCCAAGTGAGATTACCAAGTCTTTCAAACTAACAATTTGTTTGTAATAACAATTATATCAAATTAATAAAATATAAAAAGGGTTTTGTGAAAAGCAAGCATTGAAAAGTAGAATAAAGTAGGAAAAATGCATAATGCCATATGGGCCTTTTCACAAACACATAGCATGCATAATAGTGAAGTTATTGAAAGCATGAATTTGAACATGCAAGCATCCCTTGAAAAAGTAATATATAATTGTCAAACAAATTTATAACAATCCACAAGCATATAATGAGAAATAATGACTCACATAAATTTATAACACCAAATAAAAAGGAAAAAGAAAGAAAAAGAAAATATGAATAATGAAGGTAAAACGAAAAGAAAAGAAGATAACATATAAAAATAAGAAGAATAATAGAAAAGTAAGGAGGGAAGGAGAAAAAAAGAAAAACCTTGTTAATGGGGGTGAGAGAGAGAGTGTGTAAAAAGTGAGAAAGAAGGAAGAAGGGGGGAAGGGAAGAAAAAGAAATAAGGAGGGAAAAAGAGAAAATAGGATTTGGGGAGAAAAAGATAAGATGATTGGCAAATCAGGAAAACTGTGCGGCGCAAGCGACGCGGTCACGTGAGGCACGCGGTCGCGCAACTTGCGCTTAAACTGATTGACGCGGTCGCGTCGGTCACGCGGTCGCGTGACCTGTTTTAGGCTAATGGCGCGAGGGCAGCCTCGCACTCGCACAACTCTCTGTTCAAAATTATTAATTACCAAATATTGGGTGACGCGATCGCATGGGGCATGCGATCGCGTGAGTGGCCAGTTATTAGGATGTGACGCGGCCGCGTGAGGCACGCGGTCGCATGAGTGGGATTGCGCGTCCAGCGCCAATACAGCACCACTCTAGCACAACTTTCGGTTGTGCACCCTTTTTACGTCGAAATCCAGGTCACGCGGCCGCGTGGGGCACGCGGTCGCGTGGGAGGCCAGTATTCCCCCTCGACGCGGACGCATCAGCGACGCGGTTGCGTGGGACGATTTGTGCCATTGGCACGCCTCCAGCCACGCTCCTGCGTGACTCTCTGTTCGTTTATTATTTTCTCCCATCTCTTTGCGACGCGGACGCGTCAATGATGCGGTCGTGTCGCGTAACATTTTTTTTTTAATAAAAGTAGGCAAATGCAGATGCACAAAATGTACTAATAAAGAGAAGAGTTATTGAATAAGAAAATTAAAAGTAAAGAAAATAACGATCATACCATGGTGGGTTGTCTCCCACCTAGCACTTTGCTTTAACGTCCGTAAGTTAGATGCTCCACTAGCTCAGTCTTCGGCTATGTGGGGATCTTCCAAGAGGAAGATCTCGAGCTCCTTGTTTTTCTTCAGCTGCTCGCCATGGTACAGCTTTAAACGATGTCCATTAACTTTGATAAGTTTAGAGCTTGAAGGATGGCTTAGGTGATAAACTCCGTACGGTTCGGCCTTCTCTATTCTGTATGGACCTTCCCATCTTGATCTCAACTTACCCGGCATGAGCCTCAGTCGAGATTTGTAAAGGAGGACCAAATCCCCAAGTTGGAACTCTTTCCTCCTGATGTGCTGATCATGCACAGCCTTCATCTTCTCCTTGTATAGTCTTGAGTTCTCATAAGCTTCCAGGCGAAGGCTTTCCAATTCTTGCAGTTGCAATCTCCTTTCAACTCCGGCTTCCTCAATTCCCATTTACTGCCCAAAAGGCTTTGTGCTCTACTTCAACAGGGAGATGACAAGCTTTTCCATAAACTAAGCGGAAAGGACTCATCCCAATGGGTGTTTTGTATGCGGTTCTGTACGCCCAAAGTGCATCTTGTAGCCTGGTGCTCCAGTCTCTTCTATGAGGTTTGACTATCTTCTGCAAGATACGCTTTATCTCTCTGTTTAACACCTCGGCTTGCCCATTAGTCTGAGGGTGGTATGTTGTTGCAACCTTATGAATTATTCCATGCTTCTTCATTAATCCGGTTAGTCTCCTGTTACAAAAATGGGTGCCTTGATCGCTCACGATTGCTCGTGGTGATCCAAAGCGACAAATAATATGGTTTCTCACAAAGGAAACAACGGTGTTAGCATCATCAGTGCGGGTAGGAATTGCTTCCACCCATTTGGAAACGTAATTTACAGCTAACAATATATATAAATAACCATTAGAATTTGGAAATGGACCCATGAAGTCAATGCCCCAAACATAAAAAATTTCACAGAAAAGCATAATTTGTTGAGGCATCTCATCCCTCCTGGATATATTACCAAATTTTTGGCATGGGAAACAAGATCTACAAAATTCAGCAGCGTCTCTAAAAAGAGTAGGCCACCAGAATCCACAGACTAAGATTTTTCTAGCAGTTCTTTGAGGGCCAAAATGTCCTCCACTCTCAGATGAGTGACAGGCCTCTAAGATGGACTGGAATTCTGATTGAGGCACACACCGTCTAATTACCTGGTCAGCGCCACATCTCCATAAATATGGGTCATCCCATATATAATATTTAGACTCGCTTTTCAGCTTGTCTCTTTGATGCTTAGAAAAGTTTGGAGGAAAGGTGCGGCTAACTAGATAATTAGCTACAGGTGCATACAAAGGGACTATCTCAGATATTGCTTGCAGGTTATCAAATGGAAAATTATCAGCTATAGGAGTGGAGTCATTTGTGATATGCTCAAGGCGACTCAAGTGGTCTGCCACTAAATTCTGGTTACCACTCCTGTCCTTAATTTCCAAATCAAATTCTTGTAATAGCAGTATCCAACATATAAGCCTTGGTTTAGACTCCTTTTTAGCTAATAAATACTTTAGAGCTACGTGGTCTGAATACACTACTACTTTAGTACCAAGTAAATAGGCTCGGAATTTATCCAGAGCAAAAACAATAGCAAGAAGCTCTTTCTCAGTGGTAGTGTAATTAGACTGAGCGGCATCTAAAGTTTTAGACAGATAAGCAATAACAAAAGGATCCTTACCTTCACGCTGAGCCAGTGCTGCTCCTACGGCATAGTTGGAAGCATCACACATTATTTCAAATGGTTGGCTCCAGTCTGGTCCTCTCACAATTGGAGCTTGAGTCAGGGCGGTCTTCAGCTTATCAAACGCTTGTTTGCAATTTTCACTGAACTCGAACTCAATATCTTTCTGCAGTAGTCTGGATAAGAGAAGTGCTACCTTACTGAAGTCCTTAATGAATCTCCTGTAAAAACCTGCATGGCCAAGGAACGAACGAACTTCCCTCACAGAAAAGGGGTAAGGTAAACTAGAAATAACATCCACCTTTGCTGGATCTATAAAAATGCAAGTATTAGACACAACATGTCCTAGTACAATACCTTGTTTTACCATAAAGTGACATTTCTCAAAATTTAATACAAGGTTTGTACTGACACATCTATCTAATACTCTAGATAATCCATCTAAGCAAAGGCTAAAGGAATCGCCGTATACACTAAAATCATCCATAAAAACTTCCATACAGTACTCAATAAGATTAGAGAAAAGACTCATCATACACCTTTGGAAAGTAGCTGGTGCATTGCACAAGCCAAAGGGCATTCTCTTGTAAGCATAAGTCCCAAAAGGACACGTAAAAGTGGTCTTTTCCTGATCCTCAGGAGCTTTATGAATCTGGAAATAACCTGTGTAACCATCTAAAAAACAATAATATGATTTACCTAACAGGCGATCCAGCATTTGATCAATGAATGGAAGAGGATAGTAATCCTTACGGGTTGCTTGGTTGAGGCGTCTGTAGTCAATGCAGACCCTCCAGGCGTTCTGAACTTTGGTTGTCAGGAGCTCTCCATGCTCATTCTTCACTGCAATGACTCCAGACTTCTTTGGCACCACTTGTACTGGGGTCACCCATTCACTGTCTGAGATGGGATAGATGATATCTGCCTCCAGTAGTCTGGTCACTTCCTTCTTGACAACCTCTAAGATAGTGGGGTTCAGTCTTCTCTGGGGTTGACGGACAGGTCTTGCTCCTTCTTCTAAAAATATTCTGTGCTCACATACTTGAGGGTTAATGCCTACTATGTCTGCCAAACTCCAACCAATCGCCTTCTTGTGGCTCCTCAGCACACTAAGTAACTGCTCTTCTTGTTGAGAAGTAAGTTCCCTTGCAATGATAACTAGAAACCTCTGCCCGTCTTCAAGGTAAGCATATTTGAGGTGTGGAGGAAGGGGTTTTAATTCTAACTTCTGATCATGGTCAAGCTCTGGGTTGTCTGGAGCTAGTAACAATGGCAAAGCACTGTCATTGTCCTCTGAGAATGTCCCCACACTTGGACCTTGTCCTGTGTGCTTCTCTTCAAATTCCTCCTGATGGACTTCAGCCATGGTTTCATCTATAATGTCACACTTGAGGATAGAGTGATCCTCCGGAGGATGCGTCATAACTCCATTCAGATTGAAGATCACTATTCGACCATCTATTTCAAAAGAGTATGTTCCTGAAAAAGCATCTAATTTAAACTTTGAGGTCTTCAGGAATGGCCTTCCGAGTAGGATTGATGAAGGCTTGTCTGAGTCATTTTGGGGCATTTCCAAGATATAAAAATTAGTGGAAAATGTGAGTCCCTTAATGCCCACTAATACATCTTCAGCAACTCCAACCACTGTAATAATGCTTTTATCTGCCAACACAAAACGAGCTGCTGACCTTTTTAAGGGAGGGAGCCTCAAAATATCATATATATACAAAGCCATTATACTCACACATGCTCCTAAATCACACATGCAATCAGAAAAATACTACACCACCAATAGTACAATTAACCATACAAGGACCTGGGTCACTACACTTTTCAGGTAAACCACCCATTAAAGCAGATATGGAACTCCCTAAAGGAATAATTTCTAATTCATTAATTTTGTCTTTATGTATACATAAATCTTTTAGAAACTTTGCATACTTAGGTACCTGTTGAATAACATCAAATAGAGGAACAGTTACCTCAACCTTTTTGAATATCTCTATCATTTTTGGATCATGTTCCAGCTGCTTCCTGGGCTTCCTTGCAAGTTGTGGAAATGGAATAGGAGTGGTGTCTTCTGCAGTGTCTGCACCTTTTGATGCTTCCTCCTGTGGTTGAGCTTCTTCTTTTTCAGCTATGTCCTGTATGTCATCTTCCTCTTCAACATCTTCTATTTCCACTACCTCTTCAGCTGAGGCGTGTTCTGGTGGGCTTGGCTCCTCCTGGTTCCTCTCCTGCAATGTGGTTCCGGACCTTAGGGTGATGGCATTAATACCACCCTTGGGATTGGGTAATGGTTAAGAGGGAATTCCACTGGAGCTCAAAGGTTGGTTATTGGAGTTATTCATTGATCCAATCTGGGAGACAAGAGCTTGTAAAGTAGCGTTCAGACCATTTAGAGTGGCATTAATGTTATTTTCTATGGTCTGCTGTCTCCGATCAATAGATTGTAGTAAGTCATCATTAACAGAAGAAGAAGGATAGGTAATTTGAGAGGTCTGTTGTTGGGTATTCTATGGTCCTCGGGATTGCCTCAAGTGAGGTGCTCTGTAAGGCTGGTACTGGTTCTGCTACCTGTTGTTATTGTTATTCCACCTCTGATTTCCCTGATTATCTCTGCTTCCTCTGTTGTTATTGTCCCTCCAATTCTGGTTAGAATTGTCCTGCCATCCATGGTTGTAATTGCCACTTTGATTGTACCCTTGGTTGGGGCGGTCATAGAAGTTATGAGTAGCTGCCACGGTGTTGTCTTCCTGCTGGAGCTGCGGACATTCATCAGTATAGTGGCTATAATCAGTACAGATTCCGCAAACTCTCTGTGGGACTAACTATTAGTTTTGCTGTGGTGGAGAAGGTTGAGCTTGCTGAACTTGTTGTTGGTTCAATTACATCTGCTTCAGCAAGTTGGTCATTTCACAGATACTCTGAATTAAAGCAGCAGTCTCTCTGCTAGAGGATACTTCTGCAACGGCTTTTGCACGGCCTTGTTTCTGCCTGTGATTCCTAGTAGATTCAGCTAAGTCGCTGATCAATTGCCATGCCTCATCAGTGGTCTTGTACTTTTTCATAGACCCATTGCTAGCACTTTCTAATGTGGTCTTATCTTGGGGCCTCATGCCCTGTGTGACGTAGCCGAGTAACACTATCTTGTCAATCATATGGTGGGGGCAAGCTTCCAGAAGATTATTGAAGCGCTCCCAGTACTCATAGAGAGTTTCAGATTCATCCTGAACAATCATGGAAATATCCTTCCTTAGTTTATCAGTAACTTCAGCTGGAAATAACTTTTCCAAAAATTCTCTTTTAAGTGTATCCCAGTTGGATACAGTTGCAGCGGGTTGAGTGTAGTACCACTCTCTTGCCTTTCCCTCAAGAGAAAACGGGAAGGCTTTCAGCAAAATTGAAGTTTCATCTACACCATCACGCCTGACAGTAGAACAGGCTGCTTGAAAATCTCTCAGGTGTTTGATAGGCTCTTGAGCAGGTAAGCCATAAAACTTGGGCATCAAATTGAGCAGTGCGGTCTTTATTTCAAAGTCTGTAGCCACCGCTGGATGATGCGCTTGAAACGGTTGCATTGTAAAATCAGG
This sequence comes from Arachis ipaensis, assembly GCF_059453495.1. Lineage (NCBI taxonomy): Eukaryota > Viridiplantae > Streptophyta > Magnoliopsida > Fabales > Fabaceae > Arachis > Arachis ipaensis. The sequence continues at coordinate 61,787,806 of NC_142443.1, forward strand.
GGCTCCAGCCTCCTGGATAGTAACTCTCCTAAGTGCTGCCATGTCACCTATACGTAAATCAATCGAATCAGTAGAACGGGGGCTGATTTCTTCCTCAAATGACGTTTCAGATCCGCCCTCAGAGAGGACTAACCGATGCCGAGCTTGCCTTATTCGTGAAATAGTTCTTTCAATCTCAGGATCGAATACTGGCAAGCTTGGATCAGGAAGTGAACGCGTCATCTAGCGAAAGAAACAAGCAGCTCATAGTAGCAAAATAAAATAAAATACAAATAAATAAAATCCAATCAATAACTTTAGCACTCTATTGAAACTCCCTGGCAACGGCGCCAAAAATTGATGGTGGCGGAAATTGGCGAGTTAAGAATTGTTATAAGATATGCGTTGCAAGTATAGTTCTCAACCAACCAGAAATCCGCTTATCAATTTAAAAGGGGTGTCACAGAAATTAAAATTAAAATACTGGGAGTATGAATCCCAAGTCGTCTCCCAACGAGTTGCAGGAAAGTGTGCTATTTTATTAATCATATGGTTTTCAAAAAGATTTGAGTTGAATGACAGGAAATTAAATCAGAGAATTAATGTAATTTAAATAAAAGCCTTGACTGGGAGTAGATTAGTTGGAAGCCCTATTCTTGTTGCAGTACTTTCAAGATTAATTAATAATTGGGGTTGTTCTGTTTAGTTATCCCTTACTAGGTAAGGGGAAAGTCAAACAAGTTGGAATGCTGTTTCTATTCACAAGTCCCAATCCGCTTACTTGGAAGGACTGGCGTTAGTGACTAGAGAGCAAACCAATAATAAACCCAATTACAATTTCTCCCTTGAGCACTCCAACTCAAGGGTTCCCTTCAATCAACTCTCCATCAAGTTAGGGAACTACTCGCTCATTGTGAATGTGGAATTCATAACATAGGAAAGGGAATTAAAGGAAGACATGATAAATAAGACTCAAAGGAATTAATTAAAAAAAAAATAACTCTTGTATTGATAAATTCTAAAATAATCCAACAGTAAGATTGAAATAAATTAAAGGACATGGAAGAGTAAAGCCAAGTAAAGAAAACGAACTAGAATGACGAAGTCTTGATGAGGTAATAACTCTTCTCAATATCCCAATGCAAAAAGCAATTAAAAATCCTAAGAACTATGAATGTGTAGAGAAAACCTAGAGGAGAGGAAAACTAGATCTGAAAAACTAAAACTATCTAGAATGAAAGTTGTTTCGGTTTCTGCATGTTCTCTGGCTCTAGTCTGCTTTTCTGGGCCGAAAACTGGGTCAAAATAGAGCCCGAAATCGTCCCCAGCGATTCTACAAATTATGCAGATCGCGCACGTCACGCGATCGCGTCATTCGTGCGGACGCGTCATTTGGCGTTTTGCTTTTCCACGCGGACGCGTCGTCCACGCCTCCGCGTCACTTATGCTATTCCAATCCGCGCGGTCGCGTGAGCCAAGTGGCCGCGTCACTACAATTTCCCCTCTTTCGCGCGATCGCGTGAGCCATGCGGCCGCGTCACTTCTCGCTGGTCATCTCCTTAATTTCTTGTGTTCCTTCCATTTTTGCAAGGTTCCTTTCCAATCTCCAACTCATCCGTGCCCTATAAAGCCTGAAACACTTAACACACAGATCACGGCATCGAATAGAATAAAGGAGAATTAAAATACATAATTAAAAGTCTCTAGGAAGCAAGTTTTCAATCGTGTAATGATTTTAGGAAGGAAATATAAATGCATGCTAATTATATGAATAAGTGGGTAAAGATCATGATAAAACCACACAATTAAACACATTATAAACCATAAAATAGTGGTTTATCAGTGACCATATTGAGAACCTCCGGTTCTCATTCCATACTTTGTTGTTGTTTTTCAGATGCAGGTCACAACCCACCTCGGTGAGTTGCTTGATGGTGACAGAGTGGGGGATCTTTATCATGTATTTAGAGTCTTTTGATTTATTTTTATTAGTACTCTCACTTTTGTATTTTATTTTGCTTTAGAGGCTTACTTTATGAGAGATATTCTGTATAAGCTGTTTTATTTTCAAAACTCCGTATGTCAGTAGTTAACTAGTCGACCTAAACTTCATGGGCTGTGGCTAGTATCTTATGATTATTATACTCATATATAACTACATATATCTTGTTATCTTACATAGTGGATCTTGTCTTTTACGCTCATAGCCTCGTGTGAACGTTCGCGCTTCTAATTCCGTATTTGAGCTTATTTTCTTCATTGGCCTTCTAGAATTATTATTCCTTCTATATATATTTATGTATAAGCCTTAGGATTATCGTAACCTTTAATTAACCTTTACTTTACGGCATGAAGTAAGGTTTAGAGTAATTAGGGTGTTACATTTTTCCTCTCTTATAAGGCCAGTTTTGTCTCATGTATAACATCTTTAGAATTTCTATCATCATGGATGCACTTAGTTGAGATTGACTCTTCACTAGAAGTTAAGTACTCCACCATTTCTAAATCAAGAGAACCTCCTCTCCCCACTTGCGTATCCACATTCTCTATGCTCCCATAAAAAATCTTCATCCATATCACCAACCTCTTTGCTCATATTATGCTTTGTATTCATCACTAGTGCTACAACATCATTATCTTCTTTTCTATTATGGCATTGAACATTTAAGCTTTCATATTTTTCATTTCCATGGCCTTTATCTTTAGAATAATGCTTTATAGCATTATTTTTCCATTATTATTCTCCAAATTTGTTTTCTTCACAAAAATATCATATTTCTCTTTATTCAGACTTTATTCTAAGAAAAATATTGATACGATGAGTCTAGTTAGAGTCAACCAAAATTTTGACAAAATTGAAGTAGTAAAATATTATTATGATAAGTATGAATGGATGGATGTCCATTTGTGACTTTCTTCACAATATTGGGCGGCCAACTTTCTCAAGATTGAAGGAATCAATCTTCAAGATAAATGCAAATAAATGAACTTTGAAAAAGTAAGGCTTAGTATGTGTAGAAATAGAGGTTTAAACCTCTGACAACACACACGATCAATAATAACAAATATTCTCTCTCTTTATACTGAATACTTCTCTCTCTCTTTATATACATTATATATAATATTAGTAATATATATATATATATATATATAATTATTGTTATTGAGCTAATTATATTAATATTAGAGTTTTCTATTTATACATCTTTATTTTATATTTGGTATATCTTTTATTTATTTTACAACACGTTATCAGCACGAGACTCTGATCAAATTTTTAGGAAGACTCAGGTAACAAATTTTCATTTTGTCGAAGCTCTCTTATCTTGAATTCAATGATCTTGATATATCTAGAAATAATTGTTTATCATGGATACTAGATGCTGAAATCCATCTTGATTCAATGGATCTTGGAGATACCATTAAGGCTGAAAATAATGCATCCCAGAAGGATAAAGCCAAAGCCATGATTTTTCTTCGTCGTCATCTTGACGAAGGATTGAAAAATGAATATCTCACATTAAAAGATCCTGCAGATCTTTGGAAAGACCTTGAAGAAAGGTATAATCATAAAAAAATGGTGATACTTCCTCAAGCCCGATATGAGTGGAGGCACTTGCGTCTGCATGATTTTAAATCCATAAATGAATATAATTCTGCAATGTTTTGAATCACCTCACGAATGAAATTATGTGGGAAAAAGATAAATGATCATGATATATTGCAGAAAACTTTCTCAACCTTCCATGCCTCGAATGTGCTCCTGCAACAGCAGTATCGAGAAAAAAGGTTTAAAAAATATTCTGAGTTAATTTCTTGCCTTCTTGTTGCTGAACACAACAATGAATTACTCTTAAAGAATCATGAAGCACGCCCAACTGGCGCCGCCCCATTTCCCGAAGTAAATGCCGCAAATTACCCCAGAAGAGGTAAATGGCAAGGTTTTAATAACAAGAAAAATTATGGAAGGAAAATGAATTATATTCAAAAGAGAGGATATCACCAGAAGTGGGATAAAGAAAGAAATTCTGGACAAAATAAATCAACAGAAGATAAGTGTTTTCGTTGTAGTGAAAAGGGCCATTGGTCACGTACCTGTTGTACCCCAAGGCAGCTAGTCGATCTTTACCAGGCATCTTTGAAAAATGATGACAAAGAAAAGGAAACAAATTTTGTTTCAAATGAAGCTGAAAATTTCACCACTCATTATGATGTATCTGATTTCTTTGAGGACCCTGAAGGAAATATTGGTCATTTGATCAATGATGGAATAGTTTAATATGTGAAATTGTTAAGTATCCATGTAAATAAATAATGTAAAGAACTTATTGTTAAGTTTTATTTTCTGTATATTTAAGTTTCAAATATGATGTATTTAAAACTCGGTTTGCGGATTGTCATTTTGATGAATCAAAATTTTCAACATTAGGGGGAGAGAATAAGCTTCCTGAAAAGGAACTTAATTGGAATGCATCATCCTTGATGCATTTAGATCCTCGATCAGGGCAATGTGAACCAGAAGTTCAAAAGATTATACATTTGCAAAGAATAGCAAATGAATTGCTTGATGCATTTTCCGATACAAAGAGGATAACCAAATCTTATATACCAGCGAAAAATGCCCTAATTCGAATTGATGTCCCAGTAGGACAAGTAGCCACTGAAGCAAATTTACGCCAGAAGCGTGGCAGGCCTGTCAGTTCCGAAGACAAAAATTCTCGAAAAAGAAAAGAGGTAAATACGATTCCTGTTGAAAAAGACATAGTAAAGACACCTGCAGTTGTCCAAAATTCTGATATAGTTTTAACGACAGAAGACGTTCAGGTACCTAAAAATTGTGAAAATGACGAGATCTCGATAAATTATGTCTTTACAGGAGAGAAATGGGACCGAAATAAGACAATTATCAATGAAATATTTGCATATAATGGGTCATTAAATATCATGCATGAAATTAAGGATCTTGAGCCAAGATCAGTCGAAGAATGTCGACAAAGGAATCATTGACCAAAATGGAAAGAAGCCATGAAGGCTGAATTAGACTCACTTGCAAAACGTGAAGTCTTTGGACCTGTAGTCCGTACACCAGAAGATGTAAAACTTGTTGGATACTGATGGGTATTTGTGAGAAAATGAAATGAGAAAAATGAAGTTGTGCGCTACAAAGCCCGACTTGTGGCACAAGGTTTTTCACAAAGGCCCGGTATAGATTATAAAGAAACATATTCCCCTGTAGTGGATGCAATAACATTGCGTTATTTGGTTAGTTTATCTGCATATCATAAACTGCATATGCATTTAATGGATGTGGTAACAGCCTATTTATACGGCTCATTAGATCGGGATATCTATATGAAAGTCCCTGAAGGACTAAAGATATCTAAACCATCCAATGAATATTCATAGGGGTTATACTCAGTCAAATTGCAAAGATCTTTATATGGTCTAAAGCAATCTGGACGAATGTAGTATAATCGTCTTACTGAGTATCTGGCCATAAATGAATTCAAGAATGATGATATCTGTCCATGTGTTTTCATAAAGAAATCTGCATCTGGATTCATTATAATTGATGTGTACGTTGATGATTTAAATATAATTGGGACTCCTGAAGAGATTCCAACAATTATAAAAACTCTAAAAGAAGAGTTTGAGATGAAAGATCTTGTAAAGACTAAGTTTTTTCTCGGTTTGCAGATCGAGCATATAAAAAGTGGGATCTTTATTCATCAAACAACATACACAGAAAAGATCTTGAAGAGATTTTATATGGATAAGTCACATCTATTAAGTACCCCAATGATCGTAAGATCTTTGGATGTGGAGAAGGATCAATTCCGTCCTAAAGAAGAAAATGAAGATATCCTTGGTCCTGAAGTACCATATCTTAGTGCCATTGGAGCACTAATGTATCTTGCTAATAATACACGACCTAATATATCATTTGCTGTGAATTTACTAGTAAGATATAGTTCCTCTCCAACCAGAAGACATTGGAGTGGAATCAAACAAATCTTTTGATATCTTCATGGAACGGTTGATATGGGGTTGTTTTATCCATATGGATCCAAGTCACAACTAGTTGGCTATGCAGATGCTGGATACTTGTCTGATCCACATAAAGGGAGATCTCAAACAAGATACTTGTTCACATATGGTGGAATGGCTATATCTTGGAGGTCCACGAAACAGACAATTGCTGCAACATCTTCTAATCATGCGGAAATACTAGCGATTCATGAAGCAAGTCGCGAGTGTTTTTGGCTCAAGAGTTTGATCCAATATATTCTGTCATCATGTGGACTGATTGATCATAAGATAGCTCCAACTATCCTGTTTGAAGATAATACAACATGCATTGCTCAACTTAAAGGCGGATACATCAAAGGTGATAGAACAAAGCATATTTCTCCCAAATTCTTCTTCACTCAAGATCTTCAAAATCAAGGGACAATTGATGTCCAACAGATCCGCTCAAGTGATAATCTGGCAGATTTATTTACAAAGTCACTCCCAAAATCCTCCTTTGAAAGATTGGTACATGAGATTGGGATGCGCCGATTTCGAGACATCAAATGATGTCGACAAGAGGGGGAGACTGTACTCTTTTTTCCTTGGTCAGGTTTTTTTCCATTGGGTTTTTCTTGACAAGGTTTTTAATGAGGCAGTCCCATTACAAAGGATATTGTACTCTTTTTCCTTCACTAAAGTTTTTTTTTCCACTGGGTTTTTCTTTAGTAAGGTTTTAATGAGGCATATTCCTAAATGGCCATCCAAGGGAGAGTATTGTGATAAGTATGAATGGATGGATGTCCATTTAATATATTGTGACTTTCTTCACAATATTGTGGGCGGCCAACTTTTTCAAGATTGAAGGAATCAATCTTCAAGACAGATGCAAATAAATGAACTTTGAAAAAGTAAGACTTAGTATGTGTATAAATAGAGGTTTAAACATCTGACAACACATACAATCAATAATAACAAATATCCTCTCTCTTTATACTGAATACTTCTCTCTCTTTATATACATTATATATAATATTAGTAATATATATATGAATTATTGTTATTAAACTAATTATATTAATATTAGAGTCTTTTATTTACACATCTTTATTTTATATTTGGTATATTTTTTATTTATTTTACAACAAATATCATTTTTTAATAACTTAGTATTAACTTTTACATGATATATATGGATAGATTTTAATACTAAATATACAACTCTTAAGTCTTAAGAACTGTAAGTTTGAAATTCATAATTAATTAGTCCAAAATTATACATAAATAACTCACGAACACATCTTTTTCTTTAATTTGTGGACTCAAATTCATGAAACCGAGGGAAGAATTTTTAATACTTATTTAAAGCAATTTTATATTTACACAGAGAACATGCATTACATACATATACATGTGTAATTTTGTTACACAAAGCTAGCTAAATAAAACAATATATTAAGGAATAAGAGAAATGCTATAATAATTGACTTGTTATCCAAAATATTATTGTGAGAATGTTTTGTTTTTCATTTAATTCTTTAAAGATTATTCTTAATCATATTCTACTTTCTGTTGTTGAGAGAATAATTATTAATTATTTTTTTATAATTATAAAACTTCACCAAAAATCAAGATAAAATGTAAATCTTATAACATTTTTTTTGTTTTTATATTTCTAGTTAAGTCACTAGTAAAATTTATTTCGTTAGTTTTTTTCATAATAAATACTATTATATGGAAGTTTGATCAATATTATTGTCAGAATTGGATCAAACTGACTAATTTGACAAAAAAATTAATGAATCAATTATATGATCAGTTCAATTTAAAAATATGATCGCATGAGTAATTAAATCGTTGATCGGTCAAATTCACTAAGAATCGACTAATTTGATTGCAAAACTGTATACCGCTACGAATCGGACACGTACACCAGCAACTTACCAAAACATGAAAGAATACTCGTTGATCCACCAATATTTCAACGGAATTTTAAAATGTATTCCAAAATGATTATTAATTTAATAACTATTTTGACTAAAACTGAATTTTTTTTTTTAAATTGAACAGAGTCTATTTAAAATAAACCAAATTTTTTAAGTAAAAACTAAAATGAAACTACTGTTTTTAATAAAAACTAGTTTGGTAATTTTCAGTATTCACTTTTTTTTTTAAGCCAAATAAAATTGCCTTTTACACCCCCCCCCCCTTCCTTCTCTTTCTCCCCCTTCTAGTGAAACTCAATGCTCTCACCCTCCCCTCTAACTGAAGCAAAGTTCAAGTTTGGTACCAAACCAAAACCCTAGGTTCCTCTTTCGCTTCTTCCTCCTTACCCTCTTGTAGATCGGCACGTTGTCCCCATCCTCCGTCTTCATATTCTCGGCGTCATCGTCAACTCGTCATCTTCTCTCCATCATCTGGTCGGCATCTTCTGTCAATCAACGGTCGGTCGGCGTCGTCTTCGAAGGTCAGTGGCTCAATGCTCGCTTGTTCTTCACTTGTTCAGTTTTTGTTCTTTTTTTTCTTTTATACTCTGTTTTTGTGATTTCTGGATTGACTTCAGCGAATGCATGTCTTGCTGCCGTGAGCCCAAGGACTGTGAGCTAGTCCGCGAGGACTACCTCGGGTGCCTCCATCACTCCAAAGAGGTCTTCCTTCTTTCTTTCTTATTATTATTGCTGTTGTTCTGTTTCGTTCTTCATTGCCTCCTTCTTTCCTCTTTCATTCTCCAAACCCCTAATTCTCAATTACTCTATTCAACTCCACTTTCATTCGTTCTGCGCTTTCAGATCTTAAAGCCTTTATAGTATAGCGTTGTTGTTATGTGTTATCTTCATGTTTTGGTCATTTTGTTAAGTAGCGATTTCATAAACCACCAACGCAGGTACCACGGGGCACAAAATCAGAGCATGCCCGATAAATTATGCCAAGCATGCTCGAACAGTGTTATTCTTTTACCACCATATAATATTTTTTTGCCACTGAATTTTGGTAGATTTTCTTTCGGCAAATTCTTTTTGCTGTAAAGCATTTTTCTAAATTATCACCCAGTTTCTATTAGTCATTGGATAATTCTTCTATCTATTAGTTAGTAGCCAATAACTGTCACAAAAAACTTAGCTTGCGTTCAAAATACAATAGTTTTATAACAACAACTAAACTATATACTTTATGTCCTATGCTATGATGAACTCCTCCTTCTACTTGATTTATCACCCCTAACGGCTTCTCAACCTTGTGGTTATTCAATGAAACCTCCCAAATGTGTTCAAAAGGTTTAAGGATGTGGATGGAAATTTCAATGGAAAACTTGCCACAGAAGTTGAGGGACTCTTAAGCTTATTATGAAGCTTCACATCTTAGGATTCATGGAGAAGACATATTAGATGAAGCTCTTATATTCACTTCGATTCACCTTAAATCCATTACTCTTATGAACGTTATTTTGTTTTATTTTATTTTTGGGTAAAATATACTTTTTGTCCTGAAGTTTGGCAAAAGTTTCAAAAACATCCTTAAGTTTTATTTTGTTTCAATTTTGTCCTAAAAGTTTTCGATTTGCATCAAATATACCCCCAATGACTAAATTTTCAAAAAATTTAAGACCAATCTAACAATAATGCATGAAAATGATGCTTGATTTGCTTGTGTTGAGGGTTGTTCTTATGAGATTGTTATTGAATTGATCTTAAATTTTTTGAAAAATTACCCGTCAAGGGTATATTTGATGCAAATTGAAAACTTCTGGGACAAAATTGAAACAAAATAAAATTTAGGGGTATTTTTGAAACTTTTATCAAACTTCAGGGACAAAAAATATACTTTACCCTTTATTTTTCAATTTGATGATATCTTTGATCTTTGTTGCCTATGTTGGTGTTTGTTGATGGCCTGGAGTTTTGAGCCGTTTGTTAGATGAGTTTAGATTTTGATAAAATTTGATAATTGTTATGTTTTGAGAAGGTTTGGTTCAGTGATTAGGTTGAACTTAATTGTAGAAGAGGTCTTGCTACTTAGTTGTAAGAATTGTACAATATTAACTTATTAAATGATTAGAATTGCATTTTGTTTGAATAATGTTGACTTATTGAATAGTATTCACCGATTGGAATTGCATTTTGCTATAGATGGTGATGATTTTCTTGTGGAATGATTAAGTTTGTATTAGACTACAAGTATGTATTAGGGTGTTTATTTATAATTTATTTATTATTTTATTATAAAACGGTTTTTCCAGGTAGGCCACGGTTGAACCGGTTAGACCAGTGAACCAGTGATCAGAACGGTTCGATGACAGGTCCGATTTTCAGAACCTTGGAAAAAACCTTAGAGTCCCTCGTCCTCTCCTGCTCCCGCCGCTACCAAGCGCCCACGCCACCACTACCATCATTACCATCGTCGTTGTCGAACTACTCTCCGTCGGCAGATCCGCAGTTCTGGCATTACACTAAGATTAAGTGATTGTGAGTCCCTGTTCCCACTTCTCCAATTTTTCTGTTAAGTTTCTTGCCTTCTTCTTCACCCAATTAATTAATTTGCCAAATTTTGCTATAATTTTAATAATAAAGTTGATTTAGGTTTTGAATTTTTGATAACTTAAATTAATTTTCTGTTTAGCTGTTGTAATTATAAGGTTGATTTAGGTGTAGCTGTTGTTGTGATTGTTGCTGGTGTTGTTGCCAGTTTGCTGTGATCGAAGGGGAATTGGGATTCTTTTCTGATTTTGTTTAATTTGTCATGGAGATAATTAGGAAAATGAAAAAGAGAGCAGTACCTACGCAGTACCTATTGTTTTGTCTAATTAGTTGTGTATAGTACTTATTGTTCTGCCAATAATTTTTAGGTTTTTTTTATTGTTTGTCGCTGTAGGTTCTGTAATGAACTTGAAAAGACAAGTGGCTATTTTATTGTTGATAATAACGGTTACTATTGTCTTATATATGGGTTTTTTGTATTACTAAAAGAAATATAGACAAATTTACGAGGATATTATTCAACTATATTGGAGACTAAGAAATGTTTTAAGTTCGACTAGAGAGCAAGACAATTTCAGGAAGTATTTAAGCTTTATATCTTAAAAATTTGATTCTTTATATTTATCCTATCTCTTACACTCTTAAATTTTTCAGACAATTGTTGAGCACTCATTATATGTACTTCTATTGAAGCATTGCATTATATAGGGGCATAGCGGATTCTTCTCTCTTGGCAGGATTTAGTGAATTGCATGGTCAAGAAGGAAAATGACAAAATAGATGAATTTTCAATAGAAGATATATTCGTTGGATAAACGAGAACTGCATGGTGTTCGAAGAAGATTGTAGTTTTCCAAGGTAAAATGAGATCATTTTACCTTACAAAAAGACTACAATCTTCTTCGAACACCATGCAGTTCTTGCTTATCAAACGGAATGTATCTTCAATTGAAAATCCATCCATCTTGTCATCTTTCATCTTGACCGTGCAATTCACTAAATCCTGTGGAGAGAGAAGAAGTTACTCTGCCCCTTCATGTTGATATGGTGCAATGTTTCAATAGAAGTACATGCAATAAATAAATGCACAGTAGTTGTCTGAAAATTTAAAAAAGTAAGGGATATGATAAAAATAAATAATTAAATTTGTAAGATATAAAACCTAAATAGTTATTGAAATTGTCTTGTTCTTTAATCGGATTTAAAATATTTCTTAGTCTCCAATCTAGTTGAATAATATCCTCATAAACTTGCTTACATTTCTTCCAGTAGTACAGAAAAACCTTGTATAGGACAATAGTAACCGTTATTGTCAACAATAGAATAACTACTTGTCTTTTCAAATCCATAACAGAACCTACGGCGACAAACAATAATCATCTAAGCAATTAAACAACAATAGACTCTAAGGTACTGTTCTCTTTTATTTTCCTAATTATCATCTAAGCAATTAAACAACAATGAACCATATTGGATTGTCCATTGTCGAAAACTCTTACGGACAATCCTGGCCATCCAAGGCCTTTGGAAGGATCAGTAGGAGGAAGCTGATGATTACCTTAGGTTTCGCACCAAGATGTATTAGAGATCCTAACGAAGGTATCCGCTACTACATTTTATATATTTAGTAATGTTTGTCTCTTAACATTTGTTAAAATGTTAGCAATGTAGATAAAATTATATTTTAGAAAACATTTATAATAAAACTATAGTTAATTTTCTTAAAAAGTTGAAAGAACTGTTTCCTATTCCTATTCTTGAACACACTAAGGGTTCATACTCTCCCCAAAACCCTCTCACGAACCATTGCGTGTTTTCTCACTCGGTGCTTCCAATCGGTTCTCACAATCATTGTTTCCTTTGAAATCAAGAATCAGAAAACCATTCTCCATCACAATCTGTTCCTCTCTTTGGATCGTGATTTATTCTACTTCGAACCTTTCTCAATCTCAATCTAGTTCTAGGGTTTGATTATTCTCTATTCTGATTGTTTCATTTTCCTTTCATGCTTGTTCCGATTTCTTTTTAATTTTGTTCCAAAAAGTTACTTGCAGAAGAAGAGTAGCATTATTCTAATCTGATCGTAGTGTGCATGAGTGATTGAATCGGAACTGCAATGAGAAGGGGAAAATTCAAGAGGAAGCCCACTGGTAGCCACCAGTTCTCCATGCCGGAAGATCTCTGTAAGCATCGCATGTTCTCACTCTCACTCTCAGTGTTCTGAATCTCTCGATCTTGTTCCGTCTTCTTCTCAATCTCTCGGCACTTTGAATCTTTGGATCTCATTCTGCCTCCTCAATTGCTTTCTACTTGTAAGTTAAATTTCCATTGTCTTCTTTCTTGTTCTCTTCAATTTGGGAATTTAGGTCCTCTCGAGTAAGCAAGTTCATTCTGCTGTTATTTATTACTGAAAATTGAAATAATTGACTCATATTTTGGACATTTTGGATCATGGTTTTTTTAATTAATGCTGATTTTACATTCAATCCTGCATCAAATTGATATATATATATATATATATATATAATTCAGCTTATACAAATTCAGGTCTTGTAAACCATGCTTGCTTGAGACTAATGACTATGAATGTTCATTTGATTTCTAGTTCTAATGAAGACAGTGTAATGGTGAGTAATGAGTTGTCAGAAAAAGAGAAAGCCACCAGTAATATTAGAAGTTAGAAATACTAAATACAGCAAATTAAAAATTAAATTGAACAACAACTGCATAAAGGGAAATACTATAGACTAATTAGTATCTTCATTGTTTAAAGTTTAAACACTAAAATACTCTTTAATGTCATCGCTAACTTAATGATCAAAGATAAAGGAATCATAATCTTAAATTGTTTGAGCTGTTAATTGAAGTGTAATTAATGCAGAAGAAAATTCTACTAAAACTTCATGCCACATACACATACCTCTTCCTAAGATTTTGTTTTGGCATTTGAATTAGGTGAATCTGCAGCTTTATTTTTGCCCTTTCTATGATTGAAGGTGTTGAAGCAGGGCTACGACTGCTTGAACTAAGATATTGAGGTGTGCTTTGAACACCAACATCTCTTGTCATTCCTTCTTTTTTCTTCTTTGCATAAAAATATTAGATTCAGAGTTGAATTAAGCAACTTCTTAAAAATAGGATACTAGGAGAATGCAGAAGAAAATTCATTCATGATTATTGAATAATTAGGCATTAGTTATTTGATTAGTCTATAGAAATGAAGTGAAGTTTAATTGCTTATAGTGATTGCTTATAGTCTTTTAATATTTCAATTATGTTATATAATTGACTATGTTTTCTATATTGTTCTGTTTTAAGGAGAAGAGAATTCCGGTCCCTTGAAGAATAAGATTACACAAGAGGCTATAGCGGACATTCTACGATGATTTAGTCACTACCGAGGCAGTTGGGACATTGCGAATCGCCATTATTGGGTTGTAAGTTCTGTTACTATTTTCCTGTTTACCATGTTCTTAAATGGCTGCTTCATTATGTTCTTCATGCCGATCGAACAATGACAAATAGAGAAGTTCCAAATGAATAATCTATTCCGTTTATTTTATCTAGTTAAAATGATAAAATGAAGACTAGTAGTGCTTAATTTATCTTATTTTTTTAATTAAATGAAAACATTTTTTTTATCATTATCACTATTGAGTGCCACATGTATTCTTGTCACATGCTGGCTGCATTATTTCCTGTATCTGTTTTTGTTCAGCCCTGTGTCCTATACTTGAGAGTTGGGAGCTGATTGTATGTGATCTTGGTCCTCATGATTTTACAGTGAGAAATGGGAGGAGAGTAGTACTAGTATTAAGATTGTGTGATAGAAATCTAGGGATTATATAATTCATTCATACCAAAACGGCTTCTAGAGTAGGTGAAGCCAATAAAATCTAACCGGGAAAAATGGGAAGCTTGTGTGTGAATATTGTTATCTTAGTTAAGATTGACCCCACATACTTGGCTACTTATGATACTTTACTTTCCTTTTTCCAAATTGGAATGTCCCTTTATACCCAAAAATACTTTAATGTGATTAGTTGTTGGTATAGAAACACTTTGAATCGGTATTGTGTTAAAATTCAATTCTTGAATCGTTATTTCTCTGTTCAAGTCTTTCCAATTTTTGAATTCAATTCTTGAATATGATTACTTTAGAAGTGTTTATTTGTTGCATTTTACTGTTATCTCACTATCCCCTATTTCTCATCATGAAAACACCACCAACTCATCTGCAGAATATTGTAAAATGGCATTCAAAGGTTCCCTTAGAGTGTTGCAAGATTCTTTTAGCACCTTGTTTCCTAATGTGCAATACTGACCTTTCAATCAAGCAAAGCTAAGCTTGATGCCTCTCTAACATAAATTTTATGTTATGGATGAAACCTGATTTTTTATTTTGATGATATTTGTGCAGTAGTGCAAGTTATATGAATTGTTTCAGTTTCATGCAGTGTTTCTTTTCTGGATTTTTTGTTTTGCATAATATGATGAGTGTATAATCTGGTCAAAGGTTATATTTTGTTATGGATGCCGTCATTTTGTTTAGTGTTGTGATGAACAATTGATCCAAGACTAATTGCTTATGTTTTGGTGTATTTTTTGTCATCTTGCATACAATGATGAGTCCTAAGTGTATAATCTAATCAAAAGTTATAGTTCCTTATGGAGTTGGTCATTTTTAATTTGTATAATGATAATGATGAAGATGAACACTTGATAAAAAAATACTAGGCATTATTGGTTAATCTCCAACCCATGGAAGTCAGCTGTTTCTTAATATCTTTTAATGATAATTATATTGAAGATGTACTTGATGGAAATCATGTACTTTTGAGCACGTAGTTTTCTGTTTGACTGGTATATGTAGCTTTGGAAAATTGGTTTGAAGTCTTATTTATCTCAGACTTATCTTTTATGCATTATATATAAAATATATAATGTCATGTATGTGGAATTTTGTATATATCATATTTTAATCTGGTTCGGATATACTTTTATCATAACTGAATGGTAAATGCCTGTTATATCCAGCTAGTTCAATTATTTGAATTTTGGTGCACTCAGCATACTGTACCAATGTTCCCTTTAATGCTTAATCAGTGGACCTTTCATACTACTAAGTAGAAAAATTGTTGAAGCAAAATATTTGTGTAGTTTACCTTGTTATGATAATAGTTTTTTTTGTTGATGATTGGCAGGAATACAGTGAATTTGAAGAAACTGATGGAGAATCAGATTTTGATGAATAAGGCCCATGTAATTATCAGTTAGCTAGATAGAAGGTTTGGACCTGTTTGAATTGAAGCTGCTTGGTCTGAAATTTGTACATCTAGTATCCCTTGTTCCGCCAGAACAAGATTCACGCTTCCTCTGCGTCGAACCCGAACCGCAATTCAAAGGCCGGGTACCACTTCTTCCTCTACTCTTTTGTTGTGCGCAAATGCCAATGAGTGGGCTCAAAATTGTAAAAGAAACTTGTATTATCAAGAGTTCTTTGATCTCTTCTGCTAATTTTTGGTAGAAAGTTTGGGGAGGTACTTCTATATTTGGCCTTGAGATTTTATCTTACATACCTTCTATAGTTGTTATAGGGTTATGGCAAACAAGAAAGACAAAGCTTTAAGGTCAAGCATCAATGAGAGATATCATCTATGAACAAAAAGAACAAATTGGATCAGGTCCTCGTCAATCCCAATTAATATCCACTGTGATGAAAAGTAGAGGATTGAAAGGTGGTTCTATGGTTAATATCATTGGTGAGCTAGAGGATACTGCATCAAGCTCTTCACAAACACCTTTAGTACCGCATGCTAATGATGACAGTAAGTGTGCCTCTATTGTATTTTTTTTTTTATATTTTGGGTGCTGTGACTTATTGATTTACTAATGATATGTGATTTTTATTGTTATATAGTGTGAAAATGGTTATTAGATATTTTAGGGTAGTTAGCGAGAACCGGACCGGTCAATGAATCGGTCAAGTAACTGGTTCATTGGTTCAATGGTTCAACCGAGGTCGAAGTATGGTTGAACCGGTTTAGTTAAATATAACATAAAATTATTAAAAATTCAAAGTGGCATATATTGTGAGATAAGGTGCAGAGCAATTAAAGCATTGTATGAATTAAAATTGGTCGAAGCTTGGTTCTTTCATTTAAGTTTGTCAATCTTCATGTATATATAACACATTAGCAACTTCTAAGCTTGGTCAAACAATATCAGTTCCAGATATAACAAGATAATGATCCATTATAGGCTACCTAAATTTGAGGCCACAAATTTCAGTATGGTGCAGGGAGAAAAAGAAATCAGTATAGTCTTCAATTTGAACAAGAAGAAGCAATTCCACATCACAGTAAGAAGCTCAGAATGCACAAAAACTGAACAATTAAATTAACTAAACAAAAAAAAACACAATATAAAAGCATGAATAACCTTTATAAATTAGGTTTCCATTCCTGAATTTTCCATTTTCATAAATTAGGTAATCTTTTTGTTCTTTACTTCTTAACTTCATTCTCTTTTCCCATGAATAAACTATCTCCTTGTCTGAACTTCATCCAACCCTTATTTTAAAGCCATATATTAAATCCAATGCAGAATTGTAGCAATGTTTCTCTTTTGAATCAATGACAGCAAAATAACAATTTACCAAAATAACAAGAAAAACAGATTGGATTTATAACCCAATCTTAGTAGAATTAATTCAATATCAATCTCAGCAAATATAATCTCAGCATAATTAATAAATTAAAAAAAGTAAATTTATAACTCAATCTTAGCAGAATTAATTCAACATCAACTGACTGAATTCAAATAAAACTTCAGAAAATGAATATCTCAAAACTCAGCAGAATCATCAATAATTTATCATATGTATATTCAGAACAAAATAAAGAAGAAAACAATGTAATACAATTACAACAAATTGAAAATTATTGAAGAGGATAAAGGGGAGGTTTTACGTTATCTGGATTGCCAGCGAAGGAGAGGAAAAGACAGCATAGAGGCAGCGAGATAGAGAAATTCAAATTGGGAATTTTGGTAACGTGAAACAGAGAAGCGACGACAGTGAGACACGGGCGGAGCAGAGAGGCAGCGACGACAACATTGGCGGGGAGACGAGAAGGGGCCACAGCCAAAAACGACGAGGAGGTGAGAAGAAGAAACGACACGGCAAGGAGGGGAGAAGCAGTGACGACCTACGGCGAGGAGTGGAGAAGCGGCAACGACCAGCGGTGAAGAGCAAAGAAGCAGCGACAGAGAGCTCGGACAGAAAAACGGCGATGCCAACAACAGCCCCGAACCGACCTTAGCTTCTGGCGACGCGAGGAGAAGAGCAGAATGAAAGGGGAGATGGTGATGGTGGCTCTAATAGGGTTTCGCCGTTTAGGAGAATCTAGGGTTGGTGAGGGTGTGTTTGTTAGCGAAAGAAAGGGGATAACTTAGCATTGGGTTTTTGTTTTTTATCTGGAATCAAAACGGCGCCGTTTTGATTGTTGGATCAGCGAACCGGGACTTGAAAAAACCCGGCCGGTTCACTCGGTTTTGCCGGTTAACCATCGGTTCACTCGGTTTTGCCGGTTAACCATCGGTTCAGCTGGTTTTTAAACCGGTTTTTTGCAGAACGGTTCTAGAGGCTAACCGGACCGGCCAAATGACCGATTCTCGGTTAATCCGATCGAACCGGTCGGTCCGGTCCGGTTTTCAGAACCTTGGACTAGTTACTATATCTGCGATTTAGGTGCTCTGCTTTCTACTATGTTTTGATCTAGGTGAAATTGCATTTTTACAAGGTTAGATTGAATGTATAAATAGATGTATTTAAGAAATTTCCTCCTCTCTCTTTTTGACTTTCTTATTCTTGAAATAGGACCAGCTTTAACACCTGAAGCTAATGATATTGATAAGTAATTATGTTTTATGTTTAGTTTAATACAAATAATAAATGTGTATTATTCTTTGCATAATTTTTTTTATTTATTGATTCCAGGACCAACAACCAAGAGGAAAAGGAGTCGGACAAATGCCTTAAAACTCATGGTTTAAGCTATGAGGATCAGCTGCCAATTAGATTAAATAAACGTGGCCAACCAATTGGTTGCAATAGAGCCAAGTTAAGCAGTCATTTGGGGACTTTGGTTAGAACTTAGAAATGCATGCCTTGCTCCGTTGACAAACATAAGTTGGCGTGGACTTAAAGATAATGGGAAGATTTGTGAGAAGTTACCATTGGGTTACGTTTTTACTCTTTTAGCTTTAGTGTTTTTCTTTCTTTATTGGTTTTAAAAACTAAATATTAATTATCATGTCTATGATCATTATGGTGTAGGAAAAGTGTGACATTTGAGTACTTGGTAAAGGGTGGGTTTTCAAAACCTTAGGTTCATCTTGGAGGACATATAAAAGTTGGTTGAAAAAACAATATTTTAAGGAGAACATGCCACTAGCTTACAATATGAAGAATTAATATGTGAAGAGGTAGAATTAATGTGTTTATGTTGTCTTATTTGCATTAATTCTTTTTTAGTTGATTGTGTTTTTTCTTAATAGGCAATGAAAAATCCTAATAGAAGAGAACCATGTCGGGTGAACATGTTCTTTCTAACACACAAGCCAAGAGATGAAAAATCAATGAGTGAGAGAACAAGCAAAACTTTTGTAAGATATATATTTCTTTTAATATATATATTTCTTTTGTGTGATATAGATGTTTTGTCATAAACTAATGTAGTTTGAATTTTGGATTTTAGTTAGAGCTTGAGGATGGCATAGCTTCACATTCTGAAAAATTAGAAAGCACAAACCAAGATGATATACTCTCCCGAGTGTTGGGGAAAAAATAACTCGGTCGTGTCCGAACTTATGGTAGAAGTGTTGTAGCTTCAGATTTGTGGGGGCCTAAATCTCAAGACGGAAAGGTTAATTGAAGAAGTTAAAGAGAATGTTCAAGTTGAAATTCAAAATATACAGCAAAAGATGCAAGAGGAGATGGAAACAAAACTTCAAGAAAGAGTGGAGGCCATGAAGTCACAGATGTTGTGTGGATTTAATATGTTTTTAAATCAGAATTCCAAATCTCTCTTTTGTATGTTTTTAAATCAGAATTCCAAATCTCTCTTTCATGTCAACTACTCTATCTGATAAGTAGAAGCTACTGCAACAACACAGCATGAAGTTACTGTTTTGCTATTGAGAAAGAGGTGTTTTTATCTTTGTATGTTTTTAAATCAGAATTCCAAATCTCTCTTTCATGTCAACTACTTTATCTGATAAGTAGAAGCTACTGCAACAACACAGCATGAAGTTACTGTTTTGCTATTGAGAAAGAGGTGTTTTTATCTTTGTATTTTTTTCTTCATACTATTGTTCTAAAATGTAGTCAATTATTTAATCTGCACTAAAATAACTCCAATCTTAACATTTATAAACTAATAATATCACTAATTTTTTATTTTTACATTTATAATAATAATTTTATTGCTGTGTATACCAATTATATCTTAATCATCATCTGTTTTAATTCAACTAAATATTGTAAGCATATATAACAATTAGTATGTGTGAGAAGCATATTATCGCATGTATATTCATCTTTAGATAACGTAGTGAATTATAGGAACTTAGTTAATGATTATTATTTTTACATAAAAGTCAATTAGTAATGTGTTTGTGGATAATTGGTGTCTTGAAAGCTGAATTTTAAGTTAGGCATATATATCCACGTTAATTTGACATTTTTGTGCGGCAAAATAAAAGAAGCTGAAGTGGAATGGTATGTTAATAAGTGATGTGGCAATGAGAGGATGATGTAGATGATGCGTTATGGGACATGACTTGAATGAATGCAGGAGATAGATAGATGGATAGATAGAAAGATATAGAAGCAGTGGCAGAGGAGCATAATCTGCAGCAGTAGGATTGGAGCAGAGAGATAGATAGATAGATAGATAGATAATTAAATAGAAAGAATAATTAAATAGAAAGAAAGAAGGATTTTAATTTTATTTATTGAAAAAGCTGTAATCATGCTTGATATAGAAATTTATATGTCAAATAGGTAGCATATACTGATTATCATATGATTAGATCTGATATTTATTATTCTTTTATGTTATAGGTTCTAAGTAAATCAAAGTGGGCTAGTAGAAATATTATAGAATTATCTATTATTATAGAAGATGTTTCTAAAGTTCAAGTTAAGTTATTACCTTTAATAAGGGAGAAGAATGTGATTCTTTCACCTAAGCAGGTATATTTAGAACTAAAATTAAAGAAGTTAAAATAGCATTTGTGATTCATGTTTTGTAATAATCATATTAAGATTAGTTAAAATGATATGTTTTATCTTTAAATAAAGTTGATATTACTTTTCTTTTCTTATTCAGTGAAAATATTGGTATTAGTGTTTTAAAATAGTTTTTTTTTCATGCTCTTTATTCTTCTCTTACTCAAGAAATTTTTGACTTGAAATTAGAGAAAAAGAAGTATAATCAATATAAGGAAAGATTAAAAAAAAAAAAGAAAGTGCTGTGTTAACAATATTGAGATGACAAACTAAAAAATATTTAGATGTTATATTTTAATTTGTTTATTTGTGTTGTTAATATTGATTGATGATGACAAATTAGAGAAGATTTGGATTTTATAATTTTTTGTTTATTTTAGAATTATTTTGTGATAATTTTAGATAATGTTAGAGAAAAGAAATCTAATTTGCTTATCAATTTTTTTTAATATATTTTGTGTTTATTATGAATTTATCTTCAATGTTTTGTGCATTTAAATTAGTGGTAATACCCTTCTAATGTTGTATGTAAAAATAAATAAAGTTACATATTAAAATGTGAAAATAGTAAATAAATACTATAGTTATAAATGTTACAAAAAATCTATGGTTATATTTTTCTTATTGTTAATAAAGAAGATTTTTCGTAACATTTTTTCAATGTTAGCAAAAACCATAAATAGTAACATTTAGTAGAGTGTTGCTATTGAAGATCTATTATAACATTTTTTAAAGTGTTATTATAGATATTTATTGTGATATTTTTTTAAGTGTTACGAAAAATATTTATTATAACATTTCTTTAGGTGTTATCATGAATGGTCTATTATAATATTTTTTATAATATTACTATACAATATTTTTTATAATATTTTTACTAAATATTATTAAATTTTTAAAAAAATATTAATAAAAATTTTTAGTGACATAGAATATATTTAATATTTATTAAAATATTATTAATACACATAAATAATATTTTAATATAATTTGATAATATTTTTTAAATATTAATAAAAATCAAATATATAATAGTGATCATTTCACCACCATTTTGTCAGCCTTAGTGTTTCTATAGATTAGTAGTAGAGATCAGATATATTCCACATTTTTTTGTTGGCAGCAACAAATAATTTAGATTTAAAACTAATATATGTGAAATATGGTAGTGGTACTCCTCCGGTGAGTTTAGAAGCTATATTTAAAGTTGCAATTGATAGGTTCATAAAGAGTACAAAAAACATATGAAAGAAATTTAAGAGTCAGTGTTTATATTAAAATTTGGCTAGTATTTAACTAACTAAAAAAAAGTGAATAATTCTATACTAATAGATATAATTTCATACTATTAAAAATACAGATAACGGGGATTCTGTATCCACCGGAAATCAGGGTCTCCGCAAATATCATCAAAATTTTAAAAAAATTCAAAAATATTTAACATAAAAGAGAAAAATTGAAATATAAAAGATACATTTAACATAATCCAAATCCTAAATTCAGTATTACAAAAGATACATTTAACAAAATCTATCTCTAAATCCAAATTTATCAATTAACAGAATTCAAACCCTAAACCTAAATCTAATTTCACATTAATAGAATTTAAACCATAGCAATTTCATCAATTAAAAAAAAAACATATATTAAAATTAGTGAGCGACGGCAAAATAAAGGCGGATTAGAGACAAAGACGGCGAAACTTTGAGCAGGAAGCAGTTACCACACTGCCTTATATAGTTATATAAACCTGCATCAACCATCAAAAACCACAAAATCTTTCTACAAACTCACCTAAACCTTCATAAAAAAACAGAAGCATATTTAAAAAAGTTAGAACTATATTTGTTTAGAGAAAATAAATTCATTCTAAAAAAAGAAAAATAAAATAAATCTATTTTGAGGGAAAAAAAAGAAATACCTTTATCAAAGATGGAGGTGGCGACGCGACGGAGACGACTGCCTTGCCGAAGATGAAGACGGCGACGACGAAGAACACTTCTGCCAAAGAACACTTCTGAATGACTCACAAAAGTGTTTAAATAAATTCCTAATAGATTAAACTAAAACATATGATAACTAATTAAATCATATTTGATCTTATTGGATTAAGGGCCCGTTTGGAAACTCTAGAATTAGCTTTTTTTAACTTTTGACTTATGAAAAGTAGTAGTATTAATGTCTGGTACAATTTTCAAAACCAAATTGCAACTTTCTAAGAAGCTATTTTGGAGCTTACAGAGAAGTTAAAAAAATGACTTTTATCATAATATTTCTACTTTTCATTACATTTCTATAAAATAAGCACTTTTAGAGTTAAAAATCCAAACACAAAATAACTTATTTATAAGTTACTTTTAAGAGAGTCATTTATTGTTTAAGTTATTTTATCAAAAGGAGCTTAATTAAGTTGGTTACCCAAATTGGGCCTAAATCAGATTTGATTTAAATTTAAAATCCTAAAGATATGATAACCAATTTAAATAAGATGTGATCTTATTAGATTAGATCATATTTGATTTAAATTTAAAACAACTAAAAATACTACTAGATAAAACAAAACCAAAAGATTATAACTCTTAACAATAAATCAAATTTAATTCTAATAAAATAAATTCAAATTTATGTCTTCTCAATGAACTTGAAAGGAATTTTTGGGCTTCTTGTTATCCTCACTTAGCCCAGTGAGTCTTCGAACTGCCGCCATTTTAACAACACTGTTTTTTAGACGAACTCTTAGTCTTCTTAATATCCAAAACTGACATAGTGCAATTCTTCTAGGATTCATATCCTTGAACATGACAAGATTATCATTCTATCTCTTGCCTCTAAAATGACGAAAATGCCCTCCTGAACACGTATCATTCTCTTCCTCTTTAAAAAGATTCGTCCTCGAATCTGCATATATATCAAAAGGAGAAAAATTAGATATACTAAACACAACTGTACCAAAATACTTACTAAGAAAATTATTCTTACTGGAATTGTTGTTGATAATCCCTAACACTTGAAATGGATCATCTTCCCTAACAACAAGTATTGTTTTTCTCAGAATGAGAAGCTCCTCTTTCCTCCAAGGAATCGAAACTCAATTTCCAGGTTTAAAGACCATATTTTAATAGCTCTTTTTTATCCACTGAATTGTGGCTATATCCCTCGTGTGTGCAAGTTTAAACTTTTCAACCTTATTTTCACCATCTAAAATAACACCGTTACTCAAGGACAAAAGCAAAAATTTTAAAATGGTCAAATATTTAAAATCATCAGAGATTCACAAAGATAACAATCAATAGAGTTATAAATTTCAGAGTTATGAGAAAACTCAATCTCTCGCACAGAATTATCTAAAACACTCTTAACATGCAATATATGATAATCTAAACAACTAGCATAAGTTAGCACATAAACAAACTCTTTGGAAAACAACTCAACAATGTGTGTAAAATCTTTAATATTTTGACTTACTATTAAAAATAAGTAAAGAAATGCACAACATATTCGAGAAAGCTTGAGATTTAAGTTCATGCAATAAAATTAAAATAAAGTCCATCAGCAATCCTACATTTATGAGGCCAACAAAAATATATAGATGACATATCTGAGATTTTTTTTATTCCACTATGACACTTGAAATCAATATTCTCATAAATAATAGATATAGAACAAAAATCAAATTTAGTTGTAATAACATTTTCCAAATATTCAAATTCTAACAAGTTAAAAGTAAGAGTAGTGATTAAATCATACCTTTTAGATAATTCATTAGCAATTACATTATCATTATCTTGTTGTATCACATATATATGAAAAATACTTCAGTAACTTAATCCATTTTGCATACTTTTTGTTCAATATCTCTTGAACTATCAAAAGCAAAATATACAACACCTTATCATATGTTGAATACTTGAAACATGTTTCATATAATTGCTCACTAAAGAATGAAAGTGGTTGTCTTTCTTTCTTTTTATCTATAGTAATACCGTCAAAATTATTCACAAAACTTGCAAAACCTTGAAAAAATATCATGGAAACATTAGGCCGTTCATGATTAGTTTCAACATGAAAAAGTAAAGATTTTTTGGAATTTAATGACATTAATGCACTCTTATCTAAGCTATAATTTTTTAAATCTCTCACAAGTGTATTTATTACTCTTAATTTTTTTCACTCATTGACTCCTCTCTTTCATTATTCTCTTATTTTCTCTCAAAACTCTCGCTTTCACTCAAACATTGAATTTTTTCACTCAAACACTTACTCTCTTTCTCAATTTCATCTTCTCTCAAATTCTCTTTTTTCTCTCTTATTTTTTTCAAATTGTTCACATCCAAATGACTCATTTGAGAAATTCTACACCTTTGGTTCCTCAAAATACACATTTCCATCTATAGCATACTCAACAAATTCTTCCATCATAGGATGTGAAAAAGAGTTTAAAGATAGGATTAGAAGAACTCTTTTTATGTCGATCAATAATATTCTTTTTGAAATCTGCAACGTTGAAATTTGTCGTATCCTCAAACTTTGCTCCTTTAGAATCCCATATAGAATTAAAGTCTGAAGAAATTTAAGTTGCCATAAATTGTTACTGTGCCTCCACCTTAATGGTCAGATTAATTAAATCTTCTATTGTTACATAATGGTAAAGTTCGACTTTATCTCCAGATTGAAAATTCAATGGGTCTTATGAGTGTCGCCATTTCAGCACCACTGTTTTATAGACAAATTCTTTGTCTTTTTTATGTCCAAAACTGACATAATGTAATTCTTCTAATATTTAGATCCTTGAACAAAACAAGATTATCGATCTGCCTCTTAACTTTTGAATGCAAAAAATACGCTCATGAACACGTATCACAGTCCTCTTCCATCCGTGTGCTCCTTCCAAAGAAATTTATGCATCATAGTACTAATTTTATTAACGAACCAAGTAGGAAAAGAGTGACCTAAAATGGATAAATAGGAATAAAGGATGTAACTAAATTTTAAGAAAGAGTCTTCGCTCTTTATTCAAAACATATTTCTAACTCTAAAATGTCCAAGACTAAGACCAAAATATCTCCTTAAAACTTGAGTGAACTGAAACGAAGAAACACTAATAACATCTTCTTTCTGCGAGTAGAAACATTTTTGAAGTAAAGAACTTTAGATTTCTCAAGATTAATTTTTACACTAGAAGTCCTACAAGCAGTGTTCATAGTAGTCACAAAAACTTGAACTTAGGTTTTCTTTGCTTTACAAAAAAGAAGCAAATCTTCTATCGATAAATATAAGATGAGAGATTCTCAATCCTCCACGCGAGATAACAACCGAATCGCATATCTTATTTTCCACTTGTTTGCTATAAAAAAAAGCTAACTCCATAATAACACAAATAGATAGAGGGACATTGGTCACCCTGAAATAGACCTCTTTGGGGAGAAAAACTATCCAATTTACTACTATTTCATAGAACTTATAAAGAGAAAGCATAAACACAAGTCATCATGATGAGATTATTTGTGGATTTCAAAAGACCAAACTTAATAAAAAAAAAACTTTTCAAAAATCTCCTATTCATCCTATTATACACATTTTTCAAATCTATTTTAAAGGCTAAAGATCCTTTTCGAAATTCAGTCCTTTTCATAAAATGAAAGATCTCTTGAATAATCATGATATTTTTTGGAGTACCCTTTTTAAGAATAAAGCCTCCTGTAAAGGACTAACGATATAAGTCAAGAAAGTCCTAAGCCATTTCACTAACTCCTTAATTATGTTTATGTATAATAGATTAATTGGTCTGAAATCTTTGATAAAATTTAAAAATTAGCAGAATGAAAGTATGATACTGTATTGAATATCAGACTCTTTCTATTAATTCAAGATACTTCAATCATATTATTGATTTTTTATTTTTCAAAAGGGTAAATCACCAAAAATGCACCCGAATAATTGTCACTAATAAAAATACACTCAAATTTTATTTTTTTACAAAAATGTCTTCAAATAATTTTAAAATACGGCAAAAATTTCCAACATTAAATATATATTCTCAAAAAATACTTTAGAAATTGAATTTCGATGCAATATTTTTTAAGTATGATTAGAAAATTTTTGTCTTAAAGTTTGGTGATTTTTTGTTAAGTATATATTGTTTTTGTGATTTTTTTTGTCAACAACCAATAATACTTTCAAAAAATCATAAAAAAGAATATACTTAGTAAAAAATCACCAAATTTTAAGAAGATAAATATCTTAGTTTTATAATTATTCTTGCAAAAATCGCATCAAAATTTAATTTATAAAGCATTTTTTGAGAAATACATATTTAATATTGGATATTTTTACTGTATTTTTAAATTATTTAAGAGTATTTAAGAGTATATTTTTGTCAATAATAAAATCATTTGAGTATATTTTTAGTAATTTATCCTTTTAAAAAAAATATTTTTGAATTGTTTTAGAATTTGGACAATAAATTTATTGGATAATATATACCGATGGATTCATATATGTGGGTACATATAGGAACAGATCCCTATATGTTGGTGTGAGACGTTTGCCCATTGAACTTTTGAAAAAAAAAAAAAAAAATATATATATATATATATATATATATATATATTATGTATATAATACTTTTATTGTAGTAATCTATTTGCTTTTACACTTAAATTTTTTTATTTGTTAGAAAAATTTATGGTATTAAATAATAATACAATTATAAAAGGTTGTATTATATAAATTTGAAAAAAATCTACTCAAATAAAAAATAAATAAATAATCATACTAATAATAATAATATTTTTTTGATTATTTAATAAAAAAAGAGACATTTGATTATTTATACCTATATATAAAGAGTATTGTGTTGTTTGATTTTAGTTTTAGTTTTTTCATAATTTTTTGTTTGTCTCTCATATAATTATAGTGGAGAATCAAAGTTGATTAATTGAATTATATCTTTTATAGATTATTTAACTGTTAAACTAGCTATAATTTTAAATGGAATTAAAAAAAAAATATGTGAGAAGAGATATTGTCATATTGAATAATAAAACATCACATTTGACAAAACAATTAAGAAAAAATTAAGAGAATTTATTCTTATTAAGTTATATATTAGCTAATAAACTCAAAATAGTTAAATTTGTCGAATATGCAAGAGTAGATACTTTCTTAAATACTGAAACAAAATAAAATTTAAATTTAAAAAATAATCGAAAGAAAGCCTTGCAAATAAAATAAACATTAATTAAAAAAAAAAAAAAGGAAACAAGTTATAGAAGAAAAGCACCAAACGAAGTCAGCGAATCCTTAAGGGTGAGGTCACAACGGATTTAGTCTCCTCTAACTGGTGTTGTCTCTTCCTAATAATCACCCCTGTGAAAGTGACACTTTCAACATTATAAACTTTGCATTATGTTCATATGTGTTTGACATTACACTTAATACAAGCTTTTCTCACCTAAACAAAAATGATTTTTTAATAGCATTCAAATCAAGGGAAGAGAAAGATGATGATCTATGTGTCAAATATCCCTGTTAATAAACTAATTCTTTTTATTGTTATTGCTAGGATAAAAATATTAAAAGACAATATTATAGTTGAAAAAGAAGAATGTTAGCTAGAGACGATTAGAATTAATTATTATTTGTCATTAATGACTAAAAATAATGACTAAAAATAATAAATTTTGATAATTTTTTAATATTTTTTTTAATCGAATTAATGTTCTTCTAAGTGCTAATATGCTAGCTTTGCCACCTCTGCCTAATAAAATAATTTAGAAATATATAATATATTAACAGTTTTCTTTTGGTAGAGATATCTTAAACTACGACTATCTATGATATTGTCTGAATTAATAAAATTAATAAGTATTACATCAGATTAGCCCATTAGTTATTTTAGATAAATGATATCCATTTTTTACTATAATCACACAATTATAATAATAATGATGAAAGTACTTAATCAGCTTCTGGATCATCATATAAACGACCTCCATTGTTTATTTTCGGCTGCTACCACTAATCCACTATTATGAACTATGGCCAGATAATTGCGTCAAAGATGTATTATCTGCCATAAAAGGAAATTAGCTTTATTAATTTGTTTTTTGATCAATTATTGTGTTGGTTGCATGGAAGATCCCAAAAAGAATTATTATAGTATATACACTTTTTTACTCAATAAAATATTTTAACATAACCCGATTATAGCAACTACTTCTTCAAGAATATTTGGATTATAGCCAGCTCCACATATATATTCATAAGCGCTTGATAATTTTCATTAATTAAACTGGTTTTTAGGCTTAAGTTAGTTTAATTTAATTCTAATAAGTAACATGAAAATATATTATATGTGTATTATTAGTTAGGCCAGCCATAGGTAAATATTTAATAATTTTGTAAACCCTAAAGGTAACTCAAATAATGCGAGTTGGCAAACACTTAACCACATGGTTTTAAATAATGTCTCTGATACATATGAGAAATATTTTGTGAATTTTTTTTCATATATATATATGATTGAAGTTGTCACACTACAAGAAAAACACCCATTCAGGTACACTTGAAAAGTGTAGCCAAATGTGAAAAAAAATGATGCCTTAGGCTACGGCTACGCTTTTTGGACTACGGCTACGCTTTTTGAGGTGATTCCTATTCGGCCGTTGCCTATTCTCAAAGGCTACGCTTTTCTGCACCAAGGGCTACGCTTTTGGCGTTTAGGAATAGGCTACGCTTTTCAAGTGATGCTGTTCAGGACCAAAGGCTACGCTTTTCAGCTTTCATTCTTCCAAAATAGGCTACGCTTTTTAACGCTACTGCATCACTTGTAAAGCGTAGCCACATTGTATACCATGGCTACTTTTTATAAGCGTAGCCTTAGGTTCTTCTTTTTTTTTTTTTATATATACTATAGCTACTGTATATAAGTGTAGCCTTAGGTCTCGATTTTTTTTGTATACTAGAACTACTGTATATAAGTGTAGCCTTAGGTCTTGTTTTTTTTCTGTATATATATATATATATATATATCTAATAATTATCAATACAACATAATAGTTAATATGATTACATGTATAATAATTCTGTATTTTTATTTAAATGAGTTGAATATTATAAAATAAAAATAAATACATGATTATACTAAATAATTTCTTTAAATAATATCAAAATAACCATAATATCACTTAAAATTTACTACTAATAATATCAAAGCTGACACTTCTGTTTCTGACTTTGAAAGTAGAGAACTTAAAATGAATATACAAATATACAAGCGAAACAAATTTGCAGCACATGACAAGTATTTACAATTTTTTTTGAATTCCGGAGACAAGTCATCACAATTTGAAGACCAGCATCACCAAATGTATCTGCACTACTACTTCCAAATGATATACCAGCGGCATTGTGCTCCTTTTTTGCCTTCCGAATATGCAAAGCTTCAAGATGGCTATGAAGTATTTTATTCTGAAGGAGGTTGATGACATCAATCACACAAGTAATTTGAAAGAAACCAATGCAATAAAATATAAATAATAAAAACAGTTCACACTATGTGGGCTTGCCACAAGGAAGAAACAATGTTACTGCCTGCTATCAAATACAGTTTATGGATATGCTGTTTAAATTGCATTACAATGTGACCCATTATTTCTTTTATATTTTGAGTTGAAGATAAAGAGAAAATACAGAGTTAGGAGGAAGAGGTCATTCAATCACCGACAGTGGCGCAGACTGCACATTGACAGTGATTAACTAGACTTGCTAACTGTAACTGATATTAGGTTGCAAACTGCAACCAACACTCACCAAAGATACCAAATAAATTAACAGTCCTGTAAATAATGAATTCCTCATATACACATCAATGGACCATAATTTTTTAATGTGTTGGGTAGACAACAGTTTAATACTAGACAATAAGAGCAAGTTAGGACACAATAATTCAACAAGAACACTAAAGGATAACTGAATAAGGCATCAGTTAAACTAAATGGGTGAAAAGAAAACCTGCTCATTTATTTCATCATATTTCTTCTCAGCGTCATATCTTGCCTTCTCAAGCAATTTCTTCTACTCTTCCCACTTAGCCTTCAGTTGACTCTGCAAAACACATGCAAACAGGGTGAATTATCGGTACATCTATCCAAAAAATTAAACAAACCAAAATTCCAGTAAATGGGAAAGAATATATAAAGTAAGTAGACAAAGTGTAAAACAAACTGACAAATGCAACAGTAAACCACGTGGCTTATAGGAAAATCCCAGTGCAAGAAGAAATGAAAAATCCAACTGAACTAGCACTATCAAAGAATCACTAGACACACTGCAAGTTTCACACTGCTAGTATAGCATGAACAAAAACAGCATCCACTTCACCCTGTCATCATAGTTACACATTTACACAATCAAGCCCATAATATCCAAATAACCAATCACATGAAAAAGAAGTTAGCTCTTTTCATTGCCTTGGACACTGCATTATTTAGATGGCATTTGAAATACTAACATCAGAAATATCAGAAAATACTTCTCCAAAAAGACTTTGTACAACAGCAACAAAGGCATACCTTGGGATAACTGGAGCAAGAACAAGTGCAGGATTTTGGGAGAATGCAGCAGTTTCCGAAGCTGCAGCTACCTTGGCAGTATTTTGATTCAAGACAAGAGCTACTGAAATAGCTCCTCCTCCTCCATTCAGGACAGTACAAAATGTTGTGATAACAAAGCAGCATCTTTTGATCAGTTATTGCAGGTTAAAGATAATAGGAATAATAACTACATCACTGCCGAGCTTCATAGTATTTTGTTTCCTTTTAATAAACTAAATAGTGCTAATAAGGGAAAAAAATTGCTAACATTTCCTATCATTTTATATTAACTTTGCCTATTAAAGTAGTTTTCTGTGCAGAAACATTAGACTTGCTTACCGGTCTTTGTATAATTAATGAGTTGTACAGTAACTTCAGTTTGGTTGTCAATCGCTTGTCTGATTTTTTTTCACAGTTGCTGAATCTGTTTCAAGTCCTTGAAGAAATCTGAATGACCAAGGAGTATCCAAGTTAAAGATAAACTTGACATAGATAATTTCCAGTTAAATCAACCTCTCGAATGAAATTTTATAATATTCTAAGATAAAATGCAGAATTTTGTGGAAGTGTGGAATATATATGAGGTGTGAATCAACAAAGTGTCAATATAATCAGAAAAGGAAGTTCACCTATGTTTCCATTTCTGTTGTTATTGAACATAGATCAAATTTGATATCTGCCTTTTGCATGTACAAAGCAAATGCTTGCAAGTTATGGATATCTGTCATTATGATATGCTGAACTCCAGGATATTGAACCTATTATATACAAAAGAAATCATAATTGAAAAGTTCACTCCCTCTCAATTACAAACACAACATTTTGCAATCTTGATGTTAATATTCTCATCCCAACTATAAGCAGCGTATTGTAACACTGTCATACCAGAATTATTTACCAATTCAAGATCATTTTCTGAAATCAATTCCACTAAATACTCCACAAG
The DNA here is from genome assembly GCF_059453495.1 of Arachis ipaensis. Lineage (NCBI taxonomy): Eukaryota > Viridiplantae > Streptophyta > Magnoliopsida > Fabales > Fabaceae > Arachis > Arachis ipaensis. The sequence continues at coordinate 61,820,104 of NC_142443.1, forward strand.
ACCAGTAGATACAAGGAATATAGGATAACTTGATGTAACATTTGTACCTCAGAAGATGAAGAATTGAAGACCCAACCTCCTTCATCAGTATCTAGAGATGCCAGATTACCGTCTTTATTCAGAACAGGCAAACCATGTCCTATTATACAATAAAGGGGTCAACTTATGATAAGAACAAATAACAAAAGTTTTTTTAATTTTTGGACAGAAATTGCAATAAATTGAAATAGCAAAAAATTGTTGTAACGCATAAGAACATCAGTAGAAATGGAAATTAAGAAGAGAAGAAAAAAAGAATGAAAAATCAAAGGAAAAAATTAATCAAGAAAAAAATTATGGCCTGCTAATCTCTGTTGGGATGCAAAAGATTCCTAATGAACTGAGCCAGCAACTGAAGATAAGAACAAACCTGAATTTTCTGACGTGCTTCCTTGTGCACTTGAAACTGGATTTGGTCCCTCCATATATAATATTTGACATACCTCTAAACAAAAGATAAAGTAAGAGGTAAGACATAAAACAAGAAGAAGCAAGAGTATAATACTCCAGAATCCCCCATTTTCGGCCAAACTAGCACATAGCAAAGCTGACCTTACAATCTGACTGGGCAGAACAAGTCCTTTTCCATCAACACATCATTTCTCATTATAGTAATTCATTGACTCCTCAGCAGTTGGAAAGAACTGCAGCACATTTAATTTGCCAAATCTAAGTAAAACTGAGCAGCATAAAGAGAAAGATGGAGTAAATGTAAAGCAGGTTCATTAAATTTAGAAGAAAATGTTTAGATACTACTCACCTTTAAGAATATGAAATCCATTTTCAAAATACTGTATAGAATCTTCACATGTAAAAAATAAAACCCTTTCAATTGCAGGAATTCTAAGCTGCAATCTCATTCTTGTAAACTCATCCCTTTGCCTTTCCTAAACACGGCAGCTGAATAGGCAATCAATTAAAACTAGAACCTTAATCATCAGCAATAAATTCTAATCATAAGAGTTGAATCCCAAATCAAATTCAAATAGAAATCGCAATCACAGATTTTTGAAGTCAAACAGGACGCAAGAACATAAATAGCAAGAGAGATAGAGAGAGACCTGGTGACCGGAGAGCTGGTGAACTGCAGTCCGGCAAACATCTCTGGCTTTCTTGAAAGGTCAAAATTGGCCATAAGAATTAAGAACGTAAAGCAAACAAAACCTTTTTTTTTTCAAACTCTGCAACCAAGATTACGGGCACTGATGTTACAATTTTATAGCCCTTTACAACAATTACAGCAGCATCAACTGCAAATTTTACTGCAGCTAGAATTGCAACCACAAATCCAAACCATGATGGGACAAATAAACTTTTTCTTCAACAAACTATTTAATTTTGTAACAAATTAATTAAATTCATAAATTTAGAAGCAATCCTCCAGCACCATTGATTACCCTAAACACAGAATTGGGTATTGGATGGAATCAAAACTATTCAAGTGTTTAGAAAATTTTCGTGATCAAATGGTAAAAAAGAATGTCTTGGCCTCAGATGCCGTGAACAAAACACCAAACAAATTACTCGAATCTAATTAACTAAATACAGTTCAATACAAATGTCACCTGGAAAATAAATAAACATCTTAAAATGTCACCCAAACCAAATACGATTTTAGCTCAAAAATGGCATATCTGGCTCATGCGTTACTCTCAAATTTCAACATTCTAATTGAAATACAAGAAATAAACAAGACCATAGTTGTTGTGTTTGTGATTACAAAGCTGTTAGTTACTCATATTATTAATGTATAAATAGGAGTGCAAGTCTTGTATGTAAAACACAATCAATAATATTGCTACTTGATGTATTTTTCATTTCATTCATGTAATGGCAGTGAAACAATTAACAACATGAAATAAGTAAACTACTCTAGAAAAATGAATAATAGTCCCCATTAGTACTTGATTTTTGTTTATTGGAACATTATCATTTACCACTACAAAGTAAACTGTGTTGATTAAGAAGGCAACAATCATTCACAGATCCAAGAATCAAACAGCTGACTGGTCAATAAATACATTATGTAGCCTAACTTATTTGAGCATAAGCATACTCAATGGAAAGGTTACTTAGATATAAAACTACTGCCATTTAATCAAAGGATAAACACAATAAGTTACAGCAACCAAAGTTTAGAGAAATTCAAGAGCATGAGATCTAGAAATATAGCTAAGTACAAGATTTAAAATAATATCATAGTGCAGAAACATATTCTAACAAAAATATACCTATTTAATCCCAAATGCACCTTCAGAAAGGGAACTACACCTGCCCAATTGTCTTATATAATTTTAGCACCCAGTTCCCTCAAATTGTTATCCAGAATCAGTGGATCCTTACTCCTTAGAAACCCCATAGCATAAGCACTGAAACTTCTAATGTGGAACAAATGTATTACATGTAAAGTTAAAGACTCCCATTTTGAAAAAATAAACCTTTTTATGCCTTCCAAGCAAATAAATTTAAAAATGTCTTCATTTTTACTAAGTGTAATTGAAAGACAAAACAAATATACGCAAAATCAGGAACAAACACAATGTTCTGGTCTTCTTTTAAATCAAATTTCTATTATGATTAGAAGAAAGAGACAAAACACACATACCTGCAAGGCTGTAGCTGTCTCCAATGCAACAGTAGGGTTGATTGCCTTACTTCATTTAACAAACTCTAAGACACGATCAATACTCTCTGTCAAAACCTGCGAGTAACAAAAATTCCAAAGATAAAACAATGAAAACAATAATCTTCTGCATTGGAAAGTTTGATTTCTGTTGATCTAGCGTTTCACAGTTCAAGGTTTATTTTATTTGTTAAAAATGGAAGTTCATACCCTGTCTCTTTACAAGAATTTGTTTCTTTAAAAGATTTTATGAGAATACTTGTTTCAGAATCCTTTAAAATCTTTTTGTTTTTTTTATATAAAAAGAGTAATCATCTCAAACAATTTCCTTACTTGGTTTTCATAATTTATTAGTAGGCAAGACAAATCCAGTTCAATCTTTGTTTTAGCAACTTCAATTTAGACAATAAATATTAACAGCTCTAATTATTTTGCACCAAAAATCATACAGAAGCAAACCTCCGTAAGTGGACCTTCAGGAGCAGACAAACCATAAAATTTTAGCAACAAGTCACAGTAAACCCTGCAGTGCAACACTAACAGAATGAAACCCCCAAATTCACTAGTTCTACTGCACCGCAACATTAGCATGCATGTTCATCAATTCACGAGTTCACATGATTTTGTACCAAACCCCCAAATTGCAACCCTAAAATCGGAATCCTACCCTCTCAGATTTTAGAAACCAAATGAAGGTGAATACATACCTTCTTGACGATGGTGAGCGACTGATGAGAGGCTTTCAGTTGAGGCAGAGTCTTCCTGATGTGAGCGCGCAGCAAAGACAAGCAACAATGAAGATGAGTGACGGCGTGGTGAGTGGTGAGTGATGAAGATGAGTGAGTGGTGGCGACAGTGAGGGTTGTGCGTGACAGGGTTGGCGAAGGTGAGAAGCGCAAAGATGACGATGGTGAGGGCGAACAGGAGTGAATTTCTTGTAGTGAGTGGTGATGAGTACGGGTTTCTTCGCGATGCTGCAGTGAGAGGGTTTTTTCGCGATGCTGCAGTGAGAGGGTTTCTGCGCGATGGTGAGTGTGGTGAGAGGGTTTCTTCACGGGTCAGTGCAAGGATGACTGGATGAGGGGCTTTGGAGGGGAGTGATGACCTAGGAGGGAATTGACAAAATTTTTGCTAAGTGTAGGTTTCCTTTCGCGTAAAAGAGGAAAAAAAGTTACCAAGTGATAAGTATATACATTAGGCATCACTTTTTAAGTGCACCCAAAACTTAAAAAATAGGCTACTCTTTAAAAGTGTCTCCTTTGATACGAAAAGTGAACCTATAGATATCAACCTACGGCTACGCTTTATAAGTGATTTCTATAATACTTAAGGCTACGCTTTTTAAATGATGCCGCATTTGTGTATCCTTTTCTCTTATAAAAAGGCAACACGGAGAAAAGCGTAGCCTATTCTATGAATAGGCTACGCTTTTCAAATGTAGCTTAAAAAAAGTGTGGCTGAATGGGTATTTTTCTTGTAGTGTCATATTTATCATCCTTAAATAATATGTATGTGAAATATATAGAAAAAACTGTGTGAACTTAACATATGAGCCAAAAGAGTATTGTTCATACCCTGACCCAACACTAAGGCCTAGGTCCAAACGAAAAGACCCAGTTCAAAGGATTGAGCCTCACTCCACACCGACCTTTCCCTAAAGAAGTCGGTTCTCACCACGACTTGCTCTAAAGAAGTCGGGGACGAAGATTAGCTGGCAGATAAACACTCACTCAAATGAGTAACTGCCCCTAAGATCTCTCAACCCACTTCCAAGAGCCATATCCCAACTTCCCTAAGATAAAGGGACGGTTATCCACCTTAAAAGGTGGAACTACTTCAGCGGTGGTTATTGGCTCACCACTATAAATACACCGACACCCCTCAGGTATCTCTAAGTCCCAATACTCTCTAGACCTGCTTACGCCCTTGCTGACTTAGGCATCAGAGTGTCTTTGCAGGTACCACCCCCATTCACTCGTATTCACAAGTCGGACGGAGGCCCTGAAGACGTGAATCCGTCCGAAGGCTTCCCTCTATAGACGATTGGGCCAACCCAGCGAGTCCAACCCAATAATCTCCAGTTACCCATCGTAACATTGGTGCCGTTGCTGGGGACCCGAGAGATCAACCAGTTATGGCGGACAAATCACCGGAAGATGGTCATACGGCGTCTGATTCCGAGCAGAAAAACCTGGACACCGGAAACAACGACGCGAACCCAACTCCTCACCCGGAGGCCAACGATCAACATCGAGAAGGCACCTCTGGGTTTAAAAATCCAAAGGTAAACTCTTCGGATGGACGAGAGTCAGGAAAGGAAGGGCCACCCCACGCAACCAAGCTAATAGGGCTGGTCCATGGCCACCAAGGTCGTCTGGAACAGTTGGAACATGAGTTAGAACGACAACGAGAGGCGGAGCAAAATCTCAGGGAAGAGATAGAGCAACGAAAAGAGTTAGAGGAAAAACTCTTAAGACTAGAATCTTCTCTGAGAAGTTGGAACTCCCGTGGCGATCGAGAAGAGTCGCCCCTGGGAGGAGAAGATCCGTTTAGTGAGGACATCACGAGGGCAAAAGTTCCAAAAAACTTCAAAAGCCTGATATGAACCTCTATGACGGAACCACAGATCCGAAGCATCACTTAAGCAATTTCAAAAGTCGGATGTATCTGGCTGATGCTTCTGATGCAATTCGCTGCAAAGCCTTTCCGACTACCTTGTCAAAAGCGGCGATGAAGTGGTTCGACAGCCTCCTGCCGAGGTCAGTCACCAGCTTTGAAGACCTCTTGAGAAAATTCTTGATGAGGTTCTCCATCCAAAAGGATAAAGTAAAACATGCGCCGAGCCTCCTGGGAATAAAGCAGGAGGTCGGAGAACCTTTGCAGGACTATATATAAAGGTTCAATAAAGCATGTTTAGAGATTCAGGACCTGCCCACCGAAGCTGTCATCATGGGGTTAGTGAATGGACTTAGAGAAGGTCCCTTCTCACAGTCCATATCAAAAAGGCACCCCACCTCCCTGAGCGATGTACAGGAAAGAGCAGAAAAGTACATCAACATGGAGGAAAATGCCAGACTACGAGAGTCGAGTTAGCGACCTGGGCATTCCCACTCTGCAAAAGAGAAGGAAAGAGAGCCCAAGAAGAAAGAAGAACTCGGTCTCGACAGGCCAAGGAAATATCACTCTTATACTCCTCTAAAGGTTTCCATGGTGGATGTATACAGAGAGATCTGCAACACTGAAAGGCTGCCACCTCCCAGGCCCATTAAAAATAAAAAGGGAGGAAGTCGTGGCAATTACTGTGAGTACCATAAGATCTATGGTCATTCAACGAATGATTGCTACGACCTCAAAAATGTGATAGAAAAGCTGGCCAGAGAAGGTCGGCTTGATAGATATCTCATGGAAAGATCAGATAATCATGGGAAGAGAAAGCGAGAGGACGGGGACAGGAGAGACCCACCACCACAAACTCCCGAGAGACATATACATATGATCTCGGGAGGATTCGCGGGTGGAGGACTCACCAAGTCCTCTCGCAAGAGACACCTCAAGCGGGTTTACCAGGTCGGGAGTGAATCATCCGACCTCCCCACAATCTCGTTCACAAAGGAGGATGGGCAAGGAATAATCCCTGGACATGATGATCCAGTGGTAATAACCCTGATCCTAGCCAACGCCCACCTCCACAGAACTCTAGTAGACCAAGGGAGTTCGGCAGATATCCTTTTCAAGCCTGCATTCGACAACCTAGGGGTGGATGAAAAGGAGTTAAGAGCCTACCCCGATACCTTATATGGATTAGGAGACACGCTGATAAAACCACTGGGATTTCTACCCCTCCACACGACCTTCGGAAAGGGGGAAAAGTCCAAAACTCTGAGCATAGATTTCATAGTCCTCGACGTGGGGTCAGCATATAATGCCTTGATTGGCAGAGCTACCATAAATCGACTCGGAGCGGTGGTGTCTACCCTGCACCTTTGCATGAAATTCCCGACATTTGCGGGGATAGCAACGGTGCGAGGAGATCAGAAGCTGGCAAGAAAATGCTACAATGAAAGCCTGAACCTGAGAGAAAAAGGCAAGGAAGTCCACACCATAGAGCTCGGTGGCACAAGAACCAAAGAAGAGCTACGCCCCCAACCAGGAGGAAAAATTGAAGAAATACAGGTCGGTGAAGAGGAAGGAAAAAATACCAACATAGGAGCCAACCTGGAAGAAAGCTTAAAACAAAAGTTGACAAAGCTCCTAAAAGAAAATTCCGACCTCTTCGCCTGGAAAGCTTCCGACATGCCAGGGATAGACCCCGAGCTCATGTCCCACAGGCTCTCTGTACACCCAGGGTCTCGACCTGTACAGCAGCAAAGGCGTAAGCTCGGCCCAGAACGAGCTCAAGCGGTGGAAGAGCAGGTACAAGCACTCCTAGAGGCCGGCTTCATCAGAGAAGTCAAGTATCCAACATGGCTTGCAAATCTGGTGCTAGTCAAGAAACAAAACGGCAAGTGGAGGATGTGCGTCGACTACACCGATCTGAATAAGGCATGTCCCAAGGACCCATATCCGCTCCCAAGCATTGATACTCTAGTGGACTCCAGCTCAGGATATCAATACTTGTCATTTATGGATGCCTACTCGGGATACAACCAGATCCCGATGTACAAACCAGACCAGGAAAAGACATCGTTCATCACACCTAGAGCAAATTATTGCTACGTGGTCATGCCTTTTGGATTAAAAAACGCAGGGGCCACGTACCGAAGGCTGATGAACAAGGTGTTCGCTTCCCACCTCGGGCACTTAATGGAGGTCTACGTAGACGACATGCTGGTAAAAACCCGGGAAGAGGCCGACCTTTTTACGGACCTCACGCAAGTTTTCAACACCATAAGGGCGCATGGGATGAGACTAAATCCCGCAAAATGCACCTTCGCGGTGGAAGCTGGAAAATTCCTAGGATTTATGCTAACCCAAAGAGGGATCGAGGCAAATCCTGACAAGTGCAAAGCTATCCTAGAAATGAAAAGCCCGACTTGCTTGAGAGAAGTCCAACAATTAAATAGCCGACTTGCAGCCCTTTCTAGGTTCTTGACAGGGTCAGCATTAAGGTCCCTTCCACTGTTCTCTCTGCTGAGAAAAGGATGCCAGTTCGAGTGGACTCCAGAATGCAAAGAAGCATTCCAAGAGTTTAAAAAGTTCTTGAGCCAACCTCCAATCCTCATGCGACCTCTAGTGGGGGAAGAGCTTGTCCTATATTTGTCTGTAGCCGACAAAGTTGTCGCATCGGCCCTAATACGAGAGGATGAGGTTGGACAGCATCCAGTATATTTCACCAGCAAAGTTCTACAGGGTTCCGAGCTAAGGTACCGCAAGCTAGAGAAGTTTGCGTACTCCTTAGTAATAGCCTCGCGGAGGTTAAGGCCCTACTTCCAAGCCCACACAATAAGAGTCCGAACGAACCAACCCATGAAGCAAATCCTCCAAAAGGCGGATGTTGCAGGGAGAATGGTTCAGTGGGCGATAGAGCTCTCCGAGTTCGACTTAAAGTACGAAACTCGGACAGCGGTAAAAGCCCAATGCCTCACCGACTTTATAGCGGAATATGCATGAGATCAAGAGGAGAAGCCGACTACATGGGAACTATACGTAGATGGATCCTCAAACAAAACAGGAAGCGGTGCAGGCATAATACTAGCCAATGAAGGAGGAACACAGATAGAAGTTTCCCTCAAATTTGAATTTCCAGCTTCAAACAATCAGGCAGAATATAAAGCCCTGATTGTAGGATTAAAGCTAGCAGAAGAGGTCGGTGCAACCCAGGTACTGATATTTAGCGATTCCCAAGTAGTGACCTCCCAAATAAATGGAGAGTATCAGGCTAAAGACCCGAATATGAAAAGATACTTGGAAAAAACTCTGGAGCATCTCGGGCGCTTTGTAGAAACTGAGATCAGACACATAACTCGGGACCTGAATAGCAGAGTAGACGCCCTCTCCAAGTTAGCCAATACCAAACTAGGAGGGAATAATAGAAGCTTGATCCAAGAAACTCTCCAAGAACCCTCTGTGATGAAAACAGAGGACAAGTAGGAAGTCCTTGAAGTAACCGGGTTAAACCTCGGATAGATGAACCCCTTGGTCGAATACCTAAAATTCGACATCCTCCCCAAAGAGGAAAAAAAGGCCAAGAAAATCCGGAGGGAAGCACAATACTACACTTTGGTGAAAAATACCCTCTATAAAAGAGGAATATCAACACCATTGCTAAAGTGCGTACCGACCTCAAGGACAATTGAAGTACTAGAAGAGGTTCATAATGGGATCTGCGGAAACCACCTCGGAGCCAGGTCGCTAGCAAGAAAAGTAATCCGAGCTGGGTTCTATTGGCCAACTTTGCAGAAGGATGCCACAGAATTTGTGAAAAGATGCCAACCATGCCAGATGCACACAAGGAGGCCACTCAGATAAACACGCCTAAAACGTCTTTTTTTAAAGATGTCTTTATGTTGTGTTTTAATTGGTTTTGGTATAATTTATTCGGTGTACCTCATCACATATTATTAAATTCCTCAAAAGATTTTCTTTCCAAAAACAATAAAAAATATTTAATTTGGACTAAAACAAAAAAGGTAATAGATTAACTATTAGATTTTTTTTTAAAAGATTATTTACATAAAAAAATATATCACATTCATCAAAATATATATATATATATAACAATTAATTAATTATTTTATACATATAAGCTCTTAAAAAATTTTATAAATAAAAAAATAATTAATTTTTATTCGTATAATATATAAAATAATTACTATATTATTATTATATTATAGATTAAAATTTACTAATTTAAATTTTGTTTTTATTTTTAATATAAGCATTAAAAATAAATAATTTTTTTATAACAAGATATATTGTAATAAAATATATATAATATTAATTAGTTTTTAAAAAATTCTGAAAAGATAGTTTTTTTTAATAAAGTGTTATTAAAAAATTAACATTATAAAAACTAATTTCAACCAATATGATATAATATGATATAATAGGTTATTAAATATATTTAATACAAAATACATTGAATATAAATTTTTATTGAGTTTAAATTTTAAATAATTTTTAATTAAATTTCGAATATTTTTATTTTAAAGAGTTAGAATATTTTAACATCATTTTTTTCGTATCTTTTTAATTGAGTCTTTGATTTTTTAAATTATAAACCTTATTTATAATTAAGAGTAATGTTTTAACACCACCAATTAGTCACACATATAAAAATACAAGAACAATTCTATTGTCATAATTATAATCTAACTTTATAAGCAATACAATACAATGAAACTATATATAAGTAATATAACTAAATTTTATCTACATCTATAGTCATATTTTATAAATAATATAATTAAATTATATTTATGTTTATAATTAAAATATGAATAAAAATACAAAAAAGTATCAGGATGGTTAATTTTTTTCATTCATAATTTTTTATTATTTTTGTTGTGAAAATTTTAATTATTTTAATAATTAATTATTTTTTAAAAAAAGATAATTGAATAACACAAAAAAGTCTTATTAAGAGTAATTTATTTATATATGATTAAAAAATAATTGAATAATTATATACAATAAAAAATTAATATTATTAAAAAATAAAAATAAAATTTATTTTAAAATTAAAAATAAAGTTTATTTAAAAATAAAATTAAAAATCATGGTTTTTTTTCTTTTTTCCAAAATTTATCTACGAGTAATTCTATAAATATTTTATGATGAATAAAAATATTAAACTCATACTAAAATTTATTCTAATAAAATTTATTTTTATTCTACTAAACGTTAAATAAATTATTGAAAAGAATTTTGTTTCCTCCATTAGAGAAGAATGATAAACTTCCATACTTCTATTATGTTATGGCAATAATTTGGCCTGTTATTTTTTAATGTACATAATAATAATAATAATAATAATAATAATAATAATAATAATAATAATAATAATAATAATAATAATAATAATAATAATAATAATAATAATAAAACAAGTATATCACAGTAAAAAAGAAAGCACGTCACCAAATAATTTATCATCCGAATTATATACGAATCAAATTGATAATATGAGAGCTAACACTACAAAAATCGACAACAAAGTTAGAGACTTACAAAACCTTTCTTAAGATCATAGAAAAAAAAAGTTTATATTTGTGTAATATACAAAGCAATTATTATATTATTATTATTATTATTATTATTATTATTATTATTATTATTATTATTATTATTATTATTATTATTATTATTATTATTATTATTATTATTATTATATGAGCAAAAAAAATCCAACTGTATGTTTTAAAGTAAAATTTTTTTTAATATTTGATTAAATGTTCTTGTATTTAGTACTTTTTTTTGCACTTCCTCTTAGTTAAAAATATAATCATTATAATTTTTTAGTTATTATTGCTAGGGGTGTTTACAGATGGGATATGGCTGAAATTTCGATCCAATCCGCACTAAACTCATTAGATCAAATTCGATATTCGCACTTTTTATGTTTGGATCAGATATCAAATATATCCATAAAATAAAAAATATAAAAAAAAATTATTTTTATAAAAAAAAGTCAATAATTTTTTTTGTTTACTTTTTTAAACATATTTACTTCTATCTGATTAGAGTGTGGATCCGATTCGATCCAATCCGATCATCTTACAGATCAGATCATATTCTCAAATTACAGATCAGATACAGATAAATACTGTGGATTTATATGGATATGATCTAATCTATGAACACCCCTAACTATTACTATAGGTTCATTGTTGCAAAAGAATGTTTCTTTTATTATAAACTATTATTAGATTTTAATTACCATTAAAACAACTGAATGGTCAACTTAATTACCATTATTATATCCATAGTTGTAAAAACCGAACTGGATCGGTTGGTTCGACCAAAAAACTATTGAACCGGACTAGAACTGGATTATAGTCCAGTTCGGTTTACTCTTTGGACCGTTTAAGGAATAAAATCGGTGTGAACTGGTCTAACCAAACTGGTCTGCTTGAAAAAAATTTTAAAATGTCTCCACAAGGTCTCGAACCAAAAAACTTGGAGCAAAAATAACCTTTACTTGCCACTTAGCCATTGCACTTCTAAGTACTATATTTGACAAATACTAATTATATAGTATACATAAATATCTAATTTAATTTAATTTTTGTTTTTTCTATTTTTAAAATTAATTATATTTTAATTATATACCATTATTAATATAAATATAAATTTCACTAAAAATTTATTAATTTACTTGATCTATTTTATTGCTAGTATTGTGATTAAGGTTATTTGTTTTGATGTTAGTGTTAAAATCTACTGATATTATAGTTAGTTGATAAGCTTTGTGAATTAATTATTTTTTTATTGTGTCAAAATAAGATACTATTGTAGTATTAAAATTTTATGATTTTTTTTATATTAGTTATTTTTAGAAGTTGAGACTTGATTCTTCATAAAATGTTAGTGAAGATATGCATTTCAAATTTTAATTTTAAATTTTTAACTATTTTATATTTTATATTTACGTGAGACCAGTTTTATCGGTTCAACCAGTGATTTATCAGTTGAACCAATAAACCAGTGAACCAGTAGCTTGATCGGTTCGATCACTGATTCAGTTCTAACAATTATATTTCAATCTAATTTCAAAAATTTCGATTTACTCAATTCTTCATAAAATGTTAGTGAAGATATGCATTTCAAATTTTAATTTTAAATTTTTAACTATTTTATATTTTATATTTACGTGAGACCAGTTTTATCGGTTCAACCAGTGATTTATCAGTTGAACCAATAAACCAGTGAACCAGTAGCTTGATCGGTTCGATCACTGATTCAGTTCTAACAATTATATTTCAATCTAATTTCAAAAATTTCGATTTACTCAATTTAATAGTTATGACTCACAATTGGTTCCTAATCAAGCAACAACAAATTATGTCTCCCAATTGGTTCCTAATCAGTTCTAACAATTATGTCTCCCAACTTAATAGTTATGACTCACATTGGTTCCTAATCTTATTTTTGTCACTGTCTCACAAAATCGTTAACGACATGCTGAAATGGACAAACGACTGCTACATTATACATTCTAGCGACTATTTGATGTGACAATTGAAATTTTTTTACCTTATTTTTTATTTTCAACTAAACACTTAAAACCCTAATATGAGTCACGGATACCTAAGTTAAAAAATCAAACTAAGTAAATTGAAACTTTAAAAATCAGATTAAGGCTCGAATATAACTTCAAAACAGAACTTTAACTTATGTAGTGATTAATTTAAATGAAAATCAAATAAATCAAAATTCAACATAATTTTTATCAATGTTTTTAAATTCGAAATTTCTATACCAAAATTAACTAGGATTTTTCTTTAAATTAAAAATTTAATGAAATAGTGACTTTAATTATCTTAACAATGTCCTAATTAATTGCTTTTATGTCTTAAAAAAACCGTATATGAGAAAAAAATAATTAATTTGTCTACTTTAATAAATAGTTATTTTACTAAAATGAGAAACTATTTTTTTAAAATTTTTAAAAACTAATTAATATTATATATATTTTGTTACACTACATTTAATTATAAAAATTTTATTTATTTCTAATACTTATATTAAAAATAAAAAAATTAAATTAGTGAATCTTAATCTATAATATAATAATAATATAGTAATTATTTTATATATTGTACGAATATAAATTAATTATTTTTTTATTTATAAAAATTTTTAAACGCTTGAGCTTGTTATATATATATATATATATATATATATATATATATATATATTTATGAATGTGATATATTTTTTATGTAAATAATCTTTTAAAAAAATCTAATAGTTAATCTATTACTTTTTTTGTTTTAGTCCAAATTAAATATTTTTTAGTGTTTTTGGAAAGAAAATCTTTTGAGGAATTTAATAATATGTGATGAGGAATACCGAATAAATTATACCAAAACCAATTAAAACACAACATAAAGACATCTTTAAAAAAAGACGTTTTAGGCGTATTTATCTGAGTGGCCTCCTTATAGCCAGCTCCACATATATATTCATAAGCGCTTGATAATTTTCATTAATTAAACTGGTTTTTAGGCTTAAGTTAGTTTAATTTAATTCTAATAAGTAACATGAAAATATATTATATGTGTATTATTAGTTAGGCCAGCCATAGGTAAATATTTAATAATTTTGTAAACCCTAAAGGTAACTCAAATAATGCGAGTTGGCAAACACTTAACCACATGGTTTTAAATAATGTCTGTGATACATATGAGAAATATTTTGTGAATTTTTTTTCATATATATATATGATTGAAGTTGTCACACTACAAGAAAAACACCCATTCAGGTACACTTGAAAAGTGTAGCCAAATGTGAAAAAAAATGATGCCTTAGGCTACGGCTACGCTTTTTGGACTACGGCTACACTTTTTGAGGTGATTCCTATTCGGCCGTTGCCTATTCTCAAAGGCTACGCTTTTCTGCACCAAGGGCTACGCTTTTGGCGTTTAGGAATAGGCTACGCTTTTCAAGTGATGCTGTCCAGGACCAAAGACTACGCTTTTCAGCTTTCATTCTTCCAAAATAGGCTACGCTTTTTAACGCTACTGCATCACTTGTAAAGCGTAGCCACATTGTATACCATGGCTACTTTTTATAAGCGTAGCCTTAGGTTCTTCTTTTTTTTTTTGATATATACTATAGCTACTGTATATAAGTGTAGCCTTAGGTCTCGATTTTTTTTGTATACTAGAACTACTGTATATAAGTGTAGCCTTAGGTCTTGTTTTTTTTCTGTATATATATATATATATATATATCTAATAATTATCAATACAACATAATAGTTAATATGATTACATGTATAATAATTCTGTATTTTTATTTAAATGAGTTGAATATTATAAAATAAAAATAAATACATAATTATACTAAATAATTTCTTTAAATAATATCAAAATAACCATAATATCACTTAAAATTTACTACTAATAATATCAAAGCTGACACTTCTGTTTCTGACTGTGAAAGTAGAGAACTTAAAATGAATATACAAATATACAAGCGAAACAAATTTGCAGCACATGACAAGTATTTACAATTTTTTTTGAATTCCGGAGACAAGTCATCACAATTTGAAGACCAGCATCACCAAATGTATCTGCACTACTACTTCCAAATGATATACCAGCGGCATTGTGCTCCTTTTTTGCCTTCCGAATATGCAAAGCTTCAAGATGGCTATGAAGTATTTTATTCTGAAGGAGGTTGATGACATCAATCACACAAGTAATTTGAAAGAAACCAATGCAATAAAATATAAATAATAAAAACAGTTCACACTATGTGGGCTTGCCACAAGGAAGAAACAATGTTACTGCCTGCTATCAAATACAGTTTATGGACATGCTGTTTAAATTGAATTACAATGTGACCCATTATTTCTTTTATATTTTGAGTTGAAGATAAAGAGAAAATACAGAGTTAGGAGGAAGAGGTCATTCAATCACCGACAGTGGCGCAGACTGCACATTGACAGTGATTAACTAGACTTGCTAACTGTAACTGATATTAGGTTGCAAACTGCAACCAACACTCACCAAAGATACCAAATAAATTAACAGTCCTGTAAATAATGAATTCCTCATATACACATCAATGGACCACAATTTTTTAATGTGTTGGGTAGACAACAGTTTAATACTAGACAATAAGAGCAAGTTAGGACACAATAATTCAACAAGAACACTAAAGGATAACTGAATAAGGCATCAGTTAAACTAAATGGGTGAAAAGAAAACCTGCTCATTTATTTCATCATATTTCTTCTCAGCGTCATATCTTGCCTTCTCAAGCAATTTCTTCTACTCTTCCCACTTAGCCTTCAGTTGACTCTGCAAAACACATGCAAACAGGGTGAATTATCGGTACATCTATCCAGAAAATTAAACAAACCAAAATTCCAGTAAATGGGAAAGAATATATAAAGTAAGTAGACAAAGTGTAAAACAAACTGACAAATGCAACAGTAAACCACGTGGCTTATAGGAAAATCCCAGTGCAAGAAGAAATGAAAAATCCAACTGAACTAGCACTATCAAAGAATCACTAGACACACTGCAAGTTTCACACTGCTAGTATAGCATGAACAAAAACAGCATCCACTTCACCCTGTCATCATAGTTACACATTTACACAATCAAGCCCATAATATCCAAATAACCAATCACATGAAAAAGAAGTTAGCTCTTTTCATTGCCTTGGACACTGCATTATTTAGATGGCATTTGAAATACTAACATCAGAAATATCAGAAAATACTTCTCCAAAAAGACTTTGTACAACAGCAACAAAGGCATACCTTGGGATAACTGGAGCAAGAACAAGTGCAGGATTTTGGGAGAATGCAGCAGTTTCCGAAGCTGCAGCTACCTTGGCAGTATTTTGATTCAAGACAAGAGCTACTGAAATAGCTCCTCCTCCTCCATTCAGGACAGTACAAAATGTTGTGATAACAAAGCAGCATCTTTTGATCAGTTATTGCAGGTTAAAGATAATAGGAATAATAACTACATCACTGCCGAGCTTCATAGTATTTTGTTTCCTTTTAATAAACTAAATAGTGCTAATAAGGGAAAAAAATTGCTAACATTTCCTATCATTTTATATTAACTTTGCCTATTAAAGTAGTTTTCTGTGCAGAAACATTAGACTTGCTTACCGGTCTTTGTATAATTAATGAGTTGTACAGTAACTTCAGTTTGGTTGTCAATCGCTTGTCTGATTTTTTTTCACAGTTGCTGAATCTGTTTCAAGTCCTTGAAGAAATCTGAATGACCAAGGAGTATCCAAGTTAAAGATAAACTTGACATAGATAATTTCCAGTTAAATCAACCTCTCGAATGAAATTTTATAATATTCTAAGATAAAATGCAGAATTTTGTGGAAGTGTGGAATATATATGAGGTGTGAACCAACAAAGTGTCAATATAATCAGAAAAGGAAGTTCACCTATGTTTCCATTTCTGTTGTTATTGAACATAGATCAAATTTGATATCTGCCTTTTGCATGTACAAAGCAAATGCTTGCAAGTTATGGATATCTGTCATTATGATATGCTGAACTCCAGGATATTGAACCTATTATATACAAAAGAAATCATAATTGAAAAGTTCACTCCCTCTCAATTACAAACACAACATTTTGCAATCTTGATGTTAATATTCTCATCCCAACTATAAGCAGCGTATTGTAACACTGTCATACCAGAATTATTTACCAATTCAAGATCATTTTCTGAAATCAATTCCACTAAATACTCCACAAGACCAGTAGATACAAGGAATATAGGATAACTTGATGTAACATTTGTACCTCAGAAGATGAAGAATTGAAGACCCAACCTCCTTCATCAGTATCTAGAGATGCCAGATTACCGTCTTTATTCAGAACAGGCAAACCATGTCCTATTATACAATAAAGGGGTCAACTTATGATAAGAACAAATAACAAAAGTTTTTTTAATTTTTGGACAGAAATTGCAATAAATTGAAATAGCAAAAAATTGTTGTAACGCATAAGAACATCAGTAGAAATGGAAATTAAGAAGAGAAGAAAAAAAGAATGAAAAATCAAAGGAAAAAATTAATCAAGAAAAAAATTATGGCCTGCTAATCTCTGTTGGGATGCAAAAGATTCCTAATGAACTGAGCCAGCAACTGAAGATAAGAACAAACCTGAATTTTCTGACGTGCTTCCTTGTGCACTTGAAACTGGATTTGGTCCCTCCATATATAATATTTGACATACCTCTAAACAAAAGATAAAGTAAGAGGTAAGACATAAAACAAGAAGAAGCAAGAGTATAATACTCCAGAATCCCCAATTTTCGGCCGAACTAGCACATAGCAAAGCTGACCTTACAATCTGACTGGGCAGAACAAGTCCTTTTCCATCAACACATCATTTCTCATTATAGTAATTCATTGACTCCTCAGCAGTTGGAAAGAACTGCAGCACATTTAATTTGCCAAATCTAAGTAAAACTGAGCAGCATAAAGAGAAAGATGGAGTAAATGTAAAGCAGGTTCATTAAATTTAGAAGAAAATGTTTAGATACTACTCACCTTTAAGAATATGAAATCCATTTTCAAAATACTGTATAGAATCTTCACATGTAAAAAATAAAACCCTTTCAATTGCAGGAATTCTAAGCTGCAATCTCATTCTTGTAAACTCATCCCTTTGCCTTTCCTAAACACGGCAGCTGAATAGGCAATCAATTAAAACTAGAACCTTAATCATCAGCAATAAATTCTAATCATAAGAGTTGAATCCCAAATCAAATTCAAATAGAAATCGCAATCACAGATTTTTGAAGTCAAACAGGACGCAAGAACATAAATAGCAAGAGAGATAGAGAGAGACCTGGTGACCGGAGAGCTGGTGAACTGCAGTCCGGCAAACATCTCTGGCTTTCTTGAAAGGTCAAAATTGGCCATAAGAATTAAGAACGTAAAGCAAACAAAACCTTTTTTTTTTCAAACTCTGCAACCAAGATTACGGGCACTGATGTTACAATTTTATAGCCCTTTACAACAATTACAACAGCATCAACTGCAAATTTTACTGCAGCTAGAATTGCAACCACAAATCCAAACCATGATGGGACAAATAAACTTTTTCTTCAACAAACTATTTAATTTTGTAACAAATTAATTAAATTCATAAATTTAGAAGCAATCCTCCAGCACCATTGATTACCCTAAACACAGAATTGGGTATTGGATGGAATCAAAACTATTCAAGTGTTTAGAAAATTTTTGTGATCAAATGGTAAAAAAGAATGTCTTGGCCTCAGATGCCGTGAACAAAACACCAAACAAATTACTCGAATCTAATTAACTAAATACAGTTCAATACAAATGTCACCTGGAAAATAAATAAACATCTTAAAATGTCACCCAAACCAAATACGATTTTAGCTCAAAAATGGCATATCTGGCTCATGCGTTACTCTCAAATTTCAACATTCTAATTGAAATACAAGAAATAAACAAGACCATAGTTGTTGTGTTTGTGATTACAAAGCTGTTAGTTACTCATATTATTAATGTATAAATAGGAGTGCAAGTCTTGTATGTAAAACACAATCAATAATATTGCTACTTGATGTATTTTTCATTTCATTCATGTAATGGCAGTGAAACAATTAACAACATGAAATAAGTAAACTACTCTAGAAAAATGAATAATAGTCCCCATTAGTACTTGATTTTTGTTTATTGGAACATTATCATTTACCACTACAAAGTAAACTGTGTTGATTAAGAAGGCAACAATCATTCACAGATCCAAGAATCAAACAGCTGACTGGTCAATAAATACATTATGTAGCCTAACTTATTTGAGCATAAGCATACTCAATGGAAAGGTTACTTAGATATAAAACTACTGCCATTTAATCAAAGGATAAACACAATAAGTTACAGCAACCAAAGTTTAGAGAAATTAAAGAGCATGAGATCTAGAAATATAGCTAAGTACAAGATTTAAAATAATATCATAGTGCAGAAACATATTCTAACAAAAATATACCTATTTAATCCCAAATGCACCTTCAGAAAGGGAACTACACCTGCCCAATTGTCTTATATAATTTTAGCACCCAGTTCCCTCAAATTGTTATCCAGAATCAGTGGATCCTTACTCCTTAGAAACCCCATAGCATAAGCACTGAAACTTCTAATGTGGAACAAATGTATTACATGTAAAGTTAAAGACTCCCATTTTGAAAAAATAAACCTTTTTATGCCTTCCAAGCAAATAAATTTAAAAATGTCTTCATTTTTACTAAGTGTAATTGAAAGACAAAACAAATATACGCAAAATCAGGAACAAACACAATGTTCTGGTCTTCTTTTAAATCAAATTTCTATTATGATTAGAAGAAAGAGACAAAACACACATACCTGCAAGGCTGTAGCTGTCTCCAATGCAACAGTAGGGTTGATTGCCTTACTTCATTTAACAAACTCTAAGACACGATCAATACTCTCTGTCAAAACCTGCGAGTAACAAAAATTCCAAAGATAAAACAATGAAAACAATAATCTTCTGCATTGGAAAGTTTGATTTCTGTTGATCTAGCGTTTCACAGTTCAAGGTTTATTTTATTTGTTAAAAATGGAAGTTCATACCCTGTCTCTTTACAAGAATTTGTTTCTTTAAAAGATTTTATGAGAATACTTGTTTCAGAATCCTTTAAAATCTTTTTGTTTTTTTTATATAAAAAGAGTAATCATCTCAAACAATTTCCTTACTTGGTTTTCATAATTTATTAGTAGGCAAGACAAATCCAGTTCAATCTTTGTTTTAGCAACTTCAATTTAGACAATAAATATTAACAGCTCTAATTATTTTGCACCAAAAATCATACAGAAGAAAACCTCCGTAAGTGGACCTTCAGGAGCAGACAAACCATAAAATTTTAGCAACAAGTCACAGTAAACCCTGTAGTGCAACACTAACAGAATGAAACCCCCAAATTCACTAGTTCTACTGCACCGCAACATTAGCATGCATGTTCATCAATTCACGAGTTCACAGGATTTTGTACCAAACCCCCAAATTGCAACCCTAAAATCGGAATCCTACCCTCTCAGATTTTAGAAACCAAATGAAGGTGAATACATACCTTCTTGACGATGGTGAGCGACTGATGAGAGGCTTTCAGTTGAGGCAGAGTCTTCCTGATGTGAGCGCGCAGCAAAGACAAGCAACAATGAAGATGAGTGACGGCGTGGTGAGTGGTGAGTGATGAAGATGAGTGAGTGGTGGCGACAGTGAGGGTTGTGCGTGACAGGGTTGGCGAAGGTGAGAAGCGCAAAGATGACGATGGTGAGGGCGAACAGGAGTGACTTTCTTGTAGTGAGTGGTGATGAGTACGGGTTTCTTCGCGATGCTGCAGTGAGAGGGTTTCTTCGCGATGCTGCAGTGAGAGGGTTTCTGCGCGATGGTGAGTGTGGTGAGAGGGTTTCTTCACGGGTCAGTGCAAGGATGACTGGATGAGGGGCTTTGGAGGGGAGTGATGACCTAGGAGGGAATTGACAAAATTTTTGCTAAGTGTAGGTTTCCTTTCGCGTAAAAGAGGAAAAAAAGTTACCAAGTGATAAGTATATACATTAGGCATCACTTTTTAAGTGCACCCAAAACTTAAAAAATAGGCTACTCTTTAAAAGTGTCTCCTTTGATACGAAAAGTGAACCTATAGATATCAACCTACGGCTACGCTTTATAAGTGATTTCTATAATACTTAAGGCTACGCTTTTTAAATGATGCCGCATTTGTGTATCCTTTTCTCTTATAAAAAGGCAACACGGAGAAAAGCGTAGCCTATTCTATGAATAGGCTACGCTTTTCAAATGTAGCTTAAAAAAAGTGTGGCTGAATGGGTATTTTTCTTGTAGTGTCATATTTATCATCCTTAAATAATATGTATGTGAAATATATAGAAAAAACTGTGTGAACTTAACATATGAGCCAAAAGAGTATTGTTCATACCCTGACCCAACACTAAGGCCTAGGTCCAAACGAAAAGACCCAGTTCAAAGGATTGAGCCTCACTCCACACCGACCTTTCCCTAAAGAAGTCGGTTCTCACCACGACTTGCTCTAAAGAAGTCGGGGACGAAGATTAGCTGGCAGATAAACACTCACTCAAATGAGTAACTGCCCCTAAGATCTCTCAACCCACTTCCAAGAGCCATATCCCAACTTCCCTAAGATAAAGGGACGGTTATCCACCTTAAAAGGTGGAACTACTTCAGCGGTGGTTATTGGCTCACCACTATAAATACACCGACACCCCTCAGGTATCTCTAAGTCCCAATACTCTCTAGACCTGCTTACGCCCTTGCTGACTTAGGCATCAGAGTGTCTTTGCAGGTACCACCCCCATTCACTCGTATTCACAAGTCGGACGGAGGCCCTGAAGACGCGAATCTGTCCGAAGGCTTCCCTCTATAGACGATTGGGCCAACCCAGCGAGTCCAACCCAATAATCTCCAGTTACCCATCGTAACATTGGTGCCGTTGCTGGGGACCCGAGAGATCAACCAGTTATGGCGGACAAATCACCGGAAGATGGTCATACGGCGTCTGATTCCGAGCAGAAAAACCTGGACACCGGAAACAACGACGCGAACCCAACTCCTCACCCGGAGGCCAACGATCAACATCGAGAAGGCACCTCTGGGTTTAAAAATCCAAAGGTAAACTCTTCGGATGGACGAGAGTCAGGAAAGGAAGGGCCACCCCACGCAACCAAGCTAATAAGGCTGGTCCATGGCCACCAAGGTCGTCTGGAACAGTTGGAACATGAGTTAGAACGACAACGAGAGGCGGAGCAAAATCTCAGGGAAGAGATAGAGCAACGAAAAGAGTTAGAGGAAAAACTCTTAAGACTAGAATCTTCTCTGAGAAGTTGGAACTCCTGTGGCGATCGAGAAGAGTCGCCCCTGGGAGGAGAAGATCCGTTTAGTGAGGACATCACGAGGGCAAAAGTTCCAAAAAACTTCAAAAGCCTGATATGAACCTCTATGACGGAACCACAGATCCGAAGCATCACTTAAGCAATTTCAAAAGTCGGATGTATCTGGCTGATGCTTCTGATGCAACTCGCTGCAAAGCCTTTCCGACTACCTTGTCAAAAGCGGCGATGAAGTGGTTCGACAGCCTCCTGCCGAGGTCAGTCACCAGCTTTGAAGACCTCTTGAGAAAATTCTTGATGAGGTTCTCCATCCAAAAGGATAAAGTAAAACATGCGCCGAGCCTCCTGGGAATAAAGCAGGAGGTCGGAGAACCTTTGCAGGACTATATATAAAGGTTCAATAAAGCATGTTTAGAGATTCAGGACCTGCCCACCGAAGCTGTCATCATGGGGTTAGTGAATGGACTTAGAGAAGGTCCCTTCTCACAGTCCATATCAAAAAGGCACCCCACCTCCCTGAGCGATGTACAGGAAAGAGCAGAAAAGTACATCAACATGGAGGAAAATGCCAGACTACGAGAGTCGAGTTAGCGACCTGGGCATTCCCACTCTGCAAAAGAGAAGGAAAGAGAGCCCAAGAAGAAAGAAGAACTCGGTCTCGACAGGCCAAGGAAATATCACTCTTATACTCCTCTAAAGGTTTCCATGGTGGATGTATACAGAGAGATCTGCAACACTGAAAGGCTGCCACCTCCCAGGCCCATTAAAAATAAAAAGGGAGGAAGTCGTGGCAATTACTGTGAGTACCATAAGATCTATGGTCATTCAACGAATGATTGCTACGACCTCAAAAATGTGATAGAAAAGCTGGCCAGAGAAGGTCGGCTTGATAGATATCTCATGGAAAGATCAGATAATCATGGGAAGAGAAAGCGAGAGGACGGGGACAGGAGAGACCCACCACCACAAACTCCCGAGAGACATATACATATGATCTCGGGAGGATTCGCGGGTGGAGGACTCACCAAGTCCTCTCGCAAGAGACACCTCAAGCGGGTTTACCAGGTCGGGAGTGAATCATCCGACCTCCCCACAATCTCGTTCACAAAGGAGGATGGGCAAGGAATAATCCCTGGACATGATGATCCAGTGGTAATAACCCTGATCCTAGCCAACGCCCACCTCCACAGAACTCTAGTAGACCAAGGGAGTTCGGCAGATATCCTTTTCAAGCCTGCATTCGACAACCTAGGGGTGGATGAAAAGGAGTTAAGAGCCTACCCCGATACCTTATATGGATTAGGAGACACGCTGATAAAACCACTGGGATTTCTACCCCTCCACACGACCTTCGGAAAGGGGGAAAAGTCCAAAACTCTGAGCATAGATTTCATAGTCCTCGACGTGGGGTCAGCATATAATGCCTTGATTGGCAGAGCTACCATAAATCGACTCGGAGCGGTGGTGTCTACCCTGCACCTTTGCATGAAATTCCCGACATTTGCGGGGATAGCAACGGTGCGAGGAGATCAGAAGCTGGCAAGAAAATGCTACAATGAAAGCCTGAACCTGAGAGAAAAAGGCAAGGAAGTCCACACCATAGAGCTCGGTGGCACAAGAACCAAAGAAGAGCTACGCCCCCAACCAGGAGGAAAAATTGAAGAAATACAGGTCGGTGAAGAGGAAGGAAAAAATACCAACATAGGAGCCAACCTGGAAGAAAGCTTAAAACAAAAGTTGACAAAGCTCCTAAAAGAAAATTCCGACCTCTTCGCCTGGAAAGCTTCCGACATGCCAGGGATAGACCCCGAGCTCATGTCCCACAGGCTCTCTGTACACCCAGGGTCTCGACCTGTACAGCAGCAAAGGCGTAAGCTCGGCCCAGAACGAGCTCAAGCGGTGGAAGAGCAGGTACAAGCACTCCTAGAGGCCGGCTTCATCAGAGAAGTCAAGTATCCAACATGGCTTGCAAATCTGGTGCTAGTCAAGAAACAAAACGGCAAGTGGAGGATGTGCGTCGACTACACCGATCTGAATAAGGCATGTCCCAAGGACCCATATCCGCTCCCAAGCATTGATACTCTAGTGGACTCCAGCTCAGGATATCAATACTTGTCATTTATGGATGCCTACTCGGGATACAACCAGATCCCGATGTACAAACCAGACCAGGAAAAGACATCGTTCATCACACCTAGAGCAAATTATTGCTACGTGGTCATGCCTTTTGGATTAAAAAACGCAGGGGCCACGTACCGAAGGCTGATGAACAAGGTGTTCGCTTCCCACCTCGGGCACTTAATGGAGGTCTACGTAGACGACATGCTGGTAAAAACCCGGGAAGAGGCCGACCTTTTTACGGACCTCACGCAAGTTTTCAACACCATAAGGGCGCATGGGATGAGACTAAATCCCGCAAAATGCACCTTCGCGGTGGAAGCTGGAAAATTCCTAGGATTTATGCTAACCCAAAGAGGGATCGAGGCAAATCCTGACAAGTGCAAAGCTATCCTAGAAATGAAAAGCCCGACTTGCTTGAGAGAAGTCCAACAATTAAATAGCCGACTTGCAGCCCTTTCTAGGTTCTTGACAGGGTCAGCATTAAGGTCCCTTCCACTGTTCTCTCTGCTGAGAAAAGGATGCCAGTTCGAGTGGACTCCAGAATGCAAAGAAGCATTCCAAGAGTTTAAAAAGTTCTTGAGCCAACCTCCAATCCTCATGCGACCTCTAGTGGGGGAAGAGCTTGTCCTATATTTGTCTGTAGCCGACAAAGTTGTCGCATCGGCCCTAATACGAGAGGATGAGGTTGGACAGCATCCAGTATATTTCACCAGCAAAGTTCTACAGGGTTCCGAGCTAAGGTACCGCAAGCTAGAGAAGTTTGCGTACTCCTTAGTAATAGCCTCGCGGAGGTTAAGGCCCTACTTCCAAGCCCACACAATAAGAGTCCGAACGAACCAACCCATGAAGCAAATCCTCCAAAAGGCGGATGTTGCAGGGAGAATGGTTCAGTGGGCGATAGAGCTCTCCGAGTTCGACTTAAAGTACGAAACTCGGACAGCGGTAAAAGCCCAATGCCTCACCGACTTTATAGTGGAATATGCATGAGATCAAGAGGAGAAGCCGACTACATGGGAACTATACGTAGATGGATCCTCAAACAAACCAGGAAGCGGTGCAGGCATAATACTAGCCAATGAAGGAGGAACACAGATAGAAGTTTCCCTCAAATTTGAATTTCCAGCTTCAAACAATCAGGCAGAATATAAAGCCCTGATTGTAGGATTAAAGCTAGCAGAAGAGGTCGGTGCAACCCAGGTACTGATATTTAGCGATTCCCAAGTAGTGACCTCCCAAATAAATGGAGAGTATCAGGCTAAAGACCCGAATATGAAAAGATACTTGGAAAAAACTCTGGAGCATCTCGGGCGCTTTGTAGAAACTGAGATCAGACACATAACTCGGGACCTGAATAGCAGAGTAGACGCCCTCTCCAAGTTAGCCAATACCAAACTAGGAGGGAATAATAGAAGCTTGATCCAAGAAACTCTCCAAGAACCCTCTGTGATGAAAACAGAGGACAAGTAGGAAGTCCTTGAAGTAACCGGGTTAAACCTCGGATAGATGAACCCCTTGGTCGAATACCTAAAATTCGACATCCTCCCCAAAGAGGAAAAAAAGGCCAAGAAAATCCGGAGGGAAGCACAATACTACACTTTGGTGAAAAATACCCTCTATAAAAGAGGAATATCAACACCATTGCTAAAGTGCGTACCGACCTCAAGGACAATTGAAGTACTAGAAGAGGTTCATAATGGGATCTGCGGAAACCACCTCGGAGCCAGGTCGCTAGCAAGAAAAGTAATCCGAGCTGGGTTCTATTGGCCAACTTTGCAGAAGGATGCCACAGAATTTGTGAAAAGATGCCAACCATGCCAGATGCACACAAGGAGGCCACTCAGATAAACACGCCTAAAACGTCTTTTTTTAAAGATGTCTTTATGTTGTGTTTTAATTGGTTTTGGTATAATTTATTCGGTGTACCTCATCACATATTATTAAATTCCTCAAAAGATTTTCTTTCCAAAAACAATAAAAAATATTTAATTTGGACTAAAACAAAAAAGGTAATAGATTAACTATTAGATTTTTTTTTAAAAGATTATTTACATAAAAAAATATATCACATTCATCAAAATATATATATATATATATATATATATATATATATATATATATAACAATTAATTAATTATTTTATACATATAAGCTCTTAAAAAATTTTATAAATAAAAAAATAATTAATTTTTATTCGTATAATATATAAAATAATTACTATATTATTATTATATTATAGATTAAAATTTACTAATTTAAATTTTGTTTTTATTTTTAATATAAGCATTAAAAATAAATAATTTTTTTATAACAAGATATATTGTAATAAAATATATATAATATTAATTAGTTTTTAAAAAATTCTGAAAAGATAGTTTTTTTTAATAAAGTGTTATTAAAAAATTAACATTATAAAAACTAATTTCAACCAATATGATATAATATGATATAATAGGTTATTAAATATATTTAATACAAAATACATTGAATATAAATTTTTATTGAGTTTAAATTTTAAATAATTTTTAATTAAATTTCGAATATTTTTATTTTAAAGAGTTAGAATATTTTAACATCATTTTTTTCGTATCTTTTTAATTGAGTCTTTGATTTTTTAAATTATAAACCTTATTTATAATTAAGAGTAATGTTTTAACACCACCAATTAGTCACACATATAAAAATACAAGAACAATTCTATTGTCATAATTATAATCTAACTTTATAAGCAATACAATACAATGAAACTATATATAAGTAATATAACTAAATTTTATCTACATCTATAGTCATATTTTATAAATAATATAATTAAATTATATTTATGTTTATAATTAAAATATGAATAAAAATACAAAAAAGTATCAGGATGGTTAATTTTTTTCATTCATAATTTTTTATTATTTTTGTTGTGAAAATTTTAATTATTTTAATAATTAATTATTTTTTAAAAAAAGATAATTGAATAACACAAAAAAGTCTTATTAAGAGTAATTTATTTATATATGATTAAAAAATAATTGAATAATTATATACAATAAAAAATTAATATTATTAAAAAATAAAAATAAAATTTATTTTAAAATTAAAAATAAAGTTTATTTAAAAATAAAATTAAAAATCATGGTTTTTTTTCTTTTTTCCAAAATTTATCTACGAGTAATTCTATAAATATTTTATGATGAATAAAAATATTAAACTCATACTAAAATTTATTCTAATAAAATTTATTTTTATTCTACTAAACGTTAAATAAATTATTGAAAAGAATTTTGTTTCCTCCATTAGAGAAGAATGATAAACTTCCATACTTCTATTATGTTATGGCAATAATTTGGCCTGTTATTTTTTAATGTACATAATAATAATAATAATAATAATAATAATAAAACAAGTATATCACAGTAAAAAAGAAAGCACGTCACCAAATAATTTATCATCCGAATTATATACGAATCAAATTGATAATATGAGAGCTAACACTACAAAAATCGACAACAAAGTTAGAGACTTACAAAACCTTTCTTAAGATCATAGAAAAAAAAAGTTTATATTTGTGTAATATACAAAGCAATTATTATTATATTATTATTATTATTATTATTATTATTATTATTATTATTATTATTATTATTATTATTATTATTATTATATGAGCAAAAAAAATCCAACTGTATGTTTTAAAGTAAAATTTTTTTTAATATTTGATTAAATGTTCTTGTATTTAGTACTTTTTTTTGCACTTCCTCTTAGTTAAAAATATAATCATTATAATTTTTTAGTTATTATTGCTAGGGGTGTTTACAGATGGGATATGGCTGAAATTTCGATCCAATCCGCACTAAACTCATTAGATCAAATTCGATATTCGCACTTTTTATGTTTGGATCAGATATCAAATATATCCATAAAATAAAAAATATAAAAAAAATTATTTTTATAAAAAAAAGTCAATAATTTTTTTTGTTTACTTTTTTAAACATATTTACTTCTATCTGATTAGAGTGTGGATCCGATTCGATCCAATCCGATCATCTTACAGATCAGATCATATTCTCAAATTACAGATCAGATACGGATAAATACTGTGGATTTATATGGATATGATCTAATCTATGAACACCCCTAACTATTACTATAGGTTCATTGTTGCAAAAGAATGTTTCTTTTATTATAAACTATTATTAGATTTTAATTACCATTAAAACAACTGAATGGTCAACTTAATTACCATTATTATATCCATAGTTGTAAAAACCGAACTGGATCGGTTGGTTCGACCAAAAAACTAGTGAACCGGACTAGAACTGGATTATAGTCCAGTTTGGTTTACTCTTTGGACCGTTTAAGGAATAAAATCGGTGTGAACTGGTCTAACCAAACTGGTCTGCTTGAAAAAAATTTTAAAATGTCTCCACAAGGTCTCGAACCAAAAAACTTGGAGCAAAAGTAACCTCTACTTGCCACTTAGCCATTGCACTTCTAAGTACTATATTTGACAAATACTAATTATATAGTATACATAAATATCTAATTTAATTTAATTTTTATTTTTTCTATTTTTAAAATTAATTATATTTTAATTATATACCATTATTAATATAAATATAAATTTCACTAAAAATTTATTAATTTACTTGATCTATTTTATTGCTAGTATTGTGATTAAGGTTATTTGTTTTGATGTTAGTGTTAAAATCTACTGATATTATAGTTAGATGATAGGCTTTGTGAATTAATTATTTTTTTATTGTGTCAAAATAAGATACTATTGTAGTATTAAAATTTTATGATTTTTTTTATATTAGTTATTTTTAGAAGTTGAGACTTGATTCTTCATAAAATGTTAGTGAAGATATGCATTTCAAATTTTAATTTTAAATTTTTAACTATTTTATATTTTATATTTACGTGAGACCAGTTTTATCGGTTCAACCAGTGATTTATCAGTTGAACCAATAAACCAGTGAACCAGTAGCTTGATCGGTTCGATCACTGATTCAGTTCTAACAATTATATTTCAATCTAATTTCAAAAATTTCGATTTACTCAATTCTTCATAAAATGTTAGTGAAGATATGCATTTCAAATTTTAATTTTAAATTTTTAACTATTTTATATTTTATATTTACGTGAGACCAGTTTTATCGGTTCAACCAGTGATTTATCAGTTGAACCAATAAACCAGTGAACCAGTAGCTTGATCGGTTCGATCACTGATTCAGTTCTAACAATTATATTTCAATCTAATTTCAAAAATTTCGATTTACTCAATTTAATAGTTATGACTCACAATTGGTTCCTAATCAAGCAACAACAAATTATGTCTCCCAATTGGTTCCTAATCAGTTCTAACAATTATGTCTCCCAACTTAATAGTTATGACTCACATTGGTTCCTAATCTTATTTTTGTCACTGTCTCACAAAATCGTTAACGACATGCTGAAATGGACTAACGACTGCTACATTATACATTCTAGCGACTATTTGATGTGACAATTGAAATTTTTTTACCTTATTTTTTATTTTCAACTAAACACTTAAAACCCTAATATGAGTCACGGATACCTAAGTTAAAAAATCAAACTAAGTAAATTGAAACTTTAAAAATCAGATTAAGGCTCGAATATAACTTCAAAACAGAACTTTAACTTATGTAGTGATTAATTTAAATGAAAATCAAATAAATCAAAATTCAACATAATTTTTATCAATGTTTTTAAATTCGAAATTTCTATACCAAAATTAACTAGGATTTTTCTTTAAATTAAAAGTTTAATGAAATAGTGACTTTAATTATCTTAACCAATGTCCTAATTAATTGCTTTTATGTCTTAAAAAAACCGTATATGAGAAAAAAATAATTAATTTGTCTACTTTAATAAATAGTTATTTTACTAAAATGAGAAACTATTTTTTTAAAATTTTTAAAAACTAATTAATATTATATATATTTTGTTACACTACATTTAATTATAAAAATTTTATTTATTTCTAATACTTATATTAAAAATAAAAAAAATTAAATTAGTGAATCTTAATCTATAATATAATAATAATATAGTAATTATTTTATATATTGTACGAATATAAATTAATTATTTTTTTTATTTATAAAAATTTTTAAACGCTTGAGCTTGTTATATATATATATATATATATATATATATATATATATATATATATATATATATATTTATGAATGTGATATATTTTTTATGTAAATAATCTTTTAAAAAAATCTAATAGTTAATCTATTACTTTTTTTGTTTTAGTCCAAATTAAATATTTTTTAGTGTTTTTGGAAAGAAAATCTTTTGAGGAATTTAATAATATGTGATGAGGAATACCGAATAAATTATACCAAAACCAATTAAAACACAACATAAAGACATCTTTAAAAAAAGACGTTTTAGGCGTATTTATCTGAGTGGCCTCCTTATAGCCAGCTCCACATATATATTCATAAGCGCTTGATAATTTTCATTAATTAAACTGGTTTTTAGGCTTAAGTTAGTTTAATTTAATTCTAATAAGTAACATGAAAATATATTATATGTGTATTATTAGTTAGGCCAGCCATAGGTAAATATTTAATAATTTTGTAAACCCTAAAGGTAACTCAAATAATGCGAGTTGGCAAACACTTAACCACATGGTTTTAAATAATGTCTCTGATACATATGAGAAATATTTTGTGAATTTTTTTTCATATATATATATGATTGAAGTTGTCACACTACAAGAAAAACACCCATTCAGGTACACTTGAAAAGTGTAGCCAAATGTGAAAAAAAATGATGCCTTAGGCTACGGCTACGCTTTTTGGACTACGGCTACACTTTTTGAGGTGATTCCTATTCGGCCGTTGCCTATTCTCAAAGGCTACGCTTTTCTGCACCAAGGGCTACGCTTTTGGCGTTTAGGAATAGGCTACGCTTTTCAAGTGATGCTGTCCAGGACCAAAGGCTACGCTTTTCAGCTTTCATTCTTCCAAAATAGGCTACGCTTTTTAACGCTACTGCATCACTTGTAAAGCGTAGCCACATTGTATACCATGGCTACTTTTTATAAGCGTAGCCTTAGGTTCTTCTTTTTTTTTTTTTATATATACTATAGCTACTGTATATAAGTGTAGCCTTAGGTCTCGATTTTTTTTGTATACTAGAACTACTGTATATAAGTGTAGCCTTAGGTCTTGTTTTTTTTCTGTATATATATATATATATATATATATCTAATAATTATCAATACAACATAATAGTTAATATGATTACATGTATAATAATTCTGTATTTTTATTTAAATGAGTTGAATATTATAAAATAAAAATAAATACATAATTATACTAAATAATTTCTTTAAATAATATCAAAATAACCATAATATCACTTAAAATTTACTACTAATAATATCAAAGCTGACACTTCTGTTTCTGACTGTGAAAGTAGAGAACTTAAAATGAATATACAAATATACAAGCGAAACAAATTTGCAGCACATGACAAGTATTTACAATTTTTTTTGAATTCCGGAGACAAGTCATCACAATTTGAAGACCAGCATCACCAAATGTATCTGCACTACTACTTCCAAATGATATACCAGCGGCATTGTGCTCCTTTTTTGCCTTCCGAATATGCAAAGCTTCAAGATGGCTATGAAGTATTTTATTCTGAAGGAGGTTGATGACATCAATCACACAAGTAATTTGAAAGAAACCAATGCAATAAAATATAAATAATAAAAACAGTTCACACTATGTGGGCTTGCCACAAGGAAGAAACAATGTTACTGCCTGCTATCAAATACAGTTTATGGACATGCTGTTTAAATTGCATTACAATGTGACCCATTATTTCTTTTATATTTTGAGTTGAAGATAAAGAGAAAATACAGAGTTAGGAGAAAGAGGTCATTCAATCACCGACAGTGGCGCAGACTGCACATTGACAGTGATTAACTAGACTTGCTAACTGTAACTGATATTAGGTTACAAACTGCAACCAACACTCACCAAAGATACCAAATAAATTAACAGTCCTGTAAATAATGAATTCCTCATATACACATCAATGGACCACAATTTTTTAATGTGTTGGGTAGACAACAGTTTAATACTAGACAATAAGAGCAAGTTAGGACACAATAATTCAACAAGAACACTAAAGGATAACTGAATAAGGCATCAGTTAAACTAAATGGGTGAAAAGAAAACCTGCTCATTTATTTCATCATATTTCTTCTCAGCGTCATATCTTGCCTTCTCAAGCAATTTCTTCTACTCTTCCCACTTAGCCTTCAGTTGACTCTGCAAAACACATGCAAACAGGGTGAATTATCGGTACATCTATCCAGAAAATTAAACAAACCAAAATTCCAGTAAATGGGAAAGAATATATAAAGTAAGTAGACAAAGTGTAAAACAAACTGACAAATGCAACAGTAAACCACGTGGCTTATAGGAAAATCCCAGTGCAAGAAGAAATGAAAAATCCAACTGAACTAGCACTATCAAAGAATCACTAGACACACTGCAAGTTTCACACTGCTAGTATAGCATGAACAAAAACAGCATCCACTTCACCCTGTCATCATAGTTACACATTTACACAATCAAGCCCATAATATCCAAATAACCAATCACATGAAAAAGAAGTTAGCTCTTTTCATTGCCTTGGACACTGCATTATTTAGATGGCATTTGAAATACTAACATCAGAAATATCAGAAAATACTTCTCCAAAAAGACTTTGTACAACAGCAACAAAGGCATACCTTGGGATAACTGGAGCAAGAACAAGTGCAGGATTTTGGGAGAATGCAGCAGTTTCCGAAGCTGCAGCTACCTTGGCAGTATTTTGATTCAAGACAAGAGCTACTGAAATAGCTCCTCCTCCTCCATTCAGGACAGTACAAAATGTTGTGATAACAAAGCAGCATCTTTTGATCAGTTATTGCAGGTTAAAGATAATAGGAATAATAACTACATCACTGCCGAGCTTCATAGTATTTTGTTTCCTTTTAATAAACTAAATAGTGCTAATAAGGGAAAAAAATTGCTAACATTTCCTATCATTTTATATTAACTTTGCCTATTAAAGTAGTTTTCTGTGCAGAAACATTAGACTTGCTTACCGGTCTTTGTATAATTAATGAGTTGTATCAAAAATCCTTAGTAGCAGCGAAAGTACCTTCCCAAATAAATAAAGATCTTTTACAATATCTCTTATAAATTCCTTCTCGTTTGTTTTTCTTTCTACGAAACGCGCCGACTTAAGCTCGACAAAGCGTGAAAATCCCATGAACCGACCTAGATGGTCGTCAGGATAAAACGACGAGGTACAAGTCGGTGTAAAGAGGTTATAAAAGTTGATTGTGAAAAACTCGGAAACACTCCGACTCATAAGTCAAAATGAAAACCCGAGAAGCAAAGAAAACGCATCGCAAAAATAACCTAAGTCATAGGAACTCAATGAATCAAAAAATTGAGTATAAGGAATACTAAAAAGAGATCGAAAAACCTATCAAAGAGCCAAAAGACTGTCATGAGTCATTAAAGTTAAAAGGCTCAAAAAGACAAATAGCCAAGAAAAAGGTTTTCAAAAAGATCAAGGGGATTTTTCAAAAACCAAAATCAGAAAAGCATGCACACAACAGGGCAAAGAAAGGTAACCTAAACCCTTATCCAAAAAAGGGGTATTTTTTGTCAACCTAAACCCTTATCCAAAAAAAAGTTATTTCTACAAATATTTTGTTTACGGCCTTAAAAGGCCAAGAAATGTCAGCAGACCACCACAACATAAAAAGTTTAAAAAAGAGGGGATCCACAGGCCGGGCCCCCATATAGCCACAAATATTTTTAAAGAGTATCACCACCAGAGCCGAAGGGAGTAGTCAGATCACCACCAGAGTCAGGGAGAGTAGTCGGAGCGCCATCAGGTCCAAGGAGAGAAGTATCCATAGGAGACAGAGAGGAGGTTCTGTGAGCCTTCGAGGAACTCGGAGCATCCTTGGAACGAGGAGGGGACTCCATTACCCTCTGCCCCGAGTCTTCAAATCTGAATCGGTGACATATTGAGGAGAGGGAGGAGAGACTATAGCCCCGTCAATGACGACCTTGTCCGGATCCAAAGGTGAGAGATCTAGGTCGGGAGCAAGGACTCCGACCTGTTCCTTAAAGATCCTCCATGCTTCCTCGGCCCCGTCAGTAATAGAGTCCTCCAACTCGGTATAGTCACTCCGAGCTTTCAGCAAATCCTTCTTCACCACCACGAGGTCCTCAAACAAGCTCGCATAACTCTCCTGCGCCTTCAGCCTCAGGCCCTCCTCCATGTTGCACCGAGCTTGCAACTTCCGCTCACTCTCCTGAAGGCCATCCCTTTCCTCCTTCAATTTGGCGACCTCCTCCTTCAGCGCCCTCTCATGCTCCTGATATATGAGAAGCCTCCCCTCCAACTCTTCAACCCTCGAGGTTGAACCCAGAGAGCTAAGAGGAGTCTTCTCAAATATATCAAGAAACTTTGTGCATACCCCCGCCGCCCTGATACTCTCCTGAGCCAGAATAGTGAGGTAGTTTCGAATAGAAACATCATCCATACCTATGCGGGTATGGGAATAGATGTATTTCCGGACAAATTGAGGTGCATCCACCTTAGCCTCACCTTCAAAAGAAGAGCTAGACTCCAAGGTCTTGCGCTTCTTCTTTTCTGGCTCAGGGGAGGATCGGGGAGGAGGGGACGGCTAAGAGGAGGTTGAAGAAGAAATGACAATAGGTCGGTTCGGAGTCCCCAAATTGTGAGCAAGAGGGGGAGGAGAAGGAAGAGGAGCGTTAGTTACCCTGGCGCCACCAACCCTGACACGGGACCTTGCCTTGGCCTCCTGGACTCTCTGGTAAGACTCCCTGGAATTCTTCTTCGCCATCTCTGTAAAAAATAATCAGTAGCCAAAGAGTCAGCAAAACAAGTTGGTAAAAACAAGTCGGAAACAAAGTGGATAAATAAAAGCTACCTAGTTGTGTCTGAACAAAGGTCGGCGACCGCTGGAGAAATTTTTTGGTATCCAGATACGGGGCCCTCCCCCACACTTCTCGGAGGAACCCCACAATGGCAGCCTCCACCTCATCCAGATCATCCAAACCATATTTCTCACAGGGGGAGGCCCCAGCCAGTACAGAGGAAAGCGAGGGGAAGAACTCTCGTCTAAGAAGAAGGGGTGGTGACCCTCTACAGCTTGAACTTTGAAAAAATAATTTTTGAAGTCATGGAAGGATTCATCAAAAAGGGTGAAGATTCTCCGACCTTGTATAGCTCGGAAAGACACCCATTGTTGCTTATTATTTTGCCCACTGAAGGGCTTGGTCATGTGAAAGAGAAAAAAAGAAAATCCTCAGGGACGTCGGAATGTCTAAAGCATGGCTAATGAACTGGTAGATTTTCAGAAAACCCCAGGAGTTGGGGTGAAGCTGGGTAGGAGCAACTCGGCAGTGGCGTAGAACGGCAACCTCAAAATCAGAAAAGGGGAGAAAAACACCCAGGCGGGTGATCATACTCTCATACATATAAAAGAAATGAGAGGCTACTTCAGAAGCCCTCCCGAAACAAACCCGGTCTTCCAGACCCGGGACCACCAATTCATACTTCGGCTCATCCTCATCAGAGGTACAAAGTCTATGATGAGTACAGAGGTTGGTGATAAAATCGGTGTCGACCATAGGTTCCTCTCCTAGGACCGTGACGTCAACCCACTGGGCAAGAATTTCTACAGAAGACATTGTTTCCTAAAGGTTGACGAAAACCTACAAAGGAAAAAGAAAAAGATCAGGAACAGGGTCCCTAAGGGGGCATGGAATCAAACAAAAACCTACAAACTAACTCCTCTCTCCAAAAAAGTAAAAGCATGCAAACAGAAGCACTGCATAAAAGAGGAGAAAAAACTAACCCTTACCTGAGAAAAAGGTAGAGGAAGATGAAAGCCTTCAAATGAAGAATTCCCCACGAACAGATGAGAAGGAAATTTTGAAAAATTGCAGAAACGAAACAACGAAAGAGAGGAAAAGTATTTATAGACACGTTAGGGGCATAATGGTAAAAACGGAAAGCGGTCATTAATGAGCACACCGTTACCAAGGTAATTAATCCCTACACGAACCTCTAACGGACGCGACGTTTGATTAGACGCAACTGTAAAAATTAAAAGTCACAAAAGTCACGTCGGCTCCGAATAATCACGTCGGTTCCCTCACAAGTCGGCTACGATCCCGAGTAGAATACTCGAACCCAAGTCTTAAAAAGAAATTGGGCTCGAGTAGGGGCACTGTTCATACCCTGGCCCAACACTAAGGCCTAGGTCCAAACGAAAAGACCCAGTCCAAAGGATTGAGCCTCACCCCACACCGACCTTCCCCTAAAGAAGTCGGTTCTCACCACGACTTGCTCTAAAGAAGTCGGGGACAAAGATTAGCTGGCAGATAAACACTCACTCAAATGAGTAACTGCCCCTAAGATCTCTCAACCCACTTCCAAGAGCCATATCCCAACTTCCCTAAGATAAAGGGACGGTTATCCACCTTAAAAGATGGAACTACTTCAGCGGTGGTTATTGGCTCACCACTATAAATACACTGACACCCCTCAGGTATCTCTAAGTCCTAATACTCTCTAGACATGCTTACACCATTGCTGACTTAGGCATCAGAGTGTCTTTGCAGGTACCACCCACATTCACTCGTATTCACAAGTCGGACGGAGGCACTGAAGACGCGAATCCGTCCGAAGGCTTCCCTCCATAGACGATTGGGCCAACCCAGCGAGTCCAGCCCAATAATCTCCGGTTACCCATCGTAACAAGTATAATAAATCATTTATCTAGTATTTCCACATGAAACTCCTTAGTCTCAAAGCTACATGGTTTATACATGTGATCCATCCTTTATAATTAGTAATTAACTAATTATCAATATATTTCCATTATATCAATCCTTTTTTTAATTATAAAATTTCTCTTTTTAAAAGGATTTAGAATTTATAATTTAATTAGGGTCTAAAGTTTTATGATTTGAAAT
The DNA here is from genome assembly GCF_059453495.1 of Arachis ipaensis. NCBI lineage: Eukaryota > Viridiplantae > Streptophyta > Magnoliopsida > Fabales > Fabaceae > Arachis > Arachis ipaensis. The sequence goes on from NC_142443.1 coordinate 61,857,517, forward strand.
CTAAAATATAAGAGAAACAAAATAATTTTAAAAAATTAATTCATATTAATTAAAAAAAAGGTTGAATTTCGAAGAAACAATTCATCTACTAACTAAAATTAACTACAAATATTTTTGAGTTTCAATTACAAGTCCCGTTTTCTTAATATATTGGGACATGCACACAATGGGTGAAGCCTAGATACCCACCACAATGACTTAAAATTCCAATGAGAATTTCCCCCTCCTCCAAAATTCTATTGATTCTTCATATATATTTTTTCCACTTCCTTGTGGCATATGAAGAACATGGATAAATTAATTTTGGGGGAAAGTATATAAACAAATTACAAAGCCTATAAGGACTACCACATCAATAATTGTTCCACAAGTTGGGCATGCCAACCTCAGATAAGTAACTCTCAGAACTACCTTCTCCTAAACTTGGTGACCCTTTTATACTATTTGTATTGTTGTTATTATTATTAGGTATGTTTCTTTCCATATTTGTGAGCTGACTCAAAACAGCTTTCAATACTTTCCTATCACATGAAAAAGGGTCTAAGCAAGAACCCAAATTGGATGTTGTAGTAGTTCCTCCTCCACCATATAAAGTTGCATTATTATTGTTGTTGTTGGTAGGGAATAACTTAGGCTCCATTATGTGGTTGAAAATAGGGCTTGTTTGGGTGTGAGAGAAAATGGAGAAGCAGGGCACTTGCTCATACTCATCAGCATGAAGATGGGTTTGAGGTTGTTGTTGTTGGTCAAAGCTGATGAAAGAATCCATTAATGCTGGAAGAGATGAAGAGCCTGTGTCATCATAGCAGCTTCCCATGCTATTAGGTTTGCCACCAACTTCTCTGTTCTTGTAAAACACCCTACACAACACCCAATCTTCCTGTATGGGAAAAAAAAACACACTGAGGAAATGGGAGGAAAGAAATATAGTGTAATGGTAGGATAAATTAAAGTATAAACATATAGTATAGATACTAAGTTTTAGTAATAGCCTTAAGGAGTATTAATATTTCTTAGATCAATAAATCTAGGAGAATTAGGTGCTTTCATATTGCTTACATATGGCATTTAATAAAAAATTCAAAGAGAATCTTAGGTCAGCTACCCCATATCTTTCTGAAGTCACATTCTAGCCAATAAGCATGTGAGACAAATTTGGTTTCGGTAGAGCTAGCAAAAACTGATTGCAAAAAGTCAAAATTCTTGAAAAGAAATTAATTATGTTATCACAAGCTAAGTTTCCTCCATGAATCATGCAATTGTGCAAAGAAAATAATACAAAATAAAATATAATAATACCGTTTGCTATTATTCTATTCGTGTTAATTATAAAGAAAAGGGTAATGTTAGGTAGATAAAAAAATCAGTCAGAACTTGTCTTATTTAGTATTAATTAATTATCGCAACAATTAATGAATGTTAAATAAGACAAGTTATGAATATTTTTGACTGATTTTCTTTGGTTACCAAACATTTCTGTAAAAGAAATTACTCTAATGAAATAATGATTTTTGTTTAAAAAATATCACTTATTTGTTTAGTCATATTTTAAATAAAGATAATATTTTTAATAACGTATAAAAATCAAGTTTTACATTTTATCATTCAATGATTAAAATAAAATATCTTCACACGATGACAATTATAAAATTTTCATTAGAGTAGGCACCTGTTATAAATGGTAGCCGATAAAAAATTGATCAAAAATGCATACGACTAATGAAATAATATAATACAAAATGATTTAGACAAATGCATATAATTTAAATATTTTATTTCTGTATAAAAAACTAAATTAAAAATTAACCTTAATATACTAACCAAATCAATTAACTAATATATTAACTAATTTTTTTTATTTTTAAGAGTATTCTCAATTTGATAAGCCAAAGAATAATTTAATACGGATTTAAATTTTATTTAAAAATTTATTATTAGACAAATTATTACATATATAAAATAAGATTCAAATTCTTAATACTTATTTAAATAATAAATAAAATAATTACTCAAACTAATCTAAATTGATTAATATAATAAATAATATGATATATATATATATATATATATAATTGGATGAGAAAAGTTTTAGATAAAATTAATAACCTAAATAGAATATAATATAAAAAAATGCATGTATATATATTAAGTTGGAGACATTACAATGATTCAAGTGTCTTATTATTGGATAAGCTAAATCTTAATTTGGATAATGATAGAAAAATTGAATTCATTTTTGGAAAATATAAAAAAAATAAAATTGAAAATGTTGTATTTAGAAAATAAAAGAAGAAGAAGTTATGAAGAGTAAAAAAAGGGAGAGTTGAAGTGAGGGGATACCTTAGAAGAAGTGTTGGGGGGAGGAAGAGGAGGTTCAATGCGAAACTCATGCATGACCCACTCAGTCTTACGGCCTTTGGGAGCCCGACCTTGATAGAAGACAAGAGTCTTTCGCATACCAACAAGGCTGCCCTTCCTAAGGATAGGCCTGTCCTTGCCAGTGGCCTTCCAATATCCTGATGCCGTTGCTCTGTTTGTACGCAGCCCCGTTGCATACTTTCTGTCTCTCTGTGTGTAGAAGTACCACTCCTTCCCTCCCACACATGCTGTTTCTGACCAAACCAAATTTTGCTTCCATCAATCAAAAATCCAACTTCTAATCATAATTATTTTTGTTAATATTAGACTAATTTAGTTAATAACAAAAAAATTTACATACGTAACATCATTGAAAAAAAATAAAAGGTACTTATTTAAGTTGACATGTATTATTGAGTGCCGTGTTTTTTAAACAAATACTATTAAAAATTGTCATTATATAACTTTTATCTTTTAAATTTGTTTTTAAGATAACAAAAATTTAATCTAAATTATTTTATAAAAATTTTAATATTATATTATAAAATTATCTTTTTAATATAAACTGGTAATTATATTTTTGACAGAATTTTAATTACAAATATTTTTTTAGTTGTGTAAATTTTTAAACTATAAAAGTCTATTTACGTATCAGTACTCAGTAGAACAAACATAATAAATTTTTTTCTCCAAGTTATTAAACCTTTAACGTAGTCTATGATGTTCGGTAAGATTGAGGAACATGTCCCGTTTGGTCAACATAAGGTGTGAATTGAATTTGTTTTTTTTTATAATTTCAACTATATGAGTGACGACTTGAATAATTTTTGACATTAACAATATTATCCTCTCTTGCTTATAATATAACCCTTTAATCAAATTCTCTTATACTTTCTCTTCTTTTGTCTTATTAGAATTGATAATATTGACTATACTGGAACAGAAGGGGGGAAATAAATATTAAAAGTCACGCGCGCTCGTTCAGTCAATTGACTTATAATAAGACTTTCATTGTTTCATATTTATCTTTAGAAAATTACATACTTCTACATTATTATTATTATTATTATTATTATTATTATTATTATTATTATTATTATTATTATTATAAATGCATGCAAATTAGTTACTATCTATATAGGTCCCATATATAACTGTAGCTTCGGGCATTGATTGAAATTGTTTCTTCGGATTATGCCCACCCTTGTCAGTTTCTTTTCATTGATGACATGCGTGTGTTAACATACAAAAACTAATTATGGTGCTTTCACAATCAAACAGCTGATATTTTTCTCCAAAATAATATGTAAACTTGTATAAATTAAAGTAGGAACGCATGGCCTATCACAAACCAAAGCATTAATGTTGACCCATCATATCATGCCCTAGAAATCTCTTTTGTCATGCTACATGAAAATTTTACTTAAGACAAGTAATACTTCTTAATTAGGAAAGTACTCACTTCAACCATCCAATTAATAAGGATTAAAAAAGGATCTATTAAAGTCAAAAACAAGTTGCAAATTAATTTAACCGTCTTATTACTTTAACTACACTTTCCTTTTGCTTTGAAACTTCAATAATAGACTAGGTGGGATACAGCTACAATAATCGTAAGACTTCATAGAGTTTAAAGTTTAAACAATTAATTAAATTATGATATGGAAGTTAATCATGCATGTTCATGAACATGCGTATGGTTGAAATGAATTGATGTTAGCACTATATGAATGAATAATGAATAATGAAAATCACTGTTAAGCACTTTAGAATAGGACAAGGGCAATGCGTCATTTCACCTAAAAATTTTTGAAGATGATACATACATATACATGCATTTGCCTATATCGTTTAGATGCAATTACAATATTACCCCCCATATATACGTATGATATTTTTGAACTTCCCATTCAAAGCTTCTAACCAGAAATAATTAGATTCCTTTCATTCTCGGGTGTATGAGTTTGAGCATGTGTGTACGTGTTATCCATAAAAAATTTTATAGCAAAATGATGTTTAAGTGTAAAACTGAAAATTAATCACTATCATGGTGTATATGTATGGAATCTTCGGTGGACAAAATTTATTATTTCTGTTATTCAATGAAAGAAAATAAATATATTAAATTTATTTATAACTTTTTTATAGATTAATTTTATAGCTTAATATAAAATAGGTTATATTGATAAACCAATTAGAAGTTTTCTTTATATATAAAAAACATTTTGAGTAGTTAATATGTCAATAATCAATAAACAGCTTCTAAAATTAGATATATAATCAAATAATTGTATAAATTATTGATAATATATTTTAAAAAAAATCTAATTTTTGATATATAAAATATTTTAAATTATTTCATATGTGAAAATGTATTATACTTTTACTATATATGTGGGTAAGTAAACTTAATTAATTATATTTTCAGTTCGATCTTCATAATATTGAACATGATTGGTTGCAGCCACCTATATATCTATATCTATGTGAAAGTGGCTTGGATTGAATATGCATAGAGGCTTATGTCAACGGGTATCACATGAAGGAATATTCACTTAACGTGATTTCTTTTCTTTCCCATTTCATAAAAAATGTCCTTTTGATTAAATTAATACATCAAAAAATTTATTCAAGCATAATTGCATCGAAATACATTAACTTTTGAATGTATTAATTTAGTCAAGATTAAATTTAACAGTTATTTTGAAAATGAGAAAGTATAATTATTGGCTACATGGATTAAAAAGAAAAAGTAAACTAAAATCTTAAATAATTTTTTTGTTTATCTTATTATATTTAAATTATTTTTTATTTTTAAAGAATGAAAATAATAAAAATTAAATTATATATCATAAAAACATTTATTCTAAAAATTTATACTGTTAGATATATATATATATAATTATATTCAATAATGCACTGTATTATTGTTGAATATAATTAATCTAATAAATTCAATGTTAATTATTTTCTAATGAATTATTGATTTGAACAATAATCAAAGCTTGTGATGTGTTACAATTATCTAAGTCACACAGTTGGCAGGTATCATTTAATTTCCCCATCAAAGAACACACACATAATAAGTGGTCTTATAGAATTGGAATCTATTATAGCCATTCCAGTTGCTATCATTATGAACCTCACTCTCAAAGCCAAAGAAAGAAAAAGAAAACTTTATCCTTATCATCATAATTTTGAAACTATAGCACACAAGAATACAATACAGGTTGAAAGTAACAACTCTTTTGTACTTTACCAACCAAAATAGCAAACTCAAACCGATCAAACACTTTCATTATTAGTATGTATCATGTGATGGGTGTCCCTAACGAGACTCATCAAGAAAAAGTGAAAACTATAGGAAATTTTATTTCCGATTAAATAATAATAATTTCATATGCACCCATGCCATTGCCCTCCAACTAAGTTTTTTTTTTCTTCTTTAATTAATTTAAAAAATTAAATCCACATGAAATACATAGACAAAACACTAAATGTTTATGAGTTTTGCATAGTGATTGATCGCTTTTTCTAAGAGAGTAGCTATTTTTATGTGAAGATAATGTTAAAAATCGTTAGATAGTTCATCAATTAAATATATTCAGTAAAAAAAATATCAAATTATCTAAGGGTGAAGATGTCTTCACAAAAGTAGGCACTTTTTAAGAAATATGCAATCATATATACGATGAGGCAACAACAAGAAGAATGAGAATAATAAGAATAATTATGTATTGCGAGAGAATAATGCATGATATAAAACGGAGAGGAAATTATTAGTGACTAACCAGGAATATCCCATGGCTCACACTTGTTGAGGTCGACATCAATCATGAGAAGGGATTCATTGTGCGTGAACTTCTTCATCAAGTAATCACACACAAGCTCTTCATCTTTTGGATGAAATCTGAACCCTGGTGGAAGCCTTGCCTCTACCAAGCTTATGTTGCTCATTATTCTTTTTTCTATTTAATTTCAACAAATTAAATTAATATATAGTGAGAGCCTGCTTGCTAGGAAGAAGGGGAGAAGAGAGAAAAGAATAGGTCTGAGAGAAAGATGTTGCAAACTCCCAAGGTTTGATTGAATTATTGATGATTAGGTTTAAGAGATATTAGAAAAGGAAGAGGAGCTAAGGTGTATATATAAATGGGAGAAGGAACTCACAAGTGGCTAAGTCAACTTGTTATTAAATGCAACAATGGAGGGTAATATTGTAATTCTATAGGGAGAGAATGGGCATGATGACGTGGACAAACCAATTCCTGCCAACTTGCTGACATGTATCTATATAATTCTAGCTAGGGATCATTTGCTTCTTTTCTTTCCATCTTTTTAAAGAATTTTTGTGCATTGCATTAATTTAGTCTGGAGATAATGCTAAGTAAATAATTTCCAAAATAACAATAATATAAGACATTTTATCATTATTATTTCCAAATATAAAATTAAGCAAATTATATGATAATAATAATTAGAGAGTTGGCACACAAAGCCCTAGTGATGATGACATAGTCTCATTCGTTTGAATTTTGGCCATTTCTGCTTTATATACCCATATCTATTATCTTCCCTATTAATTTATTATTTCTGATTCATGATTTATCTTCGTCATAAATTGATGGGTTTTTGTGCATCTGCCTGGTCTGAAAATTGTGATAAATAATCTCCATATGAAGAATTATTATTATTTTTTAAATTAATTAGTTGTGTTCATCAAATTGGTTGTTGATAAGCTGGCATCCACAGGAATTTTCTTGAATGGCCTTTTTATTTAAAACAATAATATGTAAGTCGTTATTTATCAATGTTATGCTCGTAGGTCATATGGTGAATAATTTTTATACCCAATGGCATGGAGACAAATTAAGGAAGCGGATATATTGGCTAAAGAGTATTTTGTGCTGAAATCTGATAGGAGGACATGGGAGTTAGGTGATCAATTTCAATTCGTCAAAATAATATATTATATATAAACAAATTGTAAAAACTAATTGTTGGATATTGGTCAAAAGATTAACTTACTCATCTGCTGAAATAAATGTTAAAAATTTGAATATCATTTTATGCATGTAGTAACAATTTATTGAATAACAACAAATTTTTAAATAAAATTTTGATCCACAATAAATTAATTTTTATCTTGTCAAACTAAAAGATGCCATAAGAGATCAGAAGAAAAAAAATTTGCAAAGACATATAGAGAAACACTTAGTCATGGTTTAGCTTGAGTAATTGAAGTCACGGTATAAATTAATCCAACAGTTAAATAAAAAAGGTTGCTCCTCCGAAACTTCTATTTAAGCATATAGGTTAGTGAATATTAGTTAATGAATTATATAATACCCCTTAATTGTGAAACTGAAACCTAGAGTTTGAGCAACTCTTGGCAATGATGAGAGAGAAGTCAATCCTCGTGGTTAATTCTTTTTACCTAAATTAAACAAGAGCTTCAATTTGCTGAACTATTCACTCAACAAAGAGGTTGAATTGAAGATATTTTCTTTCCATTTAAAATTTCAAAAAGATGAAGTGAGATTTCGTGATTAGTATAGGGTTATCAAATATAATTTTCAAAAATATTTACAAGACACTAAAAAAATAGTAAAAAACAATTTAAAATAAATTTATTTTATATTTTTTAATTATTGTTAGAATAATTAGATAATATTATATATAATAAATATGTAATTATAACTATTATATATACAAAATTATAGATATTAAATTAAATAAAATAACTTTAAATTATTGTCTCTACAAAATTATTTTATTTTGTAAAATTATCTTATTTTCTTTATATCTTATGAAAATTCAACAAAACGGCTAATTTTGTACAAGAATTTCTTCAATAAAATAAAGGATCTTTATGTGTAAGGAATCTATTAATTAACTAACTTAACCTGGTGTATGTTTATCATCTTCCAATTTATTATATTTAAAACGTCAATGTCTTTATATTTTATATTTATTCAAAAAGTTTGACTAAATTAATGTATAAATTGAATATTATTTTTAGCCACTTATTAATTTCAAATAAATGCATGACCACTCTATAAAATTGTCAATTGAAATGTTAGTCTTAATTAATTTTGTTTGATGAAATAGATATATAATAATATAACCATTCACATAACTTTTTTTTATTAATTTAAATTTTTAGGATAAATAATTTTATAATATTGTGTCATCTTTTATACCCATTTGCTAAAAATTACTCGTGTTTGGAATTTCATGGAATTAAAATTAATAGATAATAAAAAACGGTGAATTAGTTTATAAATCTCACATATTTATAATATAACTAAATTCAAATTCTTCTATTTTAAAAAAAAAATTGATTAAAATTAAACTGATTTGATCTCTTAAAATATAAAAAATTATTTTTATCAAGTATTAATATAACTTGAACCGTTCAGAAGTAGTCGGACCATCCAAATCTACCAAAACAAATCACACCTATTATCCGAGGTGATTGATCGAAAACTAAATCTTTTGCAACAATCGCGTTCGACTGACTACCTAACTAAAAAGACCGAGCCGACATAGCCAACTCCATCGGCTGATTATGGTTATTCGTAATAATAAAAACTTGTATAGTAAATACAAAAAAATATAAAATTAGATTATTATATATTTTTAATCAAATCAATTCTTTATGTATGTTACATCACTCATTTCAAACATAATAATTCATCTCCAATTTAATTCATTTAAGGTCAAATTAAATCTATTCATTTTTGTTCTAAACACATCCATGGTTACCCAGTAATTCTTGAAGAAACAGACATAGTCATTTATATAACTTTAATTAAAAAAAGAGGATAAGGATTTGATTATTAACCAACAAAGTTATTTGGATTTTATCTTTACATTTTGTTGTTGTTGGATATTTCTGTAGTTTCATAATTTAGTATTCTTCAACACTGAATACTGTTGTCGGTGGTCTTATAACTAATTTCCTAAGAATGCATTTTAAATTAGATATCAAAAGACTTACTATAGTAAATTTTAATAAAATAAAAACAATAATGTATCAATTGAACGGATAGAGAGCATTCAAAAGCTCAACCGTTTATTTATATTAATTTATTTTTAAGAAAACAAGAACTTGCCAAATGTAAACAGTTTGGGGTAATACATGCATAAGAGCCTTTTATTTGCAGTAAAAAATCTTCTGTACGTAGAATATTGTATAGGTTAAGGAAGGAAGAATACTTATTATAATACAAAAGTTTCTTTAATTTTTCTTTTTTAATTTCCAGAATAGTAGCATCTCATCAAAACTCTATCTAAAAGGGAATGAAGCTAGTTAAAACCCCAATCAGAACAAGAACATAGAGATAAGATTTAGATTTTGTTTTACAAATTTTTCACAAATCAGTGCATTTATATTTTAATTATTACAAAAAAAAAATTGGATTGGTTTAATATCTAATTTCTGAAAGCAAAAGTGCAAAACCTACTTTTTTTTTTTTTTATAAATATCAATTTTATCATTGTGTTCGGTTGGTCAGTTGGTTTTCGAACGGATTGAAGATGCGGGGTGTACGGATGGGGGATCTAGATGCGGGTTACTCGGGCGTGACTGGATCTCCCGGGCAAATGTTGGAGAACGTTGGAGGGAGAGGGAAAGAGCTTCACGATCTCCCAGGCTGATGGAGTGGTGAAAGGGGGAGCCACCTGCAAAAGATACTCTGATGTCCAAGTCAGAATCCGTACAAGGTGGCAGAAAAGGTGAGGGTTATGTGACGTACTTTGGGGGAAGGGTAGGACCCTCCCCATATATACCCAGTACTAGGGTGGGTCCCACAGGAGCAGACCCACCTTTCAGGAAGTTTCCTTCCCCCACCTGGCTGGTTCACGTAGATAGGGAAGAGGCACGCGGGTCGTCCCCTAGCTCGGGTAAGGCATGTCGTCGGGTCGGCAGGAATCCGGAACCGGATATCTGCACAGCTGGGTTGGGACGGAACAGTGCTCCCAACACACCAGCTACGCCGACAAGTGCCGTTGGTGGCTCGTTCTCCTCAGTTTTCCATTGCTGGTTTCCCGTCTAGTCGGTTGTTCGCAAGGGGCGTGACCCCTACGCGCAAGTGGCGCTTGCCCGTTTTTGGGGAGTGCTAATCATCGCCTCGTTTCTTGCACTGGGCATTTAATGCGCGTTATGATTGATTTAAAGGTTTGGGAAAAAGTCCGTTTTGTCCCTGATTTTCGCACTTCTTAGAGCAATTACTTCCTAGTTTCTACTTTCTTTCTTCCACTCTTCCAAGTCCTTCGCATTCCATTTCCATTTTCCTCTCCCAAATCCTTTCTGCATCACTCCTTCTTACTCTTCCCTTTAAGCCTTCTGGGTTTCGCTGAGGTTCACTTCTGGTTCAATCGCATCCTTTCAGGACTCCTTCGACATCCTTTGACGAATGCCTTTCTGGTAAGCATCCTCTCCCTTCGTTGTAAATTGTTGCAAATATTTAAGCGTTGTTGTTGTTACTGTTGCTTATTTCACTTTTGCAATCTTCGAATTGTGCATGTTTCCTTGTTTAAACTGTGTCGCCATTAGTTAGGCTCTAGGGGCGTTACCATTGGATGTTCAATTTTTTATCCTGTGTGTGACTATAAGTAGTGAGTGGGCTTCTTGTACATGTAGAATTAGTTCCGGCTTTACCGGTCTCCCGACCATACGATTTTAATGGTTAAGTGGTGCCTCCACTGTAGGTATGGCGCAGCGTCCCGTCGTGAGAGCCCCCGTTGATCGGTACGCTTGGGTCATGTCGGACGTGAAAGATACCATTTCCCAGATGACCTTGGAGGAAGTCACGGAGTTCTGTCAAGCAGACTACCTTTGCGGGGGAGGTCCCGAGGAATACCTCTACGAGGTTTTCATCTCGACTGACCGGGAACGGATATGCCATTTGAACTTGAACACTCCCTGAGTCGCTGATTGGATCTGGATGTATAAGGCAATGTTTACCAACCTAGGAATTCGCATTCCCTTCTCCTCCTTCCAGATGGCGCTATTAAACTGGTGTGATGTGGCACCGTCTCAGTTGCATCCGAATAGTTGGGCCACCATCCGCTGTTTCGAGATGGTTTGCGAGTATCTACAGCTGCCGACCTCCGTGGAGGTTTTTCTATTCTTTTTTGTTTTAACAAATCCTTCAAAAGAGGGGAAGGCCAAGAAAGGGTTCATGTCGTTCTGATTAGCCCAAGGTCGGAGGATCTTTGGCCTGTTCGAGGACTGCTATCATGGTTTCAAGGAGAAATACTTCAAGATTCACCCCGTCGAAGGTCAGCATCCTGATACGAGGATTATTGTCGGTAAAGAATTTCACAAAATATTCACGTTGCTAGTATAGTTCCAAACCAACTAATAACTCTCAATCAAATTTTAATAGATGGTTATCACAAAGTTCAACCCCAAAAATAAACCGAAGTATTCAAACCTCGGGTCGTCTCACAAGGCAGGCAAACATGTGCATCGACATGGGTTAGAATTCTGGGATTGGGAGTCATGATCAAGAAATTAAACTACTAGACTTAACATGCAAGGAATCTTGGAGTGCAAGAAACTAAATCAAGTGACTAAAACTAAGTATGAGCAAATTCAATATAACAAGAGAACGTGTAATCTATTTCTACTCTAAAACTAAGCAATTAACTATAACAAAAATCAAGCAATTGGGATTTTCGGTTTTCAAATATGAATAATAAAAGGGACTCTTGGCTAGGCAAAAGAATTGGGGTCACCATCCTTGTCTAATAACTATATCTTGACAATTATGAGGAACCAAACTCACTAAGTCTACCTCTATACTTGAAGTACGTTTAATGTCTACTTCAACACTTAAGGTACGTCAAGTGGCTTGACCAATCTCAACTCATAAGTCCTAATCCAACTATTAATTGGTTTAATAGTAGATTAGTGTCAATGGGTATCAACTTGACCACCAAGGGTTCTTAAATCAGCAAATTAATTAGACCCAATGACTCAAGTTTGTTCAATCCCCTTAGCCTAGGCCAAGAGTAAGAAAACTACTCCATAATCAAAGGAAATATTTCATCAAACACATAGTATGCATTAACAAAAGACACACTACAAGAAAAAGCAACATTTGTAACAAAAAAATTGTTATGAAAAATTGAAATTTTGAAACAAAAGGATTTTGTAACAAAAAAAGGGGCTGTTGCAGTATGTCCCGTTACAAAAGGTTTTTGTAACAAAAAATGAAACTGTTACAATTCAAAGTAATATTTTGTAACAAATTTTTTTAAAAAAACCAAAATTTGTTACGAAAGTGGTAACACTTTTTTACCTTTAAAATATTTTTCGTAATAATTTAGATTTTTGTGTCATAATATTTTGTTACAAAATACTACTTACTTTTGTAACCTTTTTTATTCTTAGTTATAAAAATATAAAGTTGATTTTAAAATATTTAATTAAATAATTGATATATCAATTAATTTTCTAATCCCACTAACTCAACATTTATATGATATATAATAATATAGATAATTAAAATATCTTACATGTCATTAAGATTCTTTTACAATAAAATAATTTCTACAAATTCAACTAAACACAACTTTTTCCTAACATAAAATTGTATCATATCAAATTTATAGTTCTTGACTCTTCTACCATATTTCAGTCAATATAAAGTCTAGCATGTTGATATTAATTTTGTACCCCTGCAAATAAAAACCAAAATTAAAAAATAACACATAAAAGAAAGACGTTCAATATATGCAATCAATGGGGGAAAATTACACTACTCAACTTGATCCACATCCACCAGATACCACCATTGATATTATTTCAAACATAGATAGAATTTGAATTACAATTTCACATATTGGAAAACCAAATGCAACAGCTTATTTTCTTGCTCCTAATCACCTAATCTACTCCCTATTTTTTCAATGGTTTCTAACATTAACTCAGCTGGAAAAAGAAAGGGGGCAAGTTTTCTAATCTCATAAGAGGCCTTTCACAAAGAACCAACAAAAATTTGTGCTAATCAAAATCTTAGTACAAATAGAAGAAAAAACAACAATGACAACCAACATAGAAAGTAGATCCAGCCTTGTACATAAGTTTACGGTCATTGAGAAAAGCAAACAAAACATATAACAAATTAATGGCTTAAGAAAAATGTGAAACATTAAAACAAGAATAAAAAAAAATGTGAAACAATAGTAGTTACACTCCATAGCCATAATCAGAATCAATAAATCATGACACAGAAAATTAGTCCAGCCATTACAGAACTATTTATATACTCTTAAAGTTGCTATTCTACTTCAGAAAATCAGGTCCTCAAGATAGTTTAATCTCTTAAATCCCAATCCTTCAATAATCACCAAAGCCAATTTCAACCAGTCACAAGTCAATTTCATAGCCATTCTGATTTATCAACTAACTAAAATCAACAAGCACTTATTCTCAATAATCAGAATACAACCACAACTCAACCAATTCAGAATAATAAAATTAGAGTTTTCAACAATTCTATCAAAATCAGAGAAAACAATATCAATTACAGCTTCAAACACTCACAACAGCAAAACCTAAAGACATTACAGCCATAACCTGAATTCAATAATTTCATTGAAACACTAAAGCATCATTAAACTTAATCCAAATTTCACAACCTCATACCAAACTTATTCCTATCAATTCATCATATTTATGAATTATTTGCATTTACTCACTAAACTTCATTGGCATTCATAAGCTAAAAACGGTTAAATTCAAATAAAATTCCCTACCTCAGAGTGTCGAAACTCACAAAAATTGCCAAACACAGTAGCTCTGTTAGCAGTTCCAAGACTCATTTTGTTTCCTGGGCAGTAACCAAAGTGGTTCTGGGCAGCTCCAATATTGGTTCCTAGTGGCAACGGGCTCCGGTAACTACAAAACCTGAAAAAGAGGCTGAACAGAGCAGCACAGCATAGTATAGAGTAAGAGCAGCAGCAGTTTCTTCTATCAATAGCTCCTTCTCCGGCGAACTTCAACGGTTGTAGTGGCGGCAGCATCAACGACGGGATTGGAAGCAGTAGCGATGAGTGGGCACACAACAGTGACGAGAACTCCTCCTCTTCCTCGCGTTCTGCTCATTTTCCCCCTTTCATGCCTGCGACGGTGATGGTGACGAGCCCTGGCAGTAGCGATGGGTCAGTGGCGCTCCTTGGACGATGACGGGTGTGACGGGACGCAAATGGCCTCCCTCTCCCTGCGGGCGCTCTCTCTTCGCGTGAACTTTCCCCTCCGGGGACTTGGCAACTGCAACGCTTCCTCTCTTCCAACTCGGCGACGACGGTGGCATGGTGGTGCGACGGTGATGTATGGCAGCGGCGGCGTGACTAGCTTTCTCCTCTCTATGTCTATGAGTGTGGCTGAGTTGTGTTGTGTGTATGTGTGTGTTTTCCGTGAGAGATAAGGGCTGTGAGGCTGAGTGATAGTGAGAAGGGTTGCGGCGCTGAATCAGGGATTAAGGGTGAGTGTTACGCTGAAAGGGATGAAATAGGGGTGGGGGTGTGGTGCACGAAATTACAATCACACTTTTGTAACTCCGCACAACTAACCAACAAGTGCACTGGGTCGTCCAAGTAATACCTTACGTGAGTAAGGGTCGATCCCATGGAGATTGTCGGCTTGAAGTAACCTATGGTGATCTTGTAACTCTTAGTCAGGATATCAATAATTCTCAGATTTAATTGTAAAAAGTAAAAGAACATGAAATAAATACTTGTTATGCAGTAATGAAGAACAGGTTGAGGCTTTGGAGATGCTTTGTCTTCTGAACCTCTGCTTTCCTACTGTCTTCTTCTTCATGCACGCAAGACTCCTTCCATGGCAAGCTTTATGTTGGGCATCACCGTTGTCAATGGCTACATCCCGTCCTCTCAGTGAAAATGTTCCAAATACGCTGCCACCGCACGGCTAATCATCTGTCGGTTCTCGATCATGTCGGAATAGGATCCATTGATCCTTTTGCGTCTGTCACTACGCCCAACACTCGCGAGTTTGAAGCTCGTCACAGTCATCCCTTCCCAGATCCTACTCAGAATACCACAGACAAAGTTTAGACGTTCCGGATCTCAGGAATGACCGCCAATGATTCTAGCTTATACCACGAAGACTCTGATTTGAATCATGAGGCTAAGAGATATGCATTCAATCTAAGGTAGAACGGAGGTGGTTGTCAGGCACGCGTTCATAGGTGAGAATGATGATGAGTGTCACGGATCATCACATTCATCAAGTTGAAGTGCGAATGAATATCTTAGAATGGAAGCAAGCGTAATAGAATGGAAAACAGTAGTAATTGCATTAATTCATGAAGAACAGAAGAGCTCCTCACCCCCAACAATGGGGTTTAGAGACTCATGCCGTAGAGGATACAATATGAAACATGTATAATGTCATGAGGTACAAGATGAATCACTGAAAGTAGTATTTATAGTAAACTAGTGACCTAGGGTTACAGAAAATGAGTAAGCTAGGGTGTTTATTGTAAAAATCCACTTCTGGGGCTCACTTTGGTGTGTGCTTGGGCTGAGCATTGAAGCTTTCATGTGTAGAGGCATTTCCTGGAGTTAAACGCCAGTTTTTATGCCAGTTTGGGCGTTTAACTCCAGCTTTTGTGCCAGTTCTGGAGTTAAACGCCAGAATTCTTGAGCTGACTTGGAACGCCTGTTTGGGCCATCAAATCTCGAGCAAAGTATGGACTATTATATATTTCTGGAAAGCCCAGGATGTCAACTTTCCAACGCAATTAAGAGCGTGCCAATTGAGCTTCTGTAGCTCCAGAAAATCCACTTTGAGTGCAGGGAGGTCAGAATCCAACAGCATCTGCAGTCCTTTTTCAGCCTCTAAATCAGATCTTTGCTCAGGTCCCTCAATTTCAGCCAGAAAATACCTGAAATCACAGAAAAACATACAAACTCATAGTAAAGCCCAGAAAAGTGATTTTTATTTAAAAACTAATAAAAACATAATAAAACTAACTAAAATATACTAAAAACATACTAAAAACAATGCCAAAAAGCGTATGAATTATCCGCTCATCACAGCACCAAACTTAAATTGTTGCTTGTCCACAAGCAACTAAAAATCAAATAGGATAAAAAGAAGAGAATATACAATGAATTCCAAAAACATCTATGAAGATCAGTATTAATTAGATGAGTGGGGCTTTTAGCTTTTTGCCTCTGAACAGTTTTGGCATCTCACTTTATCCTTTGAAGTTCAGAATGATTGGCTTCTATAAGAACTCAGAATCCAGATAGTGTTATTGATTCTCCTAGTTAAGTATGTTGATTCTTGAACACAGTTACTTTATGAGTCTTGGCCGTGACCCTAAGCACTTTGTTTTCCAGTATTACCACCGGATACATAAATGCCACAGACACATAACTGGGTGAACCTTTTCAGATTGTGACTCAGCTTTGCTAAAGTCCCCAATTAGAGGTGTCCAGAGCTCTTAAGCACACTCTTTTTTTTTTTTGCTTTGGATCACGACTTTAACCGCTCAGTCTCAAGTTTTCACTTGACACCTTCACGCCACAAGCACATGGTTAGGGACAGCTTGGTTTAGCCGCTTAGGCCAGGATTTTATTCCTTTAGGCCCTCCTATCCACTGATGCTCAAAGCCTTGGATCCTTTTTATCACCCTTGCCTTTTGGTTTAAAGGGGTATTGACTTTTTCTGCTTGCTTTTCTCTCTCTTCTTTTTTTTTTCATGCAAGCTTTCTATTCACTGCTTTTTCTTGCTTCAAGAATCAATTTTATGATTTTTCAGATCATCAAATAACATGTCTCCTTTTTCTTTCATTCTTTCAAGAGTCAACAATTTTAACATTCATAAATAATCAAATTCAAAAATATGCACTGTTCAAGCATTCATTCAGAGAACAAGAGTATTGCCACCACATCAAAATAATTAAATTATTTTAAAATTCGAAATTCATGTACTTCTTTTTCTTTTTCAGTTAAAAACATTTTTTATTTAAGAAAGGTGATGGATTCATAGGACATTCATAGCTTTAAGACATAAACTCTAATTTTATTGATTATGGAATAAAAATAAGACTCAAAGATAAATATAAGAGCAGACCCATAATAATAGAAGATAGAAAATTAAAAGCAGAAAAATAAATGACTCTTAAAATAGACCTTAATAATAAAGGTTATCACAGAGTTAGGACTCAACAACCTTGATTTTGAGAGGTTGATGCTCCCTCTTTTTGTGGGGTGCTTGGTCCTTCAAGGGAGAGCTTCTGGCGCTTCAGCTCCTGTAGCTCACGCCCCTGCTTCTCCTGTTCCTTCAGCAGCTTGCAGAGCATGCAGTTTTGATTCTGCTGTTCTTCCTTAAGTTGTTCCATAGCTTCCTGCAGCTTGGTAACAGATGCTTCTAAGCGGGTCCAGTAGTCAATTTTAGGAATTTCTGGGAGGAACTCATGCGCCCTCTTTTTGATGGAGTTGTCTTGCACTTGTCCTTCCATTGACTTCTTGGTGATTGGGTGTTCAATTGGGATGAATTCATCTACTCCCATCCTCACCCCAACATCTTTACATAGTAGAGAAATTAAGCTTGGGTAGGCCAGTTTGGCTTCAGTGGAATTCTTGTTTGCAATTGTGTAAATCTCACAAGAAATCAGATGATGAATCTCCACTTCTTTTCCAAGCATAATACAATGAATCATCACTGCTCTTTTGACAGTGACCTCAGAGCGGTTGCTAGTAGGCAATATAGAACGCCCAATGAAGTCCAGCCAGCCTCTTGTAATTGGTTTGAGATCTCCTCTCTTGAGTTGGTTTGGGACACCTTTGGAATTGGTTATCCACTTAGTTCCAGAGAGGCATATGTCCTCTAGAACTTGATCCAATCCCTTATCTACTCTTACCATTCTCCTATTAAAAGATTCAGGATCATCTTGTAGTTAAGGTAGTTTGAAGACTTCTCTTATTTTGTCCAGATGGAAGTAAATAATTCTTCCTCTGACCATGGTTCTGTAGGTATGAAAGGTGGTTCCAGTCATTCTCTGCTTATCTGTCAGCCACAGATTTGACTAGAATTCCTGAACCATGTTTCTTCCAACCTTTGTCTCAGGATTGGCTAGAGTTTCCCATCCTCTGTTTCGAATTTGCTCTTGGATCTCCGGATATTCATCTTCTTTCAGATTGAATTTAACTTCCGGGATCACTGACCTCAGACCCATTATTTTGTAGTAATGGTCTGCATGTTCCTTGGTTAGGAACCTCTCTTAATTCAAAAGACTCTTTGGAGTATTCTCTTTCTTGCCTCTTGATTTGGTTTGTTTTCCCTTGGGTGCCATGATCTTGATGAGTCTTAACTTAGTGATCACGGAAAAGCACACCAAACTTAGAGGTTTGCTTGCCCTCAAGCAAAAGAAAGGAAATGGAGGAGAGCGAAGAAGAGGTAAATTCGAATGGTGTAGAGGAGGGGATGGCTAAAATTATATTTATAGGAGGAGGGGATGGCTTTCGAAAAATGTGAGAGAGATATGAAAAGATATGGAAAGAATTTGAGAAGATATTTGAGTTTTTGAAGAAGATTTGGAAAGGATTTGAAAGAATTTTGAGAAATAATTTAGAAAATTATTGAATGATGAGAATTGAGGGTGAATGATGAAAGTTTGAAACATGTTTATGCAGAAAATTATGAGTCAAAACATGAAAATTTGAAAAAAATTGAAGTTAGAAACAAAATCTCCTCCCCCTGTCTATCTGGCGTTAAACGCCCAGAATGGTATCCATTCTGGCGTTTAACACCCAGTTGTTGGCCATTATGGGCGTTTAACGCCCAGCCAGGTACCCTGGCTGGCGTTAAACGCTAGAAACTCCTTTATCACTGGGCGTTTTGCTGAACGCCCAGGATACTGCAAATCTGGCGTTAAACGCCCAGAATGGTACCCATTCTGGCGTTTAACGCCCAAAATGGTACCTTTACTGGCGTTAAACGCCTAGAATGATACCCATTCTGGTGTTTAACGCCCAAAATGCCCCTTACTGGCATTTTCTTGCCAGCAAGCTCATTTTCTCTGCTTTTTGTACTGAATCCTTCTGTAACTCTGTGAATTCCTTCAATTTTGATGCTTAGCCTTTGATGAAAATGTATATCAAACCTCTACAAGTATTAATTAAAATAAATAACTTGCTAATGGCTGGGTTGCCTCCTAGCAAGCGCTTCTTTATTGTCTTTAGCTGGACTCTTACTGAGCTTCATTCAAGCCTCCGTTTTGAGCATTCTTGCTCAAAATTGCTTTCAAGATAATGTTTGATTCTCTGTCCATTGACAATGAACTTTTTGTCAGAATCAATATCTTGAAGCTCAACATATCCATATGGTGACACTCCTGTAATCACATATGGTCCCCTCCACCGGGATTTTAATTTCTCAGGGAATAATCTGAGCCTAGAGTTGAATAGTAGAACTTTTTGTCCTGGCTCAAAGACTCTGGATGACAATTTCTTGTCATGCCACTTTTTTGCTTTTTCCTTATAAATTTTTGCATTTTCAAAAGCATTGAGTCTGAACTCTTCCAGCTCATTTAGCTGGAGCAATCTTTTCTCACCAGCTAACTTAGCATCCATGTTTAGGAATCTGGTTGCCCAGTAGGCTTTATGTTCCAGTTCCACGGGCAGATGACAAGCCTTGTCATACACAAGCTGGTATGGAGAGGTTCCTATAGGAGTCTTGAATGCTGTTCTGTATGCCCACAGAGCATCATCCAAGCTCCTTGCCCAATCCTTTCTACGGGCAATTACATTCCATTCTAGGATTCTCTTTAGTTCTCTATTAGAGACTTCAGCCTGCCTATTTGTCTGTGGATGATACGGAGTTGCTACTTTGTGGCTAATTCCATATCGAACCATAGCAGAGTAAAGCTGTTTATTGCAGAAATGGGTTCCCCCATCACTGATTAGTACTCTGAGAACACCAAATCTGCTGAAAATATGTTTCTGGAGGAACTTCAGCACAGTCTTGGTATCATTAGTGGGTGTGGCAATTGCTTCTACCCATTTAGATACGTAGTCTACTGCCACCAGAATGTAAGTGTTTGAGTATGATGGTGGGAAAGGACCCATGAAGTCTATACCCCATACATCAAACAACTCAATCTCTAAGATCCCTTGTTGAGGCATGGCATAACCATGAGACAAGAAAACCAAGTCTAGATCTCAATGCCTTCCTAGATCCAACAAGAACAATTGCAAAGAAAATGTAAATTGCAGAGAAGAGAGATGAAGAGCAATTAACTGGAAATGAAATTCAATTAACAGTAAAGAAACAGAGAGATCCAAGATTGAGATTGAAACAGAATTTCTTCAATTCTCCAATCCAAGATCCAAGACAAGTGTAAAATGAAATTGAAAGCAATGAAAGCAAAGAAATTAAAGTTCACTAAATAACAAAAGCTCTCCGAAAACTATTATGAAAATTCCAAAAGGAAAGCTCTCCGAAGAACTTGAATTCTATCCTATTTAGGGGGCTAACGTTGGCGCAAACTTTTGCTCCTTTCCCATTGTAATTCATGTGCCAACGTTAGCCTCCAAGTTAGGGGGCTAAAGTTGGCGCAAACGTTGGATGGCCAGGGAGGAATTCATGTGCCAATGTTAGCCTCAAAGTTAAGGGGCTAACGTTGGCGCAAACTTTTGGTGCCCAGGGGAGAAATCCATGTGCCAACGTTAGCCTCAAAGTTAGGGGGCTAACGTTGGCGCAAACTTTTGAAGCCCAGGGGAGAATTTTCAAGTTCCAACGTTAGCCTCCAAGTTAGGGGGCTAACTTTTCAACCAAAAGTTTGTGCAAAAGTTTGATGCTAACTTTAGGTCCAGCTTCTTGCTTCCTGGTTCAATTTCACTTATTCCATTGTCCTCTCTTCACTCCTAGCCATTCCTTCTTGCTTCAACCTTTCTCCAAGCCTTCTTCACCTATCATTAATCAACCAAACTCATCAAAGCTATGCTCAAAATCATGAGATATTCAATCTTTCATAATATGCAACAAATATAGCATAAAACCTCATGAAATGGCATGAATTCATATATGGTTGGTTCAATCAAGGGAAACATGAAAATCTACTCAATTAGCTTGCTTGTAGCTCAAGAAAGTGCATAATTCTAATGAAAACAAAAGAAAAAGACTAGCTAAAATAGGCTAGGATGACTTGTCATCACAACACCAAACTTAAAGCTTGCTTGTCCCCAAGCAAGAAAAGATTTATTGAGAAGAAAGAATGAAATAGAAGAGGACGTTCATGCTAGCAGAGTATTATTGATAGTTCATGGGGTTTTGTGTGAATATGCCAATACTCACTTCTTATTGACTCCTAGGCCTAGAAAGTCTCCTTCAAGCTTCAAGTGACATACTGCTATGACCTCTCATTATTCCTTTATCCTTGGCTATTACTTTGTTCATAAGCTTTATTTGAGCGTCATGTGTAGCAAGTTCATTTTCTTTTCTTTATACTTGACACATTATTCACCATAGACACTTGGCTCACATTCCTTCTTAAAACATTGATGCCCAGCACCTCTTTGGGTTACTAAATGCCTTGTAGTTAGGTTGCTCTTGATAGTGGACTTTCAGCCGATGATCCCGGATTAGTTAACCCAAGTCACCGAGTGTTGAGGCACTCCTAAGAGCTTACTAATCCAAGCAGATCCTAGTACAAAGACATCACAGGCATATATTTCAAAGTTCAAGCTATTGGTGTCCAGCTTTGTTTCTTTTTGTTTTTCTTTTGTTCTGCCACTTTTTGGCTATCTTTTTCTTCTTTCCTTCTTTTTGGTTTTTCTTTCTAACCAAGGAATTTAATTGAATTGAGATTCTTAGACAGTAGGCCACTCTTTACTTAGAAGGAGATATCCTAGCTCTTTATTCACTAAAAGTGAGCTATTATATAATCACACACATACCACCATTTACTTTTATTCCACTTCTAACTAACAGAGACTATTTTACTTCACATTCAAACTGTTCTTTTATTGAATTTAAAGATGCAGGGGACAACACATGCTTCTTGTCAAGTGAAAATAAACACACAAGCACACACATAAACTAGCCTACTTATTTTAAAAGAAACAAACATAATGCAAAGACTTTTAAATGACTACTTAAAAATGCAAAGACAACTTAGAACAGGTAGATTTTGTAGTGATGAATAAGGAGCAAGTCCACCTTTCATTTGTCATGCCTTTTCTTTCTCCTTTCATACACTTGGCTGCTAGTGTTCCCACCATCCTTGTTTGGTGCCTGTTGATCTTGCCAAAAGCCAGCCTTATTCATAGCCTCCTCCACTCTATCTTCAAGTCTCATAGCCCTGCTTACTTCTACCTCACTTCTCATTTTGAAGAATTCATCAAAAGTTGGGAATGCCGGATCCATGTTGTGCAAATGTTCTCCAATATAGTTTAGTTTGATTTGGCTATTGACGTTGTAATCGGCTTGTACTTCATACCTTGCATCTTGGAGTGTTGTGAACTCCTTGAAAGCCTTCAAACTTTCAGCTTGCATTTGCTCCAACTTCCCAAAAGATTCATGAGATTGAAAGGCATGTTCTTCTTGCATCACAAGGAATCTTGACTCGAATTCATTTTGTTTGCTCATTATTCTTAGCTCTCTTTCTTCTTGTGCTTGTTGGTTCTTCATGTACAGAGAATGGTATTCCTCTTGCCTTTCTTGGATTCTCGTGTACTGTTGAGACAATCTTCCTATTGCTTCTTGCATTTGAGTCATATCCATATTACCATGTGGGAAAAAGTGTGGCTGTTCTTCTTCCTCTTGTGGCTCTTCTTCTATGTGTGGCTCATCTTCTTCCATTGGCTCTTCTCTTTCCCTTTCTCCATGTGGTCTTCGGCCTTGATGTGCTTCAAGGGGCATCATCATTCGTTCAATGGTTATGGGCATGCCTTGGCTTAACCACATTGGATTCTCCTCTTCCAATGGAACTTTAGCCTTTGCACACAACCTCCAAATGGTACTTGGATAGTACAACCAAGATCCGGCCGAATTCTTTTCAGCTAGCTTTTGAATGTCTCTTGCAAGGATTTCATGAACTCTTATCTCTCCACCCACCATGATACAATGCAGCATCACGGCTCTCTCCCTATTAACTTCCGAGGTGTTCACTGTGCCCAGAATTGACCTTTTCATCAACTCATACCATCCTTTTGCTTCCGGAGTGAGGTTACATCTCTTCAGGAACTTGTATCTGTTCTTGTTATCTCCTTCCCATTCTGAGTTCTCAAAACAAATGTCTCTCGCAATCTCCTCATAATCCTGATCTTCATTCAATCTTTGTTGGTATCCCGGTTCATCAAAGCGGACTGACTTTAGTTTCAAGATTTTTTTGATTGCATCCGGGCTAAAGTCTACTTCCACCCCCCGCACATAGCTCTTGTACGTTGGGGGCTCACGCATGTCAAGCCTTGGGACATTTGCATAGAACTCTCTTATGATATTGGTATTAATTCGGGTGGCTGGTGATGTAAGTTCCTCCCATCTCCTCTTCCGGATTTTGTTCTTCATTTCTTGACATCCATCATCCGGCAACATGAATGGAATTTCAGGATAGATTCTTTTCTCGTTCATCCATTGAATTTGCATTTGATGAAACCAAGACTTGAACCTCCGTTGGTCATATTCATGTGTTTCTTCCTCCACTATTGGATCTTTTCCTTTTCGTCGTTTGGTTCTTGAGGAGGAAGCCATGATCACTTGGTTGGTTGAGAGGGAATGTGAAGAATGTTGGAGAGTTTGATGTATGTTTGGAGGAGAAAGAAATTAGGACCGGACTTGCTATGACAAGAAATTATGAAGAGAAGTTTAAGTGGTTGGAGTTTAAAGTAAGAGAAAGGTTGCACAAAGCTTGTTATGTTGAGGAGTGATTCGGTCATGTGCATGGCTTCAAGGTGGTATGCTTTTAAATGAGCAATGAAGGGTTGGGATGCAATTAGACTTATGGAGATCAAAGGCATGCATGTATGGATGAATGAAGACAAAGTTTGCTCCTTCCCTTGCCTTTGCCGTGATCATTCTCAAGGAGTGGCAGATTTTTTTCTTGAAACATGTGATGGGATTTTGTCCTTATGTTATACTTTCCTTTGTCTTGTCTTTTTCATTGAAGATTCTTTGACCTCCTAGTCATCACAACAAAACAACATACATTAGTTTTATCCAACCGTAGAAAGAGTGTTCTTTTTAGTAATACTATGTGAACCATCAATTCTTATCTTATTTGAACCGTGACACTCTCTTTGGAGGACACCAAACTTAGTGTTTGGTCATATATAAAGAAAATGAGTATCTTCCTCCAATTAGTGAGATTCAAATATTAAATGTTCATAAGAATTGTTTTCATCATACTTTCTTTTTCTCTTTTCTTTTTTTTTTTTTCATGAAGGATTAATTGTATCCTTGAATCGGTGCATCAAGGTTTGATGAACACCAAACTTGTTTCTTGTCAAAGGGTACATCACAATTAATGCCTTCATTACCGAATAAGAATTTTTTTTTTTCATTTATAAGATTTTAAAGAACAACAATTGTATGATTATTGATGCATGAGTTTCTACTTTTCATGAAGCTATGTGGACACCAAACTTAGTGTTCGGCCATATGCTTTGTTAAGATACTCCAAGCATGCAAAATGGAATTATTTGTAACATTGGTTTAGTGTGCTTGAAGACACACCAAACTTAGCATATGTTTCAAAATAGTGCATGCAGTCAATGGACATGTTCATGAAAAGAGAAAAGAATTCATGCTCAATTGATCATAACTTATTGAATTTAAAATGACATGAATCTTAAAGCATGGGTTGCCTCCCATGGAGCGCTCTTTTATTGTCATTAGCTTGACATTGAGGCTTTCTTTTATGGTGGTTGGTGCTTGTAGGGCCTCAATTTGTCTCCTCTGACTGTGATCCTCTTCTTTGTTTTCTGGTGTTCAATTTCAGCATGCTCTAATGATAGTATGTTGCTGACAGTGTAGTAATCCTCGGTTTGTTGATTTGCCCCCAGCTGTTGATATATTAGTTGCACTTTGTCACCTTTGGAAAGCCCCTCTGTTGGAATCTTTCTGTTCTTCCAACCCCTTTTTGCTTTGTTCCTGCGCTTCATCTTTCCTTTTTGTTGATCTTTCTTTTCTGGCTGTAGGCTTTCCTTGGGAACCTCTCTTCTTAGTGGCCAGTACTCTAATATCCTCTTGGGC
This sequence comes from Arachis ipaensis, assembly GCF_059453495.1. Classification (NCBI taxonomy): domain Eukaryota; kingdom Viridiplantae; phylum Streptophyta; class Magnoliopsida; order Fabales; family Fabaceae; genus Arachis; species Arachis ipaensis. The sequence goes on from NC_142443.1 coordinate 61,883,117, forward strand.
TTCTTCATCAATCTGCACAATTCTTAGCATTGGGATGTTGCTGTGACTTTCCTGGTCCTTTTTCATATAGTCTTTCTTCTCCTTGCTAAATTGTGCCTCAGGTAATACCTTCAGAGTGACACTCTGGTCATGCATCCTGAGAGTTAATTCCCCTTCCTCTACATCTATGATAGCTCTAGCAGTGGCCAAGAATGGCCTTCCCAGTATAACAGAGTCACCATCATCATCATTTGATTCTAAAACCACAAAATCAGCAGGGTATATAAAACTGTCCACCTTGACCAAAAGATTTTCAATTACACCTCTGGGGTATACCATTGACTTGTCTACCAGCTCCAGAGACATTTGTACTGGTTTGACTTCCTCTATATGCAGCTTTTTCACCAAGGAGGATGGTATTAAGTTAATACTTGCTCCGAGATCGCACATTGCTTTAGTGATGGTCAATTCCCCAATGGTGCAAGGCAACAGGAAGCTTCCTGGGTCCTCAAGCTTGGGAGGAAGCCCCTTTTGAATCAAGGCCCTGCATTCCTCAGTAATCATTATGGTTTCTTTCTCATCCCAGCTTCTTTTCTTGTTGATAAGATCCTTCAGAAATTTGGAATATAGAGGCATTTGCTCAAGTGCTTCAGCCAAGGGGATATTGATTTCCAGCTTCTTAAAAATCTCAAGGAATTTGTGAAAATGCTGGTCTTTAACCTCTTTGTTGAACCTCTGGGGATATGGCAGTGGAGGTGTGATGCTTTTTCCTATTTGCTGCTGCCCCTGAGCTACTTCCTTTGAGCTATGTGGCTGGTTGTCCTTCTCTTTAAGTTTCTCAGTGCTTTTGTTTGGCATCACAACTTGCTTCTTAGCCTCATCTGCCTTTGTTTGATTTTTATCCTCCCTTGGTTCTTTGATATTCTCTGCTTGCTTCCTTGTAGTGTCATTGTTGATTATCAATGTTCTCCCACTCCTTAATTGTATTGCCTTGCATTCCTCCTTGGGATTTGGAATTGTGTCACTGGGCAGTGAGTTTGAAGGTCTCTCAATAGATACTTGCTTGGAGAGTTGCCCCATCTGTCTCTCTAGGCTCTTCAGGGAAGCTTCCTGATTCTTGGCCACCATTTCCTGGTGTTTCAGCATTTTGTCTATCATGGCCTCCAAGTGAGTGATTCTTTGGGCTTCAGGTGATACTTGAGGTAGGTTATGAGATGTGGGTGGTGGATGGTAGGCAGTTTGGTTGGTGGATTGGTTATTAGATTGGTATTGGTTGAGGTTGGGGTAGTAGTTCTGAGGTTTTCTGTAGGGGTTTTGGTTAGTCTGCTGCTGGTTGTGATTTTGGTTGCTTCTTGGGTTGTGTTGGTTTGAGTTCCTCTGCCATGGTTGTTGGTTTTGGGTATGGCTATCTCCCCATCTGAGGTTTGGGTGGTTCTTCCAGGCTGGATTGTATGTATCACCATACACTTCATTTGGTCCTTGGTTATGCATATACTGTACTTGCTCTTGTTGTTGTTCTTCTTGAGTTTCTTCACTCTGTCCCCAAGTGGTTGATGGTTGGCTAGTGTTAACTGCTGCAACTTGGAGACTATCAATCCTCTTGGCCATTTGCTCAAATTGTTGTTGAATTTGCTGCTGCATCATCTTGTTTTGAGCTAGGATTGAATCCACTCCTTCTAGCTCCATTACTCCTCTCCTTTGTGATGGTTGGCGGCCTCTTTGATGAGCAAAGAAATATTGGTTGTTGGACACCATATCAATGAGTTCTTGAGCCTCTTCTGCAGTTTTCATGAGTTGCAAGGAACCTCCAGTTGAATGATCCAAAGCTTCCTGGGATTTTAGTGTTAAGCCTTCATAGAAGTTTTGAAGCTTCTCCCACTCATTAAACATGGCAGGGGGACATTTCCTTATCAGAGCCTTGTACATCTCCCATGCCTCATAGATGGGTTCGGCCTCCATTTGTGTAAATGTTTGTACCTCAGCCTTTAACCTTATAATCCTCTGAGGTGGATAAAATTTTGCAAGGAACTTAGTTACCAAATCATCCCAGTTGTTAATGCTGTCCCGTGGAAACGATTCCAACCATTGAGTGGCCTTGTCCCTGAGAGAAAATGGGAATAGCATCAGTTTGTAACTGTCAGGGGGCACTCCATTAGTTTTGACAGTGTTGCATATCCTCAAGAAAGTGGATAAATGTTGGTGCGGGTCCTCAAGTGGTCCTCCACCAAAAGAGCAGTTGTTCTGAACCAAAGTGATGAGTTGTGGCTTGAGTTCAAAATTGTTAGCATTGACATTTGGAGCCAAGATGCTGCTCCCACAATGTCTAGGATTTGCAAAGGTATAGGAAGCCAAAACTCTCCTCTGGGGTGGGTTGCCATTGTTGTTGTCTTCTCCACCTGGTGGATTGGTTAAATGTTCCTCCATCTCTTGGAATTCTTCGTCTGATTCCTCTTCTCTAACAATATTTTTTTCTCTTTCAGCTCTTCTTAACCTCCTGAGAGTTCTTTCATCTTGTTCATGAAAATTGGGTATGGTTCTTCTTGTACCTGACATACAAGCAGAGCATGAGAAATGCACAAAACCAGTGACACTTCAATTTACTGCTAGATTGAAGTGTTAGTTAGTTTAAGCAAAAAATCAAACAGTTAGTGGGTTAATCAAACTTAAAGAAAAAGTGCTTGATCTAGATTACCACCTCACTTAATCATTGTCAATCTAATCAATCCCCGGCAACAGCGCCAAAAACTTGATGAGATATTTTGGAGGAAAAATAAATTTCTCCAAAAACACCCAAAACTAACCGGCAAGTGTACCGGGTCGCATCAAGTAATAAAAACTCACGGGAGTGAGGTCGATCCCACAGGGATTGAAGGATTGAACAATTTTAGTTTAGTGGTTGATTTAGTCAAGCGAATCGAGTGTTGGTTGGGTGATTTGTGATTTGCAGAATGTAAATTGCATGAAAGTAAAGAGTGCAGGAAATTAAATTGCTGAATCTTAAGGAACAAGAAATTAAATGGCAGAAACTTAGAGTGCAAGAAATGTAAATTGCGGAATCTTAAAGTGCAAGGAATGTAAATTACTTGAATTGTAAAGGGGATTGGGATGTGGATTTGCAGTAATTAAACAAGGAAAAATTAAATTGCATTAAACAGAAGAGGGAAAGGGAATTGGGATTGGACCGGATATGAAGCAGAAAAGTAAATGAACATTAAAAGCAAGAAACAAAGAATGTAAAATTGAGATCTCAGGGCCCAGAGACTAGAAAACCAAGTCTAGATCTCAATGCCTTCCTAGATCCAACAAGAACAATTGCAAAGAAAATGTAAATTGCAGAGAAGAGAGATGAAGAGCAATTAACTGGAAATGAAATTCAATTAACAGTAAAGAAACAGAGAGATCCAAGATTGAGATTGAAACAGAATTTCTTCAATTCTCCAATCCAAGATCCAAGACAAGTGTAAAATGAAATTGAAAGCAATGAAAGCAAAGAAATTAAAGTTCACTAAATAACAAAAGCTCTCCGAAAACTATTATGAAAATTCCAAAAGGAAAGCTCTCCGAAGAACTTGAATTCTATCCTATTTAGGGGGCTAACGTTGGCGCAAACTTTTGCTCCTTTCCCATTGTAATTCATGTGCCAACGTTAGCCTCCAAGTTAGGGGGCTAAAGTTGGCGCAAACGTTGGATGGCCAGGGAGGAATTCATGTGCCAATGTTAGCCTCAAAGTTAAGGGGCTAACGTTGGCGCAAACTTTTGGTGCCCAGGGGAGAAATCCATGTGCCAACGTTAGCCTCAAAGTTAGGGGGCTAACGTTGGCGCAAACTTTTGAAGCCCAGGGGAGAATTTTCAAGTTCCAACGTTAGCCTCCAAGTTAGGGGGCTAACTTTTCAACCAAAAGTTTGTGCAAAAGTTTGATGCTAACTTTAGGTCCAGCTTCTTGCTTCCTGGTTCAATTTCACTTATTCCATTGTCCTCTCTTCACTCCTAGCCATTCCTTCTTGCTTCAACCTTTCTCCAAGCCTTCTTCACCTATCATTAATCAACCAAACTCATCAAAGCTATGCTCAAAATCATGAGATATTCAATCTTTCATAATATGCAACAAATATAGCATAAAACTTCATGAAATGGCATGAATTCATATATGGTTGGTTCAATCAAGGGAAACATGAAAATCTACTCAATTAGCTTGCTTGTAGCTCAAGAAAGTGCATAATTCTAATGAAAACAAAAGAAAAAGACTAGCTAAAATAGGCTAGGATGACTTGTCATCACCTCACAGCTTTATAATTTGCAATGTCTGCAAACCATGGTGCCTCCTGAATGGCAAAGAGTTGCTCATCCGGAAAGGTCTCAGAGATCTCAGTGGAAGGGAGGGACGCCCCAGCCACTGGTTCTAACCGGGACAGGTGATCAGCTACTTGGTTCTCTGTCCCTTTTCTGTCTCTTATTTCTATATCAAACTCTTGCAGAAGCAACACCCATCTTATGAGCATGGGTTTTGAATCCTACTTTGTGAGTAGATATTTAAGAGCAGCATGGTCAGTGTACACAATCACTTTTGATCCTACTAAATAGGATCTAAACTTGTCAATGGCATAAACCACTGTAAGCAGCTCTTTTTCTGTGGTTGTGTAATTCTTCTGTGCATCATTTAGAACACGATTGGCATAGTAAATGACGTGCAGAAGCTTGTTATGCCTTTGTCCCAACACTGCACCAATGGCATGGTCACTGGCATCACACATTAATTCGAATGGTAATGTCCAATCAGGTGCAGAGATGACTGGTGCTGTGACCAGCTTGGCTTTCAGGGTTTCAAACGCCTGCAGACACTCTGTGTCAAGTACAAATGACGTGTCAGCAGCTAGCAGGTTGCATAGAGGTTTTGCAATTTTTGAAAAGTCCTTTATGAACCTCCTATAGAATCTTGCATGCCCCAGAAAGCTTCTGATTGCCTTTACATTGGCAGGTGGCGGTAATTTTTCAATTACCTCTACCTTGGCTTGATCTACCTCTATTCCCTTGCTTGAAATTTTGTGCCCAAGGACAATTCCTTCAGTCACCATAAAGTGACATTTTTCCCAGTTCAAGACCAGGTTAGTTTCTTGGCACCTTTTCAGGACAAGTGCTAGATGATCAAGACAGGAGCTGATTGAGTCTCCAAATACTGAGAAGTCATCCATGAAGACTTCCAAGAATTTCTCTACCATATCAGAGAAAATAGAGAGCATGCACCTCTGAAAGGTTGCAGGTGCATTGCAGAGACCAAAAGGCATTCTTCTGTAAGCAAATATTCCAGATGGACATGTGAATGCTGTTTTCTCTTGGTCTTGAGGATCCACTGTAATTTGGTTGTAGTCTGAATAGCCATCCAAAAAGCAGTAGTATTCATGACCTGCTAGTCTTTCTAGCATTTGGCCTATGAATGGTAAAGGAAAATGATCCTTTCTGGTGGCTGTATTGAGCCTTCTGTAACCAATACACATACGCCACCCTATGACTGTTCTTGTGGGAACCAGTTCATTCTTTTCATTATGGACCACTGTCATGCCTCCCTTCTTGGGGACAACTTGGATAGGGCTCACCCAGGGGCTATCAGAAATAGGATAAATAATCACAGCCTCTAGTAACTTAGTGACCTCTTTCTGCACCACTTCCTTCATGGCTGGATTTAGCCGCCTCTGTGGTTGAACCACTGGCTTAGCATCATCCTCTAATAGGATCTTGTGCATACATCTTGCTGGGCTAATGCCCTTAAGGTCACTTATGGACCACCCAAGAGCTGTCTTGTGTGTCCTTAGCACTTGAATTAGTGCTTTCTCTTCCTGTGGATTTAAAGCAGAGCTTATGATCACTGGAAAAGTGTCACCCTCTCCCAAAAATGCATATTTCAGGGATGGTCGTAGTGGTTTGAGCTCAGGTTTAGGAGGTTTCTCCTCTTCCTGAGGGATTTTCAGAGGTACTTTTATTTTCTCTGATTTCTTCAGATCAGGATGAACATCTTTAAAGATGTCTTCTAGCTCTGATTCAAGACTCTCAGTCATATTGATCTCTTCCACTAAAGAGTCAATAATATCAGTGCTCATGCAGTCATTTGATGTGTCTGGATACTGCATAGCTTTGACAGCATTTAACTTGAACTCATCCTCATTGACTCTCAGGGTCACTTCCCCTTTTTGTACATCAATAAGAGTTCGTCCAGTTGCTAGGAAAGGTCTTCTTAGAATGAGAGTTACACTCTTGTGCTCCTCCATTTCCAGCACTACAAAGTCAGTGGAAAAGGCAAATGGTCCAACCTTGACAATCATGTCTTCAATGATGCCTGATGGATATTTAATGGAGCCATCAGCAAGTTGAAGACATATCCGGGTTGGTTTGACTTCTTCAGTCAACCCAAGCTTTCTGATAGTGGATGCAAGTATTAGATTGATACTTGCTCCAAGGTCACATAGGGCTGTCTTGGTACAGGCACCCTCTAATGTGCATGGTATCATAAAGCTTCTTGGATCTTGAAGCTTCTCTGGTAAGCTTTTTAGAATGACTGCACTACATTCTTCAGTGAGAAACACTCTTTTAGTTTCTCTCCAATCCTTCTTATGACTTAAGATCTCTTTCATGAACTTAGCATAAGAGGGTATTTGCTCAAGTGCCTCTGCAAATGGAATCTTTATTTCAAGAGTCCTGAGATAGTCTGCAAAGCGGGCAAATTGTTTATCTTGTTCCGCTTGGCGGAGTTTCTGAGGATAAGGCATCTTTGCTTTATATTCTTCAACCTTAGTTACTGCAGGTTTATTCCCTACAGGAGTGGTTGGAGAAGCCTTCTTAGAGGGGTTACTATCAGCACTTGCAGGTGTCTGATCCCTCATTGGCGTTTGAACGCCAGGATTGGGTGCTGGATAGGCATTTAACGCTAGCTTCCCACCCTTTTCTGGCGTTTGAACGCCAGAACTGGACAAGGAATGGGCGTTTAACACCAACTTTTCCCCTTTTTCTGGCGTTTGAATGCCAGAGTTATTCCTCTCTGGGCTCTTGATGTCCTCAGAGGGATTTTGGGCAGTGGTTTGGTCATCCTCTGTCATTTGTTCCTTTCTTGACTTTTTGCTACTTTGGGCTGAGTTATTCAATGTCTTCCCGCTCCTTAGTTGGACAGCTTGGCATTCTTCTGTTATCTGTTTAGATAGCTGCTGTCTTGTCTGATTTAATTGTGCTTCTATATTCTTGTTAGCATTTTTAGTGTCTTGGAGCATCTCTTTGAATTCTGCTAATTGTTTTGTCATAAGGAGTAATTACTGATTAAGTTCCACAATCTGTTCTTTAGGATTGGGATCAGTAGTTACTGCCATAGCCTCTTCTTTTATGGAGGACTCACTGTTTGAGTACAGATGTTGATTTCTAGCAACTGTATCTATGAGTTCTTGAGCCTCTTTAATTGTTTTTCTCATGTGTATAGATCCACCAGCTGAGTGGTCTAGGGACATTTGAGCTTTTTCTATAAGCCTATAGTAAAAGATGTCTAACTGTACCCACTCTGAAAATATTTCAGAAGGGCATTTTCTCAGCATCCCTCTGTACCTCTCCCAGGCATTATAAAGGAATTCATGATCCTCTTGTTTAAAGCCTTGGATGTCCAGCCTTAGCTGTGTCATCCTTCTTGGAGGGTAAAATTGATTCAGAAATTTGTCTCTTAATTGCCTCCATGTTTTTATGCTTGATGTGGGTTGGTTATTTAACCACCTCTTAGCTTGATCTTTTACAGCAAATGGAAACAATAATAATCTGTAGACATCCTGATCCACTTCTTTATCACGTACTGTGTTAGCAATTTGTAAGAACTGTGCCAGAAACTCAGTAGGTTCTTTCTGTGGAAGATTGGAATACTGGCAATTTTGCTGCACCATGATAATGAGCTGAGGATTTAGCTCAAAGCTACTTGCTTTGATGGGAGGTATACAGATGCTACTCCCATATGCAGCTGTAATGGGGTTAGCATATGACCCCAGAGTCCTTCTGGACTGTTCACTTCCACTTATGTCCATGATGGAGAAAAGGGAATTGATATGAATTATTTTTTTTAAATTTTTTTATTTAATTAAAAGTGACCGAAAATAATAAAATAAAAGAAAAATAAAATAAAATTTCGAAAACTAGAAGAAAATAAAATCAAAGCAAATTGAAAACTAAATTAATTAATTAATTAAAAAGATTTTGAAATTAGCAATAAAAAAAAGATATGATTGAAAATTATTTTGAAAAAGATATGATTTAGAAGATATGATTGCAAATTAAAAAAAAGATATGATTGAAAATTATTTTGAAAAAGATATGATTGAGAAGATATGATTGAAGAAATTAAAAAGATTTGATTTTTGAAAAAGATTTGAAAAGATCAATTTTTGAAATTAGAATATTGACTTGACTAAAAAAAAGATATGATTTTAAAAATCTTTGACTACTTTAATGCCAAATTTCGAAAATTATGAGTAAAATAAGGGAAAGATATTTTTTTGATTTTTGAATTTTAATGCGGAAAGAGAAAAACAACAAAATGACACTAAACTTAGAAATTTTAGATCAAAACACAGAGAACAAACAAGAAAACTTTGAATGTCAAGATGAACACCAAGAACACTTTGAAGATCAAGATGAACACCAAGAACAAATTTTTGAAAAATTTTTAAGTAAATAAAAGCACAAAACACACCAAACTTAAAATTTTTAGAGAATCAAACAAAAATTTTCAAAAAATTAAAGGAAAACATAAAGAAGACACCAAACTTAGAATTTTTAAAAGTCAAGAAAGAACTGAGGACATGCAATTTCGAAAAATTAAAAGAAAATAAAAGCATGCAATTGACACTAAACTTAAAATATAAAACTAAACTCAAATAAAAGACTCTAAACCAACAAAAATAAAATATTCCTAATCTAAGCAACAAGATAAACCGTCAGTTGTCCAAACTCGAACAATCCCCGGTAACGGCGCCAAAAACTTGGTGCATGAAATTACAATCACACTTTTGTAACTCTGCACAACTAACCAGCAAGTGCACTGGGTCGTCCAAGTAATACCTTACGTGAGTAAGGGTCGATCCTACGGAGATTGTCGGCTTGAAGCAAGCTATGGTGATCTTGTAACTCTTAGTCAGGATATCAATAATTCTCAGATTTAATTGTAAAAAGTAAAAGAACATGAAATAAATACTTGTTATGCAGTAATGAAGAACATGTTGAGGCTTTGGAGATGCTTTGTCTTCTGAACCTCTGCTTTCCTACTGTCTTCTTCTTCATGCACGCAAGACTCCTTCCATGGCAAGCTTTATGTTGGGCATCACCGTTGTCAATAGCTACATCCCGTCCTCTCAGTGAAAATGTTCCAAATGCGCTGTCACCGCACGGCTAATCATCTGTCGGTTCTCGATCTTGTCGGAATAGGATCCATTGATCCTTTTGCGTCTATCACTACGCCCAACACTCGCGAGTTTGAAGCTCGTCACAGTCATCCCTTCCCAGATCCTACTCAGAATACCACAGACAAGGTTTAGACGTTCCGGATCTCAGGAATGACCGCCAATGATTCTAGCTTATACCACGAAGACTCTGATTTGAATCATGAGGCTAAGAGATATGCATTCAATCTAAGGTAGAACGGAGGTGGTTGTCAGGCACGCGTTCATAGGTGAGAATGATGATGAGTGTCACGGATCATCACATTCATCAAGTTGAAGTGCGAATGAATATCTTAGAATGGAAGCAAGCGTAATAGAATGGAAAACAGTAGTAATTGCATTAATTCATGAAGAACAGCAGAGCTCCTCACCCCCAACAATGGGGTTTAGAGACTCATGCCGTAGAGGATACAATATAAAACGTGTATAATATCATCAGGTACAAGATGAATCACTGAAAGTAGTATTTATAGTAAACTAGTGACCTAGGGTTACAGAAAATGAGTAAGCTAGGGTGTTTATTGTAAAAATCCACTTCCGGGGTCCACTTGGTATGTGCTTGGGCTGAGCATTGAAGCTTTCATGTGTAGAGACATTTTCTGGAGTTAAACGCCAGTTTTTATGCCAGTTTGGGCGTTTAACTCCAGCTTTTGTGCTAGTTCTGGAGTTAAACGCCAGAATTCTTGAGCTGACTTGGAATGCCTGTTTGGGCCATCAAATCTTGGGCAAAGTATGGACTATTATATATTGCTAGAAAGCCCAGGATGTTTACTTTCCAATGCAATTGAGAGCGCGCCAATTGGGCTTCTGTAGCTCCAGAAAATTCACTTTGAGTGCAGGGAGGTCAGAATCCAACAGCATCTGCAGTCCTTTTTCAGCCTCTGAATCAGATCTTTGCTCAGGTTCCTCAATTTCAGCCAGAAAATACCTAAAATCACAGAAAAATACACAAACTCATAGTAAAGCCCAAAAAAGTAATTTTTATTTAAAAACTAATAAAAACTAACTAAAATATACTAAAAACATACTAAAAATAATGCCAAAAAGCGTATGAATTATCCGCTCATCAGGGTGCGGCTGCATGTTTCAGAGGCTGGGTTAAGGGTTTCAAGGTTAGGGTTTCTGATTTCCAATTTAGGAATTTAGGATTAGAAATTAGGATTTTATAAAAGAATATGGATAGATATGAATAGATATTTTGATAAATTGGAGGGTAGAATAATGTTAAAATCAAATATACTCTATTAAAAATATTTAACAACATTATTTATTAACATATTGCTAAGTTCAATTAATTATTTATAATTTATATATATATAATGAACATATTAATCACATTTTATAAAATATAGTTTAAACTCAAAATATTAATTATTCAAATTAAATGATATAACTTTTCATTATTTTTCTATCACCGAAATTTTAATTTTAATTTATAAAATAACTAATTATAATAAAAATTGTACATAAATATTAACTAACTTAAACTTAAAGTATTTATAAAAATTAATCTAATCATTTCTAAAAAATTAATTCCTAAGAGTTCAAATTAATAACGTAATTCATTCAAAATGAAATTTATTTAAATTAAATTATACAATTCTTCTTATTTTTCAATTATCAAAATTATAATTTTAATTATACCAAATATCTAATAAAGATTATATAAAAATTATAATTAATCTAAACTTTAATTATCATGAAATTCTATTTAATTGTCATTAGTAAAATAATTTTCTTAAAATAAAATTACAAACAAAAATTACAAATAACTAACTATTTGATTTTCAAAAATTAGGGTTGTTACATTTTTTAATTTAAAATATAAAATAAATATATAAAATATACTTATATTTTATGACAAATAATTAACTTGTTACAAACAATACTAAATTTTGTGACAAATTAATTTTTTGTTATAAAACAATTGAAGTTTTTGAAACAAAAAAAAAATTGTTACAAAATATTTCAAATTTTTGCAACTTTTTTTTTGTTACAAAATATTACAATATTTTGTAACAAAACACCATCTCGTTACAAAAACTAACATAATTTGTAACAAAATAAAACAGGTTGTTACAAAATATTATCATGTTTTGTAACAATTTGTAATGTTGTTACAAAACATTATTCTTTTGTAACAATTACTAATTATTATTACAAAAAACCATTTTTTGTATTAATTTTAAATTTGATACAAATTTTTTGTTACAAATGTTCCATTTTCTTATAGTGTACATATTCAAATTACAAATTAATTGAGAACTACAATTACCCACTAACAATTATCACTAGAAAACAACTCAAACAACACTATTAATCATAGAAAACATCAATACACTAGTAAGAATTCAAGATCTACAAAATTCATAAAGCAAGAAGAAAATGGGAAACTAACAAGAACATCAAAATTCAAATACAAGATCTAAACAAAATTATACTAGAGAATTCAAATTGAACAATTAAAACTAGAATTAACAAAACCAATTCAAAATTTAACAAGGGAAGATCAAATCAACTAGATCTAGAGAAGAGTAGGAGTTTTTCTCTCTAGAACATGAGAACAAAAAAACTAGCCAAAATGTGTGTAAAGTCTACAATGAATGATCCCCCCTTTTCCCCTAGAGTTCCTGGATCTTTTCCATGCAGAATCCAGCTGAATTTGGGCCTGGAGCTCCTCAAAAATCGCCAGCCACGATTTCATTAATGAGGTCACGTACTGAGCGTCACGCGTGCGTGTCGGTCACGCGTACACGTCGTCTGAGTTTCGCGATCCATGCGTACGCGTCAGGCATGTGTACGCGTCGATAGGATTTTTGCCAATCCACGAGAATGCGTCAACTCTCGCGCGCCATTCCTAGACTCTTGCACCCACGCGTGCGCGTGGGTCACGTGTGCGCATCGCAGCCAATTCTCCAAAGCTCAATTTTTTATGTTCCTTCCGCTTGTGCATGCTTCCTTTCTCTCTTCTAAGCCATTCTTGTCCTATAAACTCTGAAATCACTCAACAAACATATTACGGCATCGAATGGTAATAGAAGAGGATCAAAATATGATATTTTTAAAGCAAACGAAGCATGTTTTTAATCATGAAGCGAAATTAGGAAGGGAACACAAAACCATGCAATTTCTATGAATAAGTGTGGAAAATATTGACAAAATCTCCCAAATTAAGCACAAGATAAATCACAAAATTGGGGTTTAACAAACCTCCGCACACTTAAACCAAGCATGTCCTCATGCTAAAAATAAAAAGACCAAAGACTATATGAGAATAGGGTTCATGAAATGCAAATTTCTTAAATGAATGCATGCAACTAATGCAAATGTATCTATCTACTTGGTCGAAAGTGACTCAACCCTCCAAGAACAAATATGAGCACATTGGGCTAAAATGACAAGATAATTTATGAGTCCTACCAATTCAAACATCAAAGTGGTGTGTACATAACTTGCATGGGAAAAGCTTGTGAAAGCCGAAAACAAAGGTTTGAGCATCGAACCCTCACCAGATGTGTATCCGCTCAAATCGCTCAAGTGTATAGGGTCGATCTTCTCAGTTCTCCTCTAATAATGCTTTCTATGATTTGTTTTTCATCTAACAATTAACAATTATTTAATGTATGCACACATTTATCATGAGGTCTTATTCATAGGTTGTAATGGGGATAGGGTGAAGGTAAGGATGCATATGATCAAGTGAGCTTGAAATTTGAATCTTTGATTAACCTAAGCTCTCACCAAACACATATAACACCTATACAATTCTAATACAATACCTAGCTACCCATGATTCTCACTTTTCACATACTCATGCATTTTCTCTAATTCACATTCCTCATGCATTGTTATTATTGCTATACTTTGGGGGCATTTTTGTCCCCTTTTTATTGTATTTCTTTTTGTTTCTTTTATTTATTTATTTATTTATTTTTATATATTTTTTCTTTTTCACAACAAAGTACATACAAACGTATCAATGCATATGATTTTACATATTTAATGCATAAGCACGTACCCAATCCCATGATTTTTAACAAAAATACAAAATACACTTTTACCTCAACCAATATCCCAAGTTTTCCATACCCAAATGATACACACCCACACTAACCTAAGCTAATCAAAGATCTAAATTAAGGGATATTTATTGTTTTTCACTTAGGAGGAGTGATGTGCTAACATTAAGAACGAAAGGGATTAAATAGGCTCAAAATTGGCTAACAATGGTTGATGAAAGGTGGGCTATTTGGGTAGGTGAGTTAAGTAAAATGATGGTCTCAATCATGTAAATGCATGTATACATGGAACAATGGATATAAAGAATCAAATAAATCACAGATTACAATCATAGAAAGAGAATGATGCATACAAGAATAGAAATAAGTGGTTATAAGATGTAACCGCACAATCAGGCTCAAGACTCACATGCTTGTGTTCTTAGCTCAAAAATCATGTTCCAAAACAGATTCTTCAAGCAAGTTTAACGCACAAATTTTTTTTTTGAATTGGTAGGGTGCCCTAAAGATGATTTTCTTGGAAAGAGGTTATCACCCTAACCAAGTAGTCCTATCATGCAAAAAGTGCTCACATACAAAACTCACCATGCAATCTATCCTAACTAACAAAAGAGAATTATAATTATGGGTGTCGAAAAGAAAAAGGGTTGTTACCTACAGAAGTCGGTAATCGACCTCCCCACACTTAAAAGTTTGCACAGTCCTCCGTGCTATTTGTGATACGCAAAGTGGGATTAGGGTCGTGACGATAGGAATTTCTCTATCGGTAAAGAATAAAAGTAATCGCGTTGTAAGTATAGTTTCTAAACCAATAGAAAATTCTTTCGTACAAAAGTTTTGTTTGTCACTTAAGCAAACCCAATAAAATTGATAACCGAGTATTTAAACCTCGGGTCGTCTCTCAAGAAATTACAGGGAGGTGTATTTATTATTGGTTATGAAAAACAATGTTTTTGGGTTTAAAAAGGTTTGAACAAGGGAAATAAATTGCAGGAATTAATAAATTAATAACTAATAAAACTCTTGGCAAGGTATGAAAATTTGGAACTCCTATCCTAGTTATCCTTATTGATGGTGATGAGAATTGAGTTTTAATCCCACTTACTTAACCTTTACTAAAGCAAAGAAAAGTCAAGTGGAATAATTAGTTTGATCCTCAGGTCCTAGCCAATTCCTAAGGAAGGACTAGAGTTATTGGAATTCAATTCAATTAGCAAAAGTAACAATTATCAATCACGATGAGTTTGATAACTCAAGAGTCTCCAATCAATCAATTAAAGCCAAGAATATAAAAAGCTAAATAAGAATCATAAATCTGAAATACCTCAATTGCACTAAATAAAGAAAATCCTAACATAAATGGTTCATAAGCCAATTTAGCAGCATAAGTAATCAACAAATAAAAGCATTAAAGTATCTGAAAGTAGAATAGAAATATAAAGTAAAAGTAATATTGAACCTGTGACTGAAGATGAGATGACTAAACTAATAGAAATCCTAAAATCCTAAATCCTAAGAGAGAGGAGAGAACCTCTCTCTCTAAAAACTACATCTAATCCTAAAATTATGAATTATGACTGTATGATATCTGTCCTCTTTGATTCCTCCATTCTCTGGCTTATATTCTGTGTTTCTGGATTCAGAATTGGGCCGAAAAAGGGTCCAGAAATTGCTGGAGGCATTTTCTGCAAATTCTGGTGCGTGGCGTCTGTCACGCGTTCGCGTAGGTCACGCGTTCGCGTCATCTCAGAGTTTCCCTTATCACGCATTCGCTTCGGTCACGCGTACGCGTCGATGCCTTTTCGCGCTAGGCACGCGGCTGTGTCATCCATGCGTTCGCGTCGCTGCCCTTTTCTTCAAAACTCTATTTTTGTGCTTTCCTTCTATTTTTGTATGTTTCCTTTCTGTCCTCGAAGCCATTCCTACCTTAGGAGATCTGAAAATACTTAACACACAAATCACGGCATCGAATGGTAATAAAGGGTAATTAAAATTAATATTTTTAAAGCATAGGAAACATGTTTTTCACATATATCACATAATAAGAAAGGGAAAGTAAAACCATGCAATTTACATGAATAAGTGGGTGAAGGATTGAATAAATTACTTAAATTGAGCATAAAATACATCATAAAATATGGGTTTATCAACCTCCCCACACTTAAACAATAGCATGTCCTCATGCTAAATCCAAGAGAAAGGGTAAAGTTAGAATGGTGGAATCTCATGCAATGCATTCTCTTCTAAATGCAAACTACCTACATGAATCATGCAACTTTAGTTATTATCCACCTATATATATAAAGCTTACATGTGGTTAATTTGTTTCATATTTTCAAGGAATCATATATACATAGCCAGACCCTAGATAATGTTAAAGCACTTTTACAATTGAGATGGGTAAAAGTATTTCACAAACCTGCAAAATAATTAACAATTAAGCAGAGATATATGGTGATGAGCTATTGAACCCTCACTGAATTTTTGTGTTTACTCTCTAGTCACTCAGTGTTTATTGGGTTAATCACTCTATTCTTTTTCTATCCTTGCTTTCTAAAACTTTGTTCTTCATCTAACCAATCAACAATTATGGAATACAGACATACAAAAATAATGAGGTCTTTTTCAAGGTTGTAATGGGGCCAAGGTAAACGTAAGGGTATATGTATAAGGCTAAGTGAGCTAACAAAGTGAATCCTTGATTAGTCTAAGATCTCACCTAACATACATACTTTATATAATTTAAAGTTCTTTTACCTATTTACCCAAATTTTCCCACTTTTTAATACAAGCTCATGCATTAAATTTAATTTTAAAATTTTGTCCCATGTGCATTGATTCTTTTTATTTTGCATTTGGGGAATTTTTGTATCCCCTTATTTAAATATTGAAAATATAATTTTTTTTTAATTTTTTTAAATTTTTTTTTAATTTTTTTTTGTGTTGCACATGGCAATTTAGTTATTTTGGTTTCACTTGAGCATGCTTCCCAAATATTCAAATAACTTATTCAATTCCAATTTTCCACTTTTTCTATCATCCCATGTTCCCATAGAATTCCCCATACTTAAATTATACACAATATCTATCTTAAGCTAACCAAGGATTCAACTTGGGATTTTTATTTGTTTTTCTGGTTAAGACTAGTAATGTGGTTATAGAACAAGAGGGGATTAAAAAGGCTTAAGAGGGCTAGCAAGGGTGATGAAAAAGGTAAGCTTATTTGGGATAAGTGAGAAAAAATTTAAATGATGGCCTCAATCATCTCTTGGTATGTATCTATATTCTATATTGGACATATAGATTAAAACAAAGTAAAGAATACCAGAATGAAAAAGAAGGGCAAAACACACATGAATGAAATTTATGGTTTGAATGTAACCATACAATTAAGCTCAAAACTCACAGGCTGTGTGTTCTCTAGCTCAAAAAATCATATATCAGTTATGTATGTCATGCAAGTAGAAATCAAGAGTTCCCATTATTCTCAATGTAAATCTTAGGGTGGTCCTTAAAATCTTAGTGTTCCTCCTTGAAGAAATGTTGTTAACTAACTAACATGTAATGCTATATATACAAGGTGTGTGGATGTTTGATTATGTTAAAGTCTCTAGTTTACTTCTTTTTTTTATTTTCAATTAAATCAAACTATTATATGCTAAAAGGGTAAACTATACTAATTAATCCACATATTCTATAACTAATAAGTTTAGAGTTGCAAACTAAACCAAATGTCTAAGATATAAACTAAAGTGCAACATGCGGAAATAAAGTAAAAATACAGCAAAAGAACAATGTGCAAGTACTGAAAAATAAAAATAAAGATAAAAATACAGAAGAATAAACAAAAATAAGATAGAAGAGTCTGTAGTGGTTCACCAAAAAAAATAAGCCAGGGATGGCGACCTCCCCACACTTAAAATATAGCATCGTCCTCGATGCTCACTCAAGTTGGGTGTGAAGAAGTGTCATCACCGGAAGGATGGAGAGAAGGTTGGGGCGAGGGTTGTGGTGGTGGGTGGCGGTGGTGGGAGACGGCGGCCTGAGGGTGCCCGCGGGGGGGAGGGGGCAGTGGCGGAGGGATAGTTAGGAGGGCAGGGAGGAGAGGAAGGGGAGAAAGAAGAGAGGGGGGTGTGTCGCGGGGTGGTCTGGGTGGTTGGGGGTGGGTGGCGCAGCGGTGGTGGTGTTTGGGTGGTGGAGTTTGGTTGCAGAGGGGGTTGTAGAGGCGGACAGAAGTGGAATGGGGGTTAGGGGACGCGATGGGGTTAGGGTTCGTGTGACTTGGGGTTAGTGGATTCAAATCCATGCGAACGCGTGGGGCAAGCGATCGCGTGATTAAGGCAAAAGGGGTATGACGCGGTCGCGTGGTTGACGCAATCGCGTAAATTGAGTAAAAGATGAGTGACGTGGACGCGTGAGGCACGCGAACGCATCGCTGCGAATTGTGCTAGACGCACAGTTCCAGCGTCGTTTTGGTGCAACTCTGTGTTTCCATTTAGGGGGCCATAATATCCACACAACGCGGATGCGTCGCTCACGCTTTCGCGTGCGATGAGTGTTTTGCAAGTGACGCGTTCGCGTCCCGCACGCCAGCCGCACAATTTCAGCCCAACTTTCTGGGAGTTGGATCTTTATGCCGATTTCCATTTCAAGCACACGCGTGGCCTGCGCGCTCGCGTGGGGTGATCTCTTTTTTTTAATACAATTATGCAGTATGCAATATGCAGTGCTAATGTAGATGCTATAAATAATTCCAGGTTCAATGAAAATAAAATAAAAACAAACATCACGAAATAAAATTGAAAAAGGAACGATCATACCATGGTGGGTTGTCTCCCACCTAGCACTATTAGTTAAAGTCCTTAAGTTGGACATTTGATGAGCTTCCTGTTATGGTGGCTTGTGTTTAAATTCATCTAGAAATCTCCACCAATGTTTGGAATGCCAACAGCCTCCGGGGTCCCAAACTAGGCATGTAAAGCCCTTGAGCAGCTTCAAACAGATTCTCAGGCTCCCGGGGTGACGAATGTCAGAATAGATTCCAGGATCCCAAACCTTGCTTTTGCACCCGCCTTTGTCTGGAATTGTATTTTTCCAGCCGGGCGGTTTGGAAGTTGTATTCTCACCAAGATGACCAAACGCCTTCCGAGACCCATTCAATTGAACTTGATACCAATCCGTGCACTTCGAATTGAAGCGTGGAACCTTATTGAATCTTGCACACCAGCTCTGAGTACGAACCATTTCCTTCTTACTCTTAAAGCCGCAGAGAGCTCTAAGCTGGCCATCTGTTTCAAGCAAACCATATTCACATGGAAAAGTAAAGATAAAGGTTAAGGATTGTACCCACGTGAAGCTTGTATTAGGTGGTAATGGCCTTGGGATAGGTGTTTCCAGTGGTTCGGTAAGCTCTACTCCCTTGTATTCTTCTGTGAATTCCTCTACGTCTTTGCAAAATTCTTCAACTGCAACTGCGTCTTGATCAAAGCCTTCTATGTCTTCCTCGTCACTCAAGTCATAAGTTGGAGGTTGAGAGAAATCTACCTCGACATCATCTTCGTATTCACTTGGATAAGGTTCTTCAGGCTCAAGGAGTTCAGTTGCGGATGCAAGTTCGTGACTAGGAGAGCTTGATTCATGATCATCACTGCCTATGGAATCAACTTCTTGGTCTGTTCCGTCCAATTTTTCACAAGGTATA
Source organism: Arachis ipaensis (assembly GCF_059453495.1). Classification (NCBI taxonomy): domain Eukaryota; kingdom Viridiplantae; phylum Streptophyta; class Magnoliopsida; order Fabales; family Fabaceae; genus Arachis; species Arachis ipaensis. Next base: position 61,902,268 of record NC_142443.1, read on the forward strand.
TGTTGTGCACTATCCTCCCTGGCATCAAATTCGAACTTCTCGGCGGAATCTTTTACAGTTCTTGATTCCCATGGAGGTTCAGCATCTCCTAAATCTTCAACCACTTCTTCCTCTACAACTATTATGGCTTCCTCCACTTGTTCCAATACAAAGCCATGCTCCTCATTGTCCACCGAAGTTTCTAGTATCTCCTTCATGCTTCGCTCTTCTTTTGACTCCCCATATGTAGCCATGGAAGTACTTTGAGTGCTCAGATGTTGGAAAGCCAATTTATTTACTACCTCAATTAGGCAGTAGAGAGTTCTAGTACGTCCCTTTCCATCTTTACTTGTCCTTGAAGAAGAACACGAGGGTGTCATTCATTGGAGATTGGGGTGGATATGAGGGATCATTATTTTGGAGGAACGGTTCATCATAAGAATGTAGTGGTTCTTGGGAGTGATTGGATTGGAATCGGGGTGGATATGGATTAGGGTTGTAGGGAGGTGTTTGGTTGTAGGGAGCTCGTGAGTATGGTGGTTCAAAGCTATGTTGAGAGGGTGGTTCAATAGCACAGGGTGGAACTTGTTGGTAACTACAAGGGGGTCCACCATATCTATCAGCTTGGTATGCATTGTAGAATGGTCGTCGTCTGTGATACTGTGGAGGGTGTTGTTGCTTAAAGGGTTGATCAAGTCCTCGTGGCTCCATCCATCCTTGATTGTTCTGACCTTGATGCATGTTCATGCTATAGCTTTCATTCCCTTCAACAATATTAGAACCAAACTCAAAGCGAGAGGGGTGAGAACTCATGGTAGCTAATAAGAATTAAAAATGAAAACAAAAACAAATAAATAGGCAAAAAAAAATATTTACAATAACCAATAATAAGGCACACATTTGCAATTCTCCGGCAACGGCGCCATTTTGACGATCGAAATTTCTCTATCGGTAAAGAATAAAAGTAATCGCGTTGTAAGTATAGTTTCTAAACCAACAAAAAATCCTTTCGTACAAAAGTTTTGTTTGTCACTTAAGCAAACCCAATAAAATTGATAACCGAGTATTTAAACCTCGGGTCGTCTCTCAAGGAATTGCAGGGAGGTGTATTTATTATTGGTTATGAAAAACAATGTTTTTGGGTTTTAAAAAGGTTTGAACAAGGGAAATAAATTGCAGGAATTAATAAATTAATAACTAATAAAACTCTTGGCAAGGTATGAAAATTTGGAAGTCCTATCCTAGTTATCCTTATCGACGGTGATAAGAATTGAGTTTTAATCCCACTTAGTTAACCTTTACTAAAGCAAAGTAAAGTCAAGTGGACTAATTAGTTTGATCCTCAGGTCCTAGCCAATTCCTAAGGAAGGACTAGAGTTATTGGAATTCAATTCAATTAGCAAAAATAACAATTATCAATCACGATGAGTTTGATAACTCAAGAGTCTCCAATCAATCAATTAAAGCCAAGAATATAAAAAGCTAAATAAGAATCATAAATCTGAAATACCTCAATTGCACTAAATAAAGAAAATCCTAACATAAATGGTTCATAAGCCAATTTAGCAACATAAGTAATCAACAAATAAAAGCATTAAAGTATCTGAAAGTAGAATAGAAATATAAAGTAAAAGTAATATTGAACCTGTGACTGAAGATGAGATGACTAAACTAATAGAAATCCTAAAATCCTAAATCCTAAGAGAGAGGAGAGAACCTCTCTCTCTAAAAACTACATCTAATCCTAAAATTATGAATTATGACTGTATGATATCCGTCCTCTTTGATTCCTCCATTCTCTGGCTTATATTCTGTGTTTTTGGATTCAGAATTGGGTAGAAAAAAGGTCCAGAAATCATTGGGGGCGTTTTCTGCAAATTCTGGTGCATGGCGTCTGTCACGCGTTCGCGTCATCTGAGAGTTTCCCTTGTCACGCGTTCACTTCGGTCACGCATACGCGTCATTTGCGTTCTGCTCAAGGCACGCGTCCGCGTCAGTCACGCGTTCGCATCGATGCCTTTTCGCGCTAGGCACGCGGCTGCGTCATCCATGCGTTCACGTCGCTGCCCTTTTCTTCAAAACTCCGTTTTTGTGCTTTCCTTCCATTTTTGTATGTTTCCTTTCTGTCCTTTAAGCTATTCCTGCCTTAGGAGTTCTAAAAATATTTAACACACAAATCACGGCATTGAATGGTAATAAAGGGTAATTAAAATTAATATTTTTAAAGTATAGGAAACATGTTTTTCACATGTATCACATAATAAGGAAGGGAAAGTAAAACCATACAATTTACATGAATAAGTGGGTGAAGGATTGAATAAATTACTTAAATTGAGCACAAAATACATCATAAAATATGGGTTTATCAACCTCCCCACACTTAAACAATAGCATGTCTTCATGCTAAATCCAAGAGAAAGGGTAAACTTAGAATGGTGGAATCTCATGCAATGCATTCTATTCTAAATGCAAACTACCTACATGAATCATGCAACTTTAGTTATTATCCACCTATATATATAAAGCTTACATGTGGTTAATTTGTTTCATATTTTCAAGGAATCATATATACATAGCCAAACCCTAGATAACGTTAAAGCACTTTTACAATTGAGATGGGTAAAAGTATTTATCAAACCTGCAAGACAATTAACAATTAAGCAGAGATATATGGTGATGAGCTATTGAACCCTCACTAGATTTTTGTGTTTACTCTCTAGTCACTCAGTGTTTATTGGGTTAATCACTCTATTCTTTTTCTATCCTTGCTTTCTAAAACTTTGTTCTTCATCTAACCAATCAATAATTATGGAATACAGACATACAAAAATTATGAGGTCTTTTTCAAGGTTGTAATGGGCCAAGGTAAAGGTAAGGGTATATGTATAAGGATAAGTGAGCTAACAAAGTGAATCCTTGATTAGTCTAAGATCTCACCTAACATACATACTTTATATAATTTAAAGTTCTTTTACCTATTTACCCAAATTTTCCCACTTTGTATTACAAGCTCATGCATTAAATTTAATTTTGAAATTTTGTCCCATGTGCATTGATTCTTTTTATTTTGTATTTGGGGAATTTTTATATTCCCTTATTTAAATACTGAAAATATAATTTTATTTACTTATTTATTTATTTATTTTTGTGTTGCACATAGCAATTTAGTTATTTTGGTTTCACATGAACATGCTTTTCAAATATTCAAAAAATTATTCAATTCCAATTTCCCACTTTTTCTATCATCCCATGTTCTCATAGAATTTTCCATACTTAAATTATACACAATATCTATCTTAAGCTAACCAAGGATTTAACTTGAGATTTTTATTTATTTTTCTTGTTAAGGCTAGTAATGTGGTTATAAAACAAGAGGGGATTAAAAAGGCTCAAGGGGGCTAGCAAGGGTGATGAAAAAGGTAAGCTTATTTGGGATAAGTGAGGAAAAATTCAAATGATGGCCTCAATCATCTCTTGGTTTGTATTTATATTCTATATTGGACATATAGATTAAAATAAAGTAAAGAACACCAGAATGAAAAAGAAGGGCAAAACACACAGGAATGAAATTTATGGTTTGAATGTAACCATACAATTAAGCTCAAAACTCACAGGCTGTGTGTTCTCCAGCTCAAAAAATCATATATCAGTTATGTATGTCATGCAAGTAGAAATCAAGAGTTTCCATTATTCTCAATGTAAATCTTAGGGTGGCCCTTAAAATCTTAGTGTTCCTCCTTGAAGAAATGTTGTTAACTAACTAACATGTAATGCTATATATACAAGGTGTGTGGATGTTTGATTATGTTAAAGTCTCTAGTTTACTTCTTTTTTTATTTTCAATTAAATCAAACTATTATATGCTAAAAGGGTAGAATATACTAATTAATCAACATATTCTATAACTAATAAGTTTAGAGTTGCAAACTAAACCAAATGTCTAAGATATAAACTAAAGTGCAACATGCGGAAATAAAGTAAAAATACAGCAAAAGAACAATGTGCAAGTACTGAAAAATAAAAATAAAGATAAAATATAGAAAAATAAACAAAATAAGATAGAAGAGTCTGTAGTGGTTCACCAAAAAAAATAAGCCAGGGATGGCGACCTCCCCACACTTAAAATATAGCATCGTCCTCGATGCTCACTCAAGTTGGGTGTGAAGAAGTGTCATCACCGGAAGGATGGAGAGAAGGTTAGGGCGAGGGTTGTGGTGGTGGGCGGCGGTGGTGGGAGACGGCAGTCTGAGGGTAGCCGCGGGGGGGGGGGTGGGGGGAGTGGCGGAGTGATGGTTAGGAGGGGAGGGAGGAGAAGAATGGGAGAAAGAAGAGAAGGGGGTGTGTTGCGGGGTGGTCTGGGTGGTTGAGGTGGGTGGCGCAGCGGTGGTTGTGTTTGGGTGGTGGAGTTTGGTTGCAGAGGGGGTTGCAGAGGCGGAGGGAAGTGGAAGGGGGGTTAGGGGACGCGATGGGGTTAGGGTTCGCGTGACTTGGGGTTAGTGGATTCAAATCCACGTGAACGTGTGGGGCAAGCGATAGCGTGATTAGGGCAAAAGGGGTATGACGCGGTCGCGTGGTTGACGCAATCGCGTAAATTGAGTAAAAGATGAGTGACGCGGACGCGTGAGGCACGCGAACGCGTCGCTGTGAATTGTGCTAGACGCATAGTTCCAGCGTCGTTTTGGCGCAACTCTCTGTTTCTATTTAGGGGGCCATAATATCCACGCAACGCGGACATGTTGCTCACGCTTTCGCGTGGGATAAGTGTTTTACAAGTGACGCATTCGCGTCAGGGACGCGATCACGTGGACCGTTTTGTGCTAAACGCACGCCAGCCGCACGATTCCAACCCAACTTTCCGGGCGTTGGATTTTTACGCCGATTTCCATTTCACGCCCACGCGTGGCCTGCGCGCTCGCGTGGGGTGATCTCTTTTTTTTTAATGCAATTATGCAGTATGCAATATGCAGTGCTAATGTAGATGCTATGAATAATTCCAGGTTCAATGAAAATAAAATAAAAACAAACATCACGAAATAAAATTGAAAAAGAAACGATCATACCATGGTAGGTTGTCTCCCACCTAGCACTTTTAGTTAAAGTCCTTAAGTTGGACATTTGATGAGCTTCCTGTTATGGTGGCTTGTGCTTAAATTCATCCAGAAATCTCCACCAATGTTTGGAATGCCAACAGCCTCCGGGGTCCCAAACTAGGCATGTAAAGCCCTTGAGCAGCTTCAAACAGATTCTCAGGCTCCCGGGGTGACGAATGTCAGAATAGATTCCAGGATCCCAAACCTTGCTTTTGCACCCGCCTTTGTCTGGAATTGTATTTTTCCAGCCGGGTGGTTTGGAAGTTGTATTCTCACCAAGATGACCAAACGCCTTCCGAGACCCATTCAATTGAACTTGATACCAATCCGTGCACTTCGAATTGAAGCGTGGAACCTTATTAAATCTTGCACACCAGCTCTGAGTACGAGCCATTTCCTACTTACTCTTAAAGCTGCAGGGAGCTCTAAGCTGGCCATCTGTTTCAAGCAAACCATATTCACGTGGAAAAGTAAAGATAAAGATTAAGGATTGTACCCATGTGAAGCTTTTATTAGGTGGTAATGGCCTTGGGATAGGTGTTTCCAGTGGTTCGGTAAGCTCTACTCCCTTGTATTCTTCTGTGAATTCCTCCACGTCTTTGCAAAACTCTTCAACTGCAACTGCGTCTTGATCAAAGCCTTCTATGTCTTCCTCGTCACTCAAGTCATAAGTTGGAGGTTGAGAGAAATCTTCCTCGACATCATCTTCGTATTCACTTGGATAAGGTTCTTCAGGCTCAAGGAGTTCAGTTGCGGATGCAAGTTCGTGACTAGGAGAGCTTGATTCATGATCATCACTGCCTATGGAATCAACTTCTTGGTCTGTTCCGTCTAATTTTTCACAAGGTATATGTTGTGCACTATCCTCCCTGGCATCAAATTCGAACTTCTCGGTGGAATCTTTTACAGTTCTCGATTCCCGTGGAGGTTCAGCATCTCCTAAATCTTCAACCACTTCTTCCTCTACAACTATTATGGCTTCCTCCACTTATTCCAATACAAAGCCATGCTCCTCATTGTCCACCGAAGTTTCTAGTATCTCCTTCATGCTTCGCTTTTCTTTTGATTCCCCACATGTAGCCATGGGAGTACTTTGAGTACTCAGATGTTGGGAAGCTAATTTATTTACTACCTCGGTTAAGGCAGTAGTGAGTTCCAGTACGTCCCTTTGCATCTTCACTTGTCCTTGAAGAAGAACACGAAGGGTATCATCCATTGGAGACTGGGGTGGATATGAGGGATCATTATTTTGGAGGAATGGTTCATCATAAGAATGTAGTGGTTCTTGGGAGTGATTGGATTGGAATTGGGGTGGATATGGATTAGGGTTGTAGGGTGGTGTCTGGTTGTAGGGAGCTCGTGAGTATGGTGGTTCAAAGCTATGTTGAGAGGGTAGTTCAATAGCACAGGGTGGAACTTGTTGGTAACTACAAGGGAGTCCACCATATCTATCAGCTTGGTATGCATTGTAGAATGGTCGTCGTCTGTGATACTGTGGAGGGTGTTGTTGCCTAAAAGGTTGATCAAGTCCTCGTGGCTCCATCCATCCTTGATTGCTCTGACCTTGATGCATGTTCCTGCTATAGCTTTCATTCCCTTCAACAATATTAGAACGAAACTTAAAGCGAGAGGGGTGAGAACTCATGGTAGCTAATAAGAATTAAAAATGAAAACAGAAACAAATAAACAGGCAAAAGAAAAATATTTACAATAACCAATAACAAGGCACACGTTTGCAATTCCCCGGCAACGGCGCCATTTTGATGATCATAATTTCTCTATCGGTAAAGAATAAAAGTAATCGCGTTGTAAGTATAGTTTCTAAACCAACAGAAAATCCTTTCGTACAAAAGTTTTGTTTGTCACTTAAGCAAACCCAATAAAATTGATAACCAAGTATTTAAACCTCGGGTCGTCTCTCAAGGAATTGCAGGGAGGTGTATTTATTATTGGTTATGGAAAACAATGTTTTTAGGTTTTAAAAAGGTTTGAACAAGGGAAATAAATTGCAGGAATTAATAAATTAATAAATAATAAAACTCTTGGCAAGGTATGAAAATTTGGAAGTCCTATCCTAGTTATCCTTATCGATGGTGATGAGAATTGAGTTTTAATCCCCCTTAGTTAACCTTTACTAAAGCAAAGGAAAGTCAAGTGGACTAATTAGTTTGATCCTTAGGTCCTAGCCAATTCCTAAGGAAGGACTAGAGTTATTGGAATTCAATTCAATTAGCAAAAATAACAATTATCAATCACGATGAGTTTGATAACTCAAGAGTCTCCAATCAATCAATTAAAGCCAAGAATATAAAAAGCTAAATAAGAATCATAAATCTGAAATACCTCAATTGCACTAAATAAAGAAAATCCTAATATAAATAGTTCATAAGCCAATTTGGCAACATAAGTAATCAACAAATAAAAGCATTAAAGTATCTGAAAGTAGAATAGAAATATAAAGTAAAAGGAATATTGAACTTGTGACTGAAGATGAGATGAACTAAACTAATAGAAATCCTAAAATCCTAAATCCTAAGAGAGAGGAGAGAACCTCTCTCTCTAAAAACTACATCTAATCCTAAAATTATGAATTATGACTGTATGATATCCGTCCTCTTTGATTCCTCCATTCTCTGGCTTATATTCTGTGTTTCTAGATTCAGAATTGGGCCGAAAAAGGGTCCAGAAATCGCTGGAGGCATTTTCTACAAATTCTGGTGCATGGCGTCTGTCACGCGTTCGCGTAGGTCACGCGTTCGCGTCATCTGAGAGTTTCCCTTGTCACGCGTTCGCTTCGGTCACGCGTACGTGTCATTTGCGTTCTGCTCAAGGCACGCGTCCGCGTCAATCACGCGTTCGCGTCGATGCCTTTTCGCTCTAGGCACGCGGCTGCGTCGTCCATGCGTTCGCGTTGCTGCCCTTTTCTTCAAAATTCCATTTTTGTGCTTTCCTTCCATTTTTGTATGTTTCCTTTCTGTCCTCTAAGCCATTCCTGCCTTAGGAGATCTGAAAATAGTTAACACACAAATCACGACATCGAATGGTAATAAAAGGTAATTAAAATTAATATTTTTAAAGCATAGGAAACATGTTTTTCACATATATCACATAATAAGGAAGGGAAAGTAAAACCCTGCAATTTACATGAATAAATGGGTGAAGGATTGAATAAATTACTTAAATTGAGCACAAAATACATCATAAAATATGGGTTTATCAGGTCGCCACCTCCACCATCCATCTCTTGAGAGTTCGATTCACTTTGGGCTGAAGTGGATGTGGAAATGACCGGTTCTTGCACAGGTGGGCTAATGCCACCCCAAAGCTTCTTCATGTAAGCAAATCGGCGTTGGTTCCGCCTCTTATATCGATCAATCTTCGCGTGGAGCTCCACAAGCAATTGATGGGTTGACTTTGGTGGTGCGGATGAAGTGGTAGGAATCGTGGAAAGAGGAGCTATGTCAAGTCTTATGGTGTCCGCCGGAGGCTGAAGATATTTTCTGCTGGGGACGATATCGCCCTTTGCCAGAATTATAGCTTTCATGTCCTTAGCCTTGCAAGGGACACCAACAGCAGCAACCAAATCTGATACCAAGGCGGGAAATGGTAGATTACCCTTGGCATGGACCCGACCCATCGCTTGTCGGATGAGGAGAGGGATGTTGACTAGCCTCTCTGTGAGTATACACCAAACAAGGAGGGCTAAGTCCACCGTGATGGACGACTCATGGGTGCTTGGAAGCACATAATGGGATAACTTAATGTGATGGACGACTCATGGGTGCTTTCCGAGCGTGAGCTCACTTTGGAGGGCCAGGTTAATACCGACAGGGGTCGGGTGGCAGAGCTGGAGAAAGAGCTAGCTGCTTCGGTTACATCGGCAGAGGCTGCCAAGGCCGAAATTACCTCCTTGAAGAAAAAGAATAAAGAGACCGTGAAGGAGGCTAGGGATGCCATTATGGCCACCGATAAAGCGATTAAGGCTCAGGTGAAGCTCTTGGCTCCTGAGTTCGACGTGTCTGCCGTTGGTGCCTTCAAGACCATCAAGGATGGGAAAATTGTAGACCTCTCCAAGAAGTGAATTTTGTATTTTAGTTATAAGTCGTTATGGACTTTTTTTTTTAGATCTTGGTTCTTCGTTTGGTAGTTCGTTAAGACATAATTTGCCGTTCTACCGTTTTCAAGCCGACTTGAGGCTTTCTCTTTTGAACTGGTAACTCTGTAAAACAATTTGCCATGACAACAACAAAGCTGAGTTGTGGATTTTATGTTTAAACACTTGGATTTATTTTGTAGCCATTTAGCGTAGCATTTGTGACTTCGATGGCTCCCGGGGTGATCAGTCCCGTGATGCGTAATCTTATCGAATCGATCAGTTAACAAGGCAAAATAATTAAACAGTGCATTAAAACATTAATTTGGAAATGTGAAGAAAACGATTAGTCTCAAAGCATAATTATATAACGCTAAGTCACGAATCAGACAAACGATATATGGAAAAATAGTGTGACCACGAACAAAGCAGGCGTTACTAAATCGGGATGCCGGCTACTGGCCAAGCAGGCCCGGGTTTCTAGGATTAAAATCTCTTTAAGTTCCCCACGTTTCACGTTTTGGGGACTTCTTTGCCGTCCAATCGCTCCAGCTTGTAAGCTCTGCTGCCGACTACCTCCTTTATCCTGTACGGACCTTCCTAGGTTGCTGCTAGCTTCCCTTCTCCAGGGGTCGGCAGCCCCACATCATTACGTCGCAAGACCAAATCGTTTGCTTCAAAACTCCTTTTTAGCACTTTGGCATTGAACCGCATGGCTATTCTCTGCTTCAACGCCGTTTTCGACAAATGGGCCATCTCCCTGGTCTCGTCAACTAGATCCTTCTCCATGGCTTCCTCGACTCCACCTAGGAGTAGTCGTGGGATCAGTTCCCCTATCTCCATGGGTATCACCGCGTCGACTCCATATGTGAGCCGGTAAGGTGTCTCCCTGGTGGAGGATTAAGGTGTTGTGCGATAGGACCATAGGACCGACGCTAGCTCGTCTGCCCAGGCTCCCTTCCTCTGGTCAAGTCATTTCTTAAGATCCTGGAGGATGACCTTGTTTGCCGCTTTGACTTGTCCATTGGTCTGGGGGTGCTCGACAGATGAGAACTTTTGTTTTATTCCTAAGCCGACAAGGAACTCTCCGAACTTTCTGTCGGTGAATTGTGTTCCGTTATCCGATATCATGACTTTCAGAACTCCAAATCTGGAGATTATCTGCCTCCACATAAACTTCTGACAGTTTGCCGAGGATATGCTGGCTAACGGCTCAGCCTCTGATGAGCAGATATTTTATATGCTTTTTGGCATCACTTTCATATAGTTTTTAGTAGTTTTTATTTAGTTTTTATTAAGTTTTTATAGGTTTTAGTGTTAAATTCATATTTTTAGAATATACTATGAGTTCTTGTGTTTTTAGGCAAGTTCAGATATTTTCTGGCTGAAATTGAGGAGCTGGAGCAGAACTCTGATTTAAAGACAGAGAAAGCACTGCAGATGCTGTCCAGATCTGAACTGCCTACATTCGGAAGAGCTTTTCCGGAGCTATAGAAGTTTGAATGGAGCGCTCTCAATGGCTATAGAAAGCTGACTTCTAGAGCTTTCCAGCAATATACAATAGTCCATACTTTGCTTCGGATTATGTGGCCCAAAACTGGCATTCAACACCAGCCATCTGACTAGTTCTGGCGTCCAGCGCCAGAAAGGAATTCCAAGCTGAAGTTCAACACCCAGAAAGGTGCCAGGACTGGAGTTCAACGCCCAAGAGACCCCAAGGCACGTGGATCTCACCAAAGCTCAACTCAAACACTTACTAAGTAGGCCCCAGAAGTAGATTTTAGCACTAAATAGACTGTTTTACCCTTACTAGTCATCTGTTTAGTATTTAAGGGATTTTATTTATGTAATTCAGAGTTTTAACAGACACTTTCAGTCATCATACATGTTTATCATTATTTTTACTTCAGTATGAGTTTCTAAACCTCCTAGGTTGAGGGGAGGAGCCCTGCTGAGTCCTATTAATTAATAAAAGTATTACTGTTTCTTCTTCGATCTGTGTTTGATCTATCTGTAAGATGTATATCCGATCTTCATTGTGGTAAATAGGATGATCTGACAAATTACCTATGTTCATCATACTAGGACGAACGTGCCTGACAAACACCCGTGTCTACTTGGGTTCGTGTGAATACTTGGAAGGAAAGCACGAGCCAACAGCTATGTTTATACATCTCTCAGACGGTTAATCCACGACTTCGTTGGGGACTTCTCGAGACACCAGTTCAGCCGATTTCTGGGAAGATTAAGGTCCCCGTGGTATAGGCTAGAATCCAAACAAGCAGCGTTCTCTGATCTGGAAGATTCGACCTTGTCTGTGGCGTTTTGAGTAGGATCGCCAAGAGACTGACTTGCTAAGAGCTTCACCCTCCGTCAGATTGAATGACCATGTGCAACAGCGTTTGACCTGTAGCAGAGGAGATCAATGACCACGGGCAATGGCTTTGATCACTTACAGCTTTCCATAGAAGAAGATCATTCACAAGCAAGGAAGACAGTAATACCAGAGTTCATTCAGAAAGACAAAGAAACTCCGACTCTCAACTCTATTCCTATCCTTATTTCTACTTAACATCCAAACAATTATGACATATAATCATTCAAGGTTTACATAAACTCTTTGATTCCGCCTGACTAAGACCTACGAGACAACCATTGCTTGCTTCAAGCCACAATCCTCGTGGGATCGATCCTGACTCACTCAGGTATTACTTGGACGATCTAGTGCACTTGCTGGTATTGCTGCTGTACGAACAGTGTGGGGTTTGCGTACATGTGCACCAAGTTTTTGGCACCGTTTCCGGGGATTGTTGAGTTTGGATAAACTGAAGGATTGTCTTGCTCCCTAGATCAGGTAATTTTTATTTTTGTTTGAGTCTTTTAATTTTTGTTTTCTTCTTCAAAATTTTTGAAAAAGAAATTTAAAAACCTTTTCGAAATTTTTTTTTCTTTGTTCAATTTATGTTCTTGTTGAGTCTCTGATTTTTGCAAGAGTATAACTTTGATTTGAGTCTTTTATTTTTATTTTCTCCTTCTTCAAATTTCCGAAAATTTAAAAACCTTTTTCAAAAATATTTTTATTTTTGTAGTTCAATTGGCTAGAGCGTTGTATTCATGTTCTTAGTAATTGTTGTTTCTTTGAGTCTTTCTTTCTAAAAACTTTTCAAAAATAATTTTTCTTTGGTATTAATCTTGTGTCAAGTCTTAAGTTTGGTGTTTTCTTTTGTTTTTCTTTGCAATTTTCGAAAATTTATGCTTAGTCTTCTAAAAATTTTAAGTTTGGTGTTCTTTTTATGTTCTTTAGTTCTTTGAGTCTTTAAATTTTGTTCTTCGTGTTCTTGTGAGTCTTCAAGGTGTTCTTGAGTCTTGTATGTGTCTTGATCTTAAAATTTTTAAGTTTGGTATCTCTTGGTATTTCCCTCCAAAAATTTTCAAAAAAACAAGGGTGGTAAATCTAAAAATTTTAAGTCTTGTGTCTTGTGTCTTTTTCTCTTTCATCATAAAATTCAAAAAATAAAAAAATATATCTTTTCTAACTTAATCTTAACCATATTTTCGAAAATTTTAAATAAAATTCAGATTTCAATTTTTAAAATTTTATCTTATCATATCTTAGTTGTCAAGTTTTCAAAAATCAAAATTTTCAAAATTAAAAATTATATCTTTTTCAAAACTTATCATATCTTTTTCAAAATTTAAAAATCTTATCTTATCTTTTTCAATATTCAAATCATATCTTTTTCAAAAACTTTTTAATTTCTTATCTTATATTATTTTTAAAATTCAAATCTTTTCTCATCTTATCTTTTAATTTTATTTTTATTTTTATCTTTTCTCCATTAATATCTTATCTTCTCTCTCATCTTTTTCAAAACCACCTAATTAACTTTTCTCTCTCTCAATTTTCGAAAATCATATCCCCTTCTTTTCTCTCTTCTTTTTCAAAGCCACCTAACTAACTCTCTTCTCTCTAAATTTTGAAAATTTCTCTCTCTTCTCTCTCTTCTATTTTTCGAAAATCAACATTTAAATTTTAAAATATTTTTAAATTAATTAAATAATTTTCGAAAACTTAATTTAATTAATCAGTTAAAAAAATATTTTAATTCTTATTTACTTTTTCTATTTATATTTCTTCTCTTCTCTTCTCTTCTCTATTTATTCGAACTCTACTTCCTTCTATTGGTCTACCTCAACTTCTTTATCTTCTTTTCTTTCTTCTTCACATCTCACTGGAAGCTCTTTTGTCCAAGTGGTACAAAAAGCTTTCTTGTGGTTTCTTTTCCATATTTTATTCTATCTTCTTTTATTTACTGTTATCTATTATTTCCAAGGTATTTTTTTCTATTTATTTTTATTTTTATTTTTTATTTTTTATTTTCTTCTTGTTTATGACTAGGAACAGGGATAAAGAACCCCTCTTGACTCCTGAACCTGAACCTGAGAAGACTCTAAGGAGGTGTTTACAACAAGTTAAAGCACAGCACTCCGGAAGAGACCTTTCAGAAAGTTTTGAACAAGAAGCTGAGGACAAGGCTGAACCACAAGAGGAGCCTAGAAAGGTCCTTGGTGATTTCACCATGCCTACATCTGACTTTTATGGCAGAAGCATTGTTGTACCTGCCATTGGAGCTAACAATTTTGAGCTTAAGCCTCAGCTAGTCTCTCTTCTGCAGCAGAACTACAAATTTCATGGACTTCCACTGGAAGATCCACATCAGTTTTTAGAAGAATTTTTACAGATTTGTGATACTTTAAAGACTAATGGAGTTGATCCTGAAGTCGACAAGCTGATGCTCTTTCCTTTTGCCTTAAGAGACAGAGCTAAGTTTTGGCTGGATGCCCAGCCTAGAGAGAGCCTTGACTCTTGGAAAAAGCTTGTAAATGCTTTTCTTGCTAAGTTATTTCCTCCTCAAAGGATGAGCAAGATTAGAGTGGAAGTTCAAACCTTCAGACAAAGAGAAGGTGAATCCCTCTATGAAGCTTGGAAAAGATACAAGCAACTGATTAGGAGATGTCCTCCTGACATGCTCTCAAAATGGTCCCTCATGGGCGTGTTCTATGATGGTTTATCTGAGATGTTCAAAATTTCATTGGACAGCTCTGCAGGTGGATCTCTCCACTTGAAGAAAACACCTGCAGAAGCTAGAGAGCTCATTGAGATGGTTGCAAACAACCAATTCATGAACACCTCTGAGAGTAATCCTGTAAACCATAGAACCTCTCAGAAGAAAGGAGTTCATAAAGTTGAGACTCTGAATGCCATCCTGGCTCAGAATAAGATCCTGACCCAACAGGTCAACATGATCTCTCAACATCTCACTGGGATGCAAACTGCACCTGGCAGTAATAAGGAAGCTTCTTGGTGCACGAAATTGTGATGTCAATGTTCACATTACTCTCTTACAATTTCGCACAACTAACCAGCAAGTGCACTGGGTTATCCAAGTAATACCTTACGTGAGTAAGGGTCGATCCCACGGAGATTGTTGGCTTGAAGCAAGCTATAGTTATCTCGTAACTCTTAGTCAGGATATAATATCAATAATAATTCTTAGTTTGAATTGTAAAAAGTAAGAAGGGCAGAACACAAATTATACTTGTATGCAAGGATGGAGAATATGTTGGAGTTTTGGAGATGCTTTGTCTTCTGAAATTCTGCTTTCCTCTGTTTCTGATTCACGCACGCACGTCCTCCTATGCCAAGCTGTGTGTTGGTGGATCACCGTTGTCAATGGCTACCATCCATCCTTCCAGTGAAAAGGGTCCAGGTGCGCTGTCACCGCACGGCTAATCATCTGCAGGTTCTCGATCGTACCGGAATAGAATTTACAATCCTTTTGCGTCTGTCACTACGCCCAGCACTCGCGAGTTTGAAGCTTGTCACAGTCATTCGATCCCTGAATCCTACTCGAAATACCACAGACAAGGTTTAGACTTTCCGGATTCTTTTGAATGCTGCCATCAATCTAACTTATACCACGAAGATTCTGATTAAGAGATCCAAGAGATATTCATTCATTCTACGGTGAACAGAAGTGGTTGTCAGGCACGCGTTCATGGAGGAATGATGATGATTGTCACGTTCATCACATTCATGTTGAAGTGCGAATGGATATCTTAGAGAGGAACACACATGTTTGAATAGAAAATAGAAATACTTGCATTAATTCATCAGGACACAGCAGAGCTCCTCACCCCCAACAATGGAGTTTAGAGACTCATGCCGTCAGAGATTACAAAGTTCATATCTAAAATGTCATGAGATACAAAATAAGTCTCTAAAAGTTGTTTAAATACTAGACTAGTAAACTAGGTTTACAGAAAATGAGTAAACTGATATGGATGGTGCAGAAATCCACTTCTGGGGCCCACTTGGTGTGTGCTGGGGCTGAGACTTAAGTTAATCACGTGCATAGGGCTGTTTTGGGCATTCAACGCCAGCTTTTGATCCTTTTCTGGCGTTGAACTCCAACTTGTAACTTGTTTCTGGCGCTGGACGCCAGACAGCAGCATGGAACTGGCGTTGAACGCCAGTTTACGTCATCTATCCTTGAGCAAAGTATGGACTATTATATATTTCTGGAAATCCCTGGATATCTACTTTCCAATGCAATTGGAAGCGTGCCATTTGGAGTTCTGTAGCTCCAAAAAATCCACTTTGAGTGCAGGGAGGTCAGAATCCAACAGCATCAGCAGTCCTTCTTCAGCCTGAATCAGATTTTTGCTCAGCTCCCTCAATTTCAGCCAGAAAATACCTGAAATCATAGAAAAACACACAAAATCATAGTAAAGTCCAGAAATATGAATTTTGCCTAAAAACTACTGAAAATAAACTAAAAACTAACTAAAACACATTAAAAACTATATGAAATTAACCCCAAAAAGCGTATAAAATATCCGCTCATCACTTCTCTTAAAGAAGAAGCTTATAATCCTGATCAACCCACCATAGAGGAGGTAAATGACATGGGAGAAGACTATGAAAACACTTACAACACTTCATGGAGGAATCATCCTAATCTTTTATGGAAGGATCAACAGAAACCTCAGCAAGATTTCAATAACAACCAAGGTGGTAGGAACCAGAATAGGTTCCATAACAGACCACCATTCCCATCTTCTCAAGGGAATATGGAGACCTCTAAGCAGAGCCTTTCTAACTTAGCCACTCTAGTCTCCAGCATCACTAAGACCACTCATACTTTCATTAATAAAACAAGGTCCTCCATTAGAAGCTTGGAGGTACAAGTTGGTCAATTGAGCAAGAGGATCCCTGAGATCCCTCCTGACACTCTTCCTAGTAATACTGAGGTTAATCCCAGAGAAGAGTGCAAGGCCATAACCAGGGAGGTTGAGGCCTAATTGGAGGATAATGGGAAGGCGTTGAACGCAAGTGAATAAGCCTTCACTGGGTGTTCAACACGCACAATGGCAGCAAGCCTGGTGTTAAACGCCAGTGAGGACTTCCTCACTGAGAGTTTAATGCCCATCCTGGTAGAAAAGCTGGCATTGAACACCAACCAGGGAGCACTGGCTGGGCGTTCAACGCCCAAACAGGAAGGCTTTCTGGCATTGAACGCCAGTGAGGAACCCCTCACTGTGCGTTCAATGCCTAATCAGTCAGCCATTCTGGCGCTAAACGCCAGTGAGGAATCTTTCACTGGGCATTCAATGCCCACCAGCCCAGGGAAGCTGGCGTTGAACACCAGCAAGGACATCCCTATGGGCGTTCAACGCCCAGAATGCTAAAGGGATTGGCGTTTAACGCCAGTCAGGGTGGACAGCAAAGGCGTTCAACGCCTGCTAAGCTAACAGAGCTGGCGTTGAACGCCAATCAAAGCACACCCTTTGAGTGCTCAAAGCTGACTCAAGAACCCTCTAGCCCAGAACCAAAGGAAACCATAAAGACTATTGAGGTTCCTTTGAATGCACTTCTGCAGTGCATGAGTTCTAATAACTACTCATCCTCAAGTGAGGATAAAGACACTAGGGAAGAGCAAGTTGCGCGTTTCCTAGGAGCTCTAATGAAGCTGGATACCAATTTATTTGGTACAAAGCCTCTGGAGGAAGAACCTCCACTGCTTACCAAAGAACTCCATACTTTGGTTTAGCAAGAGCTACCTCAGAAGCTTCCAGATCCTGGACGCTTTCTGATTCCTTGCACCATAGGCACTATGACCTTTGAAAAGGCTCTATATGACCTAGGGTCAAGCATCAACCTCATGCCACTCTCTCTAATGGAGAAGTTGGGAATCCTTGAGGTACAACCTGCCCATGTCTCTTTAGAGATGGCAGACAAGACCATGAAGAAGCCATATGGCTTAGTGGAGGATGTCTTGGTTAAGGTTGAAAACCACTGCATCCCTGCAAACTTCGTTGTCTTGGATATAGGAGAGGATGAGGATGACTGTGTCATTCTTGAAAGACCTTTCCTAGCCACAGCTAATGCTGTCATGTGGCTAAGGAAGAACTAACCCTAAAGTTAGGGGAGAATCACATCTTATTCAAGATGCCTCATCCTAATTCTCCCTTTAAGAGAGAGATAACAGTTCAACACCTAGTGTTCCAACCTTCTCTTTCTGTGCAGAGCTCTGCAGAGTACCCAGACATCAATTTTAAGTTTGGTGTTGGGCAGTCCTCAACAAGCTCTAAGCACAAAGGTATTAAAATGAAAGTACCTAAAGGCTGGAGGAACAAGAAATTTTCTACTGAAGGCCTCTCACCTGGCATGAGAGTTGTCTTCACTAAGAATTCAGTCCTACCACATACAGTGAACCGTGTCCTATTTCTAGAGCATGTAGAGCTCATTCATGAGAGGACAGGAAGAAAATTCACTGTCAAGGGTGAAAATTTGAGCCATACTCTCCTCCATAAGGAGCTAAAGGTCAAGCTAGTGACTTTAAAAGAGCGCTTGTTAGGAGGCAACCCAACTTTACTCAACCTTATTTATTTTTGTTTTGTTTTGTTTTTCTTTAAGAGTCATGATCATGTGTATCATTCAAGAGACATAATTCACAGCAGTAAAAACAGAACACTTCGGAAAGAGTATCAAAGTTGAACGCCAGTGAGGAAGGCCTCACTGGGTGTTCAACGCCCCAAGAGGGAAGCATTGTTGGCGTTGAACACCAGCCAGGGAGCATCCCCTGGGCGTTCAAACGCCAGTGCAGAGAAGTAGGGAATCTGGAATTCCCTAGCTTCTAAGGAATTGTAGGTCCCACAAAATCTTCACCTACCCCACTTAACCTCACCTACTCTTCCACTTTCCCATATACACTTCTCCAAAAATCCTAGCCCAATCATATCCATACCATTTTCCAAAACCATCATAACTCCCACCTACCCCCACCCACTTTAAAATCGAATTTCCCACCCAAAATTCACCCTATGTCCGAAACCTAACCTTTCCCATTCCTATAAATACGCCCACTTCATAACCCTTCATATACACACCTCTCATACCTTCTCCACCCCACAAGGTCGAGCCCTCTCTCTCTCCCCCTCCCTCTCTCTATTTTCTTCTTCTTCTTCTCCATTCTTCTATTTTTGCTTGAGAATGAGCAAAGTTTTAAGTTTGGTGTTGGAAAAGCATAGCTTTTTTTTCTTTCCATTACCATTCATGGCACCCAAGGTTGGAGACTCCTCTAGAAAGAGGAAAGGAAAGGCAGTAGCCAATCCCTCTAAATCTTGGGAGATGGAGAAATTCATCACCAAAGCTAACCAAAATCACTTCTATGAAGTAGTGACTGAAAAGAAAGTGATCCCTGAGGTCCCTTTCATGCTCAAGAAGAATGAGTATCTGGAAATCCAAAGAGAGATCCAGAGAAGAGGTTGGAAAGTCATAACCAATCCCATCCAAGAGGTTGGGATTCTCATGGTACAAGAGTTCTATACTAATGCATGGGTTACCAAAAACCATGACCCTAGTGTGAATCCAAATCCAAGGAATTGGATCACCATGGTCCGAGGAAGAATCTTAGATTTCAGTCTGAAAAGTGTGAGGTTGGTGTTTAACTTGCCTCTATTGCAAGGAGATCCTCACCCTTACACTAGGAGAGTCAACCATGATCAGAGATTGGATCAAGTGCTCTTAGATATCTGTGTAGAAGGCACACATTTGAAAAGGGATTCCCAAGGCAAGCCCATTCAGTTAAGAAGGGTTGACCTTAAGTCCATAGCTAGAGGATGGTTGGAATTCATCCACAGATCCATCATCCCTACTAGCAACCGGTCAGAAGTGACTGTTGACAGAGCCATCATGATTCATTGCATCATGATTGGAACTGAGGTGGAAGTTCATGAGGTGATTCCTCAAGAATTGTACAAGGTAGCTGAAAAGCCTCACACTAATGCAAGATTAGCATTCCCACACCTCATCTGTCACTTATGCAATTCAGCTGGAATTGTGATAAATGAAAATATCTCCATTGGGAGGATAAGCCTATCACTAAGAAGGAAATGGAGCAAACTAGAGATCATGCACAAGAACCTATGCATCCGCCTTAGTATGAGATCCCTGAGATGTCTCAAGGGAAGTATTTTCCTCCCCAAAACTATTGGGATCAATGGCAAACTTCTCATGGAGAATTGAGCACTAACATGGAGTAATTGAGGATGGAGCATCAAGGACATGCCACCACCCTCAATGAAATCAGAGAAGATCAAAGAGCCATAAAGGAAGACCAAAGGGCTATGAGGGAAGAGCAACAAAGGAAAATGGATGACATAGAAGAGATCAAGCAGCACATTGGATCCTCAAGGAGGAGCACTAGGTGCCACCATTAAAGGTGGACTCATTCTCTTTTTATTCCTTTCATTTATTATGTTTCTGTTTTCTGTCTATTTATCTGTTCTCTTGTCCTAGTTACATGATCATTTGCATTGATGTCTTAAAAGTTGTAGAATGTTCCATATATCTCTCACCTTGCTTAAATAAAAATTTTTATCTGAAAAGAACTGAGAGATGCATGAATTTCAAGTTTAAAATAAGATTAATTTAATTAGTTTGATGTGGTGTCGTTTGCTTTTGTTTTCTGAATGTATGATTAAACAGTGCATATTTGAAGTTAAAATTTTATAATTTTGGCTTTTGAAAGAATAAAGAAAAAGGAAAAATATTATTGATAATCTAAAAATCTGAAAATTGATTCTTGAAGCAAGAAAAAGCAGCAAAAAAGCACAAGAAAAAGCATGTTGCAAAAGAAAAAAATTACTATGCATGCGAAAAAAAGAAAGAAAATGGCGAAAAAGAAAAAGAAAAAAATAAAAAGAAAAATCCATTACTGCCCAAAAATGCAAGAAAAGGAGGATAGATTGAAAAAGCCAGTAACCCTTTAAACCAAAAGGCAAAGGTAAAATGGCCCAAGGCTTTGAGTATCAGTGGTTAGGAGGGCCCAAAGGAATAAAATCCTGGCCTAAGCGGCTAAAATAAGCTGTCCCTAACCATGTGCTTGTGGTGTGAAGGTGTCAAGTGAAAAACTTGAGACTGGGCGGTTAAAGTCGTGGTCCAAAGCAAAAAGAGTGTGCTTAAGAACTCTAGACACCACTATCTGGGGACTCTAGCAAAGATGAGTCACAATCTGAAAAGGTTCACCCAGTTAAAGTGTCTGTGACATTATTGTATCCGATGGTAATATTGGAAAACAAGGGGCTTAGGGTCACGGCCAAGACTCTAAAAAGCTGTGTTCAAGAATCAAAATAAGCTTAACTAAGAAAGTCAATAATATCATCTGGATTCTAAGTTCCTAAGAATGCCAACATCTCCGAGTTTCAATAGATAGTGAGATGCCAAAACTATTCAGAAGCAAAAAGCTACTAAGTCCCGCTCATCTGATTTTAACTAAGCTTCATTTGAAATTTAGAAATTTATTGTCTCTTAATTTTGTTTTTATCCTACTGTATTTTAGTTGCTTGGGGACAAGCAACAGTTTAAGTTTGGTATTGTGATGAGCGGATATTTTATACGCTTTTTGGCATCACTTTCATATAGTTTTTAGTAGTTTTTATTTAGTTTTTATTAAGTTTTTATAGGTTTTAGTGTTAAATTCACATTTTTGGACTCTACTATGAGTTTTTGTATTTTTAGGCAATTTCAAGTATTTTCTGGCTGAAATTTAGGAGTTGGAGCAGAAGTCTGATTTAGAGACAGAGAAAGCACTGCAGATGCTGTCTGGATCTAAACTGCCTACATTCGGAAGAGCTCTTCTGGAGCTATAGAAGTCCAAAAGGAGCGCTCTCAATGCCTATGGAAATCTGACTTCCAGAGCTTTCAAGCAATATATAATAGTCCATACTTTGCTTCGGATTATGAGGCCCAAAATTGGCGTTCAACGCCAGCCATCTGACCAGTTCTGGCGTCCAGTGCCAGAAAGGAATTCCAAGCTGGAGTTCAACGCCCAAAAAGGTGCCAGGACTGGAGTTCAATGCCCAAGAGACCCTAAGGCACGTGGATCTCACCAAAGCTCAACCTAAACACTCACTAAGTATGCCCTAGAAGTGGATTTTAGTACTAAATAGACTGTTTTACCCTTACTAGTCATCTGTTTAGTATTTAAGGAATTTTATTTATGTAATTCAGAGTTTTAACAGACACTTTCAATCATCATACACATTTATCATTGTTTTTACTTCAGTATGAGTTTCTAAACCTCCTAGGTTGAGGGGAGGAGCCCTGCTGAGTCCTATGAATTAATAAAAGTATTTTTGTTTCTTCTTCGATCCGTGTTTGATCTATCTCTAAGATGTATATCCGATCTTCATCGTGGTGAATAGGATGATCTGAAAAATTAGCTCTGTTCATCACACTAAGACGAACGTGCCTGACAAACACCCGCGTCTACTTGGGTTTGTGTGAATACTTGGAAAAAAAGCACGAGCCAATAGCTATGTTTATACATCTCTCAGACGGTTAATCGATGACTTCGTTGGGACTTCTCGAGACACCAGTTCAGCCGATTTCCGGGGAGATTAGGGTCTCCGTGGTATAGGCTAAAATCTAAAGAAGCAGCGTTCTCTGATCCGGAGGATTCGACCTTGTCTATGGCGTCTTGAGTAGGATCGCCAAGAGACTGACTTGCTAAGAGCTTCACCCTCCGTCAGATTGAATGACCATGGGCAATGGCGTTTGACCTGTAGCAGAGGAGATCAATGACCACGGGCAATAGCTTTGATCACTTACAGCTTGCCATAGAAGAAGATCATTCACAAGCAAGAAAGACAGTAATACCAAAGTTCATTCAGAAAGACAAAGTAACTTCGACTCTCAACTCTATTCCTATCCTTATTTCTACTTAACATCCAAACAATTATGACATATAATCTTTCAAGGTTTACATAAACTCTCTGATTGCGCTTGACTAAGACCTGAAAGACAACCATTGCTTGCTTCAAGCCACAATCCTCGTGGGATCGACCCTGACTCACTCAGGTATTACTTGGATGACCCATTGCACTTGCTGGTACTGCTGCTATATGAACAGTGTGAGGTTTGCGTACATGCGCACTCCACCCATTTGGTGTAATAGTCGATGGCCACAATTAGGTATTTGACCTGACCGGGGCCGACGGAGAGAGGTCCCAATAGGTCGATCCCCTATTGAGAGAAAGGTTGGGAGGCCATCAACAGACTCAGCTCTGCTGCCGGTGCATTGTAAAAGTTGGCATTCTCTTGGCATTTCTTTTATTTTATGATTATTTTTTTTCATATTATTGACTTATTCTTGATTTATTTTACGATTTTAACTCTTAATTTATTCTTCTTTTTTATGTAGGATTCAAACATATTAGAATAAACCATCACTACCATTACATCATGAAAAAAGACTTGAGGATTCTACAATGTGATGAATTATGCTTTGTAGTTTTTGTATATGTGATAAACCACTATTTTATGGTATATTTTGGATTGAATTGAGTGGATTTTGTCAACTATTCTTACACTTATTCATGTAAATTGCATGTTTTTGAGATTCCTTCCTAATTTGTACTTAAGAATGAAAGCATGCTTCCTAGGCCTTAAAATTGCTAATTTTTAAGCCTCTCTTATTACCATTTGATGCCGTGATATGTTTGTCAAGTGATTTCAGGGTTTATTGGACTGGAATGGCATAGAGGATGAAAAAGAAGCATGCAAAAGTGGAAGGAACACAAAAATTAAAGATTTGAGAAGCTGGTCTCGACGCATACGCGTGGCTGATGTGTGCACGACCAAGAGCATCATCCATCGACGCGTACGCGTGATTGAAGCGTACCCGCGACCTTGCGCAAAGTTCGATGACGCGTACGCGTGGCTGACGCGTACGCGTGACAAGCAATATGTTTGATACTTTGGTTGTTTTATGGATATGTTTGATATTAAATGTTTGTTGTTGTTAATGTCTTTATGAACATGTTAATGTCTTTGTTGTTATTAATGTCTTTGGAGATAAGGAACATGTTGTTATTGTCTTTGTTGTTATTAATATCTTTAGAGACAAGAAACATGATGTTTGATATGGTTTTTTTATTTTTTTAAATTTTTTAAAATTTTTTAATTTTTTTTAAAATTTGCGGATATTCGTGGAGTCTCTGTTCCCCGGCGGTTACGGGATCCCCGTTATCCGTTGCGGGGACGGGGCGAAAAAGGGGACTGGATATGGAGGCAGGGGGCGGGGGGCATGTCCTCGCCCCCATGGGTACCCGTTGCCATGCTTAAGTAAAAGTAACAAGAACAACAGTGACTCAAGGCCAATCAAGGAAACCTAAGTATTAAAGACAACATACTAGTATCAACGTCATTTTTCAGGGACTACTTAGAACAGTCTCATGGAAACAAAACCACAAACGATCCTCGCCACACTAGCAAGACAAAACCTTCAGAGAACCCAAGATGAAGAAATCTTGGAAGCAAGAGTCATCGAAAATCTAGAATAGAAAGAGAAGCTAAGGTTCTTTATGAAGAAAGGAAGAAATGGAAAAGCTTTTAGAAATGTGGAAAAGGAGAAGAAGGAGAACCAAAGTGCTTTATAAGAGAAAAGGGGCAAAAAAGTCCTCTCAAACCCCTCTTAAAGACGTGCACATATCCCAAGAAAACTGCTGCACAAAGTTAGCCTCTCATTTAAAGCGGGGTAACTTTTAAAATTTTAAAACACGTCGAGTACCCGACTTCTAGAAAGACGGTGTACCCGACATCAAAATAAAGACCACAAATTGTTTGAGCCCGACCTCTTGAAAGCTCAGAACTCAAGGAGGGGAACTATTCATATCTTGACCTAACAACTAAAGACAGGCCCAATCTATAAAGGGGGTCTCCAACTCATACCTAACCTCTTTGAAGAGGTCGGCCGGTATTGGAAAGGAGCCCTGCTTTGCTTGTCCAAGCAAGTAACTGCCTTTGCAAATCTTTCCCACTATCTCTATCTTTTCTAAAAAATAGGTACCAACAAATTTCTAAGATAAAGAGAACGATTATCCATTAATAAAGATGAAACTACTCCAACAAAGGTGGTTATTGACTCTACTATAAGGGTCAGTTTGGTTAAACTTCTTAAATAAGTTCTTTTGAAAAAGGAGCTTAAATTATAAGGACTTTTATTAATATTAACTTTTAAATAAGTTATTTTGAGTTTGGAAAGTTATTATAAAAGTTCTTATTTTAAAGTTGTGCATTAAATAGGAGTGATAAAATAGCTTTTGAAAATGGGAGAAGTCACATTTTTTAACTTCTTCAAAAGCTCTTAAATAACTTTTTGAAAAGTTAAAAGTTTATCTAAAAGATTGTACCAAACACATTAATGTAACTTTCTATAAGTCAAAAGTTGAAAAAAGTAGCTTTTTGGTGTTTCCCAAACGGACCCTAAGTCCACTGACATCCCTCAAGTATAATTCACGTTCTAAACTACTAAAAACTTGCAAAAAGTCCTTGATGATTTAAACATCGGAGTCTCTTGGAGGTACCACCCCCTCCTCATGAGGAACTCGGACGATGGCACCTCGACACCAAACAAGTCGGATGCTGCCTCAGAAGGATTTTGGACCTCACGTCTAGACCCAAATCAATATTTCAGGTAACTCTCGGAACAATAACGATGTTTAATTCTTCATCATGCATAATAGTGGGTTTTGGTAATCCTATTTTTGATTTACTTGTGTTTATTGGACTAATAATATTTTTTAGGAAATCAATATTGTGAGATACTAATTTTAACATATTTCTTAATATATACAATATAAAAATTAAATTATTTAGGACAAACTAAATTTTATTTATTTTAGTCACAAAAAATATTAAATTTTATTTTCTTAAGGTTTGGGAAACTTGATTTAACTCTCCTAAACCTACATGCCCAATAATGTATTTGATATATATACAACAACGATGTTAAGTATACACAATAAATTAGCTACTGAATTAATTATAATGTAAAATATATATTAAAATATAAAATATATACACAATAAAAATAAATTAAATAATATATATTTATATATAAATATATAATAATTTATTTGATGATTAATTGCGTATATAATATTTTTATATAACCAATTGTAGTAACTATAAAACATAATAGTAATAAATATAGATATAAATATGAGAATGAAAACTTCCTATAAAACAAATCAATATCACTTGATGAATATACAGTACAAAAAAAAAGTCACGAATTTCACCAAAGATTAGAGAGATTATATAATTTATCTTATTATTTATACATATTCATCATCACATCAACTTGCTCGTGTAAGCTACATTGATCCAGCTTTCTCTTACTATGCATAAAAAGAAAAAGTATTCATGATGATGGATTATAATCTATTGGAAGTGACATGCATGTTGAAAATATTGGGTATAGGTTACAATCTATCTATGGAATTATTATGATGAACATTTTGTATGTGCCTGCCAGATGGATATATATAATACAGCCACACCCACACGTGAATTATTATTTGATTGTCAATGCAACTTTTATCTCTCTCACTCTTTCATGAGTTCCAAAGTCAACGTAACGTAATTGACAATTTCCTCCTACCGTGACTTCAAATTCAATACATTAACAGAAATAGAGGAGAAAAACTGTTTCTTTTTATTTTTAATAAAAAAGTCATCAAAAAAACAGGATTAGGATAGTGTGTGGATATTATTATTATAATTATGGTTTGAAAATTAAAAATACATATATAATGTTGATTATTTGATTGAGCTTAAAATAGACTAAAAAACCGTGTGCACTTTGATATGATCGTTGTCATAAAAAAAAGTAAAAACTAATAATCATGCACAAATCGTACATCAAATTCAGGAAAATGAGTTTTGTCTTTTGTGTATATATAGATATTATTAGGGTTAAGTATTGAAATCGTCTAAGGGGCTAAAATTAAATTCGTTTCCGACCTTTTTTTTGTTATTAAAATCATCCCGAACGTTCAGATACACTTTAAAATCGTCTTCAAGTGCATTAAAAAATTTTAATTTCAAATTTGCCCCTGAACCCTTTGACGCTTCGTGTTTTATTCCCGCAAAACGGCTTCATTATGTGAGTAACGTTACACAAATGAACATTGATCCTTCACCTTCAATGATGCCTTAACAGAGTGAGTGCTGGCCTGAGGAGTAGCGTCACTGCGTTTGCATTGCGTGGAAAAGGGTGGAAGAGGAGCTCGTTCTCGTGGCAGTCATCTCGAATCAAGTACGTGTGCAGCATTTGTTTTGATTTTTTGGAGCTTGAACTTAATACTGTGTGAAGGGTATTTGATGGTTTACAAATGGGAGTTTGGTGTGATTTTTGTTTGTAGGTCTTAGGTGAGGGTAATGGGAACCTTAAACCTGATTGTCTACCATGGTAGTAGATTTGGGTATGACAATGGTACATTGAAGTATATAGGGGGAGAAAGGACTATGATCGAAGATGTTGATATGGATTGCTGGTCTCTTTTTGAGGCATATTCTGAGGTGGGACAGTTTGGGTACACAAAGAAAAAAATTGCAGCTTTCTGGTATAAGGACCCAAGTTTTGAATAGTTAGAGAACGATTTGAAGTTATTTGAGGGAGATAGAGATGCCATTGAGATGTGTAAAATAGCGGGAAAGAGGGGTCATGTTGATCTGTACGTGGTCCATAAGGTTGAGGTTGATGAAGACTTTCCTGAAGTAGGGTTTCTTGATGTTGGAGGCCCAGGTGAACAGGTTCAGGAGGCGGAGAGGGCCAATGATGAAGAAGTACATAATCAGAAACAATTGGTGATCTATCAGGGTGATGGGGTCAGGAGGTGGACAGAGCTAATGCGAAAACGATTAAAGAGGAAGATAAGCTGAACCCGGATGAGCAGGTTAAATCAAATAGTGATGAGGATAGTGATGATGATGTTTTCATTCTATCTGATGGTGAGGTTGACAGTGCAGATGATGTGATGTTTACAGATAGTGAAGAGGAGTACGATGATGAGAGCAGATTTAATGAAGTAAGAGGCGGGACGGATGGTGATCGGGTTGAAAAAGGAAAAGGGGTTGCAGGAGGTGATTTCAGTGATGAGGAAGGGTTCAATAGTGATGAAGTTGATGTGGATTATGAAGTGGGTGGTGGTTCAGAGAAAGAGGACAGCGAGGATGATGATAACAATGAAGCAATTAGATATCCGATCCATAAATATGTGAAAGAGATGACAAGGTATAAATGGAAAGTTGGAACTGTGTTTGTTTCAAGGGAGGAATTTAAGAACACTGTAACAACTTATTACTGAATTACACTAGACTGTGTTCTGCCTAATATTATGCTGGTTCTGTTTAATGAATTTTCTTATTTGAGTTGATATGTTACATAGTTGATTAACAGAAGAGTTCAGTCACAATTTTCTTGCTAACAGATAAATTTGTCATTCCAATTAATTGTCAAATTACAAGGAGATCATTTCACTCACAAAATTAATCACCAAAACCCTAAACTAACCCCAGATGTTCAACAAAATCCAGTACATCTCAATTTACATAACTCAGACCCAATCAAACAAATGCAAACTGAACACTAAATTCTCCCCTAATTTCATCAACCATACTTCAATGGCATCACACACGCTACCCCCTCCCTCTGATTGAACCAAATCTGCGACCAGAAGCAAAACAAAACAACCCATCCAGAAATTCCTAACACTGCAGCAACCTTGAACTTTCACTCACTGTCTCTCACTTTTGCTTTCAGGGCCGCAACTTTCCTCTTCATCCTTGCAACATGAGGATCCTCACTCTTTGCTTCTGGGTCTGTCCATCGGAAGAAATCACACACCTCCTGGATCTGCAGCAACCCACCAGAATCAGAGTCCAGAACAAACAATACATTTCCATCACCCACCTACAGAAACTTAAAACCCTAATCTCATAGTAGACACACCCCCAAAATCGTCGCCCAGAATTATTCCTCGTTCCTGAAATCCTAAGTACGGGTCTCTCTCCATGTCCACACACAAGCTCCTTCTTCTGCGCAGACGACCGACTCCGACATGACTGTGAACTCTCCGCAGCCATGGCTCCACTCACCTTCGAAAGCCCTTCCTCCTTCTCTACTTCGTTGGTTAGGGATGACTGCTCTGATTTAATCCCAACCCTCCCAAATCAGAACTTTATATAAATAAATAAATAAACAAATAAATTAACTTTATTTATTAAAACTTCCAACGGACAGTAACAACTAAAGAGTAAAAGTGTCCAAAAATTTTGTTTTGAGGGGGGAAGGACAAATTTAAAGTGTATCTGAGCATTTGGGATGATTTTAATAACAAAAAAAGTCGAAGGCGAATTTGATTTTCACCCTCTTACCTTAGAGACGATTTCAGTACTTAATCCATATTATTATATCTCTCGCTATTAATTTTGAATCGCATACATATCTTATTATTATTGAAGGGGTTTGAATCAGTGGCGAAACTTGAAGATAAAATTGGATTGATAGCGTAGGATATGACCATTTCTATTAATCAAACTCTTTGAGATAGTTCTACTATTTTCATGTGATTTTAAAATTATAGATTCAAACCATAGAATCAATCACTGATCTAATTATTAGGTTAGTCTGCTTATATTATATTCTTTGTGTATAGTTCTTTTTTAAATTTTACATTAACATAGAATGGTTGTGTACCAGATTGCAAAATTAATTTGTTTACGGGTTTATGTCTCATTATTGTAAAAAAACAAGAATGAATAGTGGAGAATTGGAGAATTTGATGATGGGTTTGGCAGATGAGACCCATGTGGTAGCAAATTAAATTGACCATTAATTTCCATATCTTTATTTTTATTATCTTGGTTAGGTAGTTATAGGTTCCCCATTATTTTTAGGTATTGAATTTAGGTGAAGAGGGGTCACGTGTGCCACAAAATGTCTTCATGGTAAGGTACAGTGGATTCATATTGTGGCGGCAAGTGTAGTTTTCTTGGCATTTTGGTTTTTGATTGAAGAAGAAAAAAAACTTTAGATATGATTGAGTACTTTGAGCGAATAAATTTCTCAATTCAAAGTCTTAACTAACATACATCAAATTGAACTGTTTTTCATTGCAATAGTGATCATGCATGCTTGCTTATTAATGCTACATATTAATAGGATTCAGATGCACGTGTGTGATGTGAATCAAAGAATGAATGTTATGAAAACATGACAACGAATGTTAAGTCAGTTTTGAGGTGCCATTTCAAGCTAATTGGAATTTCTTTTACCAGTTGATACTGTTTCTGTTACTTGTAATGTTTAATTTCTATACCCTTTATTTTTTTAGAAATATTTTTTTAAGTTTATGTTTTACATTTGAAATTAAACAGGTTTAATTTATGGCAACTACTCAAATGAAGATGGCAAAAACATCTTTTTATAAAGATGCTTTATTTAAAAGTGTGACTTATTTATTTAGCTACACTTTAAACAAAGACAACACTTTTATAAATATCAAAATCTAACTATACAATCTATCATCTAAGAATAAAAAAAAAATATTTTTACATAAAAACAATTATAAAATTTTTATTGTAGTATCCACCTTAATTTATGGAATTTTTTTAATTAAGTTATGCTTAATAATTATACGAAACATATACATACTAAACAAGTGACACGAAAAACGCAGACTTCCGTCGAATTTACCGTAAACAATCGCAATGAAGTTTTGCTTTTTCTTTTTGTTTTTTTACTTTTATATACATAAATCAATCGTAGTAACTTATTGCGATTTATAGCCAAAGATAATTTGCATAAGTTTGTCTATAAATTGCATTGATATATAGGTAGATTTTATTACTCCTTATAAACTTTCTAAACATTGTTGCAATTTATTAACTATTTAAAATGTGTTAAATCAACTATCTTTATTAATTTTGTGCGATTTACTTGTTACTTAGTAAAGATACAATTTTGATGTGATTTTACAAAGAAAAATATTAGAGGACTATTTGAATTTAGTATTTATATTTTTTGTCATCAATTTTAATTTTTAGCTATTAATAAAATTTTTTTAGTCTAATAATCCAAGAATATATTTTAATCTATACTTTTAAATATTGATGACTAACTACTAATAAAAATAATAAATTTTAGTGTCCTCTAATATTCCTCTTTTACAAATAATAAAAATAAGACATTTGTATAAAAAAATATTATGATAGAACAAACACATTATTAATTAATGTTTTAGTTAATATTAGTAAAAAGAAAAACCTTATTAAATTGTGAATTCATTTCAGACTATTTAGCAGTTTTGGATTTAGAGGATTTAGATCTTAAAAGTAAAAATAATATCTCAAAGATTATTTTTGTCCCAAACATTTGGAGTAAGTTTTAAAATTGTCTCTAATATTTAAATCGTCTTATTCAAGTCTCTAACGTTTCAAAATCGTCTCAATATTATTCTGTTGTTAGTGATCTGTTAATAGATTGATGGTAAGACGACATTAAAAGAATTTTGAAATGTTAGAGACTTAAATAAGACGAAAACGTTAGAAATTTAAATAATACAAAAATTTTAGAGATAAAAATGATACATTACTCTTAGAAAAATTATTAAATCAAGTAAAATGATAGTGAATTTTAACGAAAAAAATTGCATTATAAATTCAGGATTTTTACTCACACTTGTAGAATGGCTACTAGATAAACTTTCAAGAAAGAAAAAAAAAGAGCATGGTACATATATAATAATATATAAATTATACTTTTTTTTCTCTAATATATCGAACTTTTTTAATATTTAATTTAATTAAACTTTAGTTTTAATTTTAAAATAAGTTTAACTTTATTCTTTAATAATATTATTTTTTATGATAGATAATTATTTAATTTATTTTTTTCTTTTACTTTTCATAAAAAATAAATTTACTTAGATAAAAATAATGTGATAAAGAGTAAAATTAAAAAATAAATTTATTTAAAATAAAAATAATATAATTAAGAATAATTTACTTAGATGAAAAAATAATTAAATAATTATTTATTTTAAAAAATTGATATTATTAAATAATAAAATTAAAATATATTTTAAAATTAAAAATAAAATTTAATTTAATTAAATATTAAAAAAATTTAGTACATTAAAGATAAAAATATATAATTTATATTTTATTTATATGTATCATATATTAGTTTTCTATCAGAAATTTATATTATCTACTAATCATTCTATGATGAGAAAAATAGTTTTAAGAGTAAAATTTAAAAAAATAAATTTATTAAAAATAAAAGTAATGTAATTAAGATTTATTTACTTAGATGTAATTATAAAATAATTAAGTAATTATGTATTATCAAAAAATTAATCTTATTAAAGAATAAAATTAAATTATTTTAAAATTAAAAATAAATTTATTTAAATTAAATATTATTAAAAAAGTTCAGTAAGTTAGAGACAAATAAAAATATATAATTTATACTTTATTATATATATATATATATATATATATATATTCTCTTTTTTTTCTTTTTTGAAAATTTAACTATTGGTTATTCTAAAAAAAATTTATGATGGATAAAAAATTTAAGTTTGTAATACAATTCATTTCGTTAAATTTTATTTTCATTTTACTTGATTTGGTAATTTTTTTAAGAGTGATAATATTTCACTTTTATCTCTAATATTTTTATCCTATTTAAATTTCTAATGTTTTAAAATTGATTTAATATTATTTTACCATCAACTTTAATTTATTAACAAATCATTAATGGCAAGACAATATTAAAATAATTTTAAAACGTTAAAAATTTCAATAAAACAATTTAAATATTACCGTTAAAACTTACTCTAAACCTTAGATAACATTAAAATATATATATATATACTTTACTCTCCCATCATAAATTATGGACATCGAATAATTTTCGCGTCATATAAACACTATGAAAAGGTGAATGCTTTTAGGCTTATCTATATAAGTACCCTTTTCCACCTTCTACCGTTGGTGTCAGAAAGTTTCAAACTTTTTGTATTAATAGGCAAGTAGTTTTATTAGCTTTGGTTTCTTAAGTAATTTTTTCTTTAGCAGTTCGCTACAGAAGTTTGTTTTCTTGAAAGAATTGTTTGAATTTGGATGTACTATTTGATTATTTGACAATCAAATGTTTCTTAATTATCGGAAAAATAAATGGTTAGGTTTTAATCAAAAGCATGCATTGTCCTTGAGCAAGCTAGATAGGTTGCAAAGTGCAAACTGATTTGCACTGTGTGAACAAACTCAACATCAACGTCTGATCAGTCTTAATTATTCCACTACCTACCATTTTGCATGCATGCCACCATTATTAAGAAGGGATCAAGTTTTTTCAAAGTAGGCCATAGCTTGTTCCATCACATTCTTTTTTGTGTATATAAAATATCCATATACTTATATATATTGGGAGCTATCTATGGGAGAAAACTAGAAAACTGAGTTTATGAGACTAACATAAATAATTAAATTTAGGCCTTATAGTTTAAAACATTGTAGAAAAAAAAATTAGCATATTCGGCAAAGACCATTAGTATAGAAAAAAATAATTATCTTATAAGAATATTTTGACAATCAATAATTATAAAAAAATGTTCGAATGTAATATTTTAATGTTCATTAATTGTCATAAAAAGTCTATAATATTATTCACGATCAATAATTGTCAAAAAAAAAAAGTATTAGTATATATATATATATATATACATTTTACTGATCACTTAATTATTGAAACATTCTTTATTGACAATATCTTTGTTAACGTTTGGTTATTATTGATTGTAAAAAAAAGTGTTAATAAAAGTATATATTGTCAATAAAACCTTTTGGATAATTGAATAGCCGTTAAAAATAATTTTATACCATTTTTTCTCTAACAATACTGAATATTTTATACAATTAGTAACTGTAAAAAATACCCTATCAAAATAACTAGTTTTATTGCCCATCCAAATTGCTTATTTTTCTTGTACAAATGAATTATCAGAATTAAAAAAAAATCATATGATTTTTTTTTAAATGTTAGTCATTTGTATACAACATCTTATTATTATGACGCTGGGTTGCTCCTATTATTGTTATATAAACTCATTTCTCTTACTAGATAGTAGATACCTCTTATTTGAATTCCAACTATAAGTACTTAGTTTTATATATTGGTCTAAATTTTAATTAAGTAAATAATATATTTATTTAAAATAAACATATATAGACATTTTCTCAAATTAAACTTTTTTAATCAATATAATGTCTTACCTATTCTAAAGAAATTAATAGAACAATGATATCGTTAAAGAAATTTTTAACGGACTTATATAAGTCTAGCTTTCAGAAAAATAAAATACCAAATAATTTCCTGAAAAATCGAAATGTTAGATTTATAGATTCTTAAAAACTTGTATGTTTGACTCAATTCATCCTTCTATAAAAGGGTTAGGGTCCGTTTGGAAACTTTAAAAGTTATATTTTTTAGTTTTTGACTTATAAAAAATAGTGGTATTAATATTTGGCGTAATTTTTAAAATCAAATGGTAGCTTTTTAAACTGCTATTTAAATGTTTATAAAGAAATTAAAAAAAATGACTTCTTTTATAATAAAAAGTTTTTTTATCATATTTCTTTTAAAATAAATAATTTTAGAACTAAAAAATCAAATACAAAATAACTTATTTATAAACTACTTTAATATAAATATTTATTATTTAAATTATTTTTTTTAAAAGAGTTTAATTATTAATTAAACTATTTACCCAAACTGAACCTTATAAATTTAATGCTACGTACTATTTTCAAAATCTCACTACTTTTTCTATGACCTATAAATCTAATGTAATTTCTTTTCAATAATTTATTTAATTTTTTTTCTGGACTTATAAGTCTGATTCATTGCAAATGTTTTTTGTTAAGAACATATTTATCTTATTATGATTTTTCATTTAATTAATGAGTTCGACTAAGGAGTTAATCTTTTTGTTCAACATTATTAACTAATTTTTTTTATTTTAAATTTTAAATCCAAAATTTTAAAGTTTAAACTTTAAATTTTATATCATAAATTCTATCTCTAAGCCTTATATCTCTGAAAATAAAAGGTTAAAAAAATAATTTTATAATAAAGAGAAAAAGTTGACTAATATTATCTATTTAAATATTAGTTCCCAATATTTTTTTAATTAATTAATATATTCTATGATTTTAATTTGGGCTTCTTCTGATCATCTGGAATCCAAGATCAATAGTTAGTGAAAGATTGCCCTACCACTAGTTAAAGTAACACGCATGCATATTTCATGCATTTTCTGGTACTTGCTGGGAACGCTGCACCAATAATACATGAACTAAAAGAACAAATCAAAAGTTATTACCAATCATCCAAATGTGGTAGAAACTAGCTAGAATCCACTAATTACATGAAAGTAAAGCAAGAAAAAATAAAGGGGAAACGATTGTTATCGAAGTCAAATTAAACTTGAAACAAAGCTTAGGAATATGAGTGTTAAGCCAATCATATTAAGGCATCTGACACAAAAGGATCATGCTTTTGAGCCAAAAGAATCTAAAATTGATCCATTGTGTAAATCTATGGTGATATATATCTAGAATGTGACAACCAAAGGCATATATATATAGCAGTAAGTGACAAATTAAACCAAATTTCTACAATAATAATAATTACTTAGTTAAGAAGCTATTTGGAGAAGAGTCAATGCAGTATTTATGTAGCCAACCAAAGAAATGGTAATCATTAAGGATTACAACATTGAGTCTAATTTTGGAGAATAAATTAATGCACACACATTTATATAAGAAATCATAAGGTTTTTGGTCATGTGTCTATATTCAATTATCCTTTTCTCGTTAAATATAGTATATAGAATTTAATTTTTACAGATAACTATACTTACATTTGAGGAAAATAATAAAATTACTCCATATATATATAATTTTTTAATATAAATTTATTAAAAAAAAACATTACATCAGAATAAGAGTAACAATATCCATTCCCATATTTAAGTATATGCTATCACATAAATACAAAAATTAATTGTCATAACTATTCAAAATATATCAGGAATACAAAACCGAATATCACTATAAATTTTTTAAATTATATCTTATATTTTGAGTAGTAATCAATAGACGAGGCTCTTAAAGGTTTGAAAAGTCTAGCCACTCACCTAGCTGATGCACCTTATAATAAATGATCAATATCCAATGTCTGCATAACATGTACGGTTAGTTTCCATTCAAACTAAAATGGTGAAAGTTTTTGACGAATTTCATGCTAATGAGAGTGATGTTGTGCCTATCTGAAACCACTAAAGTGCATACATTATATATATATAAGCTTTTTAATTAATTTTTCTAGTCTGATTAAAACAAGAGGGTATGCATCAATGCAACTGTACCTTAAGTCATTCTTCTTTTGGTTGATAGCAACAATTCATGTCATTTTGCTAAGAAATCACCATCAAATTTGGAAGGAAGAACCATGCACTATATATGAATCTAAAAAACGACAAATTAAAGTCATTTTGATAATACCAAGTTCACGTGACATGCCTTATTTAGTTTGGTGCCACGTGTAATTAATGAAGCCGCCCACAATCCAAAAGGTAACAAATTAGAAGGTTTCTGTTCATCAAAATGGTTAGACGTTTAGACTTAAAAACTTGGTGAAATGCCAAAAATATAGGGCTTACTCACACTTGCCATTCTAACATTACTACCCACTAATGACAAGGATAAAGGTTACTAGCACTCAAAATGTGACTTTTGATAGGGAAATTACACACTGCAAAACCCAAATGTGGAACAGATTAGATGTTTTTTAATTGGTTTGGAGCACTTAAACACGAATGTAACCACACATGTGGTACTTAATCAACATGTGAAGATCAAATTCATATTTGACCAGACACTTCAGTCTTCGGAGTAGTTGGGAAAACTCTTAATTGGTATCTTAATTTATGAATAGAATATAATCCAAATATACATATATTTTTGTAAAGATAAGACTAAATATGATAGAAATCAATTTAGTCTCTTAAATTTTATAGATATGGATGCATGGCCAGTTTACTCTATTAAGTTTCACACATTTAGTGCAATGTTAGCTAGCCATTAGGATATCATAACGGCAGTTAACTACGTACACAAATATTTTGTTAATTAGATTTGTGACAATTAGATATTGATCTAGTAGTTAGTTCACTCATCTATTTAAATAAATGTCAAAAAATTTAAATTTTACTTTATGTATGCAATAATTTATGGCTAACAACAAATTTTAAAGGAGACTTCAATTTACGAAGGATTAATCCTTAATTTATCACATTAGAAAATAGTGTAAAAACTAAAATTTAAAAAACAAAAATAGATTTGTGACTAAAAGACTACTTCAATTCATGGTTATAAAACTTAAGAACCAAATTTAATATATTTAAAACTCATGGATCAAATTAATCGAATAAACAATACCAAAAACAAAAAAAAAATAATCGGATAAAAATTTAAAGACCAAATTAAACCTTGTCTCATAATTCATATATGCTCTAACAAATTAATTATTACGATTATTGCAATATATGAAGCAAACCAAAATATGATTACCAAAATATATAAAATCAATTTTGATGGCTTTTATTTTGATAGAGGGAATTGGCCAGAGACCTGTTGAATGAAATGAGAGATATATCCTTATTACTTAAGGGTGTGTAGTTGGGAGAATTATAAAGTATTTTTAAAAATATTAAAATAAAAATATTATATTCTTATGTTTGATTTAAAGTATAAAAGATTATTCTCAGATAAGTTTAATTTTTGGGAATTAAAATTAGGGCTGATAATGGGTAGGATAGGGTAGGGTTTGCTCTCTATCCTAATCTTATCTGCGAGTTAAATTTTTTTTTTAAATTCTACCCTATCCTATTCGCGGGTTGAAAATCTCTCCACCCTAATCCTACCCGCATCTTAAAGTTCTAAACTCTACCCTACCCTACCCGACCATACCTGTAGAAAAATAAAAAATTTTTAAGCAAATATAAAATTCAACCATTCCAAATTTCATACATATTAATAAAATAGAAAATAAAAAACTAAGTTCAAATTAAAATTAAAAACAATAAAATCTTAAAGAAATCCAACATAAAATTACAAATAATATGATCATCAACTAACTTAGTGGTTATTTCAAGTTTTTATAAGAGAAAGATTATGAGTTCAATACTTACTTTTTTCACTACATACATAACTTTTACATATATATTATATAATATATTAGGGGTGCGAGTAGGGTAGGATAAGGTATACCCTGAACCCGTACCCTACCCTACTCGCAGGTAAACTCGCACCATACCCTACCCGAATGGGTTGGTCCGGGTTGAGTACCCGCGAGTACGGTATATAATGCCAGCCCTAATTAAAATACAATCATTTCAATTTCCACCTTTTCTTGAATATATTTGATTCCCGTGAGAATAAAATTTGAGTAACAAAGTAAAAAGACTAAATTATCCTTACTCAACTAATCCTAATCTCCTCTTTCACTTTTTTCTCTTCCTCATTTCAAATTCAAACTAAACCCTAGCAGAGTCACTTTCTCTACCTCTTTTTCAAATTTAGGGGTGTTCATGGGTTGGGTGAAATCGGATTTGATGTGACCAAAATCCGACCCGAAATATATACCGGACCTATTTGTTAGAGCCGAACCCAATTCTAGACCCGATGAAACCTACACACTTTCGGGCCACGATTATACCAGGTAAAAAATGCGCCGTTAACATTACTTTCTGGGCAATTTACCTATATATGATAAATGCTGAAAACCTTTACCTGATTACAACAATTGAAAACTTGTTTCGTGAATGTCTTGTTTCACTTTCTATATAATCCGTGGAAGCCAACCACGATTTCCAGATTACACATAAACTGTGGCTGGTAGCAAAGGTTTACATGCAAGAAGAGCTCAACGTAAACCGTTGGAGGCAGCCACGGTTTACCCTTGGTGAATGCAAGATGGAAACCGTTGGAAGCAGCCATGGTT
Source organism: Arachis ipaensis (assembly GCF_059453495.1). Taxonomy (NCBI): domain Eukaryota; kingdom Viridiplantae; phylum Streptophyta; class Magnoliopsida; order Fabales; family Fabaceae; genus Arachis; species Arachis ipaensis. Next base: position 61,940,916 of record NC_142443.1, read on the forward strand.
TATGAGGACAAATGTGCATAAAACGTGGCTAGCAGCAACGGTTTATGAAGGGGTTCGAATGGGCATAAACCATTGTGAGCTCCCCACGGTTTATGAGGAGAGAAAATCTATATATATGTGAGTGAGATTCAAGCTGCTGAGGAGATATCATTATCACAATGTCAAGTGAGGAAGAGAGTTTTCTTGTCTTAGTGCATTGCTCTGGGAAAATCAAAAGAAGCAAAAAAAATGGTGTGAAGTTCACTGACAGAGAACCATTGAGTGTTTTCATCAGTTCATCAAGCACTTTGTCAGATATGAAGAACAACATCTTGCAGAAGTTTGGGGTATTTGGAAGCAAGTGGGTGAAGAAGCTATTCTACAAGATTCCTATCGCAGGTGTCTCGACCGGTGTTAAGTATGATACGTTTGTGCTAGCGGATGATGAAGATATTAGGGTTCTGTTTCATTGTGTTAGGAGTTTTTCGGAGGTCAGAATACACGAGTTGTTCGCAAAGTTGGAGGTTGGTGTCGATAGTTCTGGGGCATTAGCTCCAGTTCATAGCTCGACTGCCGCGGGCGGTGCGTCTAGTTCGATGCCTGCGGCCCGGCTATCTGTTCCGCAGATCGCATCCCCTTCCTTCGCGGCTGATTTAGAATGAACAGAGGCAGTTAGTTCTGTACCGTTGGAGAATCATGGGGTCTGGAAGCAGGCATTTGAGGCGGATACAGGTGGTAGCATAATTCATGAAGATCAAGGCTTTTGGAAACCTGATCGAGTAGAGATTGTAATGCGGGACGATGACTCTAACCAGGAACCTGCAGATATCATTGGGGACAGTGATGATGATACAGGTGCTAATCCACATGCACAACACGGACCTTCAAGTTCTGGCACACAGCAGTATCCTCCACACTTCTCCACTCTAAACTTGGAGGCTCTGGGTCAACAGGCGGACGAAGGTGCTACAATTGGGGATGGTCCTCAGTGGATGGTCCTCTACCTCGAGCCCGTCCACTGCCATCCCGCCCACCCTGTCGTCTGGCTCTATGTCGAGGAACACGATAATCCACAACACCTCCATCATCAAGACCAGCTAGGTCCTCATCCAAACGGTCGTCAAGCCATCGCCAATCTCGATCGGTGGTATGTGTACCTATTTGCCGACGCTGATCCACTCGCCTGTTATCCGGTCTGTCGACAACCTGCACCCTGGGAGGTGCCTGTGACGATCCTCTGTGACGAGCCTCCTCCGTCAACAAAATCGGCCTCGGATCCTGAAATGCAACCTCTGGAGATAGGAATCTGTGGGCCACACGGCACCACCAGTCCAAGTACTCAGCTGACGGACCGGGGTCAGCTACTCGGTCGACCAGTATGACTGAATCAAAACGGTCCTCCCAATGCTGATGCCACTCCTGATAATATCTGGGGAACCATCGGTCTCCACCCCTTCCATCCTTCGCATGGAGCCAATCTATGTTCAGAGCAAACTGAGGGAGATGCTGAACCCCGCCGAACTGCGGCATCACCCTATCCACCTGGTGCCACTCAATCGCGGCAAAATATATCAGGCTAGTGACTGCCGTCCATAGCCTACGGTGCTTGTCAACTAGTATCTCCGGATGAATAACAGCAGCCATCTCGGGAGAAGAATAAGGCTCCCACACAAACTGTTTCGAAGGTTTTAACGTTAGCTAAAACCATAACTCTATACAGGAACAAGTACTTGTAAGAGCAATAACTAAACGACTCACATCATGGACACGCAATCTATCCAAACAAAGGCGTGCAGCCACCACTCTTTGATCCACTGCATCGTTTCTCGGTAGATACTCAGCTCACCTACAAGTTTCATTAAAAGCATGTCAATACGGGTAACAACACATTTAATAGAACAAGTTATGGACCTAAAATAATATATCCGTACCTGGATGAAAGCGGAAACCCAAAGATATTGAAACAACTAGGCCTCAAACTCGAAAACCTCCAGAAAATCCAAGACTGTAGTAGCTGAAGTGGCCCCACCAAGTTAACAACGTTTCTGTTTGTCCCACAATAAAGACATCTATACAATCAGGCCAGTGCCGCCGAGCCCCAGCTATATCTACCTAAGTCGTCCAACGATGCCAAGTAAGGCAACCAGCGAAGGTGGACCCGGTTTGCGTTCTTGTCCGCAAATAGCTGAGACGACAACAACATCAGAATATAGGCACGCGCGTATATACGCACGATCTCGTCAGTAGCATCTGCTGGGAGAACCCGAAACTGCTCATGGAACCATGTGTAGCACACTGTCATTTGCTTGACTTTATTCGGTGGAGGTAACTCCCCAAACAACTTGCGGAACCACACCCATGCCGGTCTTTCATTTTCCATTAGATTCTCAAAGTCGGTCAGGCACCCACTTACAGGCTCTCCATCGATCGGCAAATCCAGCTGATAGGCCACGTCTTGCAAAATGATAGTGCACTCCCTAAAGGGCATATGAAAGGTGTGGGTCTCAGGACTCCACCTCTCAATGAATGCGCTAAGTAAAGGCTCATCAACCCAGAACCACTAACTGTTCAGCCTAGCCAAGTGATACAGGCCTACGGTCTCTAGATACGGTATAATCCGATCGTGTAAAGGCATATTCTGTTGTCTCCTGACACCGCTAATAATCCTAGTAGGCTGCAAAAATATGCATAAGGAAATCTTCAACATACGACCAATACTAACAACATCTAATATAATTTTAAAAAATTGTTATACACCAACATTGATTTTCTATGTACTCTAATGATGACAATAGTTCTAATAACGACAACAATAACAAAACTAACAATACCAACAGGAATTACAAAAGTAACAACAACAACACTAATAATACTAACAACTCGCAATAATAACAATACTAATAATAACCATAATAACAATAACGATAATAATAATAACGATAATACTAACAAGTCACATTACTAATAATAGTAATAATAATAATAATTATAAAAATAATCAAAATTAAAAAGTCACAACTAAAATAATAATAATAATATTTATAATAATATTAATAATGATAACAACAATACTAGCATTATTAATAATAATGATAATAAGAATAATAATAATAAAGTTATTTAACTAACCTCTTGGTCGATATATCCAGCCACATGCGCAACGCCATTTAACCGGTACATACGAGATTCGTCTTCCATCGGTCCACTGTTCAACTGGTTCAAAACCTCAATCCGGCTCCCTAAACCAAAAAGCTCTCTGGATTCTCTCTCACACCACCAACTTCACAAAATTTTCAATGCTCAAATGTGATCCGTCCTCACCAGCAATGGCTTCTATATTTATACTTGCTCATGCATAAACCGTGGCTGCTTCCAAGGTTTTATGCACACACCATCTTCTTCATAAACCGTGGCTGCCACGCACGGTTTATGTGTTGCATTCACCAAGAGTAAACCGTGGCTGCCTCCCACAGTTTACGTTGACAACCTTTTCGCATGTAAACCTTTGTTGCCAGCCACTGTTTATGTGTAATCTGGAAACCGTGGTTGGCTCCCATAGATTATATAGAAAGTGAAACAAGACATTCATGAAACAAGTTTCCAATTGTTGTAATCAGGTAAAGATTTTGCAACATTTATTTTATATAGGTAAATTGCCCTTATTTTCTTGTAAGCTAACATGTGAAAATATCCAAATATATGTATATTAAAGTCACATAGGCATTCCCATTTAGAGCACTAGCAAGCAATTCAAACATATGCATATGATGCATGCCTGTTCTATGGCTGATGAGTCTCATCTGTCGATTATCAAGCCAACCCGATAAGTCCGACTGCTAAACCCTGGACTATCCTCCGTCGTGCATTCCCAAGAGTCTATGCATAGCTTTTTCTCATATATTAAAAATATGCTCAATGGGGGTATCATTCCAGGGAATTTATACGTGCCCGGTCACCCTTACGACGTAGGGTCAACAGAGTATTGAGTCTCAACCTGGAACACGTGGTGGCAAGCCACTGCTCTTTACCCAGAGAAACTTGTATCCCAGATAAAATAAGTGCAAAAGCCTCATTATCATTCATATTCATTCATAATCATTCATTTTAGCCATAACAACATATATAAATCATATATTTGCACTTTTTATACATAATTTATCATAACCAGAGCAAGTGGGATGAGCCACACTCTTGCATCTACCCAGGGAGTGTTGAGTTAAGAAATTAACTAATTTCAATTGATGTTGACAAACAGTATTTTATTAGGCTAATAATCCAATTAGTTCTTTAATTGTGTTTAATTAGTGTTGCAGGCTAAAGAAATAAAATAGTTACAGCAGCCCAAACAGATAGAAAAATAAACAAGTCTCTCAGTGGGCTTTAAAACACTCAAAGCCCAAAGAAATATTGTAAAACTGATGAGCGGATATTTTATACGCTTTTTGGGGTTAATTTCATGTAGTTTTTAGGATGTTTTCGTTAAGTTTTTAGTATATTTTCATTAGTTTTTAGGAAAAATTCATATTTCTGGACTTTACTATGAGTTTGTGTGCTTTTCTATAATTTTAGGTATTTTCTGGCTGAAATTGAGGGAGCTGAGCAAAAATCTTATTCGGGCTGAAAAAGGATTGCTGATGTTGTTGGATTCTGACCTCTCTGCACTCGGAATGGATTTTCTGGAGCTACAGAAGTCCAATCGGCGCGCTTCTAATTGCGTTGGAAAGTAGACATCCAGGGCTTTCCAGAAATATATAATAGTCCATACTTTGCTCAAAGATAGATGACGTAAACTGGCATTCAACGCCAGTTCCATGTCGTAGTCTGGCGTCCAGCGCCAGAAACAGGTTACAAGTTGGAGTTCAACGCCAGAAACAGGTTACAACCTGGCGTTGAATGCCCAAAACAGCCCAGGCACGTGAGAAGCTTTAGTCTCAGCCCCATCACACACCAAGTGGGCCCCAGAAGTGAATTTCTGCACTATCTATCATAGTTTACTCATTTTCTGTAAACCTAGGTTACTAGTTTAGTATTTAAACAACTTTTAGAAATTTATTTTGTATCTCATGACATTTTTAGATCTGAACTTTGTACTCTTTGACGGCATGAGTCTCTAAACTCCATTGTTGGGGGGTGAGGAGCTCTGCTATGTTTCGATGAATTAATGCAATTACTTCTGTTTTCTATTCAAACACGCTTGTTCCTATCTAAGATGTTCATTCGTGCTTCATTATGATGAATGTGATTATCCGTGACACTCATCACCATTCTCAACCTATGAACGTGTGCCTGACAACCACTTCCGTTCTACATTAGATTGGATGAGTATCTCTTAGATTCCTCAATCAGAATCTCCGTGGTATAAGCTAGAATCTATTGGCGGCATCCTTGAGAATCCGGAAAGTCTAAACCTTGTCTGTGGTATTCCGAGTAGGATTCTGGGATTGGATGACTGTGACGAGCTTCAAACTCGCAAGTGCTGGGCGTAGTGACAGACGCAAAAAGGATAGTAAATCCTATTCCGGTATGATCGAGAACCTACAAATGATTAGCCGTGCGGTGACAACGCACCTGGACCATTTTCACTGAGAGGAAGGATGGTAGCCATTGACAACGGTGATCCACCAACACACAGCTTGCCATAGGAGGGACGTGCGTGCGTGAAGAAGAAGACAGGGAGAAAGCAGAGATTCAAAAGACAAAGCATCTCCAAAACTCCAACATATTCTCTATTACTGTATAACAAGTATTTATTTCATGCTCTTTTATTCCTCGCAATTCAATTTGATAAGTGAATTATTTTCCTGACTAAGAGCTACAAGGTAACCATAGATTGCTTCAAGCCAACAATCTCCGTGGGATTCGACCCTTACTCACGTAAGGTATTACTTGGACGACCCAGTGCACTTGCTGGTTAGTTGTGCGAATTTGTGAAAAATAGTAATATTGACATTGACATGTAACAAATTCATGCACCAAGTTTTTGGCGCTGTTGCCGGGGATTGTTCGAGTTTGGACAACTAACGGTTTATTTTGTTGCTTAGATTAGGAAAAATTTTTCTTTTTGGTTTAGAGTCTTCTATTATTGTTTTTGGTTGAAATTTTTTTTTTAATTTTTCAAAAATTTTATAAACTGATAATTGAGTTCTTCTGTTTGAGTTTAGTTTCATATTTTAACTTTGGTATCAATTACATGTTTTTATTTTCTTTAAAAAAAAAGTTTTATTCTTAGTTATTAAAAATACTTCTTCAAAACAAGTGTTACATTTACTGCCCAATTGGCTAGAGCGTTGGTCTATGTTCTTGGTAATTGGGTATCTTCTTTTTAAAATCTTTCTTTTTAAAAATAATTTTTCTGTGATTAAATCTTGTGCCAAACTTTAAGTTTGGTGTTTTCTTGTTAATCTTTTTATAATTTTCGAAAATTTTAGTTTGGTTTTCTAAAAATTTTAAGTTTGGTGTTCCTCCTTCATGTTCTTGTTGTTCTTGTGATTCTTCAAAGTGTTCTTGAGTCTTCCTTGTGTTTTGATCTTAAAATTCTTAAGTTTGATGTTCTTTGGTGTTTTTCCTCCAAAATTTTCGAAAACAAGGAGCATTAGATCTAAAAATTTTAAGTTGTGTGTCTTTTGTGTGTTTTTCTCTTTCATCATAAAATTCAAAAATAAAAAAAAAAATAATATCTTTTCTTTATTCTACTCATAATTTTCGAAAAATTAGCATTAAATTAGTCATCAAATTTAAAAATCATATCTTTTTCAAATCATATCTTTTCCAATCAAATCCTTTCAATCATATCTTTTTCAAAACTTCCTAACAATTTTTTTTCTTTCTCTCTCTCCATTTGTCGAAAATCTTCACCCATTTTTATTTATTTTATTTTAATTTATTTTATTTTTGAAATAAATAAATAAATAAATAAAAATATTTTTTCTCTATTTACATCATCTCCCTTTCTCCATCATGGATCTAAGTGGAAATGAACAGTCCAGAAGGACTCTGGGGTCATTTGCTAACCCCACCACTACTTCATATGGGAGTAGTATCAGTATACCCTCCATTGGGGTCAGTAGCTTTGAGTTGAATCCTCAGCTCATTATCATGGTGCAGCAAATTTGCCAGTATTTCGGTCTTCCACAGGAAGAACCTACAGAGTTTCTTGCACAGTTTTTACAAATTGCTGACACAGTACATGATAAGGAAGTAGATCAGGATGTCTACAGATTATTACTATTCCCATTTGCTGTAAAAGACCAAGCTAAGAGGTGGTTAAATAACCAACCTAAGGCTAGCATAAAGACATGGAAACAGCTGACAGAAAAATTCCTGAATCAATATTTTCCTCCAAAACGGATGACACAGCTAAGGCTGGACATCCAAGGCTTTAAACAAGGAGATAATGAATCTCTTTATGATGCCTGGGAGAGATACAGAGAGATGCTAAGAAAATGCCCATGTTTTCAGAGTGGGTTCAGCTAGACATCTTCCATTATAGGCTTACAAAAAGAGCTCAGATGTCTCTAGACTACTCAGCTGGTAGATCTATCCACATGAGGAAGACAATTGAAGAAGCTCAAGAGCTCATTGATACAGTTGCCAGAAATCAGCATCTGTACTTAAGCAGCGAACCTTCCATGAAAGAAGAGGCTAAAACAGTGACTACTGAACTCAGTCCTGCTGAACAAGCTACTGAATTCAATCAGCAATTGGATTTTCTAACAAAACAGTTAGCCGAATTCAAGGAGAGACTACAAGAGACAAGGATGGCTAATATAAATATGGAAGAACAATTAAAACAAACAAAGCAGCAACTGTCAAAACAAATAACAGAAGAATGCCAAGCAGTTCAATTAAGAAGTGGGAAAACATTAAATACCCCACCTCAAGGCAGCAGGAAGCCAAGAAATGAGCAAACTACCCAAATTCCATCTGAGGACAGTAAGAGCTCGGGGAAAAGTAATTCTGGCGCTAAAATGCCAGAAATTGGGTGGAAGGCTGGCGCTGGACGCCCAAACCATGCTTAGGACTGGCGTTCAACGCCAGAAACAAGCAAGGAACTGGCGTTGAACGCCCAAAGAAAGCACAGTTCTGGCGTTCAAACGCCAGGAACAGATGAGGAGTTGGCGTCTAACGTCACTCCAGCTTCCAACCCTGGCACTTAATTGCCAGTGAGGGATCAAACACACACAAGTGCTGATGACAACCCCTCTAAAAGGGCTTCTTCAACCACGTCTGTAGGAAATAAACCTGCAGCAACCAAAGTTGAGGAATATAAAGCCAAGATACCTTATCCTCAAAAACTCCGCTAAGAGGAGCAGGATAAGCAATTTGCTCGCTTTGCAGATTATCTCAGGACTCTTGAAATAAAGATTCCATTTGCAGAAGCACTTGAGCAAATACCTTCTTATGCCAAGTTCATGAAAGAGATCTTAAGTCATAAGAAGGATTGGAGAGAAACTGAAAAAGTTCTCCTCACTGAAGAATGCAGTGCAGTCATTCTGAAAAGCTTCCCTGAAAAGCTTAAAGATCCCGGAAGCTTTCTGATACCATGCATATTAGAGGGTAATTGCACCAAGACAGCCTTATGTGATCTTGGGGCAAGCATCAACCTAATACATGCATCCACTATCAGAAAGCTTGGTTTAACTGAAGAAGTTAAACCAACCCGGATATGTCTCCAACTTGCTGATGGCTCCATTAAATACCCATCAGGCGTGATTGAGGACATGATTGTCAGGGTTGGGCCATTCGCCTTTCCCACTGACTTCGTAGTGCTGGAGATGGAAGAGCACAAGAGTGCTACTCTCATTCTAGGAAGACCTTTCCTAGCAACTGGAAGAACTCTCATTGATGTTCAAAAGAGGGAAGTCACCCTGAGAGTCAATGAGGATGAGTTTAAGTTGAATGCTGTCAATGCCATGCAGCATCCAGACACACCAAAAGACTGTATGAAAGTTGATCTTATTGACTCTTTGGTAGAGGAGATCAACATGACTGATAGTCTTGAATCAGAGCTGGAAAACATCTTTAAAGATGTTCTGCCTGATCTAGAGGATTCAGAGGAATTGAAAGAGTCTCTGAAATTTCCTCAGGAAGAGGAAAAACCTCCTAAACCCGAGCTCAAACCATTACTACCATCCCTGAAATATGCATTTCTGGGAGAAGGTGATACTTTTCCAGTGATCATAAGCTCTGCTTTAAATCCACAGGAAGAGGAAGCACTAATTCAAGTGCTAAGGACACACAAGACAGCTCTTGGGTGGTCCATAAGTGACCTTAAGGGCATAAGCCCAGCTAGATGCATGCACAAGATCTTATTGGAGGACAATGCTAAGCCAGTGGTTCAACCACAGAGGCGGCTAAATCCTACAATGAAGGAAGTGGTGCAGAAAGAGGTCACCAAATTACTGAAGGCTGGGATTATTTATCCTATTTCTGATAGCCCCTGGGTGAGCCCTGTTCAAGTTGTCCCCAAAAAGGGAGGCATGACAGTGGTTCATAATGAAAAAAATGAACTGGTTCCTACAAGAACAGTTACAGGGTGGCGCATGTGTATTGACTACAGAAGGCTCAATACAGCCACCAGGAAGGATCATTTTCCTTTACCATTCATAGACCAGATGCTAGAGAGACTAGCAGGTCGTGATTATTACTGCTTTTTGGACGGCTATTTAGGCTACAACCAAATTGCAGTAGATCCCCAGGATTAAGAGAAAACAGCATTCACATGTCCATCTGGAGTATTTGCTTACAGAAGGATGCCATTTGGGCTGTGTAATGCACCTGCAACCTTTCAGAGATGCATGCTCTCTATTTTCTCTGATATGGTGGAAAAATTTCTGGAAGTCTTCATGGATGACTTCTCAGTATATGGAGACTCATTCAGCTCCTGTCTTGATCACCTGACACTGGTTTTGAAAAGATGCCAAGAGACCAACCTGGTTTTAAACTGGGAAAAATGTCACTTTATGGTGACTGAAGGGATTGTCCTTGGGCATAAAATTTCAAACAAGGGAATAGAGATGGATCAAGCTAAAATAGAGGTAATTGAAAAATTACCACCACCTAAAATAGCGGATATTTTATACGCTTTTGGGGTTAATTTCATGTAGTTTTTAGGATGTTTTAGTTAAGTTTTTAGTATATTTTCATTAGTTTCTAGGAAAAATTTATATTTCTGGACTTTACTATGAGTTTGTATGCTTTTCTGTAATTTCAGGTATTTTATGGCTGAAATTGAGGGAGCTGAGCAAAAATCTGATTCGGGCTGAAAAAGGATTAATGATGCTGTTGGATTCTGACCTCTCTGCACTCGGAATAGATTTTTTGGAGCTACAAGAGTCCAATTGGCGCGCTTCCAATTGCGTTGGAAAGTAGACATCCAGGTATTTCCAGCAATATATAATAGTCCATACTTTTCTCAAGGATAGACGACGTAAACTGGTGTTCAACGCCAGTTCCATGTTGCAGTCTGGCGTCCAGCGCCAGAAACAGGTTACAAGTTGGAGTTCAACGCCAGAAACAGGTTATAACCTGGCGTTGAACGCCCAAAACAGCCCAGGCACGTGAGAAGCTTTAGTCTCAGCCCCAGCACACACCAAGTGGGTCCCAGAAGTGGATTTCTGCACTATCTATCATAGTTTATTCATTTTCTGTAAACCTAGGTTACTAGTTTAGTATTTAAACAACTTTTAGAAATTTATTTTGTATCTCATGACATTTTTAGATCTGAACTTTGTACTCTTTGATGGCATGAGTCTCTAAACTCCATTGTTGGGGGTGAGGAGCTCTGCTGTGTTTCGATGAATTAATGTAATTACTTCTGTTTTCTATTCAAACACGCTTGTTCCTATCTAAGATGTTCATTCGTGCTTCATTATGATGAATGTGATGATCCGTGACACTCATCACCATTCTCAACCTATGAACATGTGCCTGACAACCACTTCCGTTCTACATTAGATTGGATGAATATCTCTTAGATTCCTCAATCATAATCTCCGTGGTATAAGCTAGAATCTATTGGCGGCATCCTTGAGAATCCGGAAAGTCTAAACCTTGTCTGTGGTATTCCGAGTAGAATTTTGGGATTGGATGACTGTGACGAGCTTCAAACTCGCGAGTGCTGGGCGTAGTGACAGACGCAAAAAGGATAGTAAATCCTATTCCGGTATGATCGAGAACCTACAAATGATTAGCCGTGCGGTGACAGCGCACCTGGACCATTTTCACTGAGAGGAAGGATGGTAGCCATTGACAACGGTGATCCACCAACACACAGCTTGCCATAGGAGGGACGTGCGTGTGTGAAGAAGAAGACAGGGAGAAAGCAGAGATTCAAAAGACAAAGCATCTCCAAAACTCCAACATATTCTCTATTACTGCATAACAAGTATTTATTTCATGCTCTTTTATTCCTCGCAATTCAATTTGATAAGTGAATTGTTTTCCTGACTAAGAGCTACAAGGTAACCATAGATTGCTTCAAGCCAACAATCTCCGTGGGATTCGACCCTTACTCACGTAAGGTATTACTTGGACTACCCAGTGCACTTGCTGGTTAGTTGTGCGAATTTGTGAAAAATAGTAATATTGACATTGACATGTAACAAATTCGTGCACCAAAAACTCAGCTGGGATGAATGAAATCATATTTAACCCAAGTCCAAGTTCATTACATCAAGCTTTTCATCCAAGATTGAAGTCTTACCTCTCTTTACTTGCTTCGGTCAGCATCAGAACAAAAGAGAGAGAGCTTCGTCCAATTGCTCTTTTCACCATAAAAGAAAGAAAGAGAAAGCTTAATCCAAAAGGAAAAGGTCTAATTACCCAAATCAAACCATTTTAAGCTAAGTCAGAAGTTAAAGGTGATTCATTTCCTTTTGCATACATCTTACTTTCTTCTCTTCTTCCCCGACTCTCTGCCAATTCAATTTGGGAAACATGAAAAAGGTGATCTCTGGTAAACAGTGCTGTGAATCAAAGGCCAAGATTATTTCTTGGGGACAAAGTAGTATCTCAAGGGTTCAGATATAGGATTTCCATTAAAAACTTTTCTTCTTTGCTGTTTTGAGGCATTCGGTCAAGAAAAAGAGATCTGTTTCAAAATTCCAAATTGGGGATTAATGGATGAAAGTAAAAGGCTAAGCTGGTAACTCACAGCTTGAGGAGTTGACTTGGAAAAGAGCATCTCAACAACATGTAAGGAGATACAAAAAGAAAAATTTTGTTTCAGCTGAAGCAAGGAGAGAGAACCAAGGTTTGAATTTCATGTTCTGAGAAGTCTTCTCTGAGAGAGTTCATAAACTTGGACAGTGCTTTCTATTAAAGGAGCATTCCGCCAGAATGAGGAACGAAATCAAAGTCAAGCAAATCTGGTTCATCGCATAGCAATAGAGGCTGTTGAAGCATCAATCTCCTTCATGTTTTACAGATTGTAATTTCATTTTTAATGTATTTTTTTGTAATTTCTTGAGTGGTAAAAGGCAGAAAGTGAGAAATCAAGAAAAGCCTATGAGTGATAAAAGGATGAGTGATACACTTGAGAGAAAAGCCTAGAGTTATTTCAGATTTCTTTAGGTGTTTACATTGTCTTGTATCCTGTACCTGAAAGGTACCTCTTTCTTAGTTGGGTTAGCACTAAGAGTGAAGAGTTAAGTATTAGCATACCCAAGTCAAGTTAGGTTAGAACTTGAGAGGAAAAGGATTGTGTCAATCCTGTGGAATTAGTGTATGTAATACTTTAACTATAGTGAAAATTCTACCACTGTTGTGGTGGAGACTGGATGTAGGTCGCATTGCACAAGGCAACTGAACCAGGATACATAATGGTGACAGCTTCTCTCTTCCCTTCTTTGTTCTGTTTTTTTATATTCATGAGACAAAAAAAATTGTCTCATAAATTTTTGCTGCTGAGTTTAAATAGATTCAGACTGAAAGTTTATATTTAAAGGGTTAATTTATTAAAGTAAAAGAAAGTCATAGATTCAACCTCCCTTCTCTAAGCCTTCTGCAACCTTCAATTGGTATCAAGAGCCAAAGTCTCAAGAATCAAGCTTCACCGCTTGGAGCAAAGGTCCAATGGCGAACAACTTAGGCACAACCATAGTTGCCTACACTCTAACAGAAGGCCAGTCAAACAACAGGCCTTCCTTCTTCAACGGGAAGAACTATGCCTACTGAAAAGAGAGGATGCGAATCTTCATCTAATCCATTGACTACAACATATGGAATATTATTGTAAGCAGCGCCAAAATTCCAACCAAAACAAGCGCTGTTGGAGTGGTGACTCCAAAAGAAGAAACTGAATGGAATGATGACAACAAGAAGAAAGTGGAGCTGAATGTTAAAGCCATCAACCTTCTTCACTGTGCTATTAGCTTTGAAGAGTACCAAAAGGTGTCTAGATGCAGGACACCCAAAGAAATCTGGGAGAAACTCCAGGTTACACACAAAGGCACTAAATAGGTCAAAGAAACGAGGACTGATATGCTGCAAAAAGAATATGAGATGTTTAACATGAAGGATGGAGAAAGTATTGATGAAGTGTTTGAGAGATTCTCAATCATAATCAACAACCTCGATGCTATGGGTACAACCTACTCAGAACAAACCTTAGTGAGAAAACTCCTTAGAAGCCTCACGAAGGAATGGGAAACAACAGCCACTATCCTAGCCGAGAGTAATAATCTAAGTCCCGTAACATATGATGAGCTGAGAGGAAAACTTCTTTCCTATGAAGACACACACACAAACCCGGACTAAAAAAAAAGGGAATTATCCTTAAGTCAAAAATAGAATCAAAAGAGAGTGGGTCTAGTAATGATTTTTCAGATGATGAACTTGTATTTTGCTAGGAGACTCAGAAGGATAATGAGGAACAAAGGCAAGTACAAAGGGTCAAGCTCAAAAGAGTACAAGAAGGACATGAGCAAGGTGACTTGTCACCACTGTAAGGAAGTTGGACATTTGATAAACCCATATTTTATGATACATTTTGTGCTTAGTTTGAGTGATTTATTCAATCCTTCACCCACTTATTCATATTAATTGCATGGTTTTACTTTCCCTTCCTTATTATGTGATGTATGTGAAAAACATGTTTTCTATGCTTTAAAATTAATTATTTTAATTACCTTTATTTCCATTCGATGCCGTGATTAGTGTGTTGAGTAGTTTCAAATCTTCTAAGGAAGGAATGACTTAAAGGATGAAAAAGGAAACATATAAAGATGGAAGGAAAGCACAAAACGGAGTTTCTAAAGAAACTGGCATCCACGAGATCGCATGGGCGACGCAGACGCATGCCAAGCACGAATCAACAGCGACGCGGCCGCATGACTAACGCGACTGCGTGCCTTAAGCAAAACACATATGACGCGGCCGCATGACTGACGCGACCGCGTGACAAGAAAAGCTCCGAATGACGCGACCGCGTGACCCACGCGGACGCGTGACAGAGGCCACGCACCAGAAATTGCAGAAAACGCTCCCAGCAATTTCTGAAGCACTTTCTGGCCCAAATCCAAGTCCTGAAGGCATAGACCAGAGGTTATGAAGTGAGGGAATGCATCCATTCAAGGAGAGCTCGCAAATTTAGTTACTTCTCATGATTTAGATTTAGTTTTGAGAGAGGTTCTCTCCTCTCTCTCTTAGGATTTAAGATTTCTCTTAGTTTTAGGAGTAACTCTCGATCCCAGGTTTAATGTTCCTTTACTTTAAGCTTCCCCTTGACTTTTATTCATTCCATTACTTTAGTTGATTATTTACTTTTGCCATTTAATTTATGAATTCTTCTATGTTCCAGGTTATTTGAATTAATGTTATTTGAGGTATTTCAGTTTATTATTGCTTTCCTTTATTTATGTCACCATTGCTTTCAATCTGAAGACATTTTTATTCCAACAAATTTACTTTTTCCCTTTGGTCTTGGTTAAGAAATCAGTAACTCAGGAGTTATCTTAGCTCAACATAATTGATAACTGTTATCTTTGCTAATTGAATTGACTTTCAATAATCCCAATCTTTTCTTAGGAAATAAATAGGATTCGAAGGTCAAACTAATTAATCCCTTGACTTTCCTTTGCTTTAGCAAAGGTTAACTAAGTGGAATTAAGATTCAATCTTCTTTATTGTTGAGAAGGATAACTAATTTGGACTTCCAATTTCTCATCCCTTGCAAAAGTTTGCTTTACAGTATTTATTTACTTTAATTGCTATTTAAATTATTTGTCATATTTGTTCCTCATTCTTGAAACCCCGAATTTACAATCTCCATAACCAATAATAAGAACATACTTTCCTGCAGTTCCTTGAGAAGACGACCCGAGGTTTGAATACTTCGGTTAACAATTTATTTAGGGGTTTGTTACTTGTGACAACCAAAACGTTTGCAAGAAAGGTTGATTGCTTGGTTTAGTAACTATACTTGCAACGAGTATTTACTATAACTTCTAAACCATCAATCTTCAGCTCTTCAAAATGGCGCCGTTGCCGAGGAACTGCTAACGTGTGCCTTATTATTGGTTATTGTAAATATTTTTCTTTTACTTGTTTATTTATTTTTGTTTTTTTCCCTTTTTAATTTTATTTGCTACTATGAACTCTCACCCCTCTCGCTTTGAGTTTGGTTCTAACTTTGTTGAAGGAAATAGAAGTTACAGCAGGAATATGCATCAAGGTCAGACCAATCAAGGATGAGTCGACGACGCGCCCGCGTGGCAAAGCAAAACGCCGAATGACGCGTCCGCATAAATGACGCGATCGCGTGATGTGCGCGATCTGCATAATCTGCAGAATTCGCTGGGGGCAATTTTGGGCCCTGTTTTGACCCAGTTTTCGGCCCAGAAAAGCAGACTAGAGCCAGAAAATATGCAGAAACCAAGGACAACATTCATTCTACACAGTTTTTAGTTTTTAGATCTAGTTTTACTCCTCTAGGTTTTCTCTCTACACATTCATAGTTCTTAGGATTTTATTTCTATTGCTTTTTGCATTGGGATATTGAGAAGAGTTATTACCTCATCAAGACTTCGTCATTCTAGTTCGTTTTCTTTACTTGGCTTTACTCTTCCATGTCCTTTAATTTACTCAATTTTACTATTGGATTATTTTAGAATTTATTAATACAAGAATTACTTTTATTTTTAATTGATTCCTTTGAGTTTTATTTATCATGTCTTTCTTTAATTCCCTTTCCTATGTTATGAGTTCTACATTCACAATGAGCGAGTAGTTCCCTAACTTGATGGGGAGTTGATTGAAAGGAACCCTTGAGTTAGGATGCTTAAAAGAAAAATTGTAATTGGGTTTATTGTTGGAATGCTCTCTAGTCACTGACACTAATCCTTTTCAATTGAGCGGATTGGAACTTGTGAATAGAAATAGCATTCCAACTTGTTTGACTTTCCCTTACCTAGTAAGGGATAACAAAACAGAGCAACCTTCAATTATCAATTAATCTTGAGAGTACTTCAACAAGAATAGGGCTTCCAACTAATCTACTCCCAGTCAAGGCTTTCATTTAAATTACTTAATTTCCCCAATTTAATTTCCTGTTTATTCAACTCAAACCCTTTTTGAAAACATCTGATTAATAAAATAGCACACATTTCTGCAACTCGTTGGGAGACGACCTGGGATTCATACTCCCAGTATTTTAATTTTAATTTTTGTGACAACCCTTCTAAATTGATAAGCGAATTTCTGGTTGATTAAGAACTATACTTGCAACGCATATCTCATAACAATTCTTAATTCACCAATTTTTGCCACGTCAGTCTGCCCTGAATAATGATTTTTATGAAGGAGTTATTTAGTACCGTACCCTGTGTCCCTCTTTTCTTGCTGATTTACCAAATCTAAGAAAGAAAGGTTTTTCTTTTGTTGAAAATTTGGAATTTCTGGACTGGAATCATCTTTTTAACATCAAAAAGCTAATGTACCCCCTTTTAGTCAAAGAGTTTTATGCCAATATGACTTACTATGAGGGCAGTATTTATTCTTATGTCAAGAGCCGAGCATTGTACTAAACAATGAAACTATCAGTGATTTTCTGAAATACACTGATGTTGGGGCTTGTGCTTACACTTCGGGTAAGTAGGATGAAGGGGTAGGTCTTTCCTTCAGTGATGCTCTGACATATGTCTGTGAACATATTTCTTTGATTGATGGTATCACCCCTACTCACAAAGTCCTGGGTTATGAATGTGCTCAGTTGCACCGCATAGTGAATGGTGCGGAATTTATAACACACAAACTAACCGGCAAGTGCACCGGGTCATACGAAGTAGTACCTCAAGTGAATGAGGGTCGATCACATGAGGATTGATCGACTAAGCAACAATGGTTAAGTGATTTACTTAGTTAGACAAACAAAAAAGAGTGTTGAGAGTTCAAATGCATCAAACAGTAATTCAGAGAATCAGAAAAGCAAGCAATAAACAAGTTGTGAAGTATATATGGAGAAATAGTTAAGGCTTCAGAGATATCTATCTTCTGGACTGACTTTTCTTACTAACTATTTTAATCATGCAAGATTCAATTGATGGCAAACTATATGTGACTAAACCTTAATTCCTTAGACCTTTTTAGTCTCCTCTAACCTTTATCAATCGCCAATTCCTTAGTCACTTAATTCCAATTAGATGGTGAAGTTCAATTCTAGTTATATGCCACAAAAATCCTAATTACCCAAATATAAGAGGATTATATGTCACGTATCCCGTTAAGTCCAGATAATTAGAAATTTAGAAAAAATTGTTTTCAAGCTGTTGTTCAAGTAAAGAGCTTTCCCAAGTTATACAAGAACTCAATTAGAACAAGGGTCATACTTCCGTTCCACCCAAATTCATAAGATAAAGAATGAAAATAATTCTTGAAATAGAAATGAGTACATGAATTAAAACAGAAAAATAATAGTATCAATCCATACAATAGACAGAGCTCCTAACCTTAACAGTGGAGGTTTAGCTGCTCATGGTTTAGAGAGAAAAACTAGGATTCATAAAACTGTAAATTGCGAAATGAGATAGAAGAGAAGAGATATGAGGACCCGAAGGGTTGAATCTTTTTTCTTTTATATCTAATTCTAATTAATGTAAAATATATTTTTTAAAACTAAATAATATCTTTTCCTATTGTAAAATAAAATAAAGTTTAATCAAAATTAATTAAGAAATCTCGTGCTGACTCGTTGAGGCGTGGGGACCACTTCAAGTTGCTGAACCTGGCGCCAAACTTGGGCTGGGCCAAGTTTGGCGCCACTCCTTCCGCTTTGGCGCCACTCCTTCCGCTTGCAATTCTCAATTGCTTCTAGTTGATAGGGTTTCTTGTTTTAAGCATGAGAAAGAAGGAATTGAGCACAGAATGAAGCTAATGACACTGTTGAGAGATGTTCCTGATTTGGGCGTTGAAGATAGAATGAAGGCTTCCTTTATCATTGTAAGGGACAATAATCTGATCCACATAATGTTCTAACTTCAACTAGCAAAATTTTTACCATTTCTAAAGAAATTGATTTAAATTTTGCTATTTTTAAATTTTTATGGATTATATTAGATTATCGTTTTTAAGTTCTTAACACGTATTTAGAAATGTTGAAATTTATTTTGTATAAGTTCAAATATGATTCTGAGATGAATTATGAATTATGGAATTTTTAAAAATTTAGATAAGTATTTTGTGTTAATTTAATTGTGATATTTTTATTAAGGATATTTTAGTAAATTTAATTGTGATAATGTTAATTTTAATTAAACATATTTGTTAATAGGAGTATTTTTGTAAATTTATTATTAGAGATATTTTTGTAAATTCAAAAAAGTTTTAATGTAAAAAATAATAATATTTAATTGAATTTATATTTAATTTTTTAAGAAAATAAAAAAATTTGATATTAGGAATATTTTAAAAAAAAATAAATTTTTTATCTAAAAATGATTATATTAAATTTATCTTAAAATATATTTATATGTAAACTTTTATGTATTTATTAAGTTTAGTCATTAATTTTTTAATTTAAATAAAATAAAGACAATTTTGACATATTATATAATATAATTAAAAATTTAGATCCAACCAAACAAAAAATTATTTATTTTCATGAATATTATACAAAATTTTAAAGTATTAAATTTTATAAACCAAATATAAAAATGTTATATGCCAAGTAATCTCGTTCTTAAATATTGTATATTTTTAAGAATGAAAACTAATGTTAAGATTTATTTTTTAAATTGGGTAGAAATAATAAAAAATATTTATAAAAAGTAATTACTTATTTAAATAAATAAGATGGACTACCTGTATTGTGTCCAACCTTCAAAAAATCGGATAGAAATAGAAAAGACCATCTTTTTTAATAGACTTTAACTTTCTTTCTTTCTTTTTGACCTGATCAAAATTTTAGACTATAGTATGAACAACTAATATTTGAATCAAACACATCCTAAAAATATACTACATGGAGAAAAGGAAAACAAATTCAAACATTTTTGAGAAATCCAAGCCAAAGAAACTACATAGGTAGGAGTTAGAGTGAAAGCCAAACGACGAAGTCTAAACATGAGCAGAGTACGTTAACAAAAAAATTTGTATATTTATCAAAGCGGAGAAGAATTCGGTGGAATTTAAAATTACCTACAGAACATAAAGATTTTTGTTAGATAGATAATAATTTTTGTGAATAATATAAATAATAAATTTTAAAATTGGCTTAATAAAATAAAAACATATTATACCTTAAATTATTCACCTAAATTTTAATATTAAGATAATTATTTTATATATCTATTATTTATATTATTTAGTATTTTCATTGTCCACCTATATTTTTTTTTATTTTTAATTATAATAGCCAATAGTAACTGTGGTTATCTAATATCTACTTCAAAGTTGAACCATCAACCATCTAATCGGTGGAAAAATATGAAAGCCTAGTAGGAATATACCCCATGCCATACGGCAATTAACAATCCCCCAATGCGTAGATTCTACTTTAGCATACCTACTTACACACGTCTTAGCATCATTTTTGTAATCGTAATTAAGTTATAAGACGCATAATCACGTCAACACTATTACACGACAAAATCTTTCATTCTTATCGACTTTACTTGATAAAATTCTTTCTTCTAATTTCCACTTAATTGTTAAATAAATGTCTTGTTTGAAATTTGTCATGTGTCGGCAAAGAAATATACGGTGCGAGGAACCATTGAAGGGGTTAAATATTATAGTAACTGAATAATGCAAATTACGTTGGCCAATAAACTCTATAAGCTTGCATTATTTAGGTCAGTCTCCCAAATAACTACCAAGGAGTTTGGACTATCCTGTTTCTGCCAGTACGTGTATCTAAACTCTTATCTCAATCCCTAGAACTTGTTATGTGTCTTATACAATGACAAATCTAAAAAATTTTAATAATAAAGATGAAATATATATGATATTTTTTATAATAAAAATATTATACTTATATAAAAAAAATAGTTATCAAATTATCTATTATAAATTTGTATATAAATATATATATTATTTAATTTATTTTTAATATATATTTTTATATTTTAAAATTTATTTTATATAAGTAATTATTTTTTTATGTATATATAACATAATTGTTGGTATAATTATATTTTATTATTATAAAATATAATTAATTTTTAAAATATCTAATTATAAATTAAAAAATTAAAATAGTAATTTAAATAATAATATATAATTTAAAATTTTATTTTTTTATATTTTATATTTTGAAAAGATTGAATAATTTTTTATTGATAATATAATTAAAATGCCTCTTTTTTATATATATGTTGTTAAACAATTATTTAAAAACATTTAAAATCCCCCTTTCATACAATTAGCTTTGATCTTAATGATATTTATAGTTGAAAAAATTCATTCAATTAGTGTAATTATTATGGAAAAAATTAAAACTAATTTGAAAAGAAAAAATACCAATGGATAGATAATATTTTTTCAAGTCGATTTCTTAAAAAGAACACCAATGTCATTTAAATTTGAGAATTTATCATTATAATGTATATCTAATATGAAATTTTTAAATTGACTATCAAATGTCAAAAATTGAATAAAAAATTATTGTGGACTCAAATTTAATAATTTAATGGGAACAAATAAATATTATTATAATATACTATTAAAAACAATTCCAAATTATAGTAGGGACGATTGCTTCCGCTACAATATAAGTAGTCCTACAATATAAGTAGATCCGACCTTGCTATCTTATAAATTTCTATTTCAGATGTCCAAATAATAATTGAAAATCAAGTTAATTTAAAACCACAAGTCCTGTCTCAGCATATTTTCTCCTCCTCTGCTTCACTTTCTCTTCATATGTTATTTCATTATAATTTGTGTTAGTTTTTTTGAATTTCTGTGTTGATTTTAAAAAATTCTATATTGTTTTCACAGAATGTTTATATTAATTCAAAATTTTTGTTGTGTTGAGTTGAAATTTTTTTAAAAAATAACCTTTTTGGAACTTACAGACTTAGTCACACAAATTTGTTTACCTGAACATATAAATGGTTGAAAATGAAGCAGCCACTTTGTTCTCTCAAATTCTAAGTTTACCTTCTGAAAAGCATATAGATCTTACATTGTCACGTACAGGAAATTTTGATTAGCGAATGATAAAAAACGATCGAAACAAGAACAGAATATACGCTCAAATTATAAAACATGCTCAGAACAAGTGTCAACCACAATAATAACTCGTCATATTCTTCCAAGTTCCCATGAATCTTGTAATTGGTAACATGAAGGACCATGAGACTTGCTGTAATGTCAACCAACTTCCTTAGCGATCCATGTCCCAAAAAGACAAAAATCCATAATGATAGATTATAGCCATTTTAATTATTTTAGCTGGGAATTTCTTGGTAGAATCAAGATTGGATACCATTCTAGCAACCTTGGTGAATATTTTCCGGAATTCGGCAAAACAATGAAGTTCCAGAGATAATTTGGGAATTAACAGTATTCTATTCATAATTCGTATTCCACAATTGCACAAACATTGAAAGGGGGTGTGGCAGCTCAGTGGAATAAAACCACTAGCATAACAAACTAATCTTTTTACTCTCTAGGATTACTAGCTACTACTTGGTAAGGGGCAGCAATCAATACATGCTTATCAACAAGAATAACAACATGGAAGCCCATCTTGTACAATATTTTTGGCTAGTTAATATGGGAAACCATAAAATAGAAGTCCGGTCTAGTACAAAGCATCTCACGTTAAGCAAGGTTCTGGGAAAAGCCACGTCCAGAGGGTGTGTAATGTAGGCAGTTTAACCTGATATAAGTATCCGTGGCTGAATCCATAACCTGAACCCATGACTTTAAATCACATAGAGACAATTCAACCATTGATCCAACGGTACCCTTCAAACCACAAAATTCAAAATAGCTTTAAAATATAGGAAATGTACCATCTCATTCCAGGACTGCAACAGATGCTTGATGTTTGCTAACCACTAGCATTATGTGTAATCAGGTAGTCACCTCTCGTGAATTTCTAAGGACTATCTCTCAGAAGGATGCACCAATAAACAAATGAAGCTAAGCCCGACAAATCATAAATGTCTACAAATACGGTAACAAGATCTTTCATGGAAGAAGCATACAAAGAAGAGCAAAATATCTGGAATGGTCCAAGTGAAATAAGCATAATCAAGTGTGTTATTGTGACTCTACTATCATTTCATTCATAAACCTTTAAGTTAAAAGGATATTTGGAGTGAAGAGTGAAGACACTTGTTTAAGCTCAAGTATAGGATATTTGGATTAGCAAGTGATAAAATGACCAACAGAAGAGAACACAATTATAGAATGCTGATAACAAAATCTGCTAGATAACTCAACAAGCAAAATTGTACATAATCAAGCAGTGAATTCTTCCTATTCGAAAAATAAAAGAAAATCAGTGGATTCCAGCAAAATCCTCTTGAGCATAAAAAAATATCTAATGCTTTACTTTCTTTGCCATATCTGCTCCATTCCACTGAACTAACCCGCGTTTCTTCGTCTCTCGCTTGACATTACTCAACCCACTCAAAGCCCCATTTTTCACTTGATCTCCTTTCTTCATCTTCAAACTCACCAAGTCACTACCGTTATCATTATCCGCATGCTCAAAATCATCACTATCCATATACCTAACTTGATGAATCCTCCCCTTTTTCTTCTTCTTCTTCAATCCCTCCTTCTCCATAGCCTCTCCTTCACTGTCTCCTCCCTCAATCCTCAACCTCACATCCGGCACAGCCTGATAAACCGGCAGTGCCAGCGACTCCAACAGCTTCACATGAAACGACCTCACATTCTTCCACTTCCTCGGCACAGCATCCACAATTCCCTCAATTGCCGCGGTCACATTCGCCACGACCTCCTCCCTCGCCATCGCCACCTTAGCGACCCTGACAACGCAACAAGTCCCATTCCCAACAGAAAACAACGCCGAGGAATACGCCTTATCAACCTGCTCCTTCCAATTCCCCTTCTTCAAATCCAAGGGCACCGGAACCTTCTTCTTCTTCAAGAATTGCTTCCCCAACAGCCTCGGAAGAAGAGGAACCACCCTCCTATCCGCGAAGAACAAGTCGTACGAGTCGCATAGCTTCCGCTTTGCCTCAAATGGCTTGTAATCGGAGGCGAGCTTCGAGAGCTTGAGGACCTTCGAAACGGCGACCTTCTCAGCCTGGATCTTAGATTGGGCTTGGGCCTTGGTGAGGCCCGATTTGGGCCTGTCGTCGACGATGAGGCAAGTTTCAGAGGAAGGGGAGATGAGGGTATAGGGTAGAGGAATCTTGCGTGGGGTTACGTTAGTGTGATCCTTTTGGGGTATCTTCTTGAGGGTGAGTACGAGGTAGATAAATTCCTCGTCGTTGTCGAAGAGTTTTTGGGGTTTGGCGGTGGAATTGGATTTGCGCCATTTGAGGAGTGCGTCGATTGCTTTCTGAATGGTTTCGGTTGATACCCTGCTTTGAGTTGGAGGGTTTGCCGGAGAAGCCATTGATGGCGGAACAGTGAGAATTGGGGTTTAAACCTGCACAAGAGGGGTGGAGAAGGGTTTTTGTTTTCACTAGGGTTTTTTGCACAACAAGAGGTGGAATTCTGGAATATTAAAAGAACCTGAACGACGTCGTTTTGATTTGTGAACGTATCATTTACTCAAATCAAATAGGTTAACGTACGTACACACTATTGAGTATTGACTATACACAGAACTTTATCGATGCACATGGACAAGGGTTGAAGGGGATTTAGCTACCTTCTAACTTTTTGAATAAATGAGTCAACTTGAATATTGAATATTATATATGATAAATGTAATAAAATTTTAAAAATAGACTCAAATATCATTTTTGTTTCTAAAACTTTAGAAAAAAAATTAAGATTATTTCTAACATTCAATTTTATAACTTTATTTTAAATGTTTCAATCACCCATAAAGGTTTACGTCGTTATAATTTTTTAAAATCTAAATCATATTAAAAATGTATTATTTCCAAATACTTATTACTAAATAATACAATACACATTTTAGCATATATATTGTTCATTTTTATTGTTAATTTTTCCTTTGGTATAACAATTTGATCAAGGTGAGACTTTGGAGGCACTGTGGAAGAGAAAAGAGAGGTAGTATAATTGGAAATGTCCCACAATTATTTTTCAATTTTCTATCTGAAAGATTGGAAGCTATTTTTCTACCAAAAATAAAAGAAAAAAATAAAAAGAAAAGATTAAAATAGTACCTAAAACAAAAAATGGGCCAAAACCTTTCCTCTAGTGTATAAAGCTTTCAAACATGCAATAGAATATGAAGTATTTCTTGACGCTTAATCATCGTGCTGATAATGACAAGATCATCAATAGACACAATCGGATACATGCATCATCTTAGAGTATGATTGTTAAATGCAAAGAGCTTCAGTTTCTCATCCAATATACCAAACTCTTACACCACAATGTAGATTCAAACTGTTTAACCACATTGGTAAATCAACCAAACTAAAGTTCATACACAAATACAGACAGATTCTTGTGGACTGAAAAAATGAAGTGGCCAGCTTGACTCCGAAATCGGAACAGGCCAAACTGTTAAACAATGGAGAATCAATCTGGCCAAATTGTTAAAGAATGGAGAATCAATTAAACTAAGCTCGAATAGGCTACTTGACACCAGATGCAAGGCTAAAAGACACCTCTATAGGTTGCTTCATTTAGACTCCTCACTCGGAATTATCTTCAAACTATAGCTTCATACAGATCTTGGCTATGTAGTCCCAAACAAAAATTCAAGAGGACATGGGGTTGATATTGCGAGAAACACAATTTCACAACCTGGCTTTCAAGAGATTATGGTAACAGAAGTACTAGAGAGCACATCAAGCAAAATCTCCTGTTGCACAATTGCACCTTGAATATGGAAGGAGGAAGGAGTTGCTTATTTCTCAAATCAAGGATATATGGAATCATCTTCATGGAATACCTTCCACAAGTAAAACTTTAATTTTAATTTTATTCCACTTCATTCACCCCACTCCATTTATCATTAGGTACCCAAACAGAGTCATAGGGCCTACAATTATGCACACGAAACACATTAAGCATTTTAACATTTCATCAAAGGTAGGCTTCATCTTTGCACACAAGATTACTGTTCTTTCTAATCCTAAAAAAAGAAACTTAAAGAAATAGGTACTTATAGTTATAGAAATGATCGTGACAGACAAAACCAAAAATAGCTGAAGCAATTACTAATCATATCATATGTACTTGCAGTAAAATCCTACATGAGAACATGTCTAAGAACAATTTCTTACATAAGACTTGCTCAACATAAGTTCCTCTAAAAGCAATTGAACAGAAGATCAAAAGATGTAACATTTGTTATTTAAGCCAATCCTCACAAACAAATCAGAACACCACAACATGTTAAAGTACAAGAGTATAGAAGACTTCATACTAACATTCTCAGGAAACAGAGTAAAACCTGATCTATGCTTCACTTCCACCTGCAGGGCCAACAAGAACGCCTTGAGCAGTGCCTTCCTTCCTACCGGATTCATCCTTCACCTCTGCATCAGCCTTCCTTATCCTGATTTTATATTTAGCCTCAAACTCAACAATCTCCTTTTTCTTCTTTTCCAATGCTTCATTGAGCCTGCTAATAACTTCTTCGAGTCCCTCTTTGTTGCGCAGCACCGCAGGCAAGACCTCCTTCACAGTCCTCTCGACCAGAACACCCCCAATCATTCGATAGCATCGCCTAGAGGGATTGAGCGGCTGAATGGCATTAACTACCAGCGAGTGCTCGCTAACTTCCATTTCCAGCTCGGTGATTTTCGAGTGAATTTGGTTGAGTTCAGACCTCATTGCCGCATATATATTCGCAACTGCTTGTTCATTAACTGGCTCCCTGTGATCAATACCTTCAGCTTTACCAGCCATAGTTCTAGACATATGTAAAAGAACAAAAATAAAAAATCTCATCAGGTTAAAGAAACAAGAATGCCTTAAGAAACTAATCAAGATTAATTAGCAGCATTTTCAAACAATAAATAGCATTTACCAAACTGAGAAAATGACACTAGTAGTAATTTCTCTAGATTCAATCACAAACTAAATTTAAAAATAAAAAATGAGAGAGAGAAAACTGACACAGTTGTGAGAATGTGATCTTTAAGCAGAAGCAAGCTACTAGAAATTATGAACGTTAAAATGCATAAAATGAAAGCATTCAGTTACTTGTTTTTAATCCGTACGTTCCCCGAAAGAAGAAGATGATATAGCTAACGCCACCGGTGGGAATACAATCTGCGTCGCCGGAGATTACGTGCTGAGAACAGAAGATGAAAGGGTCAAAGATATATTGGGAGAATAAGAGAAGAGAAGGAATTGAGAGAAAATAGAAAACCTAACAGTGGTCTGCGTGCTGTGGAGCAGCCGAGCAGGTAAGTGGGGACTGGAGTAGTCTCTGCTTGTGTTCCGTTTGAGCCTTTTGGGCCGTCTGGGCCTTTTGGGCCATTTTGGACCGTATGTGCCACTTTAAGCATTTGGCCCAATTTGTATGTAGTTGTCCTAAAATGACCCAATGGATTTTATTCAAGGGACCTGCTAGTCTGCTACACATACAAGTAAAAAAGGCTTACAAGCCTTACAAGTTAACTCAGCACAATAACTTATCCACGCGCACTCATTCTCTTTGAATGGAGCGTCAACCCACGCGCGTCACTCAAACGGTTACTCTTTGGAATAAGCGCTCGTCATGGCTAACTCTTCCTCTTCTCCTTCAAACAAAACACAAACCACAAAGTTTCGAGCAACATTCCAAAGTGAAGAGACATTATTCAAGGTCGAACTCGTCGCAAAGATAGAACTCTCCATCAACAATCTTCAGAAAAAACGAAGAAATATTATTCAAGGTACATTACTATTTTACTCATCTTGTACATTTTTCACATTTCTGTTTCTGATTTCGAAATCGAAGAACTAGGTTTTACTGTTCTTCTATGTTCTTCTAGGTTTTACTGATCTTTTTGTTCTAAATTTCATATCACTGTTTTTACTGTTCTTCTTATTCTAGGTTTTACTCTTCTTGTAAGTTCCTCTAGGTTTTACTGTTCTTCAAAATGGTTCTAGGTTTTACTGTTCTTCTTGTTCTAGTTCTTTTCATAACTGATTTTTCGCTGTATATTGCTTAATTTGTTGGGTGTATATGGTTGATTGTTGGGTGTATATGGCGTAATTTGTTGGGTGTATATTCCTGAACTCATATCATGTAATATAATCAACTGTTGCAACTGTCCTAATATTGTTTGTCCTTGGTGTATATTGCTTGACATTGTAATATTGCTTGAGCTTGTATATTTATCCATGTTTCGGTGAATTGAACATAATTTTGAACTGATCTAATTAAATACTTATGAAATTGGTTTGGGTGTATGTGCCTGATCTAAGTTTTTATCGTTCATCTTGTTTTAGCTTTTACAGTTCTTCTTGTTCTAGTTCTTCTCCTAACTGATTTTTGTGTGTATATTGCGTAATTTGTTGGGTGTATATGGCATAATGTGTTGGGTGTATATTTCTGAACTCATATAATTTAATATAGTCAACTGTTGCAAATGTTCTAATACTGCTTGTCCTTGACTGTATATTGCTTGACATTGTAATATTGTTTGAGCTTGTATATTTATCGATGTTTGAGTCAATTGAACATCATTTTGAACTGATCTCATCAAATACTTATGAAATCGGTTTGTGTGTATCTGATTGATCTATGAGTGTATCTGACTGATATCTATGGGTGTATTTTTTATTGCAGTAAAAATGGAAGGCAAAAAATAAGCTGTAAAAAATGTAAGAACAAATATATGTCTTCTATTCCATGAAATGAATCAAGACAAAGCTGAAGCCATTAGCAGAAGTCATGCAATAAGACTGTCCAGACCATCCTCATTGTTATTGAGTCCATTTTGTCAGATAGATTCTAATGATATTGACACTGATTAATGTAACTGTTATATACTCTTGTAAGAAATTGAACACATGCTGTAAATATATTTGATCCAATTATAAGTAAAATTTTTTTTCCATAATTAAACTCTCTCTGGTGTATTGAAAATGTCTGATTTACAGGTACTATAATATGAAAGAAAATATCAAACCAAATATACACCCATAACCTGACATTTTACACCCAAAGAATGTTGATTATACACCCAAACATCTATTCCCCTTGATGATTTATCCATAAAAACCCTAAACCATAAACCCTAAACACTAAACACTAAACACTAAACCCTAAAAACCTAAACCCTAAACCCTAAACACTAAACACTAACCCTAAAAACCTAAACCCTAAACCCTAAAACTTAAATCCTAAACCATAAACCCTAAACACTAAACCCTAAACCCTAAAAACCTAAATCCTAAATCCTAAACCCTAAAAACCTAAATCCTAAACCCTAAACCCTAAATCACCCAACCTATTATACACCCAAATCATTGATTTTTACACCCATAATCTCATTTTACACCCAAGGAAAGTTAAATATACACCAGACTCTATCCCCTAATGCTTTATCCCTAAACCCTAAGCCCCTAAACTCTTAAACCCTAAACCCTAAACCCTATACCAAAATAAAAAAACAAACAAACAATAATTTATAATATAAACAGCAGATTCTGAAATATATATATATATATATATATATATATGTAAAATGTCAAACACAAGAAAATTCAAAAATACACTCAAGAAAACTATGGTTTACACCCATATTCTGTAACTATACACCCAAAAAACTATCCACTGTTGCTGGTTCCCTGAACTGATAATTCATAACACGTCCTTGATATTGGCTGAAATTTGGATGCACCACTGATACAGCATGAAAGAGGTTTAACTGGATATAATAAATCTGCAGCCTTGGCATAGTCCTTGTAAAATTTTGCAGCATCTTCAAGGTTTTTAAAAGTCATTCCTACCTTGGGAACAAGTTGCTCATCAACAACAGAGAGAGACTGCAAAATACAACATGTTAAAAACAAGAAAATACTATAGAATTTCTGTACCTTATAAAAAAAATAACAATCAAAGTAACATACACCCAAGGACTCCTGATATACACCCAAACGACAACAAGTCAATTAAAAATAACAAGCAAAACTATAAACTGTAAATACACCCAAACCTCCATAAAAATACACCCAAAAAGTTCTTATCTACACCCAAACGTCTGCTATAAATTGCAGATAATTAATAAAAACTAATACATTAGATTCAATCCACAGATTATGTTCACGCATTAATTTCACAGTCTAGCTTCACGAATTATTCAGCTAGACAATCAAAATTAACTGAAACTAAATCAAACCTCAGGAACTTCGTTCGATTCAAATTCAAAATCCACTTCGCTGTGATTGAGCTGACAATCTGAGATTGAATCCACTTTGCCGTGATTGCGCTAACAATCTGAGGTTGAATCATTCATTATCTTCAAAAGGACTTCAAAATTTGATTTTAGAAACCAGAAAATCAAAATAAAACGAAGCTAGCATTACAGTTTGCAAAACTCAGGCGAATGACGAAGACCAAAGAAGTGATAAACGCAGAAGAAAGAAGGATCCAAAAGATGAGGGAAGAACGCGAGAAGGAGAACGAATAAACTTGGCAAGAGATTCAAAGAAGGTAAGGAAATCTTTTGAAGATTGGAAGAGAGATATTCGCGCGTTAATTGATTTTGATTGAAACTAAAGTCTGTTATATAACGCGTGACTTGTACGTATGAATTGTAGCGCATTCAGAATTTTAGTAAGTTCTGCACTTATAAGCCTTGTAAATGCTAATTGCTTGTATGCTAAGATTAATTCTTTATTCAATTTACAGCAAATTCACAAAGAAAGAGGAGCATTGTTCTTAATTGGTGTCCATAGCATTTGGATGCAAAGAAACAAGTTGATATTTGAA
Source organism: Arachis ipaensis (assembly GCF_059453495.1). Classification (NCBI taxonomy): domain Eukaryota; kingdom Viridiplantae; phylum Streptophyta; class Magnoliopsida; order Fabales; family Fabaceae; genus Arachis; species Arachis ipaensis. The sequence continues at coordinate 61,971,400 of NC_142443.1, forward strand.
GAACAAAATCACTGGCCAGAAAGTACACAAAAAAAAATTGCTCACCAGAAGCTCCTGCTTGTGAGTCCCAGTGCCAATGGGTGGAGTACCTCGCCGCACAAGCACCGGCCACGACAGCAACCACGGGATCAACCGCGCCTCCTTCAGGGAGCCAAAGCAATGCCGCCTGAAAGTTTCAAGGTGAACGTCGACGCCACATTGGAGCGAATCCGGAGTTGGCACCGTATCGATCACGACGGCATCATTGCGGAAGCTTGTGCCTGCATTTTGGGGCTTGATTTTGCTCTCAACTGTGGTTTTTGGAATATAGTCGTGGAGATAGATAGTAGGGGGTGTATATGGGCTGGGTCACACTGGGGTTTGGCTTAATTCAGACCCGACCCGAAATATAGACTGGGCCTAATTTTTAGATTCTAACCCGATTTTAGACTCTGAAACCTACGCACCTTCGGGCCGGGTGAAAACTGGATAAAAACCGGGTCTTGAGCATGTAAAAATCACCTAATCTCCAACCATTATTTTACAATTCACATAGTAAAATTCACTTAAAAAAATATAACAAGAACCAACCATTCTCTAAAATTAAAACATAACCATAATCAATACTAATATTGTCTAATAACACCAAATATTTAAATCAATACAAATAACACAATATTATACATTAGTCTAAAGTCTTGTGCATTTTAAACATAAAACATTAACTTATAATCTTATAATGACTAATAACACAAAATATTAAGGTTTACAATATTTGAATTCCACATAAAAATAACCATCATCCATCACTAATAACACAAAATATTAATTATGTATGATGACCGAACCATTCGGCCGAGTTCCGGTGACCCGAGTTATAGCCCGGACCGGATCTATTTTTGAGACTTTTACCCAACCCTAGACCCGATAAAATCAGATTAAATTAACCCCTAAAGTGTTTGGAGTCGGACCGAATCTTCGAACCAGACCGGTCTATGTACACCCCCTAATAGATAGTATCATTGTTGCTAATGCACTGCGGGCCACACACACTCAAGATCACATATTTGGACTTTTAATTTCTAATTGTAAGATTATTTTACAATGTTTTATATCTTATCACATTTCGATTTTCAAGAGAAATGCGCTCTTAGCCTCTTACAAGACAAATACTCTGCGGCTAAAAGAAATACCATCAGATACGTTAATCAGGCTGCTATGCATATTTTAGGAATCCCACTTCAATAATATACAGCCGTTTCCAAACAAAAAAAAAAAAAACAAAAAACAAAAAAAAAAATCAAAACAGCACTTAAATTGGTTAGGCTCTTGTCCAAAAAATAAAAGAAATAAAAAAAAATTTTGGTTAGGCTAAATGTATCTCAAATTTAATTTAATAAGAAAAGTATCTTATTTAGTTCAAAGAAAAAAAATGGTTCCTTTTTTTAATGTTTCAGTTTCTTTTTACAAAATAAAAATATAGTTTATCATAATCTTCAAGAATTTAAAAGTATCAATGGTGTTTTAGTAGAGCATTTTAGTCTTAACTATCAGCCCGTCAACTATCATTGTTTGCTAATATGTTCTGTTAAATGATACATTATAATAAACATGTCATATGTGTTGACCAATTAAAACTTGGAATTATCATTATGGATTATCACTGTAACAAATTAATATAACAGGTTAAAACTATAAAGAAACATCACATGTCAATACTATAGATTATATCTTTTAAAAATATATAAGATAATCGAGTATTCTTATTGGATTCGTTTCAGCAAGATTGAATTCGATACTAGTCCAAAAGAGAATGGTTTAATCCAGTTTTATCTTTCCCGTTGAGTACTAGAATAGATTATATTAGATTGATTCGTTTTAATTGGTTAATCATATTATTTGCACTCACTTACACTTAGAGATGATAATGGATATTTATGAGAAGAGAATTTTTTTTCTCATTCTCATTTAGAAAATTGCCCCCTGTTCCCGCCCTATTCCGTCATGGATCCTCGTTTATTTCCCTCGAAGGCATCACCTACGAATATCTATGGATACTAAACTTTAAAAAATAAAAAAAAATTCAATCATGATAAAATTTTATACAATTCAACTAAAAAGTATAATCAAATTCAATTCAAACCCATTCAATATTACTAAATCCAATTCAACATTATTCAACTAAATATCCAATATATAAACTAAAATAAAACAAAATTAAAAAATTTTTAACATAACAAATCTTAGTCGATAATTATAGTTTGGTGATAGTACTCCCTTAATGTAATAATACAAATTTAAATAATTATTTGGTGCAAATTTAGATATTATGCATATCATTAATTTATTTCTAAAGATCTATTAACAACAAAACAGTCCATACATAAAAAAAAAAAAAAACAGCTAACTCAATCATCAATTCATTGGTTCAGAAATTTATAAATCTATTAACAACAACAAAACAGTTCATACATAAAAAAAACAACAATCTCAATCATCAATTCATTAATTCAAAAATTACTTAAATACTTTTAGCGCAAATGAGTGAAATTACACTATAATTGTCATCTTATCTAAACAATTAAGACAATGTGACATACTAATGTATTATGTTAAGGGAGGTAAAATAATGATGGTTAACTAACTCTTGAAAATTTAAAATGTCCTACAAAATATAATTCAATAAACTATATGATATTATAATGGATATAATGCAATGACTTTTTTTTAAAAAATGAAATAAATAAAAAGAGAAGTTAAACGAAAAAGAGTAGCAACATTAGAGCCCAAGGCAGAAATTATATAGAAAATGCAAAGAATGTGGTCATTGTTTTTAACATGATAATTGACCAATTCATGACTGTGATGTCTTGGCTATCTGAAACTATGGAAAAGGCTTTGAAGTCATGTCAGTTGGATAACAAATCTTACTTTGAGTTGTTCTACTATTTGTGGATGGCAACATTAGTATCATTTTTTTAGAAGAATTCTGTTATTTACTTATTTCTGTTTATTCATTCCCATACTTATTGTCAGTATTTATCCATTATTCTATCCAATGATTAAAAAAAATGTATATTAACATAATATTTATCTTATAATAATGTGACAAAACAACCACATACTAAAGGTATCAATAGTTTTGTTCATTAGTGAAAAGTTGTTCAAACTTTGAACTTAGCGCAATTAATGTCAAAAACACGTCTTTTTCAAAATTACTGTTGTAAAATAACTAAATAAATAAATAAGGAAGAAATAATAAAATAAAGTTTAAATAGAAAATACTATTATCAGTATTTATCAATACTATTATATTACTATAAAGATAATATATTAATATTATATTAGTAGTATGTAAAGAAAGAAAGTAAAGAAGTGATTTATAAAGAAAAAGAGAGAGAGAAAAAGTATTAGCTTTATTATTGATGTGTGTATAAAAGTTTAGATATGTGCCCCTATTTATACATGTATGGGATCTTTATTTTCAACATTCATTAAAGTTCATTCTTTCTTGAGAATGGACATCCACGTTGATCCTTATCACAACACTCTCCCTTGGATGTCCATTTAGAATTATTGTCTCGTTAAAATCTTACTAAAGAAAAACTCAGTGGGAAAAAACCTTAGTGAAGGAAAAAGAGTACAATATCCTTTAGTGATGGGGACTGCCTCATTAAAAACCTTGTCAAGAAAAACCCAATGGAAAAAAAACCTGACCAAGGGAAAAAGAGTACAATCTCCCCCTCTTGCCGACATCATTTAATGTCTCGAAATCGGCGCATCCCAATCTCATGTACCAATCTTTCAAAGGAGGATTTTGGGAGTGACTTTGTGAACAAATCTGCCAAATTGTCACTTGAGCGGATCTGTTGGACATCAATTGTTCCTTGATTTTGAAGATCATGAGTGAAGAAGAATTTGGGAGAAATATGCTTTGTTCTATCACCTTTGATGTATCCACCTTTAAGTTGAGCAATACATGCTGTATTATCTTCAAACAGGACAGTTAGAGCTATCTTCTGATCAATCAGTCCACATGATGATAGAATATATTGGATCATACTCCTCAGCCAAAAACACTCGCGACTAGCTTCATGTATCGCTAGTATTTCAGCATGATTAGAGGATGTTGCAGCAATCGTCTGTTTCGTGGACCTCCATGATATAGCTGTACTACCATATGTGAACAGGTATCCTGTTTGAGATCTCCCTTTATGTGGATCAGACAAGTATCCAGCATCTGCATAGCCAACTAATTGTGACTTGGATCCATAGAGATAAAACAATCCCATATCAACCGTTCCATGAAGATATCGAAAGATTTGTTTGATTCCACTCCAATGTCTTCTGGTTGGAGAGGAACTATACCTTGCTAATAAATTCACAGCAAATGATATATCGGGACGTGTATTATTAGCAAGATACATTAGTGCTCCAATGGCGCTAAGATATGGTACTTCAGGACCAAGGATATCTTCATTCTCTTCTTTAGGACGGAATTGATCATTTTCCACATCCAAAGATCTTACGATCATTGGGATACTTAATGGATGTGACTTATCCATATAAAATCTTTTCAAGATCTTCTCTGTGTATGTCGCTTGCTGAATAAATATTCCATTTTTTGTATGCTCGATCTGCAGGCCGAGACAAAATTTAGTCTTTTCAAGATCTTTCATCTCAAACTCTTCCTTTAGAGTTTTTATAATTGTTGGAATCTCTTCAGGAGTTCCAATGATATTTAAATCATCAACGTACACAGCAATAATAATGAATCTAGATGCAGTTTTCTTTATGAAAATACATGGACAGATATCATCATTCTTGAATCCATTTTTGGTCAGATACTCAGTAAGACGATTATACCACATTCGTCCAAATTGCTTCAGACCATATAAAGATCTTTGCAATTTGACTGAGTATAACCCTTGCGAATATTCATTGGATGGTTTAGATATCTTTAGTCCTTTAGGGACTTTCATATAGATATCCCGATCTAATGAGCCGTATAAATAGGCTGATACCACATCCATTAAATGCATATGTAGTTTATGATATGCAGATAAACTGACCAAATAACACAATGTTATCGCATCCACTACAGGGGAATACATTTCTTCATAATCTATACCGAGCCTTTGTGAAAAACCTTGTGCCACAAGTCGGGCTTTATAGCGCACAACTTCATTTTTCTCATTTCGTTTTCTCACAAATACCCACCTGTATCCAACAGGTTTTACATCTTCTGGTGTACGGACTACAGGTCCAAAGACTTCACATTTTGCAAGTGAGTCTAACTCAGCCTTCATGGCTTCTTTCCATTTTGACCAATCATTCCTTTGTCAACATTCTTCGACTGATCTTGGCTCAAGATCCTTACTTTCATGCATGATATTCAATGCCACATTATATGCAAATATTTCATTGACAATTGTCTTATTTCGGTCCCATTTCTCTCCTGTAAAGACATAATTTATCGAGATCTCGTTATTTTCACAATTTTCAGGTACCTGAATGTCTTCTGGCGTTATATAAGAATTTTGGACAACTGCATGTGTTTTTACTATGTCCTTTTCAACATAAATAGTATTTACCTCTTTTCTCTTTCGAGAATTTTTATCTTTGGAACCGATAGGCCTACCACGCTTCTGGCGTGTATTTGCTTCAGTGGCAATTTGTCCAACTGGGACATCAATTTGAATTGGGACATTTTCTGCCCTACCACGCTTCTGGCGTGAATTTGCTTCAGTAGCTACTTGTCCTACTGGGACATCAATTCGAATTGGGGCATTTTCCGCTGGTATATAAGATTTGGTTATCCTCTTTGTATCGGAAAATACATCAGGCAATTCATTTGCTATTCTTTGCAAATGTATAATCTTTTGAATTTCTAGTTCACATTACCCTAATCGAGGATCTAAATGCATCAGCGATGATGCATTCCAATTAAGTTCCTTTTCAGGAAGCTTATTCTCCCCCTAATGTTGGAAATTTTGATTCATCAAAATGACAATCCACAAACCAGGCTTTAAATACATCTCCAGTTTGTATCTCAAGATACCTCACTATAGAGGGAGAATCATATCCAACATATATCCCCAATTTTCTTTGGGGTCCCATTTTGGTGCCATTAGGTGGTGCAATGGGAACATATATCGCACATCCAAATATTCTTAAATGGGAGACATTTGGCTGCTGACCAAAAGCTAATTGCATAGGAGAGAATTGATGGTAATTCGTTGGCCTCAATCGAATAAGTGCTGCGGCATGTAAAATAGCATGCCCCCAAACCGAGGTTGGGAGATTTGTTCTCATAAGCAAGGGTCTAGCAATTAATTGGAGGCGCTTAATAAGTGATTCTGCTAACCCATTTTGTGTGTGAACATAAGCTACTGGATGTTCAACACTTATTCCATTAGCCATACAATAAGCATCAAAAGCTTGGGAAGTAAATTCACCAGCATTATCAAGACAAATTACTTTGATTGGATTTTCTGGAAATTGTGCTTTTAATCGAATAATTTGAGCCAGTAATCTCGCAAACGCCAGGTTGCGAGAAGATAATAAGCACACATGTGACCATCTTGAAGATGCGTCTATTAGGACCATAAAATATCTAAAAGATCCACATGGTGGATGAATAGGTCCACATATATCACCTTGAATCCTTTCTAGGAATTCAGGGGACTCAAATCCAATCTTTACTGGTGATGGCCTTAAAATTAACTTCCATTGAGAACATGCAGCACAACAAAATTCACTAGATTTAAGAATCTTCTGGTTCTTTAGTGAATGTCATGAGAGTTTTCAATAATTCTCTTCATCATGGTTGTTCCCGGATGACCCAATCTATCATGCCAAATTATGAATTCATTTGGGCTAGTAAACTTCTGGTTTACAATGGCATGTGATTCAATTGCACTAATTTTGGTATAATACAACCCAGACGAAAGTGAGGATAATTTTTCTAATATAACTTTCTTATTTGAATGATGAGTTGTGATACATAAATACTTATGATTTTTCCCATTCATTGTCTCAACATGATATCCATTTCGGCGAATATCTTTGAAACTCAACAAGTTCCTAAGGGACTTGGTAGATAATAGTGCATTATTTATTATAAATTTTGTTCCTCCAAGAAACAAAAGTATAGCTCTTCCGGAGCCTTCTATCACATTGCTCGAGCCAATAATAGTATTAACATATTCATCTTTTGGCACAAGATGGGTAAAATATATATTACTTTTAAGAATAGTGTTTGCACTATCCGCAAGGCAAATATCTTCAGAATATGTCCTTGCCATTTTCTTCAAATAATAATAATAATAATAATAATAATAAAATGAACAAAAGTGCATACACAGTAAAAATTATTCACATGAATACTTAACAAACACACATATTAAACTATTCCATCATTGATCGAATGGCCAACATTCCCTTCAAGATCCTCAAAGAAATTAGATACATCATAATGAGTGGTGGAATTTTCATAATTTGAAACAAAATTTGTTTCCTTTCCTTTGTTATCATTTTTTAAGGATGCTTGATAAAAATTAACTAGGCGCCTTGGGATACGACAGGTACGTGACCAATGGCCCTTTCCACCACAACAGAAGTATTTATCCTCAATTGATTTACTTTGCACATTGTTTCTTTCTTTATCCCACTTCTGGTGAGATCCTTTCTTGTGAACATAATTTTTTTTCCTTCCATAATTTTTCTTGCTATTAAAACCTTGCTATTTACCTCTTCTGTAGTTATGATTTGCCGCATTTACTTCAGGAAATGGGGTGGCACCAACTGGGTGCGCTTCATGATTTCTTAAAAGTAACTCATTATTGCGTTCTGCAACTAGAAGGCAAGAAATTAACTCAAAATATTTTTCTTTTAAAATCCTTTTTCTCGATACTGCTGCTGCAGGAGCATATTCGAGACATGAAAGGTCGAGAAAGTTTTCTCTAACATATCGAGCTTGAGGAAGTATCACCGTCTTTTGATGATTATACCTTTTTTTAAGGTCTTTCCACAGATCTGCAAGATCTTTTAATGTGGTTCATTTTTCAATCATACTTCAAGATGACGACGGAGGAAAAATATGGCTTTGGCTTTATCCTTTTGGGATGTATTATTTTCAGCCTTAATGATATCTTCAAGATCCATTAAATCAAGATGGATTTTAGCATCTACTATCTATGATAAATAATTATTTCCAGATATATCAAAAGCATTATATTCAAGATGAAAAAGCTTTGACATAATAAAAATTTGTTACCTGAAGTCTTCCTAAAATTTCATTAGAGCTTTGTGCTGATAACGTGTTGTAAAATAACTAAATAAATAAATAAGGAAGAAATAATAAAATAAAGTATAAATAGAAAATACTATTATCAGTATTTACCAATACTATTATATTACTATAAAGATAATATATCAATATTATATTAGTAGTATGTAAAGAAAGAAAGTAAAGAAGTGCTTTATAAAGAAAGAGAGAGAGAGAAAAAAATATTAGCTTTATTATTGATGTGTGTATAAAGGCTCAGATATGTGTCCCTATTTATACATGTATGGGGTCTTTATTTTCAACATTCATTAAAGTTCATTCTTTCTTGAGAATGGACATCCACGTTGATCCTTATCACAACAATTACTACCAATGTTGACAAAGAAAAGCTTATCGCCTCTAAAAAATGTTCAGACATTTCAATTTTGAAATGCACACGTGTATAAGAACAAATTTGACTGGTTAGCTATTGGAGCATCATGGTTCATGATAAAGAAGAATTGATGATACAAAGGAAAGAATCCCAATTCCCTTTCCCTTTTCCCTCTTCCTTTCCTCTTTCCCTTTTTCATTTCCGAATTTCAGTGGTTCCAATTAACAGCAACAGCAGCAATCAACAATCACAGCAAACTGCCAACAACAAAAGCAACAATCACAACAACAACTACACCTAAATTAATCTTATAATTACAAGAAAGACCTAAGGAGATTCATTCAGTGTTTTCGTGGACAGTTTACCAGCGGATATCTCAAAACGCGAGTTTTTTGGGTTATTCTCTTGGACGGGACGGATCAACGACATATACCTCTCAAGAAAGACGAGAAATGGGAAGATCTACCTATTTGCCTTCATACGATATACTACGAAGGGAGGAGCGCTGAAGGCTATTGCTGAAATGAATCACATGCTGTTAAGGGGGAAAGAGCTTTATGTAGGGGAGGCTAAGTATAGGAGGGATGCTTCTAAGGGACGAAGAGTGGCAGAGGTGGTGGCGGAGGGAAGGCCACACCACCGCCAGGCTAAGGTCAATAACGCGGTAAGGGAGCACACAGTTGGGATCCAGCCATCTCCAAACATGGTGCAGGGGCAGGCCGAGTGCTCTAGATATTGCAACACATGCCATAGAGGAGGATTCCAAGAAAATGGGGGCAATGTTGCTGAAAGCCTCTGTTGCCAAGACCAATCTCGAATGGCTGCAAAGGAGTGTGATTGGGAGTACTGTGAGACCAATTGACTTCAGACTATTGAATGAACTCAGCAGGAAGGCTTGGCCTCACGTTGTTAAAATCTGTGAGCTGGGGAGGTATAAGGCATTGCTGATATTTGAGAGTACAAAGAGTGCGGAGGAGGCGTTGGAGGGTTGTGGGGATGGCCGCTGGCAGTTTTTCCATAGTATGTGCCGTTGGAATGATCAGGAACAGAGTGTGAGGAGAAGAGTGTGGATTAAGTGTTCTGGCGTTCCACTACATGCCTGGTCCGAGGATACTTTTCGTGCGATTGGTAGCCAGTGGGGTGAGGTTGTGGCTTGTGCTAACGTTACAGCCCCAAGTTTGTCGCTCCGGGCTGGTCGCATGCTGATCGATACTTGGAGGGTGGCATCTATTTCGGAAAGGTTTTATTTAACTGTAGGGTCAACGGAGTTTGAGGTAATTGCTGAGGAACTTGGCAGTGATGAATATGGCTCTTTGGAGGGGGTGGTGGTGACTGATGTGATGCCAGGGGTTGCTGGGAGCATGGAGGGCATTAGCAGTACTCGAAATCCGATGAAGAGGGAGTGGTTGGGTCCGGCGGCTGAGGAGGTAGCCTTGCCGCATAGGATGGAAGGGGATCCAGAGGGCAGAAGCGTAATTACGGCCGATATTTTGGATGAATGGAGCAACGGTTCTTTGAATTCAAATTCTGTAACGGCCAAGAATACGGTTGCTGATCTCAGGGGAGGAAGGGCTGAGATTGAAGAAGATGCGTCAGAGAGGACTCAGTCGTGGGACTTTAATGCGGACCGGGTGGTTGCTGTGGGAGAAATCACAAGCCAGATTTGTTTGGGCTCTAATAGCTCTAAGGCCCAGCTTGTTTACTCTAAGCCAAAGGGGGCAACGTTGGGCTTGACTTCCCGAGGCCCATGTACTCCTCATGCTGGTTCCGTGAAGGGGATGCGGATTGGGCCTGTTGCGAAGCGGGTTGTGGGTAATGCGGAGGGAGGATCTCAATCGGGTAGGTATGGGAGTGGTGATCCGTTTACATTGGGCGATGAGGCTGGGGGAGGAGACCACGGCGGCGTGGTCAGGTGTGATGCGGGGAGGAGAAGAGACGCAGATTGGGGCTTCGCCTTGGTGAGTACGACGATGACTGTGGAGGCGGATGCTCACCCTGGGTCGCCGCACATGATGATGGGGATGGGTGGCGTGTGCAAGGCTGTTGACGTCGCGGGTGAGGTTGCTGAGGGAGACCTGGGCCGAGACACAAACCTGGCCGGGGAAGGTGAGGCGAGTCTGGGGGCACAGGGGTTGAGCGGGGCACCGGTGAGGGAGGTAGGCAGTGCTCTCGCGTGAGGGATGGTGCTGATGATGCCGCGGCTGGTGGAGGGAGGAGGGGCAGTGGATCTCGTTGGGGGGAATCCAGGTCGTGCAGGGGATGGCACTGGTTCTTTTGAGGTCAGCGGCAAGGGAGTGTCGCGCTCTCCGTTGGAAGGGGATGGGGCTAGCTTGGGAGATGAGTTGGCAGAGGGCAGGGACAGTGGCTGTCAGGGAGAGTTAGATACTGGTGTTCAGGGGAGAGTTTCAGCGGGTGTGCAAGGGGCCCCTCCTGATGCAGCGAGCGAAGCTGAGACGGAAACATCAGAGAACAAATGGACAGCTGATATGCAAGAAAACTGAAAAGCCTGGAAGCTTGCAGTAGAATCTGGAGCGGTGCAGTATGATGAGGAAGATGACATCATGGCCATTCTACAAGCACAGAATGAGTTAATTGAGCAGAAAAAAAAACAGGCTAAGCGAAAGGAGAAAGCACGGAGGAGTCGGCCGAAGAATCGGAAAAAGGTGTGTATAAGTGCTATACGATGATTTTTAGTTCTTGGAATATTAGGGGATTGAAGGGGGTTGGTAAACTAAGTATGATTAAGAATTTTCGGAGAAAGTTTAATGTGCATATGCTAGGCTTGATAGAGACTAAGACAGAGATGGTGACAAATTTTGATATAGCGCAACTGTGGGGAAATGGCGCAGTTAAATGGGAGTTAGTTGGTTCGGTTGGTGCTGCGGGGGGACTGTTATTAATGTGGGACGACATGGTATTTCGGATGAACAACTGTTATAAAGGGGCTCGCTGGATATGCTTGGAAGGTGTGCTGCTAAAAACTAACTTTTCCTGTGCTTTCTGTCTAGTTTATGGGCCACATGAAAGGGCAGAAAAACTCATTTTGTGGGAAGAGTTGAGCTTCCTATCTGGGTTATGCCAAGTACCGTTCTGTTATATGGGGGATTTTAACGAGGTAACTCATGTAGAAGAGAGAAAGGGTGCTACCTCTTTAACAGTGTCCGCAGAAGAGTTTAAATCGTGGATACAGGATATAGAGTTAGTGAACTTGGCAATAACTGATCGCTTATTCACCTGGTTCAGAGGGCAATCATGTAGCCGCATTGATAGGGGACTGGTTAGTTTAGAGTGGCTAGAAGAGTTTCCTGATACAAGACTGAGAGGGAGACCTAGAGGGTTATCAGACCATTGCCCAATGATCTTGGAGGTTACCCGGATTAGCAGGGGACCAAGACCGTTTCGGAGCTTGGATTCGTGGTTTACCCATGATGGGTTCTTGAGAATGGTGAAGGAGGAGTGGAGGAACTTGGGGGAGGGACAGTTCATTGATAAACTAAAGGCTCTGACGACTCCACTGAGCAGATGGCATAGAGCCAATTTTGGGAATATGGACCAAAGGATTACACAGCTGGAGGATGAAATTAAGAAAGTAGATGACATGGTAAGTACTGGCACGGCTGATGGGACTATTGAAGCAAGAAGGAGAGCGTTGGTAAGCTTCTGTAGAAAATGGTATATCAGGAAGGAGCTTCATTGGAAGCAAATGTCCAGATCGCGGCACGTGAAGAAAATGGATAAAAATACCCGCTACTTCCACAATCTAGCCTCAGCACGAAGAAGGTCAAATAGGATTGATTCCTTAATGGTTAATGGGAGGTTGATAAGGAACCAGGCGAGGATCAAGACGGCTATTCGAGACTTCTATAAGGGGTTGTACCACCAGGAGACATCGCCTGTGATTGGGTTCAGGGACGGGCTTGTAAAGCAGATCAACGAGGAAGAGGCACTGGAGCTAGAGATGTTGCCAACTGTTGAAGAAATAAAGGAGGCAGTGTGGGATTGTGAGTCAACAAAGGCGCCAGGTAGTGATGGGTACAACATGAACTTCATAAAAAAATGCTGGGATGACTTAGGAAGGGAGTTCACTGATGCGGTGCTAGGCTTCTTCCTATCGGCTACACTTCCTAGAGACTCGAATGTTACGTGGGTGACGTTAGTGCCAAAGTTTACTGGAGCCAGAGAAATAAAGGACCTCAGGCCGATTAGTATGGTGGGGTGTGTCTATAAGGTCATATCCAAGGTGTTGGTTAGGAGGATGCGAAAGGTAATGCCGGGGTTGGTAGGAGAGACTCAGAGCGCCTTCGTTAAGGGCAGGAAAATTCATGATGGGGCCCTGATCGCCTGTGAAACAGTGCACTGGCTAAAAACACGAAAAAAGAGCGCCGCAATAATAAAGCTGGACTTCCAAAAGGCTTATGATAGAGTCAAGTGGGGCTTTGTGGATATTGTCTTGCAGAAGATGGGGTTTAGCCAGAGGTGGAGAGGTTGGATAAAGGAGTGTGTCACCACTGCATCTATGTCACTACTTGTCAATGGATCACCTTCGAAGCCTTTCAAAATGAAACGGGGTCTACGGCAAGGTGACCCGTTGTCCCCATTTCTGTTCGTGTTAGTTGTGGATGTTTTGCATCGAATGATTGGAGAGGCGGTGAGGAATGGCTGTATAACTCCGTTACTGCTTGGTAGAGATAATATTGAGTTGTCTCACTTGCAGTTTGCAGATGATACTATTCTTTTCTGTCCGCCTGATGAGGGGACCATCAGGAATTATCATCGGCTACTCAGATGCTTTGAGCTCATGTCGGGATTGGCCATTAATTTTGAAAAGTCCAGCCTTATACCGATCAACTGTGAGAGGATGTGGGTCCGGAGGATGTGTCGGTTACTGGGTTGTAAAGAGGCTTCATTACCAGTCAGATATCTGGGCATTCCCCTGGGAGCAAATCCGAGACTGGTTAAGACATGAAAACCGGTGATTGATAAGGCGGAAGACAAACTGAGTTTGTGGAAAGCAAAAACTCTTAACAAAGTAGGTAAGTTGGTCCTAATTAAGGCGGTTCTTAGTAGCTTGCCGATTTACTACCTCAGTTTATATAAGATGCCAAAGACAGTGGCAGAGAAGCTGATTTCCCTGCAACGACGGTTCCTGTGGAGTACTGAGGATGGGAGATACGGGGTACCGCTCGTGAAGTGGGAAGTGGTTATGGCTCCAAAGAAGGCAGGTGGGTTGGGAGTTGGGGATGCGGTGATTCGAAATACTGCATTGCTGTTTAAGTGGTGGTGGAGGTTCTCGAAAGAAGACTGTCCCTTATGGAAGAAAGTGGTGTGCTCTTGTAATAATATGCATCCTACAAGAATGGTGGGAGGACAGCCTACTCCCACGCGAGGGGGTCCTTGGAAGGATATATGCCAGCTACAAGTTAGTAAGCCGGGGCTGAGAGATCAGATGATCAGTGGGTTGTCGATGGAGTTAGGGAATGGCAGAACAATCCGAGTCTGGGAGGATAGATGGCTACCGGCTGGAGTATTGAAAGATATGTTTCCTAGGCTTTTCTCGGTCTCAACTCTTCATGAATCTGTGATAGCAGACTGTGACTTTTGGGACGGGCTAGCGTGGATTTGGAGTTTCCAGTGGAGGAGAGAGTTGTTCCAGTGGGAGTTGGACTTAGTACACCAGTTTCATGAGATCTTACAGTCATTCAAGCTTATAAATGAGCGGGAAGATAGTGTGGTATGGAAATTTGATAAAACAGGTGACTACTCAACAAAGTCCTTTGTGCAAGTGATGCAAGAGGAAGTCCTACCGGAGGAGGTTACCAGCTATAGCTTCACTAGTGCTGTTTGGAAATGATTTGTCCCCCCGAGGGTTGAACTCCTTTCTTGGTTTGCGTTAGTCGGAAGGGTCAACACAAAGGATCGACTGTGCAGATTACGGGTTATTGACCAGCAGGACAATAGGTGTCTTCTCTGTGGTAAGCCTGTGGAAACCGCGTATCATCTGTTTCTTAGTTGTGAGATTACATGGCAGGTGTGGTGTGCTTGGCTAATGGCCTTTCAACAAAGGTGGAGCTTTCCAGGTACTTTGAAGGAACATTTTGAGAGTTGGACGAGCTTTACAGGAAGGAAGGTAGACAGGAAGAGATGGTTCACTGGATTTTTTGCTGTTATCTGGACAATTTGGCTAGAAAGGAATGACAGGCTCTTCCGAAATAAGAGTTCAAGATTAGGGGACATTATTAACAGATCGTTTACGTTCTACGAAGAATGGAGTGGTGCTGAGCGCTTTGGGTGTTGATGGCCGGGTCACAGTGTCTAGGAGTTGTATGTTATCTTGTTTTATTCTTACTATAGCTTTGCTATCTGCTCCACTCTACTGTGTTGAGCTCCCTTTGATTCAAAAAAAATCTTATAATTACAATCACAGCAACAGCGAAATAGAAAATTAATTAGCTTACCAAAAATTCAAAACCTAAATCAACTATTAATGGATAATTTAAATTATAGAAATATTATATTAATAATATTTCTATATATATTTAAATGTATTAATGGATAATTTAGATATACATAGAAATAGTATATTAATAATATTTCTATAATTTAGGATAGAAATGCATTCTAATTTGTTAGGATTGTAAATTATACTTTTTAAGATAGGAAATATTTGATATAGTTTCATATCAAAAGTTGTATATATCTATTTATGACTAATAAAAAAACAAGTTAACTTTTCTATTCTAATAAAGATATACATGAGAATATTCTTAGAATACCGTATTTATACTTAAATTATAGAAATATTATAATATCAACTTTATTATTAGAAGCGGGTTTTTGACTTTTTTTTTTATTTTTTTATTTTTTCAATATTTTGGTAAATTGAAGTAACTCGCTTACATTTCTTCCACATGTAGAGAAAAACCATAAACAGGACAATAGTAACCGCTATTGTCACCAACAGTATAGCCCGTTGTGTTTTCAAGTCTATCATAGAATCTACAGCGACAAAAAAAATAAGAAAACTTCAAAATTGGCACAACCAATAGGTACTGTTCTCTTTCATTTTCTTAATTATCACCAAAGCAATTAAACAAAATCAGAAAAGCAATTAAACAAATACATTTACATATACATAGAAATAATATTTCTATAATTTAAGTATAAATATGGTACTCCAAGAGTACTTCCATATATATTTTTACTAGGATAGAAAATTATGCATTCTAATTTGTTAGGATCGTAAATTATGCTTTTTAAGATAGGAAATATTTGATATAGTTTCATATCAAAAGTTGTATATATATATGTTCATGACTAATAAAAAAATATATTGAATTTTCTATTCTAAAAAAGATATACATGATAGTATTCTTGGAGTACCGTATTTATATTTATTATCAATATAATATTTTTATGTATATCTAAATTATCTATTAATATAGTCACCAAAAAATAAAATTATCTATTAATATCAACTTTATTATTAAAATTATAGTAAACTGGCAAATTAATTAATTGGGTAAAGAAGAAGGCAAGAGATTGTGAACAGAAAAATTGGAAAAGAGGGAACAGGACTCACAATCACTTACTCTTAGTGCAATGTCGAAACAGCGCAACTGCCAACGGAGAGTAGTTCGACAACGGTGACGGTGATGATGTCAGTGGTGGCCTGGGCGGTTGGTAGCGGCCAGAGCAGGGGGACGACGAGAGAGACGGGTTTTTTTTACTTTTTTTTTTTTTTTTCACTTCTTCAGAATTTTGGGAAATTGAAGTAACTGTTATTCAATTACCTGATTAGACTCTTGTTCACAAATAAAAAAATAAAAAAGAATTTGGTTAGGCTAAATGTATCTCAAATTTAATTTAATAAAGAAAAGTATCTTATTCAGTTCAAAAGAAAAAAAAAAGTTTCCTTTTATTAATGATTCAATTTCTTTTTTCAAAATAAAAATATAATTTATCATCATTTTCAAAAAAATTAAAGTATCAGTAGTGTTTTGGTAGAACATTTTAGTCTCAACTATCAGCTGTCAACTACTATTATTTGCTAATATGTTCTGCTAAAATAATACAATATAATAAATATGTCATTTGTATTGACCAACTAAAACTAAGAATTATCATTATAGATTATCACTGTAACAAATAATATAACAGATTAAAATTATAAAGAAACATCACATGTCAACACTATATAGATTATATCTAAATAGTTAAGACAATGTAACATACTAATGTATTATGTTAAGAGAGGTAAAATACAGATATGCTAATAAGATAATGATGGTTAACTAACTCTTGAAAATTTAAAATGTTCTACAAAATATAATTCAATAAACCATACAATATTATCATGGATATAATGCAATGTCTTTTTCAAAAAAATAAAATAAATAAAAAGAGAAGTTAAACGAAGAGTAGCGACATCAGAGCACAAGGCAGAAATTATATAGAAAATGCTAAGAATGTGGTCATTGTTTTTAACATGATAATTGACCAATTTATGACTGTAATGTCTTGGCTATCTGAAACTATGGAAAAGGCTTTGAAGTCATCTCAGTTGGATAACAAACTTTATTTTAATCTGTTTTACCATTTGTTGATGGCAACATTAGTATCATTTTTCTTAGAAGAATTCTGTTATTTACTTATTTCTGCTTATTCATTCCCATACTTAATTGTCAGTATTTATCCATTATTCTATCCAATGATTAAAAAAATGTATCTTAACATAAAATCTTATAATAATGTGACAAAACCGCCACATACTAAAGACATCAATAGTTTTGTTCATTAGTGACAAGTCGCTCAAACTTTGAACTTAGCGCAATTAATGTCAAAAACACGTCTTATCGACCCCTTTAACTTTCCAAAATTACCCCAATGTTGACAAAGAAAAACTTATCGCGCCTCTGAAAAATGTTCAGATTTTTCAATTTTGAAATGCACGCATGTATAAGAACAAATTTGACTGATTAGCTATTGGAGCATCATGGTTCATGATAAAGAAGAATTGATGACACAAGTACTAGACGAAATCACGGAATGACTGAATTAAAATAAATTGATTAACTGGAGAAATATGGAGTAATCTACTTCAATTATCAACTATGTTTCGGTTTTCAATCAAGCAGCTTCTATAGACCGATTTACATGAATATATCATATCATTTATCAAATAAGTGGATATAATAGCTCTATTTAGGTATATATCACATGGCAAAGAGAATCTCATTCTCAACCATGATATATATATATATACTGTCTGTACTAGGCTATTTAATCACGTCTTATGTTACCAGCATTTTTGTATTAAACTATTAACTGTACTTATTTTACGTAGAACATTGATTTAAGAACGATTCTGGTATGTCTACATCTTTTATAATAAATATTGTTTTAACATCAGCATTTTTTTTAACAATTACATAAAAAAATTTATTAATTAAAAAATCATTTAAATATACGATTAATTAATAATAGTTATATTTTTATGCGAATGTCAAGAATTTCAGCATATGAATAATGTTTTTCATTTAAGAATTATGAATGATAAGCGAGACGGTATACAATTTTATATAAAGTGTGCAAAACAAACATTTCGATGAATAATCTCATCATGATTATGCATTACATAGTTGCCTGTATTGAATGATTATTACACTTAATTGCTTGTAAATATTTCTACTATTTATATTCCGTATATTTTATGGGTGTATGTGGTTGGAAGAATTATAAATAATTTCTAAAAATTTTAAGATAGAAATATCATATTTTTATGTTTGGTTCAAAATTTGAAAAGCTATTTCCAAACAAATTTGATTTCAGAGAATCAAAATATCATTTCAATTTCCACATTCTCTATGGATATATTTAATTCCATGAGAATAAAATCTGAATAATAAAATAATACTTGAACCACATCTGAGAAGAATGGCAATGTATTATTCATACAAGAAATAAAATGTAAATATATTAAGATTCAAAATCAAACCACATAACAATTCTTACAAATAAACCAGCTGAAAAGGTGTTACAAGGGAAGCAAATGGGATTGAGCAATGGAAGTACCATTTTGGCACTATTTCATCCTCTTAACTGACGTTGAGAAGTTCTACGGAAATCACAAGTCCGTTCGGCAGCGAAGCGTTAATGAAGCAATACTAGTACAGTATATCATTTACAACAACAAAACCTTATCCTACTAGTACTCTCTATGGTTTAAGTGAATGAAAAATATCTAATAAAGAACAACTAGTACAACATTTTTAATTTTCAGTATAAATCTCAAAAACCTTTTTGATGCCAGTCAGTAAGCTTGCTTCACGTTCATGCTTCCTTACCTTTAATAAAAGCTGCAAAAGAGAAATGCAGCAATAGCCAATAGATCAAAACAAGGATATAAGGATAACTGTGGTTGAATAACAGGACCAGAAGACACACTCAGTAACAAGCAATTGCACAAAGACAGAAGCTATTTACCTTTCAATAACAGGAGGATCTTAAATGTTTGTCAGTCTTTTTTGCAATTACGGCCACATTTCTTGGAGATATCATTGGGTCAAATATGGGTAACAAGTAGGCTTCCACTGTGCTATCTTGCTCTTGAAGAAACAGTAGTCTGTCAAGCAGAATCAGAGTTTCCAAAAGAGGTCCGAGAGAAGCTCTGAGTGACCAAAAGGGTCCTATAAGGTCCTGCACGTAATTGCTACATTAAGTACTTTGCAGTTCTCTCATGTTTGGATTATGGCATAAAAAATAACTAAATCAGAAGACTATAACTGATTTGGTAAAATTTTTTGGAGACCTATACTTTAAAAGCATAAGCACCTAACCTAACTTTGTTTTGGTAAATAAAAAAAATGCATTTAGCTTTGAAATTTTTGCTTTTGGAAGCACCTATGAAATACTTTTCAAAATTAGCTTATACTTTTTAAGTTAAAAAACCTAATATAGCCTTATATATTAATGAATATTTATATTTATTTTTGCAGTTTATTACATTTATATCTTTTAAAGTCATTTTAAATGTTAAAAATAATTTTACTAAACACAAGTTTTATAGTTTGTATTTATTGAAAGTCACTTATTTTTATTTATCAAACATAGTTACTACAAGTTTTGGAAACTATCTTTGAAAAGCTAGCTTTAATAAGCTATTTTTGAAAAGTCAAAACTTTACCAAACTAGGCCTATGAAAAATTTCATGCTTTTCTTGTAAAACTAGCTAACATCGAAAAGCAGTTAAAACAAGTTTTATAAAGTTTGCAGAAAAATGATTTCCTTTATAATCAAATTGTGATGCCATCCTTCTAAAAGCACAATATAAAAAATAAATAGCATTTATATATTTGAAAAAAAAAATTTGCAACTTAGAATAGCTAAACAATATTCAGTCTGTCCAAATGCGATTTTTATTTCATGCCAAATATTTCATAGATTCCATATAAATATTGTCCTAATAAATCCAACTTTAATGATAAGGTAATCCAATTAATCATACTTTTTAGACGACTGGAAACATGGAAAACAATGTGGGGGCTGGATTCATGATTTCATCTCCTGCATGCCCTATTAATCCAACTAAAGCTCCACCCAACCCAACCAACTGTTTGGCACTAACAAATCTCGTTCACACATGAAAGTTGAATGCTTACAATCCCAAAGACCTGTTTGGACTTTGGAGCTTAAACAAACTAAATGATGCCGATGTCAATATAAATAGAATATGCAAATTTAGTCATGAAACTAAGCAAGTAATAAATGAATAAGAATAACTTTTGCATCCTGCTTTTAATGAAAATTAATATTTATAATATTGAATTAACAAAATTAATAATAATAATAATAACCCCACTGGAAGGTAAAGAAAAAATGTAGTCTCTGTTTGTGAACAAAATTATGAAGTGGAAGGGTGGGAAGGAAAGGGGTGAAGACTGAAGAGTACTTCACTATAAAATTCCTTCTCTTCCCTCCGTTCTGCAAAATTAAACCCAAGCACCCTTCATGGAAAAGAAATAATAACTTTCTAGACAAAGTAATAAAACTAAGATCTACAGACCTTATAACCACAGACATTTGAACTTTTAAATAATGGAAGAAATTGAAAGTGACGTACCAAAAATGGTTCTGCTTCCTTCCATATGCCTTTAAGGTTTATATCATTTGAAAGCTTAATACCAAGATGAGACAATCCAGAGTGGCAGAAGTTCTCAAAATGTAAAAATGTGTCGCGGGATTTAGTCCCTCCACACCCAGCTTGTACTTCTATTGGAGGGGCCAAAATCTCGTCTGTAACACATTGAGAAAGGCTAAGCATGTACATCAGTGAATCCAACACCACCGCACATCACCAAACAATCACAAGGTACTTTAAAATGTGTCAAATATACTCTCATTATCAACTTTTTAAGTGTCTACTAACTACTATTGTAACTACTTCCTTGATTCACAGAGAGATGAATATCAAATATGAGTAACATGTATAATAACAAACAAAAAGGTCTCCTACAAAATGATAAAAGACAAGAATTGGACAAGAATAAACAAAACAAAGATTTCCAATTTTTGTGCATATCCATTCAAGAAATCTAGTTAAAATAGCCATTATCTTGCCAATAGCCATAAAGTAGCCAAGAAGATTACTTCATCCCCTAGTTTGAGATCATAACTTCCCATCTCTTTTCATCTCAAGTTCCTTGTTCGTCCAACTATTCAGTCATTGGGTGGAAAGTTGACAGAAAAATGGATTTTCAACAATAACAGCCATAAACTTTCAAAAGAGACTGATAAAAATACCGGTTTCAGATTCCGTGGAAACTACAGGCAGAAAATCTTGCCTCAGATGACCAGTACTTCCTTTAAGATGCAGATGGGACTCTGCAGATCTCCTTTGATGTCTCCGGCGCAGAGCCTTGCCTTTACGGCCAATTGAAGGAGTGTTCATTGTGAAATCTGGATAATATTTACAAAGAACCTGCCATCGCAAATATACATAGAGATGTCACATCTAGGTACAAGAGAAGAATGCATCGTTAATTGAATATCTTTGTCTCTTGACCAGAAATGGGTATTACACATCATACATATATGTAGTGTAGAAAATACTCAGTCCGTCCTGGAAAAGAAGAAAAGCACTCTGTCTCCATATGTTACCGATTTCACTTTAATTATTTGTCACTTCCTATTTGACAAATATAGACTCAATCACAAGATAGCCCCCATTCAATAAAAACAAAATAGTACTTCTTAACTGGATTTTGTTTCTACTTTTTTCCTAAATGCTTTCAACATCTAGCCTTAATGTCACCTTCCATCTGATCTACTTCTTAAGACTTTTACTGAACTTCTCCATACATGACAAAATTAAATTGCCTAAGGAAAGATTTTACCATCTTTTCCTCAATAGATCTTCCTATATTATGAAATGTGTACCATTCATCCAAAAGACATCCGGAAAGTAACACATAAATTAGATGACAAGACTAAGTGATAATTCAATACCATTTGAAATGCAGCACGAAAAGCATGCAACTCAAAGTTATGAATTCCAGCATGCATATCCAAGCTCCTCCATCTATCTGCACTCTAGCAAGATAAAATGCAGTTGGTGTGGTATGTTTCTCACATGAACTTAAAGTAAAAACTTAAAAGGATAAAGAAAATAGTAAATTCATAGAATTCGCCTGCAGAAAAATGACAGGAGCACAATTTTCTGTTTAGGAAGACAATGCTTATATGATTCTAAATGACCTACAACACACTTTGGTACTCCTCAGCTTAAACCATTGTTTATTCAGTTAGTCATGCATTATTATATTCCTAAATTTTAATTTGTATTGTTTTACTTGAATCATGCACTGAATTTGTGCAAGAACCTGGCTGCAGAAAGAAAAGCAGAGCCACCTCCTCATTAGGGTATGTAACTATTTTTCACAAATATGGTTATTAATCAAATAAGCTAAATGGTCTATGTTATGCATAATTATGGTCTTTATCTAATAATACCTTACATATCAATGAAATAAGTAGTGTAACACTAATTGAACCATATTCAATAACTGCACTGCATGTTCAAGATAGTGAAAGGAGAAAAGCATTAGGAGATTTCTATGCCTTTAAATGGCATCAAAACTTACAAGCCTGACTGAAGAAAGGTGTCACGATTAGCAAAACATTAGTCATTTTCTCATAACTCTGTTTCACCCTCCCTTTAGTAAGCTAGTATATAAAAAGGTGAAGAGGGGACCAAAAATATCACTTACCTGACAAGCAAGATCACGCGCATTTTTTGCAAGTGATAAACCCACAGATCTTACAGCATGACTCATTGGAAACCCAAATTCAGATTCACCATCCTTAGCACTTCCTTCAGACAATAAATTGTAACAGCAACCAAGACTAACAACAGCTTTAACATCTTGGCACTCTATGAAAGTCCTAACAAAAAAAGAATTTGGATGAATTACAACATTGCAGAATGTAAATTGTAGATTATATAATATATAATAAAAGTAACACACACAAACAATGGCAATGATATAAAACAGGCTTCTCAACTTTACATGGAGAAAATCAATGGTCACAGCGAAAAAAAGGTGGTGCTTTGATGTATGGACAAAAATTGAAATGGATCAGATATTAGTCAACTATCAGATATCTTGTTTGGACAGAAGTCCCGAAGTTGTGAGTTTTAAAGAAATTATAAATCATTTGGGTGGTTGGATTTTCTTGATTATATTTTAAAATTATTCAGGGATTGGAATGTTTGCTTCACTGACTTCTTTTATTGTCTCCTTGTAAAGTACTCTCTACCTTTCTTTCTGAAAATTATTGTTTAATCTAAAAAGAGATTCAAGGATAGTAAGAGGAAGAAACAAAGCAACTTATCCAAATTTCGAAACTAACTTCAGCATAGTCACTGAAAGGTCACCACAGGCATGAAGCCCAGCAAGAACAGTTGAAGGTTTTCTCTTTGCATTACTGGACCAACATATTTTCCCTTGATCTTTGTTTTGGTTCCCCATTGATGTGGATTGCAAAGCATCATCTACAGGCAAAGATGCTTCAACCAAAGTTTTCAATGTATCAATTGACAATACATGACATGTGATTGTCTTTGGAACATTCAAACTCCACATGCCTGATCTAGAGCAAAAAGAAAGTAAACACAAATGAATTTTCATAAAAACAACAGCAACAACAGTAATTAATGATAATAGTAGCGGTAGATATTAAAATAATAATATGGACAACTTTGACCACCTATTGAGACATCGTCAAATGCAAATCATCCTCCCAAACACAAATATTGACATATTCACATCACTTTTTTCCCCTAAACTTGTGTATTTGTCATGTGATATCCAATGGTTATGGTTGGAATTCCTAGCATGCTTATTTTACTTCATTCTGTTCCTTATCATACATTTGCCCATTTTGTACAACCTCAAGGATCTCATAGGTACCCCAAAATATAAGTGAACATTGCAGTAAATAAGGAGAACATACCCAGATTTTAACATCTGTGACACATAGTGCTTTTTAATTCGTTCTGCACGTGCATCAGTAACACTTCCATGATGAGAACATGCATCAATCGCAATGACAGGATGCTGATATTGAAAGGCAAGCACTTGTGAAAGATAACCCTATAAATAGAGCATAAAACAAACAAAATTTCCTCATTGGTATTGATGGAACTAATGGAAACAACAAAGTAGTAAATCACAGATTTGCAATTTTGAAAACGAGGGATTGCAAATGACAGAAGTAAATTATCATACCACAATCATCAATAGAGGAAGGCACAACATTGAGGCAACTAGCTCTTAAGGACTCAAAAGAAGATAAGTTCTAACCAGAGTACCATACCATGTCCCTCAACTTGCCTAGGATCAGTATCATCATCATCAACAGCCACCACCACCTTTTCCCAATAGATGGATTAACTAAGTGGATTAGACAAAGCGAAAGTATCCCATCATAAATCATGCCTATATTTTGGTCATTACACTAAAAAATCTTTAGTAACAATTTCATGTTAGTTTTTACAGGTCTCCCTCTATCTCTTGTTATTGGACTAACTTCCATGTAACATCCTAACCTTGTGCAAGCTTTTACAGACCATATCCACCCATGCACAAACCACTGAAGTTAAATTCAACTGTCTTTTCTAAGTGCTACCCGAATTCCCAAAGCCTTGTCCCACCTGCGTTCAGCATCATGCATGTAAAAAATGTAAGCAAGAGTAAATGAAGCCACACCTGACCAGCACCAACATCAATAACAGCATCAGCTCTAACATTATTGGCGACTGTGCTTACAACAGCCGAAAGTATTTCTACCTGCACAAATTAAACTCTATTTACCTGATACATTTTAAGCCAATAAATCTTTTGCTGAAAATGAAAGTGAAATGTACATTCAAAACTTTCTTATTAAAGCCTTTGGTTCAGGGGAACAACTTGCGGAATAAAGAAAGCAATACAAGAGCATGATAAACGTTGACTTACTTCATGTTTTTTCTTCACGTTCATGCCTTGAGCAAGAACAGTGTTAAGTGAAGTAATATACAGACCAGGTAATGCCTGCAAGTATAAAACATTTAAAACTGCGAATTCAAAATCCTTCAAGCAGCCATTCGGCTTGGACACAGAAAGTATATTAATTCTTCAAGTGACTTTTCTTATTATGTTCTGAAAAAACTTTCCAAGAGTATTTTGAACTTAAACAAATTGCCATGGAGCACAACAAGAGCTGTTTGCTTTGTCTTCTATTTTTATTTTAAGTTGATATCTTCATTATTAATTACAAAATTGCTAGCTTGTTTTGATCTAGTTTCCTGTTTTAAGCATTTTTTAAAGGAAATAGAGAAAACACGATTTATTATTTTATTTTTATCTATTTCCTTCAAAAAAATAATGGAAAAGAAATACATAATTTAAACATAGCATTATTTTCAGCATATCAGTGAGAACTAATGAACATAAAATTGAAACTGAAAACAAACCAACATTCCCTAAAGGCCTAAATCTGGTGTTACTAAATCCAATGAACAAACAAAAATATCAAAAGATAATCAACATGACTTAGGATTGATATAACCAAAACACCTGAAAGATTAATGCTACTTGTTACCAAGTTTCTATCAGCTCATAAATAAAGGGACAAAAACATAATCAATATGGAACTACCCCAACAGAGATTATTTCACAGTAAAAACTACCCAAGAGTCCAAGCAAAAAGTTAATTCAAATGCCATCCTTGGATTTTGTTGCATGTGATATTAATTATTAGTAAGCAATAACGAAATAGAATGTATAAACCTTGTTCAGAAAGGGTAAAGGTGAACATACTGTGTTTACATCTACTTGTTCTTGACAAAGTGCTAAAGCCCTTAACTTTAGGATAAATTGCTTCAAAGAAGCTGGCCAGTGGTCCTGCCAGAAAATTTTTTCATTAGAGAGGAATATTGGTAAACAAGCAGAACATTGGCACACAAAACTAAATAAAATAAAGAAAGATGACAATAAATGACAACCACTGTAAGAATTATAAAACACAAAATGCATAAATAACAACAACTAAACATACAATTAAGTAAAATGGTGGCAGAAATTACAGACTTAATTTAGCATATAAAAACCTGAGCTTTCCAAATAGGATTAGAAGGAATTTATTCAAATTTGGCAAGCAAGGAGGTAGACTTTTTTCCAAGGGTAAACACAAGAAGGATTCCAAAAGGAAGAAAGCACAAAAGGATGTTATCATTCAGAAAGAACTCAGACAGAAAAATCACCACTCCATGAATCCTTCTAGAGTTCTAGGACTGGAATCAAGAAACATCATAAAGACCTGGAAACCAGAGGCTAAAGTAAAGCGCGCACACACAAGATGAACTTGCCATCAAGAATAAAAACGCACAGAGACTCTGGTAGGAAATAGGAATAATTTGAGCAAGTATATAGCAAGAAGAGAGGAAAGGGCCAGAATAGGACAACTCAATTGACTTAGTTGGGTGGTAAAAATGGTTAGGGAAGACCAAAAGAGTAGAGGAAACGCTTGTAAAAAACAGAGGGACAGAGTTAATTAGGAGTATTTTGTGACGGCATTTTAGAGGGTGTCCCCCAGCGGAGAGAAATCCACTTTGGTATCACCTAGGATTCTTGATATATTGTGAAGGTGTGAAGGAATTCCCAATTCAATAGACCTATCTTCTACATTTACTGTGCTCTTTTGTATGAATCACGCACACACACTCCCAACAGAGCATGACCACCGCGGCACAATTAAGTATCTATGAAAATCATATAAAACAATGCCAAAATCTCACGAGCTGAACATCTACCACACTACAGAAAGAAATCTACAGAACCAGCAGCAATTCAAGCATTTTCGACCACCGCAGAGCGGCACTTGGTTGTCACTCAACCCTAGCTTACATATCACACTAGATATTTAGATCCCATGGCCTAACTCAGCTGAGCAAAGTTAAGTTAACCTTAAAGCTGGCAAAATCTGTTGAATCAAAAACACCTACCACTAAAAAAAAAAGCACGGATTTTTTTTCTATTATAAATAAAAAAATAAAATCCAAAAAAGCACCCTTGCTTCCTCAATGCATCAAAGGATATCTAAAGACCAAAAAAAAAGGGATTCCTTAACGCCTATTTACCTGCATTATAAGCTAGGATATTAAGCCTTCAAATCCAAAGGGATAACTCCACCAAAAGCAAAAAATGCCGCATAACTCCCATTCAATTATTCTAGTGCAATTATCTATTTATCCTACAACTTGAACCCTAAACCCCAGCTAAAAATAGAAAATTCAATTTTAAAAAAATCAAAATAAATGAGGAATGTAAGTATGTAACCAAAAAAATAACCTGCACCACTCCAGATGGTATCAAAAGAAGATTCTGAACAGGTTCTCTGCGGAGACAATCCATCCATTCCTTGTCAACATTCTCCCACAGCCTATCCTGAAATTTAACCATACCAAGTTAGCCCTGATTTTGAAAAAAAAAAATTATTTCTTTTCCCTTTCTCGAAAGAAACTGTTAGTGGTGACTGCACCGTGAAGAAATTGACGACGTGGGCATTAATTAAAGAGTTGAAAGGGGCGATGAAATCGACGATGGCGTTGATCCATGAGAGGGTGTTGCTCGCTGTGACGCATGAATATTGCGTACCACAACACTCTGCAGCTGCAGCATCAGCCATAGCTGCAAGCATGTGCCAAGAGAACGCCGTCTTCGTTTCTGTTCGTTTTTTTTTTTTTTTTTCTTTTTCTTTTTGGGTTACTAAATTTTCATTAATTAATAACTAATAATAATTTTAAAATAAAGAGTAAAGTGAGTAAGTGACCGGTTAGATTCTCGAAGATGCTGACCTTAGATTAGTTAGTTTGTGTTTGGATTATAGTTTGTAGACGGGAGTTTGCATAAAATTGATTTTGCAAACTTGATTTTGATAAAAAATAAGTTTGTGTTAAAGTGATTTATGTTTGGTAATTTTTGTATCAAAATTGATTATAGTAAAATAAATGTTGTTTAGCTTATACCATTCAAAATCACTTTTAGATAAAAAATTACTAAAATAGACCTCAACTTAAATAATTTTTTTATATTATCATATCATTCTAATTTAGATATTTAAATAGATTTTATTAATTAATTTTATAATAAAATTAATATTTACTTACTAAAATAAAAATAACATATAAAAGTAGATAAAATATATTTTTAAATAAAAATAAAACAATATAAATTTTAGATATATATATATATATAAAAGAATATTTAATCAAATATGTTATATTTTTTTTAAGTATTAACTAAGAATGTTACTTTAATATTTTTTTTACATCGTACTCTTATTCTAGTACTCTCAATAATCTTATTCTTAATATTAATTTGGAATTCAACGTTTATGATTTTATTATTATCTATGATTAATTTTTATTTAATTTATTTTTTTAATAGAATCATAATCTATGTTATAAAAAATTACACTAAAACATAGTATATGAGAATTACAATTATAACAGAGAGTACTAAAAATAATAAAAAAAATTAAATATTTATTTTATAGTAATTAAAACAAATTTGAAAATTTTTTATGATCTTTTTATATAGTATATTTTTAGTATTTTTAGTACTCTTTTTTAGTATGCTATAATTTATTATTATTATTATTATTTATAGTTAATTTTTTGTTTAATTTACTTTACCTAATAGAATTAATAAATCATATTATAAAAAGATAATAACAAACATAATACACAAAAATCACAATTATAAAAGTGTATAATATCAAATAAACAGTTGAAAAAAATAAAAATAATAAATAATAGAAAAATAGAGCTCATATAAATAGAAATAACAAGAATTTTATAAATAATATAATAACATACATGAAGGATAAAGTTGGTAAAAGATAAATAAATGGTTAGTATTCATTGCTAAAAGCTCGTTAGGAAAACGCAGAAGCTAAACATAGTTGCTTCTTGTAAACGTTGGTTTTGGTAGCAAAATCACTTCTGCGTTCATGAAAAAAAAAATTGCCAAACCAAAAGTTGAAGCTTTCAATAAGTCTAACCGTGTTTCTTCTCTTCCAACGAGTTTCCCAAACACACCCTTAATCTTTAAAGAAAAAAAATATATTAATTAGGTCCTCTAAGATAATAAATAGTGAATATGTATATCCTTTTATTAGTTAATAATGCGATATGAAATGAAAATCAAAGGTGAATCAAAATTAACACATAAAAGGTTCAAAAAGTGTGTTTTTACACTTAAGCACAAATTAGGAGACAATCATGAAACCATGCTATTTCCTTGGATAAATGTGAAAAAAGGTGATAAAATTCCCTAAATTAAGCACAAGATAAACCCTAAAAATGGGGTTTATTAAGCGGGAGACTGCCACAGCCCTTACATCCAAACCTAGGCGAGGGACTGCAACAGCCCCTACGACGGAGAACAATGCAGATTACAATCACATAATCCATCTCAGAGGCCACTGCTCATAGCCATAAGACCTTTACATATTCGAATTCTATATCATTGATATATCTTTTTTCTTTCTTTCACCCTTCATTTTTATCTGTATATTCTTATTGCTTTACAACTTATAATCAGATTCGTTTTTTTTATCCAATATCTCAGTTGTTATAATTCTACTACCAAAATATGATATCTTGATTTTATTTCGATTTTTAGATTAATTCTTTAAATCCAGATAATGCGAAGCGATGAGTTTATATATGTATTTTGTTATTTATAGTAGTGCATATCTCATTACTATCACATGAGCAAGAAAATAATGTAATTTTTAATAGTAAAATATTTATTATCTTTTGAGTTTTCATATATCAATTATCAACTATTCTCTATTTATCATAATTTCTATCAAAACAAGTGAAATTTTACTCTAAAAGTTATTATTTATACGACTATCTTTCATAAATAAACACGTCAGAGTAATTAACAGTATATATATTAGTTGATGAATTGATAAAAGAACATTATGTGTCCACCATTTGCTATTCTAGATAATTAAATTGGTACTTTTTTTCTCTAACTACTAAATTAGTCCCAAGTTGAAATCTTCAGAAACCTAGTGTGTGTTTGGATTTCAGTTTGCAAACGTGAGTTTGCATAAAATTGATTTTGATGAAAAGTAAGTTTGGGTTAACGTGATTTATGTTTGGCAATATTTGTATCAAAATTGATTATAGCAAAATAAATGTTGTTTGGATTATACTACTCAAAATCACTTTTAGATAAAAAAATTACTAAAAGAGACATCAATTTAAATTTTTTTTATATACATGCAAAAACAGAACCTAACAAAAATAATATAAAAAATATTTATTATATAAATAAATAAATACAATAAAAAAATATGAAAGAGAATATTATAAATTTTATAATATTAAAAAAAAATATTCTATAATTTTTCTAATATTACCGGTACTCTTTAATTTAGTATTATTTTGGACTATAAATTTTCACTATTTATGGCTCTATTGTTATTTATAATTAATTTTTTTATTTATTTTGTCTTTTTTTATAGAATCATAGTTTATATTATACAAAATTTTGATAATAAACATAGTAAATAATAATTACAATTACAAATTTTACAAAGTCAAAATAAAAAATAAAAAATTAATATAAAATAAAGATAGAGTACATCAAAGAATAGAAAAAAAATCATACAGATAAAAAATAATAAAAATTTCATAAAACTAATAATATATATCATATGAATAAAAAAATACAATAAAAACTAAATAAAATTCATATGAATAATATAAATAAAAAATAAAAAAATTTCATATACAACATAAATACAATGTAATAAAAGATAGAAAAAAAGAATTCATATGAACAAAAAATAATAAAAAAATCATAAAATTTAATAAAATACCTAAAAATTATAGCACAACAAAAAAATCAACAATATTTATCATATGTATAAAATAAATATAATAAAATAAATAAAAAATCATATAAACAAAGTCAAACAAAAATAAAAAAAATTCATAAAAAATATACATATAAAAAATAGTATAAGAAATGATAAAAAAAACTTATATAAAAACATAACATAAAAAATCGTAACACTAAAAATTAAAATATGAAAATGAATACTAAAAATAATAAAAAATTAAAATATTCAATTTACTAGTGATTGAAACAAATCTGAACGATTTTGATTGAAAAAAAATGAAAGGAAGAACTATGAAAAAGTAGAAAGAACTAGAGAGAACTACTGTGAAGCTTATAGTTATTGGTATCCTTTTTATAGAAGAAAACGAAGGGTAAGATTGGTAAAAAGGAAGAAATTTTCTCACCTAATTTTCTAAAGGTAATTAGCAACCATGAAAGTGAAACGCAGAAGCTACAAATTTTAGCTTCTTCTCAACGTGGGTTCAGAAGCAGAATCATTTCTGCGTTTAGAAAGAAAAAAATTGCCAAACATAAAAGTGAAACTTTCAAGAAGTTCAAACGCACTTCTTTCTTCACCAACGTATTTGCCAAACACACCACTAATTGTCACTTTACTCTAAAAATAAATAATGACTGATAGGATTAGGAAGGAACGTTGGGCTGAAAGAGAAACAGGCCCTTTGTATTTGACTGTCTCTGATGCTAGTAAATTGACAATTATCTGGGTTCATCACATTTATTCACGAATTCATTTTACTATTTTGCTAGCTTTTCTTTCTTTATTTCTTTTTTTTAGTAATGTTCTCCTAAAATTCATGGATTTTTTTATTTAAATTAAATAAATATAATATTTACGAAAATAAATAAACAGTGAAGTAATTACAAAAATTATACTCGCTCATATTTCGGATGCTAGGGGGTTTTTAAAAAATGAGTATATCTCGGATATTATGTGATAGAGATAGAGTGATTGCCAGTCATATTTTGGATGCACCGTAATAAGAACATGCGTTGATATTGGATACTAAACATCTTAGATAAATGCAATTGTTTTGGATGAGGGCTCCGAGATATAATCATTTTAATTGTAACGTTTCAATTAATATGAGAGATAAACAGTTTTAATGAGCCATTTTAACTCAAATCACGTAATTTAAAATTGTCCATTTAAATACGTCATTTAAAATGATATGGTTTTTAGAAAAATAATTGGATGACAGTTTTAAATTACATGACTTGATTGCTATGGTTTAAATGGACAATTTTAAATTACGTAGTTTTAAATTATGTCACTTGAGATAAAACTGTCTATTTTTCATATTAATTTTATAGTACTCATAAATAACTAGTACAATAATACAAGTATATTTGTTTTAATTGAATTAAATTAAATTATTAATTTCAACCAGAATCATCTAAATTTTAAATGAAATATTTTTATAATTTTAATTTATTTAATTTATTTCAATAAAAATATACCTATTCATTATTTATAAAAAAATCGTATTTTTTTATAAAAGAAATTAATTTTAATTTATTTATTATAAATAAAAATTTTAAAAAATATCCTCAAAATATTTCTTAGAAAAACTTGAATCCACCGAAAATAGGCACACAGTGAGATACGAAGCATCAATGACGATTTCACATAATCAAGACCATCACATATGCTTTTTTTTCTCGTCCCATTCAGCGACCCATGAGCTTTTAACAATCCAATAATTAGGACCAGTTTCATTTGTACCATGAGTTTTTAACTACATCTCGGACGCTGAGAGAGAAATGACGGAATTGCTCTTATCTCAAGTGTTGAGACCCCATCATTTTTTTAGCAGATGTTGAGTATTTGATATAAGCACTTATGCATATCACGGGTCCACCTAAGATGTGACTCGCCGTCACCCTATCACATAACGGGATCACGGCATCTGAGATACTCCCATTTTATGATTACCCCCTCAGCATTCGAGATGTGTCTCAAAATACATTTTTATAATTACATCATTGTTTCTTCATTTTCGTACTTTATATCACCATATATATATATACCAATATATAAAGCCAATACCAGAGTTTGGTGTCCAATTTTTATAGACACTATTTACCCTCAAATAATTCATTTTATAAATCAAATTTATGGACAAAATAGTAACAATACATTTTTAGATTTTTAATTAAAAAAAAAAGTCACTAACCCACGAAAGAGTTAAATAACTACTGCAATTGTGAGTAAATTAAATAACTGCTCCACTTATAAATATTCCTAAATAACTACTGCAATTGTGAGTAAATTAAATAACTGCTCCACTTATAAATATTCCTCACCTCACTGTTGTCGATCTTTTTTCTGCATCTTGCTCTCTTTTGGTTCTGACATGCATTTATTAAGAAAGGGAGTTGATACAATTTTTATGCCAACTCCATTGCCGTATCTATATTCTACCTTTTAAAAAATACAGGAATAGAAACACACGATAATGGAACTGGTCCAAATAATAGACGTCATGATAATATAAGTGGGTGATATTTTATATTTATGGTTTATTTTATTTTTGAGTACTGATTTCTAATTTTTAAAAGAAAATTTAAAAAACAAGTACTCTTTATCTTATTCCATTTTTACATCTAAAGTTTGTATTTTTTTTGTATAACTGTAGATCGAGTGTTCAATATCTAAACAAGTTTTTTATATTATCCAGTTTCAAACAATATATAAAGGGAATATTACAATTTGTATACCAATATATAAAGCCAATACCAGAGTTTGGTGTCCAATTTTTATAGACACTATTTAACCTCAAATAATTCATTTTATAAATCAAATTTATGGACAAAATAGTAACAATACATTTTTAGATTTTTAATTAAAAAAAAAGTCACTAACCCACGAAAGAGTTAAATAACTACTGCAATCGTGAGTAAATTAAATAACTGCTCCACTTATAAATATTCCTCACCTCACTGTTGTCGATCTTTTTTCTGCATCTTGCTCTCTTTTGGTTCTGACATGCATTTATTAAGAAAGGGAGTTGATACAATTTTTATGCCAACTCCATTGCCGTATCTATATTCTATCTTTTAAAAAATACAGGAATAGAAACACACGATAATGGAACTGGTCCAAATAATAGACGTCATGATAATATAAGTGGGTGATATTTTATATTTATGGTTTATTTTATTTTTGAGTACTGATTTCTAATTTTTAAAAGAAAATTTAAAAAACAAGTACTCTTTATCTTATTCCATTTTTACATCTAAAGTTTGTATTTTTTTTTTGTATAACTGTAGATCGAGTGTTCAATATCTAAACAAGTTTTTTATATTATCCAGTTTCAAACAATATATAAAGGGAATATTACAATTTGATCTCCAAATTTTGAAGAAATCATCTCTCTTCAAATAATTCATTTCACAAAATAAATTTAATAGATAAAATAGTAACAATAATTTTTTTAATATTTTATCTTCATCGTATAATATATAATATTTATTCAAAGAATCTTTCATAATGAATAAATTTAAAGATATGTTATTGCACACTACTATGTATAAAATGCCTAATAACAAATAAGATTATGAATTTCATAATAAATAATTAAAATAGATAATTAACAAATAAAAAATTTAAAAATAGACAATACATTCATAATACTAATAATAGTAATTGTAATAAAGTTAATTATTTTATATTTTATATTTTTAATTAAAAATAACATTTAAATATAATTTTTTTAATATTTTAAAAAATTTATGACGTGATAATTGATAATGAATAAAAAAATTTATATTTTTTATGCAGTTATACAAATTATATTTAATTTATTTAAAAATAAAAGAGATTATATTTCTTATTTTAAGTTATATGTAAAAAAATTATTTATTTATTTACCTATAAATATATTCTATATTTATTAAAATTTATCAATATTTTTTTTATATTGTTTAATACGTATTATTAAAGTCTATGTTTATTAAAGTCGATTAATACTTTTATTTATATATTAATATGTATCTATAACAATATATAAAGTCAATGCCAATGAGTTATAGCTTAAATGGCATAGACTCCCCGTACTCAATTAAGAGGTTGCAGGTTTGAGTCACATATCTTTCCAAATTTTAAGCTAATGAGTTATAGCTCAAATGGTATAGTCTCTCCCCATACTCAATTAAGAGGTTGCGGGTTCGAGTCTCCTATCTTTGGTAAAATATATATATATATATATATATATATATATATATATATATATATATATATATATATATATATAAAGTCAATACGAAGAATTGACCATAACTTTAGTTTCTAATTTTTTTTAACTATATTTATTCTCTAACAAACTATTTCATAAAACAAATTATAAGGACAAAATAAATTATAAGGACAAAATAGTACGTTGTACTCTCACAGTCTCACTGGTAGTTTGGTTTCACTCTAATTATTCTATTAAAGTTTTATTTGTAATTTTTTAGAAAAATCTACTAATTTTGTTCTTCATACACACTTTTATGTGTTTCTCTTACTATCGGCCTTCTCTTTTTTCAACACCCTCAATTGCATCGCCTCCTTCGTCTTCCATTGCCTTTATCCACCGTTGCAAATTTCATCATTTGATTTCACGCATAACTTCCACTTACATTTTTCCTTCTCTTCAGTTTACTTATTTAATTTATATTTTTAGTCATTCTTTTATCCTTTTAATTCATTCCCAATTTTTTACGTAAAAAATAGTTCTGTCTTTTTTTCTTATCAATTTGATGTAAAAAAACCATTTTTTTATCTTATCGATTTGATGTAGAAAGAAAATATTTTCTTTTTATCTGGTATGTGTTCTTATTTTTTGTTTACATGTCTTTACCTATCAATGATGGAAGGAAGAAGTTTCATAAATATTTTATTAACTTATTATTTTTAGATTGCTTTGCAATAATATTTTTTTTAATTTTTTAAATTATTAATTATATAGAGTATTATATTTGAAATTTGAGTATATAAATATTTCTTCTGAAATAAAATAAAATTATTAATTTTGTCTATCACATTATCATTTATCTTAAGGAGTGGCTAATTTATTTAATTGGCATGTATAAAGGGCGCAAGAAAGTTCACACCTATCAAAGGTTTGTTAAAAACATTAACATGTTAATTTCCTGAACTATTTAAACTATTAATTATGTAGAGTATTGAATTTGACATTTAATTATAAAGAGTACTAGAATTGACATTTATTAATTTTTTAAATTATTGCAAAAAGATTATTAATTAATTTAATATTATTTGTCTGTCGTATGATTGGCATATAAAAGATGTAAAAAAAATTTATACCTACCAATAGTAGAGTGAAAAACCTTCACGTATATTTTGTTATTTTTTCTTTATTTTTAATATGTTTTATATAAGAAAATATTATTTTTTATTGATTATTAGATTGACATATAATACCATAAATATAGTAAGATAAGAAATTTGTTAATTGATTTTGTTAATCTCTTTTTTATTTTTAATCTATTTTATATTAGATAATATTATTTTTATTAATTATTAGATTGACATATAACATTTAAACGTGTCAAGACTGTGTTATATATTTTTTGTTATTTCAACTTTCATGATTATTTTCTTCTCTTTATTTTTCTATGTCATAGGCCATGTAAGTTTTAATTTATTATTTATCTTATATATATTCTATTTTAAAAACTATTTTATTTTTTTAGGTTCTCTAATTTATTTTATTGTATTTTTCTTTTACTTTGAAAATTTTATGGTCTGAAGATAATAGGTTTAAAAATTTATTAATGAATAACTACTAGAAAAAAATATTACATAAATAATAGAAATAAGTTGATAATATACAAACTAATTTAGAGAGAGAAAAAAAAACTTAACAAAAGGAAGATATAAATTTTCACCTTTTGTTATATGGTAAATTAATTATATATAATATAATAAATGGTACATGTTCTCAATATAAGAACATGGGATTTAATATGACGACCCTTTCATTAAAATGTTTATTTTTGTACTTAATAAAAAACCTAATATTATTTAACTTTAATTTTTAACTTTCAAGATACATGAAAGATAATTTAAAAGATACTTATTATATAAGAAATTAAAAATATTCTAAATTTAAAAAATTATTTAATAACAAAATTAAGTTTGTTCAAAATCGTAGGGAGAATTAGAGAGAGAACGAGAAAGTTAAAACTTTTTAACTAATTACAAAGAATCACCACCATCAAAGCTATTAAATTTGAGTATATTAAGTGAGGTCGAAGAAGCAAACCATGACGATAAATCTAAAATTTTTTTGTCTCTTTTTATATAGTGTTTCAGTTTAAGTAACTTTTCTTTATGAATAATATTTAAATGACGAACAAAATAATAAGATTCGTATTAGACTATGAAAATTAATCTAATCCTTATAATATGATATCATTATTTCAAAACATGTAAAATAAAATCATAAAGTATAATTTAATTGATGTGCACAATAAAATAAATATGAAACTTATAAAATAGCAGTCAAATGTGGATAGTAATGGTTGCCTTCCGTCCTAAGCTAAGGTACTATATTAAACTACGACTTAAATTTATAATGATTAGTTAAAATACTTACAATTATAGTACTATTTTTTATTATTTTAGTTGAAAATAATTAGGATTACTAACATCAAATTTTGATAATTTGAAAAAATTTTAAATGCTTTATGTCTTAATTTTTTTAGTAAAATTTCAACAACTCATAAAAGTTAACACAATAGATGGTTATAAATCAAAGTAATAAATAAGAGTAAACGTTGCGATAATGATATTTAGTGATAATTAATAACGATAAGATGATGAGAATGTGGAAGGAGAAAAAAAAAATGAGAAAGGAGAACAATGTAATATAATAGTGGCAATAAGACAATAGCAGGTATGTATATAGAGAATAATATATAGTAAGAGAAAAAATAGTGTTTGATATAGTGAGTGAATATAATAAAAATATAAATTAATAATTTTGAAAAAAATAATAAAATTAAACATAATTTAAAAAAATAAATATTAAATTAAAAAATATTTTTTATCAATTAGAATTATGCATGAAGATAAAGAGTGTTTTGAATATAAATTTTTATCTCTGTTTTAAATTAAATATTATTAAAAATAAATAAATAACCTTAATAACGTTTCTAAATAATTAATTATAAATAATATTTCTAAATCTTTATTTTCATTTTGTTACACATAATAACGACATAATAAATTTATTTAATATCTTATTTAATTTAAATTTATAATTTTATACATTCTAAAAGTTAAATAATTATAAAATTTTTATTTTTATTTTCAAATTTTTTTTATTCTTAATGTTTAGATTATTTTATTAAATTTATAATTTTAAAAATAAAATTATAAAAATTAATCTCTTTAAAATAATAGAAAAGCGGCTGAACAAGCACGATAGTGCCTGTTGAGCCGCTAGTATATATGGTGAAAATTCATGTGCAGTCAACTTCGCGTAAAGTTGATAATTGAGAGTCGTTAGATAAAAATTTAGTCAAATTATTCAAATCATTTAATGGCTCTTAATTATCAACTTCACATATAGTTGACTACACGTGAGTTCACACACACGCACCCAAGCCCACCCACGCGCGCACACACACATATATAAACTACAAGTTTGCAACTTTAGAGTACATTTGATTTGCGTTTTCATTTTTAATATTTTCTGTTTTTCATGAAGGAAAAAGTAAAAACAGTGAAAATAATAAAATTCTATTTTCTATTTTTACCTCCTATTTTTTCATTTTTTTTCACAATATTCAGAAAATAGAAAACACTAAAATGAAAACAAAAAATAAAAACGCAAACTAAACGCACCCTTAGTGAGTAAATTATAAAAATTATACTTAAAATATTTAAATGTTAATGAATATATTAGGGTTAAATATAATTTTGGTCCTTAAGGTTGAGGTTGAAAATTTTTTATCCCCAATATTTTTTTACATTTAAATTTGTCCCTAAGATTCAATCTTGTTTTAAAATCATCATTTTTATCTAAATCTTAAATTTCTGGACAAAATTATCCCTAACAAAAGAATTATATATAAAAAAAAAAAAAAACAGAGAAAGAGAGAAAAGCAGAAAAGCTCAGCTATGGTCACCACCACCACCAATGCTTCAAAGATTGTTGTTTTAAATGCAACATCAAATCCTTCAAATCCAACATCAAAAACAAAGAATTTAGACATTTTTTAAAAAAAGAATGAAAATTTCATCGATTATAGAAGAGGAGAGCAGTGAGGGCGCTGCGACTGACACCAAAGAAGAGGGTGACAACGACAGAGAGGATGCCTTTCGATGCGAAAGGCGAGGCGAGGGTTCGGCAAGACGAGGGCGGCTGTAAATCTCGACGGCGGCGGAGGAGTCCGCAATGGTGCAATCGAAGAAGATCTTAGAGGAAAATGGGCAAAAGGAGTGGATTTCGGTGAAAGTAACGAATGTAAGAGGAGATGACAAAGGTCCGACAGAGGCGGACGGAAGCGATGACAGCGAAGAGGGCGACGAGGAGGCCGAGGACGACGATGATCTAGAGGAGGTGGGCTATGAGAGAGAAAGAGGGAAATTGGAAGAAAGAAATTGAAAGGAGAATAATGTACCGATGAAGAAGAAAAGGTAGATAAAGGGTATTTTGGTTTAAAGTGATTTTAAAATCAAGTTACACTCTAGAGACGAATTTAAATGCAAAAAAATATTGGGAACGAATAAAATTTTCAACCTCAATCTTAAGGATCAAAATTGTATTTAACCCAATATATTATTTTAAAAGATTAAGAAGATAAGCACATTTCAACAATTTTAAAAACATAATAAAAAATAATACTAAGTAACCAATTTTTTTAATCAATATTAGTCAATTTTTTAAAAATTATTTTATTTATTTTAAATCCTAAATTTTTAACTCTAAACCTTAAATTATAAACCAAACACTAAAATTGATTAATGTTAACTAACTAAAAATGAGTTCTTTTTACTTTCTATAAAAATAATCAAATGGTAGATATATATTTAAAAAAGATTTTAAAATTTGGATTAAATGTCTAAATTATTTGTCAAATACCAAAATCAATTGTCACGTATAGAAATTTTTTTTGTCGAATTTTTAAATTTTGGAGATATTTTTGTCGTATTGATGTTTTAAGATTAATTGTGTTAGCGTCTAAATTTTTTAGACATAATTTTACTAGTTTACATTCATCTAGAATATCATAGTAGTGTTGACAATTTAATTTAATTAAAAAATTAAATTATTATTTTTATTCCCAAAAGATACAAATTTTTATAAAATAACTCCAAAAGATAATAATCTTAAAATATTGGCGAAGATATAATATTTAGTTAAGTGTATATACTGTATACATAATTGCTAATTTTTATAAAATTGTTAATTTATTCCTTTTAAATAAAATTGGAGATAGATGTCGAGTGTTAAAATAGTAATTTTATGTAAATAAATTAATGGTTGACTGACACCCAAAAAGAAAAAAAAAATGAATGGTTGACCAAGAAAATTAATAATCGACTAAACATTTGAATTATTTCATCAAACTAATTAAACATAATTTTGAGGGTCATTTACCATCTTTTAGACGTCATTTTGCTAAAATTTATATCTTTTAAAAGTAAATACAGTTATTTACTCTAAAAACAATATATGAAAATCTTTTAAAAGTAAATAATACTCGAAAAATATTTTAAAATGTTCATTTTACTTCTTAAATTTAGAGTTATATGAAATAGTATTTAACTATTTATGTTGAGTAAAATATCGTTTTTGTCCTCAACGTTTGGGATAAGTTGTCCCTAACGTTTGAATCGTCCTATTTAAATCCCTAATGTTTCAAAATTGACTCAATGTTGTCCTGCCGTTAGGAATCTGTTAACGGAATTGACGGTGGGACAAAATTGAGACGATTTTAAAACGTTAGGAACTTAAATAGAACGAAAACGTTGGGGACAAAAACGATACATAGAAATAAATTTTAATTTTATTCTTCACTAATATCAATCTTTTACGGTATATAGTTATTTAATTATTTTTTAATCACATTTAAGTAAATTACATTGAATTACATTACTTTGATTCTAAATAAATTAATTTTTTTTTTTAATTTTACTTTTAAAGATTTTTACTCATCAAGAAATAATGTTTGTAAAATGACTAGAATTATATTACTTTATATATTGTATATGTATTATTTTTTTCCCCACAAGTTTATGTACTAGTCATTCTACAAACATTTTATAATGAGTAAAAATTTTTAAGAGTAAAATTATAAAAAATAAATTTATTTAGAATAAAATTAATGTGATTAAATATAATTTACTTAGATGTGATTAAAAAATAATTGAATAACCATGTACCGTAAAAAATTGATATTATTGAAGGATAAAATTAAAATTTATTTATATGTATCGTTTTTGTCCCCCAACTTGTTCGTCCTATTTAAGTCCCTAACGTTTCAAAATCGTCTTAATTTTGCCCTGCCATCAATTCAGTTAACCGATTTCTAACGGCATGACAACATTGAGTCAATTTTGAAACGTTAGGGACTTAAATAGGACGATTTAAACGTTAGGGACAACTTTGAGACTTACCCCAAATATTGGGGACAAAAATGATACTTTACTCTATTTATGTTTGAAAAGCTACATCATGTTTCTTTTTTTTTTGGTAAAGAAATGTGCAGATTTTATCAAGGTTCTGAAAATTAAACTGATTATCGAACTATTCTAGTTACTAGTTTATTAATTTACTGGTAAAACCGGTTTGACCATAATTCAACCAAAAAAATTATTTTATAACAAAATAATAAATAAAATATAAATAAACAATACAAAAAAGTTTTAGAATAGCGACCGATTTTAGTGACTGAAAAATTTGGTTGCTAATAGCGACTGATATAAGATTTCAAGGACCAAAAAATTTTGGTCACTAAATCGGTCGCTAAATTACAATCAGCAACCGATTTTAGTGACAAAAGAAATTGGTCACTAATAGCGACCGATTTAGCGACTGATAAGATTTTTATATGAACATCATAAAATTGGTTGCTAAAATTGGTCAGTATTTTTTAACTTAGCGACCGAACTAGCAACCGAAATGAGGAATAACGCTTGAATTGTTGGTCACAAAATCGGTCGCTAATTTCTAATTTAGCGACCGATTTTGCAACTAATAGAGAAATAAGTTGAAAAAGATTTGTCGCTAACTCGGTTGCTAAGATGGTTGTCGCTAAAAGTTAAGATAGCGACCGATTTAGCAACCAACTATAAATACTAATTTATAATAACGTTATCACTAATTGGTCACTAAATCGGTCGCTAATTTAAAATAGTTACTGAAGTACTCTACCCCTCAGTAATCCTAACTCAGACTCACCGATTACCATTCTTATCTTCTCAAACGCTTACTGAGCTACGCTTCTCCCTCCATCCACCACGGATGTGACCACAACCAGAAGCACCGCACAACACAACACCCTCTCCATTCGCGACCTCGTCGTCTTATGAGGCAGCTCCATTCACGTCATCGTCTTCTTAGTTAGCGCCGTTGTCATCTTCTGAGTTCGCAGTGCCGTCGTCGTCGTCTGAGCTCGCAGTGCCACCGTCGTCTTCTAAACTCCCAGCTGTCATCGTCGCCTTCTGAGTTTGCAGCACCGTCACCGTCGTCTTCTGAGATCTCGGTGCTGTCGTCGTCACTTTCATCAATTTGTTCAAGTAGGTACTCTATTCCCTAATCTAAATTCTGTTAGGGATTTTTCACCATGTCTATTTTGGAATCTTCTCCAACCACAAAAATCTGCTAAGTAGATTAAGTATTTATCCTTCTGATAGACTGTCTTCATTCCATTTCATTTCAGTTCTGATATGGTCTCTGTTCTTCATTTCTGGCATAAGAAATTTGGCATATTCTTTTTCTGAAAGTACCGGAGACTAGAAAAGCATTATTGCTTTCGGAGATTGATCGAGTTGCTCAGGTATATGCTTAGTCTTTATTCAAGCACTGCTTATCTATTGGATTTTTGAATGAGTTTTATTGTTGCAAATACAATGGTTTCATTTGTTGTTGCATGTTGATGAAAGTTCATGCTTAAGCAATTCTTTAAGTCTGGTGAAAATTGA
This sequence comes from Arachis ipaensis, assembly GCF_059453495.1. Classification (NCBI taxonomy): domain Eukaryota; kingdom Viridiplantae; phylum Streptophyta; class Magnoliopsida; order Fabales; family Fabaceae; genus Arachis; species Arachis ipaensis. The sequence continues at coordinate 62,014,683 of NC_142443.1, forward strand.
TATTACTAAAGAAAATTGTGATCAAAATGTAAAAAATTAAGGCACTACTATGTGCTATCAAGTATAGTGGCTGATTGCATGTTTTAAACTCTGCCACTATTCGTCTCCATTTCTTTCTATGCTATTTGATTTTGTATTCTCTCTTGTTAAGTCCATAATGTTTATGTTAAAGCTTTTTTTTTTCCTGCCAATTCGCATGGAAGGTATGGAATAGTGGGTTAGTGAGTACCACTAATAATACAGTTGAAAACTTTTTCTTATGTGCTTCTATAATTTGTAAACCACCTAATCTTCTTTAATGGCCTCATTTTATTCTCTTGCTAATTAAGATCCTTAAAATCTCACAATATGTACTATATAAATGTTTCTTTTTTTTCCAGGGAATTGGAAGAGAAGAATGAAGCAAAGAAGCAGTTTGTAGTAGATCAAATCATATGTAGATTAGAGAAGAAATTATACTGTTTCCAGGTCTTAGATCATCCATTGATTTTATGGAGGTATGAGTTATGTCATTTTCCCTCATATTGCATAACACTTATATTGTAACTTCTTCAATCACTGTAAGAAAACAACAACAAAGTCTTAGCCGACTAGCCTTATTTCTATTATGCTTTTCTAATTACCTCCTATCAAATTTATAGTTGCATCTTTGCTCATGTTAATTTTAGACTTTTAGTACACAACGTGAGAAAGAGATAACAGAAACAGGAATAATTATGCATTTTCTTTTTTGGCAAGAAAGAAGAAAAAGGAGAAAACATCTTGTATCACTCATTAAATGTGAGAAAATATCTAATATTGTTTTGCCTATAGACATGGTAATTTCTCCTGCCACTCATTCATGAAGCTCAATTGTCAAAGGTTGAGGTACATGATGGTTGCACACAACACTAGTCCAGGCATATATGCAAACTTCTTGGTATGAATATGAACAAAAAGCCATAACCATACAATAAATATTTTAGGTATGTTGCTACTAGGTTATGTAAGTTGCAATACATCTTGTTCATGTGGTATAGTATTATATTAGCACTTCTGACCTTGTATGTTACTTGGAAACGAGCCATAAAGACAAGGACTTTATATTTTTAGAAAACCTGACAATAAGCTAATCTATATCTAGAGAATTGGGTTTGTTAACTACCTGTTGGTATCTAAAACTTAAAATTGAAATACTGGAATGGAATATTTTTATCAAGATTCTTGCATCAACATCTTGCTTTTTCCTCAAGCATTTTGTTAACCAAGAACCTTTGCCAAAGCCAAATAGGGTGTCACAAGAAAAGGGCTGTCCTTACCTAAAAGAAGAGATGAAATTGAGAAAACCAGAATTCTGAAACTTTGAACATCAACTACATCTTAGATGGAAAGTTTTTTAGGTAACTATAACTGGACACGCACAAATAAAAAAGTTTCAAGAAAATAGATCTAGTTTTTAGTGAAACCAAAGAGACAATTAGCAGGTCAAACTAAACAAAATCATTCAACTAGTTGTACTAAATTAGAAAATAAAACTAACATTGCTAGCTGGAACATCCACTCACCATAGGTCCTTTCCATAATGTTAAAAGCCCTTTGATATGTGTCCAGTGATTTTCTAAACTTGCCCAATGTTGAATACATACTTCCCATATGCATAAGTATCAAATCTAGATGTGGTGTGTCATCCTTCAAATTGTCAATCACTTTTCTCATCTAGTAATAATGAAAATATAAGAACGGACACCATAGAAAAGGGAATGAAACTAAGTGCTGTAAGAAAAAATATTAGACATTTAAATGTCATTCAAGAAACTTAATTAAATGTCATATAAGAAACTTAATTAAGTGCTGTAAATCTGTTCTTGAATGACATTCTTTTACAGGTTCTGAAGTGTGAGTATGTTGTTCGAGGAGAGGTTGTAACACTTGCTCAGGTACTTTGATGATTTTTGGCTTTACTTCTTAGAAATTAGGTCATTCATTGGCTAATGTTCCACGATATGTTAAGAAATTGTACACCATAATTTGGCTTAGTAACGGTCATATAAGTTGAAGCATAATGATATATCTTCTTAAATTATCATTCTAAACATTCTTCTAAGTTTTGAACATGGAAAACTTTGATTAAATTTTTATGGTTTTAAGATTGACATAATACATGCATTTCATTACCTTGCTTAGGAATTAAGAGTTAATAAGAGGATGATTAGGGGAAGTATATCTGATATTTACACAATAGTAACGTTTTCAGTGGAATATATCTTGAGGAATGAATTTTCATTTGCTGTTAATGGTTTGAGTAATAATTATTTCTCCTGACAATGTTTTAATGCTACAGCAATTGCAAGAAAATTTGAAGGCTAAGCCTGGTACTCACCCATTTGATGAGGTATTTTTCTTTTCAACTTCTTATCTTATGGTATGGTACTCTTTCAAATTTCATTCTTAAGGTGATTTCTCTTTTCTCTTTTATCTGAAACAGATAATTTACTGTAACATTGGAAATCCTCAGTCTCTTGGTCAGCTCCCAATAACCATTTTTTGAGAGGTTTGCTTCTTATTATTATTATTTTCTGTAGTTGAATACAACAAGCTTTGTGCAAATCAACTAGTGTTTATTGAGACTATCTCATCTTCAACAGGTTCTTGCATTATGTGACATTCCATCTATTTTAGAGAAGCCTGAAACACAAGCTTTGTGCAAATCAACCGTCTTAATGTTAAATATATGGGAACAAATATATTAGAGCTCGGATAATCTATACACAATACTTAGTGGTTTCTTTGCCATAACTATTAAAGCTCATGAGCTTTGTATATGTGACTTTCCTCAAGCTCTATTGACATATTGCAGTTCTGATGCAATAGAGCGAGCTTGGAATATTATTGATATAATTCCTCGGCAAGCAACTGGTGCCTATAGTCATAGTCAGGTACTACCTGATTTATCGAAGTTGTATTGATTGTTTCATTATTATAGTGTGGGAGATGAAGTTTTTGTTATTTTCCATATCAGGGTATTAAGGGCCTGCGAGATACAATAGCCAAAGGAATTGAAGAACGTGATGGTTTTTCTGCCAATCCAAATGACATTTTCTTGACAGATGGGGCAAGCCCAGCGGTAACAATTTTTGAATGTTGAGAGTGTAGTTTTTGTTTCACTTCAAATTCTAGCTTTAAAGATTTACATGCCAAACTTAATTAATGGAATGCGGAAGTCTACTAATTTATATGATTACTTTCTGTAGATATGAAGCCATGTTAATTTTTTTTATGAAAATCATGATTTTCTCCTCCTTCATGAAACCACTTCATCATTTTGAGGGTCATACAAATAATATAGATGAAGGCAACGTTGTTTTATTTACTAGTTTCCTACCATATAGTTTTCTTAATGATTAAAATCATAGTTTCGATACAGTATAGTAATAAAGCAATCATTTGTTTTCAGGAAGCTATTTTGTATCACTTTTGAGACATTTAAATTGAAACAAAATTTGATTTCACAAACATTAGAAACATTCAGTAGTGTTAGTGTTATCACAAAGTGCTCTGTTAAGAAAAATCAAAATTGAATATATGGAAAAAAATCAAATAAAAAAGAAGAGCAGCAGAAAAAAGAGAAACCTTTTAGCTTTGAGGCAAGCTATGACACCAGAATTCTCAATCTGAAATATTGTTTTGTCAGGTGAAGATGCTGAAATTGAAAGATGAACCGAGGCTGAGGTGCTATGCATGAAACTCTACCACATACAGAAGATACATGGCATAGGGAAGAAGAAGATGAAGAGTGCAATTGGCAGTGTTGCAATGGCCATTGTAAGATAAAATGTTTGCAAGAAAATTATCTAAGAAGAAAGGTCACATTGTATCTTGAATAGAGCATAGTTATGTTGTTCATGAATTATTTTACCATGTTTTAGTCTAGATTGTGGATCATAAAATCGGATGTATTTAGAAATTTTCAATATTTTAAATTCTATATTTTTATGTAGACATTGTGAATGTTTTGGTATTCATTTGAAAAATTAATCTATGCTTGATTCTTTTTAAATTTTTTGGAAATATAATTATTTATGAAAATAAAGCTTTAATAATGGTAAATGTGAAATTAGTAAATAGGAACAATGACCGATTTAGTGACCAATTTATATTTTTAGTTCAGGAATTAGCGACCAATTTAGCGACCGATTTTAGATTTTCAAATCAGGCATTGGCGACCGATTTAGCGACCGATTTCATGCGACCAATTTAGCGACCGAAAAGTTGGTCACCATTTAGCAACCGATTTACTCAGCGACCAATTTAGCAACGGAAAATTTGATCACCATTTAGCGACCGATTATGATAGAGACTGATTTAGAGTCCGATACTCTTTGGTGAAGGTTTGGTGGCCTTGTTCAAAGATCGGTAACTAAAATCGGTCGCTAATGGTTAGCGAACGAAGTCGGTCTCTATTTTTTAATTAGCGACCAAGGTTTTAGCGACCACCAGAATTGGTCGCTAATGGTTTAGCGACCGATTTTCAAGAAAAATCGGTCGCTATTCCGGTAATTTCTTGTAGTGTAAACACACTAAAATATAATTATAGTCCAATATTAATTTAAAAATATCATCCAAATTAAAAGTATTATATAAACCACAATATTATAATCTCATTCAAATACAAACTCAAGTCAAATAATAAAAAAAAAATAAAATGTCAACATCCAAATTTTAATCATCAAAATCTGCCATGAACCACAATGTAAATTATACTAATGTTGCATGCCATTAATTCTGCTAGTGATGCAAATATTATATATCTAGCACTAATATTTTACGAAAGGTGAAAGTATATGCAAGAAGAAATAGGAAGGAGGCTGCTGATGATTGCGTACATTTTCTTCTGTATTTGGATGCCAGGTCCCTTCATGGTTTAACAAAACATGGATTCAGAGGTTAGATGAGACAATATCAAGTATTCACCATATTACAATTGTTCAACATAGTCCAATCATATTACAAAAGCTAAAATAAAGATCAAATTTGCATTACTAGTCGCTCATGTCAGCCATTGGTTTTGGACAACATCATGAACCCTCTTCCAAACCAGCATGTTTAGCACAACTTTATGAAACATCCAAACAAGATTAGATACAAAACGCACAGAAATAATCAAGCAATTCAAAATGAAATCTAAACCAACATCTTACATGTGGAAAACAAATGCTAAATTCAATGACAAGAGGAAACACAACATGCAACCAGACACACCAGAGGGACGCAAAAAGAAGATGCAGTTTAAGTATTCATCAAAATTATTCAATTACAATACAATCCAATTACAATATCATAGTAACCCACTCCAACTTAGTAATCTCTACAGTCAAAATTATTCAACAATTATTCAATAATTATTTAACCCACTAACAATAGTAAGCTTCCCAGATTAACTAACAATAATCATTCAAAATTATTCAATAATTATTCAACCGAGTAACAACAGCAAGATTCACAGATTAACTAACAACAATTATTCAACCTAGTAACAACATCAAGGTTCACAGATTAACTAACAACAATTATTCAACAAATATTGTTACAAAAAAATAATACCTAGGACTAGAAGCTAGAACAGAGCAGAACAGATCAGCAGACTGAGCAAGACAGTGACTGACATAGTGGAATAGAGCTGGCGCCGACGGGACAATGGCTGCGTGACGGAGGTAGGAGGCGAGACCAATGACGGTGGTTTCGAAGCTCAAACGGTGGCTGCACGATGGAGGGGAAGGAAGTTGCGATGGTGGCTTCGAAGCTCGAAGTTGCGATGGCAGCGGTAGCAGGCCGATGGCTGGATGGAAGTGAGGGAGTAAGGGAGGAGCTGGACAACGATGAGAGGTGTAACACCCTACCACACAGAGCCTTACGCTTAAGTCATAAAGCAGAGGTGGCGAGGTATTACGACCTCTAAAAGAAAAGACTTATATAAATATAGTTGAAAAGAATTTTATAACAAGGAGCCTTAAAAAAAAGCTAAGAAAAAACAAAAAAAAAAATAGAAAATCGTGTCACACTCGTATAAATAATCGTAAAACAGAATGGGCAAGATCAAAAGAAGCCTGAAAATATAATATACATATCAGAGTTCCAAAACATAGATATCAAACTCTAGACTCGACCTGCGAAGCTAAGGCCGGCCAGAGTATATATATATATACAACCCAAAATAAAACTCAAACTATAGAATAAACACATGTTTCTCCAAGTTAACCTCTAGGAGGGACAAATATAAAATACATACAGAAAAGAATCTATATACATATATACATACCATAAATACAAAATACAGCATCCCAAAATAACCAAACTTTGCTCGCACAGGAAATTCCAGACGCTCAGCGAGGTGTCTCTCGACCTGCATCTGAAAAACAACAGAAATATGTATGGAATGAGAACCAGGTGTTCTCAGTATGGTAAAGGTGCCCGCATAATTAATATTAAAGGTCCCGGGAAAGCCAGAGGTACTCCTTGAACTCCGACACTCAGATTTCAGCTTAAAGGTCCAACTAAACCAGAAATTAAGTAAGTTATCTAAGGTATTCAAGTTCTAAATCTAACTTTAACCTAACACTTCACTTTCTGTCTCCTCCAACCCTCCGAATCACTGGTGGAACAACCCCCCTCACACCTCTCCAAAGTGGGGTTTCTCATAAAACATACACATACAATTCAAGTAAGGAAAACACAAACAGATGTGCAATTACCGAAAATAGAACAAGTAGCATATAAGTAGAGTTAAGCAATTAAGCAAACCAAAACAATGTACACCCAAGAAAAACATACAAATGCACATGATGTATGCTTGTCCTATGGCTGATGAGTCTCATCTGTCGGTTATATAGCCAACCTGATATGTCCTGGTAGTTAACCATTGGACAGTCCCTCTGTGCACGCATCCCCAAGCTCAAAAATAATATCCATGAAGTCAAACTCCAAGCTCATATATAATATTCCATGGAGTCAAACTCCAAACTCAATAATATTCCATAGAGTCAAACTCCAAGCTCAATAATATATTCAAAATCCATATATATATATATGCATGCCCATGGAGGAACCCGTGGAGTTAAAGTGCCCGATCATATCTTGCGATAGAGGGTCAATAACTAGTCTCAATGTCATCATCATTCATAAAAAATTCATACTCAAAACTTAATTCATTCTTTTGTAAATAAATCAAACTCAAAATCAAATCATAAAATCCTTAAACCCAAATCCTTCTAAATAACCACTTTAAATGGAGCCTCCAATTTTTCATAAAAACTTTGACAACATCTCCTCTAAAACTCAAACTTTTGCCACCCCTCAAGGGTCCTAACCACCAAACCAAATTCCTCTCGATCATTCAAATCATTTCCAGTATCAAATTATTTCAAAATCAAACCAATTCCAATATTAAATCTTTTTCAAAAACCAACCAACTCTAATAGCAAACCATTTACAAAATTGAATCACACATCACATACCATATACACAATCCATCAATAATACATTCAGTTCATTCCTATCTTAAGGTCTTCTAGCCTACGTTTTCACGTGACATTAAACATTAACTACGAGAAACCAATACCATACCTTGGCCGATTCCTCCCTAAGCTTGGTACACCTCAAAAACCTCTCCTTTCACAAGTGCTAAGCTTCCAAACATCAATTCTTCAAGCTTAATCACCCGGATTTTGTTCCAAACCACCCAATTGAACTCTAAATCAACAAGAACAAAATCTAATTCATACAATATCACCATAATCATCATATAATTCACTAACTCAATAATTCATGAGGATTCAACAGTTTTTTACCTTACCCATAGATTAATTGGACAAAACCCAGTGATTGTTTGCTGCTAGAGTTCACCTAAACCATCAAAATCATTCAATTTCTCAACACCCAAACTCAAAAATCTCGAAATTGAGGAGAAGAAGAATTGGGTGAGAAATTCAAATTTCTTACCACATTGTTCAAATAGAATTGAAGAGATTTCTGAGATGAATATGTAGCCGCTGATGGCTCATCAATTGGAGCTTTGGATTGAAAGTTATGGACGACGGAAGTTAACAGTGGTGAGGTAGGGATTTTATGCTAATCTCTCTCTCCTTCAACTTTTTTGCAGGTGTGAAGCAGATGAAGCTCGTTCACAGTGTTTAATAGGTTGGGCCTTGGGCCCAGTTTAGGCCCGGTCTGACCAGTTCAGCCCGTTGGTCCATTTTTGGGTCAAAATCTTTAAAATTAGTGTCAAAATTCGTATTTTAAATATTTCTACCCCTCTAAATTATAAAAATTGATTTTTCTAATTTCTTTGAATAATAATTAATTTATTAGCTAATTATTTATTAATTTTGTGGGGTTTACATCCTACCCCCCGGTTAAGAATTTTGCCCCTAAAATTCATATTCAATTACCTGAAAATAGGTGCGGGTAGTCTTTTCTCATTTTTGACTCAAGTTTCCAAGTGTGTTTCTCAATTCCAGCTCAACTCCAAGAAACTTCTACTAACGAGACTTTGTTTCCTCGTAATTGCTTAACACTAGTATCGTCAATTCGAACCGGAGTCACTTGAAGTGTCAGATCCTCTTTCAATTGAACTAATTTATGTTCTAAAATATGGCTAGCATCAGAAGTGTATTTCCAAAGCTACGACATGTGAAACATGTCGTGCAAGTTTGAAAGATGCAGTGGTACAACTATCCGATACGCCATCGGGCCGATTCTCTTCAGGATTTGAAACGGACCGATATAATGAGGATTCAATTTCTTTCCTTTGATCGCTCTACCCACTACTGTTGTTAGAGTAACTCTTAGGAATATATGATCTCCTTCATCAAATTCTAACGGTTTCTGTCTCTGATTGGCATAGCTCTTCTGGAGACTTTGAGCGGTAAGCATTCTGCTTTGGATTTTCTTAATCTGTTTGGCGGTTTCAGCTACTAACTCAGGCCCTAACAAACTTGTTTTCCTAGATTCATACCAGCATAGCAGAGATTGACACTTTCTCCCATACAGAGCCTCATACGGAGCCATTCCGATGCTCGCATGACAACTGTTATTGTACACAAACTTCACTAGTGGCATATAACGATCCTAGCTCGCCGGTTGATCCAGTGTTTGTATCATCCTCTCTAATTGACCATCAGTTTGAGGATGGTACGTGGTACTTAAGCTCAATTGAGTTCCAAATGCTTTCTGAAATGCTCCCCGGAATCTTGAACTAAAACAAGGATCTTTATTAGAAACTATGGTTGTAGGCACACCATGCAGTCTTACAATCTCTTTGATATATAAACGGGATAACTCTTCTAAGGTATAACTCATTCGGATAGGAAAAAGGTGTGCAGACTTCATCAACTGATCCACAATTACCCATACTGCGTCAAATCTTGCTCGAGTCCTCGGCAATCCAGACACAAACTCCATTGCAATACTTTCCCATTTCCATTGTAAAATTTCTAAAGGTTGTAATGTTCTAGATGGTCTCTAGTATTCAATCTTTACTTTCTGATAAGTCAAACATTTTGAAACATGCAACGCCACATCATTCTTCATTTCCAACCACCAGAACATTGCTTTTAGATCATGGTACATCTTGGTACTTCCTGGGTGGATAGAGAATCCACTCTTATGCGCCTCCTTCAAGATATCTTGTCGCAAACTCCAAACATTTGGCACACAAATCCTACCTTTGTACCTCCATATTCCATCTTCGTCCCACAAAACTCCCCATCGCTTTCCCTTCTCGATTGCCGGCAACACCTTCTGTAACTCTTGATCGTTTTGTTGAGTTTTTAAAAATTTCGGACTTGAAATCACTAGAGATCTGCAGTTGGTTCAGGCATACACTCCCATTAAATTCTTCGACACCCAGTCTTAACTCCCCAAACTTGCTCACCAAATCCTCTTCCTTAATCATCATCCAAGCGACCGTCAACGACTTCTGACTCAAGGCATTCGCTACAACGTTTGCCTTCCCTTGGTGATAACTTAACTCAAAGTCATAATCCTCCAGCAAATCTATCCACCTCCTTTGTCGTATGTTGAGCTCCTTTTGATCAAAGAGATACTTGAGACTCTTATGATTTGAGAAGACTCGAAACTTCACTCTATACAAGTAATGCCTCTAAATCTTCAATGCAAATACAACTACAGCCAATTCCAAGTCATGAGTTGGTTAATTCATCTCATGAGGTCTCAGCTAACGCGATGCATAAGCTACCACGTTCTGGTATTGCATCAACACACACCCCAGACCTTTAAACGAAGCATCACAATACACTTCAAAAGGCTCATTAGGTTCAGCTAACATAAGCATAGGCGCTATAGTTAGTTTCTGCTTCAAAGCTTGAAACCTCTCCTCACATTATGATGTACAGACAAATGGCGCATCCTTTCGAGTTAGCTTTGTTAAAGGCAATGCAATTTGTGAAAAGCCCTGATAAACCTCCGATAATATCCTGCCAAACCTAAGAAGCTTCTAATTTCCGTTACTGGTGTAGGTTGTCTTCAATTCATTACTACCTCAATCTTAGAAGGATCTTCAACTATTCCCTGCTTACTCACTACGTGACCCAGAAATTTCACCTCATTCTTCCAGAATTCACATTTAGAAAGTTCAGCATACAACTTCCTCTCTTTCAGAATCTACAGCACAATCTGCAAGTGTTCTGCGTGCTCCTCCTCAGTCTTAGAGTAGATTAGAATATCATCAATGAAGACGATGACGAATTTATCCAGGAAAGGACAGAATATCCGGTTCATATAGTCACTGAACATAGCAGTGGCATTGGTTAACCTAAATGACATCACCGTGTATTCATAGTGACCATATCGAGTTTTAAAAGCAATTTTTGGGATATCTTCATCTCTCACTCATATCTGGTAATAAACAAACCTTAAGTCAATCTTGGAAAAGACACCAGCTCCTTGCAATTGGTCCATCAGATCGTCAATTCTCGACAATGGATATTTGTTCTTTACGGTTACTTTATTCAGTTGTCTGTAATCTATGCACACCCACATACTTCCATCATTCTTTCTCACCAACAACACCGATGCTCCCCACGGAAAAACGCATGGACGAATGAAGTTCTTACTCATTAACTCCTCTAGCCGAGCCTTAAGTTTAGCCAGCTCCAAAGGCGACATTCGGTAAGGTGCAATTGAAATTGGTCCTGCTCCAGGAACCAGCTCAATCGCAAACTCAATTTCTCGAGAAGAAGTATATTCAGGTATATTTTCAGGGAATACTTCTAGAAATTCATTCACAACTGGAATCTGATTCAAACTTTGTTCACGGCCCAACAAACTGGAAGCCAATAGTACGAATCCCGATCACTCACTTCTACTACAATTCACCATGACAGAATTCAAGTAATATCCATTCGCCACCATCGGTCCTACTGAACCTTTCGACATAAACTGCAGTGATCTTTCAGAACAATCGAGCAGAACATGATTCTTTGATAACCAATCCAATCCCAGAATGAGATTGAGGCCAGTCATCAGCAGACAAATTAAATCATGGACAAAAGTTCGGTACTTAATTTGGAACAGAACTTGTTGACAGCCTAATCTAGTTACGACAGCCTCAGAGGCATGAGTATGTACTTGCAAATAATAGGCTAACATGGTTATCTTCAATCCTAACTCACTAGCTTTCTCAAACGATATAAACAACTGTGTTGCCCAAGTATCAAATAAAGCAATTAAGATTTTACCACCAATTTCACAATTACCTTTAATAAGAGTGTCTAACCTCTCAGCACCATCTGCCGTCATGATAAACACACGTCCCTGCTGCTGAACTCTCTCAGCTTCCTGTCTCTTCTGAACTCTCTCAGCTTCCTGTCTCTTCCTCTCTGGACAATTCCAGGACACATGCCCAACTCTATCACAGTAGTAGCGTATGCCCTGTCTAACTCTACATGGAGTGTTAGGATGATATGCCCCACATCTCCTACATGTCAAGTTGTTGGGAGGATTCTGAATCTGCTTTCCTTTGCCTCTTCCCTGGTTGTTGTTATTATTGAATCTCCGGAAGTTATTCTGACCTAGATGTTATTGTCGGACATAACTGCCTTACTTGAAATTCTGTCCTCTAGGCGCAAAGTTCCTCCCCTGATCTCTCCTAACAAAAGCTCGGTGATTACCTGATTCACCCAAAAATTTGCTTCTCAACAAATTTCCTACCGGCAAGTGTACCGGATTGTTGTCAAGTAAAAACTCATTGTAGAGTGAGGTCGAATCCCACAGGGATCGGTAGATTGATCAATGTTAATTAGACAATTATGCTAGTTGAGCGAAATCAGATTTGGTTGAGAATTACAGAATGTAAATTTGGCGGGAAACTTAAATTGCACAAAATTAAATGACAGAAGCTTAAATTGCAAGAAATTAAATGGGAACGGGGATTAAGCATGAAATTAAAGAAGCAGAATGTAAAAGAAATGGTAGATCAGAGATGGAGAAGCTCATTAGGGTTAGGAGATGTGATAATTCTCCGGATCAAGTATATTTTCATCTTTTCCTCAATCAATGCATTCATTGATCTCCCTGGCAATCTTAGGTGATTAGATCCCAATTCCTTGGCAATCTAATCTCTCTAAGCATGAACAATTGCCCAATTCCTTGATTTAAGTGCTCATGGGAAGAGATGAAGTTTGGTCACTGATTATACCACACAAATTCATAGATCAAAGTGTTGGTAGGATTACATGTCACTATATCCATCCAAACCCCAATCTAATCCAATGTGAGAAGGCAATTCTAACATGATCTCCTCATTCCTCTTCCAAGGTTTCAAGGAGATCCAATTATGAATAGCTTCTTTCCCAAGTAACTATTCAATTGGATGAAGAACGAAAGCTTTCTAGTAAAATCAAGAGAAAAGAAAGAAGAAGAAGAATGAAAACTAATATTGATCCATTGAATTACACAGAGCTCCCTAACCCAATGAAAGGGGTTTAGTTGTTCATAGCTCTCAAAATGGAAATTGGAATTGAAAGATACATTGCAAAAGAAATTGAACAGAAAGTAAATATGCAGTGCAGTACAATTCAGGAAAAAAAATCCCCCAAAAAAAGTTCTTCCTAACTTAAATTCTAAACTATTTATACACTCTCTTCCATTGATCTTCAATCTCTGAATTGGGCTTTTGGCCTTGATGGAATTGGGTTGAAATGGTTCCAATTGGTTTCCCTTGCCATTGAGAAGAGATTTGTTTGAATTGCAGAGTTCTGGTGCTCACGTTGGAGTCAACATTTGATAGCCAACGTTGACTCAAACACCCTTTTTAAAAACCAGAAAATTTGCTGTCATTGGCATTTGACTCAACGTTGGAGGGCCAACGTTCCGCTACCCACGCGTACGCGTGAGGCGTGCACGTGCCTCACGTGTGCGCGTGCCTCACGCGTGCGCATAGATGCAAAGATTTCGTTTTCCAGTTTTAAAAACATACATGGGAGCGTTGGCCTCAGCGTTGGACCTCCAACGTTCCCTCCAACGTTAGCATATTCACGCGTGCGCGTACACCACGAGTATGCGTGCTGTGCTATTTTTCCCATCCACGCGTACGCGTCAATAACGCGTGCACGTCGTTTCAAGTTTTTCAATTCCAAATTTTGGGCTCTTTATTGCGGACGTTGGAGGTTGGCGTTTGAGGCAACGTTGGACCTCCAACATTCGTCAGTGACGCGTACGCGTGACCCACGCGTACGCGTGGATGGTCAATTTTGTCATTCCACGCGTGCGCGTGACACACGCTTACGCGTGGATACAGAAATTTTGCTCTTTCACGCGTACGCGTCATAGACGACGCGTACGCGTCGCTCAAAAATCATTCAGCTCCAGAATTGAACATTTTATCATAACGTTGGGGGTAACGTTGGATGTCCAACGCTCCCTCCAACGTGAGCCTCAGCCAATTATGCAGAGAATTGTTCTGCCTCTCTTCCAACGTTTGAGGCAACGTTGGTGGTCAAACTTGGCCGCTGATAAACCACTATTTTATGGTTTATCTTGTGCTAATTTGAGTGGTTTTTATCAATTCTTTGCTCACTTATTCATATAATTTGCATGATTTTACAAATCCTTCCTAATTGTGTGAAATAGTTGAAAACATGTTTCCTAGGCCTTTAAACAGTCAATTTTAATTATCCTTTATTACCATTCGATGCCGTGATCTGTGTGTTAAGTGTTTTCAGGCTTTATAGGGCAGGAATGGCTTAGAGGATGGAAAGGAAACATACAAAAGTGGAATGAACGCGAGAAAATAAAGTTTTGAGAAGCTGGCAGCGACGCGCACGCGTGGACGACGTGTACGCGTGCCTAGCGTAGAAGACAAGTGACGCGTACGCATGACTGACACATACGCGTGACAAGGAATTTGGCCAAACGACGCGCACGCGTGACCTACGCGTACGCGTGACATGCGCCACGTGCAGAAAGCACTGGGAGCGATTTCTGGGCTCCTTTTTGGCCCAGTTCCAGGCCCGAGAACATAGATTAGAGGCTGCAAAATGGGGGAATCACACAACAATTCAATCATTCATTCACACAACTTTCACACAACTTATTGCTCTTGCTTTAATTGTTATCATTGATGCTTGCAATTGTTGGTTTTAGATTTTACATTCCCTATTACTTTTCTATGTTTTTATGTTATGCCTTCCAAGTGATTGATAAAATGCTTGGGAGGATTTTAAGTTAGATTTTTATATTCTTGGCTTTGGTTGAGTAATTGGAGACTCTTGAGTTATCAACCTCCTTTGTTGATTGGTAATTGAAAGTTGCTGGTTGATTTGGATCCCTCTAAAGCTAGTCTTTCCTTAGGAGTTGACTAGGACTTAAGGAATCAAATTGATTAGTCCACTTGACTTTCCTTCATAGTTAAAGGTTAACTAAGTGGGAGCAATGGACAATTCTCATCACAATTGATAAGGATAACTAGGATAGAACGTCTAGTTCTCATACCTTACCAAGAGCCTTTCTAGTTATTAATTTAATTCTTGCAATTTACTTTTCTTGTTCCTTATTCAAAAACCCAAAAAGATGCTATATCATAACCAATAATAACTACACCTCCCTGCAATTCCTTGAGAGACGACCCGAGGTTTAAATACTTCGGTTTATATTTTTTATTGGGTTTGCTTAAGTGACAAACAAATTTTTGTATGAAATGATTCTTTGTTGGTTTAGAAACTATACTTGCAACGAGGATTTATTTTTGAAATTCTTTACTAGCAAAAATCCTGTTCATAAAAAAAAAATTGGCGCCGTTGCCAGGGATTTGCAAACGTGTGCCTTATTATTGGTTATTGTGAATATTGTGAATAATTTTGCTTTTTCGTTTCTTTGTTAGTGTTTTTAGTTTTTGGAGTGTATTTTCATTAATTTTTATTAGTTTTTATTTCTCTTGCTACTATGAATTCTCACCCTTTGGCTATTAGTTTGGTTACAATCATGTTGTAGGAAGAGGAGATTACAATGGAAGCTTGGATCAAGGATGGGACAATCAAAGATGGGAGGAGCCACAAGGATTTGATCAACCCTCTTGGCAACAACCACCTCCAAGGCACTATCAACAACCATTCTATGATGCGTACCGAGACAATGGTTATGGTGGACCTCTTCGTGACAATCAACACCCACCATAATATACCTATGAACCCCCTCCTCAACATAGTTATGAACCACCATACTCACAAGCCCCTTTCCACCATTCACCTCCATATGATCCCAACCTTTATCCACCACACCAACCACCATACGACCCATATGAACCATACCCAGAACCACCACCTCAATATACACCATCTCCATACCCTTATCAAGAGGAACCACCTTCCCACTATGAGCCTTTTCTCTTAACAGATGAACCCTCCTATCCACCCCAAGCTCCCATAGATGATACCTTTAGTGTTATTCGCCAAGGGCGACAGGAGCTTCAAACCACACTTACCTCTGCTCTCACCGGTCTTACCTCTACTCTCCAAGCTCTTATATCTCGTGTGGATCCATCCTTTACTCCCAATACTCATCCCTCAAGCTCTAATGCACTTCCTTTTCACCCATGTCCATCAATCCAAGAGCAACATGATCCAAATTACGCTATTGACATGGAACAAGAGAGAAGGGATCGTCTTAGGGACGTAATGGATCGGGTTCACGCATACATACTTCAAGAGAAGCAAGAGGAAGCCCAAAAAGTGGAGGTAGGAGAGACCCTTGAAGATGAAGGAGTAGTTGAAGAATTAGGAGGAATTGAAGAAAGTTGTCAAGAGGTGGAAGTTATCAAGGAGGAGTTGGATTTCGTACTAGAGCAAGTGGAGAACACCGAAATTATTGAAGAAGAGGAAGTGGTTGAGGACTTAGGAGATGCAGAACCTCCATGGAAAACTCAAGTCATAGAGCCTCCTTCCAAGATGTTTAAATTTGATGTTGAGGAAGGTGTACAACCTCCAAGACATATCATGGTTGAAGACTTGGACGTGGTTGATCATGAGATTGGTTCAATAATTAATGAGTTCTTACCTACCATTGAACCCTCTCCAATTGAACTAGAGGAAGAGTTTAATGTTGCAGAAGCTTGTCAAGAGGTGGAGATCATCAAAGTGGAGCCTAAGAGAGTGAAGCATATATTGGCAAGGCTGCCACTGGAGATACCTCCCCCCAAGTTATTACCATCCAACACAACATTTAAGTGGGTACAATTCTTATCCTTAAACTATACCTTCCCACTTGAATATGGTCTACTTGAAACAGATGGACAACTTAGAGCTATCTGCGGTCTTAAGAGTAAAAGGGAGATGGTTAGTGGTTGGCAACACTATCCTGGGTTCGTTATGGTTGGAAGCTCAAGGCCTAATTGCAAGGGTTGGTGTAATTTTCAATTGAATGGGTCTAGGAGGATGTTTGGGCGCTTAAATGAGAATTCCAAGGCTGAACTACCTGGATGGAATCATGATGATCCGCTTGAAGACGGGTGTGGAAACAAGATTTGGGATCCCGGCATACAAGAAGATCAACTTTGGGAGCTCAAAGCTTGTAGAGAACTTCATCAGGGCTTGGTGAATTTATTTGGAGATGTCAGAGGTTATTGGAATTCCAAGCGTTGGTGGAAGTTTCAAGACGAGTTCAAGCACAAGCCACCATGACAAGAAACTCACCAAATGTCCAACTTAAGGATTTTAACTAAAAGTGCTAGGTGGGAGACAACCCACCACGGTATGTTCGTCCCTTTCTATTCTTAGTTTTATTTTATTTTCTTTTTATCAGTGTTCATTCATAATTTCTGCATCACTACCTGCATTCTGCATATATATATATATATATAAAGGAATCGACGCGCACGCGTAATATGTGTATGCACAAATAAACAGAGAGTTGCGCGAGAGACGCGCAGGAGGGGTGTGTGGCGCACAAGTCACACCACGCGTACGCGTCCCCTGTAGAAAGTTCAACCCATGCGTAAGCGTCAACGACGCGTACGCGTGGGCATGAAAATCGGCGTAAAAGCGTGATGAACAAAGAGTTGTGATGGTCTAGGGCTGGCACTGTGCTAAAGGCACAAAATCACCCACACGTTCGTCCCTGACGCATGTGCGTCCTTTCGCTTTCAGACCACCCACGCGTACGCGTAACTGACGCGTACGCGTCGCATGGCTTCTTCAGTTTTCACGCGCACGCGTGACTTGCGTGCGCGCGTCGCGCCCCATTTCTCATTCCCTTCTCCTTTCTTCTCTCCTTTCTCCTTCTTTCTTCCCCCTTTCTTACTTACTTCTCTTCCTTTCTTTAACTTCTCATCCTTATTCTCTTTTATTATCTTTTACTTCATTCATCTCTTCATTCATTGCCTTTTAATTTTGTGCATGTTTATATTTTCTTTTCTAATTTCATTATGTTTTCGTTGGTGTTAAATGTTCTTCTTCAACTGTTGTATCTTTTTTGGTATTATTTTGGTGCTCAGTGACTTGTTTTATTCTGATTGGGTGATATTATTTAAGCCAATGCTAATCTTTTATGATACCTGTGTTCCTTTTGCATTGACATGAATTTATATTGTCTTTCATCACCTACTATCTCTTCCCCATTGTCGCAATTTTTGCACTATTGATGTGCCATTTGCTCCTACTGTTTTCTCACTTGTATGTTGTAGCTACCGTGAACTTGAGACTCTCGTTATTTGGCATTAACCCACCCATATTTTATTTGTTTTCTATCCTTGTTTTTGGGTTACTTTTCTTCCCTTTTCTCTTCTTTCAGGATGGCCACCGAGAAGGGAAACGGAAAACTTTTACATAGGGCGACAAACAAGTTCCTACGCACATTCTTTGGAAAAAGCGTCAGTTGGAGCCACCCGTCCACTTGCACGTCTTAGCATGCACCGAGGACGGTGTAATCTTTAAGTGTGGGGAGGTCGATACCGACTTCCATGGGTTAGTTATTTCCTTTCTCAACACCAATGTTTAATATGTTAGTTGTTGCATTTGTATGTTTGATTGCATGTTTGTTTGATTTTGTGCATGTTCTTCCACCACTACTTGGTTGGAGTGATAAGTTCTTTTTCAAGACCCTTTTTATAGCATTTCACTAATTTAAATTAAAACTTTTGTGTTAAACTTGTTTGAGGATTGTAATTTGGAACATAGTTTATAGCTAAGAACACACAACCTGTGAGATTTTGAGCTTAATTATATGGTTACATTATTTAACCATGAATTTTATTCTTGTGTGTTTCCTTCTCTATGATTGTAATCTATATTTTGTTTCATTCTATATGTCCATTGTTTAGTGTATTTACATGCATACATATGATTGAGGCCATCACTCGTTATTATCTCATTTATCCCAAATAGCCTACCCTTTCAATCACCTTTGTTAGCCACCTTGAGCCTTTTAATCCCCATTTGTTCTATATTTTACCACATCACTAGTCTTAAGCGGAAAAATAATTAATTATCTGATTTGAATCTTTGGTTAGCTTAAGATAGAGATTGTGAATCAATTAAGTGTGGGGAACTGTGGGAACCTGGGTTAATGGGAATGTGTTATGTCTCTACTTTATCTGAATATTGGAAATTTGGGTACCTACTCATGTGAACTCAGAAAAAAAAATTTAAATTAAAAACCCATGTGCATTGATATATTATGTTTGCTTTCAATATATATATATATATATATATATATATATATATATATATATATATATATATATATATATATATATATATATAAGTACATAAACAAATAAGGGGACAAAATTACCCCAATGCTAAGTTTAATAAAAGATCAATGCATATGTGGTGAAATTAAAGAAAAGTTGATACATGAGTATGTGATGCAAAAAGTGGGACTTCTGGGTAGCTAGGCATGATTTTAAAGTTACATATAGAGTGTGTATGTGTGTTAGGTGAGAGTTTAGGTTAGTCAAAGATTCATGTTATAGCTCACTTGGCCATACATATATCCTCACCCTTACCTTATCCCCATTACAACCTTGAAAAGACCTCATGATATTTGCATTGGTATACTAAATATTTGTTGATTGGTTAGATGAAGAACAAAGTTTTAGAAAGCATGACTAGAGAAGGGTAGAGTGAATCAACCCTAGACACTTGAGCGATTAGAGTGCATATACACTACCAGTGAGGGTTCAATGCTTGATTCTATGTTCCCTGCTTTCATAAGCTATCTTCTTACAAGTTTACTTGTCTTTTATTGTGTGGTTTGAATTAGTGAAATCTGATTTATGTTTGTCTTGGAGAACTTATCTACTTTTAACCAAGTGGACAGAAACATCTTAGCATATAGTTGCATTCATAGGTTGCATCTCATGAGTCTCACTTTCCCCCATTCATTCCTTTTGTCTCCTTGAGCTTATCATGAGGACATGCTAATGTTTAAGTGTGGGGAGATTGATAAACCACTATTTTATAGTTTATCTTGTGCTAATTTGAGTGGTTTTTATCGATTCTTTGCTCACTTATTCATATAATTTGCATGGTTTTACAAATCCTTTCTAATTGTGTGATATAGTTGAAAACATATTTCCTGGGCCTTTAAACTGTCAATTTTAATTATCCTTTATTACCATTCGATGCCGTGATCTGTGTGTTAAGTGTTTTCAGGCTTTATAGGACAGCAATGGCTTAGAGGATGGAAAGGAAACATGCAAAAGTGGAAGGAATGCGAGAAAATGAAGTTTTGAGAAGCTGGCAGCGACGCGCACGCGTGGACGACGCGTACGCGTGCCTAGTGTAGAAGACAAGCGACGCGTACGCGTGACTGACGCGTACGCGTGACAAGGAATTTGGCCAAACGACACGCACGCGTGACCTACGCGTACGCGTGACCTACGCGTACGCGTGACCTACGCGTACGCGTGACCTATGCGTACGCGTGACATGCGCCACATGCAGAAAGTTGCAGAAAGCGTTGGGAGCGATTTCTGGGCTTCTTTTTGGCCCAGTTCCAAGCCCGAGAACACAGAATAGAGGCTACAAAATGGGGAAATCACATAACAATTCAATAATTCATTCACACAACTTTCATACACATAATTTTAGGTTTTAGATGTAGTTTTCTAGAGAGAGAGAGGCTCTTTTCTCTCTCTAGGTTTTAGGATTTCTCTCAATTTTAGGTTTATTTCTTCTCAATTCCAGATTCAATGTTCCTTTAATTTAGTTTCTCTTCTACTCTTATTAGTTTTAGAACTTTAGTTTATCTATTTCTCTTGTTGGTTTGTTTATTTACCCAATTTAACTTATGAACCCTTTATGTTAGATTCAATTTCCTATTTAATATAATTTGAGGTATTTCAGGTTTATTGCTCTTGCTTTAATTGTTATCATTGATGCTTGCGATTGTTGGTTTTAGATTTTACATTCCCTATTACTTTTCTATGTTTTTATGTTATGCCTTCCAAGTGTTTGATAAAATACTTGGGAGGATTTTAAGTTAGATTTTTATATTCTTGGCTTTGGTTGAGTAATTGGAGACTCTTGAGTTATCAACCTCCTTTGTTGATTGGTAATTGAAAGTTGCTGGTTGATTTGGATCCCTCTAAAGCTAGTCTTTCCTTAGGAGTTGACTAGGACTTGAGGAATCAAATTGATTAGTCCACTTGACTTTCCTTCATAGTTAGAGGTTAACTAAGTAGGAGCAATAGACAATTCTCATCACAATTGATAAGGATAACTAGGATAGGACGTCTAGTTCTCATACCTTGCCAAGAGCCTTTCTAGTTATTAATTTAATTCTTGCAATTTACTTTTCTTGTTCCTTATTCAAAAACCCAAAAAGATACTATCTCATAACCAATAATAACTACACCTCCCTGCAATTCCTTGAGAGACGACCCGAGGTTTAAATAATTTGGTTTATATTTTTTATTAGGTTTGCTTAAGTGACAAACAAATTTTTGTATGAAAGGATTCTTTGTTGGTTTAGAAACTATACTTGCAACGAGGATTTATTTGTGAAATTCTTTACTAGCAAAAATCTCGTTCATCAGCTGCCAACATTGCTTTTTCTTCATCTTTTCCAGGCTCCTTCTTCAACCTTCTTCCATACTTTCTTTCACCTATCATCAACCAATACATGCATCAAAGCCTTGCTAAAGTCATGAGAATTCTTATCATTCTTAGCATACAAGTAATTATAGCATAATTCTCATGAAATTACATCAAATTAATCATGGTTGAATGAATCCAGGCATACATGAATTTCTACCCAATTTGTTTACTTATAGCTCAAGAAAGTGCATAAAACCTATTAAAAACAAAGAAAAAGGCTAGTGAAACTAGCCTAAGATGTCCTGGCATCACAACACCAAACTTAAATCTTGCTTGTCCTTAAGCAAGTACTGAATTATTAAGAAGAAAGAATGAAGCAGAAGGTGATCTTCATATCAGTAAGTAATTATTATTAGTTCATGGGGTTTTATGCAGAAGATGCAATAACTCACTTCTTATTGATCTTTAGGCATAGACTGTCTCTTTTGAGCATCAATTAACATACTGCTATGACCTCTTATTATTCACTCATCCTTGGTAATTGCTTTTCTTTATTTCTTTAGCTCAGTGTCATGTGTTGTAGCAGTTTCTTAGCTTGTTTGTACTCAACACATATTCACTACAGACACTTGGCTCACAATTGCTCTTAAGACATTGGTGCCCAGCACCTCTTTGGGTTACTAAATGGCTTGTAACTAGGTTGCTCTTGATAATGGACTTTTGGTTGATAATCCCGGGTTAGTTAACCCAAGTTACCAAGTGTTAAAGCACTCCATAGAACCTAATCATCCAAGCAGATCCTAGTACAAAGACACCACAGGCATATGTCCTAAGGTCCAAGCTATTGGTGTCTAGCCTTATTCTTTTGCTTTCTTTTGTTTTTGTTGCCACTTTTGGCTTTTTCTTTCTTTCTTTTTACTTGTTTTTCTTTCCTCCAAGGACTTTTATTAGCTAAGATTCATAGACAGCATGCTAGTTTACACTAAAGGAGAACAATCTATCCTTTTATTAATTATAAGTGAGCTACTACACAATCAAACATATATACCAACACTTACTGTTATTTCATTTTCTTGCTAAAAAAGGAACTATTCCACTTCTTGTTCAAACATTTCTTTTATTTAGATTGAAAAGACTCAGGGGACAAGACAAGCATTAATACTAGTGAAAGTGAAAGCACACACACCTAGGCTAGCACACTTATTGTAAAGATTAAACATAACAGAATGCAAAAGGACTTAACTAAAAGTTACTATCAACTAAAACAGATATGTTCTTTCTTTATTGAATAGAATAGCTAAGAAGCAAGTCCACCTTTCATTTTTTTTATCCTGTTTGCCTTTCTTCTTCTTCTCGCTTGCTTGCTTACTAGTTTCTCCCTTGCCTTTGCCTTTTTAACTTTTTTCCAGAATCCAGCTTTCTTCATTGTCTCTTCCACTCTGTTTTCAAGGTGTATTGCTTTGTCTATTTTTATGTCACTCCTTTCCTTGAAGTATTAATCATAAATTGAAAATGCTAGGTCCATCTTATGTAGATGTTCCGCAATGTAGTTGAGCTTGATTTGGCCATTTATGTTATAGTCAGCTTGAACTCCATATCTTGCATCCTGAAGGGTCGTGAACTCCTTAAAAACTCTCATGTTGTCAACTTGAAGTTGGGCCAGCTGATTGAAAGATCCTTGAAATTGTGAAGCTTGTTCTCTTTGCATAACCAAAGATCTTGACTTATAATCTCTCTGTTGACTCATCATCCTCAACTGAAGCTCCTCTTGTCTTTGTTGAGCTCTCATGTACTGTGAATGGAATTCTTCTTGCTTCTCTTGATCTCTCATGTACTGTTCGGATAGCCTTTCAATTGCTTCTTGCATCAGCCCCACGTCCATGTTGTTTTGTGGTTGGAATTATTGCTCCTCTTCTTGATCTTCTTGTTGTTCTTCTTCCTCCCGTGGTTCTTCTCTCCTTCTCCTCCTTTGTGGTCTTCGACTTTATTGTGCCTCCGTGACATTCATCATCCTTTCAAGGGTCATAGGCATGCCTGGATGCATCCATGTTGGGTTTGCATCCTCCAGTGGCACTCTTGCCTTCATGCATAATCGCATGATAGTGCTGGGGTAATATAGCCAGGATTCAGCATAATTTTTCTCCGAGATCTTTTGAATTTCATTTGCATTGATCTCGTGAACCTTTACTTCTCCTCCCACTATTATACAATGTAGCATGACAGCCCTTTGCTTGCATTGTTAACTTCTGAGGTGTTCACTATGCCCAGAATTGATCTCTTTATAAGTTCATACCAACACTTTGCTTCAGGAGTAAGATCTCCCTTTTTTAGGTAATTGTGCCCTCCTTCATTGTCTCTCTCCCATTCAGTATTAACCACATAGATATCACTAGATATTTCATCATAATCTGGGTTTCCGTTCACTCTTTGTTGGTACCCTGGCTCATCAAAATAGGCTGGCCTTAGTCCTAAGACCTTCATAATGGTCTTCGGGCTAAAGTTTACTTCCACACCCCATACAAAACTCTTGTATGTTGGTGCTTCGGTCATATCCAGCTTTGTAGTGTTAGCATAGAACTCCCTTATGATGTTTGCATTAATCCTGGTGATCGGTGAGGTCAGCTCTTCCCACTTTCTCTTTCTGATCTTGGCTTTTATCTCTGAACATCCATCCTCAGGCAACAGGAAAGGGATTTCTGGATATATTTTTTTGTCATTCATCCACCCAAGTTGCATTTGGTGGAACCATGATCTGAACTTCCATCTATCATAGTCATTTTTAGCTTCCTTAGTAACATGTTCCTTTCCTCTCCTTCTTTTGGAACTTGAAGAAGATGCCATACTTTCCTGATGAATACCCGAGTTGGGGTTGAAGGCTTATGAAGATGGGAGGTTGGTATGATGCATTCTCAGTGGAAAAGTGTTTGAAAATAAGGTAGTATTATGGAAGCAAGTGAGTAAGGATGCTTTGTTGCACAAAGAACACGGTTATTGGGCTTTGGTTTTATAGAACACAAGAGTTGAATTTCTGGAATACAAGAAGTGTGAAGCTTAAGTTCATATGCACGGTTCAAGTGATGACATTTATAGTAAGCTTTAATGAAGAATGGATGGCTAGGATTCTTTGGGACGAGTGATGAATGAAGGGTGTGCATGCAAGGTTGAATGAAGACAAAAGTTTCTTCTTCATTAAGCATATCTCTTCGGTCTTCAAAGGGCTTCTTCCAAGGATGTGCAGAATCACCTTCCAAGCCATGTGATCTATTTTTGTCTTCATGCTAGCTTTATCCTTCCTTGTCTTGTCCCTTTCATTAGATAGTTCTCTGCTCACCTAACCATCATAACAAGACAAAAGAAGTAAGTGCTAACAAGTGGCAGCAAGAGAACAATTAATATTTAAAGCTAGAAAAATAATTGACTAGCATTCCTTATGCTTATTTAGCCAACTGTGATTCCCCTTTTTATATATATAGTTTTGGAGCACACCAAACTTAGTGTTTGGTTACATGGTTCAAAGTGTTACTTCCTCCAAGTATTGTCATTGAGATCTCAACGGGATTATTGTCACTTTTGGTTAAACCCTCATGAGAAACACTTTATTTTTCTATTTCTAAACCTGAACTAAAGATTATATAAACATGGTTGCACTTTCATGACTTTCAAAACTCAAAAGACTTTGACTCTCATGCTTCGTTCTTGTAATATATAGAACACCAAACTTAATGTTTGGCTATATATTCCAAGAGACACGCGTCAAAACGGCAATATGATCATTATTTTTGAAAGGTATCTTAGTGTGCCTGTAGGCACACCAAACTTAGAATTGGATCATATGCTTCACAATATCATGGATAATTGTCAAGATTGTCTATACGAGCTTGAATTCGTGTTAGAACAACACTTATTATTCATACTGAAGTATTAAAAACAAGGAAACTAAATCATGGGCTGCTTCCCATGGAGCGCTTCTTTAGCGTCATTAGCTTGATAGTTGGTCTTTGTCATGGTAGATTGTAGTGCCTTAGGTCTTCTCCCCTTACAGTGAAGCAGTCTCCACTTGATTCCTTAATAATTTCTACATGCTCTAGGGAGAGGACCTTTCTGATGGTGAACACTTGAGGTAATTGAGATGGAATGGTTGGATGCTGAGGTGGTGTTGGTCGATGGTGGGCTGATATCACCTTGTCTCTAGGGAAAAAACCCTTTGTAGGAATCTTCTTATTTCTCTATCCCCTTGGCAATTTCTTCATAACTCTCTCATCTTCTTCCAGTGGTACTCCCGTGATTATTGTGTCAAGAAGTTCCTTTTTAACTGCTCCTCTCAACTCTTGTGGCTTCAGTTCTTTCTTGAGTTCTCCTGGTTGCTGTATCTCTTGAATTTCTTGCTTGATCACCAAAGACTATTTCAGTGGTTCAGCTGCTGATTTATTGTTGCTTTCCTCTATGCACATGTTGTTGTGATCATCCTTTGACTCTTTAGGTTCTGGCTCAGACTCAGATGTAGGTTTGAAAACATGGAAGGTGAGGTGTTCATCATGTACTCTCAGGATTAGCTCTCCTTGTTCCACATCTATCAGGCCTCTAGCAGTGGCTAGAAATGGTCTCCCCAAAATAATAGGATGAAGGTAACTTTCCTCCATGTCCATAACAACAAATTCAGTGGGGAGGAAGTAGTTTCCTACTTTCACCAATACATTTTCAACTACTCCTTCGGCCTGCTTATGAGTTTTATCTGCCAATTGGATAATTACATCCGTGGATCTCAGCTCATTGATTTGCAAGTTCTTCATAAGAGATAGAGGCATCACATTTATGCCAGCTCCTAAGTCACAGAATCCTCTGTCAATTTTTGTCTCTCTGGTGCACGAAATTGTAATTCACACTTTTCACAACTCCGCACAACTAACCAGCAAGTGCACTGGGTCGTCCAAGTAATACCTTACGTGAGTAAGGGTCGATCCCACGGAGATTGTCGGCTTGAATCAAGCTATGGTTATCTTGTAAATCTTAGTAAGGAGATTAATGATTAAATTGATTTTGTTTATAAAAAGTAAATAACATAAAATAGATGGTACTTGTGATTTAGTAATGAGGAACAGGTTGAGGTTCCGAAGATGCTCTGTCGTCTGAATCTCTGCTTTTCTACTGTCTTCTTCTCCAAACACGCATGGCTTCCTTCAATGGCAAGCTGTATGATCTTCTCGGATGAAAAATACCAGGTACGATCTCTGCACAGCTAATCAACTGTCGAATTTCTCGTCTCGGATGAAAAATACCAAGTACAGCTACCACACGGCTAATCATTTGTCGGTTCCTGCTAGCGTCGGAATAGAACCCTTGTCCTTTTGCACACTGTCATTGCGCCCAACATTCGCAAGTTTGAAGCTCGTCACAGTCATCTCTTCCCAGATCCTACTCGGAATACCACAGACAAGGTTTAGACTTTTCGGATCCCAGGAATGCTACCAATGATTCTAGCCTATACCACGAAGATACTAATCTCACGGACTCGGTCCATGTATTAGATATCCAAGAGATACGCACTCAAGTTGTCGCCCAATGACTATGTTGAGCTCAGATAGAACGGGAGTGGTTGTCAAACACGCGTTCATAGAATTGAGAATAATGATGAGTGTCACGGATCATCACACTCTCTATATTGAAGTACGAATGAGTATCTTAGAATAGAATCAAGCGTGATTGAATAAAAAATAGTAGTAATTGCATTAATCCATTGAAACACAGCAGAGCTCCTCACCCCCACCTATGGGGTTTAGAGACTCATGCCATAGAAGATACAATATGAAGTGTAAAATGTCATAAGGTACAAAATGAATCTCTAAAAGTAGTTTTTATACTAGACTAGTAACTTAAGTTTACAGAAAATGAGTAACTAACTGCAGATAGTGCAGAAACCCACTTCCGGGACCCACTTGGTGAGTGTTTGGGCTGAGCTTTCAAGCTTTCACGTGCATATGCCTCAAATTGGAGTTAAACGCCACCCTGGGTGCCAAAATGGGCGTTTAACGCCAAGAATTATGCCAGTTCTGGCATTTTACGCCATAAAGTCTTTGGCTGGCTTTTAATGCCAGTTTGGGCCATCAAATCTCGGGCAAAGTATAGACTATTATATATTGCTGAAAAGCCCAAGATGTCTAATTTCTAACGCAATTGAGATTGCGTCAATTGGACTTCTGTAGCTTCAGAAAATCCACTTCGAGTGCAGGAGGGTCAGAATCCAACAGTATCTGCAGTCCTTTCTCAGCCTCTGAATCAGATTTTTGCTCAGGTCCCTCAATTTCAGCCAGAAAATACCTGAAATTACAGAAAAACACACAAACTCATAGTAAAGTCCAGAAATGTGAATTTTAAATAAAAACTAATAAAAATATAATAAAAAGTAACTAAAATATACTAAAAACTATCTAAAAACAATGCCAAAAAGGATATAAATTATCCGCTCATCACAACACCAAACTTAAATTGTTGCTTGTCCCCAAGCAACTAAAAACAAAATAGGATAAAAAGAAGAGAATATACAATAGATTCCAAAATATCAATGAAGCTTAGTTCCAATTAGATGAGCGGGACTAGTAGCCTTTTTGCTTCTGAATAGTTTTGGCATCTCTCTTTATCCTTTGAAGTTCAGAATGATTGGCATCCATAGGAACTCAGAATTCAGATAGTGTTATTGATTCTCCTAGTTCAGTATGTTGATTCTTGAACGCAGCTACTTTAAGAGTCTTGGCCGTGACCCTAAGCATTTTGTTTTCCAGTATTACCACCGGATACATAAATGCCATAGACACATGACTGGGTGAACCTCTTCAGATTGTGACTCAGCTTTGCTAGAGTCCCCAGTTAGAGGTTTCCAGAGCTCTTAAGCACACTCTTTTGCTTTGGACCACGACTTTAACCACTCAGTCTCAAGCTTTTCACTTGGACCTTCATGCCACAAGCACATGGTTAGGGACAACTTGATTTAGCCGCTTAGGCCAGGATTTTATTCCTTTGGGCCCTTCTATCCATTAATGCTCAAAGCCTTGGATCCTTTTTGCCCTTGCCTTTTGGTTTAAAGGGTTATTGGCTTTTTCTGCTTGCTTATTCACTTTTTTTTCTTATTTTTTGCCTCTCTTTTTTTTTCCGCAAGCTTTGTTTTTCACTGCTTTTTCTTGCTTCAAGAATCAATTTTTGTGATTTTTCAGATTATCAATAACATTTCTCTTTTTTCATTATTCTTTCAAGAGCCAACAATTTTTAATATTCATAAACAACAAATTCAAAAAATATGCACTGTTCAAGCATTCATTCAGAAAACAAAAAGTATTGCCACCACATCAAAATAATTAGACTAATTTCAAGGTAAATTTCGAAACTATTCACTTCTTATTCTTTTGCAAATAAAAACATTTTTTATTTAAGAAAGGTGAGGGATTCATGGAATCATTCATAGCTTTAAGACATAGACTCTAAACTTTATTGATCATGGAATAAAAATATGACATAAAATAAACATAAAAGCAGACAAATAATAATAAAAAGAAGGAAATTAAAGACATAAAAATAAATGACTCTAATACTAATGCTTATGTAAATCTTAAAATAGGTTTCTAATAATAAAAGTTATCACAGAGTTAGGACTCAACAACCTTGATTTTGAGGGGTAGGTGCTCCTTCAATCTGTGGGACGTCCAACTCTTCAAGGGATAGCTTCTGACGCTTCAACTCCTGTATTTCACGCCCTTGTTTCTCTTGTTCTATGAGCATTTTACAGAGCATGCTGTTTTGATTCTGCTGCTCTTCTTTGAGTTGATTCACAACTTCTTGCAACTTGGTGACAGATGCTTCTAAGAGGGCCCAATAATCAAATTGAGGAATTTCTGGGAGGAGCTCATGCGCCCCCCTCTTGATGAGGTTATCTTGAATTTGAGGTCCATCCATCACTTTTTATGGTGATTGGGCGTTCAACTGTGATGTATTCATCCACACCCATCTGTACCCTCGCATCTTTGCATAACAGACTAATCAAGCTTGGGTAGGCCAATTTGGCCTCAGTGGATTCCTTGTTTGCAAACATGTAAAATTCAACAGGGATCAGCTGTTGAATCTCTACCTCCTTCGCCAGCCTAATACAGTGAATCATCACTGCCCTCTTGACAGTGACTTCAGATCGGTTGCTGGTTGGGAGTATAGAACGCCCAATGAAATCCAGCCAACCTCTAGCAACTGGTTTGAGATCACCTCTCCTTAGTTAGTTTGGGACACCTTTTAAATTAGTAATCCACTTGGTTCCAGGGAGGCATATGTCCTCTAGAACTTGATCTAGCCTTTTATCCTTGGCCATTTGATAAACCACTATTTTATGGTCTATCTGGTACTCAATTGAGTGGTTTTTATTAACTCTTTACCCACTTATTCATACTATTTGCATGGTTTTATATTTCCTTCCTAATTATGTGTTTTGATTGAAAATATGCTTCTTTGATCTTATATTTGCTTATTATTAATCCTCTCTTATTACCATTAGATGCCTTGATATGTGTGTTAAGTGTTTTCAGATATTATAAGGCAGGAATGACTTGGAGGATGGGAAGAAAGCATGCAAAAGTGGAAGGAATGCAAGAAGTTGGAGAAATTGCTAAGCTGTCCAGCCTGACCTCTCTGCACTCAAACGGCTATAACTTTAGCTACAGAGGTCCAAACGACGCGGTTCTAGTTGCGTTGGAAAGCTAACGTCCGGGGCTTCAATTTGATATATAATATATTATAGTTTCCCTGACGCTAGATGACGCGACCGCGTGATCCATGCGACCGCGTCGCAATGACGGAAATCCAGCATGGCAAAATTCGAACCCAGCGAATTCTGGACTGTTTTTGACCCAGTTTGCGGCCCAGAAAACACAAATTAGAGGCTATAAAGTGGGGGAATGCATCCATTCATGAGGAGGCTCTCATAATTTACAATTTTAGGAGTAGATATAGTTTTTAGAGAGAGAGGTTCTCTCTTCTCTCTTAGGATTAGGATTTAGGATTTCTCTTAGTTTTAGGAGTAGCTCTCAATCCCAGGTTCTTTATTTTTATTATTTTCCCAATTTTATTTATGAATTCTTTTATGTTACAGATTACTCTTTGAATTAATGTTATTTGAGGTATTTCAGACTTATGATTGCTCTCTTTAATTTATTAATGCTCTGTGTTTATCCAAATTATTTTCATTCAAGTAGACTTTCTTCCCTTTTGGCTTTGGTTAGGTAATTGGTAACACTTGAGTTGTCAAACTCAGGAGTGGTTAAAATTGGCTGATTTTGCTTTAGCTAGGATTGCTCTAACACTAGTCTCTCCACAGGAGTTGACTAGGACTTGAGAATCAAGCTAATTAGTCCACTTGACTTAACTAAGTGGGATTAAAATCCAATTCTCATCACATCTGATAAGGATAACAAGGACAGGATTTCCGGTTCTCATACCTTGCCAAGAGTTTATTTTACAGTTATTTATTTATTTTTATTGCTCAAAAATATACATGTGCGCATTGCCCAAACTTCCAAAACCCCCAATTTACAATCTTCATAACCAATAATAAGAACATACTTCCCTGCAATTCCTTGAGAAGACGACCCGAGGTTTGAATACTCGGTTATCAATTTCAAAGGGGTTTGTTACTTATGACAACTAAAACATTTGTACGAAGGGATTTTTGTCAGTTTAGAGACTATATCTACAACGGGACTGTTTTTATGACATTCTTTACTGGAAAAAATCCCGACGTCACCATTCTCCTATTAAAGGACTCTGGATCATCTTGTAGTTGAGGAAGTTTAAGAACCTCTCTCACTTTGTCAAAGTGGAAGTAAATAACCTTCCCTCTGACCATAGTCCGAAAGGAGTAGAAAGCAGTTCCCTCTAATCTTTGCTTTTCTGTCATCCACAGATTTGCATAAAATTCCTGGATCATGTTTCTTCCAACATGTATCTCAGGATTAGCCAGGGCTTCCCAGCCCCTATTTTGAATCTGCTTTTGGATCTCCGGGTATTCATCTTCTTTCAGATTGAACCTAACTTCCAGGATCACTGATCTTCTGCATACAATTTTGAAATAATGGTCTGCATGTTCTTTGGTGCAGAAGTTCTCATACATCCAACGTGGTTTTGGATTGCTTTCTTTCTTCTCTCTTGAAGCGGTTTGTCTTCCTTTGGGTGCCATGAGATTGGTTTATTTTATCTCAGGAATCACAGAAATCACACCAAACTTAGAGATTTACTTGCCCTCAAGCAAAATAATAGAAAGAAGATGAATAGAGGGAGAAAAGGATTTGAATGATGGAGTAAAGGGGATGGCCGAATTTATAAATAGAGGGAAGGGAGGGGTTCGAAATTTTTAGAAAAAGATATGATTGATAAAAGATAAACATGATATGAAAAAAAAGAGAAGATTGTTTTCAAAATTTAAGAGATATGAAAAAGATATAAGGACGTTAGATCTGAATTTTTATTTATGCATCTAAGAAATAAAAGATGACATGAATGAGTTAAAAAGATTTGAAAAGAAATTGGAAATATAAATGAGTTTTTGAAAAGGAATTGAAAAGAGTTGAAAAAGAATCAAGAAGAATTTATAAGATTATAAATTTTTGTGAATGGAAATTAAAAAATGAATGTTTGTAATGTTTGGATGCAGAAAATTTTGATTTAAAACATGAAAATTCGAAAAAAATTGAATTGGAAATGAAATTACCTCTCCTGTGATATTCTGGCGTTAAACGCCCAGAATGATAGCCATTATGGCGTTTAACGCCCATCTGGTGGCCATTTTGGGCATTTAACGCCCAGCCAGGTACTCTGGCTGGCGTTAAACGCCAAAAATCCTTCTTTACTGGGCATTTTTTTGAACGCTCAGAATGCTGCCAATTCTGGCGTTAAACGCCCAGAATGATGCCCATTCTGGTGTTTAACGCCCAGAATGATATCTTTACTGGTGTTAAACGCCCAGAATGGTAGCCATTCTGGCGTTTAACGCCAAAATTGCCTCTTTACTGGCGTTTTAACGCCAGTGAGCTCTTTTTCTCTGTGATTCCTCTGCTTTATGTTCTGAACCTTTATTTCCTTGACTTGTTTACTGAAAAAGCATTAACAAACATGAATAACAAAATTAAATGGACTTATATAATTGTTATAAACATCTAATTTTTTTGTAATGGCTAGGTTGCCTCCCAGCAAGCGCTTTTTTACTGTCTTTAGCTGGACTTTTACTGAGCTGTTAATTTAGTCTCAGTTTTGAGTATTCTTGCTCAATATTGCCTTCAAGATAATGTTTGATTCTCTGTCCATTAACAATGAATTTTTTGTCAAAATCAACATCTTGAAGCTCTACATAACCATATGGTGACACGCTTGTAATCACATATGGTCACCTCCACCGGGATTTCAATTTCCCAGGGAACAATCTGAGCCTATAGTAAAACAGTAGGACCTTCTGTCCTGCCTCAAAGACTCTAGATGACAGTCTTTTGTCATGCCATCTTTTTGCTTTCTCTTTATAAATTTTAGCATTTTCGAAAGCATTGAGTCTGAACTCCTCCAGCTTATTCAACTTGAGTAATCTCTTCTCTCCAGCTACCTTAGCATCAAGGTTTAGGAAGCTGGTTGCCCAATAGGCCTTGTGTTCCAGTTCCACTAGCAGATGACATATTTTTCCATACACAAGCTGGTATGGAGAGGTTTCTATAGGGGTCTTGAATGCTGTTCTGTATTCCCACAGAGCATTGATAAACCCCAATTTTGTGGTTTATCTTGTGCTTAATTTGGGATATTTTATCACCTTTTCCCACATTTATTCAATGAAATAGCATGGTTTTGTAATTCTCCCTTGAATTGTGCTTAAGTGTAAAAACATGCTTTTTAGGCCCTTAAATTAGTGATTTTAATTCATTTTAATTCCATTCGATGCCTTGATGTGTTTGCTGAGTGATTTCAGGTTCATAAGGCAAGTATTGGATGGAAGAAGTGAGGAGAAAATCATGCAAAGTGGGAGAACTCATGAAGAAATGAAGGAACTGCAAAGCTGTCAAGGCTGACCTTTTCGCACTCAATCGACCGTAACTTGAGCTACAGAGGTCCAAATGAGGCGGTTTCAGTTGAATTGGAAAGCTAATATCCGGGGCTTTAAAATGATATAAAATTTGTCATATTTGCTTCGCGTTTAGGGATGCGCACATGCACTGTACATGTGTGCACCGATGGAGCACGTGATTCACTAAAGTGAAATCGTGGCCAGCAATTTGTAGAGCATTTTGGGCCCAATCCAACTCATTTCTAATGCTATTTTATGCAGAATTCAAGCTTGGGCAAGGGGAGAGCAATTGTTTGTAACTTAGCATCATGTAGGTTAGTTTCTAGAGAGAGAAGCTCCCTCTTCTCTCTAGAATTCGGATTCTTAGGCTATTTTGCATCTTAGATCTAGGTTCAACTTCATGTTTTCATCTTGTTTCCTTTATGATTTCTTATGCCTACTACTTGATTCTCTTATTTTTCATGTTAATTTCTCTTTTATGTTTCTTTTGTGATGATGAACTCATGTTGGATTTGATTTACATTTAATGAAATTTAATGTTTGATGTTCTTTTATTGGTGATTTAAGTTGTGGATTTACTTTCCTTGCAATTGGTAGTTGTTAAATTTTATTGTTCTTGCACTTTTACCATGCTTTCCATTTGTACCCACCAAGTATTTGACAAAATGCTTGGTTGTGCTTTAGAGTAGACTTTGAGCATTCTTGGCTTGGAAGGAGTAATTAGGTGATCTTTAGTCATTAAGACCCAACTCATGTTGGCGATCTAGAGTTGTTAGCTAGTATTGTTTCCATTAACTCTAATCTCTTACTAATCCAATTAGTGAGTTGATTAGGACCTTTGGATTGAGATTGGCTAGTCTTGTTAGACTTTCTTCGAGTGTGAAGATAATGTGATACCTTCTTCCATCTTCAGGGATGACGTAATGAGATAAATTCTTGTTTATTATTGTAGTATGATTGATTTGTCTTGTTTGATATTCTTTCTATGTGAAGATGACATGATACCTTCTTCCATTTGTTGGAGTTGACTAGATAAGATGAATTAATCATTATACGACTAGGATAGAAAGCCTACATTCTCAATCTTTGCCATGAATATCTCTCTCTTTATTTACTTGCTTTCTCTTATTTACCTTGCTTTCTTTAATTTACTTGCTTGATTTACTTTTCTTGCCCCTCTTATAAACCAAAACCCTTGCATTCTCATAGCCAAAAATTGACCATTTCATTTTAATTCCTTGTGAGATGACCCAGAGTCTAAATACTTCGGTTAATTTTCATTGGGATTTTTACATGGGACAAAACCGAAATTTAATTTGATTTGAGGATTGTCTATTGGTTTGGACTATACTAACAACGGAATTATTTTGTGGAATTCCGAACTGGTATAAATCCTTGCAATCAAATTAATGGCGCCGTTGCCGGGAAATTGCAATGGTGCTATGTTATTGGCTATTGTATATATTGTGAATAGCTTTATTTTTGGTTCGTTTGTTGATTTTGCTAGTTGTAAGACTTTGTTTTCTTTGTTTCTTGTTAGCTTTTGTTTTTTATTTTCTCTTGTCATCATAAATTCTCACCCCTTTGGCTATGAGTGTGGTTCAAACTATGTTGTAGGAGATGGAATTTACAATGATAACATGCATCAAGAATTTGGAGATCAAAGTTTGGCAAGAGTGATTGGGGATATGACTACTATCCTCACGGAGATGCGCGACGACCAAAGGGCATTTATTGCCACCCAAGCCATCCAAGCGCCATCCCAACGTGACTACTCTTTGGATTCTTATGTGTATACTCCTTATCCTAATGCACACCAATCTAATGTATGTGATGACCCTTATTGTGATTGTCAACCACAACCACCACATACATATGAACCCCCTCCTCAATATAGCCCTCCACCATACTCACAAGCCTCATACCACCATTCACCTCTATATGATCCTAACCCACACCCACCATACCAACCACTATATGAGCCATATCTAGAGCCACCACCATTCCAACACCAATACTCCCAAGAACCACAAAGCCCACATACACCACCTCAAGAATTTCACCAATATGAAACACCTTCCAATTACAACAACCTTCCTTCAAACAATGAACCCTCTCTTCCACCATCGCCTCCCGATGAAGCCCCCATGCTAGAATTGAGAGATCTTGAATCTCATATCTTAAGGCGACATGAGGAGGATGAAAAGAAGTTTGAGGAGTTAAGAGCAAAAATGGCTATCATGGTAGAAGCCATTGGCAACATAGTCTCATCCCGCCTAAGCCTATGCGATCAAGGCACTCCCATTATTGAATGTGGAGAAGCAACCAAGGAGCTTAGTGAGGGAGTGAACTTGAAGCTCCAAGGTGAAGAAGAGGAGTTAAGGCAAGAAATGCAACAAGAGGAGGAGGTAGAGATTATTGAACAAGAGGAAGTAGTGGTTGGAGCCTTAGGATATGTTGAGTACATAGAGGAATCACAAATTGAAGAGCCTTCTTCCATGGAGTTTGAAGTTGATGTTGAGGAGGAGAGTGCACACCCTCCAAGGCACAATGTGATTGGAGAAGTGGTAGAAGTGTTCCAAGTAACAAGCCTTCCTATTTATGATGATTCCGAATCAACGTATGATCCTTTTGAGCTTGATGAGTCCTTCCCCAATATGCTTGGAATTGATGATGAGGTAGATTTCACTAAACCTCCTATTTATGATTTGAGTGATGAGGAAGAGGTAGAAGAACTTGGTGAAGAAGAATGTGAACTTGAGGAAGCTTGGCAAGAGGTAGAACTTGAAGAACCTTGCTAAGTGGTGAACGCATTTAGAAGAGGATGGACGAGAGTGGAGCGTGCTTTGTCAAGACCGTTGGGAACTCCTCCACCTAGGTTGTCATCTAATCCTTCATTTGAGTGGGTAAAACTTCTAACTCTTAGCTTTATTATACCAGTTGAATTTGGTTTGCTTGAGATGGATGACCAACTTAGGGCGCTTTGTGGTATTAAGCGTAAAAGGAGGATGTTTAGTGGTCGGCGTTGTAAGTCTTGGATCATTATGGTTGGAAGCTTGAAATTGAGGAGCATGGATTGGCGTAGTGCTCAATTGAATGGGTCTAGGAGGATAGTTTGGTGCTTCCATGAGAATTCATCTCTCTTGCCACCTGGAGGAAATCACTATGATCAACTCAAGGACGGGTGTGAAAATAAGGTATGGGATCCCGGATCGCATAAGAAAGACCATCTGTGGGAGCCTATGGCTTATGAGGAACTCCATCAAGGCTTGGAGTTATTGACTTTGGAAGATAGAGCTTATTGGAAGTCCAAGCATTGGTAGATGTTCAAGGATGGATTCAAGCACAAGCCACCTTGATGGATAGCTCCCCATAAGTCCAACTTAAGGACAATAAACAAAAGTGTTAGGTGGGAGACACCCCACCATGGTAATATCCTTTCATTTTTCTCTTTTGTACATATTGGTAAAATAGGTTTAATTTCATGTTTTGATTGATTTGTTAAGTTTTTTTGGTAGTTTAGTGTGTTAAATAAGGTTTTGTGGTGTTTTGGTAGTTGTTTGGAGGTTTGGAATGCTTGGTTTGGTGTAAAAATATAGAAAAATTGTGAAAAATAGAGCACCATCCACGCGCACGCGTCATGTATGCGTACGCGTGGATTGAATTTTTCCACTTCCCATACATTCACCCGAGAGTTATGCCTGAAGTGTGCCAACTTTGTGCCCCAGGGCACGCGCACGCATACCTTGCGCGTACGCGTCGACTCTCTGCTTTGTCATGCACGCGTACGCGTCAACCGCGCGTACGCGTCGCTTCCATTTCATCAATCTACGCTTACGCGCACATGACGCGCACGCGTGGATTGCCCTGTTTCACCCACCTTCTTTTCTTCTCTTCTTTCCATTTCTTTCCTTCCCCTCCTCTCTTTCCACCCTTCAATTATCATCCAACACTACCAAACACCATCCATAACCACTTCTTTTAGTTAGTTAGTTAATTGTTTAATTAGCACATTTTCATTTTGTTTTCTATTTTTCTTTATAAGTGTTGGATTATTAATATTGTTTACTGTTTCTTGCTGCTAATTATTGATGAGATGTTATTTAACACCATTATTTTTAATTTTTATTATTGGATTTAATTGTTGAGGTTATATTTTGTCACTTAGTTTTGAGTCTTCATGTTTAACATTTGTGAGCACCAAGTGAATGTTACATCGCCTTTAAGCTTCTTAACTCTTTTGAATTGCATGTTTTGGCCACCATGCATTCATCATCTATTGTTAGGCAATTGTATATTATCATTGCATTTTTTTAGGTGATGCTTGTTTATGGTTTATCCTTATTCACATCACTTATTTCATGCATTGAGATTGTAGAATTGTGAAATTGGATCAAAGCTTACCTAGTGACATATTTTTGAGCTTTGTAAAGCTTTGTGGGCCATGCTTGCTATGTGATTGATTTCTGATGAGCGGATAATTTATACGCTTTTTGACATTGTTTTTAGTATGTTTTTAGTAGAATCTAGTTACTTTTAGGGATGTTTTCATTAGTTTTTATGTTAAATTCATATTTCTGGACTTTACTATGAGTTTGTGTATTTTTCTGTGATTTCAGGTATTTTCTGGCTGAAATTGAGGGACTTGAGCAAAAATCAGATTCAGAGGTTGAAGAAGGACTGCTGATGCTGTTGGATTCTGACCTCCCTGCACTCAGTGGATTTTCTGGAGCTACAGAACTCGAAATGGCACGCTTCCAATTGCGTTGGAAAGTAGACATCCAGGGCTTTCCAGAAATATATAATAGTCCATACTTTGGCCAAGAATAGACGACGTAAACTGGCGTTCAACGCCAGCTTTCTGCCCAAATCTGGCGTCCAGCGCCAGAAAAGGAGCCAAAACCAGAGTTGAACGCCCAAACTGGCACAAAAACTGGCGTTCAACTCCAAGAAGGACCTCTACACGTGCAACACTCAAGCTCATCCCAAACACAAACCAAGTGGGCCCCGGAAGTGGATTTATGCATCAATTACTTACTCATGTAAACCCTAGTAGCTAGTTTATTATAAATAGGACCTTTCACTATTGTATTAGACGTCCTTTTGACCATCCTGGATCCTGGATTGTATTTTGATCCTGTGATCACGTTTTGGGGGCTGGCCATCTCGGCCATGCCTGGACCTTTCACTTATGTATTTTCAACGGTAGAGTTTCTACACTCCATAGATTAAGGTGTGGAGCTCTGCTGTTCCTCAAAGATTAATGCAAAGTACTACTGTTTTCTATCCAATTCATCTTATTTCGCTTCTAAGATATCCATTCGCACCCAAGAACGTGATGAAGGTGATGATTATGTGTGACGCTCATCACCATTCTCCCCTATGAGCACGTGCCTGACAAACACTTCCGTTCTACATGAAATAAGCTAGAATGAATATCTCTTAGATCTCTTAACCGGAATCTTTGTGGCGTAAGCTAGAATGATGGCGGCATTCAAGAGAATCCGGAAAGTCTAAACCTTGTCTGTGGTATTCCGAGTAGGATTCAATGATTGAATGACTATGACGAGCTTCAAACTCGCGATTGTTGGGCGTTAGTGACAGACGCAAAAGGAGGGTGAATCCTATTCCAGCATGATCGAGAACCGACATATGATTAGCCGTGCTGTGATAGAGCATGTGAGCATATTTTTCACTGAGAGGAGGGGATGTAGCCACTGACAACGGTGATGCCCTTGCATAAAGCCAGCCATGGAAAGGAGTAAGACTGATTGGATGAAGATAGCAGGAAAGCAGAGGTTCAGAGGAACGAAAAGCATCTCCATTCGCTTATCTGAAATTCCTATCAATGATTTACATAAGTACCTCTATCCCTATTCTATTATTTATTATTCGAAAACATCATTATCAATTCATATCTGCCTGACTGAGATTTGCAAGGTGACCATAGCTTGCTTCATACCAACAATCTCCGTGGGATTCGACCCTTACTAACGTAAGGTATTACTTGGACGACCTAGTGCACTTGCTGGTTAGTTGTATCGAAGTTGTGAACCATGGTATTGGCACCATGTTCTTGGCGCCATTGCCAGGGAAAGAAAGAGCCATGAATTTTACATAATTAAAGTGTAATCACGATTACGCGTACCAAGTTGCTCACGTTGCCAGGGATTGTTCGAGCCTGGACATCACAATTTCGTGCACCAAGTTTTTGGCGCCGTTGCCTGGGATTGTTTGAGTTTGGACAACTGACGGTTCATCTTGTTGCTCAGATTAGGTAATTTTCTTTTTGTTTTCTTTTCAAAAAAATTTTTCAAAAATCTTTCAAAATTTTCTCCTTTGTTTTCGAAAAAAAAAATTTTAAAATAAAAAATTGTTTTAAAAAATATATTTTTCTTCAGAATTTTTAAGAATGAATTCTAGTGTTTCATGAAGCATGGCTGGCTGTAAAGCCATGTCTAATACGACTGTAGGGCATGTTAGACGTGTCATGTCTGAGTTACATGCTAAAGCTTGGCTGGCCATTGGCCATGTCTAGTGTTTTGGACCGGAGCTTTCATTGAAAGCTTGGCTGGCTAGTGAGCCATGTCTAATTCCTGGACTGAAGCTTTAGACTAACATGGCAAGATTCCTGGAATTCATATTAAAAATTTTGGAATCCTTATTTTTTTCTTTTACAAATAATTTTTGAAAAAAAAAATACAAAAAAATTAGAAAATCATAAAAATCAAAAATATTTTTCATGTTTCTTGTTTGAGTCTTGAGTCATGTTATAAGTTTGGTGTCAATTGCATGTGCATCTTGCATTTTTCGAAAATTCTCATGCATTCATAGTGTTCTTCATGATCTTCAAGTTGTTCTTGGTAAGTCTTCTTGTTTGATCTTGATGATTTTTTGTTTTGTGTCTTTTATTGTTTTTCATATGCATTCTTGAATTCTTAGTGTCTAAGCATTAAAGAATTCTAAGTTTGGTGTCTTGCATGTTTTCTTTGCATTAAAAGTTTTTCAAAATTGTGTCTATGATGTTCATCTTGACATTCATAGTGTTCTTGGTGTTCATCTTGACATTCATAGCATTCTTGCATGCATCACATGTTTTGATCTAAAAATTTCATGCATTGCATCTTTTTAGTGTTTTTCTCTCTCATCATAAAAATTTCAAAAATAAAAAAAATATATCTTTCCCATTTTCTCTCATCAAATTCGAAAATTTGGATTGACTTTTTCAAAAATTTTTAAAATCAAATTGTTTCTCATGAGTCAAATCAAATTTTCAGTTTGAAAATCTTATCTTTTTCAAAATCTTTTTCAAAAATCAAATCTTTTTCAAAATTCTTAGTTATTTTCGAAAATTCCAAAAATATTTTTCAAAAATCTTTTTCTTATTTTTATATCAAATTTTCCAAAATAACATAATCAATTAATGTTTTGATTCAAAAATTTCAAGTTTGTTACTTGCTTGTTAAGAAAGATTCAAACTTTGAATTCTAGAATCATATCTTGTGATTTCTTATGAATCAAGTCATTAATTGTGATTTTAAAAATCAAATCTTTTTCAAAACTAATTTCAATCATATCTTTTCAAAAATATCTTCTTATCTCTTTCAAAAATTTGATTTAAAAATATCCTCTCTAACTTCCTAACTTCTTATCTTTTCAAAATTGATTTTCAAATTTGTTTCAACTAACTAACTAACTTTTTGTTTGTTTCTTAACTTTTTCAAAACTACCTAACTAACTCTCTCTCTCTCTCTCATTTTTGAAAATATCTTCCCCCTTTTTCAAAATTTCTTTTTAATTTATTAATTATTTTAATTTTTAATTTTTAAATCTTAATTTTCGAAAATTACTAACATTTTTCAAAAACTATTTTCAAAAATCACTAACTCTTTTTCAAAAATTATTTTTGAAAATTCCTCCTCTTCCATCTTATTCTATTTATTTATTCATCTACTAACATCTCATCTCACATCTCAACCCTCCTCACAGTTGTGTTTCTTCCATTATATTACATTCTTTGTCTCCCCCTCTTCTTCTACTCACACAAAGATCCCTATACTGTGGTATAAAGGATCTCTATTATTATTATTATTATTTTTTTTTGTGCCCTCTTCTTTGTCATATGAGCAGGAGCAAGGACAAGAATATTCTCGTTGAAGCAGATCCGGAACCTGAAAGGACTCTAAAGAGAAAATTAAGAGAAGCTAAATTGCAACAATCCAGAAATAACCTTTCAGAAATTTTCGAACAGGAAGAGGAGATGGCAGCCGAAAATAATAATAATGTAAGGAAGATGCTTGGTGACTTTACTGCACCTAATTCCAATTTACATGGAAGAAGCATCTCCATTCCTGCCATTGGAGCAAACAACTTTGAGCTGAAACCTCAATTAGTTTCTCTGATGCAGCAGAACTGCAAGTTTCATGGACTTCCATCTGAAGATCCTTTTCAGTTCTTAACTGAATTCTTGCAGATATGTGATACTGTTAAGACTAATGGAGTAGATCCTGAAGTCTACAGGCTCATGCTTTTCCCTTTTGCTGTAAGAGATAGAGCCAGATTATGGTTGGATTCTCAACCCAAAGACAGCCTGAACTCTTGGGATAAGCTGGTCACGGCTTTCTTAGCCAAGTACTTTCCTCCTCAAAAGCTGAGCAAGCTTAGAGCTGATGTTCAAACCTTCAGACAGAAAGAAGGTGAATCCCTCTATGAAGCTTGGGAAAGATACAAACAGTTGACCAAAAAGTGTCCTTCTGACATGCTTTCAGAATGGACCATCCTGGATATATTCTATGATGGTTTATCTGAGCTATCAAAGATGTCACTTGACACTTCTGCAGGTGGATCCATTCACCTAAAGAAAACGCCTGCAGAAGCTCAAGAACTC
Organism: Arachis ipaensis; assembly: GCF_059453495.1. Classification (NCBI taxonomy): domain Eukaryota; kingdom Viridiplantae; phylum Streptophyta; class Magnoliopsida; order Fabales; family Fabaceae; genus Arachis; species Arachis ipaensis. The sequence continues at coordinate 62,057,167 of NC_142443.1, forward strand.
ATTGACATGGTTGCTAATAACCAGTTCATGTACACTTCTGAAAGGAGTCCTGTGAGCAATGGGACGCCTATGAAGAAGGGAGTTCTTGAAGTTGATACTCTGAATGCCATATTGGCTCAGAATAAAATATTGACTCAGCAAGTCAATATGATCTCTCAGAGTCTGCATGGAATGCAAGCTGCATCCAACAGTACTCAAGAGGCATCTTATGAAGAAGAAGCTTATGATCCTGAGAACCCTGCAATAGCAGAGGTGAATTACTTAGGTGAACCCTATGGAAACACCTATAATCCATCATGGAGAAATCATCCAAATTTCTCATGGAAGGATCAAAAGCCTCAACAAGGCTTTAATAATGGTGGAAGAAACAGGTTTAGCAATAGCAAGCCTTTTCCATCATCCACTCAGCAACAGACAGAGAACTCTGAACAAAATACTTCTAATTTAACAAACTTAGTCTCTGATCTGTCTAAGGCCACTGTAAGTTTCATGAATGAAACAAGATCTTCCATTAGAAATCTGGAAGCACAAGTGGGCCAGCTGAGTAAAAAGATCACTGAAATCCCTCCCAGTACTCTCCCAAGCAATACAGAAGAGAACCCAAAAGGAGAGTGCAAGGCCATTGACATAAGCACCATGGCCGAACCCACAAGGGGAGTGGAGGACGTGAATCCCAAGGAGGAAGACCTCCTGGGACGTCCAGTGATCAATAAGGAGCTTCCCTCTGAGGAACCAAAGGACTCTGAGGCTCATCTAGAGACCATAGAGATTCCATTAAACCTCCTTATGCCCTTCATGAGCTCTGATGAGTATTCCTCTTCTGAAGAGAATGAGGATGTTACTAAAGAGCAAACTGCCAAGTTTCTTGGTGCAATCATGAAGCTGAATGCCAAATTATTTGGCATTGATACTTGGGAAGTTGAACCTCCCTTGTTCATCAATGAACTAAGTGATCTAGATCAACTGACATTGCCTCAGAAGAGACAGGATCCTAGAAAGTTCATAATACCCTGTACCATAGGCACCATGATCTTTAAGGCTCTATGTGACCTTGGTTTAGGAATAAACCTCATGCCCCTCTCTGTAATAGAGAAACTGGGAATCTATGGGGTGCAAACTGCTAAAATCTCATTAGAGATGGCAGATAATTCCAGAAAATAGGCTTATGGACAAGTAGAGGACGTGTTAGTAAAGGTTGAGGGCCTTTACATCCCTGCTGATTTTATAGTCCTGGGTACTGGAAAGGAAGAGGATGAATCTATCATCCTAGGAAGACCTTTCCTGGCCACAGCAAGAGCTGTGATTGATGTTGACAGAGGTGAAATAGTCCTTCAATGGAATGAGGACTCCCTTGTGTTTAAAACTCAAGGATCTCCCTCTGCAACCATGGAGAGGAAGCAGAAAAAGCTTCTCTCAAAGCAGAGTCAACCAGAGCCCCCACAGTCAAACTCTAAGTTTGGTGTTGGGAGGCCACAACCAAACTCTAAGTTTGGTGTTGAACTCCTATATCCAAACTCTAAGTTTGGTGTTGGAGAGTTTCAACAATGCTCTGAACATCTGTGAGGCTCCATGAGAGCCCACTGTCAAGCTATTGACATTAAAGAAGCGCTTGTTGGGAGGCAACCCAATTTTTATTTATCTAACTATATTTTTCTTAGTTATATGTCTTTGTAGGTTCATGATCATGTGGAGTCACAAAATGAATATAAAAATTGAAAACGGAATCAAAAACAGCAGAAGAAAAATCACACCCTGGAGGAGCATCTGTCTGGCGTTTAGCGCCAGAACAGAGCATGGTTCTGGCGCTGAACGCCCAAAATGGGTAGCTTCTGGGCGCTGAACGCCAGAACAGGCATGGTTCTGGCGTTCAACGCCAGAAATGGCACACAAATGGGCGTTGAACGCCCAAAATGGCCACCAACCTGGCGCTGAACGCCCAGAGTTGGGTGCAAAGGCATTTTTACATGCCTAATGGGTGCAGGGATGTAAATCCTTGAACACCTCAGGATCTGTGGACCCACAGGATCCACTCAGGATCTGTGGACCCCACAGGATCCACTCAGGATCTGTGGACCCCACAGGATCCCCACCTACCTCCACTTACTTCTTCTCACCACTCTCTTTCACACAACCCCATAAACACTCTCCCCCAAAAACCCTTCACCAATCACCTCAAACTCTCTTCCCCATCACCTCTTCACCACTCACATCCATCCACTCTTCCCCATAAATCTACCTCATAAACTCCACCTACCTTCAAAATTCAAAACCAATTTCCCACCCAAACCCACCCATATGGACGAACCTTAACCCCCCTCCCTTCCCTATATAAAGCCCTCCATTCTTCATCAAATTCACACAACACACCCCTCTACACCCCTCTTGGCCGAAACCACATCTCCCTCTCCCTCTCCATATTTCTTCTTTTTCTTCATCTATTCTTTCTTTTATTGCTCGAGGGCGAGCAAGATTCTAAGTTTGGTGTGGTAAAAGCATAAGCTTTTTGTTTTTCCATTACCATTGATGGCACCTAAGACCGGAGAATTCTATAGAAAGGAGAAAGGGAAGACAAAAGCTTCCACCTCCGAGTCATGGGAGACGGAAAGGTTCATCTCCAAAGCCCATCAAGACCACTTCTATGATGTTGTGGCCAAGAAGAAGGTGATCCCCAAGGTCCCTTTCAAACTCAAAAGAAATGAGTATCCGGAGATCCGACATGAAGTTCAAAGAAGAGGTTGGGAAGTTCTAACAAATCCCATCCAACAAGTCGGCATCCTAATGGTTCAAGAGTTCTATGCTAATGCATGGATCACCAAGAACCATGATCAAAGTAAGAACCCGGATCCAAAGAACTATGTTACAATGGTTCGGGGGAAATACTTGGATTTTAGTCCGGAAAATGTGAGGTTGGCGTTCAACTTGCCAAACATGGAAGAGAACGCACACCCCTACACAAGGAGAGTCAACTTTGATCAAAGGTTGGACCAAGTCCTTATGGACATATGTGTAGAAGGAGCTCAATGGAAGATTGACTCCAAAGGCAAGCCAGTTCAACTAAGAAGATTGGACGTCACGCCTGTAGCTAGAGGATGGTTGGAGTTCATTCAATGCTCAATCATTCCCACTAGCAACCGGTCTGAAGTTACTATAGACCGGGCCATCATGATCCATAGCATCATGATTGGAGAAGAGGTGGAAGTTCATGAGATTATACCTCAAGAACTCTACTAGGTGGCTGACAAGTCCTCCACCATGGCAAGGTTAGCCTTTCCTCACCTCATTTGCCACCTATGCAATTCGGCTGGGATTGACATAGAGGGAGATATCCTCATTAAAGAGGACAAGCCCATCACTAAGAAGAAGATGGAGCAAGCAAGAGAGCCCATTCATGGAGCTCAAGAGGCGTATGAAGCTCATCACCATGAGATCCCGGAGATGCCTCAAATGCACTTTCCTCCACAAAACTATTGGGAGCAAATCAACACCTCCCTAGGAGAATTGAGTTCCAATATGGGACAACTAAGGGTGGAACATCAAGAGCACTCCATCATGCTTCATGAAATAAGAGAAGATCAAAAAGCAATGAGGGAGGAGCAACAAAGACAAGGAAGAGACATAGAAGAGCTCAAGGACATCATTGGTTCCTCAAGAAGGAAACGCCACCATCACTAAGGTGGATTCATTCCTTGTTCTTGTTTCTTCTGTTTTTCGTTTCTATGATTATGTGCTTATCTGTGTTTGTGTCTTCATTACATGATCATTAATAGTTAGTAACTTTGTCTTAAAGTTATGAACGTCCTATGAATCCATCACCTCTCTTAAAATAAAAACTATTTTAATTCAAAAGAACAAGAAGTACATGAGTTTCGAATTTATCCTTGAACCTAGTTTAATTATATCGATGTGGTGACAATGCTTCTTGTTTTCTGAATGAATGTTTGAACAGTGCATATGTCTTTTGAAGTTGTTGTTTAAGAATGTTAAATATGTTGGCCCTTGAAAGAATGATGACTAGGAGACATGTTATTTGATAATCTGAAAAATCATAAAAATGATTCTTGAAGCAAGAAAAAGTAGCAAAGAACAAAGCTTGCAGAAAAAAAAATTTATAGGCGAAAAAAAAAATAGAAAAATAAGAAAAAGAAAAAGCAAGCAGAAAAAGCCAATAACCCTTAAAACCAAAAGGCAAGGGCAAATAAAAAGGATCCCAAGGCTTTGAGCATCAGTGGATAGGAGGGCCTAAAGGAATAAAATCCTGGTCTAAGCGGCTAAACCAAACTGTCCCTAACCATGTGCTTGTGGCGTGTAGGTGTCAAGTGAAAACTTAAGACTGAGCGGTTAAAGTCAAGGTCCAAAGCAAAAAAAGAGTGTGCTTAAGAACCCTGGACACCTCTAATTGGGGACTTTAGCAAAGTTGAGTCACAATCTGAAAAGTTTCACCCAATTATGTGTCTGTGGCATTTATGTATCCGGTGGTAATACTGGAAAACAAAGTGCTTAGGGCCACGGCCAAGACTCATAAAGAAGCTGTGTTCAAGAATCACCATACTGAACTAGGAGAATCAATAACACTATCTGAACTCTGAGTTCCTATAGATGCCAATCATTCTGAACCTCAATGGATAGAGTGAGATGCCAAAACTATTCAAGAGGCAAAAAGCTACAAGTCCCGCTCATCTGATTGAAGCTATGTTTCATTGATAGTTTGGAATTTATAGTATATTCTCTTCTTTTTATCCTATTTGATTTTCAGTTGCTTGGGGACAAGCAACAATTTAAGTTTGGTGTTGTGATGAGCGGATAATTTATACGCTTTTTGACATTGTTTTTAGTATGTTTTTAGTAGAATCTAGTTACTTTTAGGGATGTTTTCATTAGTTTTTATGTTAAATTCATATGTTTGGACTTTACTATGAGTTTGTGTGTTTTTCTGTGATTTCAGGTATTTTCTGGCTGAAATTGAGGGACTTGAGCAAAAATCAGATTCAGAGGTTGAAGAAGGACTGCTGATGCTGTTGGATTCTGACCTCCCTGCACTCAAAGTAGATTTTCTGGAGCTACAGAACTCGAAATGGCGCGCTTCTAATTGCTTTGGAAAGTAGACATCCAGGGCTTTCCAGAAATATATAATAGTTCATACTTTAGCCAAGAATAAACGACGTAAACTGGCGTTCAACGCCAGCTTTCTGCCCAAATCTGGCGTCCAGCGCCAGAAAAGGAGCCAAAACCAGAGTTGAACGCCCAAACTGGCACAAAAACTGGCGTTCAACTCCAAGAAGGACCTCTACACTTGCAACACTCAAGCTCATCCCAAACACACACCAAGTGGGCCCCGGAAGTGGATTTATGCATCAATTACTTACTCATGTAAACCCTAGTAGCTAGTTTATTATAAATAGGACCTTTCACTATTGTATTAGACGTCCTTTTGACCATCCTGGATCCTGGATTGTATTTTGATCCTGTGATCATGTTTTGGGGGCTGGCCATCTCGGCCATGCCTGGACCTTTCACTTATGTATTTTCAACGGTAGAGTTTCTACATTCCAAAGATTAAGGTGTGGAGCTCTGCTGTTCCTCAAAGATTAATGCAAAGTACTACTGTTTTCTATCCAATTCATCTTATTTCGCTTCTAATATATCCATTCGCACCCAAGAACGTGATGAAGGTGATGATTATGTGTGACGCTCATCACCATTCTCCCCTATGAGCACGTGCCTGACAAACACTTCCGTTCTACATGAAATAAGCTAGAATGAATATCTCTTAGATCTCTTAACCGGAATCTTTGTGGCGTAAGCTAGAATGATGGCGGCATTCAAGAGAATCCGGAAAGTCTAAACCTTGTCTGTGGTATTCCGAGTAGGATTCAATGATTGAATGACTATGACGAGCTTCAAACTCGCGATTGTTGGGCGTTAGTGACAGACGCAAAAGGAGGATGAATCCTATTCCAGCATGATCGAGAACCGACAGATGATTAGCCGTGCTGTGATAGAGCATGTGAGCATATTTTTCACTGAGAGGAGGGGATGTAGCCACTGACAACGGTGATGCCCTTGCATAAAGCCAGCCATGGAAAGAAGTAAGACTGATTGGATGAAGATAGCATGAAAGCAGAGGTTCAGAGGAACGAAAAGCATCTCCATTCGCTTATCTGAAATTCCTATCAATGATTTACATTAGTACCTCTATCCCTATTTTATTATTTATTATTCAAAAACATCATTATCAATTCATATCTGCCTGACTGAGATTTGCAAGGTGACCATAGCTTGCTTCATACCAACAATCTCCGTGGGATTCGACCCTTACTCACGTAAGGTATTACTTGGACGACCCAGTGCACTTGCTGGTTAGTTGTATCGAAGTTGTGAACCATGGTATTGGCACCATGTTCTTGGCGCCATTGCCAGGGAAAGAAAGAGCCATGAATTTTACATAATTAAAGTGTAATCACGATTACGCGTACCAAGTTGCTCACGTTGCCAGGGATTGTTCGAGCCTAGACATCACAATTTCGTGCACGAAGTTTTTGGCGCCGTTGTCGGGGATTGTTTGAGTTTGGACAACTGACGGTTCATCTTGTTGCTCAGATTAGGTAATTTTCTTTTTATTTTCTTTTCAAAAAATTTTTTCAAAAATCTTTCAAAATTTTCTCCTTTGTTTTCGAAAAAAAAAAATTTTAAAATAAAAAATTGTTTTAAAAAATATATTTTTCTTCAGAATTTTTAAGAATGAATTCTAGTGTTTCATGAAGCATGGCTGGCTGTAAAGCCATGTCTAATACGACTGTAGGGCATGTTAGACGTGTCATGTCTGAGTTACATGCTAAAGCTTGGCTGGCCATTGGCCATGTCTAGTGTTTTGGACCGGAGCTTTCATTGAAAGCTTGGCTGGCTAGTGAGCCATGTCTAATTCCTGGACTGAAGCTTTAGACTAACATGGCAAGATTTCTGGAATTCATATTAAAAATTTTGGAATCCTTATTTTTTTCTTTTACAAATAATTTTTGAAAAAAAAAATACAAAAAAATTAGAAAATTATAAAAATCAAAAATATTTTTCATGTTTCTTGTTTGAGTCTTGAGTCATGTTATAAGTTTGGTGTCAATTGCATGTGCATCTTGCATTTTTCGAAAATTCTCATGCATTCATAGTGTTCTTTATGATCTTCAAGTTGTTCTTGGTAAGTCTTCTTGTTTGATCTTGATGATTTTTTGTTTTGTGTCTTTTATTGTTTTTCATATGCATTCTTGAATTCTTAGTGTCTAAGCATTAAAGAATTCTAAGTTTGGTGTCTTGCATGTTTTCTTTGCATTAAAAGTTTTTCAAAATTGTGTCTATGATGTTCATCTTGACATTCATAGTGTTCTTGGTGTTCATCTTGACATTCATAGCATTCTTGCATGCATCACATGTTTTGATCTAAAAATTTCATGCATTGCATCTTTTTAGTGTTTTTCTCTCTCATCATAAAAATTTCAAAAATAAAAAAAAATATATCTTTCCCATTTTCTCTCATCAAATTCGAAAATTTGGATTGACTTTTTCAAAAATTTTTAAAATCAAATTGTTTCTCATGAGTCAAATCAAATTTTCAGTTTGAAAATCTTATCTTTTTCAAAATCTTTTTCAAAAATCAAATCTTTTTCAAAATTCTTAGTTATTTTCGAAAATTCCAAAAATATTTTTCAAAAATCTTTTTCTTATTTTTATATCAAATTTTCGAAAATAACATAATCAATTAATGTTTTGATTCAAAAATTTGAAGTTTGTTACTTGCTTGTTAAGAAAGATTCAAACTTTGAATTCTAGAATCATATCTTGTGATTTCTTATGAATCAAGTCATTAATTGTGATTTTAAAAATCAAATCTTTTTCAAAACTAATTTCAATCATATCTTTTCAAAAATATCTTCTTATCTCTTTCAAAAATTTGATTTAAAAGTATCCTCTCTAACTTCCTAACTTCTTATCTTTTCAAAATTGATTTTCAAATTTGTTTCAACTAACTAACTAACTTTTTGTTTGTTTCTTAACTTTTTCAAAACTACCTAACTAACTCTCTCTCTCTCATTTTCGAAAATATCTTCCCCCTTTTTCAAAATTTCTTTTTAATTTATTAATTATTTTAATTTTTAATTTTTAAATCTTAATTTTCGAAAATTACTAACATTTTTCAAAAACTATTTTCAAAAATCACTAACTCTTTTTCAAAAATTATTTTCGAAAATTCCTCCTCTCCCATCTTATTCTATTTATTTATTCATCTACTAACATCTCATCTCACATCTCAACCCTCCTCACAGTTGTGTTTCTTCCATTATATTACATTCTTTGTCTCCCCCTCTTCTTCTACTCACACAGAGATCCCTATACTGTGGTATAAAGGATCTCTATTATTATTATTATTATTATTTTTCTGTGTCCTCTTCTTTGTCATATGAGCAGGAGCAAGGACAAGAATATTCTTGTTGAAGCAGATCCGGAACCTGAAAGGACTCTAAAGGGAAAATTAAGAGAAGCTAAATTGCAACAATCCAGAAATAACCTTTCAGAAATTTTCGAACAGGAAGAGGAGATGGCAGCCGAAAATAATAATAATGTAAGGAAGATGCTTGGTGACTTTACTGCACCTAATTCCAATTTACATGGAAGAAGCATCTCCATTCCTGCCATTGGAGCAAACAACTTTGAGCTGAAACCTCAATTAGTTTCTCTGATGCAGCAGAACTGCAAGTTTCATAGACTTCCATCTGAAGATCCTTTTCAGTTCTTAACTGAATTCTTGCAGATATGTGATACTGTTAAGACTAATGGAGTAGATCCTGAAGTCTACAGGCTCATGCTTTTCCCTTTTGCTGTAAGAGACAGAGCCAGATTATGGTTGGATTCTCAACCCAAAGACAGCCTGAACTCTTGGGATAAGCTGGTCACGGCTTTCTTAGCCAAGTACTTTCTTCCTCAAAAGCTGAGCAAGCTTAGAGCTGATGTTCAAACCTTCAGACAGAAAGAAGGTGAATCCCTCTATGAAGCTTGGGAAAGATACAAACAGTTGACCAAAAAGTGTCCTTCTGACATGCTTTCAGAATGGACCATCCTGGATATATTCTATGATGGTTTATCTGAGCTATCAAAGATGTCACTGGACACTTCTGCAGGTGGATCCATTCACCTAAAGAAACCGCCTGCAGAAGCTCAAGAACTCATTGACATGGTTGCTAATAACCAGTTCATGTACACTTCTGAAAGGAGTCCTGTGAGCAATGGGACGCCTATGAAGAAGGGAGTTCTTGAAGTTGATACTCTGAATGCCATATTGGCTCAGAATAAAATATTGACTCAGCAAGTCAATATGATCTCTCAGAGTCTGCATGGAATGCAAGCTGCATCCAACAGTACTCAAGAGGCATCTTATGAAGAAGAAGCTTATGATCCTGAGAACCCTGCAATAGCAGAGGTGAATTACTTAGGTGAACCCTATGGAAACACCTATAATCCATCATGGAGAAATCATCCAAATTTCTCATGGAAGGATCAAAAGCCTCAACAAGGCTTTAATAATGGTGGAAGAAACAGGTTTAGCAATAGCAAGCCTTTTCCATCATCCACTCAGCAACAGACAGAGAACTCTGAACAAAATACTTCTAATTTAACAAACTTAGTCTCTGATCTGTCTAAGGCCACTGTAAGTTTCATGAATGAAACAAGATCTTCCATTAGAAATCTGGAAGCACAAGTGGGCCAGCTGAGTAAAAAGATCACTGAAATCCCTCCCAGTACTCTCCCAAGCAATACAGAAGAGAACCCAAAAGGAGAGTGCAAGGCCATTGACATAAGCACCATGGCCGAACCCACAAGGGGAGTGGAGGACGTGAATCCCAAGGAGGAAGACCTCCTGGGACGTCCAGTGATCAATAAGGAGCTTCCCTCTGAGGAACCAAAGGACTCTGAGGCTCATCTAGAGACCATAGAGATTCCATTAAACCTCCTTATACCCTTCATGAGCTCTGATGAGTATTCCTCTTCTGAAGAGAATGAGGATGTTACTGAAGAGCAAACTGCCAAGTTTCTTGGTGCAATCATGAAGCTGAATGCCAAATTATTTGGCATTGATACTTGGGAAGTTGAACCTCCCTTGTTCATCAATAAACTAAGTGATCTGGATCAACTGACATTGCCTCAGAAAAGACAGGATCCTGGAAAGTTCATAATACCCTGTACCATAGGCACCATGATCTTTAAGGCTCTATGTGACCTTGGTTCAGGAATAAACCTCATGCCCCTCTCTGTAATAGAAAAAATGGGAATCTATGGGGTGCAAACTGCTAAAATCTCATTAGAGATGGCAGATAATTCCAGAAAACAGGCTTATGGACAAGTAGAGGACGTGTTAGTAAAGGTTGAAGGCCTTTACATCCCTGCTGATTTCATAGTCCTGGGTACTGGAAAGGAAGAGGATGAATCTATCATCCTAGGAAGACCTTTCCTGGCCACAGCAAGAGCTGTGATTGATGTTGACAGAGGTGAAATAGTCCTTCAATGGAATGAGGACTCCCTTGTGTTTAAAACTCAAGGATCTCCCTCTGCAACCATGGAGAGGAAGCAGAAAAAGCTTCTCTCAAAGCAGAGTCAACCAGAGCCCCCACAGTCAAACTCTAAGTTTGGTGTTGGAGAGTTTCAACAATGCTCTGAACATCTGTGAGGCTCCATGAGAGCCCACTGTCAAGCTATTGACATTAAAGAAGCGCTTGTTGGGAGGCAACCCAATTTTTATTTATCTAACTATATTTTTCTTAGTTATATGTCTTTGTAGGTTCATGATCATGTGGAGTCACAAAATGAATATAAAAATTGAAAACGGAATCAAAAACAGCAGAAGAAAAATCACACCCTGGAGGAGCATCTGTCTGGCGTTCAGCGCCAGAACAGAGCATGGTTCTAGCGCTGAACGCCCAAAATAGGCAGCTTCTGGGCGCTGAACGCCAGAACAGGCATGGTTCTGGCGTTCAACGCCAGAAATGGCACACAAATGGGCGTTGAACGCCCAAAATGGCCACCAACCTGGCGCTGAATGCCCAGAGTTGGGTGCAAAGGCATTTTTACATGCCTAATGGGTGCAGGGATGTAAATCCTTGAACACCTCAGGATCTGTGGACCCACAGGATCTACTCAGGATCTGTGGACCCCACAGGATCCACTCAGGATCTGTGGACCCCACAGGATCCCCACCTACCTCCACTTACTTCTTCTCACCACTCTCTTTCACACAACCCCATAAACACTCTCCCCCAAAAACCCTTCACCAATCACCTCAAACTCTCTTCCCCATCACCTCTTCACCACTCACATCCATCCACTCTTCCCCATAAATCTACCTCATAAACTCCACCTACCTTCAAAATTCAAAACCAATTTCCCACCCAAACCCACCCATATGGCCGAACCTTAACCCCCCTTCCTTCCCTATATAAAGCCCTCCATTCTTCATCAAATTCACACAACACACCCCTCTACACCCCTCTTGGCCGAAACCACATCTCCCTCTCCCTCTCCATATTTCTTCTTCTTCTTCATCTATTCTTTCTTTTATTGCTCGAGGGCGAGCAAGATTCTAAGTTTGGTGTGGTAAAAGCATAAGCTTTTTGTTTTTCCATTACCATTGATGGCACCTAAGACCGGAGAATCCTATAGAAAGGGGAAAGGGAAGACAAAAGCTTCCACCTTCGAGTCATGGGAGATGGAAAGGCTCATCTCCAAAGCCCATCAAGACCACTTCTATGATGTTGTGGCCAAGAAGAAGGTGATCCCCGAGGTCCCTTTCAAACTCAAAAGAAATGAGTATCCAGAGATCCGACATAAAGTTCAAAGAAGAGGTTGGGAAGTTCTAACAAATCCCATCCAACAAGTCGGCATCCTAATGGTTCAAGAGTTCTATACTAATGCATGGATCACCAAGAACCATGATCAAAGTAAGAACCCGGATCCAAAGAACTATGTTACAATGGTTCGGGGGAAATACTTGGATTTTAGTCCGGAAAATGTGAGGTTGGCGTTTAACTTGCCAAACATGGAAGAGAACGCACGCCCCTACACAAGGAGAGTCAACTTTGATCAAAGGTTGGACCAAGTCCTTATGGACATATGTGTAGAAGGAGCTCAATGGAAGATTGACTCCAAAGGCAAGCCGGTTCAACTAAGAAGATTGGACCTCACGCCTGTAGCTAGAGGATGGTTGGAGTTCATTCAATGCTCAATCATTCCCACTAGCAACCGGTCTGAAGTTACTATAGACCGGGCCATCATGATCCATAGCATCATGATTGGAGAAGAGGTGGAAGTTCATGAGATTATACCTCAAGAACTCTACTAGGTGGCTGACAAGTCCTCCACCATGGCAAGGTTAGCCTTTTCTCACCTCATTTGCCACCTATGCAATTTGGCTGGGATTGACATAGAGGGAGATATCCTCATTAAAGAGGACAAGCCCATCACTAAGAAGAAGATGGAGCAAGCAAGAGAGCCCATTCATGGAGCTCAAGAGGCGTATGAAGCTCATCACCATGAGATCCCGGAGATGCCTCAAATGCACTTTCCTCCACAAAACTATTAGGAGCAAATCAACACCTCCCTAGGAGAATTGAGTTCCAATATGGGACAACTAAGGCTGGAACATCAATAGCACTCCATCATGCTTCATGAAATAAGGGAAGATCAAAAAGCAATGAGGGAGGAGCAACAAAGACAAGGAAGAGACATAGAAGAGCTCAAGGACATCATTGGTTCCTCAAGAAGGAAACGCCACCATCACAAAGGTGGATTCATTCCTTGTTCTTGTTTCTTCTGTTTTTCGTTTCTATGATTATGTGCTTATCTGTGTTTGTGTCTTCATTACATGATCATTAATAGTTAGTAACTTTGTCTTAAAGTTATAAACGTCCTATGAATCCATCACCTCTCTTAAAATAAAAACTGTTTTAATTCAAAAGAACAAGAAGTACATGAGTTTCGAATTTATCCTTGAACTTAGTTTAATTATATTGATGTGGTGACAATGCTTCTTGTTTTCTGAATGAATGCTTGAACAGTGCATATGTCTTTTGAAGTTGTTGTTTAAGAATGTTAAATATGTTGGCCCTTGAAAGAATGATGACTAGGAGACATGTTATTTGATAATCTGAAAAATCATAAAAATGATTCTTGAAGCAAGAAAAAGCAGCAAAGAACAAAGCTTGCAGAAAAAAAAAATTTATAGGCGAAAAAAAAATAGAAAAATAAGAAAAAGAAAAAGCAAGCGGAAAAAGCCAATAACCCTTAAAACCAAAAGGCAAGGGCAAATAAAAAGGATCCCAAGGCTTTGAGCATCAGTGGATAGGAGGGCCTAAAGGAATAAAATCCTAGTCTAAGCGGCTAAACCAAGCTGTCCCTAACCATGTGCTTGTGGCGTGTAGGTGTCAAGTGAAAACTTGAGACTGAGCGGTTAAAGTCAAGGTCCAAAGCAAAAAAAGAGTGTGCTTAAGAACCGTGGACACCTCTAATTGGGGGCTTTAGCAAAGCTGAGTCACAATCTGAAAAGGTTCACCCAATTATGTGTCTGTGGCATTTATGTATCCGGTGGTAATACTGGAAAACAAAGTGCTTAGGGCCACGGCCAAGACTCATAAAGAAGCTGTGTTCAAGAATCACCATACTGAACTAGGAGAATCAATAACACTATCTGAACTCTGAGTTCCTATAGATGCCAATCATTCCGAACCTCAATGGATAGAGTGAGATGCTAAAACTATTCAAGAGGCAAAAAGCTACAAGTCCCGCTCATCTGATTGAAGCTATGTTTCATTGATAGTTTGGAATTTATAGTATATTCTCTTCTTTTTATCCTATTTGATTTTCAGTTGCTTGGGGACAAGCAATAATTTAAGTTTGGTGTTGTGATGAGCGGAAAATTTATACGCTTTTTGACATTGTTTTTAGTATGTTTTTAGTAGAATCTAGTTACTTTTAGGGATGTTTTCATTAGTTTTTATGTTAAATTCACATTTCTGGACTTTACTATGAGTTTGTGTGTTTTTCTGTGATTTCAGGTATTTTCTGGCTGAAATTGAGGGACTTGAGCAAAAATCAGATTCAGAGGTTGAAGAAGGACTGCTGATGCTGTTGGATTCTGACCTCCCTGCACTCAAAGTGGATTTTCTGGAGCTACAGAACTCGAAATGGCGCGCTTCCAATTGCTTTGGAAAGTAGACATCCAGGGCTTTCCAGAAATATATAATAGTCCATACTTTGGCCAAGAATAGACGATGTAAACTGGCGTTCAACGCCAGCTTTCTGCCCAAATCTGGCGTCCAGCGCCAGAAAAGGAGCCAAAACCAGAGTTGAACGCCCAAACTGGCCCAAAAACTGGCGTTCAACTCCAAGAAGGACCTCTACACGTGCAACACTCAAGCTCATCCCAAACACACACCAAGTGGGCTCCGGAAGTGGATTTATGCATCAATTACTTACTCATGTAAACCCTAGTAGCTAGTTTATTATAAATAGGACCTTTCACTATTGTATTAGACGTCCTTTTGACCATCCTGGATCCTGGATTGTATTTTTATCCTGTGATCACGTTTTGGGGGCTGGCCATCTCGGCCATGCCTGGACCTTTCACTTATGTATTTTCAACGGTAGAGTTTCTACACTCCATAGATTAAGGTGTGGAGCTCTGCTGTTCCTCAAAGATTAATGCAAAGTACTACTGTTTTCTATCCAATTCATCTTATTTCGCTTCTAATATATCCATTCGCACCCAAGAACGTGATGAAGGTGATGATTATGTGTGACGCTCATCACCATTCTCCCCTATGAGCACGTGCCTGACAAACACTTCCGTTCTACATGAAATAAGCTAGAATGAATATCTCTTAGATCTCTTAACCGGAATCTTCGTGGCGTAAGCTAGAATGATGGCGGCATTCAAGAGAATCCGAAAAGTCTAAACCTTGTCTGTGGTATTCCGAGTAGGATTCAATGATTGAATGACTGTGACGAGCTTCAAACTCGCGATTGTTGGGCGTTAGTGACAGACGCAAAAGGAGGGTGAATCCTATTCTAGCATGATCGAGAACCGACAGATGATTAGCCGTGCTGTGACAGAGCATGTGAGCATATTTTTCACTGAGAGGAGGGGATGTAGCCACTGACAACGGTGATGCCCTTGCATAAAGCCAGCCATGGAAAGGAGTAAGACTGATTGGATGAAGATAGCAGGAAAGCAGAGGTTCAGAGGAACGAAAAGCATCTCCATTCGCTTATCTGAAATTCCTATCAATGATTTACATAAGTACCTCTATCCCTATTCTATTATTTATTATTCGAAAACATCATTATCAATTCATATCTGCCTGACTGAGATTTGCAAGGTGACCATAGCTTGCTTCATACCAACAATCTCCGTGGGATTCGACCCTTACTCACGTAAGGTATTACTTGGACGACCCAGTGCACTTGCTGGTTAGTTGTATCGAAGTTGTGAACCATGGTATTGGCACTATGTTCTTGGCGCCATTGCCAGGGAAAGAAAGAGCCATGAATTTTATATAATTAAAGTGTAATCACGATTACGCGTACCAAGTTGCTCACGTTGCCAGGGATTGTTCGAGCCTGGACATCACAATTTCGTGCACCAATTTCCACTTCTATCTTCTTTCTCCTATGTTCCATAGCATCCATGTGTTTTACCTCTATGTCACTTAGGTGTTGCAACAACTTCAATATGTGTTATTGATTGTTGTGTGAGTTTCATATACCATTTTGTTCACTAAGTCTACCTACAAATCAATCAATGTCCATGCATTATCCAATTTCACAATTGTTTGATTTTTGCTTGAATGCTTTCATGCTTCTTCAGTACTTGTTTGGTTGCCTTAACCTACAAGTATTTTAAAGTATCCTAAGCACACTAGAATGAGTGAAGTGCATGTTCTCCTTTGTGTAATTGTGACATCACTTTTGTACTAGCGTGTGTGTGTGTTCTAAACCGCGCGTAATTTTAGAACCCACACACCTATTTTTCATTAATGTCACATTAATTCACTCACTCCATTCTAGTGGTTCTTACCTCATTCCAACAATTCACGCTTCCTTGCTTTTTTATGTTTTCATCTTATGGTGTTTATTTTGTTTTTCATGATTGATGCACCATAAGCAAAAACAGAAGCGGAAGGAAGAACACGCAGCACCGGTTAACCTGCCAGCTGAAGGTGGCAACTCGGAAAGTCGCCGTACCCCCTTGCTCATTTTTAGTGCACCGAGGACGGTGCAAATTTTTAAGTGTGGGGAGGTCGTCCGACCATTCGGCGTTTTTGGATAACAAGTTTCTAATCCCAACACTCTTGCATTTCATTTTAGGATTTTTAGTTGCACTTTCTCATTTTGCATATGTATATATTAAGCTTAGTCAAAATCATGATATTTTCCAAGGATTTTATCTATAGGGCACCCCTATTGATTGAAATTTTTTTTTTTAGAACTTGCTTGAATTTTATACTTTGTAGATCATGTTTTGAGATAAGAACACAAGCATGTGAGATTTGAGCCTAATTGTGTGGTTACATCATACATAACCACTTACTTTCATTCTTGTGTGTATTATTCTCTTCCTATGATTGTAATATGTGATTTATTTGATTCTTTATGTCCATTACTTTGTGTACACATGCATTTATATGATTGAGGCCATCGTTCAAATAGCTCACTCACCCAAATAGCCTTCCTTTTATCTTCCATTTTTAGCCTATGCTTAACCCATTTGTTCTTAATTGTAGCACATTACAAGCCTAAGCGAAAAACAATAAATGTCCCTTGTTTGGATATTTGATTAGCTTAGACTAGTGAGAGTGTCCATCATTTGATTTTGGAGAAGTCGGGAACAGTGGGTAGAGATAAAAGTGTGTTTACGTTTTTGTTGAAAAATTATGGGATTGGGTACATATTCATGTATTAATCATGCGTAAACCATATGCATTGATGTTATTGTATATATTTTAGTTTGAAAAAAAAAGAAAATAAATAATAGAAATAGAAAAAGAAAGACAAAGAATTGCAATAAAAAGGGACAAAATGCCCAAAGTGAAGTTCAATAATAACCAATGCATATGTATGGTGATCAAAAGGGAATGCATGAGTGTGTGAAAAAGTGAAGAATGGATAGCTAGGTTTGTTTAGAATTGTATAGGTTGTCATAGGTTAGGTGGAAAGTTTAAGTTGATCAAAGATTCAAATCTCTAGCTCACTTGACCATATGCATCCTACCTTGACCCTAGCCCCATTACAACCTATGGGAAAGCCCTCATGATATTTGTATGCATGCATGAATTAATTGTTGATTGTTAGATGAAAAACAAATCTTGAAAAGCATGATTAAGGGAGAATTGAGTGAATCAACCCCATACACTTGAGTGACTAGAGCGGATACACATTCGGTGAGGGTTCGATTGCTCAATTACATGTTTCCACCCATGATCATCTCTTTTCTTGCAAGTTTGTAAAATCTTTTTAATAATTCAATTCAATTGTGGGTTTGATTTGACTGCTATGGCTTTAGCCCTTGTACTTAAATATGTTTTCTTGGAAGTTGACTTGTTTTGACCAAGTGGATGCATTCATGTAGATAAATTGCATATAGATAGATTGCATTTAGTTAGTTTGCATTGAATAAATGCTGATACCCTTTTGCTTATTTCTTGACTTTAGCATGATGACATGCTTAGTTTAAGTGTGGGGAGATTTGATAAACCCCAATTTTGTGGTTTATCTTGTGCTTAATTTGGAAAATTTTATCACATTTTTCCACATTTATTCAATAAAATAGCATGGTTTTGTAATTCTCCCTTGAATTGTGCTTAAGTGTAAAAACATGCTTTTTAGGCCCTTAAATTAGTAATTTTAATTCACTTTAATTCCATTCGATACCTGATGTGTTTGTTGAGTGATTTCAGGTTCATAAGGCAAGTATTGGATGGAAGAAGTGAGGAGAAAAGCATGCAAAGTGGGAGAACTCATGAAGAAATGAAGGAACTGCAAAGCTGTCAAGGCTGACCTCTTCTCACTCAATCGACCATAACTTGAGCTACAAAGGTCCAAATGAGGCAGTTCTAGTTGCGTTGGAAAGCTAATATCCAGGGCTTCAAAATGATATAAAATTTGCCATAGTTGCTTCGCGTTTAGGGATGCGCACATGCACTATACGCGTACGTGCTGATAGAGCACGTGATTCACTAAAGTGAAATCGTGGCCAGCAATTTGTAGAGCATTTTGGGCCCAATCCAACTCATTTCTAGTGATATTTCATGCAAAATTCAAGCTTGGGCAAGGGGGGAGCAATTTTTTGTAACTTAGCATCATGTAGATTAGTTTCTAGAGAGAGAAGCTCCCTTTTCTCTCTAGAATTAGGATTCTTAGGCTATTTTGCATCTTAGATCTAGGTCCAACTTCATGTTTTCATCTTGTTTCCTTTATGATTTCTTGTGCCTACTACTTGATTCTCTTAGTTTTCATGTTAATTTCTCTTTTATATTTCTTTTGTGATGATGAACTCATGTTGGATTTGATTTACATTTAATAAAATTTAATGTTTGATGTTCTTTTATTGGTGATTTAAGTTGTGGATTTACTTTCCTTGTAATTGGTAGTTGTTAAATTTTATTGTTCTTGCACTTTTACCATGCTTTCCATTTGTACCCACCAAGTGTTTGACAAAATGCTTGGTTGGGCTTTAGAGTAGACTTTGAGCATTCTTTGCTTGGAAGGAGTAATTAGGTGATCTTGAGTCATTAAGACCCAACTCTTGTTGGCGATCTAGAGTTGTTAGCTAGTATTGTTTCCATTAACTCTAATCTCTTGCTAATCCAATTAGTGAGTTGATTAGGACCTTTGGATTGAAATTAGCTAGTCTTGTTAGACTTTCTTCGAGTGTGAAGATAATGTGATACCTTCTTCCATCTTCAGGGATGACGTAATGAGATAAATTCTTGTTTATTATTGTAGTATGATTGATTTATCTTGTTTGATATTCTTTCTATGTGAAGATGACATGATACCTTCTTCCATTTGTTGGAGTTGACTAGATAAGATGAATTAATCATTGTACGACTAGGATAGAAAGCCTACATTCTCAATCTTTGCCATGAATATCTCTCTCTTTATTTACTTGCTTTCTCTTATTTACCTTGCTTTCTTTAATTTACTTGCTTGATTTACTTTTCTTGCCCCTCTTATAAACCAAAACCCTTGCATTCTCATAGCCAATAATTAACCATTTCATTGCAATTTCTTGTGAGACGACCCGGAGTCTAAATACTTCGGTTAATTTTCATTGGGGTTTGTACATGTGACAAAACCGAAATTTAATTTGATTTGAGGATTGTCTATTGGTTTGGACTATACTAACAACGGAATTATTTTGTGAAATTCCAAACCGGTATAAATCCTTGCAATCAAGCATCATCCAGACTTCTTGCCCAATCCCTTCTACGGGTACATACAGTCCGTTCCAGGATTCGTTTTAGTTCTCTATTTGAGACTTCAGCCTGTCCATTTGTCTGTGGATGATATGGGGTCGCCACTTTATGGTTAATTCCATATCGGACCAGAGCAGAGTCAATCTGTTTATTGTAGAAATGAGTGCCTCCATCACTGATCAGTATCCTAAGGACACCGAACCTACTGAAAATATGCTTCTGGAGGAACTTCATTACTATCTTAGTATCATTAGTGGGTGTTGCAATTGCCTCTACCCATTTAGATACATAGTCTACTACCAGTAGAATATAAGTGTTTGAGTATGATGGTGGGAAAGGCCCCATGAAGTCAATACCCCATACATCAAACAACTCAATCTCTAGGATCCCTTGCTGAGACATGGCATAACCGTGAGGTAGATTGCCAGCTCTCTGGAAACTGTCACAGTTATATACAAACTCTCGGGAGTCTCTATAGAGAATAGGCCAGTAGAAACCACATTGGAGAACCTTTGTGGCTGTTCACTCACCTCCAAAGTGTCCTCCATATTGTGATCCATGGCAATGCCATAGGATCTTCTGTGCCTCTTCTCTAGGCACACATCTACGGATTACTCCATCTGCACATCTCTTAAAGAGATATGGTTCATCCCATAAGTAGTACTTTGCATCAGAAATCAATTTTTTCGTTTGCTGCTTACTATACTCTTTGGGTGTGAATCTTACAGCTTTACAGTTTGCAATGTCTGCAAACCATGGTACTTCCTGAATGGCAAGGAGTTATTCATCCAGAAAAGTTTCAGAGATCTCAGTAGGAGGGAGGGGTGCTCCTGCTACTGGCTCTATCCGGGACAAATGATCAGCTACTTAGTTCTCTGTCCCTTTTTTGTCTCTTATCTCTATATCAAACTCTTGCAGAAGTAACGCCCATCTTATGAGCCTGGGTTTTGAATCATGCTTTGTGAGGAGATATTTAGAGCAGCATGGTCAGTGTACACAATCACTTTTGATCCCACTAAATAGAATCTGAACTTGTCAATGGCATAAACCACTGCAAGCAACTCCTTTTCTGTTGTTGTGTAATTCTTCTGTGCATCATTTAGAACACGGCTAGCATAATAAATGACATGCAGAAGATTGTTATGCCTCTGTCCCAATACTGCACCAATGGCATGATCACTAGCATCACACATTAGTTCGAATGGTAATGACCAGTCTGGTGTAGAAATGACTGATGCTGTGACCAGCTTAGCTTTCAGAGTCTCAAACGCCTGCAGACACTCTGTGACAAAGATAAATGGCATGTCAGCAGCTAGCAGATTGTTCAGAGGTTTTGTAATTTTTGAAATATCCTTTATAAACCTCCTATAGAATCCTGCATGCCCTAGGAAGCTTCTGATTGCCTTAACATTAGTAGGTGGTGGTAATTTTTCAATTATCTCTACCTTAGCTTGATCCACCTCTATTCCCTTGTTTGAAATTTTGTGCCCAATGACAATTCCTTCAGTAACCATGAAGTGACATTTTTTCCAGTTTAAAACCAGGTTAGTCTCTTGGCATCTTCTCAGAACAAGTTCTAGATGGTCAAGACAGGAGCTGAATGAGTCTCCAAATACTGAGAAGTCATCCATGAAGACTTCCAGAAATTTCTCTACTATATCAGAGAAGATAGAAAGCATGCACCTCTGAAAGGTTGCAGGTGCATTGCACAGACCAAATGGCATCCTTCTGTAGGCAAATACTCTAGAAGGACATGTGAATGCTGTTTTCTCTTGGTCCTGAGGATCTACTACAATTTGGTTGTAACCTGAATAGCCATCCAAAAAGCAGTAGTATTCATGACCTGCTAGTCTCTCTAGCATCTGGTCTATGAATGGTAAAGGAAAATGATCCTTTCTGGTGGCTGTATTGAGTCTTCTGTAGTCAATACACATACGCCACCCTATAACTGTTCTTATAGGAACCAGTTCATTTTTTCATTATGAACCACTGTCATGCCTCCTTTCTTGGGGACAACTTGGATAGGGCTCACCCGGGCTATTAGAAATAGGATAAATAATCCCAGTCTCTAGTAGCTTAGTGACCTCTTTCTGCACTACCTCCTTCATGGCTGGATTCAGCCGCCTCTGTGGTTGAACCACTGGCTTAGCATCATCCTCCAATAAGATCTTGTGCATGCATCTGGCTGGG
Source organism: Arachis ipaensis (assembly GCF_059453495.1). NCBI lineage: Eukaryota > Viridiplantae > Streptophyta > Magnoliopsida > Fabales > Fabaceae > Arachis > Arachis ipaensis. The sequence continues at coordinate 62,078,865 of NC_142443.1, forward strand.
CTAATGCCCTTAAGATCACTTATGGACCACCCAAGAGCTATCTTGTGTGTCCTTAGCACCTGAATTAATGCTTTCTCTTCCTGTGGTTTTAAAATAGAGCTGATGATCACAGGAAAAGTGTTATTTTCTCCCAGAAATGCATATTTCAGGGATGGTGGTAGTGGTTTGAGCTCATGTTTAGGAGGCGTCTCCTCTTCCTAAGGAGTTTTCAGAGGTTCTTCTGTTTTCTTTGGTTCCTCCAGATCAGGCTGAACATTTTTAAAAATGTTCTCTAGCTCTGATTCGAGACTCTCAGTCATATTGACCTCTTCCACCAAGGAGTCAATAATATCAGCACTCATACAGTCTTTTGATGTGTCTGGATGCTGCATAGCTTTGACAGCATTCAATTTGAATTCATCCTCATTGTCAATGATATCCACTATCTTCCCTTTTTGGACGTCAATGAGGGTTTGTCCAGTTGCTAAGAAAGGTCTTCCTAGAATCAGAGTTGCACTCTTGTGCTCCTCTATTTCTAGCACTACAAAGTCAGTGGGAAAGGAAAATGGCCTAACCTTGACAATCATGTCCTCAATTACGCCTGATGGAATCTTAATGGAGCCATCAGTAAGTTGGAGGCATATCCGGGTTGGTTTAACTTCATCAGTCAAACCAAGCTTTTTGATAGTGGATGCAGGTATTAAGTTGATACTTGCCCCAAGATCACATAGAGCTGTCTTCGTACAAGCACCCTCTAATGTGCATGGTATCATAAAGCTTCCGGGATCTTTAAGCTTCTCTGGTAGGCTTTTCAGAATTACTGCACTACATTCTTCAGTGAGGAAAACGTTTTCAGTTTCTCTCCAATCCTTCTTATGACTTAAGATCTCTTTCATGAACTTAGCATAAGAAGGTATTTGCTCAAGTACCTCTGCAAACGGAATGTTTATTTCAAGTCCTGAGATAGTCTGCAAAGCGGGAAAATTGTTTATCCTGTTCCGCTTGGTAGAGTTTCTGAGGATAAGGCATCTTGGCTTTATATTCTTCAACCTTAGTTCCTGCAGGCTTATTTCCTATAGAAGGGGTTGGAGAAGCCTGCTTAAGGGGGTTGTTATCAGCACTTGTAGGTGTCTGACCCCTCACTGGCGTTTGAATGCCAGAAGTGGGTGCGGCATGGGCATTTAACGCCAGATTGCCACACTTTTCTGGTGTTTGAACGCCAGATTTGGCTTCCCATTGGGCGTTTAACGCCACTTTTTCACCCTTTTCTGGCGTTTGAATGCCAGAATCATTCCTCTCTGGGCTCTCACTGTCCTCAGAGAGATTCTGGGCAGTGGGTTGGTCATCCTCGGTTAGTTGTTCCTTTCTTGGCTTTCTGCTGCCTTGAGTTGAAGTATTCAATGTCTTCCCAGTCCTTAAATGAACAGCTTGGCATTCTTCTATTATCTATTTAGATAGCTGCTGTCTTGTCTGATTTAATTGTTTTTCCATATTCTGGTTAGCATCTTTGGTTTCTTGCAGCATCTCTTTAAATTCTGCTAACTGTTTTGTTATAGAAAATAGTTGCTGATTGAGTTCAACAATTTGTTCTGGAGGACTAAGTTCAGTGGATATTGCCTCAGCCTCTTCTTTCATGGAGGACTCACTACTTAAGTACAGGTGCTGATTTCTAGCAACTGTATCAATGAGCTCTTGAGCCTCTTTAATTGTCTTTCTCATATGTATAGATCCACCAGCTGAGTGGTCTAGAGATATCTGGGCCTTTTCTGTAAGCCCATATTAGAAGATGTCTAACTGCACCCATTTTGAAAACATTTTAGAGGGAAATTTCCTTAGCATCCCTCTGTACCTCTCCCAAGCGTTATATAGAGATTCATTATCCTCTTGTTTAAAGCCTTGGATGTCTAGCCTTAGCTGTGTCATCCTTTTTGGAGGGAAATATTGATTCAGGAATTTGTTTGATAACTGTTTCCATGTTCTTATGCTTTCTGTAGGTTGGTTATTTAACCACCTCTTAGCTTGATCTTTTACAGCAAATAGAAACAGTAATAATCTGTAAACATCCTGATCTACTTCCTTATCACGTACTGTGTCAGCAATTTGTAAGAACTGTGCCAAAAATTCAGTAGATTCTTCCTGTGGAAGACCGGAATACTGGTAATTTTGTTGCACCATGAAAATGAGATGAGGGTTTAGCTCAAAATTGCTGGCTCTTATGGGTGGTATACAGATACTACTCCCATATGCAGCAGTAGTGGGGTTAGCATATGACCCCATAGTCCTTCTGGACTGTTCATTTCCACTTAGGTCCATGATGGAGAAAGGGAGATGATGTGAATTGCAAATAAAATATATTATTGTTTTTATTTTATTTAATTAAGGATAAACCAAATTAAAAAGGAAATAAGATAAAATAAAATAAAGTAATTGGAAAATAGAATATAATTTTTGAAAACTAAAAAAATATAAAATAAAATAAAAAATTAGAATACTAAAATGATTAATTAATCAAAAAGATTTGAAAAATTTTGGATATGATTTTCGAAAAAAATGAAGAGAGAGAGAAAATGGTTAGGGAGTTTTGAAAAAGATGTCTTAAAATTAAAGATGCTTGTAAAAATAAATAAGTAAAAGAAAAGATTTGAAAGAGATATGATTTTAAAATTTGAAGATTGAAACTTTCTCAACAAGGAAATGCCAAACTTAAAATTTTTCAATCAAAATAATAAAATATTACAAGTAATTCGAAAACTATGAATAAGAAAAAGATTTTGAAAAATTTTATAAGAGATTTTCGAAAAATAATGAAAAAAAATTTGAAAAAGAATTTGTTGTGAAAAAGATTTAAGAAGATAATTTTTTTAAAATTGAAATTTTAACTTGCCTAACAAGAAACTACCAAATTTTAAAAATTTTGACTAAGTCAACCTAAGGAATTCGAAAATAATGAGCAAATAAAGGAAAAAGATATTTTATTGAATTTTTGAAATTAATGAGGAAAGAGAAAAATAATAAAATAACACCAAACTTAGAATTTTTAGATCAAAACAAAGAAAGAAAACAAGAAAACTTTGAATGTCAAGATGAACACCAAGAACACTTTGAAGATCAAGATGTTACACCAAGAACAAATTTTGGAAATTTTTAAGAAAATAGAAACACAAAGGACACCAAACTTAAAAGTTTTTATCCTTTGGACACTAATAATTTGAAATTACACAAGAAAACAAGAAAAGACACAAAACAAAAAAAACTAAAGATCAAACAGGGAAAATAAACAAGAACAACTTGAAGATTAAGAAAGAACTAAGAACATATAATTCGAAAAATTGAAAGAAAAATAAAATCATGCAATTGACACCAAACTTAAAACATGAAACTAAACTTAAACAGAAGACTAAATTATGAGGTTATTGGTTTTTTTTTTAATTTTCAAAAATAATTTAGAAAAAGAAAATAAGGATTTTAAAATTTTAATCAAAAATAATAATAGAAGACTCAATTTTAGTGACTCTAAACCAAAAAGAAAAATTTTTCCTAATCTAAGCAACAAAATAAACCGTCAGTTGTCCAAACTCGAACAATCCTCGGCAACGGCGTCAAAAACTTGGTGCACGAAATTGTGATTCACACTTTTCACAACTCCGCACAACAAACCAGCAAGTGCACTGGGTCGTCCAAGTAATACCTTACGTGAGTAAGGGTCGATCCCACGGAGATTGTCGGCTTGAATCAAGCTATGGTTATCTTGTAAATCTTAGTCAGGAGATTAATGATTAAATTGATTTTTGTTTATAAAAAGTAAATAACATAAAATAGATGGTACTTGTGATTCAGTAATGAGGAACAGGTTGAGGTTCCGAAGATGCTCTGTCGTCTGAATCTCTGCTTTCCTACTGTTTTCTTCTCCAAACACGCATGGCTTCCTTCAATGGCAAGCTGTATGATCCTCTCGGATGAAAAATACCAGGTACGATCTCTGCACGGCTAATCAACTGTCGGATTTCTCGTCTCGGATGAAAAATACCAAGTACAGCTACTGCACGGCTAATCATCTGTCAGTTCTCGCTAGCGTCGGAATAGAACCCTTGTCCCTTTGCACACTGTCACTGCGCCCAACATTCGCAAGTTTGAAGCTCGTCACAATCATCCCTTCCCAGATCCTACTCGGAATACCACAGACAAGGTTTAGACTTTCCAGATCCCAGGAATGCTGCCAATGATTCTAGCCTCTACCACGAAGATACTAATCTCACGGACTCGGTCCATGTATTAGATATCCAAGAGATACGCACTCAAGCTGTTGCGCAATGACTACGTTGAGCTCAGATAGAACGGGAGTGGTTGTCAGGCACGCGTTCATAGAATTGAGAATAATGATGAGTGTCACGGATCATCACACGCTCTATATTGAAGTACGAATGAGTATCTTAGAATAGAATCAAGCGTGATTGAATAGAAAATAGTACTAATTGCATTAATCCATTGAAACACAGCAGAGCTCCTCACCCCCACCTATGGGGTTTAGAGACTCATGCCGTAGAAGATACAATATGAAGTGTAAAATGTCATAAGGTACAAAATGAATCTCTAAAAGTAGTTTTTATACTAGACTAGTAACTTAGGTTTACAGAAAATGAGTAACTAAGTACAGACAGTGCAGAAACCCACTTCCGGGACCCACTTGGTGAGTGTTTGGGCTGAGCTTTCAAGATCTCACGTGAATATGCCTCAAATTGGAGTTAAATGCCACCCTGGGTGCCAAAATGGGCGTTTAACGCCAAGAATTATGCCAGTTCTGGCGTTTTACGCCAGAATGTCTTTGGCTGGCATTTAACACCAGTTTGGGCCATCAAATCTCGGGAAAAGTATGGATTATTATATATTGCTGGAAAGCCCAAGATGTCTACTTTCCAACGCAATTGAGAGCGCACCAATTGGGTTTTTGTAGCTCCAAAAAATCCACTTCGAGTGCAGGAGGGTCAGAATCCAACAGCATCTACAGTCCTTTCTCAGCCTCTGAATCAGATTTTTGCTCAGGTCCCTCAATTTCAGCCAGAAAATACCTGAAATTACAGAAAAACACATAAACTTATAGTAAAATCCAGAAATGTGAATTTTAACTAAAAACTAATAAAAATATAATAAAAAGTAACTAAAACATACTAAAAACTATCTAAAAACAATGCCAAAAAGGGTATAAATTATCCGCTCATCACTCTCATATGGTACATGGGATATGAAAGCTCCCCGGATCTTTTTTCTTTGGGAGTGCATCCTTCTTAATGAGGGCACTAAATTCCTTGTTCATTGTCACTGTTTGTCCCCCTTTTAAGGTTCCTTTCTTGGTTGCAGCTCTTTCATGAACTTGATGTATGTGGGCATCTGTTGGAGAATTTTGATGAAGGGGATGTTGACACTGAGAGATGCAAACATGTCTAGGAATCTTGAATACGACATGTCTTTCTCACTTCCCCTGAGTCTCTGAGGAAATGGTGCTTGTGGCACAAAAGGCTTGAGGGATTCTTTCTCTTTTTGTTCCTTCCTCTGTTTAGAGCTAGCCATTTCTTCTATCTCCCTTACATTCTTCCTTGACTCTCCTTCATCATGCTCTGAGTGTCTGGAGCATTCTTTCTTTAGAGCTTCTTCACTGCTTAGATTGATTGACTTGCATTCTTCCCACCTTATTTTCTTGGTCTTTCCTCTTAGGTTCTTTTCAGTATCACTTGAGAAGCTGTCGGTGGGCTTGGGAAATTGCTGTGAAAGATGTCCTACCTGAGATTCGAGATTCTTAAGAACCTCCCCTCGGCTTTTTATATTACCTCTCACTTCTTCTCTGAATTTCTTCATGTCTTCACACTCCTTGCTAAGGTATGCAAGCATGGCTTCCATTTTGGCCATCCTGTCATCATCATGTGGTGATGGTTGGTTGGAATGAGGGTGTTGAGAGTGGTTATTGTGGCTTTGGTATGGTGGCTGTGAGTAAGTGTTTTGTGTGGTCTGGTATGGTTTTTGGTTGGAGTTTTGGTGAGTGGAGTTGTTGTACTAGTTTTGATTTTGGGATCGGTGGTCCTGGCCTTGGTTTTGTTGGTTCTCCCACCCAAAGTTTGGGTGGTTCCTCCAACCAGAGTTATAGGTTTTAGAATAGGGATCATTAGCTTGCCTAGATGAATTTCCAAGGTAATTAGCTTCCTCCCAGTTAACTCTTTCTTCTATGTCCAATTCTTCTTGTGGTGATGGTTGAGTGTGGATAGCTGCAGCTTGATTCTTCTCCATTTGCTTGGTCAATTCAGCCAGTTGCTTGGTGATCATCTTGTTCTGGGCCAAGATTGCATCCATATGGTTTAATTCCAAGACTCCCCTATTGTTGCTCCTATCTGAGGCATAAAAGTACTCATTGTCAGCCACTGTCTCTATAACATCAATGGCTTCTTTAATGGTCTTCTTGTTTAGGGAGCCTCCAGATGAGTGGTCTACAACTTTCTTTGATTCATGACTTAGCCTTTCATAAAAGATATGAATTTGCACCCACTCATTAAACATATCAGGGGGCATTTCCTTGTCAAATATTTAAATCTCTCCCAGACTTCATAAAGAGTCTCACCATCCTATTGTCTGAATGTCTGCACTTCGGTTCTTAGCCTGTTTACCTTTTGTGGAGGATAGAACCTCGTTAAGAATCTGTTCATTACATCTTCCCATGTTGTCAAGCTTTCCTTGGGGAATGATTCCAGCCATTTTGATGCTTTGTCCTTAAAATAAAATGGAAATAGTAGCAATCTATAGGTGTCGAGATGAACACCATTGGATTTAACTGTGTCACATATCCTTTGGAATTTAGTGAGATGCTCATTAGGATCCTCTTGTGCACTTCCTCCAAAAGAACAGTTGTTCTGGACAAGAGTTATGAGCTGAGGCTTTAATTCGAAATTATTAGCATGAATAGTTGGCTTTTGAATGCTGCTACCACAATTTCCTAGATTTGGATTGATGTCGGATCCCAGAACTCTCCTCTCTTGTCCAGCAGGGTTGCCTCCACCTCTTCTAGCATGATTGTTCACCTCTCCTTCATGATGGTTTTCCATATCATCCTCCATGGTTATATCCAAGTACTCCTCCTCTTTTTCTGCACCAACTACCCTCTTTCCTCTTGCTTCCCTTCTTAATCTTAGGAAGGTTCTTTTCGATTCACTATCAAAGGAGGTTGAAACCTCTCTTCTACCTGTCATACAATGAACAAGTACAAGAAACAGCAAGTGTAGAGTCTACTAAAACAGAATATAGTTAGCTTGATTAGAGCAATTCATCAAATAGTTAGTAGGTTAGCTTGCTGGAAAGTAAAGAAGTAAGAGAAATTAAAGAGAAGTAAAAAAAATTACAGAGAACAAAAATGAACAACTGAAAGTAAAATAGAATTAATCAAAAGAAAAAGATGCTCAATCTAGTTATCCTCGAATTTAATAATTGTCAATACAAAACCAATCCCCGGCAACGACGCCATAAACTTGATTTACCCAAAAATTTGCTTCTCAACAAATTTCCTACCGGCAAGTGCACCGGATTGTCATCAAGTAAAAACTCACTGTAGAGTGAGGTCGAATCCTACAGGGATTGGTAGATTGATCAATGTTAATTAGAGAATTATGCTAGTTGAGCAAAATCAGATTTGGTTGAGAATTGCAGAATGTAAATTTGGCAAGAAACTTAAATTGCAAGAAATTAAATGACAGAAGCTTAAATTGCAAGAAATTAAATGGGAACGGGGATTAAGCATGAAATTAAAGAAGCAGAATGTAAAAGAAATGGTAGATCAGAGATGGGGAAGCTCATTGAGGTCAGGAGATGTGATAATTCTCTGGATCAAGTTCATTTTCATCTCTTCCTCAATCAATGCATTCATTAATCTCCTTGGCAATCTTAGGTGATTAGATCCCAATTCCTTGGCAATCTAATCTCTCTAAGCATGGACAATTGCCTAATTACTTGATTTAAGTGCTCATGGGAAGAGATGAAGATTGGTCACTGATTATACCACACAAATTCATAGATCAAAGTGTTGGTAGGATTACAGTCACTATATCCATCCAAACCCCAATCTAATCCATTGTGAGAAAGCAATTCTAGCATGATCTCCTCATTCCTCTTCTAAGGTTCCGAGGAGATCCAATTATGAATAGCTTCTTTCCCAAGATAACTATTCAATTGGATGAAGAACGAAAGCTATCTAGTAAAATCAAGAGAAAAGAAAGAAGAAGAAGAATGAAAACTAATATTGATCCATTGAATTACACAGAGCTCCCTAACCCAATGAAAGGGGTTTAGTTGTTTATAGCTCTCAAAATGGAAATTGGAATTGAAAGATACATTGCAAAAAAAAAATTAAACAGAAAGTAAATATGCAATGTAGTACAATTCAGAAAAAAAATATCCCCCAAAAAAGTTCTTCCTAACTTAAATTCTAAACTATTTATACACTCTCTTCCATTGATCTTCAATCTCTGAATTGGGCTTTTGGCCTTAATGGAATTAGGTTGAAATGGTTCCAATTGGTTTCCCTTGCTGTTGAGAAGAGATCTGTTTGAATTGCAGAGTTCTAGTGCTCACGTTGGAGTCAACGTTTGATAGCCAACGTTGACTCAAATGCCCTTTTTAAAAACCAGAAAATTTTTCTGTCATTGGCGTTTGACTCAACGTTGGAGAGTCAACGTTCCGCTACCCACCCGTACGCGTGCCTCACGCGTGCGCGTGGATGCAAAGATTTCGTTTTCCAGCTTTAAAAACATGCATGGGAGCGTTGGCCTCGGCGTTGGACCTCTAACGTTTCCTCCAACATTGGCATATTCACGCATGCATGTACTCCACGCGTACGCGTGCTGTGCTATTTTTCCCATCCATGCGTACGTGTTAATAACGCGTGCGCGTCGTTTCAAGTTTTTCAATTTCAAATTCTGGGCTCTTTATTGCGGACGTTGGAGGCTAGCGTTTGAGGCAACGTTAGTGACGCGTACCGTGATCCACGCGTACGCGTGGATGGTCAATTTTGTCATTCCACGCGTGCGCGTGACTCACGCTTACGCGTGGATATAGAAATTTTGCTCTTTCACGCGTACGTGTCATAGACGCGTACGCGTCACTGAAAAATCATTCAGCTCTAGAATTGAACATTTTATCACAACGTTGGGGGTAATGTTGGATATCCAACGCTCCCTCCAATGTGAGCCTCAGCCAATTATGCAGAGAATTGTTCTGCCTTTCTTCTAACGTTTGAGGCGATGTTGGTGGTCCAACTTGGCCGCGATCGTTGCTTTTTCTTCATCTTTTCCAGACTCCTTCTTCAACCTTCTTCCATGCTTTCTTTCACCTATCATCAACCAATACATGCATCAAAGCCTTGCTAAATTCATGAGAATTCTGATCATTCTTAGCATACAAGTAATTATAGCATAATTCTCATAAAATTGCATCAAATTTATCATGGTTGAATGAATCTAGGCATACATGAATTTCTACCCAATTTGTTTACTTATAGCTCATGAAAGTGCATAAAACCTATTAAAAATAAAGAAAAAGGCTAGAAAAACTAGCCTAAGATGCCCTGGAATCATCACCCTTGTCCAATGCTGCCTTTCTCGTATAATCCTCAGCAACTCGACTCTTATTTACCAGTTCAGAGAAAACTCAGATCTCCATCGGGGCCCACTGTACTTAGAATGTCACTCCGTAGACCACCTTCATATTTTATGCATTTCCATTCTTCAAAATCCCCTAGAGCACCCTAACAATTCCTAGAGAATCGGCATAGTTCCTCAAACCAACTGGTATACTCTGCCACTGACATAGGACCCTACTTCAGCTGTAATGACTCAAGTTCTTTCACCGTCCTTACTGAGTTTGGGAAATACTTCTTATAAAACTCGGATTGGAATACATCCCAAGGGATTGCAACATTATCTCACTGCAGAAGGAGTTGGGTCTCCTGCCACCAATACTGAGCTTCACACATCAGCTGATAAGTAGCAAACTCAACATACTGATCTTCAGGCACTTGTTGCGCTCGCAAAGCTCATTCCATTGCCTGAAACCAATTATCAGCCTCTATAGGATTTGTGGTTCCTCTAAAAGTTGGTGGGTTTATCTTCAGAAAAGTTGCTAAGGTCATCGGCCCATTTTCGGTGTTACCCCATTTTCGTTATTAACTTGCTGGCCAATGGCCTCAGCCGTTGCCTGCATAGCAATCACCATGTTTTCCAAAGCATTCATAAAGTTCACAAGATTATTCATAGTGGTTTTAGGTTCCGCATTAATATTTCGGCCTCTGCCTCGACCGGGTCTGCAACCACGAGTCATCATTTGGTTCCTGTTCATACCACACAAGTGATATTAAGGTGATCGATCTCAATATCTTAGGTCTAATGCTTCAAAGTTCCAAATGCATACTCATAAATAAATATGCCACATATATCAATTAGATATCCTAATTAGCATATACACACACACACACATGCCCAGAGTATGCCCAGAAGCATAGTCAGTCCGTTCCTCAGGCTCTACAGGAACTAACTGCTCTTATACCATAATGTAACACCCTACCATACAGAGCCTTATGCTTAAGTCGTAAAGCAGAGGTGGTAAGGTATTACGACCTCTAAAAGAAAAGACTTATATAAATATAGTTGAAAAGAATTTTATAATGAAGACCCTTAAAAAAAGAAGCTAAGAAAAAACGAAAAAAAAAATAGAAAATCGTATTGCACTCGTATGAATAAGCGTAAAACAGAATGGGCAAGATCAAAAGAAGGTTGAAAACATAATATACATATCAGAGTTTCAAAGCATAGATATCAAGCTCCAAACTCAACTTGCGAAGCTAAGGCCGGCCAGAGTATATATATATACAACCCAAAGCAAAACTAAAACTATAGAATAAACACCTGTTTCTCCAAGTCAATCTCTAGGAGGGACAAACATAAAATATATATAGAGGAGAATCTATATACATATATAAATAGCATAAATACAAAATACAGCATCCCAAAATAACCAAACTTTGCTCGCACAGGAAATTCTAGACGCTCAGCGAGGTGCCTCTCGACCTGCATCTAAAAAACAACAGAAATATGTATGGAATGAGAACTGGGGGTTTTCAGCATGGTAAAGGTACCCACATAGATAATATAAAATGTCCCGAAAAAGCCAGAGGCATTCCTAGAACTCCGACACTCAGATTTCAGCTTAAAGGTCCAACTAAACCAGAAATTAAGTAAGTTATCTAAGGTATTCAAGTTCTAAATATAACTTTAACCTAACACTCCAATTTCTGTCTCCTCCAACTCTCCAAATCACCGGTGGAACAACCCCCCTCACACCTCTGCCAAGAGGGGTTTCTCAGAAAACATACACATACAATTCAAGCAAGAAAAACACAGACAGAGGTGCAATTATGGAAAATAGAACAAGTAACAGATAAGCAGAGTTAAGTAATTAAGCAAACCAAAACAATGCACACCCAATAAAAACATACAAATGCACATGATGTATGCCTGTCCTATGGCTGATGAGTCTCATCTATCGGTTATATAGCCAACCCGACTGATGACAAGATAATTTATACGCTTTTTGGCATTATTTTTAGTATGTTTTTAGTAGGATCTAGTTACTTTTAGGGATGTTTTTATTAGTTTTTATATTAAATTCACATTTATGGACTTTACTATGAGTTTGTGTGTTTTTCTGTGATTTCAGGTATTTTCTGGCTGAAATTGAGGGACTTGAGCAAAAATCAGATTCAGAGGTTGAAGAAGGACTGCTGATGCTGTTGGATTCTGACCTCCCTGCACTCAAAGTAGATTTTCTGGAGCTACAGAACTCAAAATGGCGCACTTCCAATTGCGTTGGAAAGTAGACATCCAGGGATTTCTAGAAATATATAATAGTCCATACTTTGGTCGAGTTTAGATGACACAAAAGGGCGTTGAACGCCAGAAACACGTCATGAACTAGAGTTGAACGCCAAAAACACGTTACAACTTGGCGTTCAACTCCAAAAGAAACCTCTGCACGTGTAAACTTCAAGCTCAGCCCAAGCACACACCAAGTGGGCCCCGGAAGTGGATTTATGCATCAATTACTTACTTCTGTAAACCCTAGTAACTAGTTTAGTATAAATAGGACTTTTTACTATTGTATTTGACATCTTGGGACGTCTAGTTCTTAGATCATGGGGGCTGGCCATTCGGCCAGGCCTGAACCTTTCACTTATGTATTTTTCAACGGTAGAGTTTCTGCACTCCATAGATTAAGGTGTGGAGCTTTGCTGTTCCTCATGATTTAATGCAAAGTACTACTGTTTTATATTCAATTCAACTTATTCCGCTTCTAAGATATCCATTCGCACCCAAGAACATGATGAATGTGATGATTATGTGACGCTCATCATCATTCTCACTTATGAACGCGTGCCTGACAAACACTTCCGTTCTACATGCAAATAAGCTAGAATGAGTATCTCTTAGATATCTAATACAGAGGACCGAGTCCGAGATATTAGAATCTTTGTGGTATAAGTTAGAACCCATGGATGGCCATTCCTGAGATCCGAAAAGTCTAAACCTTGTCTGTGGTATTCCGAGTAGAATCTGGGAAGGGATGGCTGTGACGAACTTCAAACTCGCGAGTGCTGGGCGTAGTGACAGACGCAAAAGAAGGGTGAACCCTATTCCAGTATGATCGAGAACCTCTAGATGATTAGCCGTGCCGTGACAGAGCATTTGGACTTTTTTCACAGAGAGGATGTGATGTAGCCATTGACAACGGTGATGCCCTATATAAAGCTTGCCATGGAAGGGAGTAGGAAGGATTGGATGAAGACAGCAGGAAAGCAGAGGTTCAGAGGAACGAAAGCATCTCTATACACTTATCTGAAATTCTCACCAATGAATTACATAAGTATTTCTATCTTTATTTTCTGTTTATTTATTATTGTTATTCGAAAAATGCATAACCATTTGATATCCGCCTGACTGAGATTTACAAGGTGACCATAGCTTGCTTCAAGCCGACAATCTCCGTGGGATCGACCCTTACTCACGTAAGGTTTTATTACTTGGACGACCCAGTGCACTTGCTGGTTAGTTGTATCGAAGTTGTGACAAATCATGAATTAAGATTAGAGCACCAAGTTTCTGGAGCCATTACCAGGGATCACAATTTCGTGCACCAAGTTTTTGGCACCGTTGCCGGGGAATGGAATGATCACAATTTCGCACACCAAGTTTTTGGCGCCGTTGTCGGGGATTGTTCGAGTTTGGACAACTGACGGTTCATCGTGTTACTCAGATTGGGTAATTTTCTTCTTATTTTATTTTCAAAAAGTTTTCAAAAATTTTTCAAAAATGTTTTCTTCTTTTTCGTTTTTCCCAATTAATATTCGAAAAAAAATATTTTCAAAAAAACAAAATATATTTTTCTTCAGAATTTTTAAGAATGAATTCTAGTGTTTCATGATGATTTGTTGAATCCTGGCTGGCTGTAAAGCCATGTCTAAATTCCTTTGGACTGAGGATTCAACTAATCACTTCAATGCATGTAATAGCATACTAAAGCTTGGCTGGCTATTAAGCCATGTCTAACCCTCAGATTGGAGCTTTAGACTGAGAGTGCAAGATTCCTGGAATTCATATTAAAAATTTTGGAATCTTTATTTTTCTTTTTCACATTAATTTTTGAAAAAAATCAAAAAAAAAATTATAAAATCATAAAAATAAAAAATATTTTGTTTCTTGTTTGAGTCTTGAGTCAATTTTTAAGTTTGGTGTCATTTGCATTTTTTCTAAAAAATTTATGCATTTTTCAAAAATTCATGCATTCATAGTGTTCTTCATGATCTCCAAGTTGTTCTTGGCCAGTCTTCTTGTTTGATCTTCATATTTTCGTGTTTTGTGTCTTTTCTTGTTTTTCATATGCATTCTTGCATTCATAGTGTCTATGCATGAAAAATTTCTAAGTTTGGTGTCTTGCATGTTTTCTTTTTTTGAAAATTTTTCAAAAATAAGTTCTTGATGTTCATCTTGACATTCAAAGTGTTCTTGGTGTTCATCTTGACATTCATAGTGTTCTTGCATGCATCATGTGTTTTGATTCATAATTTTCATGTTGTGAGTCATTTTTTTTTGTTTTTCTCTTTCATCATTAAAAATTCAAAAATAAAAAAATATCTTTCTTTTTTTCTCTCATAAATTTCAAAAATTTGGATTGACTTTTTTTCAAAAATTTTTAAAATTCAATTGTTTCTTATGAGTCAAATCAAATTTTCAATTTAAAAATCTTATCTTTTTCAAAATCTTTTTCAAAAATCAAATCTTTTTCATTTTTCTTATTTATTTTCGAAAATATCATCAACAATTAATGTTTTGATTCAAAAATTTCAAGTTTGTTACTTACTTGTTAAGAAAGATTCAAACTTTAAGTTCTAGAATCATATCTTGTGATTTCTTGTGAATCAAGTCATTAATTGTGATTTTAAAAATTAAATCTTTTTTAAAACTAATTTCAATCATATCTTTTCAAAAATATCTTTTTATCTTATCTTTTTCAAATACCTTTTCTAACTTCTTATCTTCTTATCTTTTAAAAATTGAATTTCAAATCTCTTTCAACTAACCACTTAACTTTTTATTTGATTCTTATCTTTAGTAAAACTGCCCAACTAACTTTTTACCTTTAATTTTTGAAAATCCTTCCCTCTTTTTCAAAATTTCTTTTTAATTAACTAATTATTTCAATTTTTGATTTTAATTTTATTTCATTCCTAATTTTCGAAAACTACTAACCTTTTTCAAAAACTATTTTCGAAATTTAACTTTAAAATTTAATTTTTATTTTTCAAATTTTCTCACCTCCCTTCTTCTTCTATTTATTTATTTATTCATTTACTAACACTTCTCTTCATCTCATATCTCTGCTCCCCTCACCCTTGTGTTTGAATTCTCCTCCCTTCTCTTTCTTTACATTACATTCTTTTCTTTTTCTACTCACACAAAGGAATCTCTATACTGTGACATAGATGATTCCATATTTTCTTTTTTATTCCTTTCTTTGTCATATGAGCAGGAGCAAGGACAAGAACATTCTTGTTGAAGCAGATCCTGAACCTGAAAGGACTCTGAAAAGGAAACTAAGAGAAGCTAAAATACAACAATCCAGAGACAACCTTACAGGAATTTTCGAACAATAAGAGGATATGGCTGCCAAAAATAATAATAATGCAAGGAGGATGCTTGGTGACTTTACTGCACCTAATTCCAATTTACATGGAAGAAGCATCTCCATTCCTGCCATTGGAGCAAACAATTTTGAGCTGAAACCTCAATTAGTTTCTCTGATGCAACAAAACTGCAAGTTTCATGGACTTCCATCTGAAGATCCTTTTCAGTTCTTAACTGAATTCTTGCAGATCTGTGATACTGTTAAGACTAATGGAGTAGATCCTGAAGTCTACAGGCTCATGCTTTTCCCTTTTGTTGTAAGAGACAGAGCTAGAATATGGTTGGACTCTCAACCTAAGGATAGCCTGAACTCTTGGGATAAGCTGGTCAAGGCTTTCTTAGCCAAGTTCTTTCCTCCTCAAAAGCTAAGTAAGCTTAGATTGGATGTTCAAACCTTCAGACAGAAAGAAGGTGAATCCCTCTATGAAGCTTGGGAGAGATACAAGGAACTGACCAAAAAGTGTCCTTTTGACATGCTTTCAGAATGGACCATCCTGGATATATTCTATGATGGTCTGTCTGAATTAGCTAAGATGTCATTGGATACTTCTGTAGGTGGATCCATTCACCTAAAGAAAATGCCTGCAGAAGCTCAAGAACTCATTGACATGGTTGCTAATAACCAGTTCATGTACACTTCTGAGACGAATCCTATGAGTAATGGGACGCCTCAGAAGAAGGGAGTTCTTGAAATTCATACTCTGAATGCCATATTGGCTCAGAATAAAATATTGACTCAGCAAGTCAATATGATTTCTCAGAGTCTGAATAGAATGCAAGCTGCATCCAATAGTACTCAAGAGGCATCTTCTGAAGAAGAAGCTTATGATCCTGAGAACCTTGCAATAGCAGAGGTGAATTACATGGGTAAACCATATGGAAACACCTGTAATCCCTCATGGAGAAATCACCCAAATCTCTCATGGAAGGATCAACAAAAGCCTCAACAAGGCTTTAATAATGGTGGAAGAAACAGGTTTAACAATAGCAAGCCTTTTCCATCATCCACTCAGCAATAGACAGAGAACTCTGAACAAAATACCTCTAATTTAGCAAACTTAGTCTCTGATCTATCTAAGGCCACTCTGAGTTTCATGAATGAAACAAGGTCCTCCATTAGAAATTTGGAGGCACAAGTGGGCTAGCTGAGTAAGAAGATCACTAAAACCCCTCCTAATGCTCTCCCAAGCAATACAGAAGAAAATCCAAAAGGAGAGTTCAAGGCTATTGATATAACCATCATGGCCAAATCCAAGAAGGAAGGGAAGGACGTGAATCCCAAAGAGGAAGACCTCCTGGGACGTCCAGTGATCAACAAGAAGTTTCCCTTTGAGGAACCAAAGGACTTTGAGGCTCATCTAGAGACCATAGAGATTCCATTAAACCTCCTTACACCCTTCATGAGCTCTGATGAGTATTCTTCTTCTGAAGAGAATGAAGATGTTACTAAAGAGCAAGTTGCCAAGTTCCTTGGTGCAATCATGAAGTTGAATGCCAACTTATTTGGTAAAGAGACTTGGGGAGATGAACCTCCCCTGTTCACCAATGAACTAAATGCATTGGATCAACTGAGATTGCCTCAGAAGAAACAGGATCCTGGAAAGTTCCTAATACCTTGTACCATAGGCACCATGACCTTTGAGAAGGCTCTATGTGACCTTGGGTCAGGAATAAACCTCATGCCACTCTCTGTAATGGAGAAACTAGGAATCTTTGAGGGGCAAGCTACTAGAATCTCATTAGAGATGGCAGACAATTCAAGAAAAGAGGCTTATGGATAGGTAGAGGACGTGTTAGTAAAGGTTGAAGGCCTTTACGTCCCTATTGATTTCATAATCCTAGATACTGGGAAGGATGAGGATGAATTTATCATCCTTGGAAGACCCTTCCTAGCCACAGCAAGAGCTGTGATTGATGTTGACAGAGGTGAACTAGTCCTTCAATTGAATGAGGACTCCCTTGTGTTTAAAACTCAAGGTCATCTCTCTGTAGACATGGAAAAGAGGCACAGTAAGCCTCTCTCAGTACAGAGTCAACTAAAGCCCCCATAGTCAAACTCTAAGTTTGGTGTTGGGAGGCCTCAGCCAAACTCTAAGTTTGGTGTTAAACTCCCCTATCCAAACTCTAAGTTTGGTGTTGGGAGTCTATAAAATTGACCTGATCACCTGTGTGGCTCCATGAGAGCCCACTGTCAAGCTATTGACATTAAAGAAGCGCTTGTTACGAGGCAACCCAATTTTTTATTTATCTAATTTTATTTTTATTTTATTGTTCTTTCATTTTTTATTAGATTCATGATCATGTGGAGTCACAAAATAAATAGAAAAATCAAAAACAGAATCAAAAACAGCAGAAGAAAAATCGCACCCTGGAGGAAGGGCTTACTGGCGTTTAAACGCCAGTAAGGAGCATCTGGCTGGCGTTCAATGCCAGAACAGAGCATGGATCTGACGTTGAACGCCCAAAACAAGCAGCATCCTGGCGTTCAGCCGCCAGGAATGCACACTGAGGAAAGCTGGCGCTGAACGCCAGAAACATGCTGCATCTGGGCGCTGAATGCCCAGAACAAGCATCAATTTGGCGTTTAAACGCCAGAATTACATGCAAAGGCATTTTACATGCCTAATTGGTGCAGGGATGTAAATCCTTGACACCTCAGGATCTGTGGACCCCACAGAGTCATCTCAGCATCTGTGGACCCCACAGGATCCCCACCTACCTCCACTCATACTCTTCCCTCTTCTCAATGTTCATCCTCTCTTCCCAATAAACACCTTTCCCCAAAATCCTTCACCAATCAAATCAAGCTCTCTTCCCTACTACCCCTTCACCACTCACATCCATCCACTCTTCCCCATAAACCTACCTCATAAACCCCACCTACCTTCAAAATTCAAAATCACTTTCCCACCCAAACCCACCCTAAATGGCCGAACCTAACCCCTCTCCCTCCACTATATAAACCACTCCATTCTTCTTCATTTTTCACACAACAAAACCCTCTCATCCCCTTCTTGGCCGAGACACAACCCTCTCTCCCTCTCTTCCATTTCTTCTTCTTCTTCTTCTTTTCTTTCTTCTCTTGCTCGAGGGCGAGCAATATTCTAAGTTTGGTGTGGTAAAAGCATAAAGCTTTTTGTTTTTCCATTACCATTGATGGCACCTAAGACCGGAGAATCCTCTAGAAAAGGGAAAGGGAAGACAAAAGCTTCCACCTCCGAGTCATGGGAGATGGAAAGATTCATCTCCAAAGCCCATCAAGACCACTTCTATGATGTTGTGGCCAAGAAGAAGGTGATCCCCGAGGTCCCTTTCAAACTCAAGAAAAATGAGTTTCCGGAGATCCGACATGAGATCCATTGAAGAGGTTGGGAAGTTCTAATAAACCCCATCCAACAAGTCGGAATTCTAATGGTTCAAGAGTTCTATGCTAATGCATGGATCACTAGGAACCATGATCAAAGTAAGAACCCGAACCCAAAGAATTATCTCACTATGGTTCGGGGGAATTACTTAGATTTTAGTCCGGAAAATGTGAGGTTGACGTTCAACTTGCCAATGATGGAAGAGGACGCACGCCCCTACACAAGGAGGGTCAACTTTGATCAAAGGTTGGACCAAGTCCTCATGGACATATGTGTGGAAGGAGCTCAATGGAAGATTGACTCAAAAGGCAAACCGGTTAAACTAAGAAGATTGGACCTTAAGCCTGTAGCTAGAGGATGGTTGGAGTTCATTCAACGCTCAATCATTCCCACTAGCAACCGGTCTGAAGTTACTATAGACCGGGCCATCATGATCCATAGCATCATGATTGGAGAAGAGGTGGAAGTTCATGAGATTATACCTCAAGAACTCTACAAGGTGGCTGACAAGTCCTCCACTATGGCAAGGTTAGCTTTTCCTCACCTCATTTGCCATCTATGCAATTCGGCTGGGATTGACATAGAGGGAGATATCCTCATTAATGAGGACAAGCCCATCACTAAGAAAAGGATGGAGCAAACAAGAGAGCCTATTTATGGATCTCAAGAGACGCATGAAGAAGATCATCACCAAGAAATCCCTGAGATGCCTCAAGGGATGCACTTTTCTCCACAGAATTTTTGGGAGCAAATCAACACCTCCCTAGGAGAATTAAGTTCCAACATGGGACAACTAAGGGTGGAACATCAAGAGCACTCAATCATCCTCCATGAAATTAGAGAAGATCAAAGAGCTATGAGGGAGGAGCAACAAAGACAAGGAAGAGACATAGAAGAGCTCAAGGACATCATTGGTTCCTCAAGAAGAAAACGCCACCATCACTAAGGTGGACTCTTTCCTTGTTCTCAAATTTTCTGTTTTTTGTTTTTTTTATGTTAAGTGCTTATCTATGTTAGTGTCTTATTACATGATCATTAGTATTTAGTAACTTTGCCTTAAAGTAGTGAATATGAATCCATCACCTCTCTTAAATGAAAAATGTTTTAATTCAAAAGAACAAGAAGTACATGAGTTTCAAATTTATTCCTGAACTTGGTTTAATTATATTGATGTGGTGACAATACTTTTTGTTTTTTAAATGAATGCTTGAACAGTGCATATGTCTTTTGAAGTTGTTGTTTATGAATGTTAAATATGTTGGCTCTTGAAAGAATGATGACAAGGAGACATGTTATTTGATAATCTGAAAAATCATGAAAATGATTCTTGAAGCAAGAAAAAACAGTGAATATAAAGCTTGCAGAAAAAAAATGGCGAAAAAAAAAATAAATAGGAAAAGAAAAAACAAGCAGAAAAAGCCAAAAGCTCTTAAAACCAAAAGGCAAGGGTAAATAAAAAGGATCCCAAGGCTTTGAGCATCAGTGGGTAGGAGGGCCTAAAGGAATAAAATCCTGGCCTAAGCGGCTAAACCAAGCTGTCCCTAACCATGTGCTTGTGGCGTGAAGGTGTCAAGTGAAAACTTGAGACTGAGCGGTTAAAGTCAAGGTCCAAAGCAAAAGAAGAGTGTGCTTAAGAACCCTGGACACCTCTAATTGGGGACTTTAGCAAAGCTGAGTCACAATCTGAAAAGGTTCACCCAGTTATGTGTCTGTGGCATTTATGTATCCGGTGGTAATACTGGAAAACAAAGTGCTTAGGGCCACGACCAAGACTCATAAAGTAACTGTGTTCAAGAATCAACATACTGAACTAGGAGAATCACTAACACTATCTGAACTCTGAGTTCCTATAGATGCCAATCATTCTGAACCTCAATGGATAAAGTGAGATGCCAAAACTATTCAAGAGGCAAAAAGCTACAAGTCCCGCTCATCTGATTGGAGCTATGTTTCATTTATAGTTTGGAATTTATAGTATATTCTTTTCTTTTTATCCTATTTGATTTTCAGTTGCTTGGGGACAAGCAACAATTTAAGTTTGGTGTTGTGATGAGCGGATAATTTATACGCTTTTTGGCATTGTTTTTAGCATGTTTTTAGTAGGATCTAGTTACTTTTAGGGATGTTTTTATTAGTTTTTATGTTAAATTCACATTTCTGGACTTTACTATGAGTTTGTGTGTTTCTGTGATTTCAGGTATTTTCTGGCTGAAATTGAGGGACTTGAGCAAAAATCAGATTCAGAGGTTGAAGAAGGACTGCTGATGCTGTTGGATTCTGACCTCCCTGCACTCAAAGTGGATTTTCTGGAGCTACAGAACTCAAAATGGCGCGCTTCCAATTGCGTTGGAAAGTAGACATCCAGGGCTTTCCCGCAATATATAATAGTCCATACTTTGGCCGAGTTTAGATGACGCAAAAGGGCATTGAACGCCAGTTCTATGCTGCAGTCTGGAGTTAAACGCCAAAAACACGTCACGAACTAGAGTTGAACGCCAAAAACACGTTACAACTTGGCGTTCAACTCCAAAAGAAGCCTCTGCATGTGTAAACTTCAAGCTCAGCCCAAGCACACACCAAGTGAGCCCCGGGAGTGGATTTATGCATCAATTACTTACTTCTGTAAACCCTAGTAACTAGTTTAGTATAAATATGACTTTTTACTATTGTATTTGACATCTTGGGACGTCTAGTTCTTAGATCATGGGGGCTAGCCATTCGGCCAGGCCTGAACCTTTCACTTATGTATCTTTCAACGGTAGAGTTTCTGCACTCCATAGATTAAGGTGTGGAGCTTTGCTGTTCCTCATGATTTAATGCAAAGTACTACTGTTTTATATTCAATTCAACATATTCCGCTTCTAAGATATCCATTCGCACCCAAGAACATGATGAATGTGATGATTATGTGACGCTCATCATCATTCTCACTTATTAACGCGTGCCTGACAAACACTTCCGTTCTACATGCAAATAAGCTAGAATGAGTATCTCTTAGATATCTAATACAGAGGACCGAGTACAAGATATTAGAATCTTCGTGGTATAAGTTAGAACCCATGGATGGCCATTCCTGAGATCCGGAAAGTCTAAACCTTATCTGTGGTATTCCGAGTAGGATCTGGGAAGGGATGGCTGTGACGAACTTCAAACTCGCGAGTGTTGGGCGTAGTGACAGACGCAAAAGGAGGGTGAACCCTATTCCAGTATGATCGAGAACCTCCAGATGATTAGCCGTGCCGTGACAGAGCATTTGGACCTTTTTCACAGAGACTATGGGATGTAGCCATTGACAACGGTGATGCCCTATATAAAGCTTGCCATGGAAAGGAGTAGGAAGGATTGGATGAAGACAGCAGGAAAGCAGAGGTTCAGAGGAACGAAAGCATCTCTATACACTTATCTGAAATTCTCACCAATGAATTATATAAGTATTTCTATCTTTATTTTCTGTTTATTTATTATTATTACTCGAAAACTCCATAACCATTTGATATCCGCCTGACTGAGATTTACAAGGTGACCATAGCTTGCTTCAAGCCGACAATCTCCGTGGGATCAACCCTTACTCACGTAAGGTTTTATTACTTGGATGACCCAGTGCACTTGCTGGTTAGTTGTATCGAAGTTGTGACAAATCATGAATTAATATTAGAGTACCAAGTTTCTGGAGCCATTACCAGGGATCACAATTTCGTGCACCACCGACATGTCCTGGTAGTTAACCATTAGACAGTCTCTCTGTGCGTGCATCCCCAAGCTAAAAAATAATTTCCATAGAGTCAAACTCCAAGATCAAAATAATATTCCATGGAGTCAAACTCCGAGCTCAAATATAATATTCCATGGAGTCAAACTCCAAGCTCAATAATATTCCATGGAGTCAAACTCCGAGCTCAATAATATAATATTCAAAATCCATATATATATATGCATGCCCATGGGGGAACCCGGGGAGTTAAAGTTCCCAGTCACATCTTGCAACAAAGGATCAATAATTAGTTTCAATGTCATCATCATTCATCAAAAATTCATACTCAAAACTTAATTCATTCTTTTCTAAATAAATCAAACTCAAAATCAAATTATAAAATTGTTAAACCCAAATCCTTCTAAATAACAACTTCAAACAGAGCCTCTAATTTTTCATAAAAACTTCGGCAGCATCTCTTCTAAAACTCGGACTTTTGCCACCCCTCAAGGGTCCCAACCACCAAATCAAACACCTCTCGATCATTCAAATCATTTCCAGTATCAAATTACTTCAAAATCAAACCAATTCCAATATTAAATCGTTTCCAAAAACCAACCAACTCCAATAGCAAAGCGTTTACAAAATTGAATCACACATCACATACCATATATACAATCCATCAAGAATTCATTCAGTTCATTCCTATCTTATGGTCTTCTAGCTTAAGTTTTCACGTGACGTTAAATATTAACTACGAGGAACCAAAACCATACCTTGGCTGATTCCTCTCTAAGCTCGAAACACCTCAAAAACTTCTCCTTTCACAAGCTCCAAGCTTCTAAATGTCAATTTTTCAAGCTTAATCACCTGGATTTCATTCCAAACCACCCAATTGAACTCCAAATCAACAAGAACACAATCTAATTCACACAATATCACTATAATCATCATAGGGTTCACTAACTCAATGATTCACAAGGGTTCAAAACTTTTTTACCTTACCCACGGATCAATTGGACAAAATCCAGTGATTTTCCGCTGCTATAGTTCACCTAAACCATCAAAATAATTCAATTTTTCAACACCCAAACTCAAAAATCTCAAAATTGAGGAGAAGATGAATTGGGTGAGAAATGAAAATTTCTTACCACATTGTTCAAATAGAATTGAAGAGAATTCTGAGACGAATGCGTGACCGATGATGGCTCGTCAATCGAGCTTCGGATTGAAAGTTATGGATGATGGAAGTTAACGGTGGTGAGGGTTAGGGATTTTATGCTAATCTCTGTCTCCTTCAACGTTTTTTGTAGGTGTGAAGAAGATGAAGCTTGTTCACAGTGTTTAATAGGTTGGGCCTTAGGCCCGGTCTGACCGGTTCAGTCCGTTGGTCCGTTTTTGGGTCAAAATCTTTAAAATTAGTGTCAAATTTGTATTTTAATATTTCTACTCCTCTAAATTATAAAAATTGATTTTTCTAATTTCTTTGAATAATAATAATTTATTGACTAATTATTTATTAATTTTGCAGGGTTTATAAGAGGAAGGAGAAGCTCGAGGTTGAGGGTGATGAGAGTGAGTGGGTGTTGCACATTTTCTTTACCATTGTGGAGTTAAGGTTGAATAATGGTTAGAATCCTCAATCCATACAATGCTATTTTTGCTAAAATTTAGAAAATCGGCTGGGTTCTGGTTTGGTTCGACAGTCTAATGCCAATTTTTCAAATTTTCGGTTTAAACTTCTATCCGAACCATATTTTCCATCGATTCACGGTTTGATCGGTTTGACTGGCCGATTTGAACCGATTTTCAGAACCTTGGATTTTATCAATATGCATAATCAAATTATAATATTATATAAAACACAGTATTAACGGTTATATCAAATTATCACCAAAGTTGTGAACCCTATCTCTTTCTTCCCCCTGTCTCAAAATTTTTCTCTCATTTTTGCTCTCAACGTCGGTCACCACTAGTGAAGGGTTGTTGTCGCCGTTCAAAGTAGTAGTGACCTTGTTTCTCTCTCCTTTTCTACTCCATCTTTCACAACCACTCATTCCTTCCCTTCTTCCCCTTTTTTCTTTTTCTCTCTTTTCTTTTTTGGGTTTTGTTTTCCGATTTGGTGCCTTCTCATTCTCTTTTTCTTCTTCCCTTTTCGCTTTTGTTCTCTCTCTACCCACGTTCTCTTTTCCATCTCCTTTCCTTTCTTCATCCCTATCCTTCTATTTTTGCTTGCATTTTTATTTATTCTCTATTCTTTTTCAGATTTAGATTTCTATAACTCTTTAGTGGTTTATTTCTCCATTTTTGTGGTGTAACGATTACCTATGTGGCATAATAGCTCCCTTTTTGAGTGTTTTAGAGTTAGTAGTATAGGCTCTCTAGATTTGAGAGAAAAATTATCAATTTCGAGAAAAAATTGATATTCTTGAAAAATTTTAAAGATCTACAATGAGTTCAGATTTACTCAAAGAAGAAGAAAAGATATATCTGACTGTGTTTCAACACATTTGGATAGTTTTAGAAATACAAGGGACTCTGATTTGTCTCTAGTATACTCGTTAAGATTCTCTATAATTAAATATTATGGCCCCTCTCAAATTATACTTCAACAAAGAGAATATTTATCTGTCTTTTTAGATGATCTAATATTCTTTTCGCAATATATAAGTGTCATTTGGAAATTTCTATGATTAAAAGTTTATTTCTCTGTTAAAAATATTTGTCACAAAATTCAAATTAAAAAGTTGTTCTGTACTGAGCCTAAAGTCCATAAAACCATTAAAGGTATAAAAAACTTCGAAGATTGTCTTTTAATAAGGAATTATTTCATATTGAATGTAATCTCAAAAATTGAGGGAAAAGCGTATGAACTGCCAAATCAAAGGCGTATCAAAGTCATTTAATGATATATTCAAAAGTGTGAAGTCGTTATGCAAGAATGATTCTATAAATAAACATGGTATGATTTCTAACATGGTATCTCTAACATAACTTTGAGCTACACTCATTTAGGCATTGGAGTGTCTTTACAAGTATAAATTTCCGCTGTTTAGCAATCAACTGGTGAGATCCCTGGTTCACAAGAAGGTGAGTACATCTCCTTCAGAACATTGGCATTGTCTATAGGGAACTCGTCGATACAGAACTACAAGAATGATTGATGCAAATAGGGACCCCAGGGTGAATAACAACAATTTAGAACATTCACCCAACACTCTACTGTTGCATATGGTAGAAAAACCTAATCTAGATAATAAACCAAATCAAAATCAATGTGACACTAGGCAACCAAGTGTTCACCCAACCGAAGTTACTCCTGGTATGAGTATAATGACTCCCAACAGAATTGGGATTCGAGGGGTTGGGCACTCTCACTCCCAGAAAATGTTGATGCCCGTAATGCTGAGAACCAAGAAGCTCAACCCCCAGTAATCCTGGGGGATAACATGCCAGACCAGGAGTAAGAAAAACTCAGTCTGAAATTAATGCAAGAATGATGCAAGACATGGATTGGAAAATTCAGCATTTGAAAAAGTAAGTGCAAGAAGTTCGGAGGTCTCGTGCTCAACAAATGCAAAAAGCAAGGAGTCAAGAAGCTGAATCAAGGTTGAGGGAGAACCCAATTTCCCATCATGCAGGGAAGCGAGGACAGACACCTTTTAGGGAAGAGTGAGGACGTGACAAAAAGGCTACAAGGAGATCCAAGACAATCTCTAACTCATCCCCTTGAAGAAGGGACAAGTTGAACTCATCGGGAAGCAGAGGTTCAAAAAGACGACCAGGATACAAAGATCTAGTGGTAATCGGCAAAATGCTTTTTGCAACTAGGACTTTACGCATTCAGCTCCTAAAAAATTTCAATAAGCCTACTGACATGAAGTATGATGGAACTATTGATCCCCAGGAACATGTCATGGCATTCGAGGCTAGAATGAATCTAGAAGGTATTGAACATGAAAGTTGATAAAAGGCATTTTTAGTCACACTATCCAGATCTGCGATGCAGTGGTTTAGTTCCTTACCTTCAGGCTCCATTTGTCAGTTTTTAGATGTTTCTACAAATTTTTTGGCACACTTTACCACAAGGAGAACTCAGGCTAAATATCCAATATTTCTCTTGGGGATTAAACAACGACAAGATGACACAATTCGAGAACATTTAAAACTTTCAATAAATCTTTGCTTGAAGTAGATACACGAGTTCCTGAGGTGATTGGCCTATGTCTTATAACAGGATTACAAGAGAGTGACTTTAGGCGACACTTAAAGTTTAATAACTACACCCTTTAATAGCCCTATAATCAAAGTCTAACAACGAATTTTTGAAAGGTGAATCTTACAAAAGTCTCTCATGATTAATATAACATCCCAGATTTTTGAAAATTAAATAATTATTTATTTAAAAAAAATCATTTTCAATAAAAATAATTAAATAGAATTTTATGATTATTGAAGTTTAATTTAATTATGTCTTATTCTATTAGTTTGAATTCTCTATTAGAAACTATTTTAATAGGCAAAGTTTAAATTGATTATTATAATTATTATTATTATTATTATTATTATTATTATTATTATTATTATTATTATTATTATTATTATTACTAATGTTGTTATTATTATTATTATTATTATTATTATTATTATTATTATTATTATTATTATTATTATTATTATTATTATTAGGTTTAATTACTCTTTTGGTCCCTATAGTTTTACGAAATTTTTAATTAGGTCCCTATACTTTTTTTCCTTTTAATTTAGTCTTTGTACCAATTTTTTTTAATTGAGTCCCTACACTTTTTTTTCTTTTTATTTGAGTCCCTGCACCAATTTTTTTTAGTTAGGTCCCTATACAATTAAGCCAATTACTACCAAGAGGGACTTAATTGAAAAAAAATTGGTGTAGGAACCCAATTAAAAGGAAAAAAAATATAAGGACCTAATTGAAAATTTCGCAAAACTATAGGGACCAATAGAGTAATTAAACCTTTTATTATTATTATTATTATTATTATTATTATTATTATTATTATTATTATTATTATGACGACCGAAGCCTCTAAAGAACAAAAGAAAAGAAAATGGACTTATGCATCTATATACATATATTTAAAACATGCCACGTTTCCTTTATATATATAAACACCTAATCATGATTATCACAAAACACATTCTCTCTTCCTCTTGACCGAATCACTCTTAGATAGAAAAAAAAGAAAAGAGAAGAATCGAGAGAGAAAGGAAACGTAAGAAACTATGGAACCTAAAGAACTTTCGGCTTCGATTTCTTGAGATCCGTAATTCTAATAAAAAATCTAATATGATAAAAGTGTTCGTATCTTCCTCCTCTACACGTTGGCGTCACTTTTGTTCGGTGGAAGCTGACGGTGACGTAGCTCCCCTTCCCCTTGAGTTCGGCCAATTGGAGTTCTAGGAGGTACAGACAATTTTTGACATTTTCTTTTCCAGTGGTTCAGTCAAAAAATTTCTCTAAAATTTCTGTTGTTTTGATTTCAAGTGGAGATAGGGGTTTTATTTTAAAATTAATAGTTTTTAATTTAAGGATGCCAAAAAGCTTATTGAGTAATTGCAAATAAATTGTGATTGTTTGGACCGATCGAAAGATAAGCTTGAATTAGAGTTATGACTGTTAAAAATGATTGAGTTTGAAGAGTGTGTTTGATTTCTTGATTGCTTGAATTGTGGTTGAAAATATGTTATGTTTATGCTTTGATCAAATGACATATGAATTGAGAAATTATGAAAGTGAGGAAGCCGTAAAGGTGATTTTGGTTAGTATTACATGTTAAACAAATATGGTCGAAAGGTTTTGTAAAGTTTAAAAGAAGAAGTGAATTTTCTTTAGTTTCAATAGCAAAAGATTTGAAATGGGGCTAATTTTATTGAATTAGAAAGAGCCCACCTTTAAAGGAAACGATTTGATTATTTTGAAATTGATATTTAGAAATGGTTTGATTAATGAAAAAGATTTGATATTCGGAATGTTTGAGAAATGATTTGATTGGGACCCTTGAAGGGTGGCAAAGCCCGAATTTTAGAAGAAATGCTACAGAAATTTTTATAAAGCTCCGAGGCTTTGCTTAAAGTGTTGTTTTAAAGAAAATTTGATTTAAGAATCATAATATTCGATTTTCGATTTATCAACAAAAGTATTATGTTTTAAGTTTAATCCATTGAGAAAAGATTTTCGATTTAAGTTATGATTTGACTTCGGTTTATTAAGAAAATGAATTTTATTTTGATTAAATGTTTAAAGAAATTTGGATACTTATAAACTAAACATTTTGAGGCTAAGATTGTGGAATGATGGAAAGTGTATCTTTTGGTGATGCAGAAGTGTGAGAGATTATGTGGTGATGTGGAGGTATGATTGAATATGTGGTGATGCGGAGGTATGATTAATTACGTGGTGATGCAGAGGTATGATTGATATTGATTATTTGGTGATGTGGAGGCATGACAAAAAGAAAAGGAATGAGAAACTAGGAATGAAAGCATAATTGGATATTTTATGTTTGAATGGGCTTTTGTGCCAAATTGCTAATGCGAAAGTGTCCGCCTGACTGATAGCCTAAGGTTGCTAATGCGAGAATATCCGCCTGACTGATAGCCTAAGGTTGCTAATTGACGATATATTTTAGCTTGAATTGGATGGATTTCATTATATAAACTCACACTTATTCACCAAGATAGCATACTTTTGTGTTTTCTCTCTCTAGATTGAACCTAAATGTGAAAACATGCATTTTTGTGCTTAAATTAAGCAATTTAATCCCATTTTTATTCCATTCGATGCCGTGATATGTTTGTTGAGTGATTTTAGGTCTTAGAGACAAGAATGGTTTAGTAGAAGTGAAAGAAAGCATGCAAAAAAGGAGAAAGCATGAAGAAAACAAAGGAGAAGAGCTCAGCCATGTGTGCATGCGCACAAGGATGCGTGCGTACGCACAAAAGGAATCCGCATGCGTGCGTGCGCACAACTACCCGTGTGTTCGCACAAGAACCCAAGCGAAGCGAACCCAGAGCATCGCGGAGTGTGCGTGCGCACAGTCCTGTGTGCATACGCACAAGTGAGAATTCAGCGAAGTGTGCGAACGCACACGTCTGTGCGTCCGCACAGGTCCCAGTGCATGCCTTCATTAAAAATACACGTGTACTCACAATTTGGGGCTCTTTTGGCCCATTTCTGAAGGCTTGGAGGCTGGTTTGAGAGGCTATATGAAGGGAAATGTAACACATAACAAGGGAGCCATCTTAGATTAGGAAAAACACATAGTAGGAGTAGGAGTAGTGTAGATTAGGAAATTCTCTCTTAGGTTTAATTAGGGTTTGTAGCATTTTATCTTCAAGTTTGATTTTGGATTCTAGCAATTGCATTGTAAGTATCTCTTTAATTTCTCTTTCAATTACATTACTTGTTCTACATTTTCATCTATTTCAATTTCCTTTGTCAATTTACATAGTCTTGCAATTTTGGATTCCTAGTTGTTTAATTTGATGTTTGATAGCTTTTATATGTTTGTTTGAGTTATCTTTATTGATTTTGATCATTTATGGTTCATAGCTTTCATTAATTTACCAATTTTGCCATGTTTTATGTTTATGCCCACTATGTGTTCGATGAAATGCCAATTTTGATTATGGGGTAATTTCCACCCCTTGGCTTGGGGAAAATAAGTTTATGGATTACTAGAGTCATAATGTCCAACATTTAGTGATAATTCTTGGGTTGTTAGTTGTTATTGTTTCCACTAACGCTAGTTTTTTACTAAGGTAATTAGTAAGTTAGCTAGGAATTGTGGATTAATAACAATTATGCTCACTTAAGTTATCCTTCGATGTTAAGGGTTGACTTAGTGAGATTAATCTATCATAATTATCATAGTTGTGGTTATGGCAAAGAAGGGATTCCATAACTCATCCCAAGTCAAGGTTTCATTTATGTTTTGAACTACTTATCAATCACTTTATAGTTTTACTTGTCCATATTACATAAATAGTTCTTTCTTCTTTTATTACTTTATTAATTGCAATTTTGTCTTGTTCTTTTATTTCTTTATTGCTTCCTTATCATTAGAAACCCTTTTGATCATCACAACCAATTTTATGCACTTGTTGTCACTAGTTTCTAGGGAGAACGATTCGGGAATCTAAGTACTCTTGGTTATAATTGTGTTTTGAATTGTGACATTATCTTGAATTGAATTTTGATTGAGAGGATCCATTACCTGTTTGGACTATACTCACAACGGAATTACTTTATCTAGTCTTCCGAATTGGCATAAATTCTCCCTCTATCAAAGGGGCCTTGTGCCAAATTGCCAATACGAAAGTGCCCACCTAACTGATAGCCTAAGATTACTAATGTGGGAATGTTTGCCTAATTGATAGCCTGTTTCTTACCGTGATGCCAAGATATCCTAATTGACATGGGTTCGCCCATGATGATAATTGTGCCTAATTGACACGGTAAAGAGACCATATTTGGGGTTCGCCCTGAGTAACGTCGGATTGCGGGTAAACAATCGATGCAAGAGCTTATGGCCTGCATAGGAAAGGCATTTATCATATGCATTGCGTGAACTACTTGAGTGTTGTTGTGTGCTGTGCTATGTTATTTGTGAATTCCTTATATTTGATTTATGTGTGAATTTTTTGTGTGTATGTATTGCGTATGTGCTTGTGCTTGATGGTTCCTATATGCGTCAAGAATTAAGATAGCCGAGAACTGATTACTGTACTAAAAAAACTGAGTGACATAACTGGGATTTGTTTAAAGTAAAGATAATTTGAAGAGAACTAACTAAAGTCTTTAAAGTAAGTTTTAAGAAATTCAAAAGGAAATTATTTTAAAGTTAAAGAGCAATTATTTGCAACTTATTTCTTGATATGTAGCCGCGACCGAACATCAGAGCTATATGTAAATATGTATCTGTATTTTCTGTAGTTGGTTTAGCCTTAGACTTTTCCCTCGCCATTTATTGTCTTTGATTTTTTTTAAAGGGGTAGAACTTGTAGTTGAGAAACTTGAAATAAGTTGATGACTTGAATCATCTACCTCTTTCTCTCATCAAAACGGGCCACAGAAGTGATGAATTCTCATTCATTTAATGCATTGATAAGAGCTATATCATGAATTTATAGAACATTGCTTTGAAATGAGTTCTTGCATGCATTTCAGGTGAAAAGAAAAACAAAAGAGAAAGAAAACAAGCAAAGGGTGACTGAGCGCTTGTGTGGGCGTGCCACTTCAAGCAAATGCCAAGGTCTTAGAGTGGGCATGGCACGCCATTTATGTTCTCCAGAGAAGGATGTCCAAGTCCCACTATGGGCATGGCACGCCAGCTATTTTTTCCAGAAGAGAGCCGTCCAAGCTTTACTATAGGCGTGGCACGCCAGTTATGTTTCCCAGAGGAGAATCCTTGGAGTTCACTATGGGCGTGCCACGCCAAGGCCAGGTGTGGCACGCCAGTTATCTTTTCCAGAGGAGAGTCTTTGAAGATTTACTATGGGCGTGGCACACCAACTATGTTTTCCAGCGAAAAGTTCTTGGAGTGTTATAATGGGCGTGGTAGGCCACTACTGGGCGTGGCACGCCAGGCATATTGTCCAGAGAGGAATTTTTGAAGACTTACAGTGGGCGTGGCATGCCAGAGCTAGGCGTGGCATGCCAAGTCTAATTTCCAGAAGAAGGCTCTCCTAGTTTCACTAAGGGTGTGGCATGCTACTGCTGTGCGTGGCATGCCAGTATCAACTTCCAGAGCGGAACATTCAGCTCACAAAAGGGGCGTGGCACGCCAAGGTCTGGGCATGGCACGCCAAGTCTCAACTCCAGAGAAGAAAGGATGGTGCAACCTTCTGGGTGTGGCACGCTAGATTTTGGGCGTGGCACGCCAACTCTGCTCTCATCATGGGCATGGCACACAAGGTCTAAGGCGTGGCACTCCAGTTCGATTGGCCAGAGAAGAAGCTTTGTCACGTTAACAAGGGCGTTGCACGCCAGTGCGTGGCACGCTAGTTCAGTTGTCCAGAAAAGAGGAAAGGAGAGTTCACTATGGGTGTGGCACGCCACACATAGGCGTGGCACACCAGTTCATTGGTACAGAGGAGAAGGAAGAGAGCATCACTATTGGCATGCCACTTGGTATTTTGGGCGTGGCACGCCAACTCTGTTTGCACTATGGGCATGGCACGCTAGTCTTGGGCGTGGCATACCAGTTCACTTGACCAGAAAGGAAGGGTTGTTGCACCAACAAAGGCGTGGCACGCCAGACCTGGGCATGGCATGCCAGGCCAACTTTCCAGAAAAGAAGATTGAAGACATCATCGAGGGCGTGGCACGCCAGACTTGGGCGTGGCATGCCAGCCCAACCCTCATCATGGGCATGTCCAGGGGCTGCCTGGGCGTGGCACGCCAAGTCAAAATCTCAGCATGGGCGTGTCACTTGGGACCTTAGGCGTGGCACGCCACTCACACGCCACTCACATGCCACCAATGAGATATGATTCCTTTTTGTTTTAATTGTAATTTCTTTTCTTTTTGTAATTTCTCATTTCTAGTAATAAAAGTAGTATAAATACCCCTTGAAGAGTACTGAAAGGGGGGCTTAGAACTTTTACTTCACTTTACTTTTACTTTCATCTTCTTCTATCTTTTGTACTTTCTCTAAGCTATGAGTAGCTAAACTCCCTCTCATTGGGGGAAGGAGCTCTGTTGTACTTGATGGATTAATGCTAGTGAATATCTTCTTCTTTTCATCCCTCTTTGATTTGATAGAAGGAATTTCGTTCTTCATGCTTAGCATTCAATTATTTTGGAAAAGAGATTGAATGCAACTTGGGTTTTATGGGAAACTTGGAAGAGGAAACATAAGATCAGGCTTGAAATCCCTTCTCACATATAGTAGATCTGGGTTTTGGGTTTAGATAATGTGACGCTAGATCTACCCATTACTTGGATCTATGAGGAATTAGACCAAGGAATTAGCTCTCTTCATGAGCAATTAGACCAAGGAATTAGCTGATTATCAAGATTTGAGAGATTGAATTACCAAGGAATTGGGATTCAATCAATCATGATTGCCAAGAGGTCAATGAGTTGCATGATTGAAGAAGAGATGATCTGAAATTAATCCAGAGAATGCAACATTTTCTAACCCCAATGAATTTTCCCCATTCTTATCTTCCCTATTCTTTATAGCTTTGTTTAATTTCTGTTAATCACCCCATTCCCTCTTACAATTTAGTCAGTTACATTTATGTCATTTACACTTCTGCAATTTATCTTTATGCTCTTTACAATTCAGCACTCTACTACTTTCTTTATCTTTAAGTCATTTAAAATTCTGTCATTTAAATTTCTGCACTCAACACTTATTGTTGATTAGCTTAACTAAGTTACCCTGCTAACTAAAGTTGTTCAATCAATCAATCCTCATGGGATCGACCTCACTCTCTGTGAGTTTTTACTTGGCGATAGTTCGGTATACTTGCCGAAGGAGTTATTAGAATCGTACAGTAATTTCCAACTCATCAAGTTTATGGCACCGTTGCTGGGGATTGATGCTGAATTGACAATGATTAAGTTGATAGGTACTTAGATTAAGCATTTTCTTTATTTTTTTAGTCAATTTTATTTCATTTCTTCAGTTTTCTTTATTTCTTCCAGCACTTGAATTTTCAATGACTCATTGTATATACCAAGGTTGTCAAACTCGCGAGTTTGGGTAAACTCGTGGAGCTGACCTAGACTCGACTCGTAGACTCGTACGAGTTTACCTGTTATACATTTTTTATAAAAAATTATATATATATCATGTATAATATATATATTTACTCAGATATAGACATTCAAACCTAACAATTTCAACATCAAAACACATAATAAATTAACATAATACTACAATTACAAGTTACAACAACAACAAGTACTTTGGTTCACACATTTAAATCCTTCACAAGTATCTATCTAGTTCAACATAAAACACACAATTACACAATCAAAGGTTCATAAGACACAACCAAAACACAAAAGAAAACAACAAAGCAACAATTAAATTTCTAAATTCTAATAAACTCTAAAACTCAAATCCTCCAATATCTTCATCTTCTATGGCATCAACATCATCATCTTCATCATCTTCATCAGAAACATCATTTCTTTAAGGCTCAGGTTCAACACGGCCAACAAAATCATCATCATCATTCACATGTTCATCTTCTTCCTCTATTAAATTTTGTTGTGGATCCCTAATAAACTCATTCTCACCTCCCTCACCCATATTGAATTCATTACTATTCATATCTGGAATAGCAAATTCATTACTATATGGATCATCATTAGTATTTTCATTCGTTGGCAAGTGAGAATGCTCAACACTTTCAGCAATATTTTCATTAACATCCTCAGTTATCCACTCATCATCAGAATGCACTGCATCAAATTCAAGTTCTGGAGTTTTTCTAATTTGCTTGCCCTTTAACTTCAAATTATACATCACATACACTAAATCATTCATTTTCTTTTGATGTAACCAATTTCTTCTCTTTGTATGAACCTACAAACATATAGTGCCAATAGTTAATAAATATACAAAAATTAAAATTAAAATAAATAATGAATAGTTCTAAGGAAGTAAGGATTAAGGAATCACCATTTCAAATGCACTCCAATTACGCTCACAACCAGATGAACTACAAGTTAAGCTTAGAACTCGAATAGCAAACTTCTTTAGTTCTGGACAACTATCTCCATAGAAGTCCCACCACTCAGCAGGTAGCATGGTCTTCCTACTACTCTTTGCAGTTTCATTACCAAAGAGGCCTCTATCATAATGAAATAAAAAAAACTCGCGAGTTAACTCGTAAACTCGTATGAGTTTACGAGTTTAGGTAGTGGAATCGAGTTGACTTGGAAACAAACTCGTTTCTGGGTAGACTCGGGTTGACTCGGCTAGACTCGGATAAACTCGCTCAAACTTGCGAGTTTGCTAGCGAGTCAGCGAGTTTAAATTCGTTGCCCATTTTCGCCAAAACGGCATCATTTTGGCCCAAAAAAAACCTACAGCTAACCCAAACCTGGTTGTGTTACCCTAATTCGAAACCCTCACTCCCTCACGGCCGGCCTCACTCCTCACTCTCTTCTTCTAATCGCCACCATCTACCGGTGCCGTTGTCTGCGTCGCCACGCAGAGACCAGACGCCACCCACCTCGCCTTGTCGCTTCCCCTCGCCTCATCCCTCATCCCCCACCGCTCACCCCACGCAGAGTCGCAGAGCCCACTAGATCACCACCACGCAGTGAAGGACCCCCATGCAGAGGCCACACAGAGTCATAGTCTCGCAGAGCCCACCACCGCGCAGAGTCGCACAGTGCCAGAGCTCACCACCACGCAGAGTTGCAGAGCGCCAGAGCCCACCATCATGCAGAGTCGCAGAGCGCCAGAGCCCACCACCACGCACTGAAGGTTCACCGCTCCTGTTCTGCCCTCGTTGACCGTCGCACTCCTCCGTGTTCTGCTTCACTGTGTTTGCCTCCCCTCCCCTCCCATCTGTGTTCTGCTTTACTGCTTCACTGCTGATCTGCTTCAATTCTGCCGATCTCCAAGGTAATTTTGTTAAACTAATTCAAATGCTAACAATTTTGGTATCAATTATTCAATTCTAAAATTTTATTAAGGCCCTGATCTAGTGATCTACATTTGATATGTTGAAAAAAAGAAATTAAACTGCTGTTGCGTCAATAAGTTAGTAAACTGATGCTGCTTGCCTGCTTCTGTGCTTCATGCTTCATGCTTCATGGTTAAAATGTGTGGATAGTGCTTATGATTAGATTCAGAAGAGAAAACATCATATATATTCAAATGCTATCATTATATATTTTTTCTTTTGTTTTCTACTTCAGTTATGTACTTATGTAGTTATGTTTAGTTTACTGAAACTCTGAAGTCTGAATTGAAATTCTGAAGTCTGAATTGAAACTCTAAAATATCTGAATTGAAACTCTGAAGTCTGAATTGAAACTTTGAAGTCTGAATTGACACTCTAAAATATCTGAATGAAACTTTGAAGTCTGAATTGTTAGTGTTACTGTGTTAGTTTAGCTAGTGTAATTCACATATCAACAATCTCAGAATTTGGCTAAGTTTTTAATTGTAATTTGCATTTTGCAATGTGCTCTCCTCCTTATTCTCTTAATCAGCGCTTGTTTAAATGAAAATGTATCTGTTGTGTGATAAGGTGAGTATTGGAGTGATGATTAAGTCTTCTGATGCTGAAAATTTTTCATCCTTTGAACATTATTGTTATAAGTGTAGCTGAAACTAGTGTTAGTTATGAATTTAATTAGTGGATAATCTTAATCTAAATTTAGTTAGTGGATAATCTAAATCTGAATTTGTTATTTGGGTTGTTGATTTTTAGGGATAAAAATACAAAATGTCTGAAAATGTTGGTTCAGGGACAGGGTCTTCGCTTCCTAGTAATCTTAGACATACACCTGCTGTTTCTAGGAGGAAAAATGCAACTGGAAATAGAAGTGATATAGGATGGAAACATGGGATTGATGTTCAAGGCAATGGTAAAAAAGTGAAGTGTAATTATTGCTCAAAGACTATAAGTGGAGGGATTTATAGATTCAAGCATCATCTTGCCGGTACTAAAGAGGATTCAGAGCCTTGTGCTTCAGTACCTGAAGAAGTTAAGGCTGTGATGTTGAAAGTCTGTGTGGAGGCTAAAGAAGCATCATTGAAGAAGAGAAGATTCGGTGATGATGAGGATTATCCTGAACAAACAGAAAAGGAGAAGGGCAATTCTCAACAAAAGGGGAAAGATATTCACAACTTTGTCACAAAAGGAAAAGGGGCTCAAGTTCAATCAATAATAAATCAAATGATGAAGAAGGATCTAAAAGAACAATGTGATCAACAATGTGCCATATTTTTCTATACAAGTGCTATTCCTTTCAATGTTATTAAGAATCCCGAGTTTTTAAAGTTTTGTGAGATGGTTGGGAGATATGGAATTGGCTACAAACCCCCTTCTTACCATGAGTTAAGAGAAACCCAATTAAGAAAAGCAGTGAACAATGTTGATGAAATGCTTACCGAATTTAAGGCAGAGTGGAAGAGAACTGGTTGTTCAATCATGTCGGATGGATGGACTGATAAAAAAAGGCATAGTATTTGTAATTTCTTGGTGAACAGCCCTAAAGGAACATTTTTCCTTTATTCATTGGACACTTCTGACATCTCAAAAACAACGGATAAAGTTTTCAAAATGCTAGAAGATACCGTAGAATTTGTTGGTGAAGGGAATGTAGTCCAAATTGTTACAGATAATGCTACTAATTATAAGGCTGCTGGAGAAAGAATGATGGAGACTAGAAAAATTTTGTACTGGACACCATGTGCTGCACACTGCATAGATTTGATATTGGAGGATTTTGAAAAGAAGCTAAAGGTGCATGAAACAACCATAAAAAAGGGAAGAAAAATCACCACTTTTATCTACTCCTGGAGTATGCATATTAGCATGTTGAGGAATTTTACAAAGGGAAAGGACTTGGTTCGGCCAGGTGCCACAAGATTTGCCACTGCCTATTTGACTCTCACTTGTCTTCATGATAATAAAGGACCGTTGATGACTATGTTTACTTCTGCTGATTGGAAGACAACTAAGGTTGCATCAACGCCTGAAGGAATAAGAGTCCAAAATATGGCCTTGGATAGTAGGCTATGGAAGAATATTGTCATATGCCTCAAGGCTGCTGCTCCTCTCATTACAGTCCTTTGCTTGGTTGATTCAGATGAAAAACCAGCCATGGGTTTCATCTTTGAAGGCATGAGAAATGCCAAAGAAACAATCAAGACTAACTTCGATTGTGTTAAAAAGAGGTAATCTTGAGTCTTGACTAATTGAAAGCTTTAATATTTAATTATCAATGTATCATGTTACCATGTTTTTTTGTTATATTCAGTTATTTATTTAATTTTCTTATTTTTATTCATTTGCATTGTTATTTTTAGTTATGAACCTATATGGGAAATTATTGATGGAAGGTGGGAAAGTTAATTGCATAGACCATTGCATGCAGCTGCGTATTATCTTAATCCTCATTATCACTATGAACCAAATTTCATGGTTGATGATGCTGACATTAAGATTGGTCTATATAGTTGTTTGAAAAAACTGGTTCCTAACCAGGAAGAAAGGAAAAAGGTTGGTCTACAGCTTTCTGACTTTCATTATGCTAGAGGCCTCTTTGGTAATGAAACTGCAAAGAGTAGTAGGAAGACCATGCTACCTGCTGAGTGGTGGGACTTCTATGGAGATAGTTGTCCAGAACTAAAGAAGTTTGCTATCCGAGTTCTAAGCTTAACTTGTAGTTCATCTGGTTGTGAGCGTAATTGGAGTGTATTTGAAATGGTGATTCCTTAATCCTTACTTCCTTAGAACTATTCATTATTTATTTTAATTTTAATTTTTGTATATTTATTAACTATTCGCACTATATGTTTGTAGGTTCTTACAAAGAGAAGAAATTGGTTGCATCAAAAGAAAATGAATGATTTAGTGTATGTGATGTATAATTTGAAGTTAAAGGGCAAGCAAATTAGAAAAACTCCAGAACTTGGATTTGATGCAGTGCATTCTGATGATGAGTGGATAACTGAGGATGTTAATAAAAATATTGCTGAAAGTGTTTGAGCATTCTCACTTGCCAACGAATGACAATACTAATGATTATCCAAATAGTAATGAATTTGCTATTCCAGATATGAATAGTAATGAATTCAACATGGGTGAGGGAGGTGAGAATGAGTTTATTGGGGATCCACAACAAAATTTAATAGAGGAAGAAGATGAACATGTGAATGATGATGATGATTTTGTTGGCCGTGTTGAACCTGAGCCTGAAAGAAATGATGTTTCTGATGAAGATGATGAAGATGATGATGTTGATGCCATGGAAGATGAAGATATTGGAGGATTTGAGTTTTAGAGTTTATTAGAATTTAGAAATTTAATTGTTGCTTTGTTGTTTTCTTTTGTGTTTTGGTTGTGTCTTATGAACCTTTGATTGTGTAATTGTGTGTTTTATGTTGAACTAGATAGATACTTGTGAAGGATTTAAATGTGTGAACCAAAGTACTTGTTGTTATTGTAACTTGTAATTGTAGTATTATGTTAATTTATTATGTGTTTTGATATTGAAATTGTTAGGTTTGAATGTCTATATCTGAGTAAATATATATATTATACATGATATATATATTTTTTTATAAAAAATGTATAACAGGTAAACTCGTACGAGTCTACGAGTCGAGTCTAGGTCAGCTCCACGAGTTTACCTAGACTCGCGAGTTTGACAACCTTGGTAGTGGATCCTAAGGACCAAGAAAAGACATCTTTCACTTGCCCTTATGGTGTTTTTGCATATAGACCTATGCCTTTTGGTTTGTGCAATGCACCTGCTACATTCTAAAGGTGCATGCTGTCCATTTTTTCTAATATGATTGAGAAATTTATTGAGGTTTTCATGGATAGTTTCTCAGTGTTTGGTGACTCCTTCTCTAATTGCTTACACCATCTTGTCTTGGTGCTCAAGAGATGCCAAGAGACTAACCTGGTTTTGAACTGGGAAAAGTGTCA
Source organism: Arachis ipaensis (assembly GCF_059453495.1). NCBI lineage: Eukaryota > Viridiplantae > Streptophyta > Magnoliopsida > Fabales > Fabaceae > Arachis > Arachis ipaensis. Next base: position 62,118,842 of record NC_142443.1, read on the forward strand.
TTTTATGGTTACCGAAGGGGTAGTCCTTGGCCACAAAATCTCTAAGAAAGGCATAGAGCTAGATAGAGCTAAGGTGGAAGTGATTGAAAAATTACCCCCACCTTGTAATGTTAAAGCAGTTAGGAGCATCCTAGGACATGCTGGCTTCTATAGAAGGTTCATTAGAGACTTCTCAAAACTTACTAAACCATTAAGTAACTTGCTTGTCTTTAATATACCCTTCATATTTGATAGAGAATGCATGCAAGCCTTTGAGGAGCTTAAAAGTAAGCTCTCTTCTGCACCTATTATAGCACCAACAAGCTAGAAATTGCCTTTTGAATTGATGTGTGATGCATCAGATTTTGCCATTGGTGCCGTATTAGGTCAAAGGAGAGACAAGCTAGTGCATGTCATATATTATGCCATCAAAGTTCTTAATGAAACCCAAAGGAACTACACCACCACAGAAAAAGAACTCCTTGCTATAGTCTTTGCTTTTGACAAATTCAGGTCTTACGTTATTGGTTCTAAAGTAGTTGTGTTTACTGACCATGCAGTACTTAAATACTTGTTAACCAAACAAGAATCCAAGCCTAGATAGATTAGATGGATCATATTACTCCAGGAGTTCAATATTGAAATCAAGGACAGAACTAGAGCAGAAAATAAAGTGGCAGACCACCTATCAAAGATCCCACATATGGACATTGAAGCTCACAACCCTGGTGTAAATGAGAGCTTCCTAGATGAGCAATTGATGATGCTTCAAGAGGTTCCATGGTTTGCAGACATAGCCAACTTCAAGGCCATTGGAGAGCTACCCTCCAACATCAACAATCACTTAAGAAGGAAGCTCATCAATGATGCCAAGCATTTCATATGGGATGAACCATACCTCTTTAAGAGGTGTGCTGATGGACTACTAAGAAGATTGGTGCACAAATTGTGAATCATACTTTTCACAACTCGTACCACTGACCAGCAAGTGCACTGGGTCGTCCAAGTAATACCTCACGTGAGTAAGGGTCGAATCCCACGGAGATTGTTGGTTTGAAGCAATCTATGGTTATCTTGTAAATCTTAGTCAGGAAGTCAGTTATGTTTATCAGTTGAATTGCAAATAAACAAGAGAGCATGGATTAAAGGTTACTTGTTATGCAGTAATGGAGAATATGTTGGAGTTTTGGAGATGCTTTGTCTTCTGAATCTCTGCTTTCCTCTGTCTTCTTGTTCACGCACGCACGTCCTCCTATGGCAAGCTGTGTGTTGGTGGATCACCGTTGTCAATGGCTACCTTCCATCCTTCCAGTGAAAACTACGCTCACGCGCTCTGTCACAGCACGGCTAATCACCGGTTGGTTCTCGATCCGGTTGGAATAGAATCCCTTGATTCCTTTGCGTTTGTCACTAACGCCCAGCCTTTAGGAGTTTGAAGCTCGTCAGAGTCATTCAATCCTTGAATCCTACTCGGAATACCACAGACAAGGTTTAGACTTTCCGGATTCTCATGAATGCCGCCATCAATTCTAGCTTATACCACGAAGATTCTGATTAAGAGATCTAAGAGATACTCATTCAATCTGATATAGAACGGAGGTGGTTGTCAGGCACACGTTCATGGGTTGAGAATGGTGATGAGTGTCACGGATCATCACCTTCATCACAGTTAAGCGCGAATGAACATCTTAGATAGGAACAAGCGTGTTTGAATAGAAAACAAAAATATTTGCATTAATTCATCGAGACACAGCAGAGCTCCTCACCCCCAACAATGGAGTTTAGAGACTCATGCCGTCAAAGAGTACAAAGTTCAGATCTAAAATGTCATGAGATGCAAAATAAGTCTCTAAAAGTTGTTTAAATACTAAACTAGTAGCCTAGGTTTACAAAAAATGAGTAAACTATGATGGATGATGCAGAGATCCACTTCTGGGGCCAACTTGGTGTGTGCTGGGGCTGAGATTTAAGCAATTCACGTGCAGAGGCCATTTGTGGAGTTGAACGCCAGTTTTTGTGCCAGTTTGGGCGTTCAACTCCAGCTTTTGATCCTTTTCTGGCGCTGGACGCCAAAATTGGGCAGAGAACTGGCGTTGAACGCCAGTTTACGTCGTCTATCCTTGTGCAAAATATGGACTATTATATATTGCTGGAAAGCCCTGAATGTCTACTTTCCAACGCAATTGGAAGCATGCCATTTAGAGTTCTGTATCTCCAGAAAATCCACTTTAAGTTCAGGGAGGTCAGAATCCAACAGCATCAGCAGTCCTTTTTCAGCCTGAATCAGATTTTTGCTCAGCTCCTTCAATTTCAGCCAGAAAAATACCTGAATTTACAGAAAAACACACAACTCATAGTAAAGTCCAGAAATATGAATTTTTCCTAAAAACTAATGAAAATAGACTAAAAACTAACTTGAACATACTCAAAACTACATGAAATTAACCCCAAAAAGAGTATAAAATATCCGCTCATCAAAGATGCATTTCCCATGAAGAAGGACAAGAGGTCCTTTGGCATTGCCATGGATCTATGGAGGGCACTTTAGTGGAGAAAGGATTACAACCAAGGTTTTGCAGTGTGGATTTTTCTGGCTTACTATCTTCAAAGATGCAAAGGAGTTTGTGACAAGATGTAATGAGTGTCAAAGAGCTGGCAACCTACCCAAGAAGAATGAGATGCCACAGAGGTTCATCATGGAATTAGAGCTGTTTGATGCTTGAGGGATTGACTTCATGGGACCCTTCCCATCCTCATACTCAAATAGCTACATATTGGTGGCTGTGAACTATGTATCCAAGTGGGTAGAAGCTATAGCAACGTCAACTAATGACAACAAAGTAGTGATCAACTTCTTGAGGAAGAACATATTTATCCGGTTTGGGATTTCAAGAGCTCTCATAAGTGATTGGGGAAGTCAATTTTGCAACAAGCAATTAGAGACCCTCCTCCTCAAATATGGTGTCAACTGTCAAGCACAAAGTAGCCACCCTATACTACCCACAAACCAATGGTGAAGCAAAAATTTCAAATAGGGAGCTCAAGAGGATCCTTGAAAAAACTGTTGGGACCTCAAGGAAAGATTGGTCTAAGAAGTTAGATGATGCTTTATGGGCCTATAGAACAGTTTTTAAGACACCTATTGGCATGTCTCCATACCAATTGGTATATAAAAAAGCTTGTCATCTGCCTGTGGAGGTTGAGCATAGAGTATTTTGGGCTCTAAAGATGCTAAACTTTGATAATCAAGTTGCTAGAAAAAGGAGGTTGTTGCAGCTAAATGAATTGGATGAATTCAGAACTCAAGCCTATGAAAATGCAAATATTTATAAAGAAAAGACAAAGAAATGGCATGATCAAAGGCTGGTAAAAAGGGAATTTGCAGAAGGCCAAAGAGTTCTCTTATACAACTCAAGACTCAAATTCTTCCCAGAAAGCTGAAATCAAGATGGTTAGGTCCCTTTACAATCATCAAAGTTTTCCCTTATAGTCATGTGGAACTCATGGATGGGAAAATACAGAGGACTTTCACTGCCAATGGCCACAGGCTTAAGCATTACTTGAGAGAATTACTGGAAGAGCAAAGAGTAAACTACAACCTTAGCTAAAGAGGAAGAACCGTCAAGCTAGTGACGTTAAAGAAGCGCTAGTTGGGAGGCACCCCAACATTCATATCCTTTCAGTTTACTGCTTTTTAGATCTGTTTTATGTTAAGAACTTTAGTTTATTGCTTTTTAGCTTCTAGTGTAATTACTTATTTTGGGAGCTTTAGATTTCTTTCTAGATTTAGAGTATTCTTAGTTTTTCTGGAAGTTCAACTTTGCATATTTCATTATGCAATGTTCTTGATTGGATTGAGAAACTTGCTGAAGAACTAAGTTTGGTGTTGCCACCAGCCTACTTAATTTTTGAACTTATGTGACAACATTTTAAATTATCTTATGAGTAAGCCAAAAATCAAGTTTGGTGTGGCCACCATCATGAGAAATTTTTGAACTGTGCATCCAAAGAAAGTAAGCCCAATGAATTGGTACCTCAATGCAACCAGTAACATGGTGAGATAAATGAAAAAGGTACTTAATTACATACACATAGAGTGGAAGTGGAATGGTATGAAGAATTTATTACCTTCCACTTATGATGTATATAATAAAGTCTAATCATGAGCACCAGTTACCAGATGCAATGAATTTAAGTTTGGTGTCCGAAAGACACACAAAATAAATACCAATTAATTGCAAAGAAATGAAACAACTCTTTGATCACTAATGTGAATATTGTAACTACAATTTTAGGAGGAAAGTGGGGCCCACAATGCATTGATAACTCATCAAGTCAGGGGAGTCAAAGTGTGAAGTACACTTTGGAACTCACAATTTGAAGAAAAAGCTGTGGCGCTTCTCCCACGCCAGGCGCCAAACCCCATCCTGAAATTATTTAATTTTGCCATCAATTACACAACCTTCTAGATTTTTCCCCCCTTATAAATTGCACTCTCCCACCCCTCTTCATCACACTACATATACACCACCCTTCTCTCTTTCGTATCAAAACTCTCTCTTCTTTACTTTCTTACTTTTCTTTTTTGATTGGGACAATCAAGTTTCATGTTTGGTGTTGGTGAGCTTTTGCTCTTCACTTTTTTCTCTTTCTTTCTTCTACTATCACAAAATCTACACTCCACAAATGGCACCACGAAAAGCTTCTGGCTCAAAGAAGAGAAAAACAAAGGAGACCTCTGGTTCCTCAAGCTATAATGAGCATAAGTTCCTTTCATTCTTCCACCAAAAGTAATTCTTTGGGTGGGTGAGTGAGAGGCAAATTATTCCAGAGGTGGGATTCCAAATTGGAAGGGGTGAGCACAGGGAGATCAATATTGAGATCAACAGTAGGGGATGGGAAGTACTATGTAATCTACCAAAGAAGGTGGTAGAGAGCCTAGTAAGAGAGTTTTATGCTAATGCTGTTCCACAGCCAGGCCAACAACTCACTTACCTAAGTTTTGTGAGGGGGAAAACTATTGATTACAGCCCTGCAAACTTGGAAAGAATCCTGGAAGTGAGGCACACAAGATCCACTCGGAGCTATGAAGAAAGAGTGAAGCAACTTGATCCAGGCTTTGAAGACATTGTGAATGAGATATGTGTCCTCAACACTGAGTGGATCAAGGACAAAGATGGTAGACCAAATCAATTGAGGAGAAGAGATTTGTGTTCCCAAGCAAGAGGATGGCTGGACTTTGTGAGGAGGCCCCTCAATCCTACTTCCAACACCTCAGAGGTAACTCTAGAAAGAGCAGTGCTAATCTACAGCATCATAAAGGGGGAGAATGTGAATGTAGGAGAGATGATCGCAGGCAACATTCATAGGGTGCTAACAAGCACCAAGCAAACAAGGTTGGCTTTTCCAAGCATCATTCAGCATTTATGTGATGAGGCTAGAGTGGAGACCAGTGCAGATGAAACGTTACTGGAGCAAGAGAAGTCAATCATGGCCAAAAATATGGAAAAAGTGGTGACCTCTAATCCACTACAGAGGACAAGAGAGCATAGAGCTCATGTGCAAATACCACAAGAGCCACCACACTAAGAAGAGCCACAAGTCCAAGCACCATTCCATAAATCCAAGCACCAATTCCAAAAGGTTTTAATTGGGAGAAAATGCAGGGAAATATCCATCAAATGCAAGGAGACATCACCCAACTCATGGAACAACAAAGGCACTGGAAAGAAATGCAAGAAAGCATCAAGCAGATACAAGGAAACATAGATCAAATCAAGGAGTAGCAAGGGCAATTCTATTGGGGAGAGATGTAAGGCAGCCTCAACAAAATTCTGGAGTAACAAATGGTTCAACAGAGAAACCTTGCTGAGTTTAGGTCACTATATGAAGCTAGAACCACTTTAAGAAGGCAGTATGATATAAATACACAAGCGAAGTTGAATCACTTGTGTAATGTAATAGCCACCCTGAACCCAAACTATCCAACATTTGTGCAAGGGATAGAGGAACTAAGTGCCAGAAAAGAGGAAATTCTAGCTAAGCACAAGGAAGATGAAAGGACTTTCATGAGAAGGCTAGGCTTTTGGAAGCCAAAGGATACTCAAGAAGGAGCCTCAACAAAGAAGAATGGTGATGACTCCTCCAAGAAAAAGGATAAAGGCAAGGGACCAATGCATTGATCACAGGCAGAAACATCATGATAAGCAAAGGTGGTTGAGTCCCATTTGGAAGCTATTGTCTGATTATATTGCCTAGTAGTTTCTTTTAATATGCTTGTTGTTTTTTTCTTTGAATTAAAAGTCTTATTTTGAGTCCTTAAGTTGTTAGTTTCATTTTGAGAAAGACAATGTTGAATGCTATCTTTATAATATCAATGAATTTAGTTTGTTTTAAAAAATTCAATGATGAGTTGTTCACAAAACAAAAGTAAAGAACTATGACCTAAGTGAGTTTAATTAAAAATAGGAGATGAGGAGCAAGTATAGAACCATAAATTGAAGTTTGGGAAGTGAGTAATCCATGATGAAACAACTATACATAGAGGACATAACAAATAGATGCTAAGGATAACCCTTGAATATAAATAGATCCAAGAAGTAGTAAGCATGATCCAAGGCTCTGAGCATCAACTACTAGAAAGAAAAGAAAGAAACAAATGGCTCAAAGAGCCAAGATCCTAGTAGATGCTTGTGGTGAAGATGTGTCAAGAAGAGAGAACTGAGCAAGTAAATTCTTAGGGGTGTCTCAACACCTAGTACCCTAAAACCAACTGGTTTGGGAGTGCTGATTGAAAGCTTACCTTGAAAGGTCGTCTTGAGACAAAACATTTAAAGTCATGGTCAATCAAAAAAACAGAAAAATAATGAAATAGAAAAAGAGAGAACACCCTTACTATTTCAAGGTGACAATCAATAGAAAGGGCTCTCAGAGCAGGCACTTAAAGGGATCCTCAAAGATCTAAGGGTTTCATTGTGACATGAAAGAAAACAACAAAGTTCATGCATGATTTGATACTTAGTCTTTATCTCTACTTATTAATTGCATTCTCTTAAGGGTCAAGTTTCAAGTATCTGGAACAATTCACATTGATTTGCTTGAGGACAAGCAAAAATTAAGTTTGGTGTTGTGATGACTTGCATCATCTACATCTTTCTCTCATAAAAAAGGGCCATAGAAGTGATGAATTCTCATTCATTTAATGCATTGATAAGATCTATATCATGAATTTATAGAACATTGCTTTGAAATGAGTTCTTGCATGCATTTTAGGTAAAAAAAAAGCAACAAAAGAGGAAGAAAACAAGCAAAGGGTGACTAGGCGCTTGTGTGGGCGTGCCACTTCAAGCAAACGCCAAGGTCTTAGAGTGGGCGTTGCACGCCACTGCTAGGGCGTGGCACGCCAACTATGTTCTCCAGAGAAGGATGTCCAAGTCCCACTATTGGCATGGCACGCCACTGCTGGGCATGGCACGCCAGCTATGTCTTCCAGAAGAGAGCCCTCCAAGCTTCACTATGGGCATGGCACACCACTTCTGGGCGTGGCATGCCAGTTATGTTTCCCAGAGGAGAATCCTTAGAGTTCACTGTGGGCGTGGCACACTGATGAATCCATATTTGACAATATATTTTGGTTTGATTTGAGAGGATTTCATCACATAAACCCACATTGAGCCTAATTGTGAAAACGTGCTCTTTTGTGCTTAATTTAATCAATTTTATTCCATTTACATTCCATTTGATGCCTTGATGTTGTTTGTGAGTGATTTCAGATGTAGAAGGTAGGAATGGCTTGGTAGAGATGGAAGAAGAGCATGCAAGAGGGAGAAAACATGAAGAAAACAAAGGAGAAGCACACATTGGAGTGTGCGTGCGCACAAACCCTTATGCGTACGCACAAGAACCACAAAGCCATGTGTGCGTACGCACAAGAAGAAAACGCCAGACGACGCGTACGCGTGACCCATGCGTACGCGTCCCAGCCAGCACATGACCTCATTAATGCAAATCGCTGGGGGCAATTTTTGGGCCTCCAGAGCCCAGTTTTGGGACTCTCTGAAGCTGCTTACTATATCAAAGGAGGCCTCATTCCATGTGAAGGGGGGGGGTGAGAGAAATTAGGGTAAGTTTAGCATTATTTAGGTTGTTTTCTAGAGAGAGAAGGTCCTCCTTCTCTTAAGGATTAGGGTTTTTTAGTTTAATTTCTTTGTAACTTCTGCTTTTAATTCTTGTTTTCATATAGTTTCTTCTACCTTTCTTTGTTCAATTATCTTAATTTCCTTATTTTATCTTGTTATTTTATCATTTTAGTTATTTTTATGTTATGCACACTCTTGTTATTTTAATTTACATTTAATGCAATTTAGGTTTCATGCTCTTTTATTGTTAATTGAGTTGTTATTCTTACTTTCCTTGCTTAGTAGTTGTAGCATTTATTAATTCTTGTTATTTTATCATGCTTTCTTTTCATGCCCACCAAGTGTTTGACAAAATGCTTGGTGGGATTTTTACCTAGTTTTTCACACTCTTGGTTGGAAAATTGGGTGATTGGGTGAAATTGAGTTGTGGATGTCCATTCCACATTGTGTGAGGATTGTTAATTGATTTGGTTTCCACTAACACTAAGCCTTCCATTAATAGAGTTGGTAAGGACTTGTGGATTGGGATCAATTATGCCCTTTTGACTAATTCTCGATGTTAGGATTGACTAATTGGGATTAATTCCACACAATTATCATGTTTGTGGTCCATAACTAGGATAGGAATCCTTAATTCCCCAATTCCTACCAAGAGTCCTTTTTGTCATTTAATTCCATTTTCATTGCTTTACTTGCTTTCCATTTAATTCATTGCATGTCTTTTTATTTTATTGTCATTTACATTTCTTGCCTCTTATAATCAAAACGCCAAAAATCCCCCATAGCCAATAATATGCACATTTCATTGCAACTCCTAGGGAAGACGACTCGGGAGTTCAATACGCTTGGTTAAATATTTTGTATTAATTATGAAATCTTTTGAATTAAAATTTGATTGGGAGTTAATTGTTGATTCAGACTATACTAGCAACGAAGAGATTCTAATTCGTGAAAATTTAGATCAACAATAAATTTCTTTTGTCAAATTTTTGGTGCCGTTGCTGGGGAGTTGCAATGGTGTTGTTATTGGCTATTGTACATATTGCGAATATTGTGAATAGCTTATTTTTGGTTGATTGTGCATATGTTACTTGCTTATTTTTGGCTATTGTAAATATGTGAATATCTTGCTTATGTTAATATGTGAATATGTGAATAGTTTATTTTTGATTGATTGCTTGTTTTTGCTAGTTTTAGGAGTTCATTTTATTTGTTCTCATTACTTTTGGTTTTCATTTTCTTTTTATCCTATGAATTCTTACCCATTGCATTGTGAGTTTTGTTGCTATTGTGTATAGGAATTGGGAATTTCAATTGCTTGTTACCTAGATAGAATGAAAGGAACTCACAAGAAGATTTGGGTGTACAAGCTTGGGAATCTCAATTGCCTTGGAGAATACAAGCTTGGGCGAGAGCTTATCAATAAAGTCCAACTTAAAGACTCTAAATAGAAATACTAGGTGGGAGACACCCCACCAAGGTAACATTGTTTCAACCTTTCTCTTTGTTTATAATTTGCCTTAATTGCTTTCTGTTATGCTTGATTGACTTAGGATTAATTTAATTTTGAGTTTAGATAGGTTAATTTTGATTTGGATAATGAATTTATGGGTTTTTGAATGTTTGAGGTTGAGTTTTGGTTGAGCTAAGCTTGGTACCTTAGATTTTGAAGAAATTTTTTTGGGAAAAACAGGGCATGTGCATGCACACACCATTGTGCGCACGCACACAACAACAAAATTTTGAGTCTTGTGCATACGCACCCAGCTGCGCGTACGCACACCAATCTTTGCAGCCTCTGTTGGGAGCGCTAGCACAGCCTGTGCGTATGAACCCCTGCCCAATTCTGTTCTTGTGCGCGCACACAGACCTGTGTGCGCACGCACACATGATCCTTCACAAAAAAAAAAAAAAATGACCCTCTGGGCATGGGCACAGGCCTGTGTGCATACGCACGCCCCTGTTTCACATACTTTCTTTTCTTCTCTTCTCTCTATCTCTTCCTTTCTTTTCTTTTCTCCTCTCTTCTTCCCCTTTCACCCTATTTTCTGCTTGTTCTTATTCATTTTTTTGGCGTCTCACTTTTACTTTAGTAATTACATTACTTTTTGTTTAGTTATTTATTAATTGAATAAGTTGCAAGTGTTTGATCGATGTTGATTGGGTAGCTTCTTGCTTGAATATTGGCTTAATTATGATGAATTTGTGCACTGAGCATTGAATCTTAATTTGATTGCCTAAATAAATTGTGAGTTTGATTCATATGTGTCGCGACCATGTGGGTTAAACTATATCCTTGTTTGGCATCTTGAATTGTACACTCTTACTTTATTAAATTAAGTTGAAATTACTTGTTTATCATGATTTTCATATCAAATTCATCACATGTCCGGTACTTGTTTCTTTTTAATGCTTTGCATTTGTTTGAGTGACTTAACTTGATTCTTATCAAGCTTGTCACTTTTTGCAACAAGTACCATTACCATGTGAGTACTTCATTATTTTTCGTGATGAATAAGTAGTTTCCCGTTTCATCATTGAATTGGTTATTGTTCATTGTGCCATTTTCTATTCACCTTGTGCTTTCACTTGCACAACTTCAATAACCAATGTCTTTTATACTCAATTCACTTTAGTTGTGGTTACCTAGGTTGTTTATACCTTGGTTGTTGCTTATTCTTTACTTGCAACCTAGGCCACTTAATTGAGAAACATGCTACTTTTTTTCTTTTGTGGTTACCGTTTTGCCTGGCCAATGTGTGTTTTCTAAATCGTGTGCATTTAGAACACACACATTGTCTTTTATCATACCACACTACTATGACTTTTTCCTCAATTCATGTTTGTTTTTTTTTTACAGTAACCCAAGCCCTGGTGCCCACCAGCTGAAGGTGGAGCCTCACATCTCTTCACCTCCGGATTGAGTGCATGCACGGAGGACTGTGCAACGTTTAAGTGTGGGGGAAGATCCGCAATTTTTGGGGCATAAATCTCTCTTTCTCAACACTTTGCACTATTTTTCTTTAGTTTTTAGTAGCTATTTGTTAGTATTGCCTGGCATTGCATTTTTTTAACTTAGTTTGCACACACACACACACACACACACACACACACACACACACACACACACACACACACACACACATATATATATCATAGTTTGCTTATAGTTTTATAGTAGTAAACATTTGCATGGTAAAGGAAATAAGTTTGATAAACAACAAAGAATTTTCAAGAAATCTCTCTTAGGGCGTTCCATTGATTGGATTTGAAAACTTGTTTTTGAACTTGCATGAGGTATTTTTTTATGGAACATAGAAAAGAGCTTGAACAAATACCTAGTGATATTTGAGCTTTAATTGGATGGTTGCACATTTTCAACCACAAAATTTTGTTCTTGTGTGATAAACTCCTTTTATGATTGTGATCTTAGATTTGCTTGAATCTTTATGTCCTATATTTAATGTTTTGAATGCATTTAGTATGATTGAGGCTATTTTTGAAATGAACTCACTTAGCCCATATGGCCAACCCTTACATGTACATTTGCGAACCACTTTTGAGCCTTTTAATTCCCTTTTTTGTTCTAATTTTAAGCACATCTTTCACCCTAAGTGAAAGACCATTATGTCCATGAATTGTACCTTTGATTAGCTTGGGTTGAGTAGTGTGTGTCACTTAAGTGTTGGGGGGGGGGGTGAAGACAAGTAATTTTGTGCATGTTTTACTACCAATTTTTACTTGTTTTCATTAGGTTTCATGCATTTCTTAGGCAATAAGTAAGTGTTTGAGTGAGAATTTCATGCTTGTCTTGATTCAATTAAACATTGTTACTTTTGTGCATTATCATGAGATTTAGGCAATAATTATGTGATTATTATGAATGATGCAAAATTTTATGATTTTGGCAAGGCTTTGATTGCATGATTGATTGATGACAGATGAAAAGAAGAAGAAAAGAAAAAATTTTGGACACACTTTGAAGTTTGAGCACGCTTTGGAGCCTTAGGCCATGCTTTTAAAAGCGTGGCCCATGATTAAATCAAGGAAGAGTGCTCCTTGGGCGCAAGCGCTACGTTCCTTTTCAAAGAGCGCCTGCGATATTGAGGCTGAAAAATTTGCCAGCGACGCGTATGCGTGGGTGACGCGTATGCGTCGAATTGATAATTTTGGAAGGCCACGCATACGCATGCATGACGCATACACGTGAGTGTGGCATTTTGAAGGGCCATGCGTACGCGTGGATGACGCGTATGCGTGGGGAGCACTTTTTTCGCGAGCGCTACGCTCTCTTGGAGGACGCTGAAGGCGACACATACGCGTGGATGATGTGTACGCGTGGATGTGCCAAAAATGCAAAATAGCGCGCACGCGTGGATGACGCGTGCGCGTGGGTGTAAAAGCATTCCATTCTCCAAATGAACGCTACGCTCTCCTGGAAGTGAATTTCTGCTCAAATTAACTTCATTCCAAGCCCATTTGAACTACAAGCAAGCAAGCCCACTCTTATCACTCAATGAAGACCACAAGGATCATCTAGAATAGTTTATTTTCATTAATTATAATTTATTTTCAATTTTATTTCAATTGGTAATTTAGGAAAGCCTATATAAAGGCTTTAGTTTCATAGTTGAAAAAAAAAGAAAAGGGCGGACAGTAGGAGTAGGAGTAGGAGGCTCTGGTAGAGAACTCTCTTGGAGGATTAGAGACTCTAGAGAGTGTAGTGTAGAATTCTTAGTTCAGATACAATTTTTCTTTTCTGCAAGTTAAAGCTTCATTTACTTTTATGCAATTTTAAATTTCTGGCACTCCTTCTCTGCTTTGCAACTTTACATCTCAGTTTGCTATTGAGTTCAATTTAATTCCATGCAATTAAATTTTCTACACTTCTGTTCTTTGCAATTCTACATTTCTTTTTTAATTTCCTACTTAGAGCAATGATCAATTAAACCCCACTTCATTAGGGGAGGAGCTCTATTATAACTCACATGATTGAGTGAATTTCTTCTTCTTCTCAATTCAATTGTGTAGCCATTGGATATCCTCTATTTTGATTGAGATTAATTCACTCTAGAAGGAGGTTTAAATCTGTTGAATGCTTGTGTGAGCCTCGAAAGGGGAATCATGAACATTAGAACTGAGGCTCTATCCTTCACAACTCTCTTGATCAACACCATTAAGGAGGAATTGAGATCTTGAGAGATTGTGTGGCTTATGGGTGAGAGACATGCACTTAACCTCTTCTCATGACAATTAGATCAAGGAATTGGTAAGATTGATTGTGATTAGAGAGATTGGATTGCCAAGAAATTGGGATCAAATTAATTTCAACCTGCCATAGATCTATTCATATGATTGAAAAAGAAGTTGAAATCCATTTGATTCATTGTGGATTATGATATCTCCAATCTCTAATGATTCTTGTTCTCTGTTAATTCCCCTTTACATTTCCAGCAATTTACTTTTCATGCAATTTAAGTTTCTTGCCATTTAAGTTTCTGTCAATTTACATTCCTTGCAATCTATATTCTCTGCAATTTACATTCTGTTGGTTAAATTTCACTCAATTCACTACTGTCAGCTTGACTAAACTAATCACCCAACTAAAATTGCTTGATCCATCAATCCCTGTGGGATCGACCTCACTTTTGTGATTTTCACTACTTGATGCGACTCAGTACACTTGCTGGTTAGTTTGAGCGGATTTGATTTTCCCTCATCAGGGGGGAATTTGTAGAAAATATTGGTAGGGAGTTTACTTTGGGTATTCATTATGAAAATATTTTGGAAAAATGGGTAAATACTCATGCATTCATCTTTTAAAACATATGCATATCTTTTTGTTGATAAAAGAAAAATTTTGGTGTACATACTTTGTTTATAAAAAAAAGAAGAAAAAGAAAAAGAAAAGAAAAAAATAATGTAAATAAAGGATGCATATGTGTTTGAATTAGAAAGAAAAAAAATGCATGAGTGAATGAGAAAAAGGGAAATGAATGGGAAGTTAGGTTATTTTTCTTTGGTGTAAATAGGTTAGTATAGGATTAGATGGGATACTTGAGCTAATTAAAGATCCAATCTATTAGCCCACTTGACCATATTAATCCTACCCTTACTCTAACCCCATTACAACCCTCCAAAGACCTCATGATATTTGCATTTATTCATCAAATATTAGTTGATTGTTAGATGACTTGCAAATCTTTGAGAAACATGATTAAAGGAGGATTGAGTGATTAAGCCCTAAACACTGAGCGATTAGAGTGTAAACACATCCGGTGAGGGGTTCGATCGCTCAATTCTATGTTTCCATCCCTTATTTTGTGTCTTCTTGCAAGTTGTTTATATTAATTTTTAAAAATTTCAAATCAAATCTTTGGACATTGATCATATTGCTATATTTTCTTGTCTTGGCCCTAAGTTCCTACTTTAGATTGATTGGAATTCTATTGTTTGTTTTTGCCAAACTCAATAGGAATCATAGTATAGATATAGATAGATAGTATTTAGAATAGTTGGACGCATGTAAGTAGTTGCATTGAATAAATTGCTTGCCCCCCTTATCCTTCTCCTTTGATTGTGATTAGCATGAGGACATGCTATTGTTTACACGCCAAGGCCAGGCGTGGCACGCCAGTTATCTTTTCCAGAGGAGAGTCCTTGAAGATTTACTATGGGTGTGGCACGCCTGGGTGTGCCACGCCAACTATGTTTTCCAGGGAAGAGTTCTTGGAGTCTTATAATGGGCGTGGCATGCCAGGCATATTGTCCAGAGAGGAATTATTGAAGACTTACAGTGGGCGTGGCATGCCAAGTCTAATTTCCAGAAGAAGGCTCTCCAAGTTTCACCAAGGGCGTGGCACGCTAGTATCAACTTTCAGAGAGGAACATTCAGCTCACAAAAGGGGCGTGGCATGCCAAGGTCTGGGCATGGCACGCCAAGTCTCAATTCCAAAGAAGAAAGGATGGTGCAACCTTCTGGGCATGGCACCCCAAGTTTTAGGCGTGGCACGCCAACTCTGCTCGCATCATGGGCCTGGCACGCCAGTTCGACTGGCCAGAGAAGAAGCTTTATCACATTAACAAGGGCGTGGCACGCCAGTCCTAGTCGTGGCACGCTAATTCAATTGTCCAGAAAAGAGGAATGGAGAGTTCACTATGAGCGTGGCATGCCACACATAGGCATGGCATGCCAGTTCATTTGTACAGAGGAGAAGGAAGGGAGCATCATTATGGACGTGCCACTTGGTGTTTTGGGCGTGGCACGCCAACTCTGTTTGCACTATAGGCATGGCACGCCAGTCCTGGGGGTGGCATGCTAGTTCACTTGACCACAAAGGAAGGGTTGTTGCACCAACAAGGGCGTGGCATGCCAGACCTGGGCGTGGCACGCCAGGCCAACTTTCCAGAGAAGAAGATTGAAGACGTCATCGAGGGCATGGCATGCCAGACTTGGGCATGGCGTGTCCAGAGGCTGCCTGGGTGTGGCATGCCAAGTCAAAATCTTAGCATGGGTGTGGCACTTGGGACCTTGGGTGTGGCACACCACTCACACGCCACTCACATGCCACCAATGAGATATGATTCCTTTTTGTTTTAATTGTAATTTCTTTTCATTTTGTAATTTCGCATTTCTAGTAATAGAAGTAGTATAAATACCCCTTGAAGAGTATTGAAAGGGGGGCTTGGAACTTTTACTTTACTTTACTTTTACTTTCATCTTCTTCCATATCTTGTACTTTCTCTAAGCTATGAGTAGCTAAACTCCCTCTCATTCTGGGAGGGAGCTCTGTTGTACTTGATGGATTAATGCTAGTGAATTTCTTCTTCTCTTCATCTCTCTTTGATTTGCTAGAAGGAATTTCATTCTTCATGCTTAGCATTCAATTATCTTGGAAAAGAGATTGAATGCAACTTGGGTTTTATTGGAACCTTGGAAGAAGAAACATAAGATCAGGCTTGAAATCCCTTCTCACATTGAGTAGATTTGGGTTTTGGGATTAGATAAATGTGATGCTAGATCTACCTATTACTTGGATCTATGAGGATGTGTGGTATAATCAGGGACCAAGTTTATCTCTCTTCATGAGCAATTAGACCAAGAAATTAGCTGATTATCAAGATTTGAGAGATTGAATTACCAAGGAATTGGGATTCAATCAATCATGATTGCCAAGAGGTCAATGAGTTGTATGATTAAAGAAGAGATGATCTGAAATTAATCCGGAGAATGCAACATCTCCTAACCCCAATGAATCGTCCCCATTCTTATCTTCCCTATTCTTTATAGCTTTGTTTAATTTCTATTAATCACCTCATTCCCTCTTATAATTTAGTCAGTTACATTTATGTCATTTACACTTCAGCAATTTATCTTTATGCTCTTTACAATTCAGCACTCTACTGCTTTTTTTATCTTCAAGTCATTTACAATTCTGTCATTTAAATTTCTACACTCAACAGTTATTCTTGATTAGCTTAACTAGGTTACCCTGCTAACTAAAGTTGTTCAATCAATCAATCCTCGTGAGATCAACCTCACTCTCTGTGAGTTTTTACTTTGCAATAATTTGATATACTTGCCAAAGGATTTATTGTAATCGGACAGTAATTTCCAGCTCATCAAGAGTCTATGTATATAATGTTATGTGAATATGTATATCTTTCTGATTAAGTGGTTAAGAGTAAAATTTTTGTTTTCATAACTAATGTTTCGGTTCGTATTCGCAAAGGCTCGATATTAAATAAAGATAGTATAGAATAAAAAGGCATAGAAGTAAGTAACGCCTGAGCTTCTAGTATGATCATGAGGTGCTAGAAGTTAGGATGTTACATTATGGTATCAGAGTAGTTCGTTCCTGTTAGAGCTTAGGAATGGACTGACTATGCTTCACTACATACTCTGAGTGTCTATCATGCAATAGGACTTGTCATAATGACAAGAGTTTGAGTTTAATATAGATGACTGTCTATTGATTAATGCTGTTAGTTGACCGTTGCATTTCTCATGGTATTAGATCTGGCCAACTTAATACTGATGATTTGTGTATACGGAAACACTAATGGATTATCATAGATAAAATAGAAATGACAGGTTATGCAAAATCACGGGGTTTGGGACGTTAGAAGTTACGTTTTAAGGATTCGTTTTGACGTATATTCTTTACTCATATTATGTGAGTTGGTGTCACCTCTTCCTTCATTATCTTCATTGGAATCCTTGCCTTGGATTTTTTCAGAATGTGATTTAATTATTTTTCGACCAAAACTTATCGTTCTGGTGTAGCTTCATTGGCCTGCAAATCTAATTGCCTAGCTGTCCTCTTTCGAATATTATCTTTGACATTTTTCTATACTTCTCTTCGAGGACCTTATTCTTTTAGTTGGAGTTTAAACCTATTTTAATATAACAATTTTCGAAGGGGAAAATTTTTGTAAGATGGGTGGGATATAACATCTCGGATTTTTGAAAATTAAATAATTAGTTATTTAAAAAAAATTATTTTCAATAAAAATAATTAAATAGAATTTTATGATTATTGAAGTTTAATTTAATTATGACTTATTTTATTAATTTGAATTCTCTATTAAAATCTATTTTAATAGACAAAGTTTAAATTAATTTTTATAAATATTATTATTATTATTATTATTATTATTATTATTATTATTATTATTATTATTATTATTATTGTCGAAGTCTCTAAGGAACAAAAGAAAAGAAAATGGACTTATGCATCTGTATACATATATTTAAAGCATGCCACGTTTTCTTTATATATATAAACACCTAATCATGATTATCACAAAACACATTCTCTCTTCCTCTTGACCGAGTCACTCTTGGATAGAAAAAAAGAAAAGAAAAGAGAAGAACCGAGAGAGAAAGCAAATGTGAGAAACTATGGAACCTTCAAACTTCCAGCTTCGATTTCTTGAGATCCGTAATTCCAATAAAAAATCTAATATGATAAAAGTGTTCGTATCTTCTTTCTCTACACGTTGGCATCACTTTTGTTTGGTGAAAGCTGACGATGATGTAACTCCCCTTCCCCTTGAGTTTGGCCAATTGGAGTTCTAGAAGGTACAGGCGATTTCTGACGTTTTCTTCTTCAGCGGCTCAGTCAAAAAATTTCTTTGGAATTTTTGTTGTTTTGATTTCAAAAGGAGGTAGGGGGTTTTATTTTAAAATTAATAGTTTTTAATTTAAAGATGCCAAAAAACTTATTGAGTAATTGCAAATAAATTGTGATTGTCTAGACCAATCGAAAGATAAGCTTGAATTAGATTTATGACTCTGAAAAATGAATGAGTTTGAAGAGTGTGTTTGATTTCTTGATTGCTTGAATTGTGGTTGAAAATATGTTATGTTTATGCTTTGATTAAATGACATATGAATTGAGAAATTATGAAAGTGAGGAAGCCGTAAGGGTGATTTTGGTTAGTATTACATGTTAAACGAATATGGTCGGAGGATTTTGTAAAATTTAAATGAAGTGAATTTCCTTTAGTTTCAATAGCAAAAGATTTGAAATGCGGCTAATTTTATTGAATTAGAAAGAGACTTACCTTCAACAAAAACGATTTGATTATTTTAAAAATTATTTGATATTTAGAAACGGTTTGATTAATGAAAATGATTTGATATTCGAAATGTTTGAGAAATGATTTGATTGGGACCCTTAAAGGGTGGCAAAGCCCGAATTTTAGAAGAAATACTGAAGAAATTTTTATAAAACTCTGAGGCTTTACTTAAAGCATTGTTTTAAAGAAAATTTGATTTAAGAATCATAATATTCGATTTTCAATTTATCAACAAAATTATTATGTTTTAAGTTTAATCCATTGAGAAAAGATTTTCATTTTAAGTTATGATTTGAGTTCGGTTTATTAAGAAAATGAATTTTATTTTGATTAAATGTTTAAAGAAATTTGGATACTTATAAACTAAACGTTTTGAGGTTAAGATTGAGGAATGAAGGAAAGTGTATCTTTTGGTGATGCAGAAGTGTGAGAGATTATGTGGTGATGTTGAAGTATGATTGAATATGTGGTGATGCAGAGGTATGATTAATTACATGGTGATGCAGAGGTATGATTGATTATTTGGTGATGCAGAGGCATGACAAAAAGAAATGCAATGAAAGGATAATTGAATATTGTATGTTTGAATGGGCCTTTGTGCCAAATTGCTAATACGAAAGTGCCCACCTGACTGATAGCCTAAGGTTACTAATGCGGGTATGTCCGCCTAACTGATAGCATAATGTTGACGGGGCCTTGTGCCAAATTGCTAATGCGAAAGTGCCCGCCTAACTGATAGCCTAAGATTGCTAATGCGGGAATGTTTGCCTAATTGATAGCCTGTTTCTTACCGTGATGCCAAGATATCCTAATTGACATGGGTTCGCCCATAATGATAATTGTGCCTAATTGACCCAGTAAAGAGACCATATTGGGGTTTGCTCGAGTAACGTTGGGTTGCGGGTAGACAACCGACGCATGAGCTCATGGCCTGCATGGGAAAGGCATTCATCATATGCATTGCGTGAACTACTTGAGTGTTTCTGTGTGCTGTGCTATGTTATTTGTGAATTCCTTATATTTGATTTATGTGTGAATTGTTTGTGTGTTTGTGTTGCGTGTGTGCTTGTTCTTGATGGTTCCTACATAAATGTCAAGAATTAAGATAGCGAGAACTGATTACTGTACTAAAAAAACTGAGTGACGTAACTGGGATTTGTTTAAAGTAAAGATAATTTGAAGTGAACTAACTAAAGTCTTTAAAGTAAGTTTTGAGAAATTCAAAAGGAAATTATTTTAAAGTTAAAGATCAATTATTTGCAACTTATTTCTTTACTCTCCCGGCATTCACTTTCCTTACTGAGAACATGCGAGGACGACATTCTCACCCCCTACAGATTTTTCTTTCAGCAACAGGTTCAGGAATTCTTGACATGGAGTCACGACTGAACATCGGAGCTATATGTAAATATGTATCCATATTTTCTGTAGTTGGTTTAGCCTTAGACTTTCTCCTCGCCATTTATTGTTTTTGATTTTTTTTAGAGGGGTCGAACCTATATTTGAGAAACTTGAAATAAGTCTATGTATATAATGTTATGTGAATATGTATATCTTTCTGATTAAGTGGTTAAGAGTAAACTTTTTGTTTTCATAACTAGGTTTCGGTTCGTATTCGTAAATGCTCGATATTAAATAAAGATAGTGTAGAATAAAGAGGGGTAGAGGTAAGTAATGCCTGAGCTTCTAGTACGATCATGAGGTACTAGATGTTAGGGTATTATAATTAAACCCAGGTCAAACCTAAACGGGAATCTCTTTTGTGATTATCACAAGGTCCATGGGCACCAAACTGAAGATTCTTTCGACTTGAAGGATGCGATAGAATAGGATATTTGTAAGGGTAAATTGAATGAATTTGTGCAACATGTCAAACCTCCCAAAAGACAACCTGGTGGTAAAGAAGGCGACTGGGAAGGAACCTAGTTAGGAACCCTAAGACACAACCCTAGGAACCTAGTTAGGACACAACTCCGGTAATAGTTAATGTCGTGGTTAGTAAAAATGGCAATCCTTGGAGGGGAGGTATGATTTGAAGGGAGTTCAAAGTATTGGCAACAGATTTTCCAAGAATGATTCAACTTCTAAAAGTCATGTTTTTAGTGGATGATTACCTAAATGGTCATCAGAACATGATGAACCACTAGTAATCATGTAAACTTGGGAAAGGAGACAAGACAATGATCGTACATGTTGAGTTCGTTGTTTTAAAAGATTTAACTACGTACAATGTCATCTTAGGCAGGAAAATCTCAAATGACATACATTTCTTGTTTCTACAATATTCTCAGTAGTCAAATTTTTACTAATAAAGGCGAAGTGGTGACTTTGCGAGGAGATCGAGCCGCTGCTATCACTTGTCATAACACGATGATAAACCCCAATTTGGTGGTTTATCTTGTGTTGAATTTAGGAGATTTTATCAACTTATCTCACATTTATTCAATGAAATAGTATGGCTTTGTAAATCTCCCTAAATTTGTGTTTAAGAGTGAAAACATGCCTTTTAGGCCTTAAAATAGCTAAATTTAATTCACTTCAATTCCATTCGATGCCTTGATATGTTTATTGAGTGATTTCAGGTTCATAAGGCAAGTCTTGGATGGAATAAGTGAAGAGAAAAGCATGAAAGTGGAGAATTCATTAAGAAATAAGGATTTGGAGTATTCAGAATGACGCGCGCGCGTGATAGACGCGTGATGAGCAGATAATTTATACGCTTTTTGGCATTGTTTTTACATAGTTTTTAGTATGATTTAGTTAGTTTTTAGTATATTTTTATTAGTTTTTCAATAAAAATCACATTTTTGGACTTTACTATGAGTTTTTGTATTTTTCTGTGATTTCAGGTATTTTCTGGCTGAAATTGAGGGACTTGAGCAAAAATCAGATTCAGAGGTTGAAGAAAGACTGCAGATGCTGTTGGATTCTGACCTCCCTGCACTCAAAGGGAATTTTCTGGAGCTACAAAACTTCAAATGGCGCACTCTCAATTGCATTGGAAAGTAGACATCCAAGGCTTTCCAGCAATATATAATAGTCCATACTTTGCCTGAGTTTATACGACACAAACTGGCATTCAACGCCAGTTCCATGTTGCATTCTGGAGTTAAACGCCAGAAACAGGTTGCAAAGTGGAGTTAAACCCCAGAAATAGGTTACAAACTGGCGTTCAACTCCAAGAGAAGCCTCTACATGTGTAAAGCCCAATGCTCAGCCCAAGCACACACCAAGTGGGCCCCGGAAGTGGATTTCTGCATCATTTACTCATTTCTGTAAACCCTAGTAACTAGTTTAGTATAAATAGGACTTTTTATTATTTTATTCGGAGTCTTGTGATGCCAGGGCATTTTGGCCAGTTTCACTGACCTTTTCTTTACTGTTTTTAGGGTAGTTTCATGCATTTCCTTAGGAAATAAGCTAGTTTTGGGTAGATATTCACTTACATCTTGATTGAAGCATACATTGTGCACTTTACATGATTTCATGAGGATTTTTGCATGAATTTAAGGACAAATTGGATGTTGCATTTCCCATGACTTGGACTAGAACTTTGATGCACTTTATTGCTTGATTTCAGGACAAGGGAAGCAAAGAAGAACCATATTAGTGGCTACGTTAGTTACACTAACGTTAACACTAACGTGGAATGGGAGTAACTTGCAAAGTTAATGAGAAAAGTGATTGCCAACAACGCTCTCGAAGCCATCATTACCCACGTTAAGAGTCACGTTAACTAAGTTAACGTGAACTCTAACGTGAAAGTAAAGAAATGAAGCCAACGTTAGTGACACTTAACATTATCACTAACGTTGGACCAAGATCATGAGTGGCCACGTTAGAGTCCACGTTAACTTAGTTAACGTGGCCTCTAACGTTAAGAAGAAAGGGGGGAAGCCAACGTTAGTGACACTCAACATTGTCACTAACGTTGGCCAAAGCACATTAAGCCACGTTAACTCCTACGTTAACCTAGTTAACGTGGGAGCTAACGTGAAGAAACAAAGTGGTCGACAACGTTAGTGACACCCAACATTGTCACTAACGTTGGAAGCACACAAGCCCCCAATAAGCCACGTTGACTCCCACGTTAACCTAGTTAACGTGGAAGCTAACGTGAAGAAGGAAGGTGATTGCCAACGTTACCCAACATTATCACTAACGTTGGAATGAGCCACACATGCCACCATGAGCCACGTTAACTCCCACGTTAACTTAGTTAACGTGGAAGCTAACGTGGATAAGGGAATGATGAGCCAACGTTAGTGACACTCAACTTTGTCACTAACGTTGGAAATGGCTAGCAAGGCCACGTTAGAAGCCACGTTAACCTAGTTAACGTGGACTCTAACGTGGAAAATAGAGGCAATTTGGAACGTTAGTAACAATGGTAAGTGTGACTAACGTTTTCGAAGGATGGCAAGCCTACGTTAAAAGAGCCACATTAACTAAGTTAACGTGGACTCTAACGTAGGGAAGGGGGAGGCTTCTCAACGTTATTGGGAAAGTTGAGTCCCAATAACGTGTGCGAAGGACATAGTGGAAACATTAGTGGCAACGTTTGTGCCACTAATGTTGAGGTTAACGTGGCTTTTAACTTTGGTGAGGAACGTTAGTGAAAAAGGTGATTGTCACTAACGTTCTCGAACCCATATTTTCACTGAACATTAACACCACTAACTTCCTGAGCCAAAGTCCCTACCCACTTCATACTTTCTCTCTGCAAGTAAAAGCTAAGCCCAATGAAGAAGAGAACTGCTTCAAACTCAAGATCCAAAGGCCCAAGACTTGAAGAATCAACTAGAAGAACAGAAGAGTAGTATATATAGGAGTAGCTTTGAATTATTTAGGGAGTTGGAAAATATAGGGAGCCTCTTGGCATAGAACTACTCTCTGTATTTTTACTTTCTTTGCACTTCTAGTTTTCATCATGTATTCTCCATCTTTGTTTTCATTTTCTAGAGCTATGAACAACTAAACCCCTTTCATTGGGTTAGGGAGCTCTGTTGTAATTTGATGGATCAATACTAGTTTTTATTATTCTTCTTCTATCTTTTCTCTTGATTTTACTTGAAAGCTTTCGATCTTCATCCAATTGGGTAGTTAACTTGGAAAAGAAGCTATTTATACTTGGATCTCTTCTGAACCTTGAAAGAGGAATGAAGAGATCAAGCTAGAAATGCTTTCTCATGCTGGACCAAATTGGGTTTGGATGGATATGTGACTATAATCCTCTCAACACTTGATTTGGGAAATGCATGTGGTATAATCAGTGACCATACTTCATCTCTTCTCATGAGCAATTGACCAAGGAATTGGCTATTGATCAAGATTTGAGAGATTGAATTACAAGAAATTGTAATCCAATCACTTAAGATTGCCAAGGAGATCAATGAGTGCATTGATTGAGGAAGAGATGAAAATGAGATTGATCCGGAGAATGCAACATCTCCTAAGCCCAATGAACTCCCCATTTCTGATCTTACCCATTCTCTTTAATTTCTGTCATTTACATTTATGAGAAATTCTCCCATTCCCATTTAAGATTCTGCAATTTACTTTCTGCTATTTACTTTTCCGCCATTTAATTTTCTGCAATTCTCAACTCAATTTCTGATTCGCTCAACTAGAACATTCCTCTAATTAAAGTTGCTTGATCAATCAATCCTTGTGGGATTCGACCTCACTCTATTGTGAGTTTTTACTTGACGACAAATTCGGTACACTTGCCGAAGGAAATTTGTTATGAGACAAGTTTTCCGTGCATCAAGTTTATGGCACCGTTGCCGGGGATTGATTGTGCATCAACAATTATTAGATTGGAGGATAACTAGATTGAGCATTTTATTTTTGTTTGATTTAAATTTCTGTTTGAGTTATTTACTTCCTGTTTTAGTTAATTTCTTCCCTTCCCCCTACTTTTTCTTTGTTATTTACCATTCATCACACTAACCCACTAACTGTTTGAAATATTGCATCACTCACACTAACAGTAATTCTGACGGATATACTTTCTGCACCTATTCTCTTTGCTTGTACTTGTTGGTTGTATGACCGGGAGAAGAAGCGGGGCTTCAACCTCCTTTGATTCTGAACCTGAGAGAACCTTCCTTAGACTAAGGAGGGAGGCAAAAGACAAACGTGTAGTTGGTGCTGAAGAAGAGGAGGAACACTTTGAGGAATACTTTGAACCAAACATGGAAGAAAACATGGAAAACCATCATGAAGAAGAGGCTCACAACCATGGCAGAGGAGGTCGAGCAAATCATGCTGGGGAGGATAGAAGAGTTTTAGGCTCTTACATCAATCCAAACCTAGGAAACTGTGGAAGTAGCATTCAAAAGCCAACCATCCATGCCAACAATTTTGAACTGAAGCCACAGCTCATCACCCTTGTGCAGAATAACTGTTCGTTTGGAGGAAGTGTCCAAGAGGACCCAAATCAACATTTAACCACCTTTCTGAGAATATGTGACACAGTGAAGTCTAATGGTGTTCATCCTGACGCCTATAGACTGCTCTTATTTCTATTCTCACTCAGGGATAAGGCAGCCAAGTGGCTGGAGTCTTTCCCAAGGGAAAGCTTGACAACTTAGGAAGACGTGGTGAACAAATTCTTAGCAAGATTTTACCCCCCTCAACGAATCAATAGGCTGAGAGCTGAGGTCCAAACTTTCAGGCAACAAGATGGTGAGACTCTATATGAAGCATGGGAGAGGTTTAAAGACTTAACAAGGAGGTGCCCACCAGATATGTTCAATGAATGGGTGCAGCTGCACATTTTCTATGAGGGGCTCTCTTATGAGTCAAAGAAGGCCGTAGACCATTCATCCGGAGGATCTTTGAACAAGAAGAAGACTATTGAGGAAGCCATCGATGTCATTGAAACAGTAGCAGAAAACGACTACTTCTATGCTTCTGAAAGAGGGAACACAAGAGGAGTAATGGAGCTAAACAATGTAGATGCTCTGTTGGCCCAAAACAAGCTCATCACCCAGCAGCTGGCTGACCTCACCAAGAAGATGGAGAGGAACCAAGTAGCAGCAATCTCCACTTCATCAACAACCCAAGAAGGAGGGAATAAAGAAGCAAAGGGTAGCCAGGAGCAAGCCAACTACATTGGGAATTCACCAAGGCAAAACCATGATCCATACTCCAAGACCTACAACCCTGGATGGAGGAATCACCCAAATTTTGGGTGGGGGAATCAACAAGACCAAAGCCTTGATCAAAGATGCCCAAATCCAAACAATGCAGCCACTCAATACTTCACATCTAGACCATATCAACACCCCCATAACAACACCTCTCCACATTCATATCAAGGCCAGAATAACCCTCTTCAGCCTGACTTATCATCACTTGATGAAAGAATCTCAAGGATTGAGAATCTACTTGAAGGCATAAGCAAGGAGATTTAAGACAACAAGGTGTTCAAGGAGGAAGTGCGAGCCAGTTTCAAGAACCAGGGAGACACAATCAAGAGGTTGGAATCTCAAGTAGGGTATCTCTCTGAGCAAATTCCCAAACCCACAGATGGATTCCCAAGTGACACAGAGAAGAATCCGAGAGGTAAAACAAAGAAAGTAAGATGGGAAGATTGTAAGATGGTCATTATAAGTGATAAGAAGATTGAGGATAAGCCAAGCAAGCTGTCAGAACAACCTGAAGATACCTCAGTAGAGGAGGTGGAAAAAGATTACCAAGAACCAGAAATCTCAAAACAGGAGCTGCTGAGACTCTATGCACCTTTTCCACAACTGCTCAAGGGTGCTGTGGAGAGGAGAATATACTCAATATTTCTTGACTTATTTACATCTCTGCATGTGAACATACCATTCATCAAGACTATCCAACAAATTCCTGCATTCATCAAGTACATGAAGGAGTTGCTTCCCAGGAAAAGCTCACTCAAGGGAGGGCAAACAATAGTAATGAACAAGGAGTGTAGTGCCCTCATTCAACCGCATTTACCAACAAAAAGAAAAGATCCAGGGAGTTTTCACGTCCCCTGTGCCATAGGGGAAACAGTGTTTGATAGAGCACTATGCGATTTGGGAGCAAGCATCAATTTAATGCCCTCATCCCTGGTAAAGAGGCTGCAAATCAATGAGATATTTTCCATAGATGTAGTCATCAGGCTGGCTGACAAAACTCAAAAACAAGCAAAAGGAGTGGTGGAAAATGTGTTGTTAAAGGTGGGAAAATACTTTCTTCCCACAGACTTTGTCATCTTGGACATGGAAGAGAGTTACACTCACCCAATCATATTGGGAAGACCATTTCTAGCTACAGCCAGAGCACTCATAGATGTGGAGCGAGAGGAGCTAATATTGAGGATCCATGATGAACAACTCAGCTTCAATGTCTTTAAACTCTCCCAAGAAGCTGACCAAGAAAATAAAGAACCAAGCAATGATCATAATGAGATGCTGACAGAGGAAACAAGCACTGAGGCACCACCAACACATCCGAGAACCCCACTGAATGATGAACGAGGCAAACAGCGATCGTCACAGCTCAAGGAGAAGCTGGAGGAATCTAAACCACCAGAGGCATGTGAAGACAACAACAAAATTCACTTAGAAGAATAAGTCACCAAGAGCAGGGAAGCATCAAAAGGGACGAAGAAGAAGGTACCAAGGGGGTGGAGGAACAAGAAGATCCCTACGGAAGACTTCTCTCCAGGAGATAAAGTGATCTCAGCTTACTTCCCAGATATCCCCCCTAATCTCCCCACTGTACCATCTCAGTTACCTAAGGTCTTCACTATTAACAGAGTCCTCTCCTTGGAACATGTAGAGATCATTGATACAACCAATGGATATAAGTCCAAGGCAAGAGCGGAGGACTTGAAGCATTATCAACCTCCCTGATGAAGGAGAAACGTCAAGCTAGTGACGCTAAAGAAGCGCTTCATGGGAGGCAACCCATGTTTTATTAGCTTTTACTAGTGAATAAATCAATATTCATAAATTCTAATCCAAACTTGGTGACATCCTTATATTGCAGTATATAGTGAAGAACAAGTTTGGTGTTCAAAGCGTACCAAGAAAGCATGAATGCAACAGAGAGCATGCTAGTCTTGGAGCTTTAAACAGAACTGTTCATCACAGTGCTTCAAACTAAGTTTGGTGTCACCCCATGGTGCCACCAAAATGCATATAAGGATACATAGTTAGTTAGTTAGTTGGAGTTCATGAATAAACAATCTAATCTTTTCTTCTCTTTATTATTCTAGCCGTAAAATCTAAATTCATTTTTTTTATGATATTTCTTACTTTTCTTATTTGATCTTTATAGGGAAAGGAAAGGAGAATTGAAGGAGATAGATTGGACAATTAAAGGAAGAAGGTTCGGACACCACAAAAGGAAACACTCAAGAAGAAGATGGAAGATGGTGGTTTCTGGAAGAAGCTGCTTGGAAAAGGCAAGGGAAGTGGGAGCACAAGCAATCAAGAAGGAGAGCATGGACATCCACAAGAGTAAAAGGTGGTGGAGTTCCTTCTTTAGTCCATCTTTTTCTATGCTTTAAATAAGGAAGATCTTGTATGAAATAGAACTTGCTTCAATGTTAGTTTAAACCTTTTTAAATTCTTTTTTTTACTTTGTGTGTTGAAGAGGTCTCTGTGTGCTAGTCTCTATGTCACTGCACCCTTACTTTACTTATTTGTATGGTTGTCCCTTTTGAATCAAATGAAAAGAGAATGAGTGCTTTTAAAGACCAGAGAAGAGTTCATACTATGGAGTAAGTTCCTGAGTTTATGGTATAGTCATAAGATAGCTAAGTTGGTTCAACCATAAGGTGGGAAGACGACTATCTGTCATGAATACTATGCTTGAGACACACCCCATGAGACTAGATAAATAAGAAGATCCTAATAAGAAAAAGGGAAAGAACAATAAAAGTTGAGGAATAAAAGAAAAATGGTAAGCAATAAGGCTAGGCACTAATGGTTTTAATCTTGAGACATGTGTCTGTCGTACTCCTGTGTGAGGGATCTACTTGGATGAATAAGCTCTTAGGGGTGCCTTATCACTTGGTAACTTGGGTTAACTAACACGGGATTATCAGCTGAAAGTCCACTATCAAGAGTAACCCTCACTACAGAGCATTTAGTAACCCAAAGAGGTGCTGGACACCAAGGTCTCAAGAAAAGAAAATACATACACTATGTGCCTGTGGTGTGTATGTATGGGGGATAGACTTGAGCAAGTAAGTCCTTAGGGGTGTTTCAACACCTAGCACCTTGAACCAACTGGTTCGGGAGTGTTGGCTGAAAGCTTATTTTAAAGAGTTGTCCCCTTGCAGAACACTTAGCCTAAGGACACAAATAAGCCCTGAAGTAACAACAAAAGGATCAATGAATAAAAGTCTCATGGGATGCAATCAAAGTGAGTGTTCTAGGACAAGATAAAGGTCTGAAAGCCAGGAATGAACCTAAGTTGCTATGCATGAAACCACCATAAAACCAGGGACATGACTTCCATAAGAATGACTCATTCCTCTTGGCATTCCATTCATCATTCTCTGGTTCCAATACTCGCTTAGGGACAAGCAAGCTTTAAGTTTGGTGTTGTGATGCTAGGGCATTTTGGCCAGTTTCACTGACCTTTTTTTTACTGTTTTTAGGGTAGTTTCATGCATTTCCTTAGGAAATAAGCTAGTTTTGGGTAGATATTCACTTACATCTTGATTGAAGCATACATTGTGCACTTTACATGATTTCATGAGGATTTTTGCATGAATTTAAGGACAAATTGGATGTTGCATTTCCCATGACTTGGACTAGAACTTTGATGCACTTTATTGCTTGATTTCAGGACAAGGGAAGCAAAGAAGAACCAGATTAGTGGCTACGTTAGTTACACTAACGTTAACACTAACGTGGAATGGGAGTAACTTGCAAAGTTAATGAGAAAAGTGATTGCCAACAACGCTCTCGAAGCCATCATTGCCCACGTTAAGAGTCACGTTAACTAAGTTAACGTGAACTCTAACGTGAAAGTAAAGAAATGAAGCCAACGTTAGTGACACTTAACATTATCACTAACGTTGGACCAAGATCATGAGTGGCCACGTTAGAGTCCACGTTAACTTAGTTAACGTGGCCTCTAACGTTAAGAAGAAAGGGGGGAAGCCAACGTTAGTGACACTCAACATTGTCACTAACGTTGGCCAAAGCACATTAAGCCACGTTAACTCCCACGTTAACCTAGTTAACGTGGAAGCTAACGTGAAGAAACAAAGTGGTCGACAATGTTAGTGACACCCAACATTGTCACTAACGTTGGAAGCACACAAGCCCCCAATAAGCCACGTTGACTCCTACGTTAACCTAGTTAACGTGAAAGCTAACGTGAAGAAGGAAGGTGATTGCCAACGTTAGTGACACCCAACATTATCACTAATGTTGGAAGGAGCCACACATGCCACCATGAGCCACGTTAACTCCCACATTAACTTAGTTAACGTGGAAGCTAACGTGGATAAGGGAATGATGAGCCAACGTTAGTGACACTCAACTTTGTCACTAACGTTGGAAATGGCTAGCAAGGCCACGTTAGAAGCCATGTTAACCTAGTTAACGTGGACTCTAACGTGGAAAATATGGGCAATTTGGAACGTTAGTGACAATGGTAAGTGTCACTAACGTTCTCGAAGGATGGCAAGCCTACGTTAAAAGAGCCACGTTAACTAAGTTAACGTGGACTCTAACGTAAGGAAGGGGGAGGCTTCTCAACGTTATTGGGAAAGTTGAGTCCCAATAACGTGTGCGAAGGACATAGTGGAAACATTAGTGGCAACGTTTGTGCCACTAACGTTGAGGTTAACGTGGCTTTTAACTTTTGTGAGGAACGTTAGTGAAAAAGGTGATTGTCACTAACGTTCTCGAACCCATATTTTCACTGAACGTTAACACCACTAACTTCCTGAGCCAAAGTCCCTACCCACTTCAAACTTTCTCTCTGCAAGTAAAAGCTAAGCCCAATGAAGAAGAGAACTGCTTCAAACTCAAGATCCAAAGGCCCAAGACTTGAAGAATCAACTAGAAGAACAGAAGAGTAGTATATATAGGAGTAGCTTTGAATTATTTAGGGAGTTGGAAAATATAGGGAGCCTCTTGGCATAGAACTACTCTCTGTATTTTTACTTTCTCTGCACTTCTAGTTTTCATCATGTATTCTCCATCTTTGTTTTCATTTTCCAGAGCTATGAACAACTAAACCCCTTTCATTGGGTTAGGGAGCTCTGTTGTAATTTGATGGATCAATACTAGTTTTCATTATTCTTCTTCTATATTTTCTCTTGATTTTACTTGAAAGCTTTCGATCTTCATCCAGTTGGGTAGTTATCTTGGAAAATAAGCTATTCATACTTGGATCTCTTCTGAACCTTGAAAGAGGAATAAAGAGATCAAGCTAGAAATGCTTTCTCTTGCTGGACCAAATTGGGTTTGGATGGATATGTGACTATAATCCTCTCAACACTTGATTTGGGAAATGCATGTGGTATAATCAGTGACCATACTTCATCTCTTCTCATGAGCAATTGACCAAGGAATTGGCTATTGATCAAGATTTGAGAGATTGAATTACAAGAAATTGTAATCCAATCACTTAAGATTGCCAAGGAGATCAATGAGTGCATATATTGAGGAAGAGATGAAAATGAGATTGATCTGGAGAATGCAACATCTCCTAAGCCCAATGAACTCCCCATTTCTGATCTTACCCATTCTCTTTAATTTCTGTCATTTACATTTATGAGCAATTCCCCCATTCCCATTTAAGATTCTGCAATTTACTTTCTGCTATTTACTTTTCCGCCATTTAATTTTCTGCAATTCTCAACTCAATTTCTGATTCGCTCAACTAGAACATTCCTCTAATTAAAGTTGCTTGATCAATCAATCCTTGTGGGATTCGACCTCACTCTATTGTGAGTTTTTACTTGACGACAAATTCGGTACACTTGTCGAAGGATATTTGTTATGAGACAAGTTTTCCGTGCATCATCTTGGTTACTCCGGTTCCCCTCTGGGGCCGAGACCAATGAACTCCATTATCACTTATGTATTTTCAATGGTAGAGTTTCTACACACCATAGATTAAGGTGTAGAGCTCTGCTGTTCCTCATGAATTAATGCAAAGTACTATTGTTTTTCTATTCAATTCAAGCTTATTCCCATTCTAAGATGTTCATTCGCACCCAATAACATGATGAATGTGATGATTATGTGACGCTCATCATCATTCTCACTTACGAATGCGTGCCTGACAAACACTTCCGTTCTACATGCAAACAAGCTAGAATGAATATCTCTTAGATATCTAATACAGAGGACCAAGTCCAAGATATTAGAGTCTTCGTGGTATAAGTTAGAACCCATGGATGGCCATTCCTGAGATCCGGAAAGTCTAAACCTTGTCTGTGGTATTCCGAGTAGGATCTGGGAAGGGATGGCTGTGACAAGCTTCAAACTCGCGAGTGCTAGGTGTAGTGACAGACGCAAAAGGATAGTAAATCTTATTCCAGTATGATCGAGAACCGACAGATGATTAGTCATGCAGTGACAGCGTATTGGATCATTTTCACAGAGAGGACGGGATGTATCCATTGACAACGGTGATGCCCAACATACAGCTTGCCATGGAAGGGAGTAGGAATGATTGGATGAAGACAGCAGGAAAGCAGAGGTTCAGGAGGAACGAAAGCATCTCTATACGCTTATATGAAATTCTCACCAATGAATTACATAAGTATCTCTATCCTAGTTTATATTTTATTTATGTTTTTATTATCAATTCACCATAACCATTTGAATCCGCTTGACTGAGATTTACAAAATGACCATAGCTTGCTTCAAGCCAACAATCTCCGTGAGATCGACCCTTACTCACGTAAGGTTTATTACTTGGACGACCCAGTGCACTTGCTGGTTAGTTGTGCGAAGTTGTGACAAAGTGTGATTCACGTTTGAGAGCACCAAGTCTTTGGCGCCATTGTTGATGATCGCAATTTCGTGCACCAACGCGCACACATGAAAAGGTGACACATACGCGTGACATGACGCGTATGCCTGACAAGAAAATGCCAGACGACGCGCACGGGTGACCCACGCGCACGTGTGACGAGCGGCACGTGACCTCATTAAAGTGAAAACACTGGGGGCAATTTCTGAGCCTCCCAGGCCCAAATCCAACTCATTTCTGAGGCTATTTGATGCAGAATTCAAGAGGGGTCAGGGGGGAGCAATTAGGTAGTGTAGGAATCATGCTTTAGGTAGTTTCTAGAGAGAGAAGCTCCATCTTCTCTCTAGAATTAGGGTAGATTTAGGGTAGATTTCTTCTAGGTTTAGTCTTTAATTCTTGTTTTCATCTTGTTTTATTTATAATTTCTTGTTCTTACATCTTTGTTCTTCTTAGTTTTCTTGTTAATTTTCCTTTTATGCCTCTTTTTATGTTCATGCACTTTTGTTAATTTTCATTTTCTTTAATGCAATTTTGAGGTATTTTATGTTTAATGTGCTTTCCCTAGTTATTATTTTTAATTTCTTGCATTGGGTAGTTGTAGAATTTACTATTCTTGCACTTTTATGATGTTTTCCTTTTATGCCTTCCAAGTGTTTGACAAAATGCTTAGTTTGACGTTAGAGTAGATTTTTGAGCATTCTTGGCTTGGAAAGAGAAATTAGGTAATCTTGAGTCATTAATACCCAACTTATGTTGGTGATCTTGAGTTGTTAGTTAATATTGTTACCATTGACTCTATTCTCTTGCTAATTCAATTAGTGAGTTAATTAGGACTTATGGATTGAGATTAACTAGTCTTATTCGACTTTCTCTCAAGTGAAGATAACATTATACCTTCTTCCTATGTTGGATATGAGTAAATAGGATTAGATCTTGTTAATCATTGTATGATAATTAAGGACTGATGTGTGGAAAATGATCCAACACAAAACTCACCGGCAAGTGTACTGGGTCGCATCAAGTAATAATAACTCACATGAGTGAGGTCGATCCCACAGGAATTGAATGATTGAGCAATTTTGGTTTAGTGGTTGATTTAGTCAAGCGAACAAGAGTTGATTTGAGTGATTTGTAATTGACAGAAGCTAAATTGCATGAATTGTAAAGGGAGAGGGGCAATTAACTCTAAATTAAAGGGCAAAGAAAGTAAAGAAGCTGAATCTTAAAGTGCAAGTAATATAAATTGCAAAAACTTAGATTGCAAGAAATGTAAATGACTGAAACTTAAAGTGTAAGAAATGTAAATTTCCTGAATTATAAAAGGAATTGGGAAATTGGGATTGCAGAAATTAAATAAGAGAAAGTAAAATGGCATTAAACAGAGAAGTGGAGTATGAATTAAAATTGCAACAGATCAACTCAGAAGAGAACAACTGCTTGAAAATTTGAACAACAAGCAAAATGTAACATCAATTGCAATGGTTCAAAAGAAATCACAGATCTCAGGGTTAGAAGAGACTAGAGAACAAGTCTAGATCTCAATCCTTTCTTGATCCAATTAAGAACACAATTGCAAAAAAAATGAAAAATGGAGATCAGTAAAGAAACTTGAATTATGCAAGAAAAGGAAACAAAGAGATCTCAAAGGTGAGGTTGAGACAGAATTTTCTCAACTCTTCACTATCAAGACTCAAGCAAGCTTTGCAGAAAAGAAAACAAGAAACCCAGCGAGGAAGAGAACTCAATTCTCCTCCCAATTCTCCAAGATCCAAAATCAAAGTTACAGAATGAAAATTTCTAAAAAAGATAAAAACATTCAAAGTAAAAGTTCCGGTCCTTTCTAAATCAAATTAACTTCTATTTATACACTTTCTTCTATTGATCATTAAGCCTTGAAATTGGGGCTTGGCCTTGATGGAATTGGATTGAAGATAGCCTCAGTTGATTGCTCTTGGACTTGAGAAGAAATCCGTTTGTAATTTGGACTTTGGAGCATTCACGTTTGAGTCAACGTTTAACGTTTGCGTGTTAGCATTATGCAGAACGGTGCTTTTCTGTCACTCACGTTTGAGTTCACGTTTGAGGTCAAACGTGAGCTCAAACATGGTTTTCTCCAGGGAAATTTTTAGCCAACGTTTGACCTCAAGTTTGAGGCAAACGTTGGCACAAACGTTTAGTCCTCCTGGTGCATTTTTTTGAGCCAACGTTTGACCTCAAGTTTGAGGCAAACGTTGGCGCAAACGTTGGCTCCTCCTGGGTTAATTTTTTGAGCCAACATTTGACCTCAAGTTTGAGGCAAACGCTGGCACAAACGTTGCTTCCTCCAGGGTTAAGTTTTGAGCTATTGTTTGACCTCAAGTTTGAGGCAAACATTGGCGCAAACGTTGCTTCCTCCAGGGTTCTTCTTAAGCCAACGTTTGACCTCAAGTTTGAGGCAAACGTTGGCACAAACGTGAGCTCTTCCTAGGGTGGTTTTGCTGCCTTCATTTCCATTGCTGCCATCCCCTTTCTTCAACCTTCCTCCAAGTCTTTTGGTCACCTGTCATCAATCAACAAATGCATCAAAGCTATGCTAAAATCATGAGACTTCTTCTCATCCTTGACATATAAGCAATTATAGCACAAAACCTCATGAAAATGCATCAAATTACTCATGGTTGATTGAATCCAAATACACATGAATTTCCACCCAAATGGCTTACTTGTAACCCAAGAAAGTGTATAAAACCTATTAAAAACAAAGGAAAAAGGCTAGTAAAACTAGGCTAAGATGCCTTGGCATCACAACACCAAACTTAAATCTTGCTTGTCCCCAAGCAAGCATCAAACATAAGAGAGAATGACATAAAACAGAGAAGTGTGCATATCCTTATTGAGCATATAGTTGAATTCAGTTCATGGGATTTTTATGCAGACAATGGTGGTTCATTTATTGTTTGCTGTTACATAAGAGATGTTTCCTCAAAGATTCACTAAGTTTGCTGCTATAAGGCTTTACTTTTGCTTGTTCCCTTGCTAACTTTTCCTTCTTTGTTTGGCTCAGAGAGCTTATTGTTTATTGAAGGCTTGGTGGCTGATAAACCACTATTTCATGGTTTATCTTGTGCTCAATTGAGTGGTTTTTACCAACTCTTTACCCACTTATTCATACTATTTGCATGGTTTTATATTTCCTTCCTGATTATGTGTTTTGATTGAAAACATGCTTCTTTGATCTTATATTTGCTTATTATTAATCCTCTCTTATTACCATTAGATGCCTTGATATGTATGTTAAGGCAGGGAAGAACTTGCATCAGTATCTCAATTTGAATTCAAACGTGGGTTTGATTCACACTCCATGTTCTGAGAAATATTTACCATCCGAAAAGAGGAAAAAACGGAGTCCTTGTCTAAAAAAATGCCTTGAGAAAGGGCAGATGTATAGAACCTTTCAACAAGATAGTACTTTTTTAACTCTCTCCAAATGGAATCTATTCCAAACATATATACCATGGTTCCTTACTTCGACAGGGTACAAATATCTAAATTTAATATTTTTAGATACTTTTTCAGACCTATTGCTGATACTAAGTTCTTGAACAAAAATCCATTTTTTGGTTTATTTCATCTATTCCATGAACGGAACAGGGGGGATACACGTTACACCACGATTTTGATTCAGAAGAGAGATCTCAAGAAATGGCAGATCTATTCACTCTATCAATAACCGAGCCAGATCTGGTGTATCATAAGGGATTTGCCTTTTCTATTGATTCCTCCGGATTGGATCAAAAACAATTCTTGAGGGGGGTATTCAACTCCAGGGATGAGTCGAAAAATAAATCTTTATTGTTTCTACCTCCTCTATTTTATGAAGAGAATGAATCTTTTTATCGAAGGCTCATAAAAAAATGGGTCCGGACCTCTTGCGGGAACGGCTATAACTTTAGATACAAAGGTCCAAACAACGCGGTTCCAGTTGCGTTGGAAAGCTAACGTCTGGGGCTTCGATTTGATATATAATATGCTATAGTTCCCCTGAAGCTAAGTGACGTGACCGCGTGATCCATGCGGCCGCGTCGCAGTGACGGAAATCCAGCGTGGCAAAATTCGAAACCAGCGAATTCTGGACTGTTTTTGACCCGGTTTGCAGCCCAGAAAACACAGATTAGAGGCTATAAAGTGGGGGAATGTATCCATACATATCACGCTTCCAGAATTCACAATTTTAGGAGTAGATGTAGTTTTTAGAGAGAGAGGTTCTCTCCTCTCTCTTAAGATTTAGAATTAGGATTCTTTTCACTTCATGATTATTTTATCTTTTGCCATCACAGGTTCAATGTTCTTTTATTTCTTTTCTCAATTTTATTTATGATTCTCTATGTTTAGATTGAGTTTCTATTTAATATATTTTGAGGTATTTCAGACTTATGATTGCTCCTTTTTATTATATAAATAATTTGAATTTTTCTCTTTTGGCTTTGGTTGAGTCATTGGTAACTCTTGAGTTATCAAACTCATTGTTGATTGAAAATTGAAATTCTTCAAGAATTACTTCGAGATCCAATAACTCTAACTTTTCCCAAGGAAAGACTGGGACTTGAGGATTCGAATTAATTTGTCCACTTAACTTACCTTCATAGTTAGAGGTTAATAAGGTGGGGGAAGAATCCAATTCTCATCACAATTGATAAGGATAACTAGGATAGGACTTCCAGTTCTTCATACTTTGCGAAGAGTTTATTTTATTATTATTATTTTATTTTATTTGTCATATAACATATTCCCACCTTACTTCCTAAACCCCAATTTACAAACTCATAACCAATAATAAGAACATACCTCCCTGCAATTCCTTGAGAAGACGACCCGAGGTTTAAATACTCGGTTATCAATTTTAAAGGGGTTTGTTACTTGTGACAATCAAAACTTTTGTAAGAAAGGTTGATTGCTTGGTTTAGTAACTATACTTACAACGAGAGTTTCTATAACCTCTAAACCATCAATCTTCTGCTCTTTCAGTGGCAAATGTTGCAGCAGCCTTTGGCTTTATTTTGCTCAACATTTCTTCACCACAAACACATGGCTCACCCTTTTCTTCCTAGGATCGTTGATGCCCAACATCTCTTTGGATAACTAAGTATTTTGTAGCTAGGTTGCTCTTTATTGTGGACTTTCAGCTTGCAATCCCAAATCAGTTGATATAAGTGGCCAAGTTTTGAAATACTCCTCAGAACTTACTTGTCCAAGCATATCCTAGTACAAAAACACCACAGGCATGTGTCCTAGGGTCCAAGCTATTGGTGCCTAGCCTTATTGTTTGTTTTCTTTGCCACTCTTGGCTCTTTCTCTTTCTTTTTCTTTCTGTTATATTTCGTTTTCAAGGGATTTCTAATGATACAAGCCTTTATAACAGCAAACTAGTTCCTTCTCGAAAGAACATATCATTATGCAGCATTTATTTTATGAGCCAAACATTAAATCAACAAATACCACCACTAACTTTCATTCTTACTTATGCAACATTGGATATTTACTTCCTAATTCAAACATTTCTCTTTTACTCAGGCACATGGGAAACAAAACAAAGTTCAAGGTAATGAAGGATGACAACTATTATGCAGATTAGTATTCTTGACAAACAATTTCACTTGCAACCAAATGAATACTTTAGTAAGACATATAGGAATTTCCAAATTAAAGTACTTCAAAGCAGCAAGGATTAAGTATCAATACAACCTATTGAGAATGTCTTCTCAGCTCTTTTTCTATCATCATTATCTCTCCTTGTTGCATTTCCTTTGGACAATGATGCAGGCTCCCTCCACCGATTGAATGTTTTCCTGCATAAGTCTCAAGAGTTGCTTGCTTCTCAAGCCCTTAAGGCAACTGGTTAGTATGCAGAGCTTATTTATGGGCTTTTGAACTTACTTTGGTGTGTGAACACCAAACTTAGTCCCTTTGCCAATGCTTCTTATGCAACAAACTAACCATATGTAAGACCCTTCTGTCTTGCTAAAGGTAATAATAACTAAAAAAACTAAAAAGTAAACAATTGGTTAATTGGTTTATCTGATTGCTCGGAGCTAGCAGCCATGTATGCAGAAAGTGAGAATGTGCTGTTAAATGAGATTTTGGTGGAACACCAAACTTAGAATCCTTCATTCTCCCTTAATTTATTTTGGTGTGTAACACCAAACTTAGCTCCTTGCAATATAGATAAGTCTAATTAACCCTTTTATTGAAATAGCTATGAAAAGTGAACTACCTCAGGTTGGGTTGCCTCCCAACAAGTACTTCTTTATTGTTACTAGCTTGACATTGACCCCCATTAGGGTGGTTGATGACTGTAATGTCTCAGCTTGTCCCCCCTCACCGTGAGCTTCCTTTTTGTTCCTTGATGCTCAATTTCAGCATGTTCAAGTGAGAGTATTTTGCAAACGGTGTAGTAGTCATTGGCTTGTTGTTTTGTTCCCAACTGTTGATAGATCAACTGTACTTTATCACCCTTGGAGAACCCCTCAGTTGGGGTCCTCTTGTTCTTCCACCCCTTCTGAGTCTTTTTCTTGCTTTTCTTTCTTCTTTTTGTTGATCTTTCTTCTTTGACAGAGGACTTTGTTTTGGGATTTTCCTTCTTAGTGGTCAACACTTCAATTTCTTCTTAAGTTCCTTCATCACTCTGCATCATCTCATTCTCTTTTCTTCTTGCTATGTTGTCTATTTCTTTCTTTGGAAAGTGATTACTGGTTGTCTTGTTGCTTCCTTCCTTCCATTGCAAGTCTTCCTTGTCAGTTTCCATGCAATTCTTCCTTTCATCAATGAGCTGTGCTTCTGAAAATACATTCAGAGTGATGCTTTCATCATGCATTCGGAGGGTTAGTTCTCCTTGCTCCAAATTTATAATGTCCCTATCTGTAGCCAAGAATGGTCTTCCAAGTATGATGGAATCACCTTCATCCTCATCTGAGTCTAAGACCACAAAGTCTGCAGGAAATATGAATTTGTCCACCTTAACTAGAAGGTTTTCAATCACACCCCTGGGACAGATCACTGACTTGTCCACTAATTCTAGAGACATTTGTATTGGCTTTACTTCCTTTATGCACAGCTTTCTCACCAGAGAGGAGGGCATCAGATTGATACTAGCCCCTAAGTCACACATTGCCTTGTTGATGATCATACTACCGATGGTACAAGGTAGAAGGAAACTTTCAGGATCTTCAAGTTTGGGTGGAAGTCCTTTTTGAATTAATGCCCTGCATTCTTTAGTGAGCAATATAGTTTCTTTCTCGTGCCAACTTCTCTTCTTATTGATGAGATCTTTCAGGAATTTTGCATATAGAGGCATTTGCTCTAATGCCTCAGCCAAAGGAATGTTTATCTCCAGCCTCTTAAAAACCTCAAGAAATTTGTGGAAGTGTTGATCCTTGGTTTCTTTGTTGAATCTTTGGGGATATGGCAGTGGAGGTGTAAAGCTTTTCTCTGATTACTGCTGTCCTTGGGTTTTGTTCCTCCTTTTCTCCCCTTGAATTGTGTAGATGGCTGTCCTTCTCTTTGAGCTTCTCTGGGACATTTTTGCTTATTGTCATGTCCCTTTTACTAGCTTCCTCTTTCTCTGTTGATTCTTTGTTACTTTCCTTAGGCTTCTTGGTTGCTTCTTTGTTGTCCACCAATGTCTTCCCACTCCTTAGCTGTATAGCTTTGCACTCCTCTTTTGGATTAGGAATGGTGTCGCTTGGTAGTGAGCTTGATGGTCTCTCAATAGCAATTTGCTTGGAAAGCTGTCCAATCTGTCTCTCCATATTCTTCATGGAAGTTTCCTGGTTCTTTGTTGTCATCTCTTGATGCTTCATCATTTTCTCCATTAACATCTCCAAATTGGTGATCCTCTGAGAGTCTTGTGAGATTGGTTGGTTGTGGGGTGTTGAGGGTTGATTGTAAGTGTTTTGATTGGTGGCTTGGTTATTGGATGGATGATGGTTAGAGTTGGGGTAAGTGTTTTGGAGTTTTCTGTATGTATTTTGGTTGTTATTCTGCTGGTTGTTGTTGTTTGTGTTTTTCCAACTGTTTTGGGTTGAATTCCATTGCCATGGCTGTTGACTCTGAGTGTGATTGTCTCCCCATTTGAGGTTGGGGTGGTTCTTCCAGTAGGGGTTGTAAGTGTCACCATAAACCTCATTGTGTCCAGAGCCTTGATTGTGCATGTAATTCACTTGTTCTTGCTGTTGATCTTCACAAGCTTCTTCACCTTGCCCCCATGTGGTTGATGGCTGACTTGTATTTACTGCTACAACTTAGAGGCTATCAATCCTCTTGGCCATTTGCTCAAATTGTTGCTGAATGTCTTGCTGCATCATTTTGTTTTGAGCTAGGATTGAGTCCACTCCTTCCAACTCCATCACTCCTTTCCTTTGTGATGGTTGGCTCTGCCTCTGGTGAGCAAAGAAATATTAGTTGTTAGCCACCATATCAATGAGATTTTGGGCCTCCTCTGCAGTTTTCATGAGTTGCAAAGAGCCTCCAGCTGAATGATCCAGAGCCTCCTGAGATTTCAATGTCAAGCCTTCATAAAAATTCTGCAATATGTCCCATTCATTGAACATTTCAGGCGGGCACTTCCTGATTAGAGCTTTGTATCTCTCCCATGCCACATAGATGGGTTCAGTATCCATCTGTGTGAATGTTTGTACTTCAGTCTTCAATCTAATAATCCTCTGAGGCGGGTAAAATTTGGCAAGGAACTTGCTCACTAGATCTTCCCAATTGTTGATGCTATCTCTCGGGAATGACTCCAACCATTGAGTAGCTTTGTCTCTGAGGGAAAATAGAAATAATAGCAACTTGTAAATGTCAAGATGTATACCATTGGTTTTGATAGTATCACAAATCCTCAGAAAGGTGGATAAGTGTTGGTTTGGATCTTCAAGTAGTCCTCCTCCATAGGAGCAGTTATTTTGAACTAAGGTGATGAGCTGTGGCTTCAGTTCAAAGTTGTTTGCATTAACATTTAGGGTAAGAATGCTACTCCCACAATGTCTAGGATTTGCAAATGTATAGGAAGCCAAAACTCTTCTCTGTGGTGGATTGTTGTTGTTGTTGGCTGCTCCTACTGGTGGATTTGTTGGGTTTGTTGAGTGTTCCTCCATGTCTTAGAATTCTTCTTCTAAGTCCTCTTCTCCAACAATGCCTTTCCCTCTTTCTGCTCTTCTTAACCTCCTGAGGGTTCTTTCGTCTTGTTCACAAAAAGTGGGTATAGCTCCCCTTGTTCCTGACATACAACTAAAACAAAAAAATCACACAAAACCAGAGAAACAGTAACACTTCAATCCATTGCTAGAGTGAAGTTTTGGTTAGCTTAGGTAAAAATTCAAACAGTTAATGTGTTAGTCAAAAATAACGAAAAAAATGCTTAATCTAGATCACCACCTTACTTAATCATTGTCAATCAAATTAATCCCCGGCAACGGTGCCAAAAACTTGATGTGTGGAAAATGATCCAACAGAAAACTCACCGGCAAGTGTACCAGGTCGCATCAAGTAATAATAACTCACGTAAGTGAGGCCGATCCCACAGGGATTGAAGGATTGAGCAATTTTGGTTTAGTGGTTGATTTAGTCAAGCGAACAAGAGTTGATTTGAGTGATTTGTAATTGACAGAAGCTAAATTGCACGAATTGTAAAGGGAGAGGGGCAATTGACTGTAAATTAAAGGGCAAAGAAAGTAAAGAAGCTGAATCTTAAAGTGCAAGTAATATAAATTGCAGAAACTTAGATTGCA
The DNA here is from genome assembly GCF_059453495.1 of Arachis ipaensis. Taxonomy (NCBI): domain Eukaryota; kingdom Viridiplantae; phylum Streptophyta; class Magnoliopsida; order Fabales; family Fabaceae; genus Arachis; species Arachis ipaensis. The sequence goes on from NC_142443.1 coordinate 62,161,281, forward strand.
AGAAATTTAAATGACTGAAACTTAAAGTGCAAGAAATGTAAATTTCTTGAATTATAAAAGGAATTGGGAAATTGGGATTGCAAAAATTAAACAAGAGAAAGTAAAATGGCATTAAACAGAGAAGTGGAGTATGAATTAAAATTGCAACAGATCAAATCAGAAGAGAACAACTGCTTGAAAATTTGAACAGCAAGCAAAATGTAACATCAATTGCAATGGTTCAAAAGAAATCACAGATCTCAAGGTTAGAAGAGACTAGAGAACAAGTCTAGATCTCAATCCTTCCTTGATCCAATTAAGAACACAATTGCAAAAAAAAATGAAAAATGGAGATCAGTAAAGAAACTTGAATTATGCAAGAAAAGGAAACAAAGAGATCTCAAGGGTGAGGTTGAGACAGAATTTCCTCAACTCTTCACTATCAAGACTCAAGCAAGCTTTGCAGAAAAGAAAATAGGAAACCCAGAGAGGAAGAGAACTCAATTCTCCTCCCAATTCTCTAAGATCCAAAATCAAAGTTACAGAATGAAAATTTCTAAAAGAGGTAAAAACGTTCAAAGAAAAAGTTCCGGTCCTTTCTAAATCAAACTAACTTCTATTTATACACTTTTTCTATTGATCATTAAGCCTTGAATTTGGGGCTTGGCCTTGATGGAATTGGATTGAAGATAGCCTCAGTTGATTGCTCTTGGACTTGAGAAGAAATCCGTTTGTAATTTGGACTTTGGAGCATTCACGTTTGAGTCAACGTTTGAGGTAAACGTTGACTCAAACGTTTGCGTGTTAGCATTATGCAGAACGGTGCTTTTCTATCACTCACGTTTGAGGTCAAACGTGAGCTCAAACATGGTTCTCTCCAGGGAAATTTTTAGCCAACGTTTGACCTCAAGTTTGAGTTAAACGTTGGCGCAAACATTTAGTCCTCCTGGTGCATTTTTTTGAGCCAATGTTTGACCTCAAGTTTGAGGCAAACGTTGGCGCAAACGTTAAGTCCTCCAGGGTTAAGTTTTGAGCCAACGTTTGACCTCAAGTTTGAGGCAAACGTTGGCACAAACGTTGGCTCCTCTTGGGTTAATTTTTTGAGCCAACGTTTGACCTCAAGTTTGAGGCAAACGTTGGCGCAAACGTTGCTTCCTCCAGGGTTAAGTTTTGAGCCAACGTTTGACCTCAAGTTTGAGGCAAACGTTGGCACAAACGTGAGCTCTTCCCAGGATGGTTTTGCTGCCTTCATTTCCATTGCTGCCATTCCCTTTCTTCAACCTTCCTCCAAGCCTTTTGGTCACCTGTCATCAATCAACAAATGCATCAAAGCTATGCTAAAATCATGAGACTTCTTCTCATCCTTGACATATAAGCAATTATAGCACAAAACCTCATGAAAATGCATCAAATTACTCATGGTTGATTGAATTTAAATACACATGAATTTCCACCCAAATGGCTTACTTGTAACCCAAGAAAGTGTATAAAACCTATTAAAAACAAAGGAAAAAGGCTAGTAAAACTAGGCTAAGATGCCTTGGCATCAATGACTAGGATAAAAAGCCTTGATTCTTTATCCTTGCCATGAATGTCTCTCTTTATTACTTGCTTTCTTTAGTTGTTTTCTTTATTTTCTTGCCATTTAATATCTTGTCCCCTTTTATCAACCCAACCCCCTTGAACTTTATAACCAATAATTAGGCATTCAATTGCAATTCCTAGGGAGAACGACCCGGGACTAATACTCTCAGTTATTTTTTATTAGGTTGGACTTGTGACAACCAAAATTAAACTTTGATTGAGCATTACTTGTCGGTTTAGAACTATACTTGCAACTAGGTTATTTCTCTTTTACCGAGAAGAAATTCTTAACCGACGATAATCCTCTTTCAAGTTTTTGGCGCCGTTGCCGGGGAATTACAATGTGTGCTTATTATTGGTTATTGTATATATGTTGATAGTGTGAATAGGTTTGCTCTTGTTTCTTTATCATTTAATATTTTTGTTTTTGTTTTTCCTTTTCACTATGAATTCTCATTCCTTTGGCTTTGAGTTTGGTTCAAACTATGTTGTAGGAAATAGAAATGAAAGCTTTAATGGAAGTATGCATCAAGGATGGAACAATCAAAGGTGGGAGGAGCCTCAAGCATATGGACAACCTTCATGGCAACAACCTCCTCCGGTTTCTTATAGCTATAATCCAACTCCTAATGCATACCAACCTAATGGATATGGTGACCCTCATTGTGGTTGTCAACCACAATCACCATATGCCTATGAACCACCTCCTCAACATAGTTTTGAACCACCATACTCACAAGCTCTTTACCACCAAACACCTCCATATGACCCTAACCCATATCCACCATACCAAAAACCATATGGGCCATACTTAGAGCCACCACTATTCCAACACCAATATTCTTAAGAACCATCAATTCCATATACATCACCTCCATACCCTTACCAAGATGAACCACTTTCCAATTATGAACCCTTTCCCCTAAACAATGAACCATCTCTTACACCACCTTCTTCAATGGATGAAGCTCTCCAAACCTTCTTGCAAGAATAACAAAGAGATATTAGCTCTTATATCCAAAGGCAAGAAGAGAAGCAAAAGGAGCTAAAGAAGCTAGAAGTCATGGTTGCTACTATGGCAGAAGCCATTAACCACATGGCCTCCCACCTAAGCTCATGCATCCCAAGTACTCCCATCGATGAATGTGGAGAATCAACCAAAGAGCATACTGAGGGAGTGAATTTGAAGCTTCAAGGTGAATAAGAGGAGCTAAAGCAAGGAGTGTAACAAGAGGAGGAAGTAGAGATAATCGGACCAAAGGAAGTGGTTGAAGATTTAGGAGATGTTGAGTGAAAAGAGGAATCTCAAGTTGAAGAGCCCTCTTCCATGGAGTTTGAAAATGATGTTAAGGAGGATAGTGCACAACCTGCAAGGCATAATATGATTGAAGAATTGGAAGAAGTGGGGCAAGCACCAAGTCCCCCTATCTATGATGATTCCGCATTAACATATGATCCTTTTGAGCTTGATGAATCTTTCCCCATTGGACTTAGAATTAATGTTGAGGTAGATTTCACTCAACCTCCTATTTATGACTTGAGTGATGGGGAAGAACTAGAGGACATTGGTGAAGAAGAAGCATACGAACTTGAGGAAGCTTGGCAAGAGGTAAAGCATTAAGCATCTTGCCAAGTGGTGGAAGCCCCCTAGAAGAGGATGGACGGGGGTAGAATGTGCTTTATCAAGGTCATTGGAAACTCCTCCACCTAAGTCGCCATCTAATCCTTCATTCGAGTGGGTAAAACTCACCACTCTTAGCTTTATTATCCCACTTGAATTTGGTTTGCTTGAAATGGATGGCCAACTTAGGGTGCTTTATGGAATGAAGCGTAAGAGAAGGATGTTTAGTGGTTGGCATTGTAAATCTAGGCTCATTATGGTTGGAAGCTCAAACTTGAGGAGCAAGGGTTGGACTAGTGCTCAATTGGATGGGTTTAGGAGAATAGTTTGGTGCCTTAGTGAGAATTCTGCTTGCTTACCATCCAGAGGGAATCACCATGATCAACTTGAAGATGGGTGTGAAAACAAGGTTTGGGATCCCGAATTACAATGTGAGGATCAACTTTGGAAGCTCCAAGCTTGTGAAGAACTCTATAAAGACTTGGTGCAATTAATTGAGAATCTTGAAGCACAATGCAAGGCCAAGCATTGGTGGAAGTTCCAAGATGAATTCAAGCACAAGCCACCTTGACGAGAGCTCCCCATAAGTCCAACTAAAGGACAATAAACAAAAGTGCTAGGTGAGAGACACGCCACCATGGTAATATCTTTTCATTTTTCTCTTTTGTAAATATTGGTAAGTTAGTTTAATTTCATGTTTAATTTGGTTTGTTGAGTTTATTTAGTAGTCTAGTGTGTTAAATAAGGTTTGATGGTGTTTTGGTAGCTATTTGAGTGTTTGGAATGCTTAGTTTGGTGCTAGAACTTGAAAAATTTTAAAAAATAGAGCACCGGCCACGCGCGTGCGTCACCCCACATGTACGAGTGACACCAGCATTTCAGCCTCTCACGCGTACACCTCGCCAACGCGTACGCGTGACACCCCTAATGCTGCACCTCCCATACAAATTCCAGAGAGTTGCGCACGTTTTGGGCTGGAATTGTGCCTCTAGCACAAAATCCACCCATGCGTACGTGTCGCCTCTCTTTGATATGACCATCACTCACGCGTACGCGTTACACCCCCTTTCACCTCAACACGCTTACGCGTCACTCCACGCGTATGCGTGGGAACTATGTTCCATCCACCTCTATTTCTTCTCTTCTTTCCATTTCCTTCCTTCTTTTCTCTTCTCTTCTTTTTTTTTTTCCTTCTTCAACCATCATCCAACACTATCAATCACCATCTCTTTTAGTTAGTTTAATTTTTGTTTAATTCTTGTTTTCATGATAAGTATTGGACTATTAAACTTATTTGCTGTCAATTGCTGCTGATTACTGATAGGATGTTATCTTAACATCAATTTTTGTTAATATTCATTGTTGGATTCTTTATGGAGGTTATATTTTGTTACTTGGTTTTTAGTTTTTCATGTTTAACATTTGTGAATACCAAGTATATTACATTGCCTTCAACGCATTTTAAATATTTTAAATTACATGTTTTGGCCAGCATGTCATTTGATTACATTATCTAGGATGAGGCAATTATGTATTATCAATGCATTTTTTATTAGGTGATGCTTGTTATGATTGACCCTTATTTACATCACCTATTTCATGCATTGAGTTTTTGGAATTGTAGAATTAGATCGAAAGCTTACCTAGTAACATATTTTTGAGCTTGGTAAAGCTTTGTGGACCATGCTTGCCATATGATTGAGTTTAATTTCTATCTTCTTTTTCCTAAGTTCCATAGAACCTATGTGTTCCACCTCTATGTCACTTAGGTGTTGCAAATAAAATTCAAAATGTGTCATTGATTGATGTGTAAGTTTCATATTCCATTTTGGTTCACTAAGTTTCCGTATATATTAATCAATGTCCATTCATTATCCAATTTACAATCGCTTAATTCTTGCTTCAATGCTTTCATGCTTCTTCACTATTTGTTTGATTGTCTTGACCTACAAGTTTTCTTTGGAGTATCTCAAGCAAACTAGAATGGGTGAAGTGCTTGCTTCTTTTGTGTAATTGTGACATAGCTCTCTAGGCTAAGGTGTGTGTTCTAAATGGAGCCCAATTTAGAATTCTCACACATTATTCTCCTTAATGTCACAAATTGAGTCACTCACTTCATTCTAGTGATTTACCTCATTCCAACGATTTATGCTTCTGTGCTTGTGCATTTACTTGTCTTATTATATCATGTTTCCTATTGCTCAGGATGATTGATCATAAGCAAAAATAGAAGCGAGAAAAAGAATGCCCAACAGCCGATTAATCCACCAGCTGAAGGTGGCAATCTAGAAAGTCGCCATGCCCCCTTGCTCATCTCTGAATGCACTGAGGACGGTGCAAACTTTTAAGTATGGGGAGGTCGTCCGACCGATCGGCGTTTTTGGGTAACAAATTTCTAATCCCAACACTTTTGCATTTCATTTTTTTAGGTCTTCTAGGATTTTTAGTTACATTTTCTTATTTTGCATATATATAATAAGCTTAGTCAAAATAATAAAATTTTCCAAGAAATTTATCTATAGGGCACCTCAATTGATTTGATTAATTTTTTTTTTAGAACTTGCTTGAATTATATACATTGTGGGACATGATTTTTGAGCTAAGAATATACAACCTTGTGAGTTTTGAGCTTAATTGTGTGGTTACATTATATAACCACTTATTTCCATTCTTGTGTGCATTATTCTCTTTCTATGATTGCAATCTTTGATTTGTTTGATTCTTTATGTCCATTATTTTGTATATGAATTCACTTATATGATTGAGGCCATTGTTTCAAATTGCTCACTTACCCAAATAGCCTACCTTTTATCTTCGATTGTCAGCCAACTTTGAGCCTATGCTAAACCCATTTGTTCTTAATTTTAGCACATTACAAGCCTTAAAGTGCAAAACAATAAATGTCCTTAATTTGGATCTTTGATTAGCTTAGGCTAGTGACAGTGTTTATCATTCAAGTTTGGGAAGTTTGGCCACATTTTGATAAACCCCAATTTTGTGGTTTATCTTATGTTGAATTTAGGGGATTTTATCAACTTTTCTCACATTTATTCAATGAAATAGTATGGTTTTGTGAATTTATCCTAATTTGTGCTTAAGAGTAAAAACATGCTTTTTAGGCCTTTAAATTGCTAATTTTAATTCACTTTAATTCTATTCAATGCCTTGATATGTTTTTTAAGTGATTTCAGGATTAGAAGGCAAAGATTGGGTTGAAGGAATGAAGAAAAAGCATGCGAAAATGGAGAATTCATAAAAAAATGAGGATTTGCTGAACTCAAGGCCACGCGTACGCGTCACCCATGCGTACGCGTGAGAAGGAGATCTGCCAGCGATGTGCACGCGTCACCCACGCGTACGTGTGAAGAAGAATTTTGCCAGTGATGCGTACGCGTGACCCATGAATACGCGTGACAAGCGGCATGTGACTTCACTATAGGCAATACGCTGGGGGCAATTTCTGAGCTCAAGGAGGCCCAAATCCAACTCATTTCTGATGCTTTTGAACCTAAGGATTGCAAGGGAATGGGGGAAGGAGTCATAGAGATTTTCATCATGTTTTAGGGTAGAATTCTAGAGAGAGAGGCTCTCTCCTCTCTCTAGATTTTAGGGTTCTTATTTTAATTCCTTTTAGATTTATGTTTTAATGTTGTTTCATTTTAGTTTTCCTTTACTTTTATTTGTTCTAGTACTTTAGTTTATCTACTTCTCTTGTTAATTTCTTATTTTGCTCTCTTTTATGTTTATGAACCCTTGTTGGATTTTAATTTTCTTTTGATGCAATTTTATGTTTCCATGCCTTTTTATGTTTATCTTCACTGCTATTGTTGATTTCTTGTTTTGTTAGTTATAGCTTTCATTAATTCTTGCATTTTGTGATGTTTACTTTTATTGCACTCTAGGTGTTTGTTAAAATTTTTTCTCTAGTTATTGAGTAGTTTTCTATATTCTTGGCCTAGGCTAAGGGAAATGGGTGACCTTGAGTCATTTGATCTCATTGAATTGGTGATTTGAGAACTCTTAGTGGTCAAATTGATACCCATTAATGCTAGCCTACTACTAAGTCAATTAGTAGCTAGGTTGGGACTTATGGGTTGATGTTGATCAAGCCTATTTGACGTACTTCGAGTGTTGAAGTAGACTTTTAACTTACTTCATGCATAGAAGTAGACTTGATGGGTTGGTCCCTCATAATTGTCAATACATGGTTTGTAGACAAGGATGGTGATCTCAATCCCCATGCTTTAGCCAAGAGTTCTTTGCTTTTCCTTTATTAGTTACTTGTCATTTACTTTCTTGCTATTTACTTTTCTTGTTAATTACCAAATCAAACCACCATTGTTCCTTCATAGCCAATAATTGATCAATTCATTGCAATTCCTTGTGAGACGACCCGAGGTTTGAATACTTCAATTTGTTTTTATTGGGGTTTGTACTTGTGACAAACAAATTAAACTTTGATTGAGTATTATTTGTTGGTTGGGAACTATACTATCAACGGAATTATTTGTGTGAAATTTCTAACCGACGATAATGCTCTTTCACGTTTGTTTACAGAGACATGACACAGAGACAGAGACATAGACAATGTGTTTGGCAGAGGACACATGGACAGAGACAATGTGTCCAGAGACACTGAATTAGTGTATTTTGTGTCCATTCTGACAGGAAGGACACAGAGACACTAACAAGGGACATAAATTATTTTTTATTTTTTTCATTATTCTTGTTAATTTTTCATAATTATATTTTTTATTATTATATTTTTCATCTCAAATTTTTTGAATGAAAAAATATGAGAATAAATTGGATTTTCATAATTTGTTCTAGTTTATCACCAAACAGAATACAAGAACACAAAATTTTGTGTCTCTGTCCATCATTATCTTGTCCTGTCCTATTCTCAGTGTCTTGTCCTATCTTGTTCTAGAAAACAAGCACAACCTTTGGGAACATTGGTTAAAGATAAAAGTATATTTTTTTATTTTTTGTTGGAAATTTTGGGAATTGGATACATGCTCATGCATTAAATGTTTAAACCATGTGCATTGATACATTTGTATATAATTCATCAAAAGAAAAATAAAAGAAAAAATGTGAAAAAAATAAAATAATAAAAAGAAAAAAAAAGAAAAAGGAACCAATAAAAAGGGGACAAAATGCCCCAAAGTGAAGTTCAATAATAATCAATGTATATGGGTTGTGATAAAAAAAGAGAATGCATGAGTGTGTGAAAAAGTGAAGAATGGGTAGTTAGGTTATCTTTGAAATTGTATAGGTTATAGGTTAGGTGAGAGCTTAGGTTAATCCAAGATTCAAATTTCAAACTCACTTGACTATATGCATCCTTACCTTGACCTAGCCCCATTACAACCCATGGATAAGTCCTCATGATATTTGTATCCATGCATTGAATAATTGTTGATTGCTAGATGAAAAACAAATCTTAGAAAGTATGATTATGGGATAATTGAGTGGATCAACCCTATACACTTGAGCGACTAGAGCAGATACACATCCGGTGAGGGTTTGATTGCTCAATTACATGTTTTCACCCATGATCATCTCTTTTCTTGCAAGTTTGTAAAATCATTTCAATAACTCAAATAAATTGTGGATTTGATCTCATTGAGATACCTTTAGCCCTTTGGTTCATACAAGCTTTCTTGGGAATTGATGAGCGGATAATTTATACGCTTTTTGGCATTGTTTTTAGGTAGTTTTTAATATGTTTTAGTCACTTTTTATTATATTTTTATTAGTTTTTAAATAAAAATCACATTTCTGGACTTTACTATGAGTTTGTGTGATTTTCTGTGATTTCAGGTATTTTCTGGCTGAAATTGAGGGAGCTGAGCAAAAATCTGATTCAGGCTGAAAAAGGACTGCAGATGCTGTTGGATTCTGACCTCCCTGCACTCGAAATAGATTTTCTGGAGCTACAGGAGTCCAAATGATGCGCTCTCAATTGCGTTGGAAAGTAGACATCTAGGGCTTTCCAGAAATATATAATAGTCTATACTTTGCTCAAGAATAAACGACGTAAGCTGGCGTTCAACGCTAGTTCCATGTTGTATTCTGGCGTTAAACGCCAGAAACAGGTTACAAGTTGGAGTTAAACGCCAGAAACAGGTTACAACCTGGCGTTTAACTTTGGAAACAGCCTAGGCACGTGTAAAGCTCAAGTCTCAGCCCCAGCACATACCAAGTGGGCCCTAGAAGTGGATTTCTGCACTATCTATCTTAGTTTACTCATTTTCTGTAAACCTAGGTTACTAGTTTAGTATTTAAACAACTTTTAGAGATTTATTTTGGATCTCATGACATTTTTAGATCTGAACTTTGTACTCCTTGACGGCATGAGTCTCTAAACTCCATTGTTGGGGGTGAGTAGCTCTGCTGTGTCTCGATGAATTAATGCAATTATTTCTTTTTTCTATTCAAACACGCTTGTTTCTATCTAAGATGTTCATTCGTACTTCAATATGATGAATGTGATGATCCGTGACACTCATCACCATTCTCAATCTATGAACGTGTGCCTGACAACCACCTCTGTTCTACCTTCGATTGAATAAGTATCTCCTGGATTCCTTAATCAGAATCTTCGTGGTATAAGCTAGAATCCATTGGCAGCATTCTTGAGAATCCGGAAAGTCTAAACCTTGTCTGTGGTATTCCGAGTAGGATTCAGGGATTGAATGACTGTGACGAGCTTCAAACTCACAAGGGTTGGGCGTAGTGACAGACGCAAAAGGATCAATGGATCCTATTCCAGCATGAGTGAGAATCGACAGATGATTAGCCGTGCGGTGACAGCACACCTGGACCATTTTCACTAAGAGGACGGATGGTAGCCATTGACAACGGTGATCCACCAACACACAGCTTGCCATAGGAGGAACCTTGCGTGCGTGAAGAAGAAGACATGGGGAAAGTAGAGATTCAGAAAACAAAGCATCTCCAAAACTCCAACATATTCTCCATTACTGCATAACAAGTATTTATTTCATGTTACTTTATTTTTCGCAATTCAAACTAATAATCATAATTAATCTCCTTACTAAGATTTACAAGGTAACCATAGATTGCTTCAAGCCAACAATCTCCGTGGGATCGACCCTTACTCACTGGTGCACGAAATTGCGATCATCAACAATGGCGCTAAAGACTTGGTGCTCTCAAACGTGAATCACACTTTGTCACAACTTCGCACAACTAACTAGCAAGTGCACTGGGTCGTCCAAGTAATAAACCTTACGTGAGTAAGGGTCGATCCCACGGAGATTGTCCGCTTGAAGCAAGCTATGGTCACTTTGTAAATCTCAGTCAGGCGGATTCAATTGGTTATAGAGAATTGATAATTAAAACATAATTAAAATATAAACTAGGATAGAGATACTTATGTAATTCATTAGTGAGAATTTCTGATAAGCGTATAAAGATGCTTTCGCTCCTCCTGAACCTCTGCTTTCCTGCTGTCTTCATCCAATCATTCCTACTCCTTTCCATGGCAAGCTTTATGTAGGGCATCACCATTGTCAATGGCTACATCCCATCCTCTCTGTGAAAATGGTCCAATGCACTGTCACTGCATGGCTAATCATCTGTCGGTTCTCGATCATACTGGAATAGGATTTACTATCCTTTTGCGTCTGTCACTACGGCCAGCACTCGCGAGTTTGAAGCTCGTCATAGCCATCCCTTCCCAGATCCTACTCGGAATACCACAGACAAGGTTTAGACTTTTCGAATCTCAAGAATGGCCGTCCATGGGTTCTAACTTATACCACAAAGATTCTAATATCTCGGACTCGGTCCTCTGTATTAGATATCTAAGAGATACTCATTCTAGCTTGTTTGCATGTAGAACGGAAGTGTTTTTTAGGCACGCGTTCATGGGTGAGAATGATGATGAGCGTCACATAATCATCACATTCATCATGTTCTTGGGTGCGAATGGATATCTTAGAGAAGGAATAAGCTTGAATTGAATAGAAAAATAGTAGTACTTTGTATTAATTCATGAGGAACAGCAGAGCTCTACACCTTAATCTATGGAGTGTAGAAACTCTACTGTTGAAAATACATAAGTGATAAGGTCCAGGCATGGCCGAATGGCCAGCCCCCTAAACGTGATCAAAGGATCAAAAGATAATCCAAAGATGTAAATACAATAGTAAAAAGTCTTATTTATACTAAACTAGTTACTAGGGTTTACAGAAATGAGTAAATGATGCAGTGTGTGCTTGGGCTGAGCATTGAGCTTTACACGTGTAGAGGCTTCTCTTGGAATTGAACGCCAGTTTGTAACCTGTTTCTGGCGTTTAACTCCACTTTGCAACCTGTTTCTGGCGTTTAACTCCAGAATGCAGCATGGAACTGGCGTTGAACGCCAGTTTGCATCGTCTAAACTCGGGCAAAGTATGGAATATTATATATTGCTAGAAAGCCCTTGATGTCTACTTTCTAACATAATTGAGATCGTGCCATTTGAAGTTTTGTAGCTCCAACCTCTGAATTCTGGAGTCCTTCTTCAACCTCTGAATCTGATTTTTGCTCAGGTCCCTCAATTTCAGCCAGAAAATACCTGAAATCACAGAAAAACACACAAACTCATAGTAAAGTCCAGAAATGTTAATTTTAATTAAAAACTAATAAAAATATACTAAAAACTAACTAAATCATACTAAAAACTATGTAAAAACAATGCCAAAAAGCGTATAAATTATCCGCTCATCACAACACCAAACTTAAATTGTTGCTTGTCCCCAAGCAACTGAAAATCAAATAGGATAAAAAGAAGAGAATATACTATAAATTCCAAAATATCAATGAAACTTAGCTCCAATCAGATGAACGGGACTTGTAGCTTTTTGCCTCTTGAATAGTTTTGGCATCTCACTTTATCTATTGAAGTTCAGAATGATTGGCATCTATAGGAACTTAGAATTCAGATAGTGTTACTGATTCTCCTAGTTCAGTATGTTGATTCTTGAACACAGCTACTTTATGAGTCTTGGCCGTGACCCTAAGCACTTTGTTTTTCAGTATTACCACCGGATACATAATGCCACAGACACATAACTGGGTGAACCTTTTCAGATTGTGACTCAGCTTTGCTAAAGTCCCCAATTAGAGGTGTCCAAGGTTCTTAAGCACACTCTTTTTTTTTGCTTTGGACCTTGACTTTAACCGCTCAGTCTCAAGTTTTCACTTGACACCTTCACGCCACAAGCACATGGTTAGGGACAGCTTGGTTTGCCTTTTGGTTTAAAGAGCTTTTGGCTTTTTCTGCTTGCTTTTTCTTTTTCTTTTTCTCTCCTTTTTTTTGCATTTTTTTCTGCAAGCTTTTGTATTCACTGCTTTTTCTTGCTTCAAAAATCATTTTTATGATTTTTCAGATTATCAACTAACATTTTTCCTTTTCATCATTCTTTCAAGAGTCAACATATTTAACATTCATAAACAACAACTTCAAAAGACATATGCACTATTCAAACATACATTCAAAAAACAAAAAGTATTGCCACCACATCAAAATAATTAAACTAGTTTCAAGGATGAATTCGAAACCATGTACTTCTTGTTCTTTTGTTTTTAGAACATTTTTCATTCAAGAGAGTTGATGGATTCATATTCATAACTTTAAGGCATAGACACTTAGACACTAATGATCATATAGTAAATACACAAACATAATTAAACATGAAGCATGGAAACCGAAAATAGAAAATAAATAGACAAGGAGATTAAGGAATGAGTCCACCTTAGTGAGGGTGGCGTCTTCCTCTTCTTGAAGAACCAATGGTGCTTTTGAGCTCTTCTATGTCTCTTCCTTGTCTTTGTTGCTCCTCCCTCATAGCTCTTTGATCTTCTCTAATTTCATGGAAGATGATGGAATGCTCTTGGTGCTCCACCCTTAGTTGTCCCATATTGGAACTTAATTCTCCTAGGAAGGTGTTGATTTGCTCCCAATAGTTTTGTGGAGGAAAGTGCATCCCCTGAGGCATCTCAGGGATTTCATGGTAAGGAATTTCCTCATACTCTTGTTGAGGTCCATGATCTCTTGTTTGCTCCATCCTTTTCTTAGTGATGGGCTTATCCTCTTCAATGAGGATGTCTCCCTCTGATGACAAGTCATCTTAGCCCATTTTAGCTAGTCTTTTTCTTTTGTTTTCATTAGAATTATGCACTTTCTTAAGCTACAAGCAAGCTAATTGAGTAGAATTTCATGTTTCCCTTGATTGAACCAACCATATGTGAATTCATGCCATTTCATGAGGTTTTAAGCTATAATTGTTGCATATTGTGGAAGATTGAATACCTCATGATTTTGAGCAAAACTTTGATTAGTTTGGTTGATCAATGATAGGTGAAGAAGGCTTGGAGAAAGGTTGAAGCAAAGAGGAATGGCTAGGAGTGAAGAGAGGACAATGGAATAAGTGAAAATTGAACCGGGTTGCATGAAGTTAGCCCCAACGTTAGCCCCCTAACTTGGAGGCTAACGTTGGGCATGTGAATCACTCTTTGGAAGTAGCCAACGTTAGCTCCAACGTTAGCCCCCTAACTTGGAGGCTAACGTTGGAACTTGAGAGTTTCTCTCTGGGCTACCAACGTTTGCGCCAACGTTAGCCCCCTAACTTGGAGGCTAACGTTGGCACTTAAATCACAATGGGGGAGTAGGCAACGTTTGCGCCAACGTTAGCCCCCCAACGTGGAGGCTAACGTTGGCGCCAATCACACCAAGCAAGGCCAACGTTAGGGTCAAAGTTAGACCCCTAACGTTGGCGCCAACGTCCATACCAGAAGGATGTGGTTTGCTGATATGAAAAGTTAGGGTCAAAGTTAGACCCCTAACTTTGACCCTAACGTTGAAGACCAACGTTGGCTAACTCCATTTCCGGTTCAATTGGTTCACTTCGGTTCTTCTTCAATCTTCAAAGAGCAATCAACCAAGGCCTCTTTCAACCCAATTCCACCAAGGACAAAGGCCCAACTCAAGGCTTGAAGATCATTTTGGAAAGTGTATAAATAGGATAGAATTCAATTTATTGAGAGAGTTTTTCTGGAGAGTTTTTCTGGAGAGTTTTTCTGGAGAGTTTTCCTTTAGAGCTTTCCTTTTTGGAATTTTCATAATAGTTTTCGGAGAGCTTTTGAACTTTAATTTTCTTTGCTTTCATTGCTTTCATTTTCATTTACAATTTTGTCTTGGATCTTGGATTGGAGAATTGAAGAAATTCTGTTTCAATCTCAATCTTGGATCTCTCTGTTTCTTTACTTTACTGTTAATTGAATTTCATTTCCGGTTACTTGATCTTCATCTCTTTTCTTTGCAATTTACAATTTCCTTGCTATTGTTCTTGTTGGATCTAGGAAGGCATTGAGATCTAGACTTGGTTTTCTAGTCTCTGGGTCCTGAGATCTGAATTTCTCATTTCTATTTCCTGTTTATTGCTTTTCCTCTTCATTTACTTTACTACTTCAAGATCCGGTTCAATCCCAATCCCCTTTTCCTCTTCTGTTTAATGCAATTCAACTTTTCTGTGTTTAAATTCTGCAAATCCACATCCCAATCCCCTTTACATTTCAAGCAATTTACATTTCTTGCACTTTAAGATTCTGCAATTTACATTTCTTGCACTTTAAGTTTCTGTTATTTAATTTCTTGTTCTTTAAGTTTCAGCAATTTACTTTCCCGCTCTCTTTGATTTCATGCAATTTACATTCTGCAAATCACAAATCACCCAACCAACACTTGATTCGCTTGACTAAATCAACCACTAAGCTAAAATTGCTCAATCCTTCAATCCCTGTGGGATCGACCTCACTCCCGTGAGTTTTTATTACTTGATACGACCCGGTGCACTTGCCGGTTAGTTTTGGGTGTTTTGGGAGAGATTTATTTTTCTCCAAAATATCTCATCAAGTTTTTGGCGCCGTTGCCGGGGATTGATTAGATTGACAATGATTAAGCGAGGTGGTAATCTAGATCAAGCACTTTTTCTTTATTTTTCATTAACTTTTGATTAACCCACTAACTGTTTGAATTTTTGCTTAAACTAAACTTCATTCTAGCAGTAGATTGAAGTGATCTTGCTGGGGTTTCTTTTGTATTGTTTGTATGTCAGGTACAGGAAGATCCGCTCCTGTGTTATCTGAAGCTGATCAGAGAACTCTTAGAAGGATAAGAAGAGCCGAAAGAGGAAAAAATATTGTTGGAGAAGAAGAATCTGAGGAAGAATACCACGAGATGGAAGGAGATACATCTAATCCAGGAGAAGGAGTTAATAATCCACCACAACAGAGGAGAGTATTGGCTTCCTATACTTTTGCAAATGCTAGACATTGTGGAAGCAGCATTCTCACCCCTAATGTCAATGCAAATAACTTTGAACTGAAGCCACAACTCATCTCATTGGTCCAGAATAACTGCTCATTTGGAGGAGGACCATTGGAGGATCCAAATCAACATCTATCTACCTTCTTGAGGATCTGTGACACTGTCAAATCCAATGGTGTGAATCCTGAAACTTACAAGCTTCTGCTGTTCCCGTTCTCATTAAGGGATAAGGCTGCACAATGGCTTGAAACTTTTCCCCAAGCAAGTATCACTAGTTGGGATGACTTGGTGACTAAATTTCTAGCCAAATTCTATCCACCCCAGAGAGTCATCAGGCTGAAAACTGAGGTGCAGACATTCACACAATTAGATGCTGAATCCTTGTATGAAGCATGGGAGAGGTACAAAGCCTTAATCAGAAAGTGCCCTCCAGAGATGTTCAATGAATGGGATGTGCTGCAAAATTTCTATGAAGGCCTGACATTGAAATCTCAGGAGGCATTAGATCATTCTGCTGGAGGTTCACTACAACTAATGAAAACTGCTGAGGAAGCTCAGAATCTTGTGGACATGGTGGCCAACAATCAATATTTCTTTGCTCATCAAAGAAGCCGCCAACCATCACAAAGAAGAGGAGTAATGGAACTAGACGGAGTGGATTCAATCCTAGCTCAAAACAAGATGATGCAGCAGCAATTTCAACAACAATTTGAGCAAATGGCTAAGAGGATTGATAGTCTCCAAGTTGCAGCGGTCAACATTAGCCAGCCATCAACCACATGGGGACAGAGTGAAGAGACTCAAGAGGAGCAACAGCAAGAACAAGTCCAGTACATGCACAACCAAAATTCTGGGCCAAATGAAGTATATGGTGACACTTACAACCCTTCTTGGAAGAACCACCCAAACCTTAGGTGGGGAGACAATCACAACCAAAATCAACAACCATGGCAGAGAAACTCAAACCAAAACACTTTAAGAAACAACCAAAACCACAACCAGCAGCAAACCAACCAAAACCCCTACAGAAAACCTCAAAACAACTACTCCAACCCCAACCATTACCAATCTAATAACCAACCCACCAACCAAAATGCCTACCATCCACCATCCACATTTCACAACCCACCACAAGCATCACCTGAATCTCAAAGACTCACCAACTTGGAAACCTTGATAGACAAAATGTGGAAACACCAAGAAATGACAACCAAGAACCATGAAGCCTCCATAAAGAGCCTAGAGAGGCAAATTGGGCAAATCTCCAAACAGATTTCTGTTGAGAAATCTTCAAGCTCACTGCCAAGTGACACAATCCCAAATCCTAAGGAAGAATGCAAGGCAATACAACTGAGGAGTGGAAGAGTCTTGGTGAAAAATGAAGAAGCAACCAAGAAGCCAAAGGAAAGTGACAAGAAACAAGCTGAAGAAGAGAAAGTCAATGACAAGAAGGAGGCAGCAAGCAAGCCAACTCAGAATCAAGTTCAAGAAAAAGAAGATCAGCCACAAAAATCAAGAAAGGGAAAGGAAGTAATTGAAGGGCCAACTAAGGACCAAATGCAGGGAAATAACTTCACTCCTCCCTTGCCATATCCTCAGAGGTTTAACAAGGAAACTAAGGACCAACAATTCCCAAAATTTCTTGAAATCTTCAAGAAGTTAGAGATCAATATTCCCTTAACTGAAGCACTTGAGCAAATGCCCCTGTACGCAAAGTTCTTGAAGGAACTTATCAACAAGAAGAGGAGTTGGCAAGTTAATGAAACTGTACTACTCACTGAGGAATGCAGAACACTAATCCAGAAGGGACTTCCTCCCAAACTTGAGGACCCTGGGAGTTTCTTTCTACCCTGCGCCATTGGCAGTATGACTATCAAGAAGGCGATGTGTGACTTGGGAGCTAGTATCAATCTGATGCCTGCCTCTCTAGTGAAAAAGTTAGGCATAAAAGAGGTAAAACCAGTACAGATGTCTCTAGAATTGGTGGACAAATCAGTGATATGCCCCAGTGGTATAATTGAGAACCTTCTAGTCAAGGTAGATAGATTCATCTTCCCTGCAGATTTTGTGATCCTGGATTCGAATCAGGATGAGGGCGACTCCATTATACTGGGAAGACCGTTCCTAGCCACTGCTAGGGCCATCATAGACATAGAGCAAGGAGAATTAACCCTCAGGATGCATAATGAAAGTATCACTCTGAGTGTACTACCAGAAACACAGAACAGTAATGAAAAGAAAGATGGTACAGAAACAGACAAGGAAAATCTGCAGTGGAGGGAGGAAATCAACAAGACAAACAACAACTGCCCTCCCAAGCAAGAGATAGATGATACAGCAGGCCAAAAAGAGAAAGAGACTGTGCAAAGTAATGAAGAAGCTCAAGGGAACATTGTAGTATTGGCAACTGAGAAAAGAAATTTCAAAAGGGAGCCTGTTTTCAAAGAACAATTAACAAAAGGAAGGAAGAAAAACAAAAACAGAATCAAGAAGGGGTGGAAGAACAAAAAATTTCCAACAGAAGGGCTCTCCAAAGGTGACAAAGTGCAGTTAGTCTATCAACAGCTGGGAACAGACCAACGTACTAACGATTACTATACTGTGAGCAAAATATTATCACTAGAACATGCTGAGATAGAGCACCAAGGAACAAAGAAGAAGCTCACGATCAGAGGGGACAAGTTGAGGCACTACAGTCATCAACCGCCATAAAAGAAAGCTTCAATGTCAAGCTAGTGACAATAAAAGAGCGCTCCATGGGAGGCAACCCATGCTTTAAGATTCTTGTCATTTTACATTCAATAAATTATGATCACTTGATGCATGAATTATTTTCTCTTTTCATGAACGTATCCATTTATTGCATGCACTGTTTTGAAACATATGCTAAGTTTGGTGTGTCTTCAAGCACACTTAACCAATATCATAAAGGATTTTGTTTCACATGCTTAAAATGTCTTGATAGAGCATATAGCCGAACACTAAGTTTGGTGTCCACATAGCTTCATGAGAATCTGAAATTCATGCATCAATAATCATACATTTGTCATTTTTCAAAACCTTATATCATTTGTCATTTTTCAAAACCTTATAAATAGAATTTTCTTTTGATGAAGGTATTAATTGTAATGAACCCTTTGACAAGAAGCAAGGTATGAAGTGCAAGCCGATTACAATGTCAATAGCCAAATCAAACTAAACTATATTGGAGAACATTTGCATCACATGGATCCGGCATTCCCAACTTTTGATGAATTTTTCAAAATGAGAAGTGAGATGGAAGTGAACAGGGCTATGAGACTTGAAGATAGAGTGGAGGAGGCTATGAACAAGGCTGGCTTTTGGCAAGATCAAGAACCACCAAACAAAGATGGTGGGAACACTAGCAGCCAAGTATATGAAAGGAGAAAGAAAAGGCATGACAAATAAAAGGTGGATTTGCTCCTTGATCATCACAACATGCATTCTATCTGTTCCAATCTGTTTTTGCATTTTTTTTGTAGTCATTTAAAAGTCTTTGCATTGTGTTGGTTATTTCAAAATAAGTAAGCTAGTTTATGTGTTGGCTTGTGTGTTCATTTTCACTTGACAAGAAGCATATGTTGTCCCCTGCATCTTTTAATTCAATAAAAGAACAATTTGAATGTGAAGAATAATAGTCTTTGTTAGTTAGAAGTGGAATAAAAGTAAGTGGTGGTGTGTGTGACTGTATAATAACTCACTTTAGTGAATAAAGAGCTAGGATATCTCCTTCTAAGTAGAGAGTGGCCTACTGTCTATGAATCTCAATTGAATTGAATTCCTTGGTTAGAAAGAAAAACAAAAAGAAAGAAAGAACAAAGAAAGCCAAAAAGTGGCAAAACAAAAGAAAAACAAAAAGAAATAAAGCTGGACACCAATAGCTTGAACTTTGAAATATATGCCTGTGATGTTTTTGTACTAGGATCTGCTTGGATTAGTAAGCTCTTAGGAGTGCCTCAACACTTGGTGACTTGGGTTAACTAACCCGGGATCATCAGCTGAAAATCCACTATCAAGAGCAACCTAACTACAAAGCATTTAGTAGCCCAAAGAGGTGCTGGGCATCAATGTTTTAAGAAGGAATGTGAGCCAAGTGTCTATGGTGAATAATGTGTCAAGTATAAAAAGAAAATGAACTTGCTACACATGACACTCAAATAAAGCTTTTGAATAAAGTAATAGCCAAGGATAAAGGAATAATGAGAGGTCATAGCAGTATGTCACTTGAAACTTGAAGGAGACTTTCTAGGCCTAGGAGTCAATAAGAAGTGAGCATTTGCATATCCACATAAAACCCCATGAACTATCAATAACACTTTGCTAGCATGAACTTCCTCTTCCATTTCATTCTTTCTAATAAATTCATTTCTTGCTTGGGGACAAGCAAGCTTTAAGTTTGGTGTTGTGATGACAAGTCATCTTAGCCCATTTTAGCTAGTCTTTTTCTTTTGTTTTCATTAGAATTATGCACTTTCTTAAGCTACAAGCAAGCTAATTGAGTAGAATTTCATGTTTCCCTTGATTGAACCAACCATATGTGAATTCATGCCATTTCATGAGGTTTTAAGCTATAATTGTTGCATATTGTGGAAGATTGAATACCTCATGATTTTGAGCAAAACTTTGATTAGTTTGGTTGATCAATGATAGGTGAAGAAGGCTTGGAGAAAGGTTGAAGCAAAGAGGAATGGCTAGGAGTGAAGAGAGGACAATGGAATAAGTGAAAATTGAACCGGGTTGCATGAAGTTAGCCCCAACGTTAGCCCCCTAACTTGGAGGCTAACGTTGGGCATGTGAATCACTCTTTGGAAGTAGCCAACGTTAGCTCCAACGTTAGCCCCCTAACTTGGAGGCTAACGTTGGAACTTGAGAGTTTCTCCCTGGGCTACCAACGTTTGCGCCAACGTTAGCCCCCTAACTTGGAGGCTAACGTTGGCACTTAAATCACAATGGGGGAGTAGGCAACGTTTGCGCCAACGTTAGCCCCCTAACGTGGAGGCTAACGTTGGCGCCAATCACACCAAGCAAGGCCAACGTTAGGGTCAAAGTTAGACCCCTAACGTTGGCGCCAACGTCCATACCAGAAGGATGTGGTTTGCTGATATGAAAAGTTAGGGTCAAAGTTAGACCCCTAACTTTGACCCTAACGTTGAAGACCAACGTTGGCTAACTCCATTTCCGGTTCAATTGGTTCACTTCGGTTCTTCTTCAATCTTCAAAGAGCAATCAACCAAGGCCTCTTTCAACCCAATTCCACCAAGGACAAAGGCCCAACTCAAGGCTTGAAGATCATTTTGGAAAGTGTATAAATAGGATAGAATTCAATTTATTGAGAGAGTTTTTCTGGAGAGTTTTTCTGGAGAGTTTTTCTGGAGAGTTTTCCTTTAGAGCTTTCCTTTTTGGAATTTTCATAATAGTTTTCGGAGAGCTTTTGAACTTTAATTTTCTTTGCTTTCATTGCTTTCATTTTCATTTACAATTTTGTCTTGGATCTTGGATTGGAGAATTGAAGAAATTCTGTTTCAATCTCAATCTTGGATCTCTCTGTTTCTTTACTTTACTGTTAATTGAATTTCATTTCCGGTTACTTGATCTTCATCTCTTTTCTTTGCAATTTACAATTTCCTTGCTATTGTTCTTGTTGGATCTAGGAAGGCATTGAGATCTAGACTTGGTTTTCTAGTCTCTGGGTCCTGAGATCTGAATTTCTCATTTCTATTTCCTGTTTATTGCTTTTCCTCTTCATTTACTTTACTACTTCAAGATCCGGTTCAATCCCAATCCCCTTTTCCTCTTCTGTTTAATGCAATTCAACTTTTCTGTGTTTAAATTCTGCAAATCCACATCCCAATCCCCTTTACATTTCAAGCAATTTACATTTCTTGCACTTTAAGATTCTGCAATTTACATTTCTTGCACTTTAAGTTTCTGTTATTTAATTTCTTGTTCTTTAAGTTTCAGCAATTTACTTTCCCGCTCTCTTTGATTTCATGCAATTTACATTCTGCAAATCACAAATCACCCAACCAACACTTGATTCGCTTGACTAAATCAACCACTAAGCTAAAATTGCTCAATCCTTCAATCCCTGTGGGATCGACCTCACTCCCGTGAGTTTTTATTACTTGATACGACCCGGTGCACTTGCCGGTTAGTTTTGGGTGTTTTGGGAGAGATTTATTTTTCTCCAAAATATCTCATCACCCTCTATGTCAATTCCAGCCGAATTGCAGAGGTGGCATATGAGGTGAGGAAAGGCTAACCTTGCCCAAGTGGAGGACTTGTCAGCCACCTTGTAAAGTTCTTGAGGTATAATCTCATGAACTTCCACCTCCTCTCCAATCATGATACTATAGATCATGATGGCCCGGTCTATAGTAACTTCAGACCGGTTACTAGTAGGAATGATTGAGCGTTGAATGAACTCTAGCCATCCCCTAGCCACTGGTTTGAGGTCATGCCTTCTTAGTTGAACCGGCTTGCCTCTTGAGTCAATTTTCCATTGAGCTCCTTCCTCACATATGTCTATAAGGACTTGGTCCAACCTTTGATCAAAGTTGACCCTTCTTGTGTAGGGGCGTGCGTTCTCTTCCATCATTGGCAAGTTGAATGCCAGCCTTACATTTTCCGGACTGAAATCTAAGTATTTCCCCCGAACCATGGTAAGCCAATGCTTTGGATTCGGGTTCACACTTTGATCATGGTTCCTAGTGATCCATGCGTTTGCATAGAACTCTTGAACCATTAGGGAGACTTGTTGAATGGGGTTGGTGAGAACTTCCCAACCTCTTCTTTGGATTTCAAGTCGGATCTCCAGATACTCATTCTTCTTGAGCTTGAAAAGAACCTTAGGGATCACTTTCTTCTTGGCCACAACTTCATAGAAGTGGTCTTGATGGACCTTTGAGATGAATCTCTCCATCTCCCATGACTCAGAGATGGAAGCAATTGCCTTCTCTTTCCTCTTTCTAGAGGTTTCTCTGGTCTTAGGTGCCATAAATGGTTATGGAAAAATAAAAAGCTATGCTTTTACCACACCAAACTTAAAATGTTTACTCGTCCCTGAGCAAAAGAAGAAAGAAAGTAGTAGAAGAAGAAGAAAATGGAGGAGATGGAGGGTGAGGTGTTTTCGGCCAAGGTGAGAAGTTGGGGTTGTGTTGTGTGAAAATGAAGAAGGAATAAGGGGTTTATATAGGAGGGGGAAGGTTAAGTTTCGGCCATTAGGGTTGGGTTTGGGAGGGAAAATATTTTGAATTTTGAAGGTAGGTGGGGTTTTTGGGGAAGGGAGGATGGATGTGAGTGGTGAAGAGGTGATGGAGAAGAGTGATTGAGTTGATTGGTGAAGGGTATTTGGGGAAGAGAGTTATGAAAAGGTGTGAAGAGAAGAGAAGAAAAAGTGGGGATCCTATGGGTCCACAGATCCTGAGAGGATCCTGTGGGGTCCACAGATCAAGTGGGGTCAAAGACTTAACATCCCTGCCCCAATTAGGCATGTAAAAGGCCCTTGCTATGCAATCCTGGCGTTTAACGCCAGACTGCTGTCTATTTTGGCGTTAAACGCCCAAATGCAGCTTATTTTTGGCGTTTAACGCCAGGTAGATGCTTGGTTCTGGTGTTAAACGCCAGCTTGGTGCTTGTTTCTGGCATTAAACGCCAGACAGATGCTTGTTTCTGGCGTTTAAACGCCAGACTGTTCTCCTCCAGGGTGTGCTATTTTTCATTCTATTTTTCATTCTGTTTTTGATTTTTTACTAGTTTTTGTGACTTCACATGATCATCAACCTAAAGAACACATAAAATAACAATGGAAAATATAATTAGATAACATTGGGTTGCCTCCCAACAAGCGCTTCTTTAATGTCAATAGCTTGACAGTAAGCTCTCATGGAGCCTCACAGATGTTCAGAGCATTGTTGGAACCTCCCAACACCAAACTTAGAGTTTGAATGTGGGGGTTCAACACCAAACTTATAGTTTGGTTGTGGCCTCCCAACACCAAACTTAGAGTTTGACTTTGGGGGCCTTGGTTGACTCTGCAGTGAGAGAAGCTTTTCATGCTTCCTCTCCATGGTTATAGAAGGAGATCCTTGAGTTTTAATCACAAGGTTGTCCTCATTCAGTTGAAGGATCAATTCTCCTCTGTCCACATCAATCACAGCTCTTGCTGTGGCTAGGAAGGGTCTTCCAAGGATGATGGATTCATCCTCATCCTTCCCAGTGTCTAGAATTATGAAATCAGCAGGGATGTAAAGGCCTTTAACCTTTACTAGCACGTCCTCTACTTGTCCATAAGCCTGTTTTCTTGAGTTGTCTGCCATCTCTAATGAGATTCTGGCAGCTTGCACCTCAAAGATTCCCAGTTTCTCCATTACAGAGAGTGGCATGAGGTTTATCCCTGACCCAAAGTCACATAGATCCTTCTCAAAGGTCATGGTGCCTATGGTACAAGGTATTAAGAACTTTCTAGGATCCTGTTTCTTCTGAGGCAATGTCAGTTGATCCAGATCACTCAGTTCATTGATGAGTAAGGGAAGTTCATCTTCCCAAGTCTCATTACCAAATAATTTGGCATTCAGCTTCATGATTGCACAAAGGTACTTGGCAACTTACCCTTCAGTGACATCCTCATTCTCTTTAGAAGAAGAATACTCATCAGAGCTCACAAATGGCATAAGGAGGTTCAAAGAAATCTCTATGGTCTCTAGATGAGCCTCATATTCCTTTGGTTCCTCAGAGGGAAACTCCTTGTTGATCACTGGACGTCCCAGGAGATCTTCCTCACTGGGATTCATGTCCTCTCCCTCCCTTGTAGGTTCGGCCATGATGGTTAAATCAATGGCCTTGCACTCTCTTTTTGGACTCTCTTCTGTATTGCTTGGGAGAGTACTAGGAGGAGTTTCAGTGACTCTTTTATTCAGCTAGCCCACTTGTGCCTCCAAATTTCTAATGGAGGACCGTGTTTCATTCATGAAACTTACAGTGGCCTTAGATAGATCAGAGACTATATTTGTTAAGCTAGATGGATTCTGCTCAGAACTCTCTGTCTGTTGCTGAGTGGATGATGGAAAAGGCTTGCTATTGCTAAACCTGTTTCCTCCATCATTATTAAATCCTTGTTGAGGCTTTTGTTGATCCTTCCATGAGAAATTTGGATGATTTCTCCATGAGGGATTATAGGTGTTTCCATAGGATTCACCCATGTAATTCACCTCTGCTATTGCAGGGTTCTCAGGATCATAAGCTTCTTCTTCAGAAGATGCCTCTTTAGTACTGTTGGATGATTCCTTCAATCCATTCAGACTCTAAGAGATCATATTGACTTGCTGAGTTAAAATTTTATTCTGAGCCAATATGGCATTTAGAGTATCAATTTCAAGAACTCCCTTCCTCTGAGGCGTCCCATTACTTACAGGATTCCTCTCAGAAGTGTACATGAATTGGTTATTTGCAACCATGTCAATGAGTTCTTGAGCTTCTGTAGGCATTTTCTTTAGGTGAATGGATCCACCTGCAGAATGGTCCAGTGACATCTTTGATAGCTCAGACAGACCATCATAGAATATATCCAGGATGGTCCATTCTGAAAGCATGTCAGAAGGACACTTTTTGGTCAGTTCCTTGTATCTCTCCCAAGCTTCATAGAGGGATTCACCTTCTTTCTGTCTGAAGGTTTGAACATCCACTCTAAGCTTGCTAAGCTTTTGAGGAGGAAAGAACTTGCTAAGAAAGCCGTGACCAGCTTATCCCAAGAGTTCAGGCTATCTTTAGGTTGAGAGTCCAACCATAATCTAGCTCTGTCTCTTACAGCAAACGGGAAAAGCATAAGCATGTAGACCTCGGGATCAACCCCATTGGTCTTAACAGTATCACAGATCTGCAAGAATTCAGTTAAGAACTGAAAAGGATCTTCGGATGGAAGTCCATGAAACTTGCAGTTCTATTGCATCAGAGAAACTAATTGAGGTTTAAGCTCAAAATTGTTTGCTCCAATGGCAGGGATTGAGATGCTTCTTCCATGTAAATTGGAATTTGGTGCAGTAAAGTCACCAAGCATCTTCCTTGCATTGTTATTATTTTCGGCCATGTCTCCTTCCTTTTCGAAAATTTCTGTCAGATTTTCTCCAGAGAGTTGAGCTTTAGCTTCCCTTAGCTTCCTCTTCAGAGTCCTTTCAGGTTCAGGATCGGCTTCAACAAGAATGTTCTTATCCTTGTTCCTGCCCATATGAAAAAGAAGAGAACACAAAAGAAAATATGAAATCCTCTATGTCACAGTATAGAGATTCCTTATGCAAGTATAAGAAGAGAAGAATGTAAGAAGGAGAAGAGGAAAAATTCGAACACAGAGAGGGGGATGGGGTTCGAATTTTTGGGTGGAGGAGAAGTGTTAGTAGATGAATAATTAAATAGAAGGAGGTGAGGAAGAGAAGAATTCGAAAATTTAAATAAATAGAATAAAAATATTTTAAAATTAAAGTTAAAATTCGAAAATTAAAATTGAAATCAAATTAAAAATTAAAATAATTAGTTAGAAAAAATGGAATTTTGAAAAAGAGGGAAGGAATTTTCGAAAATTAGAGAGAATTAGTTAGGTAGTTTTGAAAAAGATAAGAATCAATCAAAAAGTTAAGTGGTTAATTGAAAAAGATTTGAAAATCAAATTTAAAAAGATAAGAAGTTAGAAAAGATTTTGAAATTGATTTTGAAAAAGATGTGATTGAAATTTATTTTGAAAAAGATTTGACAAAGAAATTTAAAAAGATTTGATTTTGAAAATTAAAGTTGATTACTTGACTAACAAGAAACAAAAAGATTTGATTTTAAAATTTAAAGATTGAACCTTTCTTATTAGGCAAGTAACAAACTTAATATTTTTGAATCAATCACATTAATTGTTAGCATTGAATTCGAAAATCTGGAATAAAAATAAGAAAAAGATTTTGAAATTAATTTGAAATTTTCGAAAATATGAAAGAAAAATTAAAAAAGATTTTATTTTTGAAAAAGATTTGAAAAAGATAGAATTTTTAAATTGAAAATTTGATTTGACTCATAAGAAACAACTAAATTTTAAAAATTTTTTTAAAAAGTCAACTCAAATTTTCGAATTTGATGAGAAGAAAAAGGAAAATATATTTTTTTGATTTTTAAATTTTTAATGATGAAAGAGAAAAACATCAAAAAGACTCAAAACATGAAAATTATGAATCAAAATAAGAAAAATATGCAAGAACACTTTGAATGCAAAGATGAACACCAAGAACACTTTGAATGTCAAGATGAACACCAAGAACTTATTTTTGAAAAATTTTCAAGAAAAGAAAACATGCAAGACACCAAACTTAAAAATTTTTATTCTTTACACATTAATGTTTCAAGAATGCATATGAAAAACAAGAAAAGATACAAAACAAGAAAATATGAAGATCAAACAAGAAGACTGGCCAAGAACGACTTGAAGATCATGAAGAATGCAATACATGAAATTTTCGAAAATAATTTTTTTAAGAAAATTAAAAAGATGCAATTGAAACCAAACTTAAAAGTTTACACTAGACTCAAGCAAGAAACATCAAATTATTTTTGATTTTATGATTTTGTTAATTTTTTTTGGTTTTTCGAAAATTATTTTGGGAAAAATGAAAAAGAAAAAAAAATTTTAAAAGTTTTCGAAAATAAAAAGAATAAAAACAAAGACTTAAAATTAAAATAAAATTACCTAATCTGAGCAACAAGATGAACCGTCAGTTGTCCAAACTCGAACAATCCCTGGCAACGGCGCCAAAAACTTGGTGCACGAAATTGCGATCATCAACAATGGCGCCAAAGACTTGGTGCTCTTAAACATGAATCACACTTTGTCACAACTTCGCACAACTAACCAGCAAGTGCATTAGGTCGTCCAAGTAATAAACGTTACGTGAGTAAGGGTCGATCCCACGGAGATTGTCGGCTTGAAGCAAGCTATGGTCACTTTGTAAATCTCAGTCAGGCAGATTCAATTGGTTATAGAGAATTGATAATTAAAACATAATTAAAATATAAACTAGGATATAGATACTTATGTAATTCATTAGTGAGAATTTCAGATAAGCGTATAAAGATGCTTTCGTTCCTCCTGAACCTCTGCTTTTGTGCTGTCTTCATCCAATCATTCCTACTCCTTTCCATGGCAAGCTTTATGTAGGGCATCACCATTGTCAATGGCTACATCCCATCCTCTCTATGAAAATGGTCCAATGCGCTGTCACTGCATGGCTAATCATCTGTCGGTTCTCGATTATAGTGGAATAGGATTTACTATCCTTTTGCGTCTGTCACTACGCCCAACACTCGCGAGTTTGAAGCTCGTCACAGCCATCCCTTCCCAGATCCTATTCGGAATACCACAGACAAGGTTTAGACTTTCTGGATCTCAAGAATGGCCGTCCATGGGTTCTAACTTATACCACGAAGATTCTAATATCTCGGACACGGTCCTCTGTATTAGATATCTAAGAGATACTCATTCTAGCTTGTTTGCATGTAAAACGGAAGTGTTTGTCAGGCACGCGTTCATGGGTGAGAATGATGATGAGCGTCACATAATCATCACATTCATCATGTTCTTGGGTGCGAATGGATATCTTAGAGAAGGAATAAACTTGAATTGAATAGAAAAATAGTAGTACTTTGTATTAATTCATGAGGAACAGTAGAGCTCCACACCTTAATCTATGGAGTGTAGAAACTCTACCGTTGAAAATACATAAGTGATAAGGTCCAGGCATGGCCGAATGGCTAGCCCCCTAAACGTGATCAAAGGATCAAAAGATAATCCAAAGATGTAAATACAATAGTAAAAAGTCCTATTTATACTAAACTAGTTACTAGGGTTTACAGAAATCAGTAAATGATGCAGAAATACACTTCTGGGGCCCACTTGGTGTGTGCTTGGGCTGAGCATTGAGCTTTACACATGTAGAGGCTTCTCTTGGAGTTGAACGCCAGTTTGTAACCTGTTTCTGGCGTTTAACTCCACTTTGCAACCTGTTTCTGGCATTTAACTCCAGAATGCAGCATGAAACTAGCGTTGAACGCCAGTTTGCGTCATATAAACTCAGGAAAAGTATGGACTATTATATATTGCTGGAAAGCCCTAGATGTCTACTTTCCAACGCAATTGAGAGCGCGCCATTTGGACTCCTGTAGCTCCAGAAAATCCATTTCGAGTGCAGGGAAGTCAGAATCCAATAGCATCTGCAGTCCTTCTTCAACCTCTGAATCTGATTTTTGCTCAGGTCCCTCAATTTCAGCCAGAAAATACCTGAAATTATAGAAAAACACACAGACTCATAGTAAAGTCTAGAAATGTGAATTTTAATTAAAAACTAATAAAAATATACTAAAAACTAACTAAATCACACTAAAAACTATGTAAAAACAATGCCAAAAAAGCGTATAAATTATCCGCTCATCACTCACATAAGGTATTACTTGGACGACCCAGTGCACTTGCTGGTTAGTTGTGCAGCATTGTGAAAAGTGTGAATCACAATTTCGTGTACCAGGAATTGACTTATTTTAGTGAAAAGTATATGCATTCATTTAGATAGATTGCATTTAGATAGAGTGCATTTAGATAATTTGCATTGAATAAATGTTGATAACCTTTGTCTCTTTCTTGAGTTTAGCATGAGGACATGCATAGTTTAAATGTGGGTAGGTTTGATAAACCCCAATTTTGTGGTTTATCTTGTGTTGAATTTAGGGGATTTTATCAACTTATCTCACATTTATTCAATGAAATAGCAGGGTTTTGTAAATCTCCCTAAATTTGTGCTTAAGAATGAAAACATGTTTTTTAGGCCTTAAAATAGCTAAATTTAATTCACTTCAATTCCATTCAATGCCGTGATGCGTTTGTTGAGTGATTTTAGGTTTATAAGGCAAGTGTTGGATGGAATAAGTGAAGAGAAAAGCATGCAAGTGGAGAATTCATTATGAAATAAAGATTTGGAGTATTCAGAGCGACGCACACATGTGACAGACGCACACACGTGAAGAGGTGCATCGTCGAAGGCGACCCATATGCATGACATGAAGCGTACGCGTGACCAGAAAAATCCAGACGATGCGCACGCGTGATCCACGCGCACGCGTGATCCACGCGCACGCGTGATCCACGCGCACGCGTGATCCACGCGCACGCGTGATCCACGCGCACGCGTGATGAGCGGCACGTGACCTCATTAAAGTGAAAATGTTGGGGGCAATTTATGAGCCTCCCAGGCCCAAATCCAACCTATTTCTGAGGCTATTTGATGCAGAATTTAAGAGGGGTCAAGGGGGGAGAGCAATTAGGTAGTGTAGGAATCATGCTTTAGGTAGTTTCTAGAGAGAGAAGCTCCCTCTTCTCTCTAGAATTAGGGTAGATTTAGGGTAGATTTCTTCTAGGTTTAGTCTTTAATTCTTGTTTTCATCTTGTTTTCTTTATAATTTATTGTTCTTACATCTTTGTTCTTCTTAGTTTTCTTGTTAATTTTCCTTTTATACCTCTTTTTATGTTCATGCACTCTTGTTAATTTCCATTTTCTTTAATGCAATTTTGAGGTATTTTATGTTTAATGTGCTTTCCCTAGTTGTTATTGTTAATTTCTTGCATTAGGTAGTTGTAGAATTTACTATTCTTGCACTTTTATGATGCTTTCCTTTTATGCCTTCCAAGTGTTTGACAAAATGCTTGGTTAGATATTAGAGTAGATTTTTGAGCATTCTTGGCTTGGAAAGAGAAATTAGGCAATCTTGAGTCATTAATACCCAACTTATGTTGGTGATCTATAGTTGTTAGTTAATATTGTTTCCATTGACTCTATTCTCTTGCTAATTCAATTAGTGGGTTGATTAGGACTTATGGATTGAGATTAACTAGTCTTATTTGACTTTATCTCAAGATAACATTATACCTTCTTCCTATGTTGGAGATGACTAAATAGGTTTAGCTCTTGTTAATCATTGTATGATATAATTAATGACTAGGATAGAAAGCCTTGCATCTCAATCCTTGCCATGAATGTCTCTCTTTATTTCTTGCTTTCTTTAGTTGTTTTCTTTATTTTCTTGCCATTTAATTTCTTGTCCCCTTTTATCAACCCAACCCCTTTGAACTTCATAACCAATAATTAGGCACTCGATTGCAATTCCTAGGGAGAACGACCCAGTATTAATACTCTCGGTTATTTTTTATTGGGTTGGACTTGTGACAACCAAAATTAAACTTTGATTGAGCATTACTTGTCGGTTTGGAACTATACTTGCAACGAGGTTATTTCTCTTTTATCGCAAAGAAATTCTTAACCGATGATAATCCTCTTTCACACGACTTTTTGGTGGATTTAGATTCTTGAATAGAAAGAAATCCACGTCCAGAGCCAAGTAGGGAGCTCGAGAAGTTTCAAATCAGAGATGCCATTGAAAAGTTCACCAAAGATGGATTTGCAAAATTTTTTATTATTGAATTGCGACCTTTTTTCATGGGAACCATCAGACATGCCAAGGATTGATCCCTCCTATATGTCCCATCAACTTGCCATAGATCCCAATGCTAAGCCAATTTCCCAAAGACATCGAAAGTTGTTTCTAGAATGCATATTTAGGTTATAAACAGATCCCACACTGACTAGGAGAGAAAAAATAGCTTTTATAACTCCTGAAGGAATTTACTGTTATAGAATAATGTTGTTTGGTTTGAAAAATACAAGTGCTACATATCTAAGGCTCATGGCCAAAGTTTTCAAAAATTAGATTGGTTAGAACATGGAAGTGTGCACTGGTGACATGCTCATCAAAACGCAATCTAGTATTGACTTGGTAAAAGATTTGCAAGAAATTTTTGATTGTTTGAGAAAACATCAAATGAGACTTAATCCATACAAATGTGCTTTTAGTGTTCAAGGTGGCAAATTTTTGGGCTTTATGATCACCCACAGAAGAATCGAAGCAAATCCAAACGAAATGTTAGGCCATTCTCGAGATGAAGAGTCTCTGAAACCTAGAGGATATGCAACGTTTAACCGGAAGGTTCACGATGCTTTCTTGTTTCCTTGGATCTTCAATGGTGAAATCTCTCCCGTTCTTTGAATTAATGAAAAAATGTAGAAAGTTTACTTGGATAGAAGATTGTGGAAAAAGCATTTTTAAACTTCAAAGAAATTATTTTTTTTCCTCCAATTTTAACGAAACCCTTACCTGGAAAACCTTGGTATCTTTATCTATCAATAATTAATGAAGCTGTGGCATCGACCTTAATTGTTGAGGATGAGTCCCGATAGAAAAAACTAGTATAATTTGTAAGCAAGGTTCTTTAAGAAACTGAAATAAAATATAAAAAACTAGAAAAATTGGCATACGCTCTGCTGACCTTAGCTCAGAAACTGCACAACATTTTCAGAATTATGTTGTTGTCATTCAGACTGATTAGCTAGTTAAAAAAGGTTTGCAAAAATCTGATCTAGCAGGTCGGATGGTCGCTTGGGCTGTTGAACTCTCCTAATTTGACATCCGATTTAAATCTCGACAAGCCATAAAGCGCAGGTTTTAGTGGATTTTTTAGTTGAAATGACGAGTCATGAGGAAGAAGCTATGTCTGGAACTTGTATGTTGATGGAGCTTCCAATCACAAAGGTGGGGGTGCCGGCCTCATCTTGACTAAAGTCGAAGATGTTGTGATTGAGGGGTCCATTAGATGCAATTTTCCGATTTATAATAATCAAGCTGAATATGAAGGTGTTATTGCAAGAATTGAGCTGCTCTTGATGTAGGAGCTACTATGATCATTTGATACAATAATTCTCAAGTAGTAACTTCACAGATCGAGTGAACACCCAACCTGGTCCCTGTCCTTTTTCTCGATGGACATCGCAACCCTTGTCCAAAATAAAGGGACAAATCAGTCCCTGTCTCATACTTTTGTGAGATGTCGTAGTCCTTCCGTCATCTCCCCTGACTAAAACAAATGGAAATGGCCTACATGTCAGTTAACATTGATGATGTGGAGGTTAACACTCTGTTAAGTTCCACGTTGGCCATTAGGAAATGGACAGGGATTGATCTGTCCCGCTTTAGAAACCAAAAACTACATCGTTTTTGGCTCTGCACTGAAATAGAATGGTTTGAAAGTGATTCCACACAGCTAATCTCTCACTCTTCTCCCAACCCAAATACAAACCCTAGGAGACCATGATTGGAAGTGAAGAGCATTGTTCATTATCAAACTGACACCCAATTTGTTATTGTGGTTCTCGTATAATTTTGTTCATGTCAGGGACGGTGAAGAATCCAGACAGATTATTCTTTCACTGCCTATACTTCAAGGTAGTTGTATTCACTTTAGCTATTTTTTTTAAATTTCTATTCCATATATGCTTACAAATGTTAAACATTTTCGTAGACTGAAAAATGGCATTGCAACTTCTTTGCATGGTTAGATGATTATGTTTTTTCATGTGGTGAGGATGCTAACAAGGTTGTCTCAGTTAGGGCATCAAAGTAGAAATAGAATCGATTGGAAGGACATAGTTATGTGGTGGATAACAAAGTTAATGAGTTGGAGGAAAGATTAATTAGATTGGAAGATCAGTTAGAAAAGTGTAGATTGAAAATGGGTGAAAATAGATGTATTAAGTATGGGTTTAATTTGTTAGCATTTCTTGGTGGGGTTGTAATTGCGAGCTTATTCAGAGCAAGTATGTAGGATTTTGATAACTGAATTTTGTTATTTCCTAGAGTTGAGTTGGGAACAACACTTTTGATGATGAATGAAATAAGAATTATTGTGGTAAATTTGTAAAATTTGAACCGTGGCCTGTGATGAATGTGTTAAATTTCATCCTTGTATAGATAAATAATAGCAAATATGTCATAAAATAAACTTAACAAATATGGATGCTAGCTAAGCAATACATGTGTAGCAATAAGTATCTAAACTCAATAAAACATGGATGTTCATATATTGATACTAAAGGAGCAATCCAGTTGTTGAAACAACTTAACACATAATATGTCCATTCAAAATATGGGTAGCAACATGGCCCTGAGTCAGATAACCAAAGTATAGGGATCTTAACCAAAAACTTTAAACCTAAAACTAGTAGCATTAAGTAGCAAAATATAGTAGTTTTTTTTACCAAAACATGTATCTTAAAGGCTTGTAGCTAACATCCAAATTAGCAATGAAAGATGGTCCAATTTCATGTCTTCTTAGGTGGCCTAAGTCCCGGATGCCTGAAGCCGGGAGAGGGCACAAATTTGAAAAGCCTTGAAGCAGTTCTCGAGCTTGCGGTAGCCATTGTTTTGGCTGATATTGTACCATCTCCACTTGTTAGATTTGTTGGAGGAGCTATTGGGCCATAAGTAAGATTTACCGAAGTGTGAGACCTCAGAGCTGGACCTTGTCCTGGTTGAGATTTGAACCAATAGTATAGGCCTTGGTGCTGGTAGGGGTGTGGGTATGAAACTTGGCATATTGCTTGTTGGTTTAGATTGAATTGTTCTAGGTGCTGGACTGGATTGCACATACTGGGTTGGTGGAGGTGGGGGACTGACAACAAGGTTCTTCAACCTTTGGGTTGGATTAGATTGAGTTGTAAAGGCTATATCAGATGGAACTTCTTGAATGCTTCTAAAATTTGTAGCATGCTGGACCTACAAAGAATTTTTGATAATGTCTCAGAAAATTTATGAAGTTAAAGTAACTGGCTTTAAAGTTATATAGGGTAACTTTACCTCTTCTGATTGTGGGACATTCTGTGACAAAGGAATCTCCTGTGGTTGACCTTTTGGACCTACACTAGTTGTTTTTTTCTCTCCTCTTGGTAGTTTCTTCTTATTTTTCTTAGCCTTTTCCTAACAATGATCACAATAGCACCACCAAGAGTTAAATACATATAACAAAGATTATTTAGCTAGGACAAAAATAACGAAATAATATTAGGGTCAGTTGTAGCTCTAGCCACGTTAGTGGCCTCATTGCAGTTTCCCTCTCCTCCTTCCTGCTATCATATACAACAAATGAACATTACCATCATTTTTAAAGACAACTAAACCCTTGACCAAAATAAGTTAGGACATTTAAACCCCTAACCACTTAATGCTAAAGACAAATGGATCCCTATATAGTTCCAGGACAATGTACTTGCACATTGGTGGTGTTTTCAGAGACGTCAACTCCAACCTTAAGAAAGTAGTCTTTTAGAGCTTGTTTGAATACCTCCGTTGTAGGAAACATCTGTCCAACCTTAAACTCCACTTCACTATACTCAATGTCTTCATTATATGAGTCATATGATGTCCTCCCCTCATCATCACTGAAAATTAGACTGTTGAAGACCTCACTTTCATATTCATAAGGCCTATCATAGTTACTGTCATTTTCTAAATTGCTTGGGTCAATGTTGGATCCAGAACGTAGCCCACCATCTATAGGGCCACTACTTTGCTCCTTATTTGGGCCTGCATCAGTTGAATGAGTCACACTTTTATCCTTGCTCCCACCATTAGACTTTCCATCCTTCAAGATATGCTTCCTCCTCACACCAGAATACTTCCTTGAAGCCAGCTTCTTAGCAGTGTTAGGGGAGATGTCCTTGTCACTACCTTTCTTCTTGCTTTGGGTTACAACCTTTTTTGGAGTAGACTTCTTATCTATCTTCTTCTTTAGCACTCTCTTATTAGAACTACTATCAGAATCCTCCTCATAACTAGCTGGAGGTGGTTTCCATGTCTCATCCTTGGCACTCTCATATCCGTCATCAGAACTTGATGATGAATCACTCAAAACAACACTTTCAGAAGCCAAGCCATCACCTACCACCTCTGATGTATCTACAGGATAGTGAAAATAAATGTAAAACTTATCACTGTCCTTGTTCCTGAGTTTGTTCTCCCTCATCTCATTAATCTCATGATCACCCTTAATGGGATGAAGCCTAGACTCCATGTCAGGGGCCAACATGTCATACCAATACATTTCCTTATACTCAACATACCCCGACCCCTTAAATAAAACAACCAAATAAAAAATTCACATAATCCATATCCATTGGTGGGAACCTCTTTACTTTACCATTTATATAACTCATATTGATGCACAAAAATCTGTATCACTACAAATTTTTCTTGGCAAGTACACCGAATGTTGTCAAGTAAAAACTCACAATAGAGTGAGGTCGAATCCCACAGGGATTGATTGGTTGAGCAACTTTAATTAGAGGAGTGTTCTAGTTGAACTGAGCAGATTTGAATTGAGAATTGCAGAAAGTAAATTGGCAGAAAACGTAAATAACAAGAAATGTAAATGACGGAAGGTAAATTAGAGAATATAAAGTGCAGGAAGTAAATTGCAGAAACTTAAATGGGAATGGGGATGATGAGCATAAATGTAAACAGCAAAATTAAAGAGAATAGGAAAGATCAGAGATGGGGACGTTCATTGGGCTTAGGAGATGCTGCATTCTCCGGATCAAGTTCATTCTCATCTCTTCCTCAATCAATGCATTCATTGATCTCTTGGCAATCTTAGGTGATTGAATCCCATCTTGAACAATTACCCAATTCCTTGATCTAATTGCTCATGGGAAGAGATGAAGTACGATTATTGATTATACCACATGTTTTTCTAAATTAAAGCATTGGTAGGATTATATGTCACCGTATCCATCCAACCCCCAATCTAGTCCAACATGAGAAAGTATTTCTAGCATGATTTCCTCATTCCTTTTCCAAGGTTCAAAGGAAATCCAAGTATGAGCAATTTCTCTTTCGAGACAATTGCTCAATTGGATGAAGATCAAAAGCTTTTCAAGTAAATCAAGAGAAAAGAAAGAAGAAGTATGAAAACTATTATTGATCCATTGAATAACAACAGAGCTCCCTAACCCAATGAAAAGGGGTTTAGTTGTTCATAGCTCTGGGAATGGAAATTGGAAATGAAAAGTGCATTCAAAAGTAAGTTGAATTATAGAAAAAGTAAAAATACAGAGTGTTTACAATCCTGGATCCCCTAGGTGCCAATCCTCCTTTTCTAGTTCTAAACTACCCATATATATACTACTTCTTTGATCTTCAGTTCGCTCTGCAAGTCTTTGGATGTGGGCCTTTAAGCATAGTTGAAGCAGTTACAATCTTTAGTGGGCTTAGCTCAGCTTGCAGGAAGAGTTTGAGTTAGGTACTTTCACATTAGTCAGGCCGTTAGTGTGGTTAACGTCAAGTGTAAATCCTGGTTCGAAGACGTTAGTGACACTAACTTTGTCACTAACGTTCCCAAACCCTTTTGAAGTCACGTTAAGCCCACCGTTAGTGGCACTAACGTGGCCACTAACATGGCCTTTCCTAACCTTGATCACGTTAATGGTGTTAACTACACCATTAACATCAAATTCATCTCTTCCTCCACGTTAATGGCCCACGTTAGTGGTGTTAACGTGGCCATTAACGTGGGTATACTTTGGCTCGAAGACGTTAATGGTGTTAACTATGCCACTAACGTTGCAAACTTCCTCCTCTTCCACGTTAGTGCCCACGTTAGTGGCACTAACGTGGGCTTCTCTGGTCATTCCTAACATTAGTGGTATTAACTATACCACTAACGTTGCAAAGCCCCCTTTCTTCCATATTAGTGCCGACGTTAGTGGCACTAACATGGCCATTGATGGCACTCCTAACGTTAGTGGTGTTAACTATGCCACTAATGTTGGGGCTTCTTCTTTCTTCAACGTTAGTACCCACGTTAGTGGCACTAAGGGGCCACTAACGTGGGCTTGAATGACCTTCGAAGACGTTAGTGGTGCTAACTTCACCATTGACGTTGCAAGCTTTCCTCTTCTCCATGTTAATGGCCACGTTAGTGGCACAAACGTGGCTTTTTTTCTGCTTCTTGTTACCTGAAATCAATCAAACATAGTGCATCAAAGTCTTGCTCTTGATCATGAGATGATGCACCATGCATTATATCATTCAACTCTTGCATTATTCTCATGAATTTGTTTAGAATTCACAATGTTTGCTTGAATCAAGGTATGGATGCATATTCAACTAAATACTTGCTTATTTCCTAAGAAATACATGAAACTAACCTAAAACATAAAAAAATGGCTAGTAAAACTAGCCAAGATGCCCTAGCATCACATATATCCCTCACTGTCTCTCACAAACTTTTCCCTGTGATGAAACACGGGAACAACAAAATATTCAGACATTTTCAGTACAATATAATACATACATTAAAGCAGAAACTAGCATACTAATGACAAGTCATCTTAGCCTAGTTTCACTAGCCTTTTTCTTTTGTTTTCAATTGAATTGTGTACTTTCTTGAGCTACAAGTAAGCTAATTTGGGTAGATTTTCATGCTTCCTTTGATTGAATCAACCATGTATGAATTCATGCTATTTCATGAGGTTTTATGCTATAATTGTCACATATTATGATAAAATGAATATCTCATGATTTTAAGCATAGCTTTGATGTGTTTGGTTGATTAATGATAGGTGAAGAAAGCTTGGAGAAAGGTTGAAGCAAGAAGGAATAGCTAGGAGTAAAGAGAGGACAATGGAATAAGTGAAATTGAACCAGGAAGCAAAAAGCTGGACCTAAAGTTAGCCTCAAACTTTTGCACAAACTTTTGGGTGAAAAGTTAGCCCCTAACTTTTGGGCTAACGTTGGAACTTGAAAATCACTCCCTGGGCACCAAAAGTTTGCGCCAACGTTAGCCCCTAACTTTTGGGCTAACGTTGGCACATGAAAATCACCCCTGGGCACCAAAAGTTTGCGCCAACGTTAGCCCCTAACTTGGTGGCTAACGTTGGCATAAGAAAAACCTCCCTGGCCACCAAAAGTTTGCGCCAACGTTAGCCCCTAACTTTTGGGCTAACGTTGGCACATGAAAAATACAAGGGGAGGAGCAAAAGTTTGCGCCAACGTTAGCCTCTAACTTTTGGGCTAACGTTGGCGCCATAAGTACACATTAGGAGGCCAACGTTGGAGCAAAAGTTAGACCCCTAACTTTTGTCCCAACGTGGATAGTAGCAAGTTATGGTGGCTGATATGAAAAGTTGGAGCAAAAGTTAGCCCCTAACTTTTGCTCAAACTTTTACTCCAACTTTTGCAAAACTCCAACCCGGTTCATTTGGTTCACTTTGGTTCTTCTCCAAACTCCAAGAGCAATCAACCAAGGCCTCTTTCAACCCAATTCCACCAAGAGCAAAGGCCCAACTCAAGGCTTGAAGATCATTTGAAGAAAGTGTATAAAGAGGATAGAATTCAAGTTCTTCGGAGAGCTTTCCCTTTGAATTTTCATAATAGTTTTCGGAGAGCTTTGGATATTGAGTGATCTTTAATTTCTTAGTCTTGGGGAAGGAGAATTCACTTCTCTTCCTCTTAGTTTTATTGCTTTCAATTTCAATTACAATTGTCTTGGATCTTGGGTTGGAGAATTGAAGAAATTCTATTTCAATCTCATCCTTGGATCTCTCTGCTTTATTTACTGCTTGATTGAATTTAATTTCTGTTAATTGCTCTTCATCTACTTTCCTTGCAATTTACAATTCCCTTGCAATTGTTCTTGTTGGATCTAGGAAGGCATTGAGATCTAGACTCGGTTTTCTAGTCTCTGGGTCCTGAGATCTGAACTTTCAATTTCTAATTCTCTGTTTACTGTTTTCATGTTCATTTACTTTTCTGCTTCAAGATCCGATTTAACCCAAACCCTCTTCTACTTCTCTGCGTGATGCAAATTTACTTTTCCTTGTTTAATTTCTGCAAATCCAAGTCCCAATCCCCTTTACAATTCAAGTCATTTACATTTCTTGCACTTTAAGATTCCGCAATTTACATTTCTTGCATTCTAAGTTTCTGCCATTCAATTTCTTGTTCTTTAAGATTCAGCAATTTATTTCCTGTTCTCTTTAATTCCATGCAATTTAATTTCTGCAAATCACAAAACACTCAACCAAATCTTGATTCGCTTGACTAAATTAACCACTAAGCTAAAATTGCTCAATCCTTCAATCCCTGTGGGATCGACCTCACTCCCGTGAGTTTTTATTACTTGATGCGACCCGGTACACTTGCCGGTTAGATTTGTGTGTTTTGGGAGAAATTCATTTTTCCACCAAAATACTCATCAAGTTTTTGGCGCCGTTGCCGGGGATTGATTAGATTGACAATGATTAAGTGAGGTGGTGATCTAGATCAAGCATTTTTTCTTTAATTTTTGACTAACCCACTAACTGTTTGAAGTTTTGTCTCAACTGACTACACTCAATTTTCAAGAGTATCACTGTGTGTTCCGTTGTTGATTTTTATGTCGCAGTAAAAAAGAGCAGCCAGAGGGAAGGATATCATTGAAAATGAAGTTTCTGAGAAAGAAGAACATGCCAACATGAAGCCGCAAATCATTACACTAATAGAGAACAATTGTTCCTATGGTGGAAATCCATTGGAGGATCCTGAACAGCATCTATCTATTTTTCTGAGGATCTGTGATGTTGTCAATAATGATGTCTATAAGCTCTTGCTATTCCCTTTCTCACTAAAGGATGAGGCAGCACAATGGCTTGAAACTCTTCCCCAAGGAAGTATCACTAGTTGGGATGGTTTGGTTGCCAAATTTCTAGCCAAATTCTCTACATCCCAACAGAACATCAAGATGAAAGAGGGAACACATCCATTCATGCAAGGAGAGGAAGAACCATTGCTCAAAGCATGGGAAAGATACGAGAAAGCAAATGACAAAGTGGCTTTTCAAGCATTCTACGAAGGATTAACCCCAGAAACGAGAAGAGCGGTGGATCACTTCTCAGATGACTTACTCGAAGCAACAGCAACTGGTCAAGGAACTGCAAGGTTCAATGACAAGAGAACTAACAACCAACACTCCTTTGAGACACCACAGAATGCAACTTCAGAGAAAGATACGATGAATCTTGAAGGAATGAAGGCAGTCATGAATCAAAGCAAACAGCTACATCAGCAAACTCAGCAACAATTGGAGTCAATGGCTAGACAACTTGATTTTCTCCATTCCACTACAGTGAATGCACAGTTCCCACCATGGAAGCCACATTCTTATCTAAGAATGAGGGAACCTCAACATCAGGAACCAAGGAACTTCAACTACAACAACCACTTCCCAAACCTGCAATAACATCACCACACAATCTCACAGAATTCTCAAAGGATCACCAATCTAGAGAACGTAGTAGAGAGAATGATAACACATCAAGTGATGATGAACAAACACCATGAGAACTTACTCGGGGGAATTGGGAAGCAAATGGAACAATTAGCCAAAAACCCCACAGAAACGAGTGAGAAGAAAGCAAAGCCTCACTTAGAAGGACAATGGGACAAGGAGAAGGAAGCTCAGAATTTGAGTTGAGCAAGCACAGAGGATGTCAAGCTAGTGACAATAAAAGAGCGCTTGTTGGGAGGCAACCCAACCGGAGGTAACTATCTTTTCATATCTATTTCAATAAAAAGGTTAATTAGTTTTATCTAGATTGCAAGAAGCTAAGTTTGGTGTACACACCAAAACAATATAAAGGAGAATGAAGGATTCTAAGTTTGGTGTCCACCAAAACCCCATTGTAACACACATTCTCACTTTCTGCATAATGTAGGCTTCAAGCATACTGGATGAACTAGTTAGCCATTTTACTGTTTTTCTTAGTTTTCAGTTCTATCACTTTTGAAAAAGAAAAAGAAATTATCACACATGGTTAACCATTGGCAAGGTACTAAGTTTGATGTTCCCACACCAAAGTAAGTTCAAAAAGCCCGCAAATAAATCATGAAAATTAACCATTGTTTCCAAGTGCTTGGGGAACAAGCAACTTT
This sequence comes from Arachis ipaensis, assembly GCF_059453495.1. Classification (NCBI taxonomy): domain Eukaryota; kingdom Viridiplantae; phylum Streptophyta; class Magnoliopsida; order Fabales; family Fabaceae; genus Arachis; species Arachis ipaensis. The sequence goes on from NC_142443.1 coordinate 62,202,698, forward strand.
CAATATCACTGCAGAGTATCATACAAGCTTTTGGAGATGTTTAGCATCATCAATCAAAGAGGTGAAAGATGAACATGAAGGCCAGCAATGATGATGATGAGAAGAAGGAAAGCAAGTAAACTTCAACAGGTTGTATTGTTAAGTGATTGTTTTACATCAAATATTGCTGTAATTGAAGGTTGGAGTGTATCCTTATCTGTCCTGCTTGTCTGCATAGTATAGTTTTTTTTTACCCCTGCCTGCCTGCATAGCATAGTCTTTCTGTAATTCAATAAGCAAGATGCTTGATCATTCACAACATTTTTCCCTTCAAAACTTGTTTGCACTCAATGTTCAAAAATGCATCACATGAAAGTTCTTTGAAAAGAAGGATTGAGGAATTAAACAATTTTGAGGCAAGCAAAAGATTAGGAAAAGTGGTGGTTCTAGTTGTATGATTATGTATTGAGGTTGCATGCTTGTGAACACTTGCATGGGAGCTCATAGGCGGGACATGAAGTTCAAAGAAGTATTGTGGAGATTCTCAAAAATTTATTGATCCAAGAAGCAGCAAACAAAACAAAAGAAAGAAAAGAAAATACAAAAACAAAAAGAACATGGCCCAAGGCTCTGAGCATCAATTACTAGGCAGAAAAAGAAAAAAAAAAAAAAGAAACAAAACTCAAAGAGTTGTTAGCCTAGTAAATGCTTGTGGTTGAGTTGTGTCAAGGAAAGAGGCTTGAGCAAGTAAATTCTTAGGGGTGCTTTAACACCTAATACCTTAAAACCAACTGGTTTAGGAGTATTGATTGAAAGCTTATCTAAAGAGCCGCTTTGAGACATGACACTTAGAGTCAAGGCCAAAGCAAAGAAACTATAAGCTGCTTCAAGGTGACTACATATAAAGAGATCTCCATGATACCATTTGGATGAAAATCCTAAGACCTAAGACTCCCAATATGTGAAGACTAGTGAGCACTGAAGCCCTTGCATGAGCATATGATTTAGAGTTCACCCCACTGACACTTGATCACTTCACTCACAGGACCTTACAATTTATTCTTCAATCCGTCTTAAGTGAAAGAACCTATGAGCATAATTCATTTCTTGCTTGGGGACAAGCAAGCTTTAAGTTTGGTGTTGTGATGACAAGTCATCTTAGCCTAGTTTCACTAGCCTTTTTCTTTTGTTTTCAATTGAATTGTGCACTTTCTTGAGCTACAAGTAAGCTAATTTGGGTAGATTTTCATGCTTCCTTTGATTGAATCAACCATGTATGAATTCATGCTATTTCATGAGGTTTTATGCTATAATTGTCACATATTATGATAAAATGAATATCTCATGATTTTAAGCATAGTTTTGATGTGTTTGGTTGATTAATGATAGGTGAAGAAAGCTTGGAGAAAGGTTGAAGCAAGAAGGAATAGCTAGGAGTAAAGAGAGAACAATGGAATAAGTGAAATTGAACCAGGAAGCAAAAAGCTAGACCTAAAGTTAGCCTCAAACTTTTGCACAAACTTTTGGGTGAAAAGTTAGCCCCAACGTTAGCCCCTAACTTTTGGGCTAACGTTGGAACTTGAAAATCACTCCCTGGGCACCAAAAGTTTGCGCCAACGTTAGCCCCTAACTTTTGGGCTAACGTTGGCACATGAAAATCACCCCTGGGCACCAAAAGTTTGCGCCAATGTTAGCCCCTAACTTGGTGGCTAACGTTGGCATAAGAAAAACCTCCCTGGCCACCAAAAGTTTGCGCCAACGTTAGCCCCTAACTTTTGGGCTAACGTTGGCACATGAAAAATACAAGGGGAGGAGAAAAAGTTTGCGCCAACGTTAGCCTCTAACTTTTGGGCTAATGTTGGCGCCATAAGTACACATTAGGAGGCCAACGTTGGAGCAAAAGTTAGACCCCTAACTTTTGTCCCAACGTGGATAGCAGCAAGTTATGGTGGCTGATATGAAAAGTTGGAGCAAAAGTTAGCCCCTAACTTTTGCTCAAACTTTTACTCCAACTTTTGCAAAACTTCAACCCGGTTCATTTGGTTCACTTTGGTTCTTCTCCAAACTCCAAGAGCAATCAACCAAGGCCTCTTTCAACCTAATTCCACCAAGAGCAAAGGCCCAACTCAAGGCTTGAAGATCATTTGAAGAAAGTGTATAAAGAGGATAGAATTCAAGTTCTTCGGAGAGCTTTCCCTTTGAATTTTCATAATAGTTTTCGGAGAGCTTTGGATATTGAGTGATCTTTAATTTCTTAGTCTTGGGGAAGGAGAATTCACTTCTCTTCCTCTTAGTTTTATTGCTTTCAATTTCAATTACAATTGTCTTGGATCTTGGGTTGGAGAATTGAAGAAATTCTGTTTCAATCTCATCCTTGGATCTCTCTGCTTTATTTACTGCTTGATTGAATTTAATTTCTGTTAATTGCTCTTCATCTACTTTCCTTGCAATTTACAATTCCCTTGCAATTGTTCTTGTTGGATCTAGGAAGGCATTGAGATCTAGACTCGGTTTTCTAGTCTCTGGGTCCTGAGATCTGAACTTTCAATTTCTAATTCTCTGTTTACTGTTTTCATGTTCATTTACTTTTCTGCTTCAAGATCCGATTTAACCCAAACCCTCTTCTACTTCTCTGCGTGATGCAAATTTACTTTTCCTTGTTTAATTTCTGCAAATCCAAGTCCCAATCCCCTTTACAATTCAAGTCATTTACATTTCTTGCACTTTAAGATTCCACAATTTACATTTCTTGCATTCTAAGTTTCTGCCATTCAATTTCTTGTTCTTTAAGATTCAGCAATTTATTTCCTGTTCTCTTTAATTCCATGCAATTTAATTTCTGCAAATCACAAAACACTCAACCAAATCTTGATTCTCTTGACTAAATTAACCACTAAGCTAAAATTGCTCAATCCTTCAATCCCTGTGGGATCGACCTCACTCCCGTGAGTTTTTATTACTTGATGCGACCTGGTACACTTGCCGGTTAGATTTGTGTGTTTTGGGAGAAATTCATTTTTCCACCAAAATACTCATCACATACCAATTTAATTTTGACTTTATTTCAATTTCAATTCTAAATTAGAAACCCTAATTCCATTTCTATTTACAGTGAAAATCTATCTTCCTTATCACAATATGTGCATTCCAACATTAAAGTTCTATTTACAGTACCAAAAACCAAAATAATGCTTAGATTTTTAGATATTTATTATCCCAAAGTCACATTGTTTATTATTTCTCTTCTTCTTGGACCACACACACAATGTACATGCCAAAGCATGTCAGAATTATTGAAAATGACAACACACTTTTGAAAAGGCAAGGGAAGGACCACACTAACCTAGCATGTCACAAACGCCGTGCAATCTCCGTCCAAGCTTCAACCAAGCTCTGTCAACCGCAGTATCCAACCACTGTCAACAACAATATATGGAGATCAGTCAGTAACCTTGTTAGCAATAACATGAGCTCGTCGCTCTAATTTTGAGAGGTCAACGAGCACTGCAAGGGGATGACTCTTGCTCTACTAGGGTTTTCTAGTAATTACAGGAGCAACACATGGGGCTTATATGGAAACCCCAATGTCACGTTCCCTTATTCAATCGAAACGCAACGTCTCAAAGCAAAAAACAATGTAGTTTTTGGTTTCTAAAGTGAGATAGATCGACCCCTGTCCATTTCTTAATGGCTAACGTGGAATTTAATAGAGTGTTAACCTCCACATCATCAACGTTAACTGACACGTAGATCATTTCCGTCTGTTTTGGTTAGGGGAGATGACGGAAGGACCGCGACGTCTCACAGAAGTATGAGACAGGGTCTGATTTGTCCCATTTTTTTTGGACAATGGTCGCGATGTCCATCGAGGAAAAGGACAGGGACCATATTGGGTGTTCACTCTCACAGATTAATGGGGAATACCAATCTCAGGATCTACTTCTGCAATTTATTTACAAAAAGTCCAAGATAGGATACAAGCTTTCGATATGTTCCAGATAAAACACATTCCCAAGGAACAAAATGCCCAGGCTGACGTGCTTTCTAAGCTTGCTAGTATAAAGCCAAGTGGGGAAAATAGGATGTTAATTCAAGAAATCATGCACGAACTCAATATGGCCATTGTCTAGCATATGGTGTATGTTGGTGAGGTTGGTTCTTGGATCACGCCCATAGTGTAATTCTTAGCATGGGGGCTGTTCCCTCTAATCCTAAAGAATCTTGAAAACTTAGGATACAAGCATCTCATTACACCTTGAGTTCATGGTTAACTACACAAAAAAGCTCTTCCCAACCGTTATTAAAATGTTTGGGGCCAAAACATGTGGATTATGTATTATAAGAAGTTCATGAAGGATGTTGTGATGACCATACGGGTGGAAGAGCATTAGCTCAGATGATCATAAAGGCTGGTTATTTTTTGCCAACTCTAATAAAGGATGTCATTATGTATGTTAAAAAGCATCATAAATGTCAGGTCCATACGAATTTCCATCAAGCTCTGCCTCATGAGTTGATCTCAGTAATTCCATCGAGACCATTCGCTAAATGGAGAATTGACTTGTTGGGGACTTTTCCCTTGGCCCTAGAACAGCTAGAATTCTTTATTGTTGCTGTGGATTATTTTATAAAATGGATAGAAGCAAGTCCATTGATGACAAGTCATCTTATGCTAGTTTTACAAGTATTTTTCATTGGTTTCATTAGGTTTTATGCACTTTCTTACACAATAAGTAAGTGATTGGAGTGGATTTTCAAGATTATGTTGAATCAATCAAACATCATCTATTTTACACAAAATCATAGATTTTATGCTAGAATTAATTGATTTTATAAATGATGCAAGATCTTGTGATTTTAGTGAGACTTTGATGTATTTGTTTGGTTGATGATAGGTAAAAAGATAAAGGAAAAGAAGCAGAAAGCACAAATTAAGCCCAAACAGAGGAAAGAAGATTTTTGGGGCACACTTTGAAGTTTGAGCACGCTTTGGACCTTAGGCCACGCTTTTAAAAGCATGGCCCATGACAGTAAAGCGTTGCGTTCAAAAGGGAGCAAAGGTCAGCGCTCAAAATTGCAAACGGAGCGCTCAATGAAGCCAAGACGCACCAAATGGTGCAGCATTCCAAGAAGGAGCAAAGTATCTCCATACGCTTATCTAAAATTCTCACCAATGAATTACATAATTATTTCTATCTTATTTTATATTTTAATTATATTTTAAATATCAAAATCCCATAACCATTTGAATCTGCCTGACTGAGATTTACAAGATGACCATATCTTGCTTCAAACCGACAATCTCCGTGGGATCGACCCTTACTCACGTAAGGTTTATTACTTGGATGACCCAGTGCACTTGCGAGTTAGTTGTGCGGAGTTGTGAAAAAGAATTAAGATTATGAACGTGCGTACCAAGTTTTTGGCGCCGTTACTGGGGAATGAACAATCACGATTTCGTGCACCAAGTTTTGGCGCCATTGCCGGGGATTGTTCGAGTTTGGACAACTGACGGTTCATCTTGTTGCTCAGATTAGGTAATTTTATTCTAATTTTAAGCTTTTTGTTTTTGTTATTTTTATTTTCGAAAAATTTTCAAAAAAAAATTTAAATTATTCTATGTTCTTCAGAATTTTTAAGAATGAATTCTAGAGTTTCATGATGATCTATTGGATCCTGGCTGGCTAGTAAGCCATGCTAATCTTTTGGGCCGAGGTTTCAACTATCCTTAGAAGAGCTTCTTTGTCTTTCTCAGCAAATTAGCTGTTGTATGTAATGATCTGCTAAAGCTTCGCTGGCCATTGGCCATGTCTAGTATTTTGGACCGGAGCTTTCACTGAAAGCTTGGCTGGCTAGTAAGCCATGTCTAATTCCTGGACCGAAGCTTTAGACTAACATTGCATGATTTCTGGAATTCTTATTAAAAATTTTGAAATCCTTATTTTTCTTTTTCAAATTAATTTTCGAAAAATACCAAAAAAAAATTTAATAAAATCATAAAAACCAAAAATATTTTATGTTTCTTGTTTGAATCTACTGTCAATTTTTAAGTTTGGTGTAAATTGCATCCTTTTAATTTCCTGAAAATTTTCAAAAACTCATGCATGATGTTCTTCATGATCTTCAAAGTGTTCTTGATGATTGTCTTTGTTTGATCTTTAGTTTTTCTTGTTTTGTGTCTTTTCTTATTTTTCATATGCATTTTCAATTTGTTAGTGCCTAAACATTGTTAATTTCTAAGTTTGGTGTCTTGCATGTTTCTCTTTTCTTAAAAGTTTTCAAAAATAAATTTCTTGGTGTTCATCTTGACATTCAAAGTGTTCTTGGTGTTCATCTTGACATTGAAAGTGTTCTTGCATGCATTGTGTGTTTTGATTCATAATTTTCATGTTTGGAGTCTTTTTGTTGTTCTTCTCTTTCTTCATTAAAATTTCAAAAATAAAAAATATCTTTCCCTTATTTCATTCATAATTTTCGAAAATTTGGTTTGATTTAGTCAAAAGTTTTAAAAATCTAGTTGTTTCTTATGAGTCAAGTCAAATTTTCAATTTAAAAATCCTATCTTTTCAAAACTTTTTCAAAAATCAAATCTTTTTCATCTTTCTTTTATGATTTTCGAAAATTTTAAAAATGATTTTCAAATTCTTTTTCTTAATTTCATTTCATAATTTCAAAATCTTTACTAACAATTAATGTGATTGATTCAAAAATTTTAAAGTTTGTTACTTTCCTATTAAGAAAGGTTCAATCTTTAAATTTTAGAATCATATCCTTTAGTTTCTTGTTAGTCAAGTAATCAACTTTAATTTTCAAAATCAAATCTTTTTAATTTCTTTTTCAAATCTTTTTCAAAATTATTTTCAATCATATCTTTTTCAAAATCAATTTCAAAATCTTTTCTAACTTCTTATCTTTTCAAAATTGATTTTCAAATCTTTTTCAATTAACTACTTGACTTTTTGTTTGCTTTACTATTTCCTATCTTTTTCAAAACCACCTAACTAATTTTCTCTATCTAAATTTCGAAAACTCCTCCCCTCTTTTTCAAAATTCCTTTTTAATTAACTAATTATTTTAAATTTTAATTTTAATTTTATTTCCTCTCTTAAAATTTGAAAACTAACTAATATTTAAAATAAAAACAAAAATATTTTTATTTTTTATTTAATTTTTGAATTCTCCCCCCTCTCATGTCTTTCTATTTATTTATTCATCTACTAACACTTCTCTTCTACTCAAAATTCGAACCCCCTCTTCCTCTCTATGTTCAAATTTTTCTCTTCTCCTTCTTCTATTCTTCTCTTCTTCTACTCACATAAAGGAATCTCTATAGTATGACATAGAGGATTCCTCTTCTTTTCTATTCTCTTCTTTTTCATATGAGCAGGAACAGGGATAAAGACATTCTTATTGAAGCTAATGCTGAACCTGAAAGGACTCTTAAGAGAAAACTAAGAGAAGCTAAAGCACAACCCTCTAGAGAGAACCTGACAGGAATTTTCGAAAAAGAAGGAGACATGGCCGAACCAAATAACAATGCCAACAATGCAAGGAAGATGCTTGGTGACTTCATTGCACCCTCTGCTAACTTCTATGGAAGAAGCATCTCAATTCCTGCAATTAGAGCAAACAACTTTGAGCTTAAGCCTCAATTAGTTTCTCTAATGCAACAGAATTGCAAGTTTCATGGACTTCCAATGGAAGATCGTCATCAGTTCTTAGCTGAATTCTTGTAAATTTGTGACACTGTCAAGACCAATGGAGTTTATCCCGAGGTCTACAGGCTTATGCTTTTCCCTTTTGCTGTAAGAGACAGAGCTAGAACATGGTTGGATTCACAACCTAAGGAAAGCCTGAACTCTTGGGAAAAGCTGGTCAGTGCTTTCCTGGCCAAATTCTTTCCTCCTCAAAAGATGAGCAAGCTTAGAGTGGAAATCCAAACCTTCAGACAGAAGAAAGGGGAATCCCTCTATGAAGCTTGGGAAAGATATAAGCAATTGATCAAAAAGTGTCCTACCGACATGCTTCCAGAATGGAGCATCATATGTATATTCTATGATGGTCTGTCTGAGTTGTCAAAAATGTCATTGGACCATTCTGTAGGAGGATCTCTTCATCTGAAAACCCCTGCAGAAGATCAGGAACTCATTGAAATGGTTGCAAATAACCAGTTCATGTACACCTCTGAGAGGAATCCTGTGAACAATGGAACGCCTCAAAAGAAGGGAGTTCTTGAAATTGATACTCTGAATGCCATATTGGCTCAGAATAAAATATTGACTCAGCAAGTCAATATGATTTCTCAGAGTCTGAATAGATTGCAAGTTGCATCCAATAGTACTAAAGAAGCATCTTCTGAAGAAGAAGCTTATGATCCTGAGAATCCTGCAATGGCAGAGGTGAATTATATGGGAGAATCCTATGGAAATACCTATAATCCTTCATGGAGAAATCATCCTAATCTCTCATGGAAGGATCAACAGAAGCCTCAATAAGGCTTCAACAATAATGGTGGAAGAAATAGGTTTAGAAATAGCAAGCCTTTTCCATCATCTTCTCAGCAACAGACAGAGAATTCTGAACGGAGCCATTCTGGCCTGGCAACTATAGTCTCTGATCTATCTAAGACCACACTAAGTTTCATGAATGAAACAAGATCCTCCATTAGAAATTTGGAGGCATAGGTGGGTCAGTTGAGTAAGAAGATTACTGAAACTCCTCCCAGTACTCTCCCAAACAATACAAAAGAAAATCCCAAGAGAGAGTGCAAGGCCATAACCATGACCAACATGGCCGAACCTGGAGAGAGTGAAGAGGACGTGAGTCCCAGTGAGAAAAGCCTCATGGGACGTCCCCTAGACAGAAAGGAGTTTCCCTTTGAAGAACCAAAGGAATCTGAGGCTCATACAGAGACCATAAAGATTCCATTGAACTTTCTTCTGCCATTCATGAGCTCTGATGAATATTCTTCCTCTGAAGAGGATGAAGATACCATTGAAGAGCATATTGCTAAATATCTGGGAGCAATCATGAAGCTGAATACCAAGTTATTTGGTACTGAGACTTGGGAAGATGAACCCCCCTTGTTTACCAATGAACTGAGTACATTAATGAGGCAGACATTACCTCAGAAGAAACTAGATTCCGAAAAATTCTTCATACCTTGTACCATAGGCACCATGACCTTTGAGAAGGCTCTATGTGACCTGGGTCAGGGATAAACCTCATGCAACTCTCTGTAATAGGGAAACTGGGAATCTTTGAGGTACAAGCTGCAAGAATCTCACTAGAGATGGCAGACAAATCCATGAAGCAGGCTTATGGACTAGTAGAGAACGTGCTTGTGAAGGTTGAAAGCCTTTACATCCCTGCTGATTTTATAATCCTAGACACTGGAAAGGATGAGGATGAATCCATCATCCTTGGCAGACCCTTCCTAGCCACAGCAAAAGCTGTTATTGATGTTGACAGAGGAGAGTTAGTCCTTCAGTTGAATGAGGACTACCTTGTATTCAAGACTCAAGATTCTCCTTCTGTAACCATGGAGAGGAAGCATGAAAAGCTTCTCTCAATACAGAGTCAAACAAAACCCCCACATTCAAACTCTAAGTTTGGTGTTGGGAGGCCCCAACCAAGCTCTAAGTTTGGTGTTGAGAGGCCACAATACTGCTCTGATTATCTATGAGGCTCCATGAGAGCTTACTATCAAGCTATTGACATTAAAGAAGCGCTTGTTGGGAGGCAACCCAATGTTATTTATTTATATCTATTTATTTTCTATTGTTATTTTATGTTTTCTTTAGGTTGATGATCATGTGAAGTCACAAAAAAAACTGAAAAATCAAAAATAGAATAAAAAACAGCATTAAAAACAGCTCACCCTGGAGAAAAAGCTTACTGGTGTTTAAACGCCAGTAAGAAGCAGCAGACTGGCATTTAACACCAGAAAGAAGTATCAAGCTGGCGTTAAACGCCAGAAACAAGCACCAAACTGGCGTTTAACGCTAGAACAGAGCATCTACTTGGTGTTTAACGCCATAAATGGGAGAAAAGCTGGCTGATGATTGGATTCTTGACGGTTTAGAATTTCTCAAATGAAATCTCGTCGAAGTATAGTTTCTAAACCAAGCAATGATCCTTTCATACAAAAAGTTGTTTGTCACTAAAACAAACCCCTAAATTTATAAACCGAAGTATTCGAACCTCGGGTCGTTCTCCCTAGGAATTGTAATGAAGTGGTTTGTTATTGGTTGTGAGTTATTTTGGGGTTTTAAGATTTTGTACAAGAAATATAAATGGCAAAGAAAATAAACTAACAACTAACAAAGCTCTTGGAAATATATGAGAATTAGAAATCCTATCCTAGTTATCCTCCTCAATTGTGATGAGAATTGTTCATTGCTCCCACTTAGTTAACCTCTAACCATGGAGGAAAGTCAAGTGGATGAATCAATTTGATTCCTCAAGATCTAATCAACTCCTAAAGGAAAGACTAGCTTTAGAGGCATTCAAATCAATTAGCAATCTCTAATTATCAATCAACAAAGGAATTAGATAACTCAAGAGTCACTAATCACTCTACCTAGGCCAAGAGGAACAAAATCTATATAAAAATCCAACCAAGCATTTCATCAAAAACTCGGAAGGCACAAAAGAAAAGTATAGCAAATCACAACAAGAATGAATTCTAACTACAATTGAATACAAAGAATTAACAACAACAATCAAGGAAATCACAATTATCATGAATTACCTCAAATTGCATTATTGAAAGGGAATAAAAGAAACAACAATCTATCCAAAACAAAGTGAAGAATCACAAGAATTAAAGTACATAACTAGAGAGAGGAAGATGAGAAGATTAAGAATTGGCAAAGGAGAATTGAATTAAGGCATGAATTAAACCTAGATCTAAGAAGAGAGATTAACCTAGACCTAATCCTAATTCTAGAGAGAAGTGAGAGCTTCTCTCTCTAAAACTATTCTAAACTAAAGCTATGACTAACTTCTAATCTAATTGTCCCTCCCCTTTAATCCTTGATCCTTTTATTCCTTTCTATCAGCAATTGGCGCCAAAAAATGGGTTCAGAAACCCCTCAAAATCGCCAGGCACGTGTTGCCTTAATGAAGTCATGTGCAGACATCGACGCGTGCGCGCACGGTACGCGTGCGCGTCCCTGGCTGATTCCGTAATGTGTGCGCGAGCGCCTTGTGCGCGTGCGCGTGCTTGGCTGACTTTGCTTCTTTGACTTTTTGTGCTTCTCTCCACTTGCATGCTTCCTTCCTTGCTTCCTTTGATCCATGCCTGGCCTATTTCAATCCTGGAATTACTAGCAAACACATCAAGGCATCTTATGGAATCAAGGAGAAATCAAAATTCATCAAAATAAGGCCTAAAAAGCATGTTTTTACACTTAAGCACAAATACGGGAGAGATAACAAAACCATGCTAATTCATAGGTTAAATGCGAGAAAAGGTCATCAAAATACTCTAAATTCAATACAAGATAAACCCTAAAAATGGGGTTTATCACTGGCGTTAAACGCCAGAAACAAGCAGCAACCTGGCATTTAATGCCAGAAGTGAATTCTAAGGGCGTTTTACACGCCTAAATGGAGCAGGGATGTTAAGTCCTTGACCCCTCAGGATCTGTGGACCCCACATGATCCCCACCTACCCCACCTCTTCTTCTCTCCTATTCACACCCTTTCATAACACTCTTCCCCAAATACCCCTCAACACTACATCATTTTCACACATTACAAACACTTCTTTCCCCCTTGGCCGAATACACACTTCTCTTCCATCTCCTCCATTTTCTTCTTCTTCTACTATTTTCTTTCTTCTTTTGCTCGAGAACGAGCAAACATTTTAAGTTTGGTGTGGTAAAAGCGTTGCTTTTTGTTTTTCCATAACCATTAATGGCACCTAAGGCCAGAGAAACCTCAAGAAAGAGGAAAGGGAAGGCAATTGCTTCCACCTCTGAGTCATGGGAGATGGAGAGATTCATCTCAAAGGTCCATCAAGACCACTTCTATGAAGTTGTGGCCAAGAAGAAGTTGATTCTTGAGGTCCCTTTCAAGCTCAAAAAGAGTGAGTATCCGGAGATCCGACATGAGATTAGAAGAAGAGGATGGGAAGTTCGCCCCAATCCTATTCAACAAGTCGGAATCTTAATGGTTCAAGAGTTCTATGCAAACGCATGGATCACTAGGAACCATGATCAAAGTATGAACCCAAACCCAAAGAATTGGCTTACAATGGTTCAGGGGAAATACTTAGATTTCAGTCCGGAAAATGTAAGGTTGGCGTTCAATTTCACCGCTTAACTATACATACCTCCGCACCACCGTCTAATTATACATACCTCCACATCACCCATTAACCTTAAACCTAATTGAAATGAATAAGTAAATTATGAAAAGTGTATGTTGAATGGGCTTTATACCAAACTGCTAATGCGAAAGTGCCCGCCTAACGGATAGCTTGAGATTGCTAATGCGGGAATGTTCGCCTAACTGATAGCACTGTTCCTTACTGTGATACACATTGAAATGTTATTAGAATGAGGCCTAATTGACACGGGTAACCATGATGTCAAGATGTCTAATTGACACAGTAAAGGGACCATACTCGGGGTTCACTCTGAGTAACGTCGGGTTGCGAGTAGACAACTGACGCATGAGCTCATGGCCTGCGCTAGGAACAGGCATGCATCATCTTGTTTGCGCATATGAACTTCTTGTGAATTATTTACTGCCATTTCTTTCTTGTTCATGTTACTTACTCGTTATAGATATGTTTGTGCCTTGAGTCTCTGTGTTTGTTCTTTTTCTGTTTCGCGACAACTTAGAGATAAAGACCCTAGGTTCCCCTTTTTCCTTACTGAGAACTCTAGGTTCTCACCCTTCTTTCTTTCTTTTCCCCCTCCCCAGACGGGTCCGGCAGAGGAGCCCTGTGAGTTTCGTTCTAACTGCTGAGCTATGAGGATCTGACGCGCGGCGGAGTCTTCATATGGAGCACGTTTTGGACCTCTTTCTTGCACAATGTTCGGAGATCACTCCAGAGTTAGTCGCAGTGGATCTTTCGCTCCTGTTTGATGATCTTAGTATCACTTTACCCTCACTTTTGTAGTACTTTTAGAGGGGTAGGACGTCTTAGTAGTTCGGTTCCAGCTTAGGAAACCCGTGTGAGGGTTGGGACTGATTTCTTCTTTTGTATCTGTACATATAACTTGGTGTGATACTCGGCTTTGATGGATGACACGTATCCTTGAACTTAACTCATGTGTATATTATATATATGTTTATATATGTTATTTTCTGTTGCCTTGTGTTTTCTTACACGACAACTCTGAAGAAACTAACCTTGCGAGCAACTAAACGCTATTCCACGAGTAGTAATCTGTTCACGATTAAACCGATAAAGGCTTTTATTGATATTAATTTATAAAAATCTGAGTCTAGAGCTTAGTAGGCTGCACGACGAGTAACACCTGGACATTTGGCATTGGTCATGACGTGTCAAAAGTTGGGGTGTTACAATTTGTCACTTCTGCAATTCAGCTGGAATTGACATAGAGGGAGACATCCTTATTGATGAGGACAAGCCCATCACTAAGAAAAGGATGGAGCAAACAAGAGAGCCCACTCATGCACCTCAACAAGAGCATGAGGAGATTCCTCATCATGAAATCCCTGAGATGCCTCAAGGGATGCACTTTCCTCCACAAAACTATTGGGAGCAAATCAACACCTCCCTAGGAGAATTAAGTTCCAACATGGGACAACTAAGGGTGGAGCACCAAGAGCACTCCATCATTCTCCATGAGATCAGAGAAGATCAAAGAGCCCTGAGGGAGGAGCAACAAAGGCAAGGAAGAGACATAGAGGAGCTCAAGAACACCATTGGTTCTTTAAATGGAAGAAGATGCCACCCTCACTAAGGTGGACCCGTTCCTTAATCTCCCTATCTATTTAATTTTTCTGTTTTTCGATTTTTGAACTTTATGTTTTGTTTATGTTTGTGTCTTTACTATATGATTATTAGTATTTAAGTGTCTATGTCTTAAAGTTATGAATGTCCTATGAATCCATCACCTCTCTTAAATGAAAAATGTTTTAATTACAAAAGAACAAGAAGTACATGGATTTCGAATTCATCCTTGAGATTAGTTTAATTATTTTGATGTGGTGACAATACTTTTTGTTTTCTGAATGAATGATTGAACAGTGCATATGTCTTTTGAATTTGTTGTTTATGAATGTTAAAATTTTTTGCTCTTGAAAGAATGATGAAAAAGGAGAAATATTATTGATAATCTGAAAAATAAAAAAAAATTGATTCTTGAAGCAAGAAAAAGCAGTGAATAAAAAGCTTGCCAAAAAAAATGTATGCGAAAAAAAAAAAGAAAATGAAAAAGCAAGCAGAAAAAGCCAAGAGCTCTTTAAACCAAAAGGCAAGAGCAAAAAGCCAGTAGCCCTTAAAACCAAAAGGCATGGGTAAAATAAAAAGGATCCAAGGCTTTGAGCATTAATAGATAGGAGGGCCCAAAGGAATAAAATCCTGGCCTAAGCGGCTAAACCAAGCTGTCCCTAACCATGTGCTTGTGGCGTGAAGGTGTCAAGTTAAAAGCTTGAGACTGAGCGGTTAAAGTCGTGATCCAAAGCAAAAAGAGTGTGCTTAAGAACCCTGGACACCTCTAATTGGGGACTCTAGCAAAGCTGAGTCACAATCTGAAAAGGTTCACCCAATTATGTGTCTGTGGCATTTATGTATCCGGTGGTAATACTGAAAAACAAAGTGCTTAGGGCCACGGCCAAGACTCATAAAGTAGCTGTGTTCAAGAATCAACATACTGAACTAGGAGAATCAATAACACCATCTAAATTATGAGTTCCTATAGATGCCAATCATTCTGAACTTCAAGGGATAAAGTGAGATGCCAAAACTGTTCAGAGGCAGAAAGCTACTAGTCCCGCTCATCTAATTGGAGCTAAGTTTCATTGATATTTTGGAAATTATAGTATATTCTCTTATTTTTATCCTATTTGATTTTCAGTTGCTTGGGGACAAGCAACAATTTAAGTTTGGTGTTGTGATGAGCGGATAATTTATACACTTTTTGGTATTATTTTTACATAGTTTTTAGTATGTTTTAGTTAGTTTTTAGTATATTTTTATTAGTTTTTAAATAAAAATCACATTTCTTGACTTTACTATGAGTTTGTATGTTTTTCTGTGATTTCAGGTAATTTCTGGCAGAAATTGAGGGACTTGAGCAAAAATCTGATTCAGAGGCTGAAGAAGGACTGTAGATGCTGTTGGATTCTGACCTCCCTGCACTCGAAATAGATTTTCTGGAGCTACGAAAATCAAATTGGCTCGCTTTAAATTGTGTTAGAAAGTAGACATCCAGGGCTTTTCAGCAATATATAATAGTCTATACTTTTCCCGAGTTTTGACGACGCAAACTGGCGTTCAAACGCCAACTTCCTGCCCTATTCTGGAGTTAAACGCCAGAAATAGGTTGCAAATCAGAGTTAAACATCAGAAACAGGCTATAACCTGGCGTTTAACTCCAAAAAGAGTCTCTACACATGAAAGCTCAATGCTCAGCCCAAGCACATACCAAGTGGGCCCAGAAGTGGATTTCTACATCATTTACTTATCTTATGTAACCCTAGCTACTAATTTAGTATAAAAACTACTTTTAGTGATTTATTTTACATCTCTGGTTAGTATTTTGAATAATTTTATGTTCAGAGATCACGTTTAGGGGCTGGCCATTCGGCCATGCCTGGACCTTCATCACTTATGTATTTTCAACGGTAGAGTTTCTACACACCATAGATTAAGGTGTGGAGCTCTGCTGCTCCTCATGAATTAATGCAAAGTACTATTGTTTTTCTCTTCAATTCAAGCTTATTCCTATTCTAAGATATTTGCTTGCACTTCAACATGATGAATATGATGATCCGTGACACTCATCACTATTCTCAACCTAAGAACACGTGCCTGACAACCACTTCCGTTCTACCTTAGATCGAGCGTGTATCTCTTAGCCTCCATTCCGAAAGATCGGAGTCTTCATGGTATAAGCTAGAATTATTGGCGGCCATTCCTGAGATCCGAAAAGTCTAAACCTTGTCTGTGGTATTCCGAGTAGGATCTGGGAAGGGATGACTGTGACGAGTTTCAAACTCGCGAGTGTTGGGCATAGTGACAGACGCAAAAGGATCACTGGATCCTATTCCAACAAGATCGAGAACCGACAGATGATTAGACGTGCGGTGACAGCGCATTTGGACCATTTTCACTGAGAGGACGGGAAGTATCTATTGACAACAGTGATGCCCAACATACAGCTTGCCATGGAAAGGAGTATGAATGATTGAATGAAGGCAGTAGGAAAGCAGAGATTCAGAAGGAGCAAAGCATCTCCATATGCTTATCTGAAATTCTCACCAATGAATTACATAAGTATTTCTATCTTATTTTATAATTTAATTATATTTTAAATATCAAAATCCCATAACCATTTGAATCTGCCTGACTGAGATTTACATGATGACCATAGCTTGCTTCAAACCGACAATCTTCGTGGGATCGACCCTTACTCACGTAAGGTTTATTACTTGGACGACCCAGTGCACTTGCTGGTTAGTTGTGCGTAGTTGTGAAAAAGAATTAAGATTATGAACGTGTGTACCAAGTTTTTGGCGCCGTTACTAGGGAATGAACAATCACGATTTTGTGCACCAAGTTTTTGGCACCGTTGCCGAGGATTGTTCGAGTTTGGACAACTGACAGTTCATCTTGTTGCTCAGATCAGGTAATTTTATTTTAATTTTAAGCTTTTTGTTTTTGTTATTTTTATTTTCGAAAAATTTTCAAAAAAAAAATTAAATTATTCTATGTTCTTCAAAAATTTTAAGAATGAATTCTAGAGTTTCATGATGATCTGTTAAATCCTGGCAGGCTAGTAAGTGATGATTAGAATTTTGAGTGGTTTAGAATTCGCAATAGATTCTCGTTGCAATATAGTTTCTAAACCAACAATAGTCCTTTCATACAAAAATTTTTGTTTGTCACTAGTACAAACCCCTAAATTTATAAACCGAGGTATTGAACCTCGGGTCGTTCTCCCTAGGAATTGCAACAAAGTGTCTTGTTATTGGTTATGGAGCTATGTTTGGGGTTTTTGAGATATTAGACATGAAAAGTAAATGGCAATGAAAATAAACTAACAACTAGAAAGCTCTTGGCAAGGATGTGAGAATTAGAAGTCCTATCCTAGTTATCCTCCTCAATTATGACTACAATTGTCCATTGCTACCACTTAGTTAACCTCTAACTATGAAGGAAAGTCAATTGGATGAATCAACTTGATTCCACAAGTCCTAGCCAACTCCCAAGGGAAAGACTAGCTTTAGTGGTATCCAAATCAATTAGCAACTTCTAATTATCAATCAACAAGGAAATTAGATAACTCAAGCATCACTAATTACTCTACCATAGCCAAGAGGAACAAAATCTACACTAAAATCCAACCAAGCATTTTATCAAATACTTTTAAGGCATAAAAGTAAAGCAAAGTAAAATTACAAGGAAAGTAAAGCTACACTACTCAATTGCAAGGAAATTAACAACAACAATTCAATTGAACAATAAAAGAACATGAATCATAAATTGTATTAAAGAAAAATGGAAGAAACAAAAGTGCATCAAAGAGAAATAGAAGAACAAAAGTGCACCAACATAAAAGTAGAGAATTACATGAATTAAATGCTAAACTAGAGAGAGGAAAGGTAGAAGAAGAAGAAAGCATGAATTGAAACCTAGATCTAAATTATTGAACTAAACCTAATCCTAATTCTAATCCTAGAGAGAAGTGAGAGCTTCTCTCTCTCTAAAACTAAAGAACTAAACTAGCCTAATGTGTTGTGTATTGTCCTCCTTCCCCCTTCATTCCTTGGTCTTTTTTAGTCTCTTTCCCACCAAAAGCTCAGCTCCAAATGGGGCTGGAAACCCTCCGAAATCGCCAGGCACATTTTCCTCTTTAAAAATCACGTGTTGGCATCGGCGCGTGCGCGCACAGTGCGCGCGCGCCCCTGGGGAATTTCGCGCTCTGCGCGTAAGCGCCTAGTGCGCGTGCGCGCCCATGGGATTTTCCATACTTTTGGCTTTTTATGATTTCTCCATGTTGTATGCTTTCTTTTCACTCCTTTGATCTCTTCCTAGCCCTTTTCAACCTAAAATCACTAGCAAACACATCAAGGCATCTAGTGGAATCAAAGGCAAATCAAAATTATCAAATTAAAGGTCTAAAAAGCATATTTTCACATCTAGGCACAAGTATGGAGACAATCACAAAACCATGCTATTTCATTGGATAAATGTGAGGAAAGGTTATCAAAATTCTCTAAATGCAACTCAAGATAAACCCTACAAAGGGGGTTTATCAACCTCCCCACACTTAAACCAAGCATGTCCTCATGCTTAACCAAGAATGAAGCAAAGGGTATGACATTTATTCAATGCAATTAAACTACCTATATGAAATGATCCAAATGAATGCAACTAATTATATGAATGCTAATGCTTGGTCAAAACAAATCAAATTCTAAAAGAATACATGTAAGCACAAAGGGCTCAAACAATGGAAGTTGAATCCAACCCACAATTGTATTGAATTATCATAGGAATTTACAAACCTTCATGAACATAGAAGATAGTGGTGAAAACATGTAATTGAGCATTGATAAACCACTATTTTATGGTTTATCTTGTGCTTAATTGAATGGATTTTATCAACTCTTTACCCACTTATTCATACTATTTGCATGGTTTTACAATCCCTTCCAGATTTTGTGCTATGATTGAAAACATGCTTCTTTGGCCTTAAGTTCCATATGTTTAAATCCTCTCTTATTATTATTAGATGCCTTGATATGTGTGTTAAGTGATTTCAGAGATTACAGGACAGGAATGGCTCAGAGGATGGAAAGGAAGCATGCAAAAGTGAAAGGAATACAAGAAGTTGGAGAAATTGCTAAGGTGTCCAGCCTGACCTCTTCGCACTCAAACGGCTATAACTTTAGCTACAGAGGTCCAAATGACGCGGTTCTAGTTGCGTTGGAAAGCTAACGTCTGGGGCTTCGATTTGATATATAATATGCCATAGTTGCCCTGACGCTAGGTGACGCAGTCGCGTGATCCATGCGGACGCATCGCAGTGACGAAAAATCAGCGTGTTTGAATTCGCAACCAGCGAATTCTGGACTATTTCTGACCCAGTTTGCGGCCTAGAAAACACAAATTAGAGGCTATAAAGTGGAAAAATGCATCCATTCATAATGATAAGCTTTTATATTCACAATTTTAGGAGTAGATGTAGTTTTAAGAGAGAGAGGTTCTCTCCTCTCTCTTAGGATTTAGTTTTAGGATTTAGGATTATTTCTTCTTCATCACAGGTTCAATGTTCCTTTTATTTATTTTTCTAATTTAATTTATGAACTCTTCCATGTTACATTTGATATCTTTATTAGTGCTAATTGAGGTATTTCAGAATTACAATTGCTCTCTTTAATTTATGTATTCAAATTATTTTCATTCAAGTAGATTCTCTTCCCTTTTGGCTTTGGTTGAGTCATTGGAGACACTTGAGTTATCAAACTCATTATTGATTGAAAATTGGAATTCTTCAACGATTAATTCAGATTCCAATAACTCTAATTTTTCCCAAGAAAACACTAGGACTTGAGGAATCAGAATTAATTCATCCACTTAACTTACCTTCATAGAGGTTAACAAAGTGGGAGAAAAATCCAATTCTCATTACAATTGATAAGGATAACCAGGATAGAACTTCCAGTTCTTATACCTTGCCAAGAGTTTATTTTACAGTTATTATTATTTTATTTTACTTGTCATTCAACATACTTTTTACCTTGATCCAAAACCCCAATTTACAACTCATAACCAATAATAAGAACATACCTCCCCTGCAATTTCTTGAGAAGACGACCCGAGGTTTAAATACTTCGGTTATCAATTTATTAAGGGGTTTGTTACTTGTGACAACCAAAACGTTTGTACGAAGGGATTTCTGTTGGTTTAGAGACTATATCTACAACGCGACTATTTTTATAAAATTCTTTACTGGCAAAAATCCTAACGTCAAAATGGCGCCGTTGCTGGAGAATTGCAAACGTGTGCCTTATTATTGGTTATTGTAAATATTTGCTTTTTACTTGTTTATTTATTTTTATTTTTGTTTTTATTTTTGCTTTTTTTTCATAAATTAAGAGGTTATTGGTTTTTATTTAATTATAAAAAGAAAATTTTCAAAATAAATTTTTTTTTCTTGGTGTTCATCTTGATCTTCAAGTTGTTCTTCGTGTTCATCTTGACCTTCAAGTTGTTCTTAGTTGTCTTCTTCGTTTTGATCTAAAAATTTTTAAGTTTGTTGTCATTTTATTGTTTTTCTCTTTCCTTATTAAATTCAAAAATTCAAAATTTAAAAATAAAATTTCAAAATTCAAATTTAAAAATTTTTCAAAATTCAATTTTAAAAATTTTTTCAAATCTCAAATTTCAAAATTCAAATTTCAAATTTCAAAATTTAATTTTCAAATTCAAAATTTAAATAACCTTTTAATTTAAATTTGTTTTTATTTTCGTTTTTAATTTTTATTGGCTACCATGAATTCTTACCCCTCTCGCTTTGAGTTTGGTTCCAATGTTGTTGCAAGGAATGGAAATTATAACAGGAATATGCATCAAGGTCAAAATAATCAGAGATGGAAGCAGCCACGAGGATCTGATCAACCCTTTAGGCAATAACACCTTCCACAATACCACAGACAAAGACCATCCTACAATGCATGCAAAAACAATAGATATGGTGGACTCCCATCATATACCTATGACCCACCTCCTCAACACAACTCTGGACCACCATACTCATAAGCCCCTTACCACCAAACACCACCATATAATCCTAACCCTTATCCACCATACCAACCACCTTATGAGCCATATGAACCATATCAAGAACCACCACTTTCCTATGTACCATGTCCATATCCATCACCTCAAGACTCAACAGAGCGTCTCACGGAAACATGTGCAAAACTTCAGGCCACACTTCACCAATTAAATCAAGCAATAAATAGACTACCTTCTCGACGTTCGGACACTCAAGGAACCTCCATGGCTTCATGTGGGCAATCTAATGAAGAACATAGCATGAAGGAGATATTAGAAACTCCAGTGGACAGTACGGAGCATGACTTTGTACTGGAACAAGTGGAGGAAGCTGTAATTATCGAAGAAGAAGAAGTGGTTGCAGACTTAGGAGATGCTGAACCTCCATGGGAAAGTCAAGACATAGAACCTCCTTCCAAGACAGTTGCATTTGATGTTGAGGAGGGTGTACAACCTCCAAGGCATATCATAGTTGAAGACTTGGAAGAGGTTGGTCAAGAAATGGAGATTAAAGAAGAAAAGGCACAACCTCCCATGCCCTTGGTAAGTAATGAAGAAGAGATTGAATTGGAAGAAAGCTACCAAGAGGAAGAGGTTGAAATTAAAGAAGTTTGCAAAGAGGTGGAAGTTGTCAAAGAGCACAAGGGAGTGGAGCTTGAAATCACCTTGCCAAAATTATTGGAGACCCCTCCCCCTAAGTTTCCATCATCCTTCAAAACATTCAAGTGGGTAAAATTCATATCCCTTAGCTTTCTAATCCCACTTGAATATGGGCTACTGGAGACGGATGGTCAACTTAGAGCTCTTTGTGGCATTAAGAGTAAGAGGAAGATAGTCAGTGGTAAGAATTGTCCTGCAAGGTTCATTATGGTTGGAAGCTTTAAGTTTAAACGCAAGGGTTGGTGTAGAGCTCAATTGAATGGGTCTAGGAAGCTGTTTGGTAGCTGCAGTGAGAATTCAGATTGCTTGCTACCCGGATGGAATCATGATGATCAACACAAAGACGGGTGTAAAAGCAAAGTTTGGGATCCTGGAGTCTGTTCTGACATTCAGCACACTGGAAGCCTGAGAACCTGTTTAAAACTGCTCAAGGGCTTTACGTGCCTAGTTTGGGATCCCGGAGGCCATTGGAATCACAAACATTGGTGGAGATTCCTGGATGAATACAAGCACAAACCACCATAACAGGGAGCTCACCAAATGTCCAACTTAAGGACTTTAACTAAAAGTGCTAGGTGGGAGACAACCCACCATGGTATGATCGTTCCTTTTTCATTTTTATTTAGTTTTATTTGTTTTCAAGTTTTATTTTATTTTATTATATTGAACCTGAAGTTTTGCATCACATTCATATTAACACTGCATTCTGCATTTTTTTCAAATAAAAAAAAACACGCACATGACGCGGTAGCGTCGCTGACGCGTCCGCGTCACTAGTGCGTTGGGAAGAAAAGCATTGAACAGAGAGTCATGTGAAAGCATGGCTGGAGGCGCACCTGTAGCATAATTTGATTCCACGAGACCGCGTCGCTGACGCGTTCGCGTCATGTGGAAAAAGAGCCTCCCACCCGTCCGCGTCACCCACGCGAACGCGTGGCTCTGTGAAATCGACGTAAAAACAGTGTATGGCAGAAAGTTGAGCTAGAGTTGGGCTGGACTCGTGCTGGAAGCCCAAGCCCTACCACGCGAACGCGTGCCCCATGCGGCCGCGTCATTTTCAGAAAATGGCCATTCACGCGATCGCGTCAACCACGCGACCGCGTCACCCGGATTTTTTGGCAAAAGAGTTTCGAACAAAGAGTTGCGCGATTGCGAGGCTGCACTCGCGCCAATCGCAGAAATTAGGTCACGCGATTGCGTGACCCACGCGTCCGCGTCACCTGACCTTATCGCGCACCACGCGACCGCGTCACAAGCGGCGCACAGAATATCCAGATCAGCCAATTTTCTTATCTTTTCTTCTCTAATCCTTATTTTTCTTATCTTTTCTTATTTCTTTCTTCTTCCTTTCTTATTTTCTTTCACCTCCATTCTATTTTACTTAATTTATTTGCATATTTCATTCATTGCATCTTAATTTTGTGCATATTTTTGTTTTCTTTTCTAAATTCATTATTTTTCCTTTGGTGTTAAAATTTTCTTATTTCACTGTTGCATCTTCTCTTGAATTATTTTAGGTGCTTAGAGACTTGTTTTATTCTGGTTAGATATTATTATTTATATCAATGCCAATCTTTTATACCTGTATTACTTTTACATTGACATGAATTTATATTATCTCTCCTTACACACACTCTCTTCCCTATTTTTGCAAATTTTTGCACTCTTGATTTGCCATGTGCTTATATTATTTTCTCACGTACATGTTGAAGCTTCCATATAAATGAGACCCTTATCATTTGGCATTAACCCAACCATACTTCAATTATTTTCTTATCTCTATTATTGGGTTACCTTTCTTCCCTTTTTCTTTCAGGATGGCCACCAGGAAGAGAACCGGAAGACGTTTACATAGGGAGACAGACAAATCCATCTGCACAATCTTTGGAGAAAAGCATCAATTGGAGCAGCCCGTCCACCTGCACATCTCAGCATGCACTGAGGACGGTGCAATCTTTAAGTGTGGGGAGGTCGATACCGATCTCCATGGGTTAGTTATTTTCTTCTCAACACCAATATTTTATTTAGTACATTGTTGCATTGCATAATAGATTGCATGTGTAGTTGATTTTATGCATTTAGATACTGCTTGGTTGAGAAATAATAAGTTTCTTTTTAAAGTAACTCTATTTTTGAAAAATTTCACTAATTTAAATTGAAAAAAAAATTTTATGTTAAAACTTGTTTGGAAGTTGTATTTGGAACATGAATTATAGCTAAAGAACACACAACCTGTGAGATTTGAGCTTATTTATATGGTTACATTATTTAACCATAAATATTTTATTCTTGTGTGTTTGCTTCTCTATAATTGTGATCTTTACTTTGTTCCATTCTATATGTCCAAAATTTAGTGTATTTACATGTTTGCATATGATTGAGGCCATTGCTTGATCTTTAGGTCACTTATCCCAAATAGCCTACCTTTTACATCACCCTTGTTAGCCCCCTTGAGCCTTTAAATCCCCTTTTATTCTATAAGCCATAATACTAGCCTTAAGCAGAAAAACAAAATAAAAATCCCAAGTTGGATCCTTGGTTAGCTTAAGATAGGAAGTATGTATAGTTTAAATGTGGGAAAACCCATTGGGAATATGGATGATAAAACAAAAGGTAAAAAAGTTGAAAAGAATAAAATAATTCAAAATAAAGGTTTTGGGAAGCATGCTCATGTGAAAATCAAAATAATTGAATTACCATGTGCATTTAAAAAAAAGGTGTTATTTTTCAGTAGTTGAATAAAGGGGATACAAAAGAGTTCCCCAAATGTAAAATAAAGCAATGCACATGGGATAATAATAATAATATTAATAATAATAATAATAATAATAATAATAATAATAATAATAATAATAATAATAATAATAATAATAATAATAATAATAATAATAATAATAATAATAATAATAATAATAATAATAATAATAATAATAATAATAATAATAATAATAATAATAATAATAATAATAATAATAATAATAATAATAATAATAATAATAATAATAATAATAATAATAATAATAATAATAATAATAATAATAATAATAATAATAATAATAATAATAATAATAATAATAATAATAATAATAATAATAATAATAATAATAATAATAATAATAATAATAATAATAATAATAATAATAATAATAATAATAATAATAATAATAATAATAATAATAATAATAATAATAATAATAATAATAATAATAATAATAATAATAATAATAATAATAATAATAATAATAATAATAATAATAATAATAATAATAATAATAATAATAATAATAATAATAATAATAATAATAATAATAATAATAATAATAATAATAATAATAATAATAATAATAATAATAATAATAATAATAATAATAATAATAATAATAATAATAATAATAATAATAATAATAATAATAATAATAATAATAATAATAATAATAATAATAATAATAATAATAATAATAATAATAATAATAATAATAATAATAATAATAATAATAATAATAATAATAATAATAATAATAATAATAATAATAATAATAATAATAATAATAATAATAATAATAATAATAATAATAATAATAATAATAATAATAATAATAATAATAATAATAATAATAATAATATGTAACATCAAAAGTGGAAAAATTTGGGTAGCTCGGTAAAGTATTTTAAAATTGTATAAAGTATGTATATGTTAGGTGAGATCTTAGCCTAATCAAGGATTCACTTTATAAAGCTCACTTGGCCATACATATATCCTTACCTTTACCTCAGCCCCATTACAACCTTGAAAAAGACCTCTTGATGTTTGCATTGGTACATTAAATATTTGTTGATTGGTTAGATGAAGAACAAAGTTTAGAAAGCATGATTAGAGAAGAGTAGAGTGATTAACCCTAGACACTTGAGAGTTAGAGTGATATACACTACCAGTAAGGGTTCAGTGCTTAATTCTATTTTCCCTACTTTCATGAGCTATCTTCTTACAAGTTTACTTGCTTTTTATTGTATAATTTGAATTAGTGAAATCTAATTTATGTTTGTCTTGGAGAACTTATTTATTTTTAACCAAGTAGGTAGAATCATTTTGCATTTAGTTGCATTCATAGGTTGCATTTCATACATTCTACCATTCCATTTCATCTTTATAGCTTCTCTTGAGCTTAGCATGAGGACATGCTAATGTTTAAGTGTGGAGAGGTTGATAAACCACTATTTCATGGTTTATCTTGTGCTTAATTGAGTGGATTTTATGAACTCTTTATCCACTTATTCATACTATTTGCATGGTTTTACAATCCCTTCCTGATTTTGTGCTATGATTGAAAACATGCTTCTTTGGCCTTAAGTTCCATATGTTTAAATCCTCTCTTATTACCATTAGATGCCTTGATATGTGTGTTAAGTGATTTCAGAGATTATAGGGCAGGAATGGCTCAGAGGATGGAAAGGAAGCATGCAAAAGTGGAAGGAATACAAGAAGTTGGAGAAATTGCTAAGCTGTCCAGCCTGACCTCTTCGCACTCAAACGGCTATAACTTTAGCTACAGAAGTCCAAAAGATGCGATTTCAGTTGCGTTGCAAAGCTAACGTCCAGGGCTTCGATTTGATATATAATATGCCATAGTTTCTCTGACGCTAGGCAATGCGGTCGCGTGATTCACGCGGATGCGTCGCAGTGACGAAAAAATCAGCGTGTTTGAATTCGCAACCAGCGAATTCTGGGCTATTTCTGACCCAGTTTGCGGCCCAGAAAATACAGATTAGAGACTATAAAGTGGGGGAATGCATCCATTCATAATGATAAGCTTTCATATTCACAATTTTAGGAGTAGATGTAGTTTTAAGAGAGAGAAGTTCTCTCCTCTCTCTTAGGATTTAGTTTTAGGATATAGGATTATTTCTTCTTCATCACAGGTTCAATGTTCCTTTTATTTATTTTTCTAATTTAATTTATGAACTCTTCCATGTTACATTTGATATCTTTATTAGTGCTAATTGAGATATTTCAGAATTACGATTGCTCTCTTTAATTTATGTATTCAAATTATTTTCATTCAAGTAGATTCTCTTCCCTTTTGGCTTTGGTTGAGTCATTGGAGACACCTGAGTTATCAAACTCATTGTTGATTGAAAATTGGAATTCTTCAAGAATTAATTTGGGTTCCAATAACTCTAATTTTTCCCAAGGAAACACTAAGACTTAAGGAATCAGAATTAATTCATCCACTTAACTTACCTTCATAGAGGTTAACAAAGTGGGAGAAAAATCTAATTCTCATTACAATTGATCAGGATAACCAGGATAGAACTTCCAGTTCTTATACCTTGCCAAGAGTTTATTTTAAATTTATTATTATTTTATTTTACTTGTCATTCAACATACTTTTTACCTTGATCCAAAATCCCAATTTACAACTCATAACCAATAATAAGAACATACCTCCCTACAATTCCTTGAGAAGACGACCCGAGGTTTAAATACTTCGGTTATCAATTTATTAAGGGGTTTGTTACTTGTGACAACCAAAACGTTTGTACGAAGGGATTTCTGTTGGTTTAGAGACTATATCTACAACGCGACTGTTTTTATAAAATTCTTTACTGGCAAAAATCCTAACGTCAAGCATCAAACCCTCACCGGATGTGTTTGCACTCTATTCGCTCAAGTGTTTAGGGTTGATTCTCTCAATTCTCCCCTACTTCATGCTTTCTAAGATTTGTTTTTCTTCTAACAATCAACATTTATTCCATGCATGCATACACATATCATGAGGTCTTTCATTGGTTGTAATGGGGCTAGGGTCAAGGTAGGATGCATATATGGTTAAGTGAGCTTAAAATTTGAATCTTTGATAAGCTTAAACTTCCCACCTAACCTATGACATCCTATACAATTAAGTTCTAACCTAACTATCCATTTTTCACTTTTTAACATACTCATGCATTCTTTTCTCGATCACAACTCATATGCATTGATTTTATTGAGCTTCACTTTGGGGCATTTTGTCCCCTTTTTATTTCTTTCTTTTCTTCTTTTTCTTTCTTTTTCTATTTTTTTTCTTTTCTTCATATATATTATTCTTTTTTCTTTTTCTTTTGTTTTTCTCATTTTTTTTCTTTCTTTCAAACTATATATAAGAGTATCAATACATAAGCTCTATACATTTAATCAATACATGAGCATGTACCCAATTCCCAATATTTACAACAACGAAATATAAAACTACCCTTTTATTCACCCAATGTCCCAAGTTTTCCCACACTTGAATGTTACACACACTCACTAGCCTAAGCTAATCAAAGATCCAAATAAAGGACATTTATTGTTTTTCGCTTTAAGGCTTGTAATGTGCTAAATTAAAGAACAAAGTGGGTTAAGCGTAGGCTCAAATTTGCTAACAATGGAAGATAAAAGGTAAGGCTATTTGGGTAAGTGAGCTAAATGAAATGATGGCCTCAATCATATAAATGCATGAATACACAAAATAATGGACATAAAGAATCAAACAAATCAAAGATCACAATCATAGAAAGAGAATAATGCACACAAGAAGGAAAAATAAGTGGTTATAAGATGTAACCACCCAATTAGGCTCAAGACTCACATGCTTGTGTTCTTGGCTCACTACATGTTTCACAAAGTATGAATTCAAGCAAGTTACAAAAATTTTCAATCAAGTGGGGTGTGCTCTGTAGATAGATTCTTTTGAAAATTTCATCATTTTGACTAAGCTTATTAATGCAATGTTGTGATTGAGAGTTTAACAAAATTCCTTAGTTCACCCTTTTCTTTTCAATCAAAATAGGTTTCATATGAAAAAGGTTAACTAGGTCTTAACAATTCTAAAATAATTTCTAATCACAACCATAAGCTAAAAGATAACTATATAAGAAAAATCCAACTAAAGTATGAAATCTAGCATCCAAAATGACAAAGTATGCAACAACTAAGGCAAAAGCATCCAAAGTAATCCAAAACAGCCAATATATACAACAGTGTGCAAAACAAGATAACTAGGAGAATATAACTAGGAAATATGCCAAAATGTTCACCGATCCACCAATGGTGCCAACGGTAACCTCCCCACACTTAAGATTAAGCATCGTCCCCGATGCTAATCCTCAGGATCAGGGAGAGGTACGCCGGTCGGCTCTGGCTGGGGCTGTGGCTGAGGTGTCTCCTGAGTAGCCTGGGTCTGGGATGGTGCCACCACATGAACCGGCTCCTCCTCATGAGTATCCTCATCACGTAAATCCGCATGCTCCTCCTCGTGGGTCACCTCATCTGAACCGGGGGACTCCGAGAGAGGGGGCAGCTCAAGGCCCTGGGCCACAAACATTTGGTAAATCCGATCCAGGAGACGCATGATCTGACGCTGGCCGCGCTCCATGAACCAGAAAAGATGCTGAACCAGTAAGTAGTTTGGCTGAGGTGCTAGTGGTGGTGCTGTAGAAGAAGATGGTCATGCTGCTGCTGTGGAAAATGAGGGTCTAGCTGCCTCGACTACTGCTCGAGCTCGAGAGCGGCGCCTGGAAGGGGGCTTCTCATGCACCCACCCGCCCCATGGGATAGTAACTTCCTTCTCATCCTCATCTGGGGGCAGTGGAATCGCATCATCATCCCTTTATGGGGCGCCGACTAACTCAATCATCCTAGTGATCATGGTGGGAAATGGCAGAAGGCCACGGATGTGAGCGCGCCACATGCTTCTCCTGATCAGCTGGGGGAAATATACTTCCTTCCCTTCCATGACACAGCCAATCAGAAGAAACATATCCATTGGGATCTCAGAAAAGTGTGTAGTAGACAGGACATAGTGCACGAATATCTGCTGCCAGGTCCTAGCCTCCTTAGTCAGATAGGTGAATAGCATCCCCTTGGGCCTGGTGTTGGTGGACTCCATGACCCAAGAGGCGTCCGGTGTGGCAATGACGCTCTTCAGTGCTTCATAATCAAAAGTCATAGTGTTTATGGCAGTCTCTGCCTCCTGATATGCACAAATATCACCAGTCCGAGGTAGGCACTGTAAAACACTCTCAATATCTGCCTCAAGGATCGAAATCTGCCCACCCCACAGGTGCACGGACTCCAGAGTCTCTTGAAAGAAGTTACAATAAAACTCCTTGACCCAGGAAGTGTTGATCTGCCCAAATCCCTATCAATAAAGCCAAGGCCCAATCCCTGAATACGGGCCTCAATGAGTTCCTTCAGGTCGTCGGGTAAGGCCAATTTCTTCTCAATATTCAGGCCCGTCTTCTGATAGGCAGGAAAACAGAGCTCACAGTAGAGATTCGGGAACATGTATGTATCGGTAGGTGGTTTTAGCTGATTCTCCTTATCCACCTTATTAATCGGATTCTTGGCATAATTGACATAAGGGGAAAGGATAAGAGCTTGAGATTTCTTTCTCTTTTTGGAGGTGGTGGACTTTTCTATTCCTCCATCGGCCATCCTGAAAATCAAATAGGATATATAAGCACTTAACCAAGTAGAGAGATAGCAAGCAAGCAATGGGATAGTCATGAAGTGAGTCTATTAGGCACATTCACCATCATAACTCAAAAGAATGGTTAAACAGTTAAGTAAAATGAAAATTGAAGTTAGGAAGTTAAACTAGTTAGTGAGTTAAAAAAAATGAGATTCGTAGTTAGTGATATGATGGAAAACGGCTTAATTGAAAGAGAATAGCAAAATGTGTACACAAGCACGTTCACACTCATGAGGGAAGTGCAGTCATTGATGATGAAATATGAAATTACGAATGATGCAATTAATTGAAAACAAGTCATCAATCAATGCTTTGCAATAGTTAATATGGCAAGGTTGAACAGTTACACAAGTAGAATGCATCAACTATTTGCAATGCAAGGACCATACGCACAAAATTACAAGTTAGATTGAATGGGGAGTGAAGCACAAGAATAAGACATTCAACTAACTTGAAAAGTGTAAAAAAGGGATGGTTGAAAGTGAGTCATAGGAAACGTATGAAATATGGAAAAACTGACCCAAGGATACCTAAGAATTGAACTTGATGTAGCTTGGTGAATAAGCAATTTCAAAGCCAACAAGTTCAATCATAAGCAAGATGTTTGAAAGCAAAGCAATTCTAGAAAATTGGGCAGCATTTCGGCAGTAATTCGGACGTTTCCGGACAACAACTAATCAGCAGGAGAGTCACATGAATCTAAAAAGCAAGAGGCATAACCAAATAGTAGCAGAAAAATAATGGTCGTGCGCCCAATGGAAGTCACAAAGCCAGGCAGCATCAAAAGAATTACAGAATGAGAAATGCAACAGGCGCAATTATCACGCAGCAAAGCAATCAATATCACGCAGCAATGAATCAAAATAAGCTCAGATAGGAAAACAAATATGGCACAAAAATCAGGCCTAGAATCCTCTATCCAGAACCTAACTACCTAACAGCAGATATCTCTAGCTATCCTAACATGTAACGAAAAGAAAATTAAATTCTAATTAACAACAAATTAACAGTAAACTAACGAACGAAGAAAGAATGAAATACGGGGAACAGGGGAGCTACCTAGGAGCAGACCAGGAATATGTAGGAATGGAATGGGGGGGGTAGGCAGTAGTGAGGCTGGGAGGACGGAAATGCAGTGCCCGCCTCAGATGGTGGCGGCAGTGACCCCATGGCGGCGCAGCAGGGGCCGGCGCGGTGGTGGTTGAGAGAAGACAGAGAGAGCGAGGGAGTGAGAAAGAGGAATGAGCGAGAGAGAGAGAGAGAGAGAGAGAGAGAGAGAGAAAACGGGGTGAGGGAGGAGGAAGAAGGGTAGGGGGCGACGGCGGCGGAGGCACGCCGGCGCGGTGGTCAGAGGCGGGATGGGGGTGAGAGGGGTGGAAGAAGAAGAAGGGTGGGTTGGGGGATGGCTGATGGTGCATCTGTAAGATTGTTCGTCGCGCCTTAGGGTTATCCCATTTTAGAATCGACACGGGCGCGCACCGTGCGCGTCCGCGTGCATTGAAAATTTTTGGGGATGGACGCGGGAGCGTCATGTGCGCTCAGGCGTGACTTGTGGAACTAGCAAGGACACGCACGCGTAATGTGCGCGCGCGTGCGAAGAGTTAGGCTGGGTGCTCAGTGCTGGCCCAGCACCAGCATAACTCTCTGGACGAAGTATGGGCTGGGGCCAGCCGCTGAGGGACGCGTCCGCACAATGAGTGCGTCTGCGTGCTTGGCCATCTGGTGTAGGTGTGCGTGGGCGCGATGTACGCGCTCGCGTGTTTCCCCTTAACGTTGCAGGGACGCGCACGCGCACCGTGCGCATCTGCGTGGAACGAGTTGGGCTAAAAGCTCAACGTTTGCACAAGAGAGGCCCAACTCTCTGCAAAATCTATGGGGGCTGCATCCGCTTATGGACGCGTGCGCGCGCTCCCTTCACCCTTCTATTATTTGTTTTTTTTTTTGTTTAGAAGAATAAGCACAGAATTTAACACTCTCCTAAGCTATAAACATCCTAAAGCAACCAAAATTCAAATTTAACAAAATCTTTAAGTTTTTGAAAATTTTTCAAAAACAAAACAAACACAACTTGCACTTCAAGTAACCTGCTTTAACAACAATCTAAACTAATGAAAACACACTACAACAACCTATCAATCAAAACAAAATGTAGAAGAGTATGGAAAAGAAGGAAACTACTTATAATGGTAACTCAAATCACTTATTAAGTATATATACAAGAGAATGAAAAGAGTTTACCATGGTGGGGTGTCTCCCACCTAGCACTTTTAGTTTAAGTCCTTAAGTTGGGCATTTGGGAAGCTCTTGTCATGGTGGCTTATGCTTGTACTCATCCTTGAATCTCCAAGGATCATTGTGCCTCAAATGGTTGACAGAAATTCCAACCAAATTCACCATGCTTGGGCAAAGTTCTACCCAAGATATGAACTCCCATTGTTGGTCTACATGCTTCTCTCCGGGATCCCATATCTTGTTCTCACACCCATCTTCTAGTTGATTGTCAAGATTCTTCCATCCGGGTGGCTGATACATAGAATTCTCTTGAGTACACCAAGTCTTCTTCCTAGACCCATACAAAGTAGCATTCATCCGATCATAGTCTCTATACTTTGAGGTTTTGACCTTGATGAGTCTAATTCCAAACCTCCAACCACTACACAACTCTCTTTTACTCTTAATTCCACAAAGAGCTCTAAGTTGACCATCTTTTTTAATTAAACTATATTCAAGTGAGAAAGTAAAGCTTAGGGATAAGTGATGAGCAGATAATTTACGCTTTTTGGCATTGTTTTTTGTATGTTTTTAGTAGGATCTAGTTACTTTTAGGGATGTTTTCATTATTTTTTATGTTAAATTCACATTTCTGGACTTTACTATGAGTTTGTGTGTTTTTCTGTGATTCTGACCTTCCTGTACTCAAAATGGATTTTCTGGAGCTACAGAACTCAAAATGGTGCGCTTCCAATTGCGTTGGAAAGTAGACATCCAGGGCTTTCCAGAAATATATAATAGTCCATACTTTGCCTAAGTTTAGACGACGAAAACTGGCGTTCAACGCCAGCTCTCTGCCCAATTCTGGCGTCCAGCGCCAGAAACAAGTTGCAAAGTGGAGTTCAACGCTCAAACTGGCACAAAAGCTGGCGTTCAACTCCAAGAATGACCTCTCCACGTGTAGACTTCAAGATCAGCCCAAGCACACACCAAGTGGGCCCCGTAAGTGGATTTATGCATCAATTACTTACTTCTGTAAACCCTAGTAGCTAGTTTATTATAAATAGGACCTTTTACTATTGTATTAGACATCTTTGGACGCCTGCTTCTTAGATCAGAGGGGCTGGCCATTCGGCCAAGCCTGGACCTTTCACTTATGTATTTTCAAAGGTAGAGTTTCTGCACTCCATAGATTAAGGTGTGGAGCTCTGCTGTTCCTCAAAGATTAATGCAAAGTACTACTGTTTTCTATTCAATTCATCTTATTTCGCTTCTAAGATATTCATTCGCACTTCAACCTGAATGTGATGAACGTGACAATCATCATCATTCCCTATGAACGCGTGCCTGATAACCACTTCCGTTCTATATTAGATTGAATGAGTATCTCTTAGATCTCGTAATCAGAATCTTCGTGGTGTAAGCTAGAATGATGGTGGCATTCAGGAGAATCCGAAAAGTCTAAACCTTGTCTGTGGTATTCCGAGTAGGATTCAATGATTGAATGACTGTGACGAGCTTCAAACTCGCGAGTGCTGGGCGTAGTGACAGACGCAAAAGGAGGGTGAATCCTATTCCAGCATGATCGGGAACCTTAGATGATTAGCCGTGCCGTGACAGGGCATCTTGGACCATTTTCACAAGAGGAGGGGATGTAGCCACTGACAACGGTGATGCCCTTGCATAAAGCCAGCCATGGAAAGGAGTGAGACTGATTGGATGAAGACAGCAGGAAAGCAGAGGTTCAGAGGAACGAATGCATCTCCATACGCTTATCTGAAATTCTCACCAATGATTTACATAAGTATTTCTATCCTTCTTTTATTATTTAATTTCGAAAACCCCATTACTATTTTATATCCGCCTGACTGAGATTTACAAGGTGACCATAGCGTGCTTCATACCAACAATCTCCGTGGGATTCGACCCTTACTCACGTAAGGTATTACTTGGACGACCCAGTGCACTTGCTGGTTAGTTGTGCGAAGTTGTGAACCATGGTATTGGCATCATGTTTTTGGCGCCATTACCAGGGAAAGAAAGAGCAATGAATTTTACATAATCAAGGTGTAATCACAATTTCGTCCACAAAGTTTTTGGCACCGTTGCCGGGGATTGTTCGAGTTTGGACAACTGACGGTTCATCCTGTTGCTCAGATTAGGTAACTTTCTTTTCATTTTCTTTTCAAAAAATTTTCAAAATTTTCTCACCTGTTTTCGAAAAAAAAAAAGAGATTTTTCAAAAAAAAATGTTTTCAAAAATCTATTTTTCTTCAGAATTTTTAAGAATGAATTCTAGTGTTTCATGAAGCATGTTGAAGCCTGGCTGGCTGTAAAGCCATGTCTAAATTCTTTGGACTGAAGTTTTGGCTTAAAATTGAATGAATTACACTCATATTTTGACTAAAGCTTGGCTGGCTATTAAGCCATGCCTGACCCTTTGATTGGAGCTTTAGACTAACATGGCAAGATTCCTGGAATTCATATTAAAAGTTTTGGAATCCTTATTTTTCCCTTTCAAATAATTTTCAAAAAAAAATACCAAAAAAATCATAAAATCATAAAAATAAAAAATATTTTTGTGTTTCTTGAGTCATGTTATAAGTTAGGTGTCAATTGCATATTCATCTTGCATTTTTTCGAAAATTTTCATGCATTCATAGTGTTCTTCATGATCTTCAAGTTGTTCTTGGTAAGTCTTCTTGTTTGATCTTTGCATTTGCATGTTTTGTGTCTTTTCTTGTTTTTCATATGCATTCTTGAATTCTTAGTGCCTAAGCATTAAAGATTTCTAAGTTTGGTGTCTTGCATGTTTTCTTTGCATTAAAAATTTTTCAAAAATATGTTCTTGATGTTCATCATGATCTTCATAGTGTTCTTGGTGTTCATCTTGACATTCATAGCATTCTTGCATGCATCACATGTTTTGATCTAAAATTCTCATGCATTGCATCATTTTCATGTTTCTCTCTCTCATCATTAAAAATTCAAAAATAAAAAAAAATATCTTTCCCTTTTTCTCTCTTAAAATTTTGAAAATTAGATTTGACTTTTTCAAAAATTTAAAAAAAAAAATCTAGTTTTTTTATGAGTCAAATCAAATTTTCAATTTAAAAATCTTATCTTTTTCAAAATCTTTTTCAAAAATCAAATCTTTTTCATTTTTCTTAATTTTACATCATATTTTCGAAAATAACATCAATTAATGTTTTGATTCAAAAATTTCAAGTTTGTTACTTACTTGTTAAGAAAGATTCAAACTTTAAGTTCTAGAATCATATCTTGTGATTTCTTGTGAATCAAGTCATTAATTGAGATTTTAAAAATCAAATCTTTTTCAAAACTAATTTCAATCATATCTTTTCAAAAATATCTTCTTATCTTATCTTTTTCAAAAATTTGTTTTCAAAATATCTTTTCTAACTTCTTATCTTCTTATCTTTTCAAAATTGATTTTCAAAATTTGTTTCAACTAACTAACCAACTTTTTGTTTGTTTCTTACCTTTTTCAAAACTACCTAACTAACTTTCTCTCTCTAATTTTCGAAAATATCTTTCCTCTTTTTCAAAATTTCTTTTTAATTAACTAATTATTTTAATTTTTTATTTGAATTTTCGAAAACTACTAACCTTTTTTAAAAACTATTTTCGAAAATCACTAACCCTTTTTCAAAAATTATTTTCAAAAATCCTCTCCCTCTCTCATCTTATTCTATTTATTTATTCATCTCCTAACATCTCTTCCTCACATCACTCACCAAATTCGAACCCTCTCTTCTATCTGTGTTCGAATTTTTTTCTTCTTTTCTTCTTCTACTAACAATAAGGAACCTCTTTATTGTGACATAGAGGATTCCTCTTCTTTTCTTTTTCTCTTTTCTTTCTTATGAGCAGGGACAAAGAAAAAGGCATTCTTGTTGAAGCTGATCCAGAACCTGAAAGGACTCTGAAGAGGAAACTAAGAGAAGCTAAATTACAACAATCCAAAGACAACCTTATTGAAAATTTCAAACAAGCAAAGGAGATGGCAGCCGAACCCAACAACAATAATGCAAGGAGAATGCTTGGTGACTTTACTGCACCTAATTCCAATTTACATGGAAGAAGCATCTCCATTCCTACCATTGGAGTAAACAATTTTGAGCTGAAACCTCAGCTAGTTTCTCTGATGCAGCAGAATTGCAAGTTTCATGGACTTCCATCTGAAGATCCTTTTCAGTTCTTAACTGAATTCTTGCAGATCTGTGATACTATTAAGACTAATGGAGTAAATCCTGAAGTCTACAGGCTCATGCTTTTCCCTTTTGCTGTAAGAGACAGAGCTAGAATATGGTTGGACTCTCAACCCAAAGACAGCCTGAACTCTTGGGATAAGCTGGTCACGGCTTTCTTAGCCAAGTTCTTTCCTCCTCAAAAGCTGAGCAAGCTTAGAGTGGATGTTCAGACCTTCAGACAGAAAGAAGGTGAATCCCTCTATGAAGCTTGGGAAAGATACAAACAGTTGACCAAAAAGTGTCCTTCTGACATGCTTTCAGAATGGACCATCCTGGATATATTCTATGATGGTCTGTCTGAGTTATCAAAGAGGTCATTGGACACTTCTACAGGCGGATCCATTCACCTAAAGAAAACGCCTGCAGAAGCTCAAGAACTCATTGACATGGTTGCTAATAACCAGTTCATGTACACTTCTGAGAGGAATCCTGTGAATAATGGGACGCCTATGAAGAAGGGAGTTCTTGAAATTGATACTCTGAATGCCATACTGGCTCAGAATAAAATATTGACTCAGCAAGTCAATATGATTTCCCAGAGTTTGAATGGAATGCAAGCTGCATCCAACAGTACTCAAGAGGCATCTTCTGAAGAAGAAGCTTATGATCCTGAGAACCCTGCAATAGCAGAGTTAAAATACATGGGTAAACCATATGCAAACACCTACAATCCATCATGGAGAAATCACCCAAATCTCTCATGGAAGGATCAAAAGCCTCAACAAGGCCTTAATAATGGTGGAAGAAACAGGTTTAGCAATAGCAAGCCTTTTCCATCATCCACTCAGCAACAGACAGAGAATTCTGAGCAAAATCCATCTAGCTTAGCAAATCTAGTCTCTGATCTATCTAAGGCCACTGTGAGTTTCATGAATGAAACAAGATCCTCCATTAGAAATTTGGAAGCACAAGTGGGCCAGCTGAGTAAAAGGATCACTGAAATTCCTCCTAGTACTCTTCCAAGCAATACAGAAGAAAATCCAAAAGGAGAGTGCAAGGCCATTGACATAAGCAAAATGGCCGAACCCAAAGAGGGAGAGAAGGACGTGAATCCCAAGGAGAAAGACCTCCTGGGACGTCTAGTGATCAATAAGGTGCTTCCCTCTGAGGAACCTAAGGAATCTGAGGCTCATCTAGAGACCATAGAGATTTCATTGAACCTCCTTATGCCCTTCATGAGCTCTGATGAGTATTCTTCTTCTGAAGAGAATGAAGATGTCACTGAAGATCAAACTGCCAAGTTTCTTGGTGCAATCATGAAGCTAAATGCCAAATTATTTGGTATTGAGACTTGGGAAGATGAACCTCCCTTGTTCACCAATGAACTAAGTGATCTGGATCAACTGACATTGCCTCAGAAGAAACAGGATCCTAGAAAGTTCATAATACCTTGTATCATAGGCACCATGATCTTTAAGGCTCTGTGTGACCTTGGTTCAGGGATAAACCTCATGTCCCTCTCTGTAATAGAGAAACTAGGAATCTATGGGGTGCTAAAATCTCATTAGAGATGGCAAACAATTCAAGAAAACAGGCTTATGGACAAGTAGAGGATCTGTTAGTAAAGGTTGAAGGCCTTTACATCCCTGCTGATTTCATAGTCCTGGATACTGGAAAGGAAGAGGATGAATCCATCATCCTAGGAAGACCTTTCCTAGCCACAGCAAGAGCTGTGATTGATGTGGACAGAGGAGAATTGATCCTTCAATTAAATAAGGACAACCTTGTGTTTACAACTCAAGGATCTCTCTCTGCATCCATGGAGAGGAAGCAGAAAAAGCTTCTCTCAAAGCAGAGTCAACCAAAGCCCCCACAGTCAAACTCTAAGTTTGGTGTTGGGAGGCCACAACCAAACTCTAAGTTTGGTGTCAAACCCCCATATCCAAACTCTAAGTTTGGTGTTGGGAGGTCTCAACAAAGCTCTGCACATCTGTGAGGCTCCATGAGAGCCCACTGTCAAGCTATTGACATTAAAGAAGTGCTTGTTGGGAGGCAACCCAATTCTTATTTATCTAACGATATTTTCTTAGTTATATGTATTTATAGGTTCATGATCATGTGGAGTCACAAAATAAATATAAAAATTGAAAACGGAATCAAAAACAGCAGAAGAAAAATCACACCCTGGAGGAAGACCTTACTGGCGTTTAAACGCCAATAAGAAGCATGTTTTGGGCGTTCAACGCCAAAACAGAGCATGGTTCTGGCGCTGAACGCCAGAAATGGGCAGCATCTGGGCGTTTGAACACCAGAAATGCACCCTGGAGAAGAGCTGGCACTGAACGCCCAGAACAAGCATGGTTCTGGCGTTCAACGCCAGAAATGGGCAACAAATGGGTGTTGAACGCCCAAAATGGGCACCAACCTGGCGCTGAACGCCCAGAGTTGTGTGCAAAGGCATTTTACATGCCGAATTTGGTGCAAGGTTGTAAATCCTTGAACACCTCAGGATTCGTGGACCCCACAGGATCATCTCAGGATCTATGGACCCCACAGGATCCCCACCCACCTCACCCTCTCTCTCTCTCTCTCCATTCATGATCATCCCTTCTGCTTTCCATTCACCACTCACATCCATACACACATCCCTCTATCTCCTCCATATCTTTTTCTTCTTCTTCTATTCTCTCTTCTTTTGCTCGAGGATGAGCAACATTCTAAGTTTGGTGTGGTAAAAGCATAAGCTTTTTGTTTTTCCATTACCATTGATGGCACCTAAGACCGGAGAAACCTCTAGAAAAGGGGAAGGGAAGACAAAGGCTTCCACCTCCGAGTCATGGGAGATGGAAAGATTCATCTCAAAGGTCTATAGCTCAGTGGTAGAACATGTGGCTGCAAATCAAGAGATCCTTGAGATACCTCAGGGGATGCATCCTCCTCCACAAAACTATTGAGAGCAAATCAACACCTCCCTAGGAGAATTAAGTTCCAATATGGGACAACTAAGGGTGGAACATCAAGAGCACTCCATCATCCTTCATGAAATAAGAGAAGATCAAAAAGCAATGAGGGAGGAGCAACAAAGACAAGGAAGAGACATAGAAGAGCTCAAGGACATTATTGGTTCCTCAAGAAGGAAACGCCACCATCACTAAGGTGGACTCATTCCTTGTTCTTACTTTCTCTGTTTTTCGTTTTCTATGTTATGTGCTTATCTATGTTTGTGTCTTCATTACATGATCATTAGTAGTTAGTAACTATGTCTTAAAGTTATGAATGTCCTATGAATCCATCACCTCTCTTAAATGAAAAATGTTTTAATTCAAAAGAACAAGAAGTACATGAGTTTTGAATTTATCCTTGAACTTAGCTTAATTATATTGATGTGGTGACAATGCTTCTTGTTTTCTGAATGAATGCTTGAACAGTGCATATGTCTTTTGAAGTTGTTATTTAAGAATGTTAAATATGTTGGCTCTTGAAAGAATGATGACTAGGAGACATGTTATCTGATAATCTAAAAAATCATAAAAATGATTCTTGAAGCAAGAAAAAGCAGCAAAGAACAAAGCTTGCAGAAAAAAAAATAGGCAAAAAAAAAAAAGAAAAAAAAAAGAGCAAGCAGAAAAAGCCAAAGCTCTTAAAACCAAGAGGCAAGAGCAAAAAGCCAATAACCCTTAAAACCAAAAGGCAAGGGCAATTAAAAAGGATCCCAAGGCTTTGAGCATCAGTGGATAGGAGGGCCTAAAGGAATAAAATCCTGGTCTAAGCGGCTAAACCAAGCTGTCCCTAACCATGTGCTTGTGGCGTGTAGGTGTCAAGTGAAAACTTGAGACTGAGCGGTTAAAGTCAAGGTCCAAAGCAAAAAAAAGAGTGTGCTTAAGAACCCTGGACACCTCTAATTGGGGACTTTAGCAAAGCTGAGTCACAATCTGAAAAGGTTCACCCAATTATGTGTCTGTGGCATTTATGTATCCGGTGGTAATACTGGAAAACAAAGTGCTTAGGGCCACGGCCAAGACTCATAAAATAGCTGTGTTCAAGAATCATCATACTAAACTAGGAGAATCAATAACACTATCTGAACTCTGAGTTCCTATAGATGCCAATCATTCTGAACTTCAATGGATAAAGTGAGATGCCAAAACTATTCAAGAGGCAAAAAGCTACAAGTCCCGCTCATTGATAGTTTGGAATTTATAGTATATTCTCTTCTTTTTATCCTATTTGATTTTCAGTTGCTTGGGGACAAGCAACAATTTAAGTTTGGTGTTGTGATGAGCGGATAATTTATACGCTTTTTGGCATTGTTTTTAGTATGTTTTTAGTAGGATCTAGTTACTTTTAGAGATGTTTTCATTAGTTTTTATGTTAAATTCACATTTCTGGACTTTACTATGAGTTTGTGTATTTTTCTGCGATTTCAGGTATTTTCTGGCTGAAATTGAGGGACTTGAGCAAAAATCAGATTCAGAGGTTGAAGAAGGACTGCTGATGCTGTTGGATTCTGACCTGCCTGCACTCAAAATGGAGTTTCTGGAGCTACAGAACTCAACATGGCGCGCTTCCAATTGCGTTGGAAAGTAGACATCCAGGGCTTTCCAGCAATATATAATAGTCCATACTTTGCTCAAGTTTAAACGACGCAAACTGGCGTTCAACGCCAGCTCTCTGCCTAATTCTGGCGTCCAGCGCTAGAAACAAGTTGCAAAGTGGAGTTCAACGCCCAAACTGGCACAAAAGCTGGCGTTCAACTCCAAGAATGACCTCTCCACGTGTAGACTTCAAGCTCAGCCCAAGCACACACCAAGTGGGCCCCGGAAGTGGATTTATGCATCAATTACTTACTTCTGTAAACCCTAGTAGCTAGTTTATTATAAATAGGACCTTTTACTATTGTATTAGACATCTTTGGACGCCTGGTTCTTAGATCAGAGGGGCTGGCCATTCGGCCATGCCTGGACCTTTCACTTATGTATTTTCAACGCTAGAGTTTTTGCACTCCATAGATTAAGGTGTGGAGCTCTGCTGTTCCTCAAAGATTAATGCAAAGTACTACTGTTTTCTATTCAATTCATCTTATTTCGCTTCTAAGATATTCATTCGCACTTCAACCTGAATGTGATGAACGTGACAATCATCATCATTCCCTATGAACGCGTGCCTGACAACCACTTCCGTTCTACATTAGATTGAATGAGTATCTCTTAGATCTCTTAATCAGAATCTTCGTGGTGTAAGCTAGAATGATGGCGGCATTCAAGAGAATTCGGAAAGTCTAAACCTTGTATGTGGTATTCCGAGTAGGATTCAATGATTGAATGACTGTGACGAGCTTCAAACTCACGAGTGCTGGGCATAGTGACAGACGCAAAAGGAGGGTGAATCCTATTCCAGCATGATCGGGAACCTCAGATGATTAGCCGTGCCGTGACAGGGCATCTTGGACCATTTTCACAAGAGGAGGGGATGTAGCCACTGACAACGGTGATGCCCTTGCATAAAGCCATCGATGGAAAGGAGTGAGACTGATTGGATGAAGACAGCAGGAAAGCAGAGGTTCAGAGGAACGAATGCATCTCCATACGCTTATCTGAAATTCTCACCAATGATTTACATAAGTATTTCTATCCTTCTTTTATTATTTAATTTCGAAAACCCCATTACTATTTTATATCCGCCTGACTGAGATTTACAAGGTGACCATAGCTTGCTTCATACCAACAATCTCCGTGGGATTCGACCCTTACTCACGTAAGGTATTACTTGGACGACCCAGTGCACTTGCTGGTTAGTTGTGCGAAGTTGTGAACCATGGTATTGGCATCATGTTTTTGGCGCCATTACCAGGGAAAGAAAGAGCAATGAATTTTACATAATCAAGGTGTAATCACAATTTCGTCCACCAATAAGAATTTTACCCACTTGAATGTTGTGTTGGATGGTGACTTGGGGAGGGAGACCTCCCCACACTTAGACAATGCGAGGTCTACTTTTTTAGGCTCTTCTTTAATTGCTTCCACCTCTTCGCAAGCTTCTTCAATTTCAACCTTTTCCCTTTTATCACTTGGCTTGGTGTTGCCTTCAAGAGCTTCAATTTCTCGCCAAATGAGAGGTGATTCAATTTTGGATAGGAATTCATTGATGAATGAATTCATCTCTCTATCAACCTCTTCATATTCTTCAATTTTGATATACACCATGCCGACTTTTTCCTTTTGGTGGCTCTCTTCCAATTCACTCTCTTCTTCATTACTCACCAAAGGTATGGGAGGTTGTGCACATTCTTCTACAATTTCAACATCATGTCCAAAGGGAGAGGATTCCATTGTAGATAGGAATTCCTCCATGATTGATTCCATCTCTTGATAAGCCTCTTCCAAGTCTCCAACGATGACATGCCTTGGAGGTTGCGCACCCTCATCAACATCAATATCTAGCTTCTTGGAAGAATGCTCCATGATGCTATATTCCCATGGACTTT
Source organism: Arachis ipaensis (assembly GCF_059453495.1). Taxonomy (NCBI): domain Eukaryota; kingdom Viridiplantae; phylum Streptophyta; class Magnoliopsida; order Fabales; family Fabaceae; genus Arachis; species Arachis ipaensis. Next base: position 62,245,730 of record NC_142443.1, read on the forward strand.
CAACATCTCCTAAATCTTCAACCACTTCTTCCTTTTCTTCAATAGCCATAGGCTCCTCCAATTGCTCTAATACAAAATAACATCCCTCATTACCCACCGGAGTTTCCAATCTCTCCTTCATGCTATGCTCTTCAATGGATTCTTCACATGTGGCCAGGGAAGCACCTTGAGTGTTCAAGCATTGGTAGGCTAAGGTATGCACTACCTTGGTCAAGTTAGTAACAAACTCTAGGGTGTTCCTTTGCATATCCGCTTGTCCTTGAAGTAGAAAGGTGAGAGAATCATCTATTAGGGCTTGGGGTGGATATGAGGGTTCATTATTTTGGAGAGGGGATTCATAGTAGGAAGGCAGTTCTTCTTGGTAAGGGTATGGAGATGGTGTGCATTGAGGTGGTTCTTGGTAGTAGTCATGATATGATTGTGGTGGTTCCAAAGGTTCTTGCTCATAATGGTCATAAGAATATGGTATGGGTGATTGGTCATGTGATGGATAGGGATCATAGGAAGGTGTTTGGTAATGAGAGGCTTGTGAGAATGGTTGAGGTTCATGTTGAGGATAAGAGTTATAGGCATATGATAGTGGTAGTTGATTTTCACATAAAGTTTCACCATAGCCATTGAATTGACATGCATTATGATGAAAATTATACCTATACGCATCCAGAGGTTGTTGCCAATAGGAGTGATCAATTCCTTGAGACTCCTCCCATCTTTGTTGGTTCCATCCATAATGAGTATCATCATTGAAGTTCACATTTTCTACAACACAATTAGAACCAAACTCATAGCCAAAGTGAGAATTCATAGTGACAAGAGAAAATATGAAACAAAAACTAACTAGAAATAACGAAATGAAATCCTACAAATAGCAAAGCTATTTATAATATTCACATATATACAATAACCAATAACACAACACCATTGCAACTCCCCGGCAACGGCGCCATTTTGATGATTAGACTTTTGAGTGGTTTAGAATTCACAATAGATTCTCGTTGCAATATAGTTTCTAAACCAACAATAGTCCTTTCATACAAAAATTTTTGTTTGTCACTAGTACAAATCCCTAAATTTATAAACCGAAGTATTGAACCTCGGGTCGTTCTCCCTAGGAATTGCAACAAAGTGTATTGTTATTGGTTATGGAGCTATGTTTGGGGTTTTTGAGATATTAGACATGAAAAGTAAATGGCAATGAAAATAAACTAACAACTAGAAAGCTCTTGGCAAGGTTGTGAGAATTAGAAGTCCTATCCTAGTTATCCTCCTCAATTGTGACTACAATTGTCCATTGTTACCACTTAGTTAACCTCTAACTATGAAGGAAAGTCAAGTGGATATCCACAAGTCCTAGCCAACTCCCAAGGGAAAGACTAGCTTTAGTGGTATCCAAATCAATTAGCAACTTCTAATTATCAATCAACAAGGGAATTAGATAACACAAGCCTCACTAATTACTCTACCATAGCCAAGAGGAACAAAATCTACACTAAAATCCAACCAAGCATTTTATCAAATACTTGGAAGGCATAAAAGTAAAGCAAAGTAAAATTACAAGGAAAGTAAAGATACACTACTCAATTGCAAGGAAATTAACAACAACAATTCAATTGAACAATAAAGGAACATGAATCATAAATTGTATTAAAGGAAAATGGAAGAAACAAAAGTGCATCAAAGAGAAATAGAAGAACAAAAGTGCACCAACATAAAAGTAGAGAATTACATGAATTAAATGCTAAACTAGAGAGAGGAAAGGTAGAAGAAGAAGAAAGCATGAATTGAAACCTAGATCTAAATTATTGAACTAAACCTAATCCTAATTCTAATCCTAGAGAGAAGTGAGAGCTTCTCTCTCTAAAACTAAAGAACTAAACTATCCTAATGTGTTGTGTATTGTCCTCCTCCCCCTCCCCCCCTTCATTCTTTGGTCTTTTTAGTCTCTTTGCCGCCAAAAGCTCAGCTCTAAATGGGGCTGGAAACCCTCCAAAATCGCCAAGCATGTTTTCCTCTTTAAAAATCACGTGTGGGCATCGGCGTGTGTGCGCCCAGTGCGCGCGCGCACCCCTGGGGAATTTCACGCTCTGCGCATAAGCGCATAGTGCGCGTGCGCGCCCATGGGGTTTCCAAACTTTTGGCTTTTCATGATTTCTCCATGTTGTATGCTTTCTTTTCACTCCTTTGATCTCTTCCTAGCCCTTTTCAACCTGAAATCACTAGCAAACACATCAAGGCATCTAGTGGAATCAAAGGCAAATTAAAATTATCAAATTAAAGGTCTAAAAAGCATATTTTCACATCTAGGCACAAGTATGGAGACAATCACAAAACCATGCTATTTCATTGGATAAATGTGAGGAAAGGTTATCAAAATGCTCTAACTGCAACTCAAGATAAACCCTACAAAGGGGGTTTATCAGTAAGCCATGTCTAATCTTTTGGAACGAGGTTTCAACTATCCTTAGAAGAGCTTCTTTGTCTTTCTCAGCAAATTAGCTGTTGTATGTAATGATTTGCTAAAGCTTGGCTGGCCATTGGCCATGTCTAGTGTTTTGGACCGGAGCTTTCACTGAAAGCTTGGCTGGCTAATAAGCCATGTCTAATTCCTGGACCGAAGCTTTAGACTAACATTGCATGATTCCTGGAATTCTTATTAAAAATTTTGAAATCCTTATTTTTCTTTTTCAAATTAATTTTCGAAAATTACCAAACAAAAAATTTAATAAAATCATAAAGACTAAAAATATTTTATGTTTCTTGTTTGAGTCTGGTGTCAATTTTTAAGTTTGGTGTAAATTGCATCCTTTTAATTTCCTGAAAATTTTTGAAAACTCATGCATGATGTTCTTCATGATCTTCAAAGTGTTCTTGATAATTGTCTTTGTTTGATCTTTAGTTTTTCTTGTTTTGTGTCTTTTTTTGTTTTTTATATGCATTTTCAATTTGTTAGTGCCTAAACATTGTCAATTTCTAAGTTTGGTGTCTTGCATGTTTCTCTTTCCTTAAAAGTTTTCAAAAATAAAGTTCTTGGTGTTCATCTTGACATTCAAAGTGTTCTTAGTATTTATCTTGACATTCAAAGTGTTCTTGCATGCATTATGTGTTTTGATTCATAATTTTCATGTTTGGAGTCTTTTTGTTGTTCTTCTCTTTCTTCATTAAAATTTCAAAAATAAAAAAAATATCTTTCCCTTATTTCATTCATAATTTTCGAAAATTTGGTTTGATTTAGTCAAAAGTTTTAAAAATCTAGTTGTTTCTTATGAGTCAAGTCAAATTTTCAATTTAAAAATCTTATCTTTTCAAAACTTTTTCAAAAATCAAATCTTTTTCATCTTTCTTTTATGATTTTCGAAAATTTTAAAAATGATTTTCAAAATCTTTTTCTTAATTTCATTTCATAATTTCAAAATCTTTACTAACAATTAATGTGATTGATTCAAAAATTTTAAAGTTTGTTACTTGCCTATTAAGAAAGGTTCAATCTTTAAATTTTAGAATCATATCTTTTAGTTTCTTGTTAGTCAAGTAATCAACTTTAATTTTCAAAATCAAATCTTTTTAATTTCTTTTTCAAATCTTTTTCAAATTTATTTTCAATCATATCTTTTTCAAAATCAATTTCAAAATCTTTTCTAACTTCTTATCTTTTCAAAATTGATTTTCAAATCTTTTTCAATTAACTACTTGACTTTTTGTTTGCTTTACTATTTCCTATCTTTTTCAAAATCACCTAACTAATTTTCTCTATCTAACTTTCGAAAACTCCTCCCCTATTTTTCAAAATTCCTTTCTAATTAACTAATTGTTTTAAATTTTAATTTTAATTTTTGAATTCTCCCCCCTCTCATCTCTTTCTATTTATTTATTCATCTACTAACACTTCTCTTCTACTCAAAATTCAAACCCCTTCTTCCTCTCTGTGTTCGAATTTTTCTCTTCTCCTTCTTCTATTCTTTTTCTCTACTCACATAAAGGAATCTCTATACTGTGACATAGAGGATTCCTCTTCTTTTCTGTTCTCTTCTTTTTCATATGAGCAGGAACAGGGATAAAGACATTCTTATTGAAGCTGATCCTGAACCTGAAAGGACTCTTAAGAGAAAAGTAAGAGAAGCTAAAGCACAACCCTCTGGAGAGAACCTGACAGGAATTTTCGAAAAAGAATGAGACATGGCCGAACCAAATAATAATGCCAACAATGCAAGGAAGATGCTTGGTGACTTCATTGCACCCTCTGCTAACTTCTATGGAAGAAGCATCTCAATTCCTGTAATTAGAGCAAACAAATTTGAGCTTAAGCCTCAATTAGTTTCTCTAATGCAACAGAATTGCAAGTTTCATGGACTTCCAATGGAAGATCCTCATCAGTTCTTAGCTGAATTCTTGCAAATCTGTGACACTGTCAAGACCAATGGAGTTGATCCCGAGGTCTACAGGCTTATGCTTTTCCCTTTTGCTGTAAAAGACAGAGCTAGAACATGGTTGGATTCACAACCTAAGGAAAGCCTGAACTCTTGGGAAAAGCTGGTCAGTGCTTTCCTGGCCAAATTCTTTCCTCCTCAAAAGATGAGCAAGCTTAGAGTGGAAATCCAAACCTTCAGACAGAAGGAAGGAGAATCCCTCTATGAAGCTTGAGAAAGATATAAGCAATTGATCAAAAGGTGTCCTACTGACATGCTTCCAGAATGGAGCATCATATGTGTCTATGGCATTTATGTATCCGGTGGTAATACTGGAAAACAAAGTGCTTAGGGCCACGGCCAAGACTCATAAAGTAGCTGTGTTCAAGAATCAACATACTGAACTAGGAGAATTAATAGCACCATCTGAATTCTGAGTTCCTATAGATGCCAATCATTCTGAACTTCAAGGGATAAAGTGAGATGCCAAAACTGTTCAGAGGCAAAAAGCTACTAGTCCCGCTCATCTAATTGGAGTTAAGTTTCATTGATATTTTGGAATTTATAGTATATTCTCTACTTTTTATCCTATTTGATTTTCAGTTGCTTGGGGACAAGCAACAATTTAAGTTTGGTGCTGTGATGAGCGGATAATTTATACACTTTTTGGCATTGTTTTTACATAGTTTTTAGTATATTTAATTACTTTTTAGTATATTTTTATTAGTTTTTAAATAAAAATCACATTTCTAGACTTTACTATAAGTTTGTGTGTTTTTCTATGATTTCAGGTAATTTCTGGCTGAAATTGAGGGACTTGAGCAAAAATCTTATTCAGAGGCTGAAGAAGGACTGCAGATGTTGTTGGATTCTGACCTCCCTGCACTTGAAATGGATTTTCTGGAGATACAGAAATCGAATTGGCGTGCTCTTAATTTCATTGGAAATTAGACATCCAGGGCTTTCCATCAATATATAATAGTCCATACTTTGTCCGAGTTTTGACGACGTAAACTAGCGTTCAAATGCCAACTTTCTGCCCTATTCTGGAGTTAAACGCCAGAAACATGTTGCAAATCAGAGTTAAACGCCAGAAACAGGCTACAACCTGGCGTTTAACTCCAAAAAGAGTCTCTACACATGAAAGCTCAATGCTCAGCCCAAGCACACTCCAAGTGGGCCCGAAAGTGGATTTCTACATCATTTACTTATCTTATGTGACCCTAGCTACTAGTTTAGTATAAAAACTACTTTTAGTGATTTATTTTACATCTCTGGTTAGTCTTTTGAATAATTTTATGTTCAGAGATCACGTTTAGGGGGCTGGTCATTCGGCCATGCCTGGACCTTCATCACTTATGTATTTTCAACGGTAGAGTTTCTACACACCATAGATTAAGGTGTGGAGCTCTGCTGCTCCTTATGAATTAATGAAAAGTACTATTGTTTTTCTCTTCAATTCAATCTTATTCCTATTCTAAGATATTCGCTTGCACTTCAACATGATGAATATGATGATCCGTGACACTCATCACTATTCTCAACCTATGAACGCGTGCCTGACAACCACTTCCGTTCTACCTTAGATCGAGCGTGTATCTCTTAGCCTCCATTCCGAAAGATCAGAGTCTTCGTAGTATAAGCTAGAATTATTGGCGGCCATTCCTGAGATCCAGAAAGTCTAAACCTTGTCTGTGGTATTCTGAGTAGGATCTGGGAAGTGATGACTGTGATGAGCTTCAAACTCGCGAGTGTTGGGCATAGTGACAGATGCAAAAGGATCATTGGATCCTATTCCAACATGATCGAGAACCAACAGATGATTAGCTGTGCGATGACAGCGCATTTGGACCATTTTCACTGAGAGGACGGGAAGTAGCCATTGACAACGGTGATGCCCAACATACAGCTTGCCATGGAAAGGAGTATGAATGATTGAATGAAGGCAGTAGGAAAGCAGAGATTCAGAAGGAGCAAAGCATCTCCATACGCTTATCTGAAATTCTCACCAATAAATTACATAAGTATTTCTATCTTATTTTATAATTTAATTATATTTTAAATATCAAAATCCCATAACCATTTGAATCTGCCTGACTGAGATTTACAAGATGACCATAGCTTGCTTCAAACCGACAATCTCCATGGGATCGACCCTTACTCACGTAAGGTTTATTACTTGGACGACCCAGTACACTTGCTGGTTAGTTGTGCGGAGTTGTGAAAAAGAATTAAGATTATGAACATGCGTACCAAGTTTTTGGTGCCATTACTGGAGAATGAACAATCATGATTTCGTGCAACAGGAGCCACAAGAGTGAACGCCAAGTTCACTAAACCCAACGGAGCGCTCCACTGGAGCATGCCTCCAACCCAATTTCAACCAAAGCCACCCAAATCCACTTTTCCTCAAATCCAAAAAGCAAAAGGCCCACTCCAAGCTTTGAAGAAAAAAATAGAAAGTGTATAAATAGGAGTTAATTTGATTTGTAAAGGACCTTTAGCTCATTTTTAGTTTTTCACTTTTAATTTTCATTTGCTTGGAATTTGGGAATTGGGATTGGATCTATTTTCTTTCAATTCGTTCTTGCTTCTGCAACTATTTTCTGTTTTGGGTTTTTGAATTGAGATTTAAGAATTCCATTTAATTTCTGGATCTGAGAATCATCTTTTCTTTTCTTTCATATAGTTTTGAGAATTGGAGAATTGGATATAAATCTTCTTTTCTATTTTCAATTTTTATTTCTTCTGTAATTTATTTTTTGTTTGGTCAAGGGAGTGATTGAGATCTAGAGCTGCTTTCTAATCTCATTGCTCTTCTTCGATCTTCAATTTCTCTTTTAGAATTTCATAATTGAGCTAAGTTTCCTTGCTGTTTTGTTTCTTCAAGCAATTCTCCATTTCTGTTTTGCTACTGAGCTGAATCTCTTCATCTCATAGCTCTCTTATTTACTTCAATTTACATTTTCTAGTTCAATTCTGAATCTCAGTACCCAAATCCCTTTTATTCTTTGAGCAATTTACATTTTCCAGCAATTTAGATTCAGCAATTTAAGTTTCTTGCACTTTAAGTTTCAATCATGTTACTTTTCTTGTAATTTAAGTTTCAGCTCTTTTACTTTCTTGTTCTTTAGGTTTCTGCAATTTACTTCTTCTGCACTTTAAGATCCAGTCAATTTACCCTCTCCCTTTTATTTACTTGTAATTTAGCTTCTGTTAATCAAGTTTCACTCAAATCATCAAATATTCGCTTAACTAAATTCATCACCTAACTAAAATTGCTCAATACATCAATCCATGTGGGATCGACCTCACTCTTGTGAGTTATTACTACTTGATGCGATGCGGTATACTTGCCAGTGAATTTTGTGTGAAATCTGATTTTCACCCATCAAGTTTTTGGCACCGTCGCCGGGGATTGATTTAGATTTACAATGATTAAGTAGGGTGATAATCTAGATTAAGCATTTTCTTTTTATTTTTTACTAAGAACACTAACTGTATTATTTTGTTTGCTAACATTCACCTCACTCTAGCAGTAGAGTGAATTGCTTTTGGTTGCTGGTTTTGTGTTTTATGTCAGGAGAAAGAAGAGGTGAATCCACATCTTTTAACCTTGACGAGAGAACCCTCCGAAGATTGAGAAGAGAAGTAAGAGGAAAGAGAATTCTTGGTGAAGAGGAATCAAAAGGGGAAGATCAAGTAATGGATGATGACATCCCAAATTACACTGATGGTGTGGCCAACAACAATAGCCAGCCTCAGAGAAGAGTCTTAGCTTCCTACACTATCCCCAACCCAAAGAATTGTGGGAGTAGCATCCTAACCCCCAATGTCCATGCCAATAACTTTGAACTCAAGTCTCAATTGATTACCCTAGTTTAAAACAATTGTCAATATGGAGGAAGTGCTGCTGAGGATCCAAACCAACACCTCTCTGTATTTTTGAGAATCTGTGACACTGTCAAAACCAATGGAGTCCACCCTGACATCTACAAGCTTCTTCTATTCCCATTTTCACTGAGAGACAAAGCCACATAGTGGTTAGAAACCTTCCCTAAAGAGAGAATTACCAACTGCGATGATTTGGTTAGCAAATTTCTAGCCAAATTCTATCCATCCCAAAGAATCATTAAGCTAAAAACTGATGTGCAAACCTTCAGACAGCAAGAAGGAGAGTCATTGTATGAAGCTTGGGAGAGGTATAAGGCTCTGATCAGAAGGTGTCCAAAAAGAATGTTCAGTGAATGGGTGGAGTTGCAGAATTTCTATGAAGGCTTGTCTTTACCTCCAAGGAAAGCTTTGGATTATTCATCAAGAGGATCTTTGCAAATGATGAAAACTGCTCAAGAAGCACATGATCTCATAGACATGGTGGCTAACAATGAGTATTTCTATTCTCTGAAAGGCAAGCAGCTCCAAAGAAAGGTATATTTGAGCTTGAAGGAGTTGATACCATACTAGCTCAGAACAAACTCATGCACCAGCAACTTCAACAGCAAATTGAAACAATGTCAAAGAGGATGGATGGATTGCAACTTGCAGCAGTGAGCACAACTAACCAACCATCAGTGGTGTGGGGACAACAGGAGGAAATTTATGAGGAGCAGCAGCCTGAACAAGTGCAGTACATGCATAATCAAGGTTCTAGATCAACTGACTTCTATGGAGACATTTACAACTCATCCTGGAGAAACCACCCCAATCTGAAATAGGGAGAGAACCAAAACCAACAACCTTGGCAAAGAAACTCAAACCAAAACAACTTCAGAAACACAAACCATCAAAACCATCAAAACACTAACCAAAATCCATACAGAAAACCACAAAACAATCAACTCCAATCCAACTACTATCCATCCAATAACTCATCCACTAACCAAAATAATTATCATTTGCCCTCAACATCCCATAATCAACCACAACCACCCCAAGAATCTCAAAGGATCTCCAACTTGGAGATATTGATGGAGAAGATGATCAAACATCAAGAATTGGCCAACAAGAACCATGAAGCTTCAATGAGGAATTTGGAAAGGCAGATCGGCCAGTTGTCCAAGCAAGCAGTGGCTGAAAGAGCACCTAATGCACTACTAAGTGACACAATTCCCAACCCCAAAAAAGAATGCAAAGCAATCCAATTAAGGAGTGGAAGAACCTTGGTAAATGACAAAGAGACTACCAAGAAGCTAGCTGAAAATAATGAGGCTAGCAGCAAGGAAAAAGTGACATTCAAAGCCAAGCAAGACCAAGAGGAGCTCAAGGAGAAAGAGGAACAGCCACAAGTTTCAAAGAAGGGAAAGCAGGCTATTGAGGAACATTTACAAGCACAGAGGAAAGAAGTGAAGCCATACACTTCCTCCATTCCATATCCTCAAAGGTTCAACAGAGAGCTTAAAGATCAACAGTTCCCTAAGTTCCTAGAAGTGTTTAAGAAGCTAGAGATTAATATCCCACTTGCTGAAGCTCTGGAACAAATGCCTCTATATGCAAAATTTCTCAAAGAGCTTATCAACAAGAAGAGAAGCTGGAATGAAAAAGAAACAGTGATCTTGACACAAGAATGCAGTGCAATGATCCAAGAAGGCATCCCACCAAAACTTAAAGACCCTAGGAGCTTTTTCTTACCTTGTACCATTGGTGACACAATCATTGACAAGGCACTATGTGATTTAGGATCCAGTATTAACCTTATGTCTCTGTCCATGATGAGAAGGCTATCTATAGAAAAAGTGAAGCCTACACAGATTTCATTGGATCTAGTGGATAGATCTCTGGTAATTCCCAAGGGGTGATTGAAAATCTCTTGGTCAGAGTGGGAAAATTTATATTTCCAGCAGACTTTGTAATCCTAGACTTAGGTGAAGAGGGGAATGACTCTATTATATTGGGAAGACCTTTCCTGGCCACAGCAAGGGCCATCATTGATGTTGAACAAAGAGAAATGACTTTGAGAGTAAATGATGAGAAGATCACTCTAAATGTCTTCTAAGAAATACAGCATACTGTTGAAGAGAAAAGCTGCATGAGGGTTGAAGAAGAAAATATACATTGGGAAGAAAAAGCCAAGGAGACACTCCTCAACTCACCTGTGAATCAAGAGATGGACAGTGGAGAAGGAAAAGAGGGTAAGGAACATGAGAAGGATAAAAAGAGAAAACAGGAAGAGATTGAAGATTTGATCTCTGGGAAGGAAGTTCTTGACATTAAATCTGATGTAAAGACAGAAGAGCCACCAAAGAAAGGAAAGAAGAACAAGAAAAGAGCTCCAAAAGGGTGGAAGAACAAAAGGATACTAACTGAAAGATTCTCAAAAGGGGACAGAGTAAGATTGATATACCAGCAGTTGAAGACAGATCCACAAACTGATGATTACTACACGATCAACAAGATACTCTCATTGGAGCATGTGGAGATTGGCCATCAGCGCACAGGAAGAAGGCTCACAGTGAGAGGAGACAAACTGAGGCACCACAATCATCAACCACCCTAACAAGGGACCAATGTCAAGCTAGTGACAATAAAAGAGTGCTCCATAGGAAGCAGCCCATGATTTAATATTCTTGCTGTTATTTTAATTTCAATAATTAATGGTTCGTCTAGCATAAATTTGAGCTTTCATGAGTGGATTTAATAACTGCACACATCATTTTGAAGCATATGTTTGACTCCTAAGTTTGGTGTGCCTAAAGGCACTTTAAAAATAGCTTTTTATGCATAATTGATCATAGAACCATTTTGGAATATATACTCATTCATTTTGTTTAAGTATATAGCCAAATCTTATGTTTGGTGTCAACAGATGCTATGAATTTTAAGAAAATCATTTTTACTCAAAGGCTCAAATTCATGAATAGATCAACCATACATTGCATCATTTCATAAGTATGGTAGCAAATAAAATGTTCCTTATAATGAATATACTAATTATGATAGATATTCATTGGATTTTATATGGATCATTTGAAGAAAACAAGTTTGGTGTTCACCAAAATCTTGTTCAATTTCTAAGGGGCAAGATTGGTTATTCATAAATGAGGAACACATAGCAACAGTTTCTTTATATATATATATATATATATATATATATATTACACCACCACCGTATTGAATTGAAAGTTTAAGCTCACTATTTGTTGGTTCACATGGATAGAAATGGTGAAATTTGAAGAAAAGGACAAAAGGCATGCACGGTTATCACAAGATGAAAAAAGGAGTCACATGTGCTTAGGGAAGTGTGCTCTCTTGGAAACAAAATCTACATGGTTTAACACCTAGGAAGCCGAACCACATGACCAATGAGGGAGTGATCCTTGTCTTCATCCATATCTACATGCAAGCTGTCCATTCCATGAACTTTCAACAATGCTTTGCTCAATCCTCATCTTTCCTTGCTACTCAACCGAATCCTCCAACTTTTTGCTTTGTTTCATGCCTTGGCTATAAATTGGCAGTGATACTTTCGGTGCTCACATATCCTTGCTTTCTCCATATAAGACCTCCTCATCTATTTACCCTTGTTTCATTCATAAACTCCTCCCAAACACGTTACAGCAGCCCGCTCTTACCCAAAGACATCACACAATACCCAACTTCTTCTCCCATTTTTAACCGTGCCTCAACCAACTTTCACCCTTATTTCCCCCTTCCTCCCTTCTTAATTTATGGCTTCATCAAGTTCTAGAAGAATGAAAGGAAAGGAACCAGCTGTAGCTGAACCACCAACATATGATACCAAGATATTTAAGTCTCAATTTCATGAATTAAGGTATTATAGGCTAATGGAATCAAAGAAAGTCATTCCAGAGATAGGGTTCATGCTGAAAGATGGAGAATATCCCATCATGAGAAGAATAACTGTGGAGAGGAGATGGGAAATTTTGTGTGAACCTCTTACAGACATCAGTGCAGTTATGATAAAAGAGTTTTATGCAAATGCTGTGAGGTCAAGCAAGGACAGCCCTCCCTATAAGAGTTATGTTAGGGGGTTGAGGTAGATTTTAGCCCATCATCCATCATGAGAGTCTTGCAGATAAGAGTGATAACCTATGGAGAACCCAGCTTTGATGACAGAATGCAGGATGAAAGTGATCCTGATGAGATACTAAATGGCTTATACTTTGAAGGCAAAGACTAGAAAAGAGACTCAGAGGGAGCTCCAAGCCACTTGAAGAGAATGGATCTCATACCTGAAGCCAAAGGTTGGTATGAGATAGTGAGAAGATTCATCCTCCCTACTGCAAATACATCTGAAGTCACAATAAAGAGAGCAATTCTGACAAATTGCAACCTGAGGGAAGGAGAAATCAATATTCCACAGCACATAGCAGATAGCATCCAAGAGATGGCTGAGGACACTGGAAAATCAAGTAGGCTTGGTCACCTAAGCACTATTCTGAGGCTGTGCAAAAGAGCAGGAGTACTCTTTGAAGATGAAGATACAGAGAAGGTAAAAGGAAGTAGAGGTGTCACCAAGCAAAGCATGGAAGGTGTCACTGACACTGACAATCAGCAAAAGAGAAGAGATCAAGGAAGAAGGAGAAGACCACAAGTGGAGGGGGAACAAGCTCCTAGTGCAATGGACCTGAGCCAAATGCAAAGAGCCATTGAAGAAATGTCTCAACAATACATGAGAGCACAGGAGCAACAACAGGAGCAATTTTTGAAACAACTAGAGCAGTACTTGAAAGCCTAAGAGAAACAAAAGCAGTGGCAGCAGAAAATGATGGAGAAGCAAGAAAGCTTTCAACCCAAGATGTTGGATCAACAAAGAGAGTTTCAAGCAAGAATTCTTGAGGGGCAAGGGAACCAATCAGCAAACTTTCAAGAATCATTTAATAGATTGTCCCTACGACAGGCCAAGTATGGGGAGTACACCCAAAATCTCTACGAATGGAAGAACATATATCATACAATCGAAGAGCATAGGAACTTGGACAGAATAGAGTATGATATAGCAACTCAAGCAAAGTTGGACTATGTAGTCCATAGCATGCCAGTATTGAACCAACAAATCAAGCCATTTGAGCAATGCCAAGAATTGGTAGACCATCAGAGAGCACAAGCCAATAAAAATACAGCACACATGCAACAAGGATTGAAGGATGCTGGGCTCTGGGGTCAGATAGACCACATTTGGGATCGAAGATGTCCTGTTGAAGAACCCCAAGAAACAAGCAAGAAGAGGAAGAAGAAGAAAGGAGAATGCAGCAAAGGGAAAGAGCACGACAACTAGAGGTGGTGGAGTCCTTTTTATAGTTTTAATTAAATAAGGATGATGCATATCTGAAACATGATATGCCTCCAAATATTTTATATTATGCACTTTCATATCTTGAGTAGTTTTCTTGTTAGGATCTGCATTATGCTTGTTATCACTCATCTACTTTAAATTCTGTTTTGTTTTCCTTTTTGCATCAATAAGAGAAAATGTTTGAAATAGAAAGTGATTGTTCAATGTGGTAGGAATTAGAATGAAACTTGTGGTGGTAATTGCATGATTGGATGGAAAGCTCAATAATAAAAGCTGCATAATAGAATGTTCTATGTAGTGTGAACTTAGTTACTGTCATAAAACCTTTTATTAATGAAATTCCCTGGAAAATGAAGCAAAGTAAGAAAGAAAAAGAAAAGAAAAGCCAAGAACTGGCAAAGAAACAAACAATAAGGCTAGACACCAATAGCTTGGACCTTAGGACATATGTCTGTGGTGCTTTTTGTACTAGGATATGCTTGGATAATTAGGTTCTGAGGAGTCTTTTAAAACTTGGTAACTTGGATTAACTAATCCGGGATTACCAAACGAAAGTCCATCATCAAGAGCAACCTAGCTACAAAGCATTTAGTGATCCAAAGAGATGCTAGGAATCAATGTTCCTAAGTAGAATTATGAGCCAAGTGTCTGTGGTGAAGAAGTGTTGAGCAAAATTGAGCCAAAAGGCTGCTACAACACTTGACACTGAGTTATCATTGAGAAATAAGCTTTCTAAGCAAAAGAAAGAAGGAAAAATCAAAAAGGGATCAATCAAAGAGCAAGGCATTATGACAGCAACTCTAGTGAATCCCCAAAGAAACATTTCTTATCTATCAGCAAAGAATAAAGTGAGCTGCATCTTGTCTGCATAAAACCCCATAGTCTTAATTCAATTATCTGCTAAATAAGGACATGTATGCTTCTCTATTTCATTTCATTTCTTCTCATGTTTAATGCTTGCTTGGGGACAAGCAATGTTTAAGTTTGGTGTTGTGATGACAAGTCATCTTATGCTAGTTTTACAAGCATTTTTCATTGGTTTCATTAGGTTTTATGAACTTTCTTGCACAATAAGTAAGTGATTGGAGTGGATTTTCATGATTATGTTGAATCAATCAAACATCATTTATTTTACACAAAATCATAGGTTTTATGCTAGAATTAATTGATTTTATAAATGATGCAAGATCTTGTGATTTTGGTGAGACTTTGACGTATTTGTTTGGTTGATGATAGGTAAAAAGATAAAGGAAAAGAAGCAGAAAGCACAAATTAAGCCCAAACAGAGGAAAGAAGAATTTTGGAGCATACTTTGAAGTTTGAGCACGCTTTGGACCTTAGGCCACGCTTTTAAAAGCATGGCCCATGACAGTAAAGCGTTGCCTTCAAAAGAGAGCAAAGGCCAGCGCTCAAAATTGTAAACGGAGCGCTCAATGAAGCCAAGATGCACCAAATGGTGCAGCATGCCAAGAAGCCATGTTCAGCAAAGTGAATGCTACGTTCACTATAGCTAACGTTTTCGTGACCCTTGAGCGAGGAAGCAAGGCGCAGCATCAAAGCAACAAGGGTAGCGCTCAAAATTTCAAATGCATCGTTCACTTTTGTGAACTTTTTCGTGACCCTTGAGCCAAGGAAGGAAGGCACGAAACCAAGCAACACAAGTAGCGTTGGAGAAGTGAACGTGCCATTCACAAAGGAAACGCTATAGGCAAGAAGCAATTTGCACACGTGAGGAGCCACAAGACTGAACGCCAAGTTCACTAAACCCAACGGAGCGCTCCATTGGAGCATGCCTCCAACCCAATTTCAACCAAAGCCACCCGGATCCACTTTTCCTCAAATCCAAAAATCAAAAGGCCCACTCCAAGCTTTGAAGAAAAAAATAGAAAGTGTATAAATAGGAGTTAATTTGATTTGTAAAGGACCTTTAGCTCATTTTTAGTTTTTCACTTTTAATTTTCATTTGCTTGGAATTTGAGAATTGGGATTGGATCTGTTTTCTTTCAATTCGTTCTTACTTCTACAACTATTTTCTGTTTTGGGTTTTTGAATTGAGATTTAAAAATTCCATTGAATTTCTGGATCTAAGAATCATCTTTGCTTTTCTTTCATATAGTTCTGAGAATTGGAGAATTAGATCTAAATCTTCTTTTCTGTTTTTAATTTTTATTTCTTCTGCAATTTATTTTCTGTTTGGTCAAGGGAGTGATTGAGATCTAGAGCTGCTTTCTAATCTCATTGCTCTTCTTCGATCTTCAATTTTTCTTTTAGAATTTCATAATTGAGCTAAGTTTTCTTGCTGTTTTGTTTCTTCAAGCAATTCTCCATTTCTGTTTTGCTACTGAGCTGAATTTGTTCATCTCATAGCTATCTGATTTACTTCAATTTACATTTTCTAGTTCAATTCTGAATCCCAGTACCCAATCCCTTTTATTCTTTGAGCAATTTACATTTCCCAATAATTTAGATTCAGTAATTTAAGTTTCTTGCACTTTAAGTTTCAGTCATTTACTTTTCTTGCAATTTAAGTTTCAGCTCTTTTACTTTCTTGTTCTTTAAGTTTCTGCAATTTACTTCTTCTGCACTTTAAGATCCAGTCAATTTACCCTCTCCCTTTTATTTACTTGCAATTTAGCTTCTGTTAATCAAGTTTCACTCAAATCATCAAATATTCGCTTAACTAAATTCATCACCTAACTAAAATTGCTCAATCCATCAATCCCTGTGGGATCGACCTCACTCTTGTGAGTTATTACTACTTAATGCGACCCGGTACACTTGCCGGTGAGTTTTATGTGAAATCTAATTTTCACCCATCATCCATTATCCCGCATAAGCTTGACACATTGTCGAAAGTTTGTCTAGAATCAAATTTTAACTAGATTTGGAATTCCTGAGGTTGTGGTTACTGATAATGGTATCCAATTTACTGACAAGGAATTTCAAGAATTTCTTCTAGGATTTGGTATAAAACAAATTTTTGTGTTAGTGGAACACTCCCAGGCAAACGGCCAAGCTAAAGCTGCAAATAAAGTTATTTTGAATGGTATAAAGAAATGACTTGGTGATGTTAAAGGTCTTTAGGCTGATGAGCTTGCTTCTGTATTGTGGTTAAACAGCATGACTCTATGATCCACAACTGATGAATCACTATTCTGATTAACATATGGTGTTGAAGCTGTGATTCTTGTTGAGATTGGAGAGCCTAGTCCTCGAATGTTATTAGGTTCTAATGAGGACTTGGGAATAAAAAAGGATCTTCTTGATAAGGTACGTCTTATGGCCAACCTAGCTGAGCAAGCACTCAAGCAAAGGATAGCTAAAAGATATAATGTAAGTTATTCCTAGAGATTTCAAACAAGGAGACTTAGGGTGTGTTTGGAGTTCACGTTGGAGAAGAGAGAAGCTCGAGTGCTTTGAACGTCCCATTTTTATGTTTGGAATAAATTAATTTCGATATCCCAGATCATCCATATTGAATCATAAAAAATATATATCATACTCGAATGCGGAAGCGTACCTGAATTCATAAACATAAATCATACGATTGGAAGAGTTTGGATCTTGTGGTTCTTTCGATCTTCCTCAACCAAAGCCTTCTATATTCCTAGGAGGCTGAACTGCAACTCTTTTGATGGGGAAAGAGTAACAAAGGCGGCTTTGATATATTGGGGACCGAAACCCTGAAGATCTATTTATATTTGAGCATGGCACCCATTAAACCCTTAAGCCCAAATAAAATAGTATCTAAAGCCCAAAAGATAATATATCTAAAATCCAAAAAGATAATTATCTAAGGAACAAAAGATAATATCTGATTTTATTCTCATTTAATTCCAAATCAAAAGTAATAATGACTTATTCAATTAGCATTTAAAATAATAAATGAGATCATCATTATATAAGTCATTTAATTTGAAATAGCATAATTTGTGATTATAATTAATATATATATTGCCCACAAATAAGTTAGGAAATCAAATAATTTCCTAACAATCTCCCACTTGGGCTATACATATATTATTTCTTGACATAATCACATCTTTATAAACTTTATGCGCGCATCTGAATGCTATTTCTCTCATTACTTTAACAATCTGGTCCGTCTCATACATTAGATATGGAACTACCGTAACTTTTATCACATTAAATGCCGTGACTAAACCACGCCAATAACCATCCTAATATACTTAACGACATAGATCAAATTTGGATGAGTAATATAGAAATTACATGCCAAGTAATCTCATGCATGTCTATTTCCAGCTGGTCCAACTTTATTGAGATCAAACACAATACAAATATTACAAAATGAACATTTCATATAACATGAAATAAACCATCAACTTAATTCTGCAGAAAAATAACTCAATATCTGTCATAGGACATATAGCATAAACTCCCACTAAACCAAGACATCACAACTATTGACACCCATCCGAGCAGTGTGCTCATGAAAGACTTTAAGGATCAATCCCTTGGTTAATGGGTCTGCTAGCATATACTCTGTTCCTATATGTTCTATGGAAATCTGTTTTTCTTGAATTTTCTCCTTGACAACTAAGAACTTGATGTCTATATGCTTCGATTTTGCCAAGCTCTTATGTTGTTGGAGTATAATACTGCTGACTTGTTGTCACAGAATATCTTTAATGGCTTTTCAATGTCATCTACTATACGAAGCTCAATGACAAAGTTTCGCAACCATATGCCATGTTTGGATGCCTCAAAGCAAGCAACATATTCTGCCTCCATTGTTGAGGAAGCTACAAGAGTCTGTTTGTTAGACTTCCATGCAATAGCTCCTCCAGCCAAAGTGAAGATACAGCCTGAAGTTGAGCGTCTACTATCTTGGCATCCCGCAAAATCGGAATCAGAATACCCAATGATCTCCAAATTTTCTGATCTCTGATAAGTGAGCATGTAATCCTTTGTTCTCTTCAGATAACGCATTACGCGTTTAACAGCTATCCAATGATCCATGCCCGGATTGCTCAAGTATTTACCCAACACTCCCACTATAAATGATATATCGGGATGTGTGCAGACTTGAGTATACATTAAATTCCCTAGTGCTAATGCATAAGATTTATCATGTATTGCTGTCTTCTCAAAATCATTTTGGGGCATTGTTTGAGACTAAACTTGTCTCTTTTAGCTACGGATGTGTCCATTGGTCTACAACTTTTTATGCCATATCTACTTAAAATCCTTTCGATGTAGTTCTTTTGTGATAATCCAAGAATACCTTGAGAACGATCTCTTAGTATCTTGATTCCTAATACAAAAGAGGCATCACCAAGATCTTTCATTTCAAATTTGTTCGATAGAAATTTCTTAGTTTCATGCAACAAGCCTATATCGTTGCTGGCAAGTAGAATGTCATCAACATATAAGACCAAAAAAAAGTATTTACTCCCACTGAACTTGCGGTATACACATTCATCTATAATATTTACCTCAAAACCATGAGGTAATGACTTGATGAACTTGTGATACCATTAACGGGAAGCTTGTTTGAGACCATAGATGAATTTTCTCCTTTCTCTATTGGATCTCCTTAATGACACTTCTTGAGGTTGTTGAGCTTGCTGTATGGGTTGGGATTGAGGAGGATTCTCATTATTTTCCTATACTGTAGCAGCATCTTGAGCAACAACAATATTCTCATTGTTCTCTTGTACTGCAACTCGATCTACAGTAGGATTCTCATTGTGCTCTTGTACTATAACTGTATCTTGAACATTAATAGGTACAAAGACCTGATCATTGTCAGTTATAGAATCCTCATCAAAAGTAACATTCCTAATATTTTCTTCCTCCCAAACTCAACATCCTCAAGAAATCTCGCATTTCCCGTTTCAAAATTAGACCTTGATGCAGGATTGTAAAACTTGTACTCCCGTGAGCGCTCAGCATAACCAACAAAGTAGCAACTAATTGTCCTTGAGTCCAATTTTCTTTCATGCGGCCTATAAGGTCGCGCCTCAGTTGGACACCCCAAATATGCAGATGCTTTATACTGGGCCTTTTCCTAGTCCAAATTTCATATGGGGTTTTGTTAACTGCTTTGCTTAGCACCCTATTAAGGATGTACACTGCGGTCTTTAAGGCTTCTCCTCAGAGTGATTCAGGCAAGGAAGAATGACTAATCATACTTCTCACCATGTCCTTAAGAGTTCGGTTTCTTCGCTCTGCAACACCATTCATGCTAGGTTTGTCTGGCATGGTGTATTGCGGAACAATACCACACTCCTCTAGGAAAAGAGCAAAAGGCCCGAGACGTTGCTCACCTGAACCGTCATATCTTCCGTAGTATTCACCACCACGATCAGATTTGACAGCTTTAATTTTCTTTCCAAGTTGAAGTTCAACTTCAGCTTTGAAAGACTTGAAAACATCCAAGGCTTGGGACTTTTCATGAATTAAATATAGATACTCGTAACGAGAGTAATCATCTATGAACGTAATAAAGTACCGTTGTCCATTCTAAGAGACAGTAGGGAATGGGCCACATATATTGGTATGTATCAGTTCTAAGACATCTTTAGCTCTCTCGGCACCTAATTTCCTTTCGTTTGTCCTTTTTCCCTTTATGCACTCAATGCAGACTTCAAAGTCCGCCAAATTTAGGGGTCCAAGAATTCCATCCGACATGAGCCTCTGAATTCTCTGTTTAGAGATGTGACCTAGGCGTTTGTGCCATAATGATGCCGAATTCTCATTTAGTTTTCGTTTTGTACCCGTTTGCAGTATTTCATTATTATAGGAATTAAAGTCAAGCCTATATAGATTATCCACCAAATGACCAAAGCAAATATTATTCGAATTATAGAAGAGACTGACTTTATCGTCTCCGAACGAACAAAAATAACCTGATTTGTCCAAACGAGAAACAGAAACCAAATTCCGTCTAAATGACGGTACATAAAATGTCTCTAATAAATCCAAGTAAAATCCACTCGTGGAACATAATCTAAAGGTTTCTATAGCTTCGACTTCAACTATATTGCCGTCTGCCACATAGATGTATCTTTCAGCATCACTTGGCGGTCGTCTCCACAGGCAACCCCTTCTTTACACGCCATGTGGCATATTTGGTACAATCCTTCTTCATGTGTCCCACCTTCTTACAGAAGAAACAAGTTGAAACTTGATCTTGTTTCTTAGCCTTTTTTTGCTAAGAAGGCACATCCGCAGTAGTATCACGCTTTCTTTTATACTGAGAAGATGAAGCCATGTGAGCACTTTCAGTCTTATCTTGCTGCAGCCTCTCTTCTTCTTGTACACAGTGAGATATAAGCTCATTTAAGGACCAAGTGTCCTTCAGAGTGTTATAACTCACTTTGAATTGCCCAAAGTGTGCAGGAAGGAAAATCAAAATGAAATGCACGAGTAAATCTTCAAACAACTCTAACTTTAGTGCTTTCAATTTTGAAGCAAGATGAGACATTTCTATAATGTACTCCCTTATGTTCCCTTTACCTTTATACCTCATGGAGGCAAGTTTGCTCAAAAGGCTACTTGCCTCCATCTTTTCATTCTTAGTAAAGAATTTTTCAACATCTTTCAGGAACTGTTTGGCATCTTTATCCTCAGTAATTGAGCCCCGAAACGCCTCAGGAATTGAGCGTTTTATGATCATAATGCTCATTCGATTGGATCTCTCCCACTTCTCTATTTTAACCTCATTGAGGTTTTCCGGAGTGGAAGTGGGTTTCTCCTCTCGAAGAGCTATATCTAGATCCATACAACCGAGGACAATCTCCACGGTATCTTTCCAAACTTTAAAGTTTGAACCATTCAGCATAGGAATACTGCTAATTTGTGTAGAAACATTGGTAGCTAAAGCCATAGTTTCTGGATTAGAACAAAAAGAACATGCAGTAAATATTAGTTAATTAATGGGTAAAAAATCCATATTGAGATATCCAGCACAACATTAATTTTCAATCTTTGGATAGAAAAATTAACTGTAAGTGATACTCTCATTGCAGTAATCAAATATTGTCAAAATTCCTGTCACACATTAACCCTTTCTTTGGACCGACTTAATGCGCACATGAAAACTTAAATTTCACAACCTATTTATTACCGCATATATTTTCTATTAATTGGCCAAACAATAACCTTCCTTTGGGCCGACTATTGACCGCATAATTAATAGAAAATAAACAGAAGTGTGCAATGCTTATTATTTGGCCAAACAATAAACTTCCTTTGGGCCGATTATTGTTCGCATAAATAATAAGTATTACTTTATTCTTAATTAGTTATACCCAAACATGTATTTAATATCAATATGTGTATGTAATTCGGCCAAATATAGACCTTCCTTTGAGCTGACCAATATTCGCATGAATTACATAACACCATATTCCTTATGTTTTGAATAAATCAATTTTCACAAAAGAGGCTACTTTGGCAGCATAATGTTCAATCAATTTGTTCCAAAACCAAATCTTTATAATAGATGGGTATAATAATCCAAATTGTTACTAGTTTCCTTATGTAACAATTAAATAATATTTTTTTTATTGAAGCGACAAATTTTAGCTTCTGCGTTCACGTTGGAGAAGGCTAATTACAGTTGAGAAATTAAGTAAGAAAATTATTCCTCTTCTACCAATTCTATCCTTCATTTTCTTCTATAAAAATGATGTAAGTAACCATATAATTTTGACAATAATTCTTTGTATATGTTCTTGGTTCCAATTTATTTTTTCATCAAAATCTTTTAGATTTGTTACAATCACTGCCAAGATAAATATTTTAATTTTTTTATTACTTTTAGTACTCTCTTTCATATTTTGATTTTTATGTTTTTTATTGTTTTTATTTATATATAAATATTTTTTATATTACTTTTGTATTTTGATATTATTTTTTTAGTGTTCTGATGTCATATTTTTATTGTTTTTTTATTTATATGACAACTATGGTTGATATAAATTTTTATTTTTATGATATTTTTATTATTTTTTTTATATAAATTCTTTCTTTCTATTCTTTATTGTATTATATTTATGTTGTGTATAAATTTTTTTTATTTAATTTTATTCATATGAATTTTATTTACTTCTTATTGTAATTTTTTTGTTCATATGATATATGTTGTTAGTTGTAATTATTATATTCTATGTTTGTACGAAATTTTTTTGTTTTTTTATTGTACTTTATTTTTGTTTTTATTATATACTAATTATAAAAATTTATAGTCTAAAATGATACTAAATTAAAGAATAATAACGGTACTAAAATAACATAGAACATTTTTTTTTTGTTTAACATTATAAGATGTATAGTACTCTCTTTAGTATTTTTATGTATTAAAATATATTTTATCAAATTTTTATATGTTACTTTAATTTAGTAAATAAATATTAATTTTATTATAAAATAAATTAATAAGATTTATTCATATATCTAAAATAAAATAAT
The DNA here is from genome assembly GCF_059453495.1 of Arachis ipaensis. NCBI lineage: Eukaryota > Viridiplantae > Streptophyta > Magnoliopsida > Fabales > Fabaceae > Arachis > Arachis ipaensis. The sequence goes on from NC_142443.1 coordinate 62,268,827, forward strand.
AGAATAATATAAAAAATTATTTAAATTGATGTCTCTTTTAGTAATTTTTCATCTAAAAGTGATTTTGAGTAGTATTTTCCAAACATAAATCACGTTAAAGCAAACTTACTTTTCATCAAAATCAAGTTTACAAAATCACTTCTATACAAACTCCAGTCTACAAACTATAATCAAACACACACTTAGTTTTGCGAGAAGCTGATGTCAAAACTTCAACAACAAGTTGTGACGGGAAATTCTCTTCTAATTGGAAAGTCCCATTTAGAATAAAGGAGGTTTTTGGCAAATGAGCTTATAAATTGGAAACTCTGTTAGGAGAAGAGATCCCACGAACCTAGCATGCTAGCTATTTAAGAGAGTATTTTTCTTAGTTGCATAAAGAGGTTTTTAGCTTTCTCGCCCTTAAAGAGATAGATTTTTCCTTCATTCTCCTTCACTAATGCCACTAGCTCGGTAATTCTGTTTTTGTTGTCATTCTTATTTTTATCTAAGTTTTCAATCTTATAATCAAGGGACTTCTTGGTCTTAGTTGAATCCTTAATCTCTTTGGCTTGATTCTCAACTTTTTTCTAAAGGTCCTTACATTGTGTAGATAAGGACACGATGCTTTTGGTTTTTTTTTCTTTTTTCATCAATAAATTCTCGCATATAGAAATCTTGCTGGCCTTATTCTCGAAGTCCCTACAATATATTGCTACTCAAAACAACATCCTTTGAACCCGTACCAGGTTGTCAGTAGGAAGGCCATGTAAGATTCTCTGTATTTCTGCATTCATCAGGTATTGACCAATGAAAGCAGAAGAATCAAAATCTTTCTCTATACACTTTTGGAGCTGCTACTAGCTTTTACATTTTTCCTTCCCTTTTTCTTCTTCTGCGTTGAGGACATGGAGACGGCGAGTTCTCGACATTGATTTTTTCTTCTCAAAATTATGCGCTAAGGAGTTGCAGACAAATTAGCCTTGCTTCTTTGACACATCATGAGGAGTAGGATCAGAAGGAACTTTACACCTTAGTGGCACTAAGGTTGTGAATCCGTCAGCCAATGTCACTGCAAATACCCAAGTATACAAATCTATATCATGGGAGGCAGTAACAGTTTGAGGCGGATAGACACGAATAGGCTTAGAATCTGTTTGACAGCTGGATGAAGGTTTGTTGCGCATCATTTTTCTTGAAAATTTTGACAAAAAGTGCCACTGATTATTTACTCATCTACATTAAATTAAAAAGGTATTTTGAGTATGTAAGTAAAAATGTGTAGGAAAAACATGTTCATTCACTATTAGAAATTAGGGCAAGTGAAAAAATAGTGACATTCTTTGTAAATCCCAGGAAAAATAAAATGTGGTATGATTTAAAATAATAGATATAAAATTTCAGAAATACTCAAAGAAGTGTTACTAGAAAAAACATTTGGGGCATACAAATATGAGTAAAATAATTAGAAAGGAAAGAAAGTAAGACGTACCTCGGAAATGAAAAAATTTCACACTGGAAAGTTTAGAGGAATGGAGGAATATGGACGAAGTAAGATAAGGGAGAAATAGAATTTATTTGAAGGATTGAAAAGATATGATTGATGGATAAGAAGTGGCTTTTAAATTAGGGGTGAGCAGGGGGTATGTTTGGATTTACGGTAAAATTATAATTGAAGCGATTAAAATGTAATTGGTTTGGATTTGTATTAACTAAACCAAACCGATTAAAAATGGATTGATTCGGTTTGGGTAATTAAATACCCGATAACTTTAAAATTCATAAAAAAAAATCAAATTTTTATCTAAAAAATTCAATAAGTACAATAAACATGTAACATCAATAGAAATAATCCAAACATGTTAAACACCAAATACAGTAAAAACTAAATTCATTAAAATCTAAACATATTAATAATGAATAATCATTGTATAATGAAAAAGTCATATATATTTTTTTATTTTTTTATTTAATTAATATATAATCGGGTTTGCGGATTGATTCGGGTTTCGCACTCTCAAAATCGATACCCGAATCAATCACTAACAAAAACTATCGGTTTAGTTCGGGTTGGATCCGATTACCCGTTGATTTTAGAATCAATTTAATCGGTTCGGTTCGGGTTTGGACGGGTAATCGGGTACCCGCTACCCGTGCTCACCCTATTTTAAATGCAACCGCTTAGGAAGTTGTGTTCGAATAAATTAAAAATATTAAATGAACCATTGGCTTTGAAAAATGGAACTGAACTGTTTTGGCGATAAAGAATCTGGTCCAGGAAAAACCATTAACGGTCTCAAAGATACAAAGATCTTCTTTTAATAAAGAATTTTTTTCATATTGAATGTAATTCCAGAAATTAAAGAAAAATGTATAGACTGCCAAATCAAAGGCGTATCAAAGTCATTTAATGATATGTTTAAAGGCATAAAGTCGTTATGCAAGAATGATTTTATAAATAAACATGGTATGACTTCTAACATTATCGATAAGGTAAGTTTGACTTACACTCATTTAAGCATCGAAATATTTTTGTAAGTGCAAATTTATGTCGTTCAGCAAACAGCTGGTGGGATTCCTGGTTCACGATAAGGTGAGTACATATCCTTTAAAACAAAAGTATTATATTCAGATGGATTGGTAGTTTGGTAAACAACCGTGGTAAGATAATTTATTTTTCTAACGAAGGAATCAAAACATAAACAAACCAAATTCCTAGAGAAAAAAAAAAGGACAATTCCACAACTAATAATTAAAATAAATGATCAATACGATTATATATCCTTTAAATTTATTTTTTAATCAGTCTTTTATTAAATGAATTTAAAAAACTAAAACACAACAGTTAAATACGATGTTTTTCACATTCTTTTTAAATTTTAAAATACAAATGTTAAAAATACTAAAATCGGGTAATTTAAATTTAATTCAAAAATAAAAATAAAACCCAGACAAATCTCAAACACACATTGCTACCTTGATTTTTGTTTTGATTTTTGATGTGTCTTCTTATGGAGGTACGAATTTGGTACGTCGGCCTTCTTTTTGGCACCGAAATGCCGAAAATTTGTTTGGCTTATTAGTGTGCCTTTTTATTGAGGAGTCATTAGATCTTTTATATTTTTTAATCCAACGATCAAGATCATTCTAAATGTAATTTGATGTGATTGATTAGCTAATATTTTTTTTGCAGTTTTTATGTCAATGGGATTACTTTAAAAATATTATTTTCTTGATAGTTATTATTGTTATATAAAAAATATATGTGGGTTTATATCAAAAGATTAGAAATATGTTAGTTTAAATTAATTAGAATTAAGTATCTCCTTAAATGCCACCTTCAGCTCCTTCAACCTTTCACCAGCGAAACCAAACCGTCCATTCCTCATCGCTTCCCTAACACTCTCCAACATCTTATTCGCCGCAAGAATTATCCTCACAAACCTTAACAGCTCCCTCTTTACCCTCAACTCCTCCCTCTTCTTCCTAATCTACGCCACAAGCTCGCGTACCCCAGCATCAACCATCTGGTCAGAGATGAGCTTGAGGACTCCAGCGAGATCGTCGGAGAAAAGCTGGAACTGGGAACCGACACCATTGGCGAGAGAAAAGAGTGGCTCAAAGTTGTCGCAGTGGGAGAGAATGTAGGATTGGACCTTGGATCGGATCTAAAAGAAATGCGATCCTAGTAGCTGGATGAGGAGGCAAAGATTCAGTGTGGAGAGCAGCATTGTTGGATCGGAGAGGTCGTGTGTCCAGAGGAGATCTCGGGCGTTGATCGCATCAAAAATTGAATCCATCGGATGGTTCAGAGAGAGGGAGAGATTGAGGGTGCCGGCAGCTATGGATTCCAATTCCATTCCTCTCTCTTCTTCTCCACCATTTTTCTAACCATATTCTCTTTCTCTCTCTTTGTCCCTAATTTTATACAAATTTGAAACAGATTCAGAAATAAGTTTCTATTCACTGAAAAGCGACCAGTTTTAGGTACCTTTTGATAGAATTGATGGACAGAATGATCCTATGATTTTATTTCGATTCTATTTCTATCTCTGTTGAGGTCTTGAGGATGTAAAAGATTTGGGAACCAGAAATTTCGGTGTTGACAGGCTCGAAGAACGAGGTTTAGTAATTTGGGTTTAATAATTTTTATTAATTATAATAATATAATCTAAAAAATTAGTAAATTTATAAAGTAACTTTATTAAATTTTTTTTATTTAAATTAAATAAATATAAATTTACGAAAATAAATAAAATACAGCATAATTACATAAATATACGATATGCACGAATTGGTGGCTCAGTATCTGAGATATTTGAAACTATCAATTTAAGACTGTTAATTTTTTTGTTGCCCACGGTATCCCCCAACCCGACAGGTTAAGAACTAATCCGTCGCGAATCTGAGCTCCATTAAAGGGTCTGTCGCTAGCCAATGGGTTGCTGCATGCACAAGACGAGTGAGCTGACCACTCGACTAACCCAAGTTGGTTAAAAAAATTGTCAATTTAATATAACAAATTTGATAAGGTTTTTCATCTACTCTATTATTTGAAATGTTTAAATTATATCGTTCAAATTATATTAAATTTTTTAAACTTAAATTATATATCATTTAAATTTTGTTTATCAAAATTTTTAAATTTATTATGGTTTTATTTTTTTTCAAATTACGTGAATTGAATTAAAACTATCTATTAAAACCGTCTATCACCCATATTAATTGAAACGTTCACATATATGGAATGAATTGTTATAAGTATTATTTATGATTATTTTAAGAGAGTACTATGTTTAATAAAATTATTGTCTTCTAGATATTATTGTATGATATTATTAGATTAATTTTATATTGTATAGATAATATCTTATCATACCAACGTAGAAGATGGCGTTATTAGATTAAGTATGCGCGTAGGATGTAACCAATTTATTTTTATACGTGCATGATTTAAAATATTAATTATATTAATTATTATATTAATTTTATTAATTATAGTAACATGTCATAAAAAATATTAATTATTTACAGTATTAATTATAATAAGATGCTATGAAAAATTAGTATTTTTTAGATTAATTTTATTAAATTGATAGGTATTATCGTTGACTTGAGAAATAAATTAAAAATGAAAAAAAATATATGTAGTAAGTTCTAAGGTTCAAATGAAAGGATGGACCTATATCAAGGATAAGAACAAGGAAAAAAAAACCTAAAATTCTAAACCCTAAACCCTAAATCATGAATCATACGCCATAAATCCTAAATACTAAATCTTAAACCCTGAACTCTAAATTAGTAATTTTTAGAGTAACTTGGTTAAATCTTGAATCCTAAATTCTAGCCATAAACCTTAAACCCTACACCATAAATCCTAAATCCTAATCCTAAAACTTAAATTCTAAATTAACTTTTAGAGTAACTTAATTAATTATAGTAATATATATATAATTAGTGATTCTGTTACATTAATTTTATTAATTATAGTTAAATAATATGAAGAATAATTTTATTAATTATATAGTAAGATGTTACGTGAAATTAGTAAGTTTTTAGAATAACTTCATAAGTTATAGTAATATGATTTAGAAAATTAGTTATTTTTTAGTAATTTTATTAATTATAATACCGTTGATTTAGAAAATAGATCAAAAATAAAAAAATATATATGTAATAAGTTCTAAGATTCAAATGAAAGAATAGACATATATCAAGAATAAGAAGAAGAAAAAAAAATCCTAAAATTCTAAACCCTAAATCCTGAATGCTACACTATAAATCCTAAATTCTAAACCCTAAACCATAAACTCTAAATTAATAATTTTTAGAGTAACTTGATTAAACCCTGAATCCTAAATCCTACATTCTGAACCTATACTATAAATCCAAAATTCTAAAATTTTTAGAATAACTTGATTAATTATATATATATATATATATATATATATATTAAAAATTAGTGATTTTGTTACATTAATTTATTAATTATAATTAAATGTTTTGAAGAATAATTTTATTAATTATATAGTAAGATGTTATGTGAAATTAATAATCTTTTACAGAAACTTTATAGGTTTTAGTAATATAATTTAGAAAATTAGTTATTTTTTAATAATTTTATTAATTATAGTAATATAATCTGAAAAATTATTAAATTTATAAAGTAATTTTATTAATTATAGTAATATGATA